>NC_084795.1:250480874-251796291 GCF_963169125.1 Humulus lupulus
TGATGGACCTATGTCTAGTGTATGACGGACTTATGTCTGGTGTTAGACGGACCTTTGTCAAGTGTATGACGGACCTATGTCCGGTGTATGACAGACATTTATCCGGGGCTTAATTGCCACCCCTGTATAAACACTTATATTTTTATTATATCTGACTTGTTATTATGACCTATAGTTATAGTTATGATTATGGTTTATGACCTATGACCTATAGTTATGATTATGATTTATGACCTATGATGTATGATCTATGACCTATGACTTATGACTTAGAGTATGACCTATGATTTATAGATTATGATTTAGGATTATGACTTAAGTTATGATATGATCTAGAGGTTGTGTCGGTATGACTTTTTTGAATTTGTGTTATGTTTGATTATATGACCAACTCTTGTTTGTATTTTCCTTACTGGGCTTAGAATCTCACTCCTTATGATGTTATTTCAGGAAATTAAGGATAGAAAAGCCGGTGGCGAGTGGGACCTAAGAGCTTTGTGATGTATTCGTTGGGGATCATATAGTCGAGGAAGATCAAGCGGGACTATTTTTGTATTTTATTAAAACATGTTATTTTAAAAAAGTTTTATTTAAATATTGCTAATTTTTATGTTAAAGACAATTATGTTATTTTTTTGAAAAACCATGGCCATGTATTTATTTTCAAGTTTTTTTTAAGTTTTTATTCAATAAAAGAGCAATATTTATGATTACGACCCAACGCTGTGTTCTCGGTAATCTATGAGAAATTAGGGCATTTCATGTGGTATTAGAGCCCCCGGCTATATTGGTCCTGAATGTTCCCACAAAATACACACGATAACTACAAATGTCCTACTCGTTAACAAGTAAGTATACACATTGTTTTCCAAATATGTTTGTAATATTTTTCTTGTGTTATTTTCATAAATTAGCCCAATGGACAAAGGTTAAAGCTATAAGAAGGATACCAACCCTGAGTATGATAATGGATCCGATGTGAAGGATTAGATGCATATAAGAACACATCGTTAAAATTTATTATATGCTTGTTTAGAATATTTTCACTAGTTGTTTTTTTTTAAAAAAAAAAACATGTTATTTGATTTTGTTATTATTTCATTGTTTAGTAAGTGTTAAGAAAATTTTGGATTCAATTGAGAGTGTAAAGTTTAAATTCCTCTCTTATGGTTAGCCCATTTGATTTGCATTATTAGATTGTATCTAATTAAATGAATAACAATTAATAAAGAAAGGGTTCAAATTCCTGTCTTTTGGGTCCAAGTGGAAATTAGGGGGCCTTAGTAGTGGGTACGATATACTGAACCCAACCTTCATCCATGGAAGATTCAACTGTTAAGACCCATTTACCCAAGTTGGACTTAATTGTAATAGGATAGTTTTTATAGATAGGTGGACCTAGTAGACAGTATTACAATAGCCTGAGTTGTATCCTGTACTTGTTTTGTTTGTCTTAGTTTTTTTTTCAACTTTTCTCTTTTGGGGGAAAAAAAAAGAAGAGACGTATGGAGCAGAAACCAAGAAGATCTGAAAGACTAAATGGCCAAGGTAGAGGCCAAGGCAGAACCCGATGAAGAGGAAGAAGAGTAGTCGCCACCCCTACATATGAAGAAATTCCAGCAGCCCCAGGAGTGCCAGAAGCATCTAATGTAGTGGAAGATCTGGTAGCCACTGCTATTCGAATAAACTTGGAAAGAGAAAATGCTCGTCTTAGGGCAGAGTTAAGGAGAAAGGAAGAAGAATTCCAAATAAATTTAGGACAACAATAACAAGTGGTGCAGCAAGTCGTTCCTCTAGCATAATTACTACAGTTGGCAGAACCTCACTACGAGGTGGTATATGAACGCTTTAGGAAACAACAACCACCGAACTTCGATGGCGGGTCAAACCCAATAGAAGTAGAAGAATGGCTTCAATCAGTGGAGTCCATTCTAGAACATATGCGGCTGGGAAACGAAGATAGAGTCTCATGCGCTTCAAGCTTGCTAAAGAAGGACGCCCGCATCTGGTGGGATATAGTAAAGCAGACTAGAGATGTGAACGTGATGAATTGGGACGACTTTATCCAAGTGTTCAACAAGAAGTACTACAGTCCTGTGATTCTAGCTAGAAGGGTGGACGAATCCATCGCGCTTACTCAAGGGAATTTGACTGCGACGAAGTATGCCACGAAGTTTGATAGGCTGGCTAAGTTCACGGTGTACATGGTACCCACCGAGATGCTAAGAATTCAAAGATTCGTGAAGGGACTGAAACCTATGATAGCCCGTGACGTGAAGTTGATCCGGGGGATAACCACTTATGCGGAAACATTAGAGGTAGCCTTGGAAGCTGAGCAGGCTGAAGAAAGAATCTGGAAAGAAGGTGCGGCTAGAAGGGACACCAAAAAGAATAACAATGATCAGAACGACCACAAACGGAAACATGACGATGGTCAAAATCAGAAAGTCGACAAGAAGAATAAGACTGCATCAGAAAATAACGGGAATAAGAAGTCTATGTGGAATATCCCTAGTGCCCTATCTACAAGAGGAAGCATTCGGGAGAATGTCGATATAGGATGAAAGGTTGTTTCAATTGTGGAGATGAAGGACACATTAAAAAGGATTGCCCAAAGTTGAAGGATCAAAGGAAAGATGATAAGCTAGTGCCAGCCAGAGTTTTTGCTCTTACTAGAGGTGAAGCAGAAACTAGTAATACTGTGGTAGCAGGTCAGATCACTATCTCTGGTAAATTATGAAATGTATTATTCGATTCAGGAGCTACGCATTCTTTTGTTTCTATGAATATGATTGATATCTTAGATAGACCATGCAAACTTTTTAGAGATAAGTTTGTCACAGAGTTAACCTTGGGGGAAAGAATGTTATTTAGTAGAAGGGTGCGTAGTGTTGTAGTTAGAATCGAAGGAAGAGAATTACCAGTAGATTTGATCGAGTTAGACCTCAAGGATTATGATGTAATTTTAGGCATGGATTGATTAGAAAAACATGGGGCAACGATAGACTGTAAGGGTAAGAAAGTCAACTTTCAACCAGAAGGCGGAGAACAGTTCACCTTCAAAGGAGAAGTTTCTCGAACTCACATACCGATAGTCTCAACTCTCAAAGCTCAATGATTAATCAATAGTGGTTTCCAAGCATTTCTAGCCAGTGTGGCGGATAAAACATGAGAGATGCAGCTCGAACCAAAGGATGTACATATAGTATGCGAATTTCCCAAGGTGTTTCCAGAAGATCTACTAGGATTACCTCCGATTAAGGAAATTGAGTTGAAATAGAATTGGCACCTGAGATGGCACCAATCTCAAAAGCTCCCTATAGAATGGCGCCTACTGAGCTAAAGGAGTTAAAGATCCAATTGTAGGAGCTTTTAGACAAAGGTTTCATCCGACCAAGCTATTCGCCTTGGGGAACACCAATGTTGTTTGTCAAAAAGAAGGACAGGAGTATGAGGATATGCATCGACTATCAAGAGCTAAATAAAGTGACGATCGAGAACAAATGCCCTTTACCTTGAATAAACGATCTTGTCGATCAACTACAAGGATCTACAATATTCTCGAAGATAGATTTGCGGTCAGGGTATCATCAGCTAAATGAGTACGAACAGCGATATCTGACCCATGACTTAGAGTTAGCAACGATATTTTTCGCTCTAAAGATTTGGAGGCACTATCTGTACAGAGAAAAGTGTAAAATCTATACGGACCACAAAAGTTTGAAGTACTTCTTTACGCAGAAGGAGCTCAATATGAGGCAACGAAAATGGCTGGAGTTAGTAAAGGACTATGATTGTGAGATCTTATATCATTCAGGAAACGCTAATGTCGTGGCAGACGCATTTAGTAGGTGGAGTTACGGAAGCATGTCAACAAGTTAAGGCCGAACATCAAAGACCTGCTGGAACCTTGCAACCATTAGGGATTCCCGAATGGAAATGGGAAAATATAGCGATGGACTTTGTGACGGGATTACCAAGGATAACCAAGCAGCATGACTCTATTTGAGTGATAGTAAATAGACTCACAAAATCTGCTCACTTCTTGCTAGTAAGAATAGTTTATAGTGTTGAGCAGTACGCAAATCTTTACGTGGTGCAAATAGTGAGACTACATGGCGTTCCAAAGACGATAGTCTCCGATAGAGGATATGTTTTCATATCAAAGTTCTGAAAAGGTCTACAACGTGCAATGGGCACTAATTTAAAGCTAAGTATGACATATTACCCTCAAACCGATGGTCAGTCAGAATGCACCATACAAATATTAGAAGATACGCTGAGGGCGTGTGCATTGGACTTCTCAGGATCATGGAGCAAGTATCTTCCATTGATAGAATTCTCTTACAATAATAGTTATCAAGTGACGATAGGCATGACACCTTATGAGATGCTATATGGATGGAAATGGCAATCACCGCTTCATTGGGACGAGGTTAGTGAAAGACGATATTTAGGACCCGAGGCTGTAAGAGAAGCAACAGAGGCAGTAGAAAAGATAAGACAACAAATGATTGTCGCTCAAAGTCACCAGAAGAGCTATGCCGACGCTAAGAGACGAATTGTTGAGTTTTCAGTAGGCGATCAAGTCTTTCTTAAAATTTCTCCGATGAAGGGGATTATGCGTTTCGGAAAGAAAGGAAAGTTAAGCCCGAGGTTTATAGGTCCTTTTGAGATATTGGACAAAGTAGGGCATGTAGCATATCGGTTGGCTTTACCGCCATCATTAGTTGAAACGCATAACATTTTTCATGTATCGATGTTGAGAAAATACACATCAGATCCATCCCATATGCTCGATTACCAGGCTCTAGAGTTAAAACAAGATTTCAGTTATGAAGAACGGATAGTACATGTTCTAGAATGGGGAAATAAGGATTTAAGGTCGAAAAGTGTTCCTATGGTTAAAATCTTGTGGAGCAATAACACAGAAAGAGAGGCCACATGGAATTGGAGGAATGTATAAGGGAGCGGTATCCCGAGATGTTTGATAAGTAAATTTTGAGGACGGAATTATTTTAAGTAGGGGAGAATTGTAGCATCCTGGAATTTTACTTAGTTAGATAGTAGTAGTAGTAGTAGTAGTAGTAGCTTATAGTATATTAGTTTTAGCAGATATTGGTTCAAGCCGGGATTTAGTTGGATACTCATAGCAATAGTTATGGATTTTATAAGTTTAACCTATAGTTTATAAATATTAATTATAACATAAGGTTTAATTTTTTTTTTTTGTAGTTATGATTATTATAGTGTATTATAGGTTTATGATATTAGTAGCCTTGTTTGTGGAAAATGAGGCGATTGCATAAGAATAAATTAATTATGATATTATTAAAAAGTGTAATGGATTGAGCCTACAAAAAGCCCAATAATATTTTGGGCTTAGTAAATTTGAAATCAGCCTAGGGAATTAGAGTTTGTTATTTTTATGGTTAGTCAAGATATTTGTGGATTAGGTTGTTATTTAGATAATTAAATAGATTTTTCGTAACTTTAGGGTACTGTAACTTCCGACCTATTTTTGACCTAGTTATATTATGAATTTCGAAAAATAGTATTTCTTGAAAGTTGTAGATAAATTAATTAGCTTCCTAACAGTATAAATATGGTCTAAATTGGAATCCTACAGCTCTAGTTATGTTGATTTTACTACAAGTGAGTTTAGAGTTACAAGATTTAGGAAGTTAGACGTTGAGATATTTTTTTATGTTAGATTATTCCTCAATTATTTAATAAAAATATTAATAAGATAATTTAGAGATATTTTCTACAGAAGTTAGGATTCTATTTTATTTAAATTTAAATTTGGATCATAGGTAGAATGAAATTAATTAAGTTTAAATAAAAGAAAGATCTAGAAACTCTAGAACCTTCCAGAACCATTAAGAGCATGACACTTGTCATAATTATGTTTATTTAAGAATTTAAGTATTTTTTTAATAGGATAGTTTCACTCCTCAAACTCTATAAATAGGACCCTTTACTCAGCCATTTTATTCATTCTTCAAGCACAGTTCAGAGCCTCCAAGCTGCTTAGATTATTCTTGAGAGAAACACTAGGGTTTTGGTATAAAAGCTTTACCATCTTAAGCTTTGTAAACACTTGGGTAGTGAGATATAGTGTGATTTCGATATCGAGGTGTAGAACGGTTCTAGTTTATCCAAGGTGTTTGAGTTCTTTAATTTAAGGTTCTTCTCGGTAAGTTTCTTCTTTAATGGTTTAGTTTTTTTTCATCTCTTTTCTTTAGAAACTCACCATTCTTTATGTTTGGTTTTAGGAGTTCCAATCCCGCTCTTGTCTCCAATATTCCGGTTTTTGGTAAGGAAAATTAGGTAGTTTAGTATTAGGATCTAGTTATGATATGGTTTATGTTTGTATGATCTAACATTTCAGGTACAATAAAGGGGTCAGTGTGTCTGGACCTAAGGTGTCCAATGATGTATGACAAACTATGTCTGGTAGGCTCGGTTGCCAAAACTTTATGACGGACTTATGTCCAATGTATGACGGACTTTTGTCTGGGGCTTAATTGCCACCCCTGTATAAACAATTATCTTTTTATTATATCTGACTTGTTATTATGGCCCATAGTTATAGTTATGATTATGATTTATGACCTTTGACCTATAGTTATGATTATGATTTATGACCTATGATGTATGATCTATGACCTATGACTTATGACTTAGAGTATGACCTATGATTTATAGATTATGATTTAGAATTATGACTTAAGTTATGATATGATCTAGAGGTTTGTGTTGGTATGACTTTTGTGAATTTGTGTTATGTTTGATTATATGACTAACCCTTGTTTGTATTTTCCTTACTGGGCTTAGAAGCTCACTCCTTATGATGTTGTTATTTCAGGAAATTAAGGATAGAAAGGCCGGTGGCGAGTGGGACCTAAGAGCTTTGTGATGTATTCGTTGGGGACCATATAGTCGAGGAAGATCAAGCGGGACTATTTTTGTATTTTATTAAAACAAGTTATTTTAAAAAAGTTTTATTTAAATATTGCTAATTTTTATGTTAAAGACAATTATGTCATTTTTAAAAAAAAAATCATGGCCATGTATTTTTATTCAATAAAAGTGCAATATTTACAATTACGACCCAACGCTGTGTTCTCAGTAATCTATGAGAAATTAGGATGTTACATGTATTGGGCGAGGAACTTAAGGAATGAACCGATGGGATCGATCGAAGATGACGTTGATATTTTGAGTCTTTTAATTATGTCTTTATGATTTCCACATTTGTACTTGAATATTTAAATACATGTTTTGTTTTCTTTATGATTTTATGTATAAACAATGGGATCCCATATTTTTTTGGATTTTCTATGTATTAGTAAATAAAGTTCTATTATTTTATTTATATATCCAAAAAATAGTAGTTATGTTTTAGTAATTTTGAAGGTCTGAGGTCTTTAAGTTAGTTGGGTCTTTACAACACCTAAAGCCAACGAGAACAAGAAATGCCCTAACTCCAAAAAGAAGAAGGAACCTAAAGAAGAATGTTTCCACTGCAAAGTTATGGGACACTGGAAGAGAAACTGTAACAAGTATCTCACTGAGCTAAAAAAGAAACGTAAATGTGATTTACTTATTCTTCAAAATTCATTAGTGGAAGATGATAACTCTTTATGGATTGTTGATTCGGGAGCCACTAACCATATTTGTTCTTCTATGCAGATACTTGAATCGTCAAGGGAGCTGACTGATGGATAGATGCCTATACGAGTGGGGAATGGAGCACATGTGTCGGCCAAGGGTGTTGGACGAGTCCGTTTAAATTTCCGTAATAAGTTCTTGGTATTGAACAATGTTTATTTTATTCCGGATTGTACAAGGAATTTAATTTCCTTATCTCTTTTGCATGAACAACAATATGGAATTTCTTTTTATAATAATGAGATTGTTATTTCAAAGAATGGTTTAAATATATGTTGTGCAAGACCAAATAACGGACTATATGTGCTTAAGCCAAATGAATAATTTGTTTTAAATAATGAGTTATTTAGAGTAGCTAATTCACAACAAACAAAAAGGCAAAAAGTTTCTAAAGATGATGACACATATCTTTGGCATCTAAGGCTGGGCCATATTGGCCTAGATATACTAAACTGGTGGACAAAGGATGGACCTTTGAGAGCACTAGAGGTTGGAACTCTTCCGGTTTGTGAGTCTTGTCTTGAAGGCAAGATGACTAAAAGACTTTCCTAAGCAAAAGGCAATAGAGCCAAAGAACCGCTAAAGCTCATTCATAGTGATGTATGCGGACCAATCAATATTCAAGCTCGTGGTGGTTATGAATACTTGTCACTTTCATTGACGATTATTCAAGATATGGTCATACCTACCTAATGGCCAAGAAGTCAGAAACTTTTGGTAATTTTAAAGACTTCAAAGCGCTAGCTGAAAAGCAATGTAGCACCCTAAATTCTAGCTTTAATTGTAGAAATAAAGATGTCGAAAAATAAACGTACTAAATCGTAAAAAGTGTTGTCTTATTTATTTATAATTTAAAATAAATAATAACATTTACAATAAAATTAAATTAAAACTAGGCAACATTTAGTCATAAAGTTCATAATTTTCCAAGAAAATAACACGCGGCTATACGACCCCCCACATATTCACACCAGTCTTGCTATTGGAAATCCGCTCGCCACCGGTCATCTAAGGTTAACTTATTCTACAAAAATAAAAGAAAGGAATGAGCTTCTAAGCCCAGTAAGGAAATACACAGCAATTCTTACAGAAATCAATCATAAACTCACAACGAATAATGTCACATGCAACACTATATTCGTAACAGAAACCAAGGTCATAATCTATCCTATATCAGCGTCATACTAAAAATCACACATATACCTAGATCATAAATTATATCCTGCAATCATAATATTATTCATAAACACATCATAAATAACAAATCATATAATCACATAGTCATAACAATCATACCATCAATTCATACAAGAGTTCATAACAACATTAATTTATACTAATCTTACAAGATCAAAATATATCCTAAGTCATAGGTCATAATTATAAATCATAAGTCATAATAACAAGACATATATAATAAAAAGATAAGTACTTATACAGGGGTAGCAATTAAGCCCCAGACATAAGTCCGTCATACATCGGACATCAACTTACCCATTTATTGTACCTAAAATGTTAGGTCATACAAAACATAAACTAGGTCATAAACTAACTACCTAATTTTCCTTACCTTGAGTGTGGTGCACAAAAACTATACTTGAGTCCTTTATATGATAATCCCGCTTAGAACCCTATTTCATAAACATGATACCATTATTAAAACATAAACTAATAGATCTAAAATTCAAAAACAATCAAAACTTAACTATACCTCAGCCTTGATCTTGAAGAAAAACCCTAGATCCTTAAATGCTTGCTTGTAGGGTTTTGACAATAAGATATATAACTTTGGTTGTGTGGCCTCTTTGGGTACTAGGGTTTCAAAGATATGAAGAGGTGATGGTGATGATGATTTCAGCCTTAGGGTTTGTGTTTTGATGGTGGTGCACGACAACAATAGGGAGAGAGACAGTATGCTTGAGGGTCTCAAGAAGAGCAAGAGTGAATGAAAAAAAAATGAGAAGGAATATGCTCTATTTTTAGGCACTCAAAAATCCTAATTTCATTCTAACTATAATCCAAATTTAAATTTAAATAAAATAGAATCCTAACTTCTATAAAAAAAATATCTCTAAATTATCTTATTAATATTTTTATTAAATAATCTAACATCAAACTACCTAATAAAAATATCTCAACCTCTAACTACCTAAATCTCGTAACTCTGGACTTATCTGTAGTAAAAATAACATAACTAAAGCTGTAGGAGTCCAATTTAAACAATCTTTATATTGTTAGAAAGATAATTCAATTATCTACAACTTTTTAGCAATATTATTTTTCCAAAATCATAATATAAATGGGTCAAAAATGAGTCTGAAATTACAGTATCCTAAAGTTACGAAAATTTTATTTAATTATCTAAATAACAACCTAATCCACAAATATCCTAACTAATCATAAAATAAAAAATTCTAATTCTCTAGCCTGATTTTGAATCTTATTGGGCTTTAGGGCTTTATGTAGGCTCGATCCATAACAATTCTTAATAATACCATAATTAATTTATTCTTACACAATCACCTATTCCCACAAACAAGGCTACTAATACCATAAATCTATACTATGATATAATAATAATAATTATAACCACTAAATATTTTAAAAAAAAACTAAACCTTATTCTATCACCACAACTCTAGTTAAATCTATTCTATAAAATAAAGACAACCTATAATCACATAAATAAAGAGGTCTAAGAGAAAAGTAACTTTGGTTACTACACGCAATTAGGTAAATCTTTAAAAATGCTTTGATATGATCGAGGTGGAGAATATTTGGATTATGAATTCAAAGATTTCTTGCTAGAGCATGGTATCCTATATTAGGAACAGTTCCTAGTATGCAACAAAAATTGCGGTAATGGTAGTATTGTATACAACAATTTTTTTTTTCATATAAACAACTTTATATGATGTTCTCTTAATATGTAATATGTTAATCAACAAGATATGTATATGTAAAAATAATACGAAATGATTTACCTCTTGTAGCTTATCAAGAATCCTCGAATCTTTTCGTATATATTTCGATCTTCCTATCCTTGCTAGAGTACTCACACCAAGATCTATCAAGACGTTCTCTACACCTCAAGATGTGGGTGGGCACATAGAGAACAAGAATCAATATTTGTGAATCAAAAGTATTCTCAACACATGAGACTCTTGATTATAGGCTAGATAGAAAGGTATATCTTTTGTGAGAAAATGATGATCAATTTTTTTTTTATTTCTCTTGAAAAAATGTTATAGGTTTATTTTCTATCATATATAATATATATGCATTATTATTATAATAATAATCAAATAAAATTGATCATCTTAATAATAATAATAATAATAAATGATAATTAAAGACAAAGTCTTACATTCCATTTTAAAACTATTTTAAAAATATTTAATTAATTAATTAAATAAAATAAAAAAACCAATAACTAATCACTGTCAATAGTGGTACATGCATAGGGCAGTCCAAGAAGCCCTATGCGTGTAGCACTCCTGAAATAAGGGGATTTGATTTTATTATGCATTTTTATTTTAATTAATTAATAATTAGAAATTCAAATAAGGGATCATCTTTTTAAGGAAAAGATAATAACTTAAATTTAAAAATTCAAAATTCAAAATTTGAATTTCCATTATCATCTTATTATTAATTAAATAAATATAATAATCAAAACTAATTTTTACTATCCATATTTATCCTTTCCCATATAAATAAAATAATTGATTAAAATCAACTTCTTTTATTTCTACACAATTTTGAAATTTGCATTAATGCAATAATAAATTATGCAACTTCAATTATCACATAATTGCATATTTATCCCGAAGAATAAATATTCTCTCAAATAGTCCATTCACAGTTTGAACCTTGTATCAACTCTTACATTGAATAGTGTTGATAGAGCCGCCCCGACGACCTATGGACCAATAATTCCAAGCTCCAATAAATAAAAGATTATTAACCAAAACTCTTTGATTAAATAATCATATTTATTAATCTCATGATTACTCCACTATAAATAAGAGAATGCACTCTTGAGAATTTTTTTTTTTTTTTGGTAAGCAAGAAATTCATTGATCAAACACCAAATACAACACCTATTGAACTGTACACAGTATCCCAAAGGGACACCCAAACTAGACTAAAGGAAAAGATCTATACAATTAAATCCCCAAACCAATTCCTATCCAACATATTAATTCTATTTTTTAATAACAGTTGACCCCTGTTTTTTATATCCCTTTTGATACAATTGACTATACAATCTGTACTAAGCACTTTCCCTTCCCAAAAGGACAGATTTCTCACTCTCCATATGTGGTAAACAGAAGCGCCAATGCTTGCAGCAAAAATACCCCTCCTAAATCGAGAGATGCCATGCCCTCTGCTTAACCATCTCAGCAACCCTTGCAGATTCTCAGATTTTGAAGTCCAGCCCAGCCAATTCTTTATCTCAGCTAAACATCTCTTGCTATAACAGCAAGAGAAAAACAAGTGAGATCCATCTTCTTTATCATGACCCCAAATTAAACAGTTTGCATCAGTAGCAATCCCAAAATGAAGAAGCCTATCTTTAGTTTTCAATTTATTAAGATAAGCTAACCAAGAGATAAAGGCATGTTTAGGAATCAAGTAAGCATTCCAAATATATTTGGTCCAAGCCAAATTTTCCCTCACAGAGCTACCCATCATATTATCTACCAGACAACCATAGCTATCTTTTATACTATAATGTCTAGAGATGAAATCCTCAAATGAGTAAATTTCCTTCAAACGATTTTTCACAGCAACTATCTTTTTCCAATACCAGCTAGCATGCAAAGGTGCCTCATAATCCCACCAAAACCCTCTTTTAATATAAACAGCATGTATCCATTTGACCCACAAGTTCTCCTTATTGGCTGCAATGTCCCACACATACTTTCCTAACGCAGCTGAATTCCACAGACTAAAATTGCGAATGCCCAAACCTCCTCTGAACTTACTTTGGCAAACATTCTCCCAGGCAACATAACCTGGCCCCCCAAATTCAGCAACACCTTTCCATAAGAAATTCCTACAAATCTCATTTATTCTACCCATAACTCTCCTTGGAAACTCCACAATATGCGCCTAGAAAATATGCAAGGAGGCTAAGACAGAGTTTATAAGAGTCAGTCTACTTGCAAAAGACAAATTAGTCCAGCTCCAACTCCTAATTTTATCAACCATCTTTGAAATGAGGCCTTCACAGTCACTATGAGAGAAATGCTTAGCACTGATGGGAACACCAAGATACCTGAAAGGAAGGCTACCTCTCTGTAATTTGGACATGCTTAAAATTCTTTGAACCTCCACTTCCTGAATTCCGCTAGTTATAAGCTCAGATTTGGAATAATTTGCTGTAAGACCAGACGATTGGGAAAATAATTCAAAACCTTGAAGTAGCTTGTAGACAGACTTAAAATCTCCATGCGAGAATAGAACGACATCATCTGCAAAACAAAGATGATTGAGTTGCAAATTCTCACATCTCTCATGAAACTGAAAGTCTTTATCTCTAGCTAATTTTTTCAGGATCCTCGATAAGTACTCCATCGCCAAAACAAATAACAACGGAGACATCGGATCTCCTTGACGCAGGCCCCTTTTCGAATTGAAAAAACCATGTAAGGACCCATTTAACATAATTGAGAATTTTGGTGTTCTCACACAAACCATAATCAGCTGGGTAAAGTGAGCTGGAAAATTCAGAGCTACTAATAATTCTTCAATAAAATCCCAATCCAACATATCATAAGCTTTCCTAAGATCCAATTTCATAAGACAATTAGGCTTAGCTCCTTTCCTACCATAGTGTCTAACCAAATCCTGACAAATCATCACATTATGGGTTATGGATCTACCTTTTATAAAACCTCCATGATTCCAAGCAACCACACCAGGTAAAACTTTCCTAAGCCGATTACATAACAGTTTAGCAGCCACCTTATAGATCACATTGCAACAAGATATTGGGCGGAAGTTACTAACATTCTCAGGACAACGGAGCTTTGGAACAAGAGTTATGGTAGTGTTGTTGATTTCCTTTAAAATTTTCCCAGTCTCAAGAAAAGATAGAATTGCATCACTAACCTCTTCACCAATCAGATCCCAATGATGCTGAAAAAAAGAGCTACTAAAACCATCAGGACCAGGTGCTTTATCACCTGGAATATCGAAAACAGCCTCCTTAATATCTTGCTTCCTAAATGGTTCTTTAAGAAACAAAATGCTCTCTTGAGTAAGCACCGGCCCTTCCCTTATTATACACCTCTTGACTGATTTCCTATCAAGCTTTTCACTGCCCAAAAGATGCTGAAAATAATCCAGAAAAGCTGTTTGAATTTCTGGTTGAGAATCTTGCCACTGCCCTTTTCCATCCCGAATAGCCAAAACAGAGTTCCTCAATCTCCTCATACGAATACTCCTGTGAAAAACTTTGGTGTTTGCATCCCCAAGATTCAGCCAGATCAATTTTGCCTTTTGTCTAAGAAACTCAGAGTAAGCCTCATGTAGCCTTTCATGAGTTTTCCTGTATTCCGCTTCCTCCCTGATTAATTGAGCATTTTGAGGGTCTAAATGACTCTGTTTTTTAATATTAAGTAGTTCCCGTTCTGATTGAGAGAAAGCTGCTCCAATATCCCCTATAATAAACTGATTCAAGTTTTTTAAATTCTCCTTAACTTTCTTTAGCTTCGAAACGACTCTAAACATTGGAGAGCCATTTATTTGTTGATTCCAAGCTGCAGTGACACAATTATGATAACCATCAAACCTTTGCCACATTTTAAAATAGCGAAAAGGTTTCTTCCCCATATTTATGTTCGCACTTAAGGATAAAATAGCCGGAGAATGGTCAAAGAGCCCCTCTGGCATGAAGTAAACAGCCGTGTTGTTGAAACAGTCCAGCCACACTTTATTCCCAAGAACTCTATCCAATTTCGCAACAATCCGATTTGGGGGTTCTTGCTTGTTACTCCAAGTGTAGAAACAACCATTATAAGGTAAATCCACTAACCCACAATCATGTAAACAGTCAGAAAAATCTGATGAACAAAACGATCTAACCCTGTCTCCAATTCTTTCATCTTGGTATATGGTTGCATTAAAATCACCAAGAAGAACCCAGGGATCCTCAACCTTAATGTCTCTAATCTGTTTCCATAACACCTTCCTACTCTCCTCTGCATTAAACGCATACACAAAAGTGCAAAAAAATGGATGCACCCCATTCCTCGGAACCACCCAACAGTGTATACACTGCTGGGAACAAAATCTAATATCCACAGAAAAAATATTCGGATTCCAAGCCAATAAAATCCTCCCATTCTTATGCCAAGCATTATTTGATGTAAAACACCATGAACTAAACATATTAAGGAATAAGGCTCCTAATTTCTTCGCCTTAACCTTAGTCTCAAGAAGTCCAACCAAACCAATCTCCTTATTCAAAATAAGTTTTTTAACTTCACATTGTTTTTGCGTTTGGTTTAGACCTCTCACATTCCAAGCTAAGATTTTATCCATTCACCAAAGGAGGCTCTCCCCCTCCTAAGGTATTATCAACTCCACTGTCCTCCCTAACAACCCACTGTTCTGACTCTCCCAAAACGTGAAAGGGGTTACTAATTTCTTCAATTGGGGATTTCTTATTTCCATCATTCACAAAAGACCTCTTGCCTTTAGCTTTCACTACACTGAATCCATCTGCATCAACACCAACAGATTTATTGTCTTTTTTTGAATTCTTAGGCAGCCAAACCTGTGTAGCTGGCTTCTTCTCACACATACTTGTTTCATGGCCCATTCCTTTACATTGAGAGCAAATGGTTGGCTTCCATTCATAATTCACTATCACATCTGTTTGTCTGTTATGCTCATTGATAAAACTGATGACACTAGGGAAAGATTGAGAGATGGTTACCTCAATCATCACTCTGGCAAAGTTTAGCTTCTCCTTCTGTTTTGTAATTGGGTCTACTTTCAGAGGCTTCCCAATCTGAGAAACAATCTTGAATAAAGTCTTCTCCCCCCAATACTTCAATTCCAGGTTAGCTAGTTGAATCCAAACAGGTACCCTCTGAATATCTTCTTTGCGAAAATCTTCATGAGCAGTCCAAGGTTTCATGATTAAAGGCTTTTTATCAAAAAACATGATACCATTCTTAAGAACATTATCCCTCTGCTCAACTGTGTTGAATCTCACCATGAACACCCCATGCCCAATACCAGCAACCTTATCTATCCCCAAATTTTTCCACACACGCCGACAGAAGCCTTCCATAACCGGCAATGGGGGATTGGCCCCTAAAACATAACAGACAATTGAGGAATTCCAGTAATTCACCTCTTCTTCAATATCTTCTAGATCTATTTTCACGAAATCCTCCGATTGTGACTTCTCGATACCCCTGTCATATACCGTATTCATCTTCTCAAGCAGTTTAGAATCAGTAACAGTACATGCCTGGTTCGAATTCTTCAGTTCCATCAAATGGGAGAATTGGACCCTAATCTGAGATCTCTGTTGAAGTTCCGTGAGAGAAACATCCTCAACCCTTTTCTCAGTCCCTGCCTCCCCAACCTTCGCAACCTCCCCAAGTTCTTCATCATCAGAAAACTGGATCGGCTCCACTCCCAGAATTTCTACCAGCGATTTGGTTTGCCGTGGAACCTTCGACGGGGATGGGCCTCTTTTTGGACGGCCCCGCTTCTTCTTGATTCTTGAACCCCCTGCCATGGCACCAGCAGTTAGCTGAGAGAGAAAAAAGAATCGTCTGTACAGTCTCCACTCTTGAGAATTAAAGACATATATTTACCGAGTACTTTATTGTAACCATAAATCGTCCATTGATATAATCATTAAATACAAATTAATCATCTATTGATGTTTCATAATTAAGTGGGAATAAAATTATCGCTTTACCCTTTTAATTATATCTTGATTCCTAGTGTACCATTGAATTTACTAGTGAAGGTTAATTCATAATCTGATTATGAATTTGACGTCAATTACCTTTTTAGTTCCAAAAGTCAACGTAATAGGGAACCATCATTCAATCTATTAGAAGGTATAGGTTCCATATCTGTTAAGCTATGTCCCCAGCCATATACATCATCGATTCCCTAAAATAATAGTTCTTAGCCTGATCATTCTGACAAACCTTAACGCATGAATCAAAGGATCAAATGACATATATAAGAGTTCATAGTAACTTCATGATCACGATCAGTTTGTATATGATCATTGTTTTATAATACTATGAAACGATATTCAAATAAGTATTATTAAATCACATCTGGTCTAGTTCTACATACTCTCAGTATTGAAAATACCTCCAATAAAGTGTCCTACTACACTAGTAACCTGGATCTAGGTCACATGTATTCATAATACTAATGGATCGTACTAGCACTAATTAATCTAAAGATTTCATAACTTTATTTTACTACGAACTATATAAGTCCATTATCTCAATCTCGATCCTCTCATACCAATATGAGATTGAGACCACATAGATGAACTTGGGAATTTTATGATATTTTCTTAATATTATTAACAAGAATATAGTACATAAGCTACATATACACAATAATTCAATTCATTCATTCATTTCATTAAAACCATTGCCAACTACAATTGATTTAAGGGCACAATTCCCAACATCCTATCCCAACTCACAGTACCTGGGACACCTAGTTGGGAATAGTGCCCTTAAAGCAATTGTAGTTGACAAATGTTTTAAATGAAATAAATAATTGAATTGATTTATTATATATATAGACTATGTCCGATATTATGTTGATAATATTAAGAAAATATCAGAAAATTCCAAAGTTCATCTATGTGGTCTTAATCTCATATTGGTATAAGATGATCGAGATTGAGATAATGAACTTAAAATAGTTCACAGTAAAATAAAGTTATGTAATCTTTAGATTAATTACTACTAGTACAGTTCACTAGTATTATGAATGCAAGTGACCTAGATCCGGGTCACTAGTGTAGTAGGACACTTTAGTGAAGGTACTTTATAAATAGTGATATATAGAACTGGACCATATGTGATTTGTTAATACTTGTTTAAACACCGTTTTGTAGTATTAATCAAACACATCAAACGATGATCATATACACGTTGATCTTAGTCCTGAGGTTACTACGAACTCCTATATATGTCATATAATCCATTGATTCATGCATTAAGGTTTGTCAGAATGATTCGGCTAAGAGCAATTGTTTTGGGGACTCAATGATATATATGGCTGGGGACATTGTTTAACAGATATAGAATCTATACCTTCTTATAGATTGAATAATGGTTCCCTATTGGTTTCACTTTTGGAACTGAAAATGTTATGAGCGCTCACATCGCAAACTTGTTGTGACACAACTTTCACTAATAAAGTCAATGGTACACTAGGAACTAGATATAGTTAAAAGGGTAAAACGATAATGTTATTCTCTTTTAATTATGAACCATCAATAGAGGATTAACGTTGTATATAATGATTATATCAATGGACACTTTATTCTTTAATAAAGTAGTATGTAAATATATGTATATAATTATCAAGAGTTCAATATCATATTTATAGTGGAGTAATCATGAGATTAATAAATATGATTATTTAATCAAAGATCTTTGATTAATAATCTAATATTTATTGGGGCTTGATATTATAGGTCCACAGGTCCCTAGGGTGGCTCTATCAACACCATATCAAGGTAAGAGTTGATACAAGGCTAAAACTGTAATTTGAAAATTTGAGAAGAATTTTATACTTCGGGTCAAATATACAATTATATGATAATTGATGTTGAATAATTAATTTAGAATTTCTTTATTAAATTTCGAGATTATATTTATTTATTTAAACATAGAATTTTCGAAATAAATATATATAATAATTAATTAATTAATTTTTGAAATTGATTGTTTTATTTGAGTGGGAGAAAATAAAAATTCTAAGTCAAAATAGTTTTGATTTATTGATTTTTAAAAGATGATGATAATGATGATCATTAATTTAAATTTTGAATTATGATTGTGATCTTTTCCTTAAAAATATAATACCATATTTTATGGGAACGATTTATTTAATTAAATAAATAAAAAAAGCAAATAAGAAAAATGCAATATTCTCTCAAAGGGAATAATGCTACATGCATCACATAGTCCAAGGATTGTGTCATACGTGTATATGATACTGATAAAGTATCATATTGTTTTTATTTTATTTATTTATTTAATTAATAATTTGAAAATAATTTTTTTCAAATTTGTTAAGTTAGATATTACCTAAATCAATTCCTATCATCATTATAATTGTATTATATTATTATTATTATTATTATTATTATGAATAATAATGTAATATATAATCTATATATGTATATTATGTGATAATAAGAAAAAGATACAAGTGTGATTCAGAAGAGTTTCAGAACATTGTTAGACAAGAAATTCTCGTCTTTTTCTCTTATTATTCCAACCTTTCTCAAGCCATAATTCAAGTACTCATGTGTTGAGATAAACTTGTGATTTCTATATTACAAAACATTGTTCTCTATGTGCCCACACACATCTTGAGGTGTAGAGAACACTCTGGAAGATTGTGGTCTAAGTACTCAAAGCGTTGGATAGGAGGATCGTTATTTATACAAAAAGACTCAATGATACTTGATAGGCTTCAAGAGGTAAATATTTCTATCCTCAAATATTTGTATACATGAGCATATAATATATAAGTATGTATATATATATGTTGCATGATTAATGATGGGGTAAATACCATTTTGGAACCTGCGGTTTGCAAAAGTTATCGATCAGACCTTGTATTTTGTTAAATGACAATTTGGACCCTGTGTTTTGCAAAATAGAACAAAAGAATACCCTGGACCAGATTTCGGTCAAATTTTTTTTAAATATGACTAGAATGCCCTCATATTTTATAAATTAATGAATTAAATAAATTATAAAAAATATATTTTAAAATAAAAAATAATTAAAAAAATATTTTAAATAAGAAAAAATTAGCATAAAAAGTTTTCTAAAAAATTAACAAAAACATTCAGATTTAATTAAAAAACATTAAACATTATTTAATCCTAATATATCAGTCTTAATATTCACTAAACATAATTTAAAATAAACAAATAAAACTAAAGAAATCAAAACTTAATCAACCTAAACCCTAGTTTCAATCTATCAACGTCTATCTTATTCTTTAAAGAGCCTCCATCATCATCAACATCTTATTTTTGGTAAAACAAGAAATCAAATGAAGACCCACGGTCATGAGGCTGAAATATTTTCTTCTTCATCATCCGTTTCTTCTGATTGCCTCTTCCATGCCTCCTTCATTTGCTTTTTTTTTTTTTTTGTTAAATAAAACTTAAACTGTGTAAAAGATTGGGGTTATTGTCGAGGACCTACTGGAGTAAGGGGAGAAGTGTTGAGGACATGCTGGAGTAAGGGGAGAAGGTCGGGGTTGTACCGAGATGAAGTCACGGTGAAGTCCCTTTTCTTTTTCTTCTTCTCCCTTTCTTCCCATTTAGTTGCTATCCTTCTTGCTTTCTTTTTTGCAGGTGAAGTCATGAAGAGCTCTGATGGTCCACCGACGTCGTCAAAATTCTGGGTTGAAATCGTGGGTGTGACTGGGTCATTATTTATGGGTATTTGATTTTGTACAGTCGGGTATATTGCTTCGCTTTGTTGTGCGACTGGGTATATAGATTTGTGGGTCTTTATTCATGGGTATATGGTTCTATTATTTCTGGGTATTTGATTTTGTGCAGCTGGGTATATTTCTTCGCTTTGTTATGCGACTAGGTATATAGATTTGTGGGTCTTTATTCATGGGTATATGGTTCTATTACTTATTGATAGAATAAATAATAAATGGTTCTGCACTTGTTTCCCATAACATGTCTTCCTCTTTTGGTGTTGCAACGAATACATGAGATTTTGAATTATTTGGTGATGAGGTGATGAGGGTGATGAGGCTGTCGAATATGTCATTGTTCTCTTTCTACAATAGCTGTGCTGCCGAAGATGTTAGGGTCGGGACTAGTGGTTGAGTCCTGGGGTTAGGGCTGGTGGTTGAAACTAAAAGGGAACCAGATCTGAAGATGCTTAAGAAGAACATCAAGAAGGAGAAGACGAAGACGAGGATGAGGGAGATGCAAAGATTTAATTTTTTTTTTCTAATTTGGTTTTAGGAAGTTTTTATTAATATTAAGTTTGTTGGTTTAATTTTGGTATTTAATTTTTAATTATATGTATACTGTTTTGATTATTTTTCTTAATTTTTAGAAAACTATTATGTTAATTTTTTCTTATTTAAATAGTTTTTTAATTTTTTTTATTTAAAAACAATTTAATTTATTTTTTATTTAAAAATATATTTTTCATTATATATTTAATTCGTTAATTAATAAAATAGTAGGGTATTTTGGTCATATTAAAAAAAAGTTTGGCCAAAATCTGGTCTAGAGTACTCTTTTGTTCTATTTTGCAAAACACAGGGTGCAAATTGTCATTTAACAAAACACAGGGTCCGATCGGCAACTTTTGCAAATTAGAGGGTCCAAAATAGTATTTACCCTTAATGATATTGCATATTAATGTTTCCTGTATGTATTCTTGAACATATAAACTGTTTTGATTAAAATATCCAAAATTAAAATTATTTTTAATTTCAATTTATTAAAATTAAATTGTTTAATTTTATTTTTGAATTAAATAACCCAAATTCAAATTGGGCCATAGAAACTATTTGGGTGTTAAAACCCACAGTTTAATTATTTTAAAGGGTTGTTTAAAATAATTACAAAGTTGTATAATTCAAAATGGATATGGAAAATGATGGCATTGGCTCAACAAGACTACATCTCAAGGCTCGAGATCAAGGCGTTCTTTATCAGACCTTAGCTAGTCTAGGTTACATTTTCATGTATATTTTGGAAGTGTTGTAATTTTCTAGAAATACCTAAAAGTTACCAACCCGCTTTTATTTACTTTTTATAAATATTTGATTATTATTAAAGTGTTTAATATTTTGTCATGCATTATAACATGCCATTCATGTACCCACACAATATGCAATTAGCATGCATTACATTCATGTGAAACATGCTATTAGGAACGTCCTTTATTTTATTATATGTTTATTTATGATAATTCATATAATAATAGATTTAGTCTTAATTAGTTAAGATGGTAAATCAAAATTAAAGTTGTTTAATTTATTATTTTAATGAAAAATGTTTTATTAAAATAAAAAAGATATTCTTTTAATTAAAGCAAAATTAAAATTAGAACTAAGGGCACAATTTATTCATTTTATTTTTTGCTTAATTGGATTAGTAAATATTAGAATATCATTTAGTAAAAATAATTAAATTTATTTTTACAACTAAATTAAAAAATATTGATTTTGTGAAAAACACATTTTTCCAAAATAGTGAGTGAGAGAGGGAGTTATGACAATAAGCCCCATGGTCTCCATTATTGGTTGAACATTGAGAGGCATAGGAAGAGCCTCGTGTCGCCTCCGTTTGCGGCCTTTCTAAGGAAAGACTTCCGAATATGTTTATTTTATCTCAAGGTTGATTTCTCTTATGAGAATATAATTAATGATGTATTTCAAGTTTGACTGACCCTAAGGCACACTCTTAAGTTAAGTCATTAATTGAAAATAATGGGTTACACTCCAAAGGTGTATCTAGGCTTTCGAGCACGACTAGTGCATCTTGACCAAACTAGCGGTACGTAGTTCATAAGTCAAAAGTGAAAAATGAGTTTTTAAGTTTTCACTTATGAAATTGAGATTCGTCTCAAAATTAATTTGGAATTAGTCTGACCTACCCCAAGGCTGGTCCATTAATTTTCAAATTAATTTATCGTGGATTATTATATATATTTTATGTGTTTTTATATGTTGCATTCATGCATCATGTTTAATTTTCCAAATAATATCTGGTATTTATTATATGTTTTAATTCATTATATTTTATTTATTTATTTCCAGCAACAATGGTTAATTCTCTTAATCCTGATCAGGTACTTGAAAACTTGGGAATTGACACACACCTCATTGATAGAATCTTGGCAAGGATTCCATTTAGTCTTAACCGCATAAGAAGATGGTATGAATGAATTCACATTGTCCTTGGAACACAGAACTTGTACGGAGAATTCTTCGATCCACCTCCAAAGGTTCCAAGCTTTTCATCTAGCTTTGAAGAACATGAAACATATGGTGAATGGATGAGATTGAATCACCTAGCACATCAATGCATGTTATCGACAATGCATGGTGACATTAAGGAAAGATATATGGTTATTGAAACTGCATACGAGCCACATCGAACTTCTAACGTCTCCCCTGGGAAGACGTGCCACATCGGATGTCTTCCTAGGTGAGACGTTAGAGGCCTCCCCTGTATATATCCCTATTACACCTTCTTCTTCCCCAAGCCACACGAACCAGAGGCAGAGACTTGCGATTTTGGGCGATTTCTGGTGAGTTTTTAGGCTCTTTAAGTTTCGAGTTTGGCCGATTTTCATCTCTAAAAATTAATTTCAGGTATGTTTTTAAGATTTCATTAATGTATAGTAGTTAGGATAATGTTTTTTTATTTATTTTCTTAAATTATAGTGGGTTAATATTGATATTTTAGGATTTTTGTATGTTGCGGTTTTGGGTGATCTTGGCTCGATTTCAAGCAGATTTGAGATATGATTTCAATATTAACACAATGCACTATAGTTAGAATGATAGAAATAATCATTTTTGTGCATTTTTTTATATGATTTGTGGGTTTATTATAAATATTTGTTTAGAGTTTGAAAAATAATTTTAATGAAGAATTGAGATGCACAATTGAGATTTTAATAGTTATACCATGTTATTTACTATTTTTTATTTTGTAAAAACTATTTAATCCGAAAATTATTGATTTTTTTAATTAATTTTTTAGGTTGATTAAGTATATATATATATGTCTAAAATAAGGAAAATAATTTTATTTTAATTTTACATACTAAATTGCATGTATAGATATAAGTAATTCAAGTATATATGTTTATGATTTTTTTATTTATACTATTATTTAATTAGAAAATTCTATATATTTTAAATATTTTATTAACATTGAAGTAGGTTGATTATATATATTATGTTTTATTTATTTATTAATTAATTTAATTTTGTAGGTAGTGGTTTTAACTAGAGAGATTTTTGGCTAAAAATTTCTATTTCAAGCATACATTTGAGGTTTTTATGTAGAGTCCAAGAACTTTACTTATCTAGTTAGATAGTAGTAGTAGTAGTAGTAGTAGCTAGTAATAGTTGTAGTATTTTATTACTGTGGATTTTGGTTCAAGTCGGGACTTAGTTGGACACTCATAGTCACACTTGTAGATTTTATAAGTTTAACCTATAGTTTAAGAATATTAATTATAACCTAAGGTTTGATTAATATGACTTATTATGAAGATGATATTTATTATACTATAAGGTTTAGATAAACCCAATAAGATATTAACACTTGTCATGTGTATGTTTAATAAGAAATTAAGTATTTTTGAGGAATAAGTTTATTAAGAGTAATATTTGAAATCCTAGAGTCTACCAGTAGCTTTGAAATCGTTAAAGGACTTAGTCAAGGTTGTTTACTCAATTCAAATTAGGCTAAAAATGTGTAATTACATGTATAATATTTCAGCGTATGCCGATATATCGCAGCTCTAGGAGGCGATATATCGCCATACGGGGATATGAAAAACACGTAGCTTCGCACGACAACCTCGATGAGCCTCGGGTATATCAGCCCAGGCGATATATCAGCTATGGTGCATGATTTTTGAACAATTTTGAAACCAAGCTCATTTTAATCCTTAACCTCTTGATAAGTCCAGAATCTTTTTGACCGAGTCTTCAGTCTCTGCTGAACGATTATTCAAATGTTTTTCAATTAAAAAGCCATTATTTTATTCAAGCTAAATGAAGATCTTTTCATTCTTGAACTCTATAAATAGGACCTAGTACCCAGCCATTTCTTCATTCATCAAGCTAAGTTCATAGCCTACAAGCTACTAGGATTACTTTAGAGTGTTAAACACTTGGGTTGGGGTTATAAGCTTAATCATTATAAGCTTATTAAACACTTGGGAAGTAAGGTTTATAGTATATTTTGGTTTCGAGGTGTAGTGCGGTCATAGAAGCATTCAAGGTATTCCTAATTCTAGTTCCTTTCTGTATTGTTCTTAATAGTTTTTCTCTACTCAAATCCTAACTCAGTACTCTTTATTCTTGGTTAGGCATCTAAGTTCTTTGAACTTGATGTTCTTGTTGGTAAGTATCTTTCTCAAATGGTTTAGTTCATTCTCTTCTTCTTCTTCTTTTAGAAATACTCACCTTCTCATTTTGGTATTTAGGAGTGTTCCAAAATCCTGACTCTGTTCTCATCATCCCGGTATATTGGTAAGGAAAATAGGATAGTTTTATATGCTTATACGTTATGTTGATATGTTATGATAAATTATGCTATAATATGTTATGTTATGTTTTCTTATGTTTCATGGTTATGATTTATCCTACCTCAAATATTAGACAGGGGACGTAGATGGGTTATCATAAACCTACCATATAAACCTACCATGTGATCTAACCTACCTCAGATATTAGAAAGGGGATGTAGATGGTTTATCACATGTTTTAATGGCCATTAATAGTATAGTTTTATATGATGTACGTTTTTATAGATATATGTTTATAGCTTATAGTTTATGTGTATGATTATGTTTCATGCTTGTAGTAGATTTTCCTTGCTGGACATTAGGCTCATTCCTTTATGTTTTATATGTTCAGGCAAATAGCTTTGGCAGCAAGAAGGTTCTTGGCAGCTTGGGCATGTGTATTGAGGGAGAATGACATCGGTGGGCTGTGTGAATGATTCGAGGATGAAGTTGCTTTTTAGTCTTTTAATTATTATTTCTATGTATTTCCGCATCTAATTTTGTAACCCATTTATTTAAGTTATGTTATGTTTTTTTATTTTCAAAACAATGGGATCCCATATTCTATTTTGAATTTTATGTAGTTTAACATTTGTTTTACAAGTTTTAATGAAGAAATGTTTATTTCATATGTACGTTTTCTTAAAGATTAGTGTCTATGTATAGTAGTCATTAATGGTCCAAAGTCTAGAGTATTTGGGTCGTTACATTTTAAGTTTCTAAAATTGCAAGAATAAATTATTGTTAATCCAATTATTTAGTGATATTTGTTCAGTAATCTTTTATTTATTAATTATTTAATTTTGCAGGTTGTGAATTTAATAGCAAAGTGCACTGCAAAGTGAAGTAAATTTGCTAGCTAGGACTATTAATTGCAAGATTAAATTTTTGTTAGAGGAGTTTGAATATCTTAAATATTCATCCATAGTGAAGTAGGTTCTGAGATTAAAATTGTGTGTTGCGGTGATAACAGAAGGTCGAGAACTATGTGTTTTAGTGAAGTAAGTTCTGGAAAATTTGTTTGTGTGCTGCAGAGCTATAAGGTAGAAACTTATTGTGTGTTGTTTGAATTATTTTACTTGTTGTTAATAGATGGTTATATCACTATTATAGGGGAAATGCTGCTCGATTTTGTCTAGAATTATGTATTCTATTATTATATTTGAATTGTGTTGTGCTTATTTGATTGGATTTGATTAGATTGATAGATGACTAGGTTACTAATATAGTAGAAATGCTGCCGTATTTTTCATATGCTCGGTCGTATGTTTAGTTTTTATTGTTTAATTTTTCATATACATAGGAGAAGATATGGATAAAAAATGGATGTCGACGAATAGGTTATCCGTGGAATATAAAAACAGGGTCGATTTATTCTTAAGATTTTGTTCAGAAAATGTACGAGACCTAAACTTTATTTCTTGGCCATGTGTTAAGTGTGGAAATGTAAGGAAAATGGATCTTAGTAAGATCAAACAACACTTATTTTTCAATGGAATCAACAAAAGTTACACAATTTGGTATATGCATGTGGAGATAATTCATATCACTCCAACTCCATCAAGTAGACCCAATGAAGTTAGGAGGAATATAGTAGAGGAGAACTGAGATACATTAGATGATATGATTGATGATGCACATTATGGATCCGGAGTAGACCCAGATAAGTTTGAGACACTACTTAGTGATGCTAAGAAACCAATTTGCCTCAGTTGTAAAAAGTTTACAAAGTTATCCGCGCTTCTTAGGTTGTACAATTTGAAAGCTAAACACGGTTAGAGTGATAAAGGGATGACTGATCTACTTTTTGAATGATTTAATGCTGGAGTGTAATGAAATGCCAACTTCATTTTATGAAGCAATGAAAACATTATGCTCATTAGGCATGCAATATGAAAAAAATTCATGCATGTCACTACAAGAAAAAATACTTTCAATAAGACCGAAAAAGTATTATCAAATATATACCATAACACTTTTTGATGTGTTAAGGAAAGCGGTGTTATAGTAGGTCGGGGCACTTTCCATAACACTTTTCCGTAGTATAGACATGTGTTATGGTATAGCCTACGATAACACTTTTGTTGTGTTATTTTAATAGTTAGATAAGTCTTTCATTATGTTATATATAAATAGATTATATAACACTTTTTTGTACTTATAAAGTAGTGTTATGATACACTTTATAATAACACACTTTCTGCATTATAAAAAATAGTTTGCATAACATACTTTTATGCTTATAAACCAGTGTTATTGTAAAAGATACAATAACACATTTTTTTTTTGTATTATTCTAATATTTGGATAAGCTTGAATTATTATTATATAAACCTATACATTATAATTATTTTTTATTGCTTTAATTCAAGCCCGCTTCATTTAGTATACTTAAGAGACCCTTAACATTGTACAAATATATTTTTTAGTACTAATTATATGGTTTATAACACATATAACCAAATAATTGTGTCAAAATACATTCAAGATTATCTAAAAAACAATACAAAAGTCTTAAGATATTTAACACTGCCTAATTAACATAAACAAAACATTCTCACAATAGTCAACAAAATAGTCTTAAACAATTGCAAATTCAAAAGTAAATGTAGGAATTCATAATCTTCCAAATGTCAGCACCCAAAGCCTTCCAAATCAGATTTTCTTTTGCACTTCACTTGTTGAATCTGGTAAATAAAACATAAAAGAAAAACTAATGAGGTCATGAAATATCATATCATTAATCTAAAATAGTCAATTATATCATGACACATAACAAAATTTACAATAATTGAGTTTGAATAATAATCAAGTTATTATATTACAGACATTACGACAACTATCTATACTCAAGTGACCTTAGAACTTTAATTAAATGGTGCATAATATTAATTCAAATTTGCCCCGTTATCATTTTGTCTTTCTCATCTTCCCTATCAAATCAATCAAATAATACTACCATAATCTTTGATTACATATCAGTTAATGGTGAACAAGCATTTATATAATCAAATAACCAAAGAAATACCTCTTGAAATAACCTTTTGAGTAGGCCATCTAACTGTTGAACCAACAGCTTCTCGTATAGTAAGCATCACATAGTTAGGACGAAATGAATAAGCACTAGGCACAATAGCAACATCAACCCATACATGCATAAAATCTGGCCCAAGAGGAATTCCGTGCACCTCTAAGTCTAGATCACAAGAATCCCAACGGCCTTCAACAATAATTACATCTGACCAATTGAGCAAGTAGCAAGTGTTCCTTACTTCTGTAAAGTTATGGCCCTTTTTAACTCCAACACTCTGCAAAATTAATTTTTAAGACAGTATATTAATTTTTGTATTTTTTTTCCTTAAAAAGAAAGAACACAATTTGAAGATTTACCTTAGGAGAAGGAATATTGTTGGATTGTGGAATATTGTGGGATTGCCCCTCACTTGTTGTTGCTCTACCACCCTAAATATAAACAACAAGATAAGCTTCATTTCAAAAATACAAATTTTTAGTTATATAAGGGGGAGAAAGAATTGTTACCAAGTGTCCTTTAAGTAGATTCAACATTTCAGCAATTTGAATCTTCATATTTAGTTGCTCTTCTTCCAACAATGTCATCTTGTCTTTACACATATTAACAACAGTTAATTTTGACTTTGTTACCCCCCTTCCTTGTCCGATTAAGAGTCCAGATTTTGGATTACCAAATAATTTTGTTAATGCATCCTCATCGGTATTGTTTGTAGTTCCAGATTTTGGGTCTTCGCGTATAATTTCAGCCAATTCTTCCTACATATAAAATAGTACAGCTAATGTACAATAATAGTGAACAAGTATAAATATCCAAAATTAAATAATAAATACTCACAAAAACTTCAGATGCTGTTTGGTTGATTGGTTAACCATTCTTCTTGGTATGGGCTCTGCGAAAAGCATCGATCCTAGTTACTTTTCCCCCTTCAGTTTGTTTTGTCTACACAATAAAAAAATGTAGAATATAAAATAAAGACTAATAATAAGAACCAAAATATATTCACTAAAAATATTAATTGTTACCATATCATTGATTGTTCGAGCATATCCTCTTCTACTCATGGTGTGTGGAACACTTTTCTTTCTCCTCTCTTGAAATTTGGCCCTTATAGCCTATTTAATAAGAAACCAACATTAGGAAAAAAAAAATTTGATCTCTACTTAAATATTCAATCACTTATTTCAAATCTTACCATATGTTCTTTACTAGTTTTTTGTTTAACAAACGCCCTCCATTCTACATCACTTTTTATGCAATCTGGCTTTAATGCTAGTCGTTCATTTTCAGTTTTAGCATCAATAATATCCTTAACTAGTCTAGATTTTGCAGATCTCCATAGGTTTGCCATCATTTCAAAGCACATATTCTTTTGCCAATCTTCATGTAAATCATAGTATGCCTACAATAAGATATAGAATAACATATTATATGTTTTTTATGAGAGCTAAATATTAAAGAAAAGAAAGAATATAACCACAAAACTTGTAAATGCTACCTAAATAGATGCCCAAAGAACGTCTCTAATGATTGGAGAAATTTTCCTCCAATCTGAAATAGTATAAGGAACTATCTCCCTCACAAGAGCACCCACAAAAGAAGAAAATTGTACTGAGTTAGTACCAACTGGTTGGCCTTTTTCAATCCAATTTATTTTCATCGAGTCATTGTTTCTCTTAGTAAGATTTGCCAATGTAGTCCTGCTCCTAGTCTTTTTGAGTGCATTCATTTCATTTGCAATTCTATCTTGAGGTGCTTCTTAGAACTCATTTTGAATTGTCTCACTTGTTTTTTGTAATCGATCAGATTTTCTAAGAGCTTGCTGAATTTGTTGCCTTATAGCTGGGGAAATACTTATATTTTCATTTGTTTCAACCATTATTTCTGGTTCTTCAAGCTCCACCTCAATAACTTCTTCAAATTCTACTTCGGTCATTTTTTCATGTTCAGCCTCAGCCACTTCTTGCAGTTCCTCATTTTCAACTCTTCCTACTTCTAATAACCTTTCTACTTCATCAATAAGGGATCTTCTAGTCCTTGAACTTCCAAGTGACATCTCCATGTTTGCCATATTATCATTTGGAGATGGCTCCCCATTGTAAACCATGTGACGAGTTGCTGCTCTTGTACTAAGAGCAGGTATTGAGTATATTACAACTCTAGCAGATGCTGAAAACTTACGTAGGGCACTCTTTTTCTTTAGAATAGGGCTTTCGTCCAACATATCATCCCAGTCAGCTTGACTTTTTAATGATTTTTTTCTTTTTTGGGCAACAATATTGCATAATGCACCTGGGTGTAGGTGTTTTTTTTACTTTCTCGGAGATTTTTGTAATGTACTAATTTTTTATTGAAATTACTGCAATAAAAAACAAAATAACATAAGAACTGAAATCATAAATGCATCATATCCTTATCTTCCTAAATAAGATAAATAATTAATATATAAAATTAGAAACATAAGATCAGGCAAACAGGAAATAAAATCAGCTTTGTTTCATTGAAAGTATGAAAAAAATTACATTTAAAGAGTCATAAGAGTAGCATAAATTTGAATGAAATCATACAGATTGTTTCATTCTAGCCCCAAACACCCTCTATTTGAATCTTTTAAAGCTATATACCAATTAGACCACTCATTCTCTCTTGCATAAAATGCCTTTTTAACTTGAGATGCTAATACATATGGATCCCTAATAGACTGATTTTGCCCTATATTAAAATTTACAAGGGTATAGTCTAACTTCTTAACACCACTTCGAATATTTGCCCAATCGCACCAAAATAAAGGCACCTTAAAAGTATGATAATCAAGCATTATTATATCCTTGATAACTCCAAAATACTCTTCTGTATCATTCAACTGCCCAATGCCATGTGATTCCACGTATACACCGCTATTTTGAGTAGTTTTTTCAGCACCTCTTTTATGAAACTGAATTCCATTAATCATGTAACCTTTATAGGAAATGACACTACGACTTGGGCCTTCATCAAATTAAGCTAACATGTCATCTACTTTGTTAGATTTAGAAATCTGAAAAGAAAAAAATATTGATGTCAAATAGATTTCAATACTAAATGAAAATGTAAACTTGTATCTTTGCTTTAGAGTGTAACCTTGTCATAAAACCATAGGAGGAACCCTTCAGAATGTCGATTCCAAAGAAAAGTTTGATTATCCTCAAATATTTTGTGCATTTCTTTCATCTCATCCATATGGATATTGAGAAATGGTGCCACAATATCTGAGTTGAATAACACATACCGGTGGGCTATTGATATATCCCCTTGGTCAAGTTCAAAGTATTCTCCAGCTGATAGTGGATTTTCTTCAATTTCAGTACTATCTTGATTATCATTATGCTTCAAAAAGGTCTCACAAAAGCGTACACATTCAACATCAAGATAGCGATTTGCGATACATCCTTCTGGTCGTGCATAATTTGATACAAATCCTTTCAATACTTTCATATACCTCTCAAAATGGTACATCCATTGAAATTGAACCGGACCACAAAGTCTGAATTCTCGCGCTAAATGGACAACCAAGTGAATCATTGGATCAAAGAAAGAAGGTGGGAAATATTCTTCCAGTTTGTAGACAATTTCTGCAGATTCTAATTCCAATTTTATAATATCCTCCTTATCAACCACACATTGGCACAATTCATGGAAAAACCTACAAAATCGAAGGATTGTCTCTATGCATCCTTCATCCATTAAACCCCTTATAGCAACAACTAAAAATTGCTGCATAATCACATGACAGTCATGAGATTTAAGTCTTGTTAGCTTATGATTCTCCATATCTACACAATTGCTAATCTTAGAACTATATCCATAAGGCAATTTCAAGTCAAATAGTCTCTTACAAAACAACTTCTTATCTGATTTTGACAAAGTGTAAGCTGCAGCAGGAAGACGAGTAATTCCTTCTTCATATGGGTAGAGATGAGTCATAATGCCCATCTCTGTCAAATCTAATCTCGAGTTGTAATGATCTTTAGATTTTCCCTTACAATCCAACAATGTGTTAAGAATGCTTTCACAAACATTTTTTTCAACATGCATAACATCCAAGTTGTGACGAACAACCAAGATCTCCCAATAAGGGAGCCTAAAAAAATTAACTTTTTCCTCCATCCTTTATCAAACTCTGAACCATGACCCCTCTTTCTACCCTTTCCAAAATCATTAGTGAATTCACTTAATTGCTCAGCTACTTCAACACCTATTAATATTGTTGGACATTGTGGTGCTCTTTCCCTTGCCCTAGTAGTTGTATATTTCTTCTTTCGATATGGGTGATGTTGTGGAAGAAATCGAATATGATTGCAAAAAGACATCTTCTTACTATGCTTCAACCAAACAACATTTGAGTTCTCTCCACATATAGGACAACCATACTTCCCTTTAGTCGCATATCCAGCTAAGATTCCATAAGTTGGAAAGTCATTTATGGTCCATAACAGCATGGCCTTTAAATTAAAAAACTTCTTTGTAGAAGCATCATATGTATACACACCTTTCCATAATTCTAGTAACTCATCTATTAAGGGCTCTAAATAAACATCTATGTCATTCCCAGGTTGTTTTGGTCCAGGAAACAACATAGAAAGAAATGTGAATTCATTCTTCATGCACATTGAAGGTGGAAAATTGTATACAACGAGCATTATTGCCCAACAACTATATGTAGAACTCATATTTTTGTAAGGGTTGACCCCATCAGCAGAAATTCCTAGTCGAAGGTTGTACGGTTCAAGTGAAAAATCTGGCCATCTCTCATTAACTGCATCCCAAGCCTCTGAATCTACCGAGTGGCTCATTTTCCCATCCATTCTTTTATTAGTTGAATGCCACTTTAAGAATGAAATTGTCTCTTCATTTATGAACATCCTTTGAAACCTTGGTGTAATAGGAAAATATCTTAACAATTTTGCAGGCTGCCCTTGTAGAATCTCCTTTGTGTGTTCATTCGCTTCCATCTTGGATATTGACAGGTGGGACACACTTGGGCATTAGCATTTTCTTTTGTGAACAAGCAACAATCATTCACACAAGCATGTATATGTTTATAGTTCAGATCAAACATCTTTAGATACTTATTAATTTCATACATAGATGTTAGTAGGAGATTATCTTTTGGAAACATTGCTTTGATCATCTCCAACATCTCACAAAAGCCAACATCTGAGAATCCATGCTTTGTTTTTATATTGTATAGCTAGACGATGGATGAAATTTTGGTGTATTTCAAACAACCTTCATATAATGGAGATAAATGCAAAACAATCGCTATCATTTCTATAAAAACTTATATTATTTAGTTATAGCACTCCTCATCTAAAGGCCTCGTTCTTATTGATTTGAAATCCACCAATCCAAATGCTCTTAATCCCAAATTAGATGTGATTATAGATATTTAATTGAAAAAATTACTTTATTAAAAAAATACAAAATAAAAGTGTTCAAAAAGAGTGAGGAGTGACTGTGAAACTGCTGTTTGAACAAAAAAAAGTACTTTGAATTAACTTTCAACTGTCGTGTAGTACTTTTTATTTTTTTTTATTTTATTATTATGGGTGGTTTAGAACTGACATGGACTAGTAGTAGTACTAGTTGAGTTGAAAGAGCATCATTCAACACCCTAATAGCGTAGCAAGAAGGATCAAACAATAGTTTTTTACTACTAATCATGAAAAATAGGTGAAATTATTTTAATGATGTAGAGTCATTATTTGTGTATATAACCCCATACATCCAGAATGATCAACATAGGGGTTGATAAATATCTTTGAAGTATCATATCTATGTGGTTTATGGAGGAACATTTTTCTTCATTTCTCCTCTCTTCTCAGACCCACTAAGTATCAAATGCAATTCAATGTTATGAATGATTTTAACAGAGAAGTGATTATGATTTGAATTACAAGACAATGCTATGAGACTAATTGCATTTAGTAGAAACAATATTTTATTAATAGAATTGTGAGAAGAGAAAGTTAGTTATACTATTATTTGTCCAAAATACATGTATAAAATGTACTAATTCAATCACAATTACTCTTTGACACTAGCTGTTCATATCTACTAGTCATAGTTTTATTTTCTACTGTATAGGAAAACTAGTTTTAGGATAATTCGATTGGCATCTTAATTTTTTCTCACTCTATTATAAACCTCTTATAACATTTTAAAATTTATTTTTTCTATCTTAATTTTGCATTAAGTACTATATTTTTCTGTCTTAATTTTGTTTGTGAATTTGGGACGTGAAAACTACCCTTATTCACACCCCAGGTGAGATATCTAACAATATAATCAAACCAATTCAAGCAAATACAATTTATTTGTAAGAAGATAATACATAATTATAGATAAAATCTGACATCATTTCCCATATAAAAGCTTACCTAACCATCTATCAATACCAAGTAAAAAAATTCAAACAACACACAATAAGTTTTCTTCCTTTTATCACCGCAACACACAAACAAATTTTCCAGAACCTACTAGACACACAAGTTTTCAACCTTCTGTTATCACCGCAGCACACAATTTTAATCTCAGAACCTACTTCTCTATGAATGAATATTTAAGATATTCAAACTCCTCTAACATTTGTATGATATTAATAAAAGAGTTAAGAGAACATACTTCCGTACCTCTTGAAATTAATAATCAAGTTAATTAACTTTGCAATGCTCCTTGCCAATTCGATCCACAACCTAAAGAATATAATCAATACCTAAAAGATTAATACAAAATTAAAATTAAATGAATAAAACCATAAAATTCATGAAATTACTTGTTACGAGTCTTAAAATCATAAACTATATTCATTAATGGTTCAAACTTAACATAGAGAAACATATTCCAACTCAAATGTCCAAAATAATCATCATCATTTTTGCTCATTCTATCTTAAATTCAACTATTAAAATACTAAAATAAACAATATTTCAGCAACTTAAAAACAATATGTAACAAAAAAAATAAACAGAGTAGTAGCCAAAAGTAAGACTTTTTATTGCTGGATAAGATAAAAGCAAAGCAAACCTTTCAAGAATTTGATGAGTCGTGGAATGGATGCACTTCAAATACTGCAACAGAACATGTACAGTTATTTTATGCTGAGCAAAAGTTTTGAGAATTGAAAGCGGCAGGTTAAGTAATTTTGTATAACTTGTTGGTTCAGGAAAACATTACAATCACAATTATGAAAGATGTCAAGAGTTGAAGGTCAAAATAGTGTTTTTAGGTGTTATTTGGGTTATTAATAACTTAAAAATCTATTTTAAAAAGCCCAATAAAAGCCCCAAAAAAAGCCTAGGCTTATGACCCCTAACTTGATATGTGTCTCTAATTTTTTAAAACTGAATATACATGGGAAGCAAGCCCAACCCAGGAGTGTGAACACACTATACAGGAGAATGGATGTGTAGATGTGGAAATGGGAACTACAGAGCAAGAACTTTAACATACGAAGAAGAATACACCACAAAGATAAAAAGGAGTGGAATTTTAACATATGAATATGATAGAATCAGATAATCTTCTCTCACACCCGCAAAACAAATCCAAAAGTAATTCGCTGAAGCTCACCATCAAAACCTAGCCAACTGCTAAGTGGACTCCTAAACACAACTATATGATCAGTACCCCTCTCATTTCATTCATTTCATTTATACCAACAATTAAAATTACTCATTTGTTGCCCCAAAAAATAAATGTTTATGCTCTCTTGTAAACAAAATGATTAGTTGAACCTTAACTATTTTTTAACTTTACATTGAGTTTTTCATATTAAATTTTCTATTTCAAGTAAATAGGCATGCTGAATCTAATAAATAAAATTTTCTACATAAGCCTTCCTTAGTACATAAAAAGTTAGTCTAATAAATAAAAGCTTGAGCAGATACTACTCAGATTTTCTATTCGCTTCTATTTTATCTAATAAATAAAAGACAGTTCAATTCTCGAATAAACGAATGGATACAAAGAATAGCATTTCTATTAACAAGTTATAGACTGGTAGACATGGAGAAACAAAAGTACTTACTACTTCCAAACGGGGGGAAGCTTCTTGGTCTTCTTGTAGTAACGTGCAAGTCTGTGAATCCTGCTTTCAACCAAAATCAATCGAAACTTGGAATCCTTGTCCTTCCTATTCCTCTCGAGATGCTTCTTAATAGAGACTTCCTTCTTAATAAGATGGTATAGATCTTTAGGAATTTTAGGGGCAAGACCTAACAAACAAAACAATTTTTATAAAAAAAAATAAATCCAATCAACCAAGACATACAGATAAGACATCGCCCAACCAAAGGCTACATGCCCTTAATCATTCAATAACTGTATTAAGATACTCAAACAAGAAAAACAACCAACTCAATTACACTATAATTCCAATTACCCAAAATTAAACAAATGAAAAACCATAAAAATTAATTATTCCCTTTGCTCATTCAAATATTTAGCAAACAGTTAACTAGACCTAAAGTTCTTCCACACAAAAAAAGCAATGAAATGGGTCGACAATGACCGAAATAAGGCTCAACATTGACTGAAAATAAGGTTATACTCTTGAGCTCATAAAACAAAACACTAAGAATGATTACCGTGGGCCTTGAGAACACACAAGATCTTGCTTCCAGTAACACTCTTAACCTAAGCAAAATCGTGAGAGTCACAAATAATCACACAGATCTGAGATGGAGTATGACCCTTCTTTGCAAACTTGCAAATGTTCTCCTCAACCTAACACCATCATATTGAAAATAAGCTTGTTAATAGAAATTTTCATATCCCAACCTAGAGAAGGTCACAAGAGATTTAGGGAGATACAATAAGATCTAAAACGAAATATACTTACCTGGCTTGCCAAGACCTAAGAGAAGGAGTGAAACGGAGAAGCCCAACGACTGGAAATGGAGTGACCAAGAGATAGAGAAAGATTAAAGAGAGAGAGAGAGAGAGAGAGAGAGGATATTTGAGGGATGGAGGAGATTTGAAGCCAAGATTTGAAGCAGGGATGGAGGAGACCGAAGCAGGGGATGTACATAGCCGAAGAAGAAAACGGGTAAGTTTGTCTGAAAACGAAGAAGGAATTAGTCTGAACAAAATATAAGTGGCGGGCTCCCAAAATAAATTACCGCCCTTTTTTCTATTACTTTGCCACATATAATACTTTTTCATTAGTATTATATTCATATGTTATGAAAAGGGGTATTTGGTGTAGTGTGTCCTAATTATTTCATATTATATCGGAATGACTTTGCAGATGCAAAAATGTATCCTACTTGTGGTAAGTCACGATGGCAAAAGAAAAGAAATAGTGAGGATATCAAGGAAGGAATACCCACCATGGTCTCGTGGTACCTTCCTCCTATTCCTCGTTTCATTCGGTTGTTTAGAAATGCTAAACATGCTAATGGACGTTGAATTTCTACAAAGTCTCCTCATGGGAGTCATCATAGGGTCACTTATGATGGCTCCTTCAACAACGTCTCCCCTAGGGGGAGACATTAAATGTCTACAATGTCTCCCCCATATAGCCATTAAATGCTTATTTTGTTATAGTGTGTCCTTGTTTCCAATACGGACAAGCGTGGTCCATTGACTTTTAAAGAGGCAATGGAAGACCCTGAAAAGAGAAATGACAACATGCCACAGATCAAGAAATGGAATCAATGTATTCCAATTCAGTTTGGGAACTTGTAGATCCACCTGAAGGGGTAAAACCCATTGGGTGCAAATGGATTTACAAGAAGAAGAGAAATGCTAAAGGGAAAGTAAAGACTTATAAAGCAAGGCTTGTAGCCAAAGGCTATAAATAAAGAGAGGGAATCAACTATGAAGAAACCTTCTCTATTGTGGCCATCCTTAAATCCATTCACATTCTCTTATCCATTGCCGCTACATATGATTATGAGATTTGGCAAATGGACATCAAGACAACCTTTCTAATTGGCTCACTTGACGAAAGTATCTATATGGTACAACCAGAAGGGTTTGTGAAAAACGGGGAAGATCAAAAGGCATGTAAATTGCTGAAATCCATTTATGGATTAAAGCAAGCCTCTAGATCATGGTACATTACTTTTGATGAGACAATTAAAACAGACGACTTCAAGCAGAATGTGGATGAAGTCTATGTATACAAATACATCAAAGGTAAAGTAGTGGTTTTCTTGGTTCTTTACGTTGATGACATTCTACTCATTGACAATGATGTAGAAACGTTGTCAAACATAAAGAAGTGGTTAGCTGACAAATTCCAAATGAAGGATTTGGGAAAAGTTAGTTATGTTCAAGGAATCCGTATTCTAAGGGATAGGAAGAACAGAATATTAGCGCTTTCTCAAGCAACTTACATAGATAAGGTGCTGGAAAGATTCTCTATTGAGAATTCCAAGAAATGAAAGTTGTCATCCCATCATGGAATTACTATATGCAAAGAGCAATGTCCAAAGATACCTCAAGAGCAAGAGGATGTGAGAAAGTATCCTTATGCATCAGCTGTTGGCAGTCTCATGTATGCAATGTTGTGTACTAGGCCTAACATATGCTATGCGGTGGGGATGGTCAGCCGTTATCAATCAAATCACGGTTTGGAACACTGGATAGCAGTAAAGCACATTCTCAAGTATCTTCGGAGAATGAGAGATCTTATGCTTGTTTATTCAGGAGGTGAATTAATGTAACACCCTACTTCCTTAGAGCTATTACTAGGTGATTTTAAAACGTTCTATTAACTCGCTAATCGAGGTTTTAATTCAAAAGTGTAAATAAACCATAAACAGAGTCTAATACGTTGAAAATAATTCCATTCATTGAAAATCATAAAGCGTTTTAATATTTGGGATCCCAAAATATAGTTTATAAATATTTACAACTCAAAAATATAACTAAAGTCGGCTAAACGAAAAAATCTAGGTTTAGTACAATCATCTCCCAAAAATACCCCTCGCCGTGGCAGTCAGGCAGGCCAAACATGTACATGCCGTTTCACGCTCTCCGTACTAATGGTTGGTAGACTTTCCCCTTGCCCTTACCTGCACCATAGAGCACCAGTGAGCCAAAGCCCAGCAAGAAAACTTTCACAAGCAGATAACATATGCATTTCTATCATTCAGCATACAAACAAACCGCCAATGGGCTAAACACATACGGCCCTGTCGTCCCAGGCACTTTTCCAGGCACTAGTTTCGCGGTCTACACCGTGAGGATATCCCAGGTATCCTATAGGGTCTCACCCTGGAAACTCGCACTCCGCATGCTAAACGCTGCTCCCAGCCCCTTGCCGTACTCAGCCTTGCCATTCCCGCCCTTCGTCGTTCTTGGCCCTCGCCGTTCCCGGATCTTGCCGTTCATTCACATATATGCACACATAGCATAATTAAACAAATTCTTAAACATGCATAAGCACAATCAATGGGGCTACGCCCTGCAACACAAAAAAAATAGGGCCATGCCCTGCAACAAAAACTATAGGGCCTCACCCTGCTCTATCGGTATAGCAGTTCTCTTACCTGTGTCTCGAGCTTTTCAAGCACCGATGCCTAGGACACATTCCCCTAGTCCGAGCCTCGCTGAAACCCAAGTCACAACGCATCAACAAAATCCATTTATCAAGGTCTAATCCATAAAATATCTTTGGGTTACCATTCTAATCCCCGAAACCTTGAATTCTACCAATCCGGGTGATAAAATCCATCCTGATCCTTAATAATTAGGTTCACAAAACAAAAACCCACAAAACACCTAGCATTTTGAACTAGGGCCACGACCCAACACCTTATGGGCTGCCACTAGCCTCAAAACAGAGGCAAAACACCTCCCTGGAAAGAGACATGGGTCGCGGCATGCTTGGACAAGCGCCGCGGTGTGCCTCAAGATCAGAGGCCTCCCCAGGCCTCGCGTGTACACGTGCCGCGGCATACCCCTCCTAGGGTCGCGGCTCGACCTGCAAACCCAGAAAACCAGCCTTTCTTTCAAGTTTTCCCCGAGCTTAACCCCTACCTCACACCCCCAAACTTCACCCAACCTCATAATTAAGCCCATAATTCATACTCATACAGCCTAAACATTCTAACAAACTCATGAACCAATTGTACACCCATCAAACATTCAAAACCAATCCTAGAAACCAATCCATGCATGCCTAAGTTCTAACACCCAACACTAGCAGAATTTCAGCTTGTTCATCAAGTTTAAAACTTGCCTTTTAGCTTGATTAAATCCTTGAATTAGTCCTCTAAGTTCCAACTTCTAGCCTCCAAACTCCAGCTTTGAATTCCTCCTTTGCTTCCAAGAAAATCAGCTTTCTTCCTCCTCTTCTTCTCTTAGCTTTTCCTTTCCTCTAGAGCTTCCAAAGGTGATTCCAACATATGTCTAAGGAAAACATGGATGAATTCTCCTCAGCCAAGTTTATCCATCCTTAAAGCCAATTTAACATTTTGCCCCTTAAGCCTATCCTTAACCCCTAAGTAACCCCAAGGGCAATTAGTCATTTGCCAAATCTCGTTAAGTCCCCGAGGGAAAAATGATAAATTTCCTCAATATTCCTTCCTAAGCATTCTATCTTCAAATATATCTCCAAATATTTATTTCCATAACCTGATAACCCCATAAAATGTCCAATCCCCGAAATACCCCTCAACTCGCTCCGAGTCGGGTATTTGACCCCGTTATGACTTCCTAGCTAACCGCTCCTAGGACTGTCTCGGATCGTTCAACACAGATATATCATAATTTTTACATTTATTACATTTATGCCCTCAACGGGCTAAAATTACAAACATGCCTCTAATACCCAAACGGGGCCCACATGCATATTTAATTCACCTAAACATGCTTTTCTAATCACATATTCATTAAATTCACACATTAAGACAATATATCACTTTTTGCCCTCCAGGCACACTAATCAAGGCCTTAAGACTTATTAGTAAATTTGGGTATCTACAAATATCCCCTCCTTACAGAAATTTCGTCCTCAAAATTACCTGAACAACTCGGGATACCACTCCCGCATCTCTGATTTAAATTCCCATGTCGACTCCTCAACTTTGTTGTTCCTCCACATCATTTTCACTAAGGCGATGGTCTTGTTTCGCAAGACCTTATCCTTCCAGTTGAGAATCTGAATCGGCTTCTCCTCATAAGATAAATCCTGGTCCAGCTCCAAATTCTCATAACTCGGTATATGCGTCCAATCTGATACATACTTCCGGAGCATGGATACGTGAAAAACATTATGAACCTCTGATAAGGCTGGAGGCATTGCCAACCTGTAAGCTACCTCTCCAACCTATTCCAGAATCTCGAAGGGGCCAATAAACCTAGGGCTTAGCTTGCCCTGAACACCAAACCGTTTCACTCCCCTCAAAGGTGAAACCCTAGGGAACACATGGTCACCGACCTGAAACTCTACGCTCTTGCGTCTCAAGTCTGAGTAACTCTTCTGGCGACTCTGGAAGGTGAGAATTCGAGTTCTAATCTTGTTAATCACCTCATTGGTCCTCTGAACCATCTCAGGATCCAAATATCTCCTCTCCAAGATCCCCCAAAATCTAGCACACAGGCTCGTAACATGTCCTCTAGTATCTGAATCGTCCTCTCAGACTGTCCATCTGTCTGAGGATGATAAGCGGTACTAACCGTAACTGCATGCCCATAGCCTTCTGCAGACTCTCCCAAAACTTGGAGGTGACGGTGGGGTCCCTGTCGAGTACTATCGACCTCGGAGCCCCATGAATTCAAACAATTTCCTTCACATATAACTCAACATACTGCTCCACAGTATAAGTCGTCCTGACAGGTAAAAAGTGGGCGAACTTGGTATACCTATCCACAATCACCCACACCGAGTCATGCTATCCCACGGTCTACGGCAAGCCAACCACGAAGTCCATGGTGATATCTTCCCAATTCCACTCTGGAATCCCTAGAGGCTGCAAAAATCCTGCTGGCCTCTGATGTTCAGCCTTGACCTACTGACAAGTTAAGCACTTGGCCACATAATCCACCACATCCCTCTTCATGCCCGACCGCCAATACAAAGCTCTCAAATCTTGGTACATCTTCGTAGTACTTGGATGTAAGGAATAGGGAGTGGTATGTGATTCATCCAAGATCTCCTGCTGGATATCAGAATCCATCAGAACACAGATCTAACCCTTGTACTTCAATAGTTCCATCTCCGAGATAGAAAAGTCCTTAGCCGCTCCGACTAAGACATTCTCTGTGCCCTCTCAACTGGGAATCCTTCCCTTACGCCTCCTTGATCCTCTCAAGGAGTGTAGAATGAAGAGTTATGTTGGCTAACCGACCAACCACCAACTCTATACCCGCTCTAGTCATCTCCTCCGCTAGCTTATCAGATAGTTGTCTCGAACTGAACAATTGTCCTGGGCCTTTCCGACTCAATGCATCAGCCACTACAGTAGCCTTCCCAGGATGGTATAGGATATCACAATCATAATCCTTAACCAACTCTAGCCACCGTCTCTGGCACATATTCAGATCCTTCCAAGTAAATAAGTACTTCAAACTCTTATGATCGGTGTATATCTCGCACTTTTCACCATATAGATAATGTCTCCAAATCTTAAGTGCGAATACCACCACTGCCAACTCCAGATCATGCGTGGGATATCTCTGCTTATACTCCTCTAACTGTCTCAATGCGTAGGCTATCACCTTACTAGCTTGCATCAGCACACACCCTAAACCCTGTCTGGAAGCATCACAATAAACTACAAAATTCTCATTATCTGTCGGGAGACTCAACACTGGCACGATGATCAGTTGCTGCTTCAACTCCTTAAAACTATTCTCACATCTGTCTGTCCAAACATACTTTGTCTTCTTCTTTGTCAATTCCATCAACGACGAAGCTATCCTGGAGAACCCCTCAACAAACTGACGATAATATCCTGCCAATCCCAGAAAACTCCTAACTTCAGGAACACTGCTCGGTCTAGGCCAATCTCTCACTGCCTTAATCTTACTTGGGTCAACCAGAATCCCCTCCTTACTAACAATATGGCCCGAAAATGTGACTTGCGATAGCCAAAACTCACACTTGCTGAACTTAGCATATAACCTATGCTCTCTTAACCGTTGCAATACCAAACGTATATGTTGCTCATGCTCTGTCTCTGACTGAGAGTACACCAGAATGTCGTTGATAAATACATTTACAAACTTGTCCAAGTAGTCCTTGAAAACCCTATTCATCATATCCATAAAAGCTGCTGGGGCATTGGTTAATCCAAAGGACATAACTAGGAATTCATAGTGTCCATACCTCGTGCGGAAAGCGGTCTTTGGTATGTCGTCTTCTTTGATCCTTAACTGGTGGTAACCTGATCGGAGATCAATCTTGGAAAACACTGTTCTTCCCTGTAGCTGGTCAAATAAATTGTCGATCCTAGGCAGTGGATACTTATTCTTAATGGTCAACTTGTTCAGCTCCATGTAGTCAATACACATCCTAAGAGATCCATCCTTCTTCTTGACAAACAACACTGGAGCACCCCATGGTGAGAAACTCGGTCTGATGAACCCCAAATCCAATAACTCCTGCAACTGAATCTTCAACTCCTTCAACTCCGCCGAAGCCATCCTATAAGGTGTTCTAGATATTGGCTCCGCCCCTGGCGCCAACTCTATAACAAACTCAATCTCTCGCTGTGGCAGCAACCCTGGCAGATCTGCGGGAAACAAATTTGGAAACTCACATACCATTCTGGTCTCACACGGTCCAACCGACACAACCCTAGAGGTATCCACAACATTTGTTAGGAATCCTATGCAACCTTCATGCATCAAGTGTCTAGCCTTCAGTGTTGAAATCATAGGTACTCGCAGTCCACTTACTGTCCCCACAAATACAAAGGGTACCTCCCCTTCTGGTTCAAAAGTCACCATCCTGCGCTTGCAGTCAATCGTCGCCCCATACTTCGATAACCAATCCATCCCTAGGATCATATCGAAGTCATCCATCGCAAGCTCAATCAGATTAATAGACAACTCCCTACCATCTACCTCTACTGGGAAAGCTCTAATCCATCTCCTAGAGACTACCAGTTCCCCAGTCGGCAGCAAAGTCTGAAAACCCCTAGCATACAAAACACTAGGTCTACACAGCTGATCTATCACTCGAGCAGATACAAACGAATGAGTAGCTCCCGAATCAATCAATGCAGTATAAGAAAACCCATCACTAGAAATCTGACCTGTCACAACCGAGGGGCTAGCCTTCGCCTCAGTCTGAGTCAAAGTGAACACCCTGGCAGGAGCGAGACTGTCGCCCTGCTTCGACTCTCTTTCCTGGCTTGTGGGCAGTCCTTCTTCAGATGATTGGCACTCCCACAGATTAAGCAGACCCTGATCCTTCACTCCCCCTGATGTCGTCGTCTGCACCGAGGACAAACTGGAAAACTCCTCCAGTTTTCACCTCTGCCCTGACGGCCACTAAAAGAACCCCGTGCCCTCCTATCCGAGCTAGGAGGAACAAAAGAATCTAGGGCCTTTCTCTTCTGCTCACTGGAGCCACTACCCCGACTGGATCCAATAAAAGGAGGCGTCATCCTCCTGGCATTGCGCCTCACCGCGCTCTCTCTCCAAATCTGATCCTCATCCCTCTTAGTTGTAAGGGCCTTGTCCACGACCTGAGCATAAGTAGTAGACTCTGGATCTAAAGTAATCTTTACATCACGGGCGATCATAACATTCAACCCCCGCAAAAATCTATCTCTTCTTGCCACATCAGTCGGCACCAAATCCGGCGCGAATTTCGCCAACCGGTCAAATTTCAAGGCGTACTCTGTAACGGTCAACCGGTTCTGAGTCAGGTTGATGAACTCATCAACCTTCGCAGCTCATATTGCAACACTATAGTATTTCTCGTTAAAGATATTCCTGAACTCTTCCCAAGTCATAACTGCCACATTCCTCCTCTGAGCTACTACATCCCACCAGATGCGGGCATCTTCTCTGAACATGTAGCTAGCACAAGCTACTCTCTTGTTCCCTTCAACCCTTATAAAATCTAGGATGGAGGAAATCATATTCATCCACTGCTCTGCCTGCAGTGGGTCTGGTCCACCCTCGAAGGTGGGAGGATGATGCTTCCTGAACCTCTCATACAAAGGTTCCCACCTATTCTCCATATCAGGCTGAACCGACACTGGCGCCACAGCCTGCTGAACTGACAACCCAGTGGCCTGTGGAGGGGCCTACAGCCTCAACTATCGAAGTTCTTCCTCTATTTGTTGCATTCAATCAACGACGCTGCTCATCAGGCATGATAACAACATCCAAAACCACCTCCCAATCACATCAGTCAACCTTAACAACAATCCACAAACATACAAATATCATATAACACTCAACGAGCCATGCCTTGGAAAAATGCATATGTTAACTCATTCATCATGCTCTATGTAAAATAAGCAGGCAAAGAGGGCATTAAAGAACAATATCAGGCATATAAGTCAATCATTACCAACCAACCCTGAGTCGAGCATGTCACTGACAACGAGCGTACATGTTCGGTCAATCTCCACGAACCATAAACCTTGGCTCGCTCTAATACCAAGTTGTAACGCCCTACTTCCTTAGAGCCGTTACTAGATGAGTTTAAAACGTGCAATTAACTCGCTAATCGAGGTTTTAATTCAAAAGTGTAAATAAACCATAAACAGAGTCTTATACGTTGAAAATAATTCCATTCATTGAAAATCATAAAGCGTTTTAACATTTGGGATCCCAAAATATAGTTTAGAAATATTTACAACTCAAAAATATAACTGAATTCGGCTAAACAAAAAAATCTAGGTTTAGTACAATCATCTCCCAAAAATACCCCTGGCCGTGGCAGCTAGGCAGGCCAAACATGTACGCACCGCTTCACGCTCTCCGTACTCATGGTTGGTCGACTTTCCCCTTGCTCTTACCTGCACCATACAGTACTAGTGAGCCGAAGCCCAGCAAGAAAACTTTCACAAGCAGATAACATATGCATTTCTATCATTCAGCATACAAATAAACCGCCAATGGGCGAAACACATATGGCCCTGCCGTCCCAGGCACTTTACCAGGCCCTGGGTTTGCGGTCTACACTGTGAGGATATCGCAGGTATCCTATAGGGTCTCACCCTGGAAACTCGCACTCTGCGTGCTAAACGCTGCTCCCGGCCCCTTTCCATACTCAGCCTTGCCATTCTCAGCCTTCACCGTTCCCGGCCTTCGCCGTTCTTGGCCCTCGTCATTCCCGGCTCTTGCCGTTCATTCACATATATGCACACATAGCATAATTAAACAAATACTTAAACATGCATAAGCACAATCAATGGGGCTACGCCATGCAACACAAACAAAATAGGGCCATGCCCTGCAACAAAAACTATAGGGCCTCACCTTGCTCTATGGGTACAGCAACTCTCTTACCTGTGTCCCGAGCTTTTCAAGCACCAATGCCCCGAGCACATACCCCTAGTCCGAGCCTCGCTAAAACCCCAGTCACAACGCATCAAAAAAATCCATCCATCAAGGTTTAATCCATAAAATATCTTTGGTTTACCATTCTAATCCCTGAAACCTTGAATTCTACCAACCCAGGTGGTAAAATCCATCCCGAGCCTTAATAATTAGGTTCCCAAACCAAAAACCCACAAAACACCCAGCATTTTGAACTAGGGTTGCGGCCCAACCCCTTAAGGGTCGCGGCTTGCCTCAAAACAGAGGCAAAACACCTCCCTGGAAAGAGACACGGGCCGCGCCTCAAGATCAGAGGCCTCCCCAGGCCTCGCGCACACATGGGCCGCGGCATGCCCCTCTTAGGGTTGCTGCTCGACTTGCAAACCCAGAAAACCAGCCTTTCTTTCAAGTTTTCCCCGAGCTTAACCCCATATCTCACACCCCAAACTTCTCCCAACCTCAGAATTAAGCCCAGAATTCATACTCATACAGCCTAAACATTCAAACAAACTCATGATCCAATTCTTACACCCATCAAACATTCAAAACCAATCCTAGAAACCAATCCATGCATGCTAAGTTCTAACACCCAACACCAGCAGAATTTCAGCTTGTTCATCAAGTTTAAAACTTACCTTTTAGCTTGATTAAATCCCTGAATTAGTCCTCTAAGTTCCAGCTTCTAGCCTCCAAACTCCAGCTTTGAATTCCTCCTTTGCTTCCAAGAAAATCAGCTTTCTTCCTCCTCTTCTTCTCTTAGCTTTTCCTTTCCTCTAGAGATTCCAAAGGTGATTCCAACATATGTCTAAGTAAGGAAAACGTGGATGACTTCTCCTTAGCCAAGTTTATCCATCCTTAAAGCCAATTTAACATTTTACCCCTTAAGCCTATCCTTAACCCCTAAGTAACCCCAAGGGCAATTAGTCATTTACCAAATCTCGTTAAGTCCCCGAGGGCAAAATGATAAATTTCCTCGATATTCCTTCCTAAGCATTCTATCTTCAAATATATCTCCAAATATTTATTCCCATAACTCGATAACCCCATAAAATGTCCAATCCCCGAAATACCCCTCGACTCGCCCCGAGTCGGGTATTCAACCCCGTTGTGACTTCCTAGCTAACCGTTCCCTAGGATTGTCTCGGATCATGCAATGCAGATATATCACAATTTTCACATTTATTACATTTATGCCCTCAACGGGCTAAAATTACAAACATGCCTTTAATACCCAAACAGGGCCGACATGCATATTTAATTCACCTAAACATGCATTTCTAATCACATATTCATTAAATTCACACATTAAGACAATAAATCACTTATTGCCCTCTAGGCACACTAATCAAGGCCTTAATCCTTATTATAGCAAATTTGGGTCGCTACAATTAAAGCCTACTAAATATACTAAATCTAATTTTCAATCAGATAGAGACAGTTTAAAGTCGACGTCTGGATCAGTATTCACTCTTGGTGGTGGAGTTGTAGTCTAGAGAAGCATTAAGGAATCCAGTATTGCAGATTCAACCATGGAAGCCGAATATATACCCGCTTATGAAACAGGTAAAGAAGCGGTTTGGTTAAAGAAATTATACACTGATCTGGAAGTGGTTCCCTAAGTGGAGAAGCCACTCATCCTATATTGTGACAACAGTGGAGTGGTAGCTTACTCAAAAGAGCCGAGAAGCCACAAGAGAGGCAAGCATATTGAGAGGAAATATCACTTGCTCAGAGATATTGTTGAAAGATGTGATGTGACGGTCATGAAGATATCGTCGGAACAAAACCTAGTAGATCCATTCACGAAGAAGCAACCTGTTAAGTCTTTTATGGGTCATGTAACCAACATGGGGTTAAGGAAAATGCCCAACTTACTTTTTGGGAAAGTGGGAGATTGTTAGGGGTTATGCCCTAAAAAGCTGCATATAGACATTTTCAATATTAAATAAAGTGAACAATTTAAATATATTTGATTATTAAATTGTTATTTAAATAATTTATAGTATATGAATATCAGAAAATTCCATATTCATTTATGAGGGTATGATCTTGTATGAATACAAGAGACTTAAGATCATACACAATGAATAAAATTGTCAGTAACATATTAAAGTATGGAATCTTTAATCAATGGTTGCTAGTACGGTTTACTAAGCACATTATTCGGTGCAAGCAATTTAGATTCGAATTGCTGATGTAGATAGACATCTTAGTAAAGGTGCTGTATATAATTATGATCATATATGACTGGAGCGATATGAATTAATTTCTATATAGAACTTGCAATTTATTATAAAGACTTAATTCATATCACTTAGATGATCAATTAGTAGACCAGTCTAAATCTTGAGTATTCATGAACTCTTGTCCATGTTTACTAAGTTCTTTGATTCACTAGTTAAAGTTTCTTTATTAATGAAGCTTACAACTTTTGTTTTGGAAATTTAGTTACATGGATGGCTGGGAACATTATTTACAATATGGAATCCTGACTTTCCTAACAGATCGAATATTGGTTCTCTTTCAGTGTTAATTCTGGAACTGAAAAGTTGTGCACAAATTTAGATTTGATCTAAATTAACTTTCACTGGTGAATTAATGGTACTAAAGGATAAAGAGATAATTAGAAGTGTAAAACATTAATTTCGACCAATTCTAATTAGAAACCGATAACAAGAGGACAAACTACTGGTATTGATTATATCAATGGACTACTACTAATAAACTCAGTAAATATAATTCTATAATAACTAACAGTGCAATTCCATATTTATAGTGTGGAATTAATAAATAAGATTATTGTATTGATGAGTTCAATAAATAATCTGGTTTATTGGAGCTTAGTGTTATAGGTCCATGGTCCCTAAGTCGCCTCTATACCACACTGTCAAGGGTATGGATGTCACAAAATAAAACAGAAAGAAGAATTTATTTTGCAAGGGCAAAATAGTAATTATTTATTTTATAATAAATAATTAATATTAGATAAATTGAGAAAACACCATTGTGTGGACAAGACGGATGTTGTCGCCACCTATGTCTATCTGGACAAGGTGGTGCACTACCTATGTTGTTTGGACAACAGCATTGGCGCTAACCAATGTGTAAGAACAGTGGTGGGCGCCTACATCATAGGGTGGAGCCCACTGAGTTTAATTTTGGATTATTATTTTAATTCAAAAATTAAATATTTATTTAAATTTAAATTTAAAAGTTAGTTATAGATATTTTAATGTGGTTGAGATATTCTCTCAAAGGTAGTTGAGAGATTCTCTCCTAGCAGTTGAGATATTCCCTTAAGTGGTTGTAAGATTCTCTCATTCAGTTATTAGATATTTAATTATTTAAATATTTAAATTTGAAATAATATCTAGAACAAAATCGGTTAAAGATATTTATTTAAATATTTACAATATGATTATTTAATGTTTAAATAAATAAATATCTTTATTAAATACTATTATCTTAACCTAAATAATATTTTATAGGGTTAATTTAATTATACCAGTATAATCCTAAATCTATATATCGATACATTTAGGAAACCTGAAAAGGTTAATCAAATCATTTTTTCTCATCTCCTATTATTTTTCTTGCTCATGAGTTGAAACAGAAACAAGAACACATAATTTTGTGAATCCTTATTAGCCCACACTAATCCTTGAGTTTTGAGGTAGGATTGGAAGACTATGGTGTGAGTTTTTCATCATCATCATCTACCAACTTGGATAGAATGATCGTTTTTAATACAAAAAGAAAGCATGGATACTTGATAGACATCAAGAGGTATTTTTCTTACCATTATTGCTTTTTTTTTTACATGTCACATCTATTGGGGATCATTAGGGTCGATATAATGATAATAAACCTAAATGCTTTTGCTGCATACCTGATTTAGTATCGTAAAACCAACATAAAGTGTTGTTCATTTTCATTTGATAATTTTTTGCTTGCACTTAGAAATGAAACATCCTAAGATTTCACAATCATAGGAGTTAAGGGGGCATATATGGTATACCAAGGATAACATAAGCTCAAAAAAATAACAAAGAAAAAAATGATAATGATTAAGTGTAAGGACAATTAACCAAGCATGAGCATAATATATTAAGTTTAGATTAACCAACTAATGTATTTTAAGTTGGAAAATTTCTTGTAAATATGTTTCAACCTCGAAGCCTACCAAGGACTTACGCATGGACGAGGATAAGAAATTAATAATAAGCAGGAAAATAACTGGACAAACTAGAATACAAACCATTTAATATTTTTGGTTGAAGTAGTAGTCGACCTCATCTTAAACGAGGTTGAACCAAGAGTAAGCAAAAAAAAACCATACATAATAATATATGGAAGTTCAAAGTAAGCTCAAAAAGTACTTGTATGGATAAACAAGTACAACAAACTGCCATACATAATGTAAGCTCAAAATATTTCAACACTTAGCAAATATTTGACAAATTATGAAAGCAGAGTCAAAGTAGATATGTGTATAAACTTACATGTTAAAGAAATTTAAATATAAACTATTTTAAAAGTTAAAAAAAAGTAATCACAAAAGCTAAAGATAAAATAGTTCGACAATTCGAACTGTAGATTGTCTTGGCCACAAGGACCTTAAATATTTATAAACAAAAAAATGGGTCGCAGACCTTGACAGATATAATAATTTCATGGCTGGGTTGCCTCGGTATCCACCTCGCCTCCTTGGCTGCCTCGATAGCCTCTTCTTTAGCTAGACAAGTGTGCTACCTATCTAGGAACTCCTCATCCTTATCCTCCAAGAAAATAGTGTCGAGGTCAGGATTCATGGACCATATACGATACATGGCCATGTCAATCACTTTGTCTTTCTTTGTGGTAAACTCCTCCAAGAATTGAAAAGGTGGCCTTCTTTTCCTCTTCGAGCTTGGCATTTAAATTTTGGGCTCGTTCGAGCTCAACTGCCTTAGAGGATTGTTCCGAGACCTTGGCCTCAAGCTTTTTCTTTGCCTTATCGAGCTCGGAATCAACTACCAACAACTTGCCCTTCGTCTCCTTTAGAGCGTCCTCGGCTTGGGATTGAGCATTCTTGGCATCACAAGCGAGCTTGTGACTGGTGACCACCTCCGATGTAAACACATAGTATTGACGGTGGAAGTTAACAAGGCCCTACATCAAAATAAAGTGTGTTAAAATATAAAAGAACAAGGAAATTCTAATTCAAGTAAAATTTCGAATTAGAAAAAAATACTTACTGAGGCTATCAACTATCCACCCTTGTCGATGAGGTAGGTAACTTTGTTGCCCTTCAAGAATTCCCAGTGGGGTGCGTGAAGGTTACTAGAAGCTCGCCCCACACAGCTGAGGACTTCTGACCCGAGTTCATCTCTCGAGTCGTCAGCCTCATTGTCAACCACGAACTCCCTTTCATGGGTTGAGATGGTGAACTTGCAAACATCAGTGGGAGCATGTGAGGGCTGGGTCTTCGAGACGTCGACAATATTTTTTCCTGTATCCGGTAAATGGGCTTTTTCAAGAGGAGGAGGAGGAGTAGTCTGGGTTGAGAGGACCAGTGGAAGAGTCTCAACTGAGGTCACAACGACGAGACTTGAGGAAGCAGGCATAGGGCTTGACGCTGCAGATGCAATCTTAGCAACCTTGGACACCTTAGTGGGCTTCTTGGTCTTGGAGGAGACCCTACCTCATTTCAATCCTTTCGATGATGTGGTCTGCTAAGGAGGTTTTCCAGATTCGAATCCATCTCGCCTGTAAAAATAGAGAAAAGTACGTGAGTTACTTTCACAACTAGTTGAAGTAAAATTACACTATAAGTGGGGAAACCTAACTAGAAGAACTGGAAGGCCAAGAAATTTCTAAGTCATCTGAGGATATCTCAATCACTTGAGTTGGTTCCTCAGATGGGCCTGATTCATCACCTTGAAATGTGGGAGATAACTCTGAGAGATCTCGCCAATCCTTCGAGTCGTATTGTGATCCTACACCTTCCCACATCTTATTAATACTATACATGGTTTGAGACTCGAAGAACCAACTATCATCCCTATGAACTATGAAGTCTGCCCCCGACCAAGTCATAAAGTTATTATCAGGGTTTTGAAAAGAGACTAAGACATTGGGCTCTCGTTTTAAAAGTGTGGGAGACCAACTTGATTGGTTAAGGACAACTTTACCTCCATCAAACGAGCTCAGGGATGCTTCATCTTGAGCTTCGTTCCCCGAGCCAGAAGGTTCAATAGGGGAAGGAATGGAGAGTCTGAAGCTCGAACCCACTTTTTTCTTCTTCGGGAAGGGATTGGAAGGAGTGGGGATTGGGATTTCTTCCCATCTGGCATATTTACGAGTTTCAACATCATCTGTGGACTAGCCATCACCGAGGAGACCGCAAAGGCGAAGCTTGTCCTTGTGAAGTAGATAATGTAAGGACCGCTTGCTATATGGGAGCTTCAAAATTTCTTCTCGGGGATCCGCCATATCCTTGGAGGGCTTCAGACGGTCAAAATGGGCTACATAACAATATATGGATAAATATTTGAGCTTAAAGATGACGAAACTTGATTTTAAAAATACTAAGACAAATAACTTACGTATGCGTTGAAATGAGTAGAACTTGGAAGGCTCAAGGCCATTGGTCCAGAAGATTTGTTTTTTAAAGTAGGGAGGATGGTTAGGGATGTCCTCGAACAACATCCTCTCCCTAGGCCATCTCGATAAGTAGTAAAATCATTCACCTCCGTTGGCCCATGTATTGTTACTTTTAAGGAAAAAGAGATATAAGATCTTGTATGTCGAGGGCCCTCATTTGATCTTGAGAAGTGACGATAATTGGGAAATTGAAAAGACGTGGGTAGAAGGTTTAGTACTTGATTAATTTGAATAACCACTCTCGTGTTGATATGTATACCCACTCGAGTGTGGTAGGTGGACACGTTTTCCAAAAGAGAAGTTCAAAAGTTTCTCTCCCACTAGGCTCGAATAGATAATTTTTAAAGGAGAAAATGTTACACCCCAAATTTCAAGATATGGTTATTAGTCTCGAAATGTAGGCTCGAAAGAATGGGGATCGAATATATAAAATTAAATAAAAATGAGATCATATACATAAATGATCATGTATTCAGGTGCCACGCCAATAGCACAGTTTGAGCATGAGATGTGAGCTCGAAAAGGATAGTTTGTTCCGAAGGTCGGGCTCGAAAGCCTGGCAAATAAAGAAGTGGATAATCATATAGCGGTGAGCTCGAATCGTTGTATAGGCTCGGAGGCGCGTCAGCTTAATAGGCAGTTGCAACACGCCTATAATCATGGAGTTTGTTATGACGCATTTAAATAATCCTATTCTTAATGGATATTTGATATTTAATATATCATGTTGTAATTTGATTTATTCTTTTATAAGTTTGAATTTAAATTAGATATTATGGAACTTCCCTAAAATCAAGGGGAGAGATATTTGTAAACGAGGTGTATAAATAGTCTTGATTGTAGTTATTTATTTTCACGCACAATTGCTTGTATTCAAACTGTGTGAAATTGCCTTTAGGCTTTAACATAAATCATTAATAAAAGTGACTCGTGGACTAGGTAGATTTAACTACTAAACCACATAAAAAATCTCTTTCTTTTCTTTTCCACATTGATTATTCAAAAACACTTTATTGCTCTTGTTTAATTCTGATTGACAAAAAACGTTGTCAACACGTACATTACTTGGTTGTATAATCAATCTCACATGCTCACAAAATATAAAGTTTTAACACTTTTCCCTAATAATTTCTTTTAGAGGATAAATTTATCTTTCAATTTATTCTCACACGCATACAAGAGATAAATTTAGTAACATATCTTTTAAAATTAAATAGTTAGTATATTCATCGATCCCTATAAACTATAGTTCTATCCAATGACAGTTGGCTGTAACATACATATCTAGGAAAAAGATGTGCATTATCAAAGTAAATCAACTGTTACAGGCAGACATAACAAACGAGGACAAAAATCAGTCCAAAGACGCTTACCTATGATATTAGTAAGAGAAGTAGCAAGTGCATGGGTCACTCTATTAATATTTTATTACAATAATAATTATATTTTATTTTTTACACCAAATATATTAATTTGTCGTACATTTTTGAACCAACGAGTATTGCCAGTCAATATTTACAAATACTTTTCCATTTTAAATTAATTTTATTAAAACACTATTTACAACACAATACTTTGAATCTTAGTTTATAGCGTGTAAATTTATAATACAAACAAAATCCAAAACTACATAATATTTCGTGTATAATTATGCAACACTAAACAAAATAACATCTAAACATCTTATCTTTATATGAAAGAGACATTGCAATAATTATACTACCTACTAACTCTTTTTTAATATTTAATTTTACAAAAAGTAAAATCTAAATTTATAACAAAAATAATTTTAATCAAGTAACAGCCTAAAAACAAATATAAACAATTTGGTCTCTTATTACCATTTCAATTAATTAAAATATTTTCTTAAAATTCTTTCAATTATTTAATTACTTTTTCTTGGATTTATTTTATTATAATTTGTTTTTGTAAAATTAAATATTAATTTTTTTACATTAGAATGATTTGATAATTAATTCAAATAAACATATTTTAATCACATTAAAAATAAATTTAACCAAAATAATTAATGATCAAAAGATGTTTTTATATTAATCTGTCCAATATTTTGGGATGTCTATTAATTAAACCACATGTATGTGGGTAGGTAGTAAAGCAAATGATTAAGTACTAAAGTTATTGGAGAATGATGTACCATATGGAATAAATGTAAGAATATTAAAAAATTGTAAAAATATTAAGTCATTAATAAGAATATGAGTAACTCAATTTATTTTTAAATGAAACTTTATTATTCTTCTCAAAAGCCATATAAATATCCATAATTATAACATTCATTTTTGTACAAAATTTTATACTAACAATATATTCACATGTGCTCGTAAGAACATATGTGATTGTATAATTCATATAACGTGCTCACAAAATACAATTTTTTTTTACTCTTATCACTAAGAGCACTCCCAATATAGGAGGTAAATTGTCTAATTCTTTATAATATAGAGAAAAAATTGTTAAATAGTCTTTTAATGAATGATGTAAAGTTATATTTTTTTTACCTAAATGAATAGCATTTTTCTATATGTAGTGGAACACTATTTATCAAACTATAAATATTTTATTATTTTTTTATAAAATTTTGTATATATATATATGAGTGTGATACTATTATATTTAATTATTTTATTTCTTAAAATGAATAAAATATTTTTTTTAAAAATATAATATTTAAATGATGTAGAGAAAAAATAGAGAAACTGATGTATGGTATAATGTAAAAGTTTGAGGTAAATTATAAAAAAATATATGTTTTGGTGGTGTATTTTGTTATACATTTTTTCTATAATATTTAGCTAAAACCCACAAAAACATCTTCTATCAGCTCATTTATACATATATTTATAATAGCTATGCACAAACTCAAATTAATCCATATCTACATTTACATAACGTTTACATATCTTTATATAATATTTTAATATTATTATTTTTCTTTATAAGCTTTCTCTCTCCCATTTAATATATATATTTATTATTTATTTTTTCTTTTTCAATTATTTTATTTTACTTTAATTAATAAAATATGTTTAAAGATATAATATTTAAATGATGTAAAGAAATATATAGAGAAGCTGATGTATGGAATAATGTAAAACTTAGAGGTAAAATAGAAAAATGTGTATTTTAGAGAGGTATTTTAAAAGATGAAATAGAGCATCCATTTTATTTTTTTATTTTTTTATTTTTTTTTGATACCCAGGGTATCAGGGGCCCCACCCCCACTAATCCCTGGAGGCCCTGGTGCCAAGCGGTATTACCACCACTTGAACGATGTCGACAAAGCCCGGAGGCGCACCAATTTTTGATGATGCCACACTCCATTGGACCCGCCACATCGCTTCAGCCGGAGAAAGCCCCAGTGGCCCCTTACGGAATATTGGCTCAGTGGGGATTCGAACCTGTGAGGAATTACCTCCTCAAGGTCACCCTTACCAACTGAGCCGCCGCTTGGGGTTAATAGAGCATCCATTATGAGTGCTCTAATACTTTCTTTTAGAGAGAATATTCGTCTTTCTATATGTTCTCACGTGCTTACAAGAGATAAATTTAGTAATTTATCTTTTGGAATTAAATAGTTAGCATATTTATCGACCCCTCTAGACTATAATTCTATTCAATGACAGTTGGTGGTGTGACACAGATTTTATACCAATAATGATTATATTTCAGGATAATTTTTTAATAGGGACATAGAAAATGCTCCTACCGTGAGACATTTTCTATTTCTGGTATTTAGAAAAATTATAACCTATTTTTTTTATAACCGTATGTATTATAGTTATAGCATGTTAGGAAATTCTGAATAATTTACAGTACCCAAATTAGAGTTCAAACAATCAATTACATGTGTGACTAAGTTTTTTTATACGCGTGGAAAATAGACTATTTGAACTCGATTTGGGCACTATAAATTGTTCGAAATTTCCTAAAGTGGAAAGTCTGCTATAACTATAATATACATTATCATGAAAAAAAATTGAGTTATAAATTTTTCCAAATACCAATAATAAAAAATAATCCTATGATAGGGACATTTTCTATGCCCTTGCTATAAAATTATCCTATATTTATATTTCCACAATAAATTTATTAATTAGTCATACATTTTAGAACCAATGTGTGTCAATAGGCACTATTTACAAATACTTTATCTATTTAAAATAATTTATTAAAACACTAAAGTAACGATATATTCATCAATCCCAACACACAATATTCTGAATCTTGGTTCGTAGCATGTAAATTTATAATAAACAGACAAAATCCAAACTACATAATATTTCATGATTTGTAATTATGCAAACAACATCTAAATATCTTATTTTTTCATGAAAGAGCAATATTATTGCAGAATAATTACACTTCTGGAGAATTCTAAGTAGGGCATAGAAAATATTAGGGTCATTTTATATTTTTGATATTTGGAAAAATTATAATTCAATTATTTTTTTACGATAGTGTATATTATACTTATAGCAAACATCTCATTAATTTTCAGAAAATTCCGACTAATTTATAGTACTAAAATAAGAGTTTAAACAATATATTTTCCACACGTATAAAGAAAATTAGTCACACGTGCAATTAACTGTTTGAATTCTGATTTGGGCACTCTAAATTATTCGAAATTTCTCGAAAATTGTTGGGATGTTTGCTATAACTATAATATACATTGCCATGAAAAATAATTTGAATATAATTTTTCCAAATGCCAGAAATAGAAAACACCCCTACGATACTAAATAATTATCCTATATTTCTAACTGTTTTTTAATTTTATAAAATGTAAAATCAAATTTAAAACAAAAATAATTACAAATTAAGTAACAACTTAAAAATAAAAATAAACAATTTGATCTCTCCTTATATATATATATATTTTAAATTAAAATATTTTTTAATCTTAGACTTTTAATTAATTAAATCATTTAATAACTTCTTCAAATTGGATTTATTCATTTTATAAGATTATATTTTAAATTTTTTTTTAATTAGATATATTACATAAAAATAAATCTATTTTTGTCTCATTAAAAATAAAGTTAACCAAAATCATGGTCAGTGATGTTTTCATATTGATTTGTCAACTATATTGGGATTCCTTAGTATTATCACGACAAATGTATGTATGTGAATTATATGTAATAAAAAATACAAATTAAGACATAGTAAAGCACTATAATCCTTGATTAATTATAACATCGACTTTCACACAAAATTTTATTTTTATGTTAATAATATATAACACATGTCTGTAAGATATTATTTGATAGTATAATCCATCTCAAGCGCTCGAAGAAAAAAAAAACAAAAAGCTTTTGACAACTTACACAAATAATTTCTTTTAGGAATATAATTTTTATTTTTTTTTATTTTCACGCGCTTACAAGATATATATTTGGTAATATATTTTTTAGAATTAATTGATTTGTATATTCGTCTATCACTACCAAGTATAATTCTAACCAATTATAGTAGTAGCATCACACAATTTATACCAATAAAGATCATTTTTTATTTCTTTGCCATAAATTTATTAACTCGGCATACATTTAGAACCAATAGTCGCTTGTAGATCAGCACTATTTACAAATACTTATTCATTAAAACTTTATTAAAATATTAGTCTAATAATATTCATTAAATCCCAACGATTTGAGTCTGAATTTATAGCATTCAAAGAAAATGATGATGAGAGAAAAATGGCAAAAGCAAACATTATTTCATAACAATAAAGAAAACAACATGTAAATGCCTCATCTTCTCATGAAAGAGAGATCTTATTACAATGTTATTGCTCATACAATGGATTGAAACTAAACTACTAACTTTCGAAATAGGATTGACAAATTACTCATTAACTTATTAATATATATGTTCTTAGCAGCTAAGAATTTGATATAAACAACTCAATTAGAGGGACCTGGCCAGTTCTTATTGAAATCAAAGAGACAGCTATCATTTCCAGCACTGTTGCCACTGTCTGCCCCAAACCATGGCCTCTTTCCAGCAGCAATATCATTTCTAGTAACATTAGTAGCAAAGCTTCCATTGTTGTAATTTTCTGCCATCATAATATCGCCTTGACCAGATTGCACTCCAAATCCCACATTTTCAAAATTATTATTAACTCCACCAAGTCCAAGATTGATGTGCCCTAAATTAGTGTTTGGCTGAGTTGTAGTGCCACTTCCTCCAAGATTCATCACCTCTTGTTGACGATAAGGAGCGAAACCCATATTGTTAGCACGACCACCATTGATGATGATTGGATTTCCTCTCCCAGTCCCAGATCCAAATTGCCCAACATTAACCAAACCCATTTGGTCATTAGAGATAGCATTAATATTGCTACCTCCAGCATGGCAAAATAAATTTTGATTATTCATCACATATGGGTGAGCCTGAAACCCATGAACATTTCCAGTAGTAGCAGTACCACTACTACTACTCCCTGCACCATAATAATTAGGATAAACAACATTATTAGCAACAACATTCAAAGAAGTAGAACCGTTACTAGTACCCCCAACAAAATACTGACCACGATCTGGTACTTGCATCCCAACACTAGGACCCTGATCCACCCCTGTTACAACATTATTTATTATTAGATGATTATTATTATTGTTGTTGTTGTTGTTAGCTTTAACGACATTAATGATATTATTATTATTAGTAGTAGTATGAATATTGTTCAGGATCCCTGAGAAAAAAGACTCCCAAGGGGGTCGATTCTCTTTGATCGGAGCAGGAGTCATGACAATATCCTCGTTGGGAATGAGCGGCGGAGGAAGATTAGACGAGCTTCCGGGTGGCTGATTACCAACAGTCTGATCGTAAAACTGGATCTTCGTCTTCAGCTCCTTCAACTTATCATTCATCACCCAAACGACAATGTTGACTTCATTCGGCTCGAACTCAGTCACTGCCCTACCATGGCCAAAGATCTGGGCTATGATGTACGACGTCATGTTCTCTATGTTCTGCCGATGCTGCCTCCGAATCTGTTCCGCCATTTTCCCCGACCTCTCTCGGAGGTAACTCTCCTGATTCACCATCTTCTTGCACCTCTCGACGTCAGGCACACTCCTAAATCGCTGGTAGAGCTCACGCGCCTCCTCCACAGACGGCCAGATCGCCGGAGGACCAGACTCGCCGGGACCATTGATGATGATGAAAGCACTAACCCCACAAAGGGTTGTGAGCTCTTTCATCTTCTTCAATAGCCCCGCTCTCCTCTTCTTGAAGCTAGCTTTTCTTGCTGTCTCGTTTTCGATCCATGCAAGTCGTATCTTCCTTCTAGTCATTATAGTATATAGGATTTGTATGTATTACATATGTGTATGGTGAAGTGTCTGTGTGTATATAGAGTTGTATATATAGGGGAAATGTCTGGACAGTATTAGGGTATAGACTGAGAGTGAAGCATTGTGAAAGGAATTTTTCTTTTTCTTTTTCTGAGTGTGGCCGTGTGGGATATTTTCTTTATGGAAAGAATTTAGAGACCCATTTCTTTCTAGATTCAGAAATTATGACATTAGTAAGAAAATTAATTATCATTGCTCGATAGTTTAATTTATACAATGACCTATAATCTTTTTACTCTTTCTGTGTTTTCAAATAAATATTTTCTTTATATATAGTTTCAGAGTAGGTAAAATAGACTGAGAAATATCTAGATTTTTTTTTAAAAAAAAAATAGTGTTTAATTTACTAATATATATTATCAAATTTACTTACCAAAATATACACCGCGGCGGCTAGTATATTCGTTCTTATCCAAGTAAATTGATTCATGGTATGATAGTGCAATTACGTGGGAAGAATATTGTCCTCCATTATATTAAGCCATATGTAAAGGGGCAAAAAAGTAGAGATAAGTATACAAAATTAAAATCCAAATCCATTCTAATTAAGATTTGTTTTTATTACCAGATTTTGCAAATATTATATTTATAAAAGTTTATTGAATTCTATTGGGTTCTTCTGACAGTGAAATCTATCTTTGACTCACTATAACAATCATAAATTAATTAATAATTGCTACCGTTACTGCTTTTTTCTTCGTAAAATCTCTCCCTACTACATGTCTATACATAATCCAAATATCAAAATAATTTAATTTTAAAAATAAGATGCTCAAAGTCTATATATATAATTATTTCTTATTATTTATCTTATTTATGAAAGTATATAGATGTACAATATAGATTTCTTTTAGTTGGGCAGAACTAGATGGAACTTTAACTTTGAAAATATTCTACACATGATTAATGTTTGTTACTTGTTGTTGGGCCCAAAATGTTCGGCCCAAAAGACTTCTCCGTTTTAAGTAAATTGAAACAGGTCGTATTGGCCCTGCAGAAGCTCCGAAGTCAGAAGTCATGAGTCAAAGGCGGTGTGCGCCTCTGACCTCTGCATATTTAATTGATCCAAATGCATTTTGGAAGGAAATTTAGTTATTCCTCCCGCCAATCAGGGAGTCAGCTTAAACAACTAACCACCTCATATTTTTGTTCTATAAATACTGAACTCTTATTCAGATGAAGGGATCGAAATCTGACTTAAGCATCAGAGTGTCTTTCTTGCAGGTACTCCCCGACGGTTCGACGATCAGCAAAGTCATCTTCATTGACGGAGAAGCACTGGAGAACCGGAGTTCATTGACAAGTACCTCCAGATTTAAAAAGACAAAGTTGTTGCATCAACAAATTGGCGCCGTCTGTGGGAAATCTATTCCCTCTTTAACAACATCGTCAAATCAAGAAATCTTTCCTTGCAATCAAGATTCACTCGAACACAAAAGCCATGCCGCCAAAGAACAACGGAGCACCAGGTACCGTCACCCAGGTCGCCCCAGCAACGGATGTAGGCGACCAAATCGACAGGATGTGTCGACTGCTGGAAGCCAGCCAACAGAGATCCGACGAAGCCATTAGGACACTGATCGAAGCTCAGGCCAGGCTCGAAGCTGAGATCGCCGAATTAAGGAAAACAAATGAAACCACACGCAGGGCCCAAGACAAATAAAATCTCAACCTTGATAGGACTGGAGCTCCGATCGTCCAGATCGACTCCCCTGAGAGGAACACCCACCACATCAGAGAAGGGTCCCAAGGTCCTCTACCATCCTCTCCAACTCGTCTTCATTAAGGGGCTGAGGAGCAACGGGCGATTCGCTACGAAGCACATGTGCGAGCCGGTGCAGAGCCCACGAGAACAACCTAACCAGTCGCTGTGAAGGGGCCCCAGCAGACCCAAGCACGGACCACACAGGATACACCAGCCGAGGAGCATACCCCCTCTGTCCGGTTCTTGGACAGCTGGAAAGAAGAGATGCTGTGAGAAGTGATGCAGAAGTTCTCGGACGGAAGGTCTGCCTATGCTACTGATCACATGGATTTGGTTTCAAGGACCACCGAGAGATCGTCTTTTGTAGAGTGGATACAGAATGAGCCCAAACTGCGGGACTTCGTAATTCCCCCACTGTCTGCATTTAACGGAAAAGGAGATTCGCTCAATCACCTATTCCAATTCTAGCAGAAGATGGCCTTGGAAGCCAACAATGAAGCCATACAACTGCAAAGTTTTCTCCACAACTTTTTCTTGGCCAGCCATGCTATGGTTCAGGCAGTTGAAACTTGGTTCTGTCAACGGTTTCAGTGATCTTCGCAGAGCCTTTCTTCAACTATATAATGCTAACCGTGAAGCCCTAAGAATGATGGCAAATCTCTACTGAATTGAGCAAGGTGAAAATGAACACCCAAAGTCGTACCTGTAATGTTTCATAGACCTAGTACATCAGATCCAAGACGTCAAGCCAGTAACCGCGGCTAATATCTTAGTCAAAAGCCTATAGGTGGGGTCCCTCTTGCACGAAAACCTCACCAAGACACCACCGTATGACATGGACGAAATCCAGATCTATGCCGAGGGCGTCTTCAGGGTCCTGGAATTTTGAGAACGTGCGCAGAAGAAGTCTGCCCTTATTTCTACGCCACCAGCGAATAACCCTCCTCCCCCATCTACAAGGGACGACAAAAGGAAAAGACAGGAGGCAGATTAGATGAAAGGAGGAAAAAGACCAAAAGCAAATCGAGATCAACCGCGATACCCCTCTTTCGAGTACACCGTCCCTCAGGAGGTCATCTACGAAGAAAAAAGAGATAGACCCATCTGGCGTGAGCCGTACAAAATCAACACTCCCCCGGAAAGAAGAGATAAAAATAGGTTCTGCCTCTTCCACAAGGATCATGGCCACACATTCTCCGAGTGCCACAACCTCCACAATCAGATCCAGGCCCTCATGCGAAGCGGACGAGTGACCCAGTATATTAAAGGATCAAGCATACCCGGCATCTCGCAACCCCACGCCACTTCTGCCCTGACACTGCCCATGGCAGACTCCCCAAATGTGGCTTCCATGAGTTCACAAGAGCCTCTCAAACAAATCCCCATGATACACGGGATCGTGGGGCTCACCAGTGTAATGCCCCGAATTTCCTAATAAGGTTTAGGACCTTGATTAGGAGGTCGGGAGGGCCATAATTGATTTATTATGTTATTAAGTGATCATATGCATGTTTATGTAAATTATATTATTATATGATGATAAATGCATGCATATGGGTGTATTTTTAATTATAAGGGCATTATGGTAATTTGGCCCGTTGAGGGCGTGATTGTGTATTTTCATGCATGTGGGTGAGTTATGAATGGTACCATATTATATGTGAATTTTTTCGAGCTTTTCAGCATGAGACGATCATGGAATGCAAGTGTTCGGTCTGGTCATAACGGGTGTAAGTTCGGGGCTCGGGATGAGTCTCAGGATGAGTCTCGGGATGATTTTAATGATTAGAGCATTACCGGACATTAAAGGGTAATGGGATATGATTTATTGGTATGTGAGAATATCGAGAATAGCGTGTTAATTATGATTAACGAAATAGGTGTGAAAGGACAGTTTTGCCATTGGTGGCTATTAAGGCTTTATTTTAGACATGAGGGCATTTAGGTATTTTCACCCTTAAAGATTTATATCAGCCATTAAGGCTATAGAACCTTGCCAAAAACTGAGTCTCCTTCCTCATTCTCTGCTGTTGGTTTTTCTCCTCCATTTTTCCTTGAATTTTCAAGCACTTTTGAGGAACCAAGCCAAGGAACCGAGCTGGGATAAGCTAGGCTTATGCTCCACCATTGAAGAGGGTGTGTTGCTGAGATTGAGGTGAGCTTTTAGCCATTAGAAATCTTGTTTTTGCTCTGTTTTCCAAGTTAAGTTTCAGCTGGTTTTTGAGTTGGAAAATTGGGAATTGATTGGAGTTTTGGCTAGGGTTCTTGGGGTTGTGGTGCCTAGGACATGTGGAGGTGGTATTTGGGTTCTTTTGGGACTTAATTTGGTGTTTGGAAGCTTTTGGTTTGGGTTAGAAATGGTGGAATCGAAGGAAGGATTTTCTGGGCAGTTGTTGGCTGAAGGTAGCGCTATAGCGCCCAGTATAGGGCGCTACAGCGCTACCTGTAGGGGATGTTAGGGCGGTTTGGCTCTGTGATGAGCGTTGGGGTGCTAGAAGGGTAGCGATGTAGCGCTACCCTGTTTTGAGTGTTTTTATGGGTTTTTGGCTCGGGGTTTCAATCCTTAAGGCGCGGGATTGAATCTACTCACCGTGTGGGCATGTTTCGAGGTCCCGAGAGAGGGTTTAGATCAAGACCCTATCTTTGTTGATTCTCATTAATTGGAGATTGTATTTGGTTATGACTAGGTGACCGCTAAAGGATTAAAGGATCGGTCGTTCTCAAGGGTCGTTCTTGTTCTAATTCTCGCTCGAACCAGAGGTAAGAAAATTGCACCCTGTGTATATGTGACATGCATGGTTATTCTTGATGCATGTTGGATATTTAAATGTAATGCACGAGAAACATGTGATTAGGGCATGCTATGAGTATTGAATATGAGATTGTTCAGAGCTTAAGCCTCTGTATTTATGCATGATCCTATTTGTGCTAGTAATCATTGAGTAAGCATGCTGAATGCCCTATAATCAGATATTTGACATATGATATATGTTTGGTAGCATTGCTTACTTGTGTATGGCAATGACTAGTCAGGGTCAGCAGTGTTCGAGTATCACAGACCTAAGAGCCGAGAATGGCATAGCGCCATGAACGCAGGGCCGATTAAAAGATTACATCTAATCGATATAAGCGTTGAATGACCCTAAGGGATTAATGCTGGACCGACCCTAAGGTCGATGAATCTTATAAGCGCTTGACTAGTCTAAGCTAGTTACTCATAGCCAGGGCAAAAGGCCTAGGTGACAGCTTGTCACATGGCTAGCGAGCAATACTCCATGGTTATGACTCTATGGTCACGAGGAAGGTTATGTTGGTGACTAGTCATCATGCTCCTATCCTGTTTAAGCTAGTGAAAGGTTCACTTATCTATAAAGCCCCGGTGACCCTATCGTCACATGGCTATTGGGAATGGAACCCACCTCAGTGACTATTACAACTGTCGCTCTTCTATTTTGGGCTAAAAGCCCTGGATGATTATTATGATCATCGATTGATGTGTTATACTCAACATTATGTGAATTCATTTGCCTGCGTGGTTAAGGCTAGATCTGCTAGGCGTGTGCCCTATGATTTGATGACATGTTATTACTGTTCATGAGCATATTAAGTTTTCTTGCTGGGCTTCGGCTCACGGGTGCTATGTGGTGCAGGTAAAGGCAAAAGAAAGCTGGACCATCCTTGAGTTGGAGAGCTTAGGTGGCGACGTGTACATATGCGGCTGCTCGACCGCCACGGCCGAGGGTTGAAAGAGGAACTAGGGTTAAACCCTGTTTTGCCGCTTAGATCGGCTTGCTATAAATATTTTCTTGTAATAGACCTTTAAATTATATTTTTGGGATCCCAATGTATACAGTAAATGTTCTAATGAAACGTTACATCTTAACCAAAATTTTTAATCCCTAAACTGCTAATCATACTTAGTTACACGATTTTTGCCAAATGACTCGATTAGCGAGTTTAGCACTGTTAACAAGGCACACCCTAACGGTCCCTAGCGTTTTGAGTGTTACAACTTTTGTATCAGAGCGAGCCAAGGTTTATGGTTCCTAAAGACAAGCCGGGATGTACACTCGTCACTGAAGATAGCTTCACTCAGGGAATGGTAACTATTTCTGTAGTTATGTGCTTAACTGCTTAAATAGAATGTAAATGCTTTACCTGCACATTGTATTACGGAGCATGGGATTTTGATAGAGCCTGCCTCTTGATTATATGATTATATGCTCCGTGAATATTTATATGAATGTGATCATATGATTACCTGCTCCATGAATGTATATAATTGTAATATTTGCATGCTGGAGTTGGAGGCATGGTGTGAATGTTGGAAGACCAGGAATCATGATTGATGTATGAATGCCATGGGTATGTTTTTAGCACTGCAAGTGGTTAATGAATGTGGCGTGGTAAGATTTATCCCATGGGAGAAAGCTCTTGATATGCTCAGCATGATTAATGGTCAAGTTATTGACTGCAGATTCAATCAGCAGGTTTATATTCAAGGTAGATAATGAGGCCTGGTGGTGGTTATACAGAGGCTGGGAGTTATAGCCAGGGTACCAGTTCTCCATCTGCTCCTATGAATTTTCAGCAGATATTTACAGATTTGTTATCGAGATTGCAGAGGCATGAGGAAGAGATTAGGTGTTTGAATCAACAGCAGAACTTGTCGGGAAACACTTCTTCCTTTGTTGTGCCAGGAGTGGCACCACCTTTGGCTCAGCCTAGGGTTGAGAGCAGGTGGGAATTTCTTTGTGGAAGATTCTAGGAGTATTACCCTCCAGTCTTCAAGGGAGGCCTTGATCCAATCAGAGCTGAGTAATGGATGGGCATGATCAGTTCCATTCTTGACAGTATGGGGCTGGTAAGTCACGATAGGGTGGCTTGTGCGACATATGTATTGTGGGATGATGCCTAGACGTGGTGGGAAGTGATATCCCAGACACGAGATATAGCTGTGATGGATTGGAAAGAGTTTCAATAGCTATTTAATGAGAAGTATTATTGTGATATAACTAAGACCGCTAAGATGAATGAGTTTCTGAATCTCGTTTAGGGTAATGCAACAGTAACCGAGTATGTTAACAGATTTGATGGGTTGGCCAAGTTTGCTTTAGACATGGCACCCACAGATGTGGCTCGGAAAGAAAGGTTTGTTCAAGGATTGAATCTTGGAATATCTCGGGGTATTAGAGTTGCCCCAATTCATGAAGTCTCTACCTATGCTCAGATGGTAGAGTAGGCTATTGCTATTGAGAGCATAAGAAATGAGAAGAAGAGTGCTAGGGAGCACAGAGCTGAGATAACAGTAAATCCACTTATTGGACTAAGTAAGAATGAAAGCTGGACAAAAATTTATCCAATCTGCACTCGGTGCAAGAAGCGTCATCCGGGGGAATGCCGAGCAAACGCATGTTTTGCATGTGGTATGGTTGGACATATAAAAAGGAATTTCCCAAGGCTAGGAGAGCATGAGCAAAAGGGGATAGACTGCTCGATTCCAACTCGAGTGTTTATCCCGAGGCAGTCAGAGTCTGAGATCGAGACTAGTTCCTTGGGGGTGGCAGGTTAGCTTTTGATCCTGATCTTTATTTTGTGCTGATTTATTTGGTGCCATGCTGCTCTTTATTTTTTGCATATAGAGAAGCACAAAGATGATATGCAAATCATATGGTTATGTGGTGATGAAAAAGTGATACTGTATTGGTAATTGAAGGGATGATGTGAATTATGATGAAAAGGATTCATCAGTGACTTTGTTAAAGCTGGTTATGACTGGCTTTGGTTTGATCTAGGGTATGGATTGGTTAAGTAATTATGGAGCAATTTTAAATGGCAAGGAAAGAATAGTAACTCTTGGGCTTGAGAGTGGAAAGCCTTGTGATAGCTGGCATTGTGCATGGATTTGATATGTTTATGACATCTGCATTGAGACCTAGAGTTTTATGGCAGAGAGATGCATGAAACTCTTATCTAGTGTGGTGGATACCACCTAGATTAAGCTAGTGAAGACAGGACAGACTAGATTAGTCTATGAGTTCTGGATGTGTTTCCAGGAGGGTTGCCAGGGTTCCTTTATATGGAGAGATAGTATGGTGATTGAATTTGTGCCAGGAATGGATTCAGGTTTTAGGGCACTGTTTTGAATGGCTCAGCAGAGTTGTAAGAATTAAAGGCTCAGTCAGTGAGTAAGGTGATATTCTCTGAGGTGGATCTTGGATCTGGTTAGTACCAGCTAAAGATCAGGAAAGAGAATATGTAGAAGTCTGCTGTTATAACAGATAAGAGCAATGGGAGTGCTGAGTATGTCTTGATGAATTAGATGAACAGAGCCTGGCAAGGGTTTATCTGAATTGGAGTTGTGATTGTCTTGGACGATGGTTTTGTGGTGTATTCTTGGCGGAAATTTTCCAAGGTCAAGGAATGCCTTAGGGGCAGAAGTTTCCTTGGGTGGTAAGAATATTGCAGGTGCCTTGGGAAATAGTTCTAAGTCTCCTTACAGATCAGGACCAATTATTAGGTTGTTATGACACCTTGGTAGCAGGAGAAGTGATTACTTATGCAACATGTTGGTTAAAGGATTTGACCAGAACTGGGGTAGAGTTTCTGGTGGCCAGGTTTATGTTGAGATTATTATATTAGAAATGATTAAAAAGGAAAACAATTAAGTGAATCACAAATAGAGAAGATTGAGGAGAATGACTTAACTGGAATAGTTAAGGATTAAGCAGTGTCAAATATGGGTTTGTCGTGGTATAGAGATCGGATCTGGGATCCGATGGACACTGGAATTAATTGGGAGTTTCTGGATGAATCTCGTGTTATTCTCCTATTCTCTTCATTCAAGCATCATGGAAATGTATTAGGATATGAAATTTTTTTAGTGGTGGCCTGAGATGGAGATGGGCATAATGGAATGCATGATAAAGTTCTTAATCTGTTAACAGGTCAAGACAGAGTATCAGGAATTAGCGAAGTCGTTGCAGGCTTTGAGTATTTTATAGTGTGAATAAGGAAGCATCGCAATGGGTTTCACGGTGGAGCTGCCCAGGTTAAAGGGTCAGCATAATTTTGATTGGATCATTGTGGACCAGTGTTTTGAGTAAGTTTATTTTGTCAGCAAGGATGAATAACACAGCTGATCAGAATTCAGATCTTTATGTGAGAGAGATAGTGTGCCTTCATGAAATTTAAGGTCTATCTTATCAGATGAAGACTCTATTGTTACTTCCAGGTCTTGGAAGGGTTAAGGAAGGCGATGAATACTTATAGATGAAATTCAGTACAACTTATTATTCTCAGACTGATGGTAAGTCAGAGAGGGAAAAAGAGAGTTATCCAGTGTTGGAAAGATATCTTATGAGAAGAGGTATGTTGAGAATGCTTAGCACCAGTTTATTGAAATGAGATGGGTAAGGATCTAGAATAAAAAATCATGAGATGGTTCAGGGGACCATTGAGATTGTTAGAGGTTAGAGCGTGAATGCTCACTTCTCAGAGTAAATGGAAAAAGTTTTACTGAATTGAAAAGTAAGAACGTGGAATTTCAAGTAGAAGAATGTATTTTCCTTAAAGTATCACCATGGAAAGGGGTGAGGAGTTAAGGGCAAGCTAAGCCCTAGACTATCTTGACAGTTGAGTCCTAGATAGGACTGGTTAGGGACTTTAGATAAGCCTTATCTTTGGCACTGTCAGTTTTATACAGTGTGCTATGTATTTCCATGCAGTGGACATGGGTTAAAAAGAACTCATGAGTTGAGCTATAAGGATCTGAAGGTTAAGGTTAAGTATTTCGGTAAGGAATAGCCAGTTTAGATTATAACAGAAGTAATAAGGTTCTGAGGAACAAAGTGTACCTTGGGTTAAGGTATGTTGCAGGAATAGTGAGGTCGAGGGAGTGACCTGGGAAATTGAAATTGGAAATACTTATTCCGAACTGTTCAGATAAATTTTGAGGATGAAATTTCTGTAAGGTGGGGATAGTTGTAATGCCCCGAATTTCCTAATAAGGTTTAGGACCTTGATTAGGAGGCCGGGAGGGGCAAAATTGATTTATTATGTTATTAAGTGATCATATGCATACTTATGTGAATTATATTATTATATGATGATAAATGCATGCATATGGGTGTATTTTTAATTATAAGGGAATTATGGTAATTTGGCCCGTTGAGGGCGTGATTCTGTATTTTCGTGCATGTGGGTGAGTTATGAATGGTACCATATTATATGTGAATTTTTTCGAGCTTTTCGGCATGAGACGATCATGAAATGCAAGTGTTCGGTCTGATCATAACGGGTGTAAGTTCGGGGCTTGAGATGAGTCTCGGGATGATTTTAATGATTAGAGCATTACCGGGAATTAAAGGGTAATGGGATATGATTTAATGGTATGTGAGAATATCGAGAATAGCAGGAATTGGAGGGTGTTAATTATGATTAACGAAATACGTGTGAAAAGACGTTTTTTCCCTTGATGGCTATTAAGGCTTTATTTTAGACTTGAGGGCATTTAGGTCTTTTCACCCTTAAAGATTTATATCAGCCATTAAGGCTGTAGAACCTTTCCAAAAACAGAGTCTCCTTCCTCCTTCTCTCCCGATGGTTTTTCTCCTCAATTTCTCCTTGAATTTTCAAGCTCTTTTTAGGAACCAAGCCAAAATACCGAGCTGGGATAAGCTAGGGTTATGCTCCACCATTGAAGAGGGTGTGTTGCTGAGATTGAGGTGAGCTTTTAGCCATTAGAACTCTTATTTTTTCTCTGTTTTCCAAGTTAAGTTTCAGCTGGTTTTTGAGTTGGAAAGTTGGTAATTGATTGGAGTTTTGACTAGGGTTCTCGAGGTTGTGGTGTCTAGGACATGTGGAGGTGGTATTTGGGTTCATTTGGGACTTAATTTGGTGTTTGGAAGCTTTTGGTTTGGGTAAGAAATTGTGGAATCGAAGGAAGGATTTTCTGGGCAGTTGCTAGCTGAAGGTAGCGCTACAGCGCCCAGTATGGGGCGCTACAATGCTACCTGCAGGGGATGTTAGGGCGGTTTGGCTCTGTGATGAGCGCTGGGGCGCTAGGAGTGTAGCGATGTAGTGCTACCCTATTTCATCACAACCCTGTTTCGAGTGTTTTTATGGGTTTTTGGCTCAGGGTTTCAATCCTTAAGGCGCGGGATCAAATCTACTCACCGTGTGGGCATGTTTCGAGGTCCCGAGAGAGGGTTTAGATCAAGAACCCTATCTTTGTTGATTCTCATTAATTGGAGATTGTATTTGGTTATGACTAGGTGGCCGCTAAAGGATTAAAGGATCGATCATTCTCAAGGGTCGTTCTTGTTCTAATTCTCGCTCGAACCAGAGGTAAGAAAATTGCACCCTGTGTATATGTGACATGCATGGTTATTCTTGATGCATGTTGGATATTTAAATGTAATGCACGAGAAACATGTGATTAGGGCATGCTATGAGTATTGAATATGAGATTTTTCAGAGCTTGAGCCTCTGTGTTTATGCATGATCCTAATTGTGCTAGTAATTATTGAGTAAGCATGCTGAATGCCCTGTATTCGGATATTTGACATATGATATATGTTTGGTAGCATTGCTTACTTGTGTATGGCACTGACTAGTCAGGGTCGGCACTGGTCGAGTATCACAGACCTAAGAGCCGAGAATGGCATAGCGTCATGAACGCAGGGCCGATTAAAAGATTAGATCTAATCGATATCAGCGTTGATTGACCCTAAGGCATTAATGTTGGACCGACCCTAAGGTTGATGAATCTTATAAGCGCTTGACTAGTCTAAGCTAGTTACTCAGAGCCAGGGCCAAAGGCCTAGGTGACAACTTGTCACATGGCTAGCGAGCAATACTCCATGATTATGACTCTATGGTCATGAGGAAGGTTATGTTGATGACTAGTCATCCTGCACCTATCCTGTTTAAGCTAGTGAAAGGTTCACTTATCTATAAAACCCCGGTGACCCTATCGTCACATGGCTATTGGGAACGAAACCCACCTCAGTGACTATTACAACTATCACTCTTCTATTTTTGGCTAAAAGCCCTGGATGATTATTATGATCATCGGTTGATGTGTTATACTCAACATTATGTGAACTCATTTGCCTGCGTGGTTAGGGCTATATCTGCTAGGTGTGTGCCTTATGATTTGATGACATGTTATTACTGTTCATGAGCATATTAAGTTTTCTTGCTGGGCTTCGGCTCACGAGTGCTATGTGGTGCAGGTAAAGGAAAAAGAATGCTGGACAAACCTTGAGTTGGAGAGCTTAGGTGGCGATGTGTACATATGCGGCTGCTCGACCGCCATGGCCGAGGGTTGAAAGAGGAACTAGGGTTAAACCCTGTTTTTCCGCTTAGATCGGCCTGTTGTAAATATTTTCTTGTAATAGACCTTTAAATTATATTTTTGGGATCCCAATGTATACAGTAAACGTTCTAATGAAACGCTACATCTTAAGCAAAAAATTTAATCCCTAAACCACTAATCATACTTAGTTACACGATTTTGGCCAAATGACTCGATTAGCGAGTTTAGCACTGTTTACAAGGCACACCGTAACGGTGCCTGGAGTTTAGGGCGTTACAATCATAGAAAAAAAGCGGGCATCCAAAAAACATAAAAGAATGGAGGAAAGGATGAAGCAATACAGGTCATTAGGCCACATCGTCAACCTTGTCACCTCGGAAGACAGATGCTATCTAGCCTCTGCAATAACCTTCGAAAAAGACGACTTGCGGGGGAGTACACCTACCTCATGACGATCCTTTAGTCATCTCAATACAGGTCGACCATTGCCAGCTAGAAAGAGTTTTAGTCGATGGGGGAAGTGGTGTTGATATCCTCTTTTGGGAAGCCTTTCAAAAGATGGGACTCGGAGAAAGTCAGATTAGACCCTCTGTTGCACCAATCCTGGGATTCAACAGCCAAAGGGTATACCCGAAAGGTGCCGTTAGGCTAAACGTAGTCGCCGCAGAACGCACTTTGCCAATGGACTTCCTTATAGTGGACTCAGTCACAAGCTACAATGCTATCATTGGGAGGAACTGGATCCACAGAATGTAGGGAGTGGTCTCCACTTTGCACTAAGTTATGCGATGCCAATCACCCAATGACCGTTATACAATCGACATAAAAGGGTGCCAGAAGCAGGCAAAGAAATGCTTCCTTTCCTTGAAAGAGATAAATGATGCTGGCACCTCCTCTCCTGACAACAACCCCACCAAATAGCAATCAAAGGACAACTTACCAGCATGTCTCAAGGGCATAGCTATAGAGGAAGATCACCAAAAGCCCCGAACCACCCTTGACGATCCAGAAGAGATATGTATAGATGATGATGACCCATCCAAAATACTGTTGGTAAGTGCCTATCTCCCTGGGACAGAAAAACAGACCCTAATCCAATTCCTGCAAGCCAGAGCTTGTACTTTTGCTTGGTCCCCGCGTGATATACCAGGAATAGATCCTTCTATCATGAGTCACAACCTCAACATCTCAAATAGCTTCCTTCTCGTCAAGCAGAGGCAGAGGAGGTTTGCTCCCAAAGTCAACCAGGCCATACAAGAAGAGGTACAATGGCTGCTGAGCATAAGAGCAATCGAAGAATGCCTGTATCCCAGTTGGCTAGCCAACCCTGTAGTAGTCCCGATGAAAAATGGAAAAAAAAAACGAGTGCATAGACTACACCAACTTGAACAAAGCATGTCGTAAAGATAGCTACCCTCTCCCAAAAATTGATCAAATGATAGATGTCACGGCATGGTATGAAAGAATGAGCTTCCTTGATGCCTACTTAGGATACAATCAGATCCCAATGAATGCAAAAGACCGAATCCACACGACCTTCACAACAGAATGCGGCCTATATTGTTACAAAGTTATGGCCTTCGAACTAAAAAATGCAGGAGCAACATATCAGAGGCTTATGCAACAACTTTTTTCCTTATTTTTTGGACAGAGTATGGAAGTATATATCGATGACATGGTAATCAAATCTCGACAAGGTGCTACACATGTGGAAGATCTAACTGAATGCTTCAACATCCTTGATGCCCATAAAATGAAATTGAATCCAACCAAGTGAGTTTTTGGGGTATGTGGTCAGCAAGAGAGGCATCAAGGCCAATCCAGCCCAAATTTCTTCGCTCTCAGAGGTCAAGGAACCTAGGACCATCCGGGATATCCAAGCTCTGATAGGCAAAGTCATAGCACTAAGCAGATTTATATCTCGCATGTCCGATCGCTGTCAGCCTTTCCTCCAATGCGTCAAGAAATCCGCTAACACCACCTGGGGGCCAGAACAAAATACAACATTCAAGGAATTAAAGGCCTATTTGAGCGCTCCTCCCTTATTAAGCTCTCCCATCCCCAACGAAGATCTCTTCCTTTATCTGTCTGTTTCACGCTTTGTCGTAAGCTCTGTGCTCTTTCGAGAAGACGAAGGCTGACAGAAGCCAATGTTCTACTGTAGTAAGATGCTACTAGATGTCGAAACGCGCTATGGCATGATGAAAAAATTGGTACTCGCATTAATTACGGTAAAGAAGAAGCTGCGACATTATTTTGAAGGCCATACCATCATTGTATACACGGACTACCCACTAAAGCAGATCTTGAACAAACCCGATATCTCTGGCAGATTATCCAAATGGGCAGTTGAACTCGGGGCATATGATATACAATTCTTACCACGAAAAGCAAAGAAAGGCCAAGTTCTAGCTGATTTCCTAGTTGAGATACAATCTTTCACACCTGAGACCTTACCTGAACTGCTGGATTCAGAAGCTGAATGGACGTGGACGATGCACACAGATGGAGCCTCCAATTCTCAAGGAGCTGGGATCGGCGTCATATTGGAGGCACCCTCTGGATTGAAAATTGAGGAAGCCATACAGTTGGAGCAATTCGCCACAAATAATGAAGCCGAATACGAGGATCTAATTTACGGTCTAGAATTAGCACGAAACATGGGCATCTGACGACTGCGAGTCAGTGGAGATTCGTAGTTAATGATAGAGCAAGTGGGCGGCAATTTCGAAACTAAGGCACCTCACCTGGCCAACCTATTGGAAAAAGTATCTGAATTGAAGTCATAATTCCATCAATTTGAGCTCGTACAAATACCAAGGGAACAGAATCAGAAGATCGATGCCCTTGCCAAACAAGCCTCTACGGGAGAATGTTCTCAGCACTCCGCAATTTCCACAAGTCACTCCCTAGGAGCTGTGAAAGTCTTCTCTATATCATTAGAACTAGAATGATGGATGGATCCAATCATCTGCTACCTGACCAAATTTGAATTACCACCCAGTGCAAAGGATGCAAAGCTTCTGCGCCTTAAAGCTCAACGCTATTCCATCATCCATGGAACGTTGTATCGCAGATCCTTTAGCGGCCCCTACCTTCGGTGCTTGCGTCCCTCAGAGGCTAAACAATTATTATAGGAGATCCACGAAGGAGCATGTGGGAACCACACAGGGGGACGAAGCTTGGCACGCAAAGCACTCACAGCAGGGTATTACTGGCCATATATGATGATAGAAGCGCGCGATTATGCAAAGAAATGTGACAAATGCCAGAGATTTGCGCCCACCATCCATCAACCCGCTCAAGTTCTACATTCCACCATCGCACCTTGGCCCTTTGCAAAGTAGGGGATGGACGTAGTAGGAGAACTGCCCAGAGCCACTGGAGGAAAGCGGTACGCTTTGTTAGCCACCGATTACTTCACTAAATGGGTCGTAGCAGAGGCCTATGTCATAGTCAGCAAAATAGACACCATGAGCTTCATATGGAAACACATCATCTGCCAATTTGGGATACCATGGGAAATAGTCGTGGACAACGGGACCCCTTTCCAAAACGCCAAAGTACAGGAGCTGTGTGACACATACAAGATAAAATTAAGTTTTTCTTTTGTCACCTACCCCTAAGGCAACAGACAAGCAGAGGCCTCCAACAAAGTCATTTTTGCCAACATCAAGAAAAACTTGGAAGACAAAAATGGCGCATGGGTAGAAGAGTTACCAAAAGTGCTATGGGCATATAGAACGACAAAAAGGTCCTCTACAGGCGAGTCTCCCTATGCCATGGTGTATGGAACAGAAGCCATCATCCCAACAGAAGTGGGCCTGTAGACACTTCAGACAGAAATAGCTTTGATTTGACCTCCAAAAATGTACAAATCAGATTTGGCCTACCGACATTAGGGCGAGGGTTTTATACTCTCACAAACGTATGTAGTGGCAAAAATGTACCACGTACTTGGAATTCAATGTCTTTGAAACAATATTATTGTTAACAGTTGTGTGTACTATACAATTCAAAAGTAATAAAACAATTTTCCTTTCTTACATTACTCAAAGATATTTTACATAGTCAACTTTTGCTGACAAAATTCTGCATGGGGAATCTTTCTTGACGTATGATAAACAGAACACACATGTGACAACTATCACTTTATTTGCTCTGCACTAAGAGCTACTATTAAATACGTATTTTACTATACCCTTACCTATCCACATGAGAAGCAACATTATTCACGTGCACTAAGCTCTACCTACCACCTTTGCTATAAATATGGGCTTGAGAGGGTCACTTCAAGCACACAAGAAACATACAGAGGCATGGCGCCTCTGCCACTCCACTCGATCTTTTGCAAACAAAAGTTTACGATTTCACCTAGTAAACCCTCCCACTATAAATCTCTCTACTCAAGGCATTCGCACAATATGTCCATCATCAAGGCACACTTTACTCATCCAAACGCATTCTAATCTGACCTGACTAAACTAACAAGGAACTAAGGCCAGCCATTTCGCAGTCTAATCTGGCCTGACTACACGAATTTGGCTGACCATCTAGGGTACACTTCACCATCTACCCTGTCTTCTTACTTTGCTGTGCCCACAGAGGAGCTCCGCCGGGTCCAGCAAATAGAGGAACCTCGCCATGCAGTTTAATCTGCCCTGACTACTGCAACAGAACCATCAGACATCCCACTTCAGTTTTGCCTTAGTTACATAGTAACTGGTTTGGCAATCCAAGGCTGGGAGGAACCTTTCCCACAGTCGCACCCACATCCTACACGTCGGCTACTCCTATTGGGTTTAAGAGCCTACCCCAGCACGAAGTACCAAATAAACCTCGGTATGGGTGCAATGGAAAGATGTTTAATCCCCGGTTCTGCCTCTCTTAGCTCTACCTCGACGCCCAACCTCGCATGCTGCGTTCTGCGTCCGAGCTAAACCGCGTCGCCCCCTCTCACAAATGGTAAAGCATCTACCTTGCTTTTTCATGCACCCAAGGGGATGAATTAGTTTTAATAAGAGAGCAACACAACTCTCTCAAGGAAAAAAGGTTCAACACAAAATGAAAGAACAAACTTTATAAAGCACAAAACAGTCATGATAGTGATCATGTTCAGCAGATGATAAGCGAGAAACTACCTACGCACTCGACACTCTCAGCAATAAACGTGAGTAATCAGTGTCAATTTTGTAAATTAGAAAATCAGCTTTATTTACAAAATATGTTATATTAAATATTAATTCACAATTGTTTACATCACTCGCCTATATTCCCCCTTGAGATACAAATAACATAATTTACAAAATACACATCTTGGGAGTATCTAATCCCATTCAATACGATGCGTATACTTTTCCATCACACTGTCTAGCTTAAGATGACCTAATCCATAACACTTGCACGATATGTAATACGGGATTCCACTTCTCACTAACTTATTCAACACCCACATCGAGTACAACCACTGCGGCTTATCAAAGATCTGCCTAAAAAATGGCACATTTACCCAATCATGATGTTCACCAGAAATAGAAATGTCATCAGCACCAACCAATAGCCTCAACATTATGCCAAATAACTCACGCAGCACTTAACTGGGCATTCTCTCCCACCATCTGTACAGGCTCTTACTGTATCTCACACGCAACAACCTAAAGGGTCTATGAAGCCTCTTATCAGAATACATCAACTGACCCTCACCTGCTACAATATTTTAATTATCATAGTATCAAGAAAAACACACTACAACAATTTTTAGTATATATTACAGTAAAAAATGACACATATTTAAAAGTGTTATTAATAGATGATTAAAAAAAAAACACGGATCATTTTTTACAGTGGAATAAGACACTGAAGAAAATTTTTGGCGCCATATGAAATATACCTAGGCGCCAAATGAAAATATTCTGGGTCTAATTTCTCTCAGCCTCCATTGAATCCCTAAACCTAAGATACCCAAATAATTTCTCTCAGCCTCCATTGCCGCCTATCTGCCTCTCTTTCTTACACTCAGTTGCAAAGATTATTCTCCTCCATTCACTCTCTCTCACACACTTATGCTCTCTCACTCTCGTCTCGTCTTGTCTATCTCTGCCTCGCGACATCGGTACGAGCTTCCGGAGCACACAATGGCGGTTGGGAGTCTTAGAAGTGAGAGATTAGCCAATCTGATTGGGTGTTGGTGCGAAGGAGATGAAAGGTTGCTCGTGGCCAAGTTTATGCCCCATGAAACTCTCGCTAAGCATCTTTTTCACTATAAGTTACTTTATTTCTTTATATATATATTTATATGTATATGTTTGTACATACTTCCTTTTCGTTTCCTTTTTATTGGTGTTGGGAATTTTTAATTTATTAAATAAAGCTAAAATAACTGAAAGTGAAGCTGGGAAGATGTATTTGGTTATTGTTTGGCTTAACCTATTTGGCTTCAATCTTCCTTTCCTTTCCATGTATCTTAAACCTTAGCTTTCTACTCTAATGGGTTTCTTCCTATTGTCTTTGATTATTCGTTTTTGATTGCAACAACTAAGCTCTGAGGTCAAACTGTCCTGGGTTTGATTTTTTTTTTTTTGGGGGGGGGGGGGGGATGGGATATCCGAATTCTGATATGGTGGCCAAGAGAAATTTGGGTTTTGGGTGCTTTTCCAAGAGGAGATTAGGTTTATTGAATTGGGTCATCTTTGGATTTTGGATTGTGGCTAGTGTCAGACCCTTGCGAGAGAGAGCTTGTTCTTGGGGCGATGAGGTTGGTATTGAGATTATTGCCTTACTTTTATTTTTTTTAAAAGTTTATGAATAGTTTGATCAGCTATAAAGATTACAATTTGAATTGGGTAGTGGTTATTAGTTTTGTTCAATGTTTCTCTTAGTCAGTGTACACACTAAGAGATTAGAGATTATATTTCAGTGAAATTATTTATACATTTTAGAAAGTTATGACTGGGGACAAATCTGTATTTGTGTTTACTCCAAAGTTGCTTTAGCTTTTTATTAAGTTATAACTCTGCTGCAATGAGGAGAGTAGGAGGAGAATGAGATATTATTGAAATACAAATTGCAAGAACTCTGAGGTGCTAGAGTATTTTACTAAAAGCTATAAGTTTTATCAGCAAAATTAGTTAATAACATACTCATCTCTGTTGCACAAAACCGTAAAAGAAAGAGGAGGTTCATTAGCTTTGTCATTGATGTGTTTTTCTGGCTTTGCCATGTATTCTTATTGAAAGTAGCTCGTATTTATTAACATTGAATTTTGTTCTTGGTTCATAAATTGGAGTAGACAATACATAAGTTAATAAATTGTACCTTTCATTTTATGCAAGAAGACAACTAAAAGCAATATGTTTTTTAAGAAATGCATCTGTCATGTGAAAGCTAGTTTTAATTTAATGAACTTCCTTTTAGAAATTTAGCTACTCTCATTTTCCTTTCCCTTTCCTTTCGGTAAGTATGCAAATGTAAAATTTCCTTTGAAATAGTTTCTGGCAGGAAAAGAAGGGAGAAAATTCCTTTCTTTCTTTCTTTCTTTCTTTTTTTTTTTTTAGAAATATGTGTTTAAAATATGGATGGAAATTTGAGTGAATTTGCTGAATTCACCTCATTTCCCTCTTGCAGTGGTTATTCAGAGGAAAAAAAGAAAGTGACTTGGGTCCATTTTCTGCATGGAATATAATTGGAAAATATAGAGGTTAGTAAATTGCATTGCTACACATTTAATTGTTATCTTGTAAATTCTAGCTACATCTCTTTACATGAAATTGATAGAGAACTGGATCAATTTCAAATTAATTAATAATTGCTTGAATTATTTTGGGTGAAAGTAAGGATTAGTTGTATCCACATTTTGCAGTATGTGTGATGTGTGTGTGGCATGGGGGTGGGGTGGGTAATACCATGTGATTGTCTTATTTTATGCCACTTACTGTCTATTCATTGTGATCAAAATACCATTCAACTGACACCGTTATATGGACAGATTTTCAGTAGTAAAGATCCATTCAATTTAGTTTGTATTTCTACTCTGATCTGATTACTGGCACATCCTTATTCGTGTATTGCAGGGACTTGGAAGTTTCTAGATTCTTCAAATAGCTTTTCCAAATTTCCTGATTTCAGGAAATCCTTTGGCAATTTTGCAATTGAGTTAGTTAGTGCACCTTGACGGAGGCTATGTTAACCACTTAGAATACTAACGAACATAGTTTTTCCCTTGTTCAGGTATCATATATCTCTCAAAATTGGCCAGTTCAACATGTGGCGGCTAGCTAAGATGGAATGTATTTAGCTATTGCTGGTTTGCATGGGTTAATCATATATGATATCCGTTTAAGGAAGTGGTGAGTATTTGGCGATGTTACGCAGGAACAAAGGATTCAGTGTCAAGGTTTGTTATGGATGGGGAAGAATGTTGTTGTCTACAATTACATTGACTCCTCTAACACGTAAGATAGCTATTCATATTAAATTTCATTCTATTAATTTTGTTTGTGATGTGGAGCTATTTCTTTTGTTCTTTTGGGTGGGAGGTTAATCTTGCTCAACTAAATTGTTTTTACTGTTGCTATGATTACAGGTATGAATTGCTTTTTTACCCTAGATACCATCTTGATCAAAGCTCCTTGCTTTGTTGAAAATCATTGCTTGCCAAACCAATGGTGATGGATGTCTACCAAGAGTATATACTAGTCACTTATTGCCCATTTGATGTCCATATATTCCATGTAAAATCAGTTGGTGAATTGACACTATCTACTACTCCAGATTTACAGGTAAAGAATGCTTTTCAATTGCTCACTTTTAAAATTCCCTTCAAATTAATACCTATTTGATGATAGCCGAATGCTTTTTATTTAACTTGCATTCTGTATGTGAATGATTTTGTAAAGATTATATTCTTCATACATTTTTAAGTGATAAAATGACAAACAACTTTCTCCTGTACGAGAACTTTCGACAATGACTGCAAAGAGCCATCTAGCATCAATGTGCTTCATCCGTGATCAGCTTCCAAGAGATTGTATTTCAAATAATCATGCTAGCTCTAATTTTGATTACCTGGCAAGAGAGCCTACTAGGTATTGCTGGTCTAAATGATATTGAATTGTCTGTAGATAGCTATATACGTAGTTATAACGAACATTTGCATTTTAGGTGTTTGATATTGAGAGTAAATGGGGAGCTTTCTCTTCTTGATTTGGATGATGGGCGTGAAAGGGAACTAACTGATTCTGTTGAATTATTTTGGGTTACTTGCAGTCGATCAGAGGACAAAACAAATTTAATAGAGGAAGTCTCTTGGTTTGATTATGGACATAGAGGGATGCAGGTAATGAGTCATCAAGTTCAATATCTTATCTCTGATATTTTGCAAAATCTATTTTGCTTAATGAGTTTCTGCTTTAATTTTGTTTCTTTTACTTGTCTGATATTTATTCTGGTTGGAAGTTTATTTTTACAGGTTTGGTATCCTTCTTTGGGTGCTGACCCTTTTAAGCAGGAGGATTTCTTACAGGTACGTATTCTTTGGTGCTAGAAGCCACATGTTTTGCATATAATAAAAGCTTATCTTCTTTGTTAGCATGTTTTTTCCTTATTTTTCAATTTCCCCCTTCCCTTAGTGTACAATTTTAGTTCCTTTCAAGGTGAGGTCACTAGCTACTAAATTGATGGCTTCTGTATTCATTCAAGTATTATTTTATTTTATTTTTTAATGGAAAATCATTTTTCTTTTTAAAAAGAAACATAATAAGGTTTTGTAAGTTATGAAATTATTTTTACTTTTTTCAAATTGAGGGTCTGCCGAAGTAATTTGGGCAAGCATTATAGTTTTGTCTATGAATTCCAATTTGTGAAGTGACCCAACATTATTCTTTAGTTGGATCCAAAGCTGGAATTTGATCGTGAGGTATATCCTTTGGGGCTTCTTCCAAATGCTGGTGTTGTTATCGGTGTTTCCCAGAGAATGTCATTTTCAACTTGTACAAAGTTTTCGTGTTTTGAGCCAACTCCTCAAGCTCAAACCATATTGCATTGCCTTTTAAGGCATCTTCTTCATGTACTATTTTCTCTTTCCTTTATATGAAAGTGAAGGTCCAATGTTTCTTTTATTGTCCAATTATGGAATTTTCTTGTACTATATATAATATTGTCTACCTTCTATTGAAATTTGAAAAGAGGATGTCAGCTCGTGCGCTTAATTACTAGCCCACAAGGTTGGAATATGACTTGAAGCCCTTTGTTAGATTAGGTTCAAGCATATGTGTTTGGTTTGGGGCGTTATTGCATAAGTGTCTATGAATTGCCTCTGGTTACCAAAATTATAGTCTATTGGCTTTGTAGCTTTTTAATTTTGTTTGTTGTTATTCCTGATCTTTGTTGAAGATATTGTACTTAATTCTGATTTTGTATTCAGAGGGACAAACACGAAGAAGCTTTGAGGCTGGCTCAGTTATCAGCAGAGAAGCCTCATTTTTCTCACTGTTTGGAGTGGCTTCTCTTTTGGGTTTTTGATGCAGAAATATCCAAGTACATTCAATGAGAATAAAATTACCTCAAAAGTACAATGGTTCTGTTTTTGGCCATTATCTAAATGGAGTAATGTTTATAGTAGTTTTGTTAAGCAAAACATTACTGGGTCTTTTTGCTAACTTGGTTACCCTAGTTCTCTATCTTTGTCAGTGCTGCTATGTCAAGTTTCATAGTTGAAGTTTAGAACCTCTTCTATTTGTTAGGCATCTTTTAACCCCAGTTAAAGTATGAAGTGATCCAAGGAGCAGGTTTTAAGGTATTGTCAAATGCGCAAGTGATATTTCCGCAGTTAGTAAAAATAGTTAAAATGTATGAGAATCAATTAATATTTGATGAATTAATTTGGCTGCAAAACATGTCTAGTTTGTTAACTAGGTATTTTTGTGGAATGAAATCTGGAATTTACTTCCTGGTGCCCTTCGTTAATTATTTACTTGTCAAGACTGTTCATGCTACCTATGTGTGATCACACTATAATTTCATGTATTTGTTCATGTGTAATTTACGTACAGGCAAAGTGTAAACAAGAATCAGATAGCCGTTCCTAATTCCAAAACATTCTCTCTTCTAGATAAGACATGTGAATTAATCAGAAATTTTCCGGAGTATCTTGACGTAGTAGTGAGTGTTGCCTGAAAAACTGATGGCAGACATTGGGCAGATTTGTTCTCGGTTGCCGGAAGATCAACTGAGTATTTCTTTAATTTCTCTTTATATGTGCTGCTGTGTAATTCTACTTTTCAGGTTATTTGAGGAATGCTTCCAACGTAGATGGTACCAGGCTGGAGCTTGCTACATACAGGTAAGAATAATTTTTTTCTCAAAATTAGCTATAACTTCTGTTAGAGAAGTGAAGTCGTTCGGTAACTTCTGATGTCTTCCGCACTAGACTAAACTGGAAGTGCAGTTAATTATCATTTAATTTATTTCTAGTTTTGTAATTTATCTTGTGGCTAGGCCATTGGTATGTAATTCTAATTCTTCATAAAAAAATATGCTTAGTTCCATAGAAGTTGTATATTTTATTTGTTAGTTGAGTGAATTTTTGTTGACCAAAGCATAAAAATCTAAATTTTACATAATGTTCTATAATTATTACATATATGAGAAGCATAATTTCTGAATTTTTTTCTATTTTGGCTGTTTTTACAAGGTTTATAATCACATCCACTTTCCGCATCATTAAATTTTCATAAAAACTTTACTTTTGGATATAAAAAAGTTCCAGCTGCAAATGCAGCTTAAAATAGCTGATTGGGGAGGACTATGCAAGTTGGTGAATATATTTTGTTTTTGGATATCTTAGGTGATTGCTAAACTTGAAGGTCCTGCAGCCAGCCAGAACTGTGCTTTACGCTTATTGCCGGTACTTGCATAGGTTACATGTTAAAAATAGTCTATTTATAATTGGATATTGTTTTCTTCGAATGATGTCTCTAAGAAGAATTGGTCACATGATGCAGGCAACACTCGATGAATCTTTATACGAACTTGCTGGAGAGCTGGTATTTTTTTAAAGCAAATATTAGCTGTTATAAACACAAACAAGGTTCTTTTAGATACAAGAATAATTTAACAGGAACATTGTTCCTTTTTTGGTTCCTAGGTAAGGCTTTTGCTGAGATCAGGAAGGGAGTTAGAACCTGCGTCAACAGATTCCGATAGTCTATCTCCAAGGTTCTTGGGTTATTTCTTATTTCGTTCTAGTTACAGGAAGCAGTCCTTGGATAAAAGGTTGATGTACATTTCCCTTAATTTTTGCTGTCTCAGATCTGGCAGCTTTTTTAATAAATGATATTAATATTGAAATTTTTCTTTGGAGCATCACCTCATTCAAAGAACAGAGTGCTCATGTTGCTTCTATTAAGAACATCTTAGAAAACCATGCTAGCTATTTGATGTATGATAATTATACAACTATCTTCAATCTTTCATTTCATGCCTATGTGTTGTAGTTAGTGTAATTGCATGGCCAGCTTATAAAGTCGTAATAAGGTTATTAACTTTCTTTCTTTTTGTACTCTTTTAGTTTACTATTAACTCTATGTTCAAGCATTAATTATTTAAACTTTTGTGTAGCTAAGCAAATCAACCTCACAACAAAGACAAGTGCACAATGGAATGGATGATGAATTGGAGGGTGGAGCAAGCTTCATGGTTTACTTTTTGTGTATCTTGTTATGTTTCGGTATTTTACTTTTGAAGCAAAAGATGTGCAAGACTAGAATTTTATTATGTATGCTTTCAAACTCAAGTTAGAACTAAGAACATTTGAAGTGAATAATGTCATGGTTTGAAGTAGTTCGTCTTCAAATGTAAAAATACTCATGGTTTATCATATATATGGAATATTTTAGATTTTTTGATCTATTTAATATCACACTTGTGATCAATTGTGATTTTTTTAATCAAAATACAATAATAAAAACTTTTTACAACAATTAAAAATGCATACAACAAAATAACAAAATGTTATTACTGGAAGAATTTACAATAATTATGGTTGTTTTGTATAATATATTATAATTAGGACAAAAAATTATGATTTATATAATAGAATGAACTAAAAACGTTATAAAATGATCAAATGTAACAATTTTCATAACAGTTGGAAAGTGTTATGCATAAAGTATAAGATTAAACTTCAAATTTATAACCAAATACTCTAACTAAATGTTATTATTTGAATATTATAGAAACTAAAAATGTGTTATTGAATTGTTTAAGATAACATCGAACATAACATTTGAATACTGTTATAGAAAAGAGAGGACTTTTAATGACAGGGGCTATGTTAGCGTTTTCAGAAGCGTTATCAATACTCCCGGTTAGCAGTTTTTAAGTGTTATGAATACTATTTTTTTCTTGTAGTGACATTCACCAACAACCAGGCAAAGAACATGAACAAATTTTTGTAAGTTGTATTAATAATTTGCACATCATTACATCTACAATTGTCCAAGCAGTAACAAACAAAGAAGAGTAAACATGCATATACAAGCATAAAAAAACTGTGTCAATCATTCTATGGCACCTCTTTCACCAACTGGCCTCACCTCTGTCACTGGAGTAGGCTCCACCACCATCTGTCCGGCAGCCTCTGCCACAAAAACAGAGGACACCTACCCTGCGATATCACCTTCTTCAGCAGGCTCATTACTTGCAGTATAAATTGAGCCCAAGGTGTCGCCCTTCAACTTCATTTTTTCAAGATGTTGTGTTAGGTAGGTGATTTGCAGATCCCCAAGTTCATTAAGATATTGATCGACATTATATTCTCCAACTTTCAAATCGATGCTTTTACAGTATGTAATGCCCCAAATTTCCTAATAAGGTCTAGGACCTTGATTAGGAGGCCGGGAGGGCCATAATTGATTTATTATAATATTTAATGATTATATGCATGTTTACGTGAATTATATTATTATATGATGGTGAATGCATGCATATGGGTTCATATGTTAATTATGAGGATAATATGGCAATTTGGCCACTGTGGGCGTAATTGTACATTTTGGGTGCATGGTTGTGATTAATTAATATAGCCACATTATAAGGTGGATTGGTTCGAGCTTTTCGACATGAGACGATCATGAGGTGTAAGTGTTCGGTCTAGTCATAACGGGTTTAAGTTCGGGGCTCGGGGTGAGTCTCGGGGTGAATTTAATGATTAGAACATTACCGGGAATAAAAGGGTAATGGGATATGGTTTATTGGTGTTTGAGAATATTGAGATTAGCGAGAATTGGGAAGCGTTAATTATGATTAACGGTGTAGGTAGAAAGTACCAATTTCACCCTTGGAATGGTTTAAGAAGTTTTAGATGGCTCAAGGGTAATTTGGTCATTTAAGGGTGGATATATATGATTTAAAAGGCTGCTGGCTGTAGAAAGTGGTAGATTAAAACAGACTTAAAACAGAGCCTATCCTCTCTTTCTCCCTTCCTTCCCGTACAAGTTCTCCTTCACCCTCTTCTTTAGGTTTTGAGAGCCTATCTTGAGGAAGCAAGCTAGGGAGTCAAGCTTGGGGAGGTTTAGCTTGAGTTCAGCCATTAAAGAGGATTCAAATCGTGTTTAAGGTAAGCTTCAACCATTAGTTTCTGGTTCATACTCTGTTTTGAGTTTTAGTTTTTAACTTGTGAATCACTTGTGGAAAGTTTGAATTAATGGAGGTTTGGATGATGTTTACTTTGGGTCTTGATGAGGGGAGGTTATGGGTGATGTCTAGGGGTTTGAATGAGTGTTTGGAAGAGGTTTTGGGCTAATTTGAGGGGCTGGTTCTAAGGGAAAATGCAGGGGACATTCTGGTGTGTGTGCTGGGTTTTCTGGGCAAAATTGGGTGTTACGCCGCGGCATGGCCAGGGAGAGCCGTGTCCCTTGGAGGATGCTGGGTTTGGGCGCCTCTGTCTGAGGGGCGGGCCGCGGCCCTTAGTGACCTTTTAGCCCAAAATGGTGTTTTAAGCTTGGGGATTCAAGCCTTAGGCCTCAGGGTTGAACCTAGTACCCGGTTAAGTGGGGATTGATGTCCCGGAGGCTAGATATTGGTTTGGGAACTTATGTTGATCATTTTTATTGATGATACCTTATATTTGGTTATGACTAGGTGATCGCTAAAGGACTAAAAGTTGATCATTCTCAAGGGTCGTTCTTTTAATCGTTCTAGCTCGACTTTGAGGTAAGAAAACTGCACCCTATGTATATGTGACATGCATAGCTTTTATGATGCATGTTGGTTGATTATTGAGTATGACATGCATGGATATTCTTGTTGCATGTTGGTTGGTTATTAAGCGTGACATGCATGACTGTTATTGGTGCATGTTGGATTGCTGGATATATTGCATATGATGCATGAGAAACATGTGATTAGGACATGCTTTGTATACTGAGTATGATATCGTTCAGAGCTTGAGCCTCTGTGTTTATGCATGGTCCTAAATGTACTAATACCTGTTTAGTAAGCATGCCGAATACCTTGTTTATGGATATGGAACATGTGATATATGATTGGTGGCATGACTTACTTGTGTATGACACTGACTAGTCAGGGACCGACTCTAAAGTCGAGAATTATGCATTGAATGGCTCTATGGCATTAATGCTAGACCGACCCTAAGGTCGATGAATCATGCATTGAATGGCTCCATGGCATTAATGCTGGACCGACTCTAAAGTCGAGAATCCTGCGTTGAGTGGCTCTATGGCACTAATGCTAGACCGACCCTAAGGTCGATGAACACGCATTGAATGGCTCCATGGCATTAATGCGGGACCGACCCTAAGGTCGAAGAACTTATAAGCGCTTGCCTGGTCTATGACCAGATGTTTATAGCCAAGGTATATGACCCCGGTGACTGTTTGTCACATGGCTAGGGGACGGTGTCCATAGCATGACTCTAGAGTCGGGAGGAAGGTTTTGTTAGTGACCATTCACCATGCACCTATCCTGATCAAACTTATGAAAGAATTACTTATCAGTTAAGCCCTGGTGACCCTATCGTCACATGGCTAGAGGGAGCGATGCTCATTATTGTGACTTTTGGCTATTGTCACCTATTTGCTTGGACTGATAGTCCTGAATGGTTATTATGATCGTTGTTGATATTATATCATGCTTTATTGTGTTTTCTTGCTGGGCTTTGGCTCACGGGTGCTACGTGGTGCAGGTAAAGGAAAGAGGAAGCTAGACCATCCTTGAGTTGGAGAGCTCAGGTGATGATGTGTACATATGCAGCTGCTCGTCCGCCACGGCCGAGGTTTAAAGTGGAACTAGGGTTGAACCCTGTTTTGCCGCTTAGAACGTCCTGTTGTAAATATTTTCTGTAATAAACTCTGTAATTATATTTTCGGGATCCCAATGTATATATTAAACGTTCTAGTGAAACGTTACATCCTAACCGATGCTTTTAATCCTTAAACCGCTAATCATACTTAGTTCACGATTTTGGCCAAATGACTCGATTAGCGAGTTTAGCACTGTTTACAAGGCACACCGTAACGGTCCCTGGAGTTGGGGCATTACAACTTGGTATCAGAGCGAGCCAAGGTTTATGGTTCCTGAAGACAAGCTGGGCATGTACACTCATCACTGAAGATAGCTTCACTCAAGGAATGGTAAATATTTTTGTAGCTATGTGCATAGCTGTTTGTATAAAATGTGAATGCTTTACCTGTACATTGTATTAGGGAGCATGAGATTCTGATAGAGCCTGGCTCTAGCCCAACAGACCCTACTAGATTCTCCTCCATGGCCACCACTTTTTCTTTTACCTCTGCTGTAACGACCCAAATCACTAATATGGCTTAAGAGCCTTGATTAGTGTGCCGGGAGGGCATAATTGGTTTACGTTTAACGCATGATTTATATGATAAGCATGCTAGTATGTTTATATGAATATAAATATGATTATATGCTATAATTGTGAGAACCACATTATTATGTGGGTAAATCTGCAGCATGCGACTTGAGGCGATCCTAGGGAGCTAGTTAGCGGGAAAGTCACAACGGGGCTTAGTACTTGACTTCGGGTAAGTCAAGGGGTATTTTAAGTATTGGATGGTTATTTAGGTTATCGGATTATGGAAATAAATAATTGGAGATATATTTGAGGTTAGGAAGTCTAGGTGGGAATACTGGAGAATTTTACCATTTTGCCCTCGGGGAAGTTTTCGGTACCCCGAGCCTTGGGATTAACTTAATTATCTAAGGATATACTAAGTAAAAAGACTCAGAACACAGTAGAACATAGGGAACTGACCCTCCCTCTTTCTCCCTTTCTCTCTCTAAGGAAAACTACTAGAACTTGAGGATTTTAGCTTGGAAATTCAGTGGATTGGGTTGGAGTTTGGAAGGATTAGTCCAGTGTTCAGCTAGGGACTCAGTCAAGAACCAAGGTAACAAATAAGCTTGAAGCATGGTGATTAAAATTCTATGTTATAGCTGGGTTTTGAAGTGCTTATGAACTTTGGTGTTGAAGGGCAGAATTGAGGCTTGAAAGCTTAGGTTTTAGCTCAAAAATTGTTAAGGAAGTTGGTTCATCAAAGAAGGTAAGCTTCAATTCATAATTTATAGTTTAAATTCTGAGTTTGCATGACTAGTTTTTATGTTTTTGAATATGTGAGTTTCAGAGATTGAAGTGAGTTATTAATGAGTTTCTAGACTAGGTTTCAGCTGGGTTGTGTTGCTGGAATCATGTGAGAAGTTTTGGGATAATTGAGTTGGGGAATTGGGATAGTTTTGGATGGTTTTGAGTGAGGTTTAGGAGTAAAAAATGGTGGTTTTTCTGGATTCTAAGGGGTCGGGCCGCGGCATAGTTCTTGGTGAGTCGCGACCCTCTGAAGCTGATGGATGCTAAAGATGTAGGGCGGGCCACGGCATGGTCTGAGTAGGGCTGCAGTCCGTGTCTGGTTCTGAGCCTAGATGGGATCTATTTGGGGGCTATGTCGCGACATGGGTGGCTTAAGCCACGGCCCTTAAGGGAATTTGGGATTTTGAGATTTTAGGCATGGGAATTTAACCTAGGGTGCTCGGGATCGAATCTTATACCATGCTTGGTGGAATTCGATGTTCCGGAGATTAGAACTTTGTCTAGAAACCCTTCCATACAATTCTTGATGGTATTCCTTATCTTGGTACTAAGCTAGGGCTCGGGAATCGGATCTTGCTCAAGAGGTATTGCTCATGACCAGTTTATTTGGAAATTAAAGGTAAGAAAACTGCACCTGGTTGTGGATTTATAATGGGACTAAGGCTTCCCTAATTTGTATGCTTTGAAAGGATGGTATTATGCCATGTAAACAGTAAACCAACGGCCTAAGAGTGTCGAAGTTTACACTAGCGCACAGGGCGCGGCTCGGCCACTGGTAGCTGAGGACAGCTTATTATGCACTGAGCTCGGTTTAAGCAGGCCGGAGTCAGTGGGATAAACAGAGGGTGCGACCTAAGGCATTGACCCTGATTATTATGTGACTTGTTTGTTATTATTGATTGGTGGATTTTTATGTTGTATAGCTGAGTGATGATTAGTTGATTCTTTGGTTGAATCTTCATGCTTTGTGATTACTGTGGTATGTTAAGTGTATGAACATGCTTAAAGGGTTATCCAAATGTTATTATTGCTTGTTATGTAATATGATATGTTTTCTTGTTGGGCCTTGGCTCACAGGTGCTTCGTTGTGCAGGTAAAGGCAAGGGCAAGCTTGGTCAGCCCTAACTCGGAGAGCAGAATGTACATGATCAGCTGCTCAACCGCCACGGTTGAGAGGGAGACAAGAACATGAGAACCAAAAATGTCTGTTTTGCCTTAGAATGGCTAATGGTTGTTTAAATTTTGGAAATTTTGTAAACTGACTTTTGAATGCAGTTCCTTTTTGGGATCCCATGTGTAAAAATGTTTACTTCTATGAAATGTAACTTTTTGAGACCAAAACCCCTTATAACCCTAGTTCATTAGTGGTTTATGTATCACATTTTTCATTAAATGACTTGATTAGCATGTCCTACACCTTTATAAGTACACAGTGTGCGGGCTTGGCTATCCAGGGCGTTACATCTGCTAGCTGCGCTTCTAACTGTTTTATGGCCTCCACGGGCACATCATGGTTCGCTTCGGTCATCCTTCTCCCCGCTCGCTCCTCCTCAAGCATGGCCACCTATTCAGCCATCTTAGCGCTATTCTTGACAGTCGCTGCATATTCCCTTCCAGCAGCAAATGTGCACACATAGCTCTGCAAAACATTAACTAAACCTGTTACACATCAAACAAGATAGACACCACATGATACTCACTCTAATACATACATGGTATTCGTGCTCATATTACACAAACTTACCATCAATATGTGGTCAGACACTTGTTGAACCAAGTCACCTTGACCACTTAACGACCCAACAGCTTCAACAGGGAGATGTGGTCTACTGATGCGCAACATCTCCTCCATCACCTCCGTTGGCGCAGAAGATACATATTCTGGCAAACCCCCTACTCTATCATTTGCTTCTCTCCCTGCTAGCGCAGTAACAGAAGTAACAGGGGCAATCGGTTCCCCACCTCTAGCTAGCGATGACACCATAATGCTATCAGATGTCAGAGGAGCTATTCCTATTACAGAAAGATGAGGCATGGAGGGATGAACAAGCAACCCTTCCCCAACATTGTTACAAGTCACTTGGCAAATACACTGGTGTCTGTACTGCAGAAGATGTCAGTTTCTCTAGAAAGGCACTGGGCGACTCAAAATTACTTGTACCCTCCAGGGATACAATGATGACCTCCCCCAAAGGAGTCCCAGAAGCTGCAGCAGATGTCACGCGAACATCAACACCTAAGTTATGGCCACCTGCGGCCTCGGTAGCTCCTGATTTTTTACATACAGGGAGAGTCTCCAAAGTAATGACTTGGCCTGCATCGACTGGCCGAGGAGAACTACTCATAGACCCAGAGCCACCCCCGAAAGCATCCTTTAAAAGATGATTCTTACGGGAGGCAGAAGAAGGGCATCTCCCCTCTGATCCTTGCTAATGGCCAATGTCAAACCCCCCAGCCAAGGCAGAGGCAGAGGACAACGCCTCTGCTGATCTTGCACAGGTGCTAGGAGATCTCGCCTCCACCGGAAAGTCACCATGCATCCCAGTAACAGTTATCGCTTCTGATGGCTTGACCATTGCAGAAGGCAGAGGCACAGGGGGCACAACGCTTTTCGGGCCCTCCCCTAGGGAGGACCCCGGTGCAGAAGAGGAAGAGGACGGAGGAGGTAGAGAATCAACGGGAGCAAGCCCCAGAGGCATCTTGGGTAAGGTCAGAGCTTGCCCAAGTGGTAATTTCCCTAGCATAAGCTTGGGGATTGTCAGAGAAGAGCCTCTAGTGGCAGAAGTATACCCTCTTGAAATCCAAAGCTGGGACGAAATGCATTTTCCATCGTCCGAATCTTCATCAGAAGATTTCTCTCGGGACTTCCTCTTTCCTAGGGCGTCCTTTGGCAGAGGCACCTGTTGGAGAGGTTGGACTTGCAGAGCAGTAGAAGGCGTGGAAAACCGCCCGTGTGTACGAGAATACCTGCGAGCAAAAGCAGATTTTTCGGGGGTCGATTCTGCGATAGGAGCTAAGTCAAAGCCATCTCTCTTCTTGCTCTCAGGGATCCCTTGTCACTTGGCACATGCAGCAAAGGTCTCGGAGCACGCCCTCTCATACTCAGTCTTTGATAATGACAAAGTCGAAGAAGCAGGGGGAGACCTTTTTAAGAACACTCCCAACTGCTTCGCACACGTAGCTGTGATCTTGGCAAGAGACATGTCACCCTTCAGTGTTCTGACTCGCATAGCACCAAGATCAGTTTGATCCATAAAACAGAGTCGAGTCATGATTTGCATACAATAGGGGTTCATTACCCCTCTGATGCTAATGGCATTTTCCTTGGACTCGTGAAGGATCCCTTTCTCTGTCAGTAGGCTTTGTCTCTGAGGACACATGCTGACCTGAGGCCACGAGAAATTTGGAACATAAAATAAAATGGAAATGCATAGGACCAGATCAATGGACAATCATTTAAATGTAATATGCTTACATGAAAGAAGAGAAATAACAAAGTAAAGACAAAACTCACCTCTTATGAAAACCCTGGCTATGGGGAAAATCTCTTGGGGCAGGAATTCGGGTTACCACGCACCTCCGACTGCAAAGAAATATTTGTCCCAATTCCTATGGGAGCTATCGAAATCAGTAAAGATTGTTCGGTCTTTTATGGGAGAAAGGTAGAAGGTCTTCCAGGGCTAGACTTCTATTGATTTATTCGTAGATTTGGTAAAACATGCATAGATATCGTCTGACTGGATGTCGACATTCTTGAGAGCTCCGATCATCTGAGCCCCAACTATGGATTGAATGGCATTCGGGAGAAATTGAGAAATATGAGCCCCATAATTTGAAATTATCTGCACCAGCAGAGCAGGAAGAGGAAATCGGAGCCATTCAATATGCCTCAGGCTCATGACGATCTCGTTGGGCTTGACCACATCCTTAAATCGCCATTCTCTTAGCTCAGAATCCGTGAGCATTCAGACAGTGACCCTGTCTGGAATATCAAACGATTTGCGTATGTGACCGTATGCAGCTTTGTATCCCTCACGTTCCACATGCTCGGGAGATGAATGTGAAGACATAATTAGGAGAATTGGGATATTGGCTGTCTACGGGAGTGGAAGGGCAACTGATCTTAGGGTTTTTCTTTGTGTTATTCTCTGAATAGGCCGAAATGAAGTTTGAAAATTTTGAAAATGGAGTTATTTGAACTGGACCAACATGGGCCTTGATTAGTGTGCCAGGAGGGCAGGTTGGGATTTATGTGTGATTTTGTGAGTTAAATTCATGGTTATGATTTAAAGCATGTTATTTGGCTATTTGTTTAACTGAGATGCATGGCTATGTTTTCTAGTATGCATGTAGGCCCGGATCGTGTTAGAAGGGCGTAATTGTAAATTTTGGGCATGTTGGGCATAACTGTATTGATATGTGATAATTGTATTCTGTGAATTGTACCGCGCGGGTGTGGTTTTATTATTGTGATGCACGTGTCGAGACGGTCCTAGAGAGCTAGTTAACTTAAGAGTCACAACGGGATTTCTATACCCGGCTCGGGAGGAGCCTAGGGGTACCTCGGGAATTTTATGGTTAAGTTGAGATTTAGTGGGTAATGGTTATTGGAGATTTAGTAACCTGGGTAACCATTTGTTACTGCTGAGAGTAACAAGTTTTAGAAAGAAAATGGTAGATATGAAATAGAAATGAAAGGACTTAAGTGCCCTTGAGGTTTAGTTGGGAAAGGATAGGCAAGGAGGGGCAAAATGGTCATTTGGTTGGGAATTAGATAAATGGCAGCTGGGTTATATGGGGTACTCGGTTTGGGGGCTTAGTCATTTTGGTCATGGATTGGTTTTGTTAGAAATAAAGAGAAGAAAAACTAAAGAGAAGGAAAGTTAGGGCAATGAGAAGAAGAAGAAGAAGAAGAAGAAGAAGAGAAGTGAAGGAGCTGAAATTTGGAGACTTAGGAGATGAATCAAGGGAGCTTAGGATGGGATTCTCTACTTAAGGTAAGGATTTATGCATATTTAAGTTTGATTATGTTTAGATTTGTGAAACTTAAAGCTTGAGTTAAGTTTTTAAAGTTTGAGTTTTGAAGTTGCTGATTTTTGCAATCTAAGGGTGGATTGTTGGTTATGTTTGTGTTTTGAGCTTGAATCTAGTGTTTATGGGTTGTTAGATGGTCCATTTGAAGTCTTAAATTGATTTTGGGGTTTGGGTATTGGTTTGGTATGATTTTGGAAGGTTTTAGCTCGGAGATAGTGCAGGGAAAAACCCAGAATTCTGGGTCTGCGAAGGCGTGCCGCGACACAGGTTTTTCGTGCCGCGGCGAGAGAGGCCCTGACTGATGGGTGCCGCGGCACAAGGCAAATTTCAGGTTGACATTTTTGGCAATTTTAGGCCTTTGCTCCGGGGGTTCGGGGGATGTCTCCGGGGTGTTGTTTTAAGGTTTTAGAGGTCCCGAGAGTGCGGGATTGGTCCCGGGAAGTGGTTTTGGGTTGATTAGTATTGAGGGATGTTTCTTGTGTGTTGTGACTAGGTTGTTGGTGAAGCTCGTGCTAGAGGACCGTGCTCGTGGCTTTAGTGCATCAGGAGGCTCGGAATACAGGTAAGAAAACCGTAACACCCGAGATTAGGGCATGGCCCCACTGTGTGATTGCAGGGCATGGCCCCAGATTGTATTATGTGCAAATGTTTAACCTTAAATGAATCATGATGTGTGTGAATGATTATTTCGAATGTACTATATGTGTGATTATAATGAAATGAACGGCAAGGGCCGAGTGCGGCGTAGGCCGGGTGCGGCCGTGGGGTCGAAAGTAACACACAGCACATGGGATGCTTATATTCAGGGTGGGACCCAAGGGATACATGAGTTATCCTCGCGGTGAGAACCGAAACCCCAGGCTTTGGTAAGGCCTTTGGGGCGGCATGGCCGTGCTTGTTTATTATGATGGTTTTCCTATTTGTCAGTGATTTATGCCAGCTATATGAATTGCATATGTTATGTATTATTTGGGTTTTCTTGCTGGGCTTCGGCTCACGGGTGCTCCGTGTGGCAGGTAGAAGCAAGGACTGAGTCAACCAACCATGAGTACGGAGTGCGTGAAGCGACGCGTACATGTTTGGCCTGCCCGACTGCTTTGGTTGGGGGTTTATTCGAAAATGGCTGTAATAATCTATGATTTTATGATTTCTCAACTGTAACCTTATTCCAAGATGTAATTAGTTTTCAAACCTTATTTTGGGATCCCAAATGTTTAATAATAGAATTTTTAATGAAACGACGCATTTTCAAAGATTACAGCCTTAACTTTTAATTAGTCACACTTTTGTTTCAAAACCTCGGTTAGCGAGTTCATTGCACACTGTTTTGTCTTAAAAACTCACTTAGTAACGACTCTAAGGAAGTAGGGCGTTACAACTTGGTATCAGAGCGAGCCAAGGTTTATTGGTTCTGGAGATCGACCGAACATGTACGCTCGCTGTCAGTGACAAGCTCGACTCAGGGTTGGTTGGTATGAATGATTGACATGTCTGAATATATGTTTGAATGCCCTGTTTGCCTGCTTATTTATATGGAGCATGAGGAATGAAATGACATATGCATGAGATGCTGTTGGGCTGGGCCCTTGGTTATTGCAGGGTGAGATTGATGCATGCTGAATAATACTATTATGCATATGGATGAATATTGGCATAATGGTTCGCATATTGAGTTTATGTGGTTAATTTTCTGGATTAAATTCATATGTTATATCTGTATATTTTCTTGTATGAAGCATGATGAGTATGGATATACTTAGTGATGATTGAATCTGGTAGCTAAATGTATATCATTGTGGTTTTGACCTAGTATATGCTTGTGTGTGCATTATACCTGTGGATATTTGGATTTAGATGTGAGTCGGTTCAGGGTATGAACCTCTGAGTTCAGGAGTTTGGTCGTTTTTGACAGATGAACTTGAGTTGTTGGTTCCTAGAAGGGTTTGGGGACCTGATATTGTGTTGAAAGGGGTTTTTAGATATAAGTCGGAGTTGAGATCTCCAGTTATCCCTGAAAGTAGCAGCAAAGGGGTCACTAGTGTGTGAGTAAGCTGTGGAGTTTGTTAGTTGAGATGGGATAGAAGAACAGCGGATTCTCTGGGGAGATGGCTGATTTAGATGTTTTAACAGTAAGGTTACCGGTGATGGTTTACTGTGAGGTATGGACAGAAAAGGGTATTAAATGAAAGGCTTAAAGGGTGTTAACCTCGGGTTTTGAGGAGAGTTCGAGTTGACAAGGAATTTATCAATAGATGAGCAGAGTTAATTCCACCCTTGGTTAAGAGGATGAGAGATCCTGATTAGAGGGTTGTGTTAAATATTGAGGCAGGGAGATGCCTGGATATGGTACTCGGGCGGAGGTACTGGCTTAATGGGTTGGAAAGAACCTAGATGATGAAGGGTTAGAAGAGATTGTAAAGACATGTTTAGAACCGTGGAGACTGGTGGGCTTATAAGTTTGGTTTAGACGGTTGGGAGCAACAACAGTGTAAATCAATGGGTTGGTGAATCAGGTAATTCATTTCAGGAAGTTATACTGATGGATGTACCTGGAATGGATGGCGACCCATTTAAGGATATGAGATCTGGAATAGTCTAAGGAATTTGGGCCGCCCTGATGTAAGGAATTATCGTCTGTATGTGGATGGCGGAGAGGGCCATGTTGTTCAAGGAACTGATGGTTGATGTATAGAGCATGAGTGCTAGAGCCGCATTGGCAGTGCTTCCTTTTGATGGAATTAGTAAGGATAGATTTGTGATAATCGAGTTAAAGGAACCCCGGATAGTTCTATGGTTTCTGGTTTGCCAGAAAGGGGGAAAAGTCTGGTTGATAAAGATGGTACTTTTATTGTTAGAATGCCGCAAGGAAGGATTTTCGATTTTGAGGAAGAAGGACCCCAGACAGTGCTTGGGCACCTAATTTGAGATTGGAAAGAAGCCTGATCAAATAGGTTGTTATCGAGATGGCGACAGGAACCAGGAGGTTATTTGGTATGCATATGAAGAAGAGGATGCCACCTGAGAGGAGGTCAGGTGAGGGCATGACTTCTACGTTGAATGACTCGAGATGATAGGATGGATTTCCCATGGTGCGGGAAACAGAGAACTGGAATGCATCGATATATTCAAAGTTCGAGGCTGAGTCCTAAAGGAGGAGTATTTAACTAACGAGCTTATGCTTTGGGCATGTAACGAACTGGAAGAACTCGGTGTTGAGAATGTTCCGAGAGGGTGATGGACATAGAGAGGAAGCCTCAAAGGTGCTATTCGAGGGGTTAATGATAGTAATACTTATTGAGAGGAAATAAGAGACTCTGGCAGATGGATTGTTTAGGATATCATCTGTAGTACGTAAAGGAGACTGAGCGGATCAGTGGGAAAATTATGTGGGTACGTAAAGAGAGATTCGGGGGTACTTCAAGGTCGAACAACAGATAGGATTGGTATAAGGAATGTTGTAAAAGACGGTTTTGGCTGACAGAGAATCTATTGAAGCAACGAGGGAATTCAACCTTGGGGTAGCCAGAGTGTTATACTGCGGGGATTGTTAGCATCGTCGGGTTAGAACAAAAAGTTTAATGTTGGATACAAGATGGGACGATGTCCCCAAGAGTCGATCTATGACCTGGTTGTTACCAGTTGGAAACCAAGGACAGAGACATTTCAGGAATTTTGTTTTGAACTGAGTAAAGTGTGAGGAGTTGGTAACAAAGATTCTAGATTTGGTTCAAGCTACGACAGCACAGGTAAGTTCTTTAAGTAGAGAATACAAGAATGGTTCAGGCAAGTTCCCTTCAAGTTCACGAGCAGTACATGTGGATTACTCCCAGACGGAAATGGTGAGCAAGTGACTACGCGAAAGACGTTTGTACCCAGAAGGCGGAGTCTCAGGTAAGGTTCTACGGAGTGTTAGTTTGGGTGTCGTCAGGAGTACTCATTTTAGAGCTACAAGAAGAAAGGACAGGTAAGAGAGGAATCGATCTGAAGCCGCAATAAGCTAATGAAGAACATTTGAAGAACAGAAAGTGTCTCAGGACTGGTAAGCGCGCCATCTATTGCATAAGCACCTCCGGAGACAACTACATCAGAGATGAGGAGAACAGTAAAACTTGAGGTTAGACGGACTGTATGGCGTCAAATCAGAAAGAAATTCAGAAGACAAGGTAAGAATTAATTGGTATTTGGCGATGATGGAATGTGTGTGTTACGGTTAAGTAAAGAGTGATTACATAAAGGATCTGATCTATGATGAGGGTATGGAATTGTGGGAGTGCATCACGGATTGTGCACGCCCAGGCGCAATTGACGCAAGGGTGGATTGAACCTTGCGGGAGATGACTGATTGGATCAAGGTTGATACACTTAGAACGTTAAGTCGACTGTCGTGCATGGCATAAGGTACTTGGGTGTCGGGTATTAACAAGAAAGATAGCGTTGAGACACAGGGGTGGTGAAACGTAGCAGACAGATGATCAGTGTTTGAAATCCTCGAGTGGGCGAGGGGAGATATAATGGGAGGCGTGTATCAGTCAAGGAATAACGCCATAGATTGTGATGGAGGATACAATGTTCTTGTGGCTCAAGGAAGATACAAGGCAACGACTGAGATTGGCGTAACGTTGGCAGGTATGATTAGCTGGTGAGTGTCACTGAGCCATGGAATCCGAAGTGTCGCCTTTGGTCGAAACAGGAAAGAACCCTGTTAGGGTGGTACAAGTTGGGATACCAGGATCGAGTGAAGGATCCAGTTAGGTTTTGGTTTTGAATGAGGGTTCTGAGTGGACATCATTCCACCTCCCAGGGTACGTGGAACCGGGAGGGTTGAGCGGGTGATAGAATCTAGCGATTTCCTTTGGACCCTGAGGGGTTAAGTGATGTGGTATTGTATCATGAGAATAGACCACTGTAGACCTTGAGTAAGGTGTTTGGACATGAAAAGTTTCAACTCAGTTGATGGAGTTAATGTCGTTGGGTCAAGTGAACTGGTTTCGAGATATAACGTCGATGATACTGAATTGAGGCCCTATGGTATTTTAAATTGTTGGAATGGATTTAGAGAATAAAAAGAACAGAGTGGGAACCCGGAATTATCAGTGGATTGCAAGTGGAATGGCAGTCTGAAAGCTTATCGGATATCTACTGAATTGAGCGCTGAGTATGCGAAAACTTGAGATTTTAAGGGAAGCGTTATCCCTGGTGAGTTAGCCGTGGTGGCAAATGTTGGCGTCTTGTTAATGTAACACGACATGGGACATGGTAAGAGACGAAGGATAATGAATACTACTAGTTGGCATTGGTTCAGAGAGAAAGCCAGAGAGGTTGTTGGAATCCTTAAGGCAGGAGTGCCTGCATATTTGAAAGAATAAAGAGCTGGTAAATTGTTAAGTTATGAGGAAATAAAGTTCCGGAAGAAAAGAGTTGCATCTCTGCATAATAACAGACGAGGATCTGTAAGGTGTTCAGAGAAAGGAGGGAGAGTTCTGATTCTTATTTCAACATAAAATTCTGAAGTTGTACTAAGGGTTAGGCCAGCGGGGCCTACAAGTTGATCCCACCTAGTAGAGGTGATGACTTTTGAGTATCTCTGGAATCAGGAATAAGACAATGAATTGGTCATTGTAATCTAGGCAGACCCTGGGCTTCGGCAAGGTTGCAGGGTTAACAAGGGGCTATCGAGAGCCTGGATATTAGACAAGATCTTGTGGGGCAAGATTGTTACTCTTGTAAGAGTGTTGTTAAAAAGTAAAGTAAAGGCGGTGGACCTTGGAGATTATGGTCAGATTGCGGGTTGCTGACTGATGTGTTTGGGTAAATTTCGAGGATGAAATTTTTATGAGGAGGGGATAGTTGTAACGACCCAAATTCGCTAATAAGGCTTAAGGGCCTTGATTAGTGTGCCAGGAGGGCAGGTTGGGATTTATGTGTGATTTTGTGAGTTAAATGCATGGTTATGATTTAAAGCATGTTATTTGGCTATTTGTTTAACTGAGATGCATGGCTATGTTTTCTAGTATGCATGTAGGCCCGGATCGTGTTAGAAGGGCGTAATTGTAAATTTTGGGCATGTTGGGCATAACTGTATTGATATGTGATAATTGTATTCTGTGAATTGTACCGCGCGGGTGTGGTTTTATTATTGTGATGCACGTGTCGAGACGGTCCTAGAGAGCTAGTTAACTTAAGAGTCACAACGGGATTTCTATACCCGGCTCGGGAGGAGCCTAGGGCTACCTCGGGAATTTTATGGTTAAGTTGAGATTTAGCGGGTAATGGTTATTGGAGATTTAGTAACCTGGGTAACCATTTGTTACTGCTGAGAGTAACAAGTTTTAGAAAGAAAATGGTAGATATGAAATAGAAATGAAAGGACTTAAGTGCCCTTGAGGTTTAGTTGGGAAAGGATAGGCAAGGAGGGGCAAAATGGTCATTTGGTTGGGAATTAGATAAATGGCAGCTGGGTTATATGGGGTACACGGTTTGGGGGCTTAGTCATTTTGGTCATGGATTGGTTTTGTTAGAAATAAAGAGAAGAAAAACTAAAGAGAAGGAAAGTTAGGGCAATGAGAAGAAGAAGAAGAGAAGTGAAGGAGCTGAAATTTGGAGACTTAGGAGATGAATCAAGGGAGCTTAGGATGGGATTCTCTACTTAAGGTAAGGATTTATGCATATTTAAGTTTGATTATGTTTAGATTTGTGAAACTTAAAGCTTGAGTTAAGTTTTTAAAGTTTGAGTTTTGAAGTTGCTGATTTTTGCAATCTAAGGGTGGATTGTTGGTTATGTTTGTGTTTTGAGCTTGAATCTAGTGTTTATGGGTTGTTAGATGGTCCATTTGAAGTCTTAAATTGATTTTGGGGTTTGGGTATTGGTTTGGTATGATTTTGGAAGGTTTTAGCTCGGAGATAGTGCAGGGAAAAACCCAGAATTCTGGGTCTGCGAAGGCGTGCCGCGACACAGGTTTTTCGTGCCGCGGCGAGAGAGGCCCTGACTGATGGGTGCCGCGGCACAAGGCAAATTTCAGGTTGACATTTTTGGCAATTTTAGGCCTTTGCTCCGGGGGTTCGGGGGATGTCTCCGGGGTGTTGTTTTAAGGTTTTAGAGGTCCCGAGAGTGCTGGATTGGTCCCAGGAAGTGGTTTTGGGTTGATTAGTATTGAGGGATGTTTCTTGTGTGTTGTGACTAGGTTGTTGGTGAGGCTCGTGCTAGAGGACCGTGCTCGCGGCTTTAGTGCATCAGGAGGCTCGGAATACAGGTAAGAAAACCGTAACACCCGAGATTAGGGCATGGCCCCACTGTGTGATTGCAGGGCATGGCCCCAGATTGTATTATGTGCAAATGTTTAACCTTAAATGAATCATGATGTGTGTGAATGAATATTTCGAATGTACTATATGTGTGATTATAATGAAATGAACGGCAAGGGCCGAGTGCGGCGTAGGCCGGGTGCGGCCGTGGGGCCGAAAGTAACACACAGCACATGGGATGCTTATATTCAGGGTGGGACCCAAGGGATACATGAGTTATCCTCGCGGTGAGAACCGAAACCCCATGCTTTGGTAAGGCCTTTGGGGTGGCATGGCCGTGCTTGTTTATTATGATGGTTTTCCTATTTGTCAGTGATTTATGCCAGCTATATGAATTGCATATGTTATGTATTATTTGGGTTTTCTTGCTGGGCTTCGGCTCACGGGTGCTCCGTGTGGCAGGTAGAAGCAAGGACTGAGTCAACCAACCATGAGTACGGAAAGCGTGAAGCGACGCGTACATGTTTGGCCTGCCAGACTGATTTGGTTGGGGGTTTATTTGAAAATGGCTGTAATAATCTATGATTTTATGATTTCTCAACTGTAACCTTATTCCAAGATGTAATTAGTTTTCAAACCTTATTTTGGGATCCCAAATGTTTAATAATAGAAGTTTTAATGAAACGACGCATTTTCAAAGATTACAGCCTTAACTTTTAATTAGTCACACTTTTGTTTCAAAACCTCGGTTAGCAAGTTCATTGCACACTGTTTTGTCTTAAAAACTCACTTAGTAACGGCTCTAAGGAAGTAGGGCGTTACACAAAATAAACCCGCCATTCAGTCAAGAGAAAATATAACAACAATGGTGACGCATACGACGTCTATAATCAAAGTGACGCATACGACGTCTATAATAAGGATGAAGCATACGACGTCTATAATAAGGGTGACGCATATGACGTCTATAATAAGGGTGACGCATACGATGTCTATAAAAATGACGCATACAACGTCTAATAACTTTCTCCAGACCCTGAAATGTTAGGACAACCACAACATATAATTTCACAACATAATCACATAATAGACTAGCCTAATTTCCTTACCAAAAACTTGTGACAAAAAAATAGAGATTTCCCGAACAAGCCTAGTAACGAGAAATAACGAGAAGAAAGAGTTAGAAAACAATACTAAATAGAATACCAAAACCATGATTTAGAGCACTAAAGTGTACCTCCGAATAGCGCACAAGTGAGCCTATAACGCTCCTAAATTCTTCAAATATTTACTAGCTCAACAGTACACCGAAAGCTAAAAGGTAAAGCTTTAATATTTCTTCCCAGAAGTGTGTAGTATAACCCAAACATATGTTACACTCTCCCACTCAAAGTAGTAATAATAACATAAGACTTAAACAATATTCAGAATAACGTGATAAAATGACTTCACTTAAGGTCCTATTTATAGCCTAAAGCTATAACTAACTTTCCCTAAAAAAAATTTGACTCTTCTCCTCTCCTATCCTATAATTAACCTTTCCAACAAAACTAACATTTAAATTTCAAATTTTAATATATGTATATATATATTAATATATATGTACATAACGGTTTCTAAAACAAACATTTAATATCTTTATTTAAAAGAAATAAAGGTATATGACAAAAATGATCATATACATACATATATAAATAAATAAATAAATAATAACTTTTATAAATATCTCATGTAAAGATTTATATTTTCTTTTTCAGGTGTTACAATCATTTGCCTCTTATAACAATCTCGTCCCTAAAATTAAGTCTTGCCAAAGAGTTCCGGATATTGCGCCCTAAAGTCGTCCTGCACTTCCCACATTGCTTCCTTCTCTCAGTTGTTACTCTACATAACTTTAACCGAGGGAAAACTTTTAGATCGAAGCTTTAGAACTCCCTTTTCGATAATGCGTATCGGTCGCTCTTCGTAACTCAAGTCCTGCTGAAGTTCTAGGTCACCGAAGCTCAATACGTGAGACGGATCTGACACATACTTGCAGAGCATTGAAATGTGAAAGACATTGTGAGTGCCTGACAGTGCTGGAGGCAAAGCAAGTCTATAAGCCAAGCTTCACACCTTGTCCAAAATCTCGAATGGACCAACGTAGCGGGGACTAAGTTTTCCTTTCTTGCTAAAGCGTTTGATTCCTTTCATTGGTGACACATTTAAGAATACCAGGTCACCAACTTTGAATTCCAAATCGTATCTCTTGCGGTCCGCATAAACCTGCTGGCGGCTTTGAGCAGCTAGCATCCGTTTTTGAATGATGTCCACTACTCTTTTTGCTTCACTGACTGCGTCGAATCCAAGCAGCTTCGTTTCTTCAACCTCGTCCCGGTACAACGGCGATCGACACTTTCTACCGTACAAAATCTCGTATGGTGTCATCCCGATTGTTGACTAGTAGCTGTTGTTATATGAGAACTCGATAAAAGGCAAGTATCTGCTCCAAGATCTCGCAAAGTCTAGAACACACGCTCTCAGCATATCCTCGAGAATCTAAATAGTGCATTCTGACTACCCATCGGTTTGTGGGTGGAATGTTGTAATAAGCTTTAACTTCGTTCCCATAGCTCTTTACATTCCGTCCCAAAATCTCGAAGTGAAGACTAACCCTCGATCCGATACAATTAACTTAGGCACCCCGTGCAACCTCACAATTTCCTTAATGTAAAGGCTTGCGTACTACTCAACACTATAGTTGGTTCAAACTGGCAAAAAGTGAGCAAACTTTGTGAGCCTATCAATCACAACCCATATAGAATCATATTGGTTTGTGGTCTTAGGTAATCCAGTCACAAAATCCATAGTAATACCCTCCCATTTACATTCCGGAATCTCCAACGGTTGCAAAAGTCCGACAGGGCGTTGATGTTCTGCCTTCATTTGTTGACAGGTGAGGCATTTTTCTACGAATTCGGCTACATCTCTCTTCATTCCCGACCACCAGTATGAAGCTTTGAGGTTGGTATACATCGTAGTTGACCTTGGATGTAGCAAGTATGGGGTGGTGTGTGCTTCTTATAGTATTATTTTCTTAATTCCTCCATCATTGGGTAAACACACCCATTCCTTGGAACATATTAACCCTTGGGCGGACATAGAAAAATCTTCTGCCATTGCTTGCTGTTGCAACACCTTGTCTTCTGGCTGCTTCACTCTGATTTCATTTAACAAATCAGACTGGATGGTGAGGTTGGCTAGACTACCCGAAATCATCTCGATTCTGGCATTGACTATCTCTTGCTGAAGAGGTCTTTCTATATCATGCAACCATGATAAACTCCTATGACCCCTTATGCTGAGTGCGTCGACTACAACATTAGCCTTTTCGGGATGATACATGATCTCGCAGCCATAATCTTTCACAAGTTCTAACCATCGTCGCTATCGCATATTTAACTGCAACGACCCAAATTACTAGTAATTGAGAAAGGGAACACCCCCCCAGAGCCAGAACATAAAGCTTAAGAGCCTTGATTAGTGTGACGGGAGGGCATAATTGGTTAATGCGTGATTTTATGATTAAATGCATGATTATCTAATTATGTGGATAATTGAAATGCATGTTTATGAGTATTAAATATGCATGTGGGCCCTGTTTAGTTTATAAGGGCATATTTGTAATTTTGGCCCGTTGAGGGCATAAATGTGATTAGTTGTGATAAATTATTGATACTGCATTATTATGTGGATATATTTGCAGTATATGGCTCAAGACGGTCCTAGTGAGCGGATTGGAGAAATAGTCACGACGGGGATTTATACCCGGCTCGGGGGAGCTTGGGGGTATTTTTGGGAATTTAGAAAATATATCAAGGATTATTAGACATTGGGTAAATAATTGGTGATTAATTGGATGATGGGATTTAAGTGGTAAAGATTAGGAACACTTGAGGAATTAGTGGGAATTTGGAACAAAAAACTATTATATCCTTAGATTGAGTAGGGGATTAGTTTTATTTGGGAGGGAAAAATAGTCTTTTCCTAAGTCTAAGGATATACTCAGCATTTTCTTAGAACAAAGCAAAAAATTATAGAAGTAACTCAAGGAAAGAAAAAGAAAAGGCTCTCTCTCTCATCTCTCACGTTTCCCTCTCTATCTCACTCTCCCTTGTGGGAATTTGAAGCTAAGAATCAAAAAGGGGCCTAGGCTTGTCTTTGGGGCTGGTGATCTTTGAAGATTTGGAGGGGAATTAAGCTGGAATAGGAGCTGGAAAGCAGAGGAAAAATTCAGGGAGTTGAGCTGAGTTGGTGTCAAGGTTTCTGTTGGAAGTTGGGTCACAATTTGAGGTAAGAATGTTGCTTTAATTTCTAATGAAATGGTGAGAAATAATCACTCTTTTTTTATATTTTATTTCTGATACATTTTATACAACTCATGGCTAGAACTATATATAGGCTATACAAGCATCACTACATTAAATACAGAATAGGAAATGATTCCTAAACCCCTAGGAAACCTAAAAGATCAAATCATTAATACTCTATTTCTCTAATTGTCAACACTCCCCCTCAAGCTAGACTATAAATATTGATGAGTCCAAGCTTGTTTACTAGGAAATCAAATGCTTGTTCGGAAATTCCCTTTGTGAGAATATCAGCTAGTTGTTGATTAGTATGCACGTATCTAATGCTGACAATTCCTCCATCAATTTTTTCTTTGATGAAGTGGCGGTCAACTTCCACGTGTTTAGTTCTGTCATGATGTATAGGGTTATGTGCAATGTTGATGGTAGATTAGTTGTCATATTAGAGTTGAATAAGGGCTTCATATTCAATCTTCAATTCTTTTAGTAGACGTTTGATCCATATAACTTTACATACTCCATGAGCCATGGCTTTATACTCTGCTTCTGTACTGCTTCTTGTGACCACTGTTTACTTTTTACTTCGCCATGTGACCACATTCCCCCATACCATTGTGCAATATCCAGATGTGGACTTTCTATCATCAACTGAGCTAGCCCAATCTGCATCTGTGAACACTTCAACCTTTCTCTCAGTTGTCATCCTGAAGAAAAGGCCCTTTCCTTGTGTTTGCTTAAGATATCTCATAATCCTATACACTGCATTGAGATGTCCTTGACACGGATCATGCATGTATTGACTGACTAGACTCACTGCAAAAGCAATGTCAGGTCTAGTATGTGAGAGGTAGATGAGTTTTCCTACCAGTTGTTGGAACCTCCCCTTGTCAATTGGACTTCCTTCAAACATTTTCCTTTTATCTCTAATCTCAATTGGAGTTTTACTAGGCCTGCTTCCGAGCATGTTTGTCTCCTTTAGAAGGTGTAAAGTGTATTTTCTCTGGGACATGGAAATACCTTTTTTGCTTCTAGCAAATTCCATACCCAGAAAATATTTGAGAGCACCGAGATCTTTAACTTCAAACTCATTTGCCAACATTTCTTTTATTGAATTCATCTCCTTAGTGTAATTACCAGTGATAATTATGTCATCAACATATACGATCAATACTATAATTTTTCCACTTCCTAAGTGCTTAACAAAAAGAGTGTGATCAGTCTGACCTTGTATGTATCCAAGCCATTTGACAACTTTCAAGAAACGATTGAACCATGCTCGAGGAGATTGTTTCAAGCCATAGAGTGATTTTTTCAGTTTACAGACTGTAGTTGTCATGAGAGGCTCTTCAAATCCCGGAGGCTGACTCATATACACTTCTTCTTCTTCAAGATCCCCATTCAAGAATGCATTCTTTACATCAAGTTGATGCAATTCCCAATCTAGGTTAACAGCTAGTGAAAGAAGAACTCTGATAGTGTTGAGTTTGGCAACTGGAGTGAACGTTTCTGTGTAGTCAATTCCATAGGTTTGAGTAAATCCATTGGCAACTAATCGAGCTTTGTACCTCTCAATAGATCCATTTGCATTGTATTTGATTGTGAACACCCATTTGGACCCTATTACCTTCTTGTCTGGTGGTAACTCCACTAATTTCTATGTTCCATTCTGTTTGAGTACTCTTATCTCTTCAAGCACTACTGCTTTCCATTGGGGAAAATCAAGTGCTTCTTTGATATTCCTAGGGATCACACATCTGCTAGACTAGAGGTAAAAGCTTTAAATGGAGATGACAATTTTGAATAAGAAATGAACTTTGAAATAGGGTGTTGGGTGCATGTTGTAGTTCCTTTTCTCAATGCAATGGGAATATCTAGATCTGCCTGTTTATTTGATGGAAGAGTACCTGGATCTTTTGAGGGAAGCGGTTCCATCACTGGATTGGATGCTTGACTGTGATGAGGATTCGTAACCTGTTTAATCCTTTTGGAATACACCCGTAGTTCTTTCTGTTGGTCTTGAGGAGAAGAAGATCCATCATGAGAGGGTTGATGTTCAGGCTTAGAATACATTGGAGGCTCAGAAGAAGAGAAAGGGGTAATTTCTGGCTCAGAAGAAGAGAAAAGGGTGATTTCTGGCTTAGAAGAAGAGAAAGGAAGAGATAGAGGTAATTATAACTCCCAAGACCATTGAGCTTCTTACTCGTGATGATTATGATGCTCCCCCTGAAGCGAGGTGGGAGTGACGTAAGGAGTATTTTCAAAGAAGGTGACATCACGAGAGGTATAGGATTTTTCGGTGAGAGGACAATAGTATTGATAGCCTTTTTGTGTAGGAGAATAACCCAAAAATGGTGTCTTAATGGCTTTAGGATTAAGTTCACTCCTATTATGGGAGTGAATATGGACAAAAGAAGTACAACAAAAAAATTTGACAGACAAGGTATTTGTGGACACATGAGGATATAGAGTTTGAAAAACAGAATATGGTGTTTGGAACTAAAGGGGACTGGGAAGACGATTAATGAGATAAGTAGTAGTGAGGACAGCATCGCCCCAAAGGTATTTTGGAACATGTGTAGTGAACATGAGAGCACGGGCTACTTCTAAGAGGTGACAATTTTTCCGTTCAGCAGCCCGTTCTGCTAGGGAGTGTTTACACACGAACTTTGATGAACAATCCCTTTCTGGAGAAAGTAGGGATTGAGAGTGATATTAAAATATTCAGTACCATTGTCAGTACGAAGTACTCTGATAGAGGCTTGAAATTGGGTTTGGATCATATGATGAAAGTTTTGAAAAACTTGACATGTTTCCGACTTATGTTTAAGCAGATAAACCCAAGTGATACGGGTGTGATCATCAATAAACATAATAAACCAATGCTTACCATCAGAAGTAGTGACCTTGGAGGGCCCCCATATAACATTGTGAACAAGAGAGAAAGGACTAGAGGGTGCATACATCTTTGGAGGAAACAAAGCACGTGTATGCTTGGCAAATTGACAAATGTCACATTGAAATTCAGCCACCTTCTTATGAATAAACAAAGATGGGAATAATTGTTTTAAAAATGAAAAACTTGGATGCCCAAGTCAACAGTGCCATAACATAATGGTACAAGAAGTGAAATCAGATTTTGAAACATAGGAATTAGAACTAGAACTTGAATCCAAATGAACTTGTTATTTTCTTTGAAACTATCCATCAAAGAAATAAAGTCTGTCATGAATCCTAGCACTGCTAATCATTCTCCCCGATGATAGATCCTAAAGTGATAGGAATTTGACACAAATTTAGCAAGGCAGTGATTATCAGCAGTTAACTTATGGACAGAGATTAAATTACATTTCAAGGAAGGCACATAAAGAACCAATTTAAGATGTAAATCAGCAGACAGTGTAATGATGCCAACTCCTACAATAGGAGAGTAAGAGCCATCTGCGATTTTGACACTAGATTTAGTGGAACATGGATAATAAGAATCAAATAGGTGAGACAAACCTGTCATATGATCAGTTGCGCCGGAATCGATTATCCATGGTGTTTGGAAAGTAGAAAGAAAATTACCAGATTGTGTAACAAACTTGGCTTTTAAGGAAGATGGATTAGGGATTGTGGGCCTAGACTTGATAGAGGTAATGGTGGACTAATTATGGGCCTGAGTTTGGATAGGCCCACTAGTTGGGGATGAAATTTTTTCATTTTTTGACATGTTGGAAATAATTAGCTGAACAATTTCTTAAAAAAAAAATTATGGGTTAGAGATAGAGATAAGAAAAAATTGAATAGTGAGCAAAACAAAAAATTGGCCCTGGAACAATTGGGAAAAAAAAATTGGTCCTGGAACAGTAGCCCAAGCTACTGGGCTTTAGTCCGAAGGAACAAAGGGGCAGATGCCAAACGAGAGGAAAAACTTGGGACGACAGATGGGAGCGACGAACAGAGGGCAAAGCTGGTCTGGAGGATTGCTGAGAACTGCTGAGGATGTCGCTGGAGCTGCAGATATTGTCAGAGACCTAAAAAAGTCGTCAGACAGGATAGGGACAATCAACAAAGGTAGAGGGATTCGACTGGGAGTGCTAGAGAAAGAGAGGAAACTACCGGAAAAAATGGAGATCGGCAAAGAGAAGAGATCGAGCCTTACAACTCTAATACCATAATGAAATGGTGAGAAACAATCACTCTTTTTTTATATTTTATTTCTGATACATTTTATACAAGTTATGGCTAGAACTATATATAGGCTATACAAGTATCACTACATTAAATACAAAATAGGAAACGGTTCCTATACCCCTAGGAAACCCAAAAAATTCAAATCATTAATACTCTATTTCTCTAATTGTCAACAATTTTTGTGTTTAGCTGAGTAGTTTAGGTTGAATTTTGAGCTCTTGAACTTGAATTGGGTGATGGAATTAGACTAAGTTTTTAGGATGTTAACAGCAGATGAATTTGGTTAGTAACTTTAGTTTTGTTGCTAAGGTTTTGAGGATTAAAATAGGTGATTTATTCTTGAAAGCGTAGCGTGTTTGGTGTTGAATTAAGGGTTTGTGTTTGGAAAATTATGGATTGATTTCGTAGTGTTCTTTGCTAGCAAGAAGAAGAGAAAACCCAGGTTTTCTCTAGGTTCGAAGGGGCACACCATGATCTAGCCTGGGGGGCACTGCGACGCGTGTGGCCCTTCTGGGCTGGGTTGCTCTCTGACTTGGGAGTGCGCTGCAACTCACTAGGCCAAGTCGCGGCCCGCCTCCCCTTTTGGCTGGGTTGCTTGCTCTCTGACTTGGGGGCAAGTCGAGACCCACTAAGCCAAGTCATGACCCGCCTGTGGCTTTTAGCCTTAGAATTGTTTCAAGAATTGTTAGGGCTCGGGGGTTTGAACCTAAGCGCTCGGGACAATTTCTACTACCCAGTTTAGTAGAAATGGAGGCCCCGGAGGTTAGTTTCTGTCTCCTGGTTATTTAAAATTGATTGGAAGTTGATAAATACCATTGGGCCTTGTGACTAGGTTTATTTCCAAGGCTCAAGGCTAAAGATCGTGCTCGTAACCATTTCACCTTCTCCACTCGGAATTAAAGGTAAGAAAACTGCACCTTTTTGTGTGGGTGTGTTGGGACTAGGGTTCCCTATATTTGAATACAAATGATGTATGATTATGATATGCCATGTGAGCATGAAATAAATGGCCTAAGAGTGCCGGGACAGATATTTGCACACAGGACACGACTCGGCCATTGAGAGCTGAGGTTAGCTAAATAATCACTGACCTCGGCCTAAGCGAGCCGGAGTCAGTGGGTTAATTAGAGGGTACCCTGAGTATTGTATGATGAGTATGATATGTTTATTATTGTTAAGCTGGTGTTATGGTTTATTGAATACTGAGATGAATGGCTTGTGATTCATTGATTTCCATCACTGATTATGTGTCTGTTATAACATGTTGAATACTTGGTTAATTGTCTGATGGATCATTTTATTGTCTTTGTTGTTTGTGCTGTGTTATATGGTTTTCTTGATGGGCCTTGGCTCACGGGTGCTATGTGGTGCAGGTAAAGGCAAGGGTAAGGTGGAGCAATCCTGAGTTGGAGAGCTCTGAGGGAGGGATGTACATAGTCAACTGCTTGTCCGCTACGGTCGAGGGATAGTACAGGGACAGGAAAACCTAAAATGTGTATTTTGCCATTTTAGTGGCTTGTGATTGTATATGACTTTTGAAATTTTGTAACCTATCCTTTAAACCCTATTTTTTTTGGGATCCAATGTACAAAATGTTTATTTAAATGAAATATATCTATTTCTGACCAAAATCTTTTAACCCTAACTCGATTATGGTTCTAGTGTCACATTTTTAATTAAACGACTTGATTAGCAAGTCTTGCACCTTTATAAACACACAATGTAACGATCTTGGTTATTCATGGCGTTACATTAACTCCCTCTAAATGAAGAAGTATTTCAGACTTTTATGGTCCGTGTAAATCTCGCACTTTACTCCATATAAATAGTGTCTCCAAATCTTTAGTCCGAAGACTATAGCGGCTAACTCCATGTCATGCGTCTGATACCTCTTCTCGTAGTCCTTTAATTGTCTCGAAGCGTAGGCTACTACTTGATTGTTTTGCATTAATACACAACCAATGTAATGCCCCAAAATCCCTAACGAGGTTTAATTGTTGGATTGGTAGGCCGGGAAGGCCATAATTGATTTATTATGCCATTAAATGATTATGTGCATGTTTATGTGAATTATATTATAATATGATGTTAAATGCATGCATGTGAGTCCACATTTCATGACAGGGGAATTTTGGTAATTTAGCCCGTTGAGGGCATAATTGTGTATTTTCATGCATGTTGGTGAATTATTGATGAGGCCACATTATAATGTGGATTTGTTCGAGCTTTTCGGCATGAGACGATCTTTCAATGCAGGTTAGCGGTTTGGTCATAACGGGGTTGATTTCGGGGCTCGGGGTAATTTGGTGATTAGAACATTACCAGGAATAAAGGGATAATGGGATAGGGTTTATTGGTATTTGAGAATATTGGGAATTGGAGAGAGTTAATTAAGATTAACGAGATAGGCGAGAAATGACAGTTTTACCCTTGGAAGCCTTTAAAGGACTTTAAATGACTTAGAGGCAATATAGTATTTTCACCCCTAAGGATAAATATAACCATTGAAGGCTGTAGAACTTGTAAAATAGAGCATTCAACTTTCTTCTCCCGTACAACATTTTCTTCTCCTTTTCTCCTTGGATTTTTGAGCTTAATTTGAGGAACCAAGCTAAGGAAGTGAGTCTTGAGGGCTTTGGGTTGTGTTCCACCATTGAAGAGGGTTCTATACCGAGCTTGAGGTAAGGTTCTAGCAATTAAAACTCTAGTTTCATATTGTGTTTTAATTTGGATTTTAGTTGGATTGTCAACGTTGATATTGAGGATTGATGGGAGTTTTTGGCAAGGGTTGCTTGGGTTATGATGCCTAGGACTTGTGTATATGGTATTTGGGTTCATTTGGGAGTTTGAATGAGGTTTGGAAGCTTTTTTTTTCAGGTTGGAAATGGAGGAGTCGAAGGAGGGAAAAACCAGGGCTGAGAACCCAATTGTAGCGCTACAGTGCTAGCCAGGGGCATTCTGCCTACTTGTAGTGCTGGGGCGTTAGGGCGGGTAGCGCTTTAGCGCTACATTGCTCTTCCAAATTCCTGTTTTGGGCACTTTTGAGGGTTTTAGGCTCGGGGTTTTAATTTCTAAGGCTCGGGATCAAATTTACTCACCGTTTGGGTACAATTCGGAGTCCCAGGATTGAGGTTTAGGTCAAGAACCTTTTATGGTTGATTTTCATTAATGGAGGTTATATTTGGTTATGACTAGGTGATCACTAAGGAATCAAATAACCGATCATTCTCAAGGGTCGCTCTTATATTATTTCTCACTCGAACCAGGTAAGAAAACTGCACCCTAGTTCTTCTATTATTTCTCGCTCGAACCAGAGGTAATAAAACTGTACCCTATATGTGACATGCATGGTTATTAATGAGGCATGTTGAGTGTTTGGACATTGATTGCATATCAAATGCTTAGAAAATCTTGCTTACTTGTGAATGGCACTAACTTATTAGTCAGAATCGGCAATGGTGTCGGTATTAACTATGAAGTTGTGACTTACTAGTCCAGTTCGGTAGTAGTACCGAGCACTGGTCATATGGTATTGGCTTAAGAGTCAAGAATAGCTTTAGCGTGTTCAACACAAGTGGAAAAGATTAGATCTAACTGACCTAAGCATTGAATGACTCATCATGAGCATTAATGCTTGACCGACCTCAAGTTCGATGAAAACTAAAAGCGCTTGTCTAGTCTAATGGCTAGTCACTCAAAGCCAGGGCTAGAATGCCCAGGTGACTGCATCGTCACATGGCTAAGGGTGCGGAACCCACATTAGTGACTCCATGGTCACTCATTTGGTTTACATTAGTGACTCACTAATTAGTCACTCATCTGGTTTAAGCTAGTGACTACATGGTCACTCATTTCTAACGGTGCAGAACCCACATTAGTGACTTACACAACAGTCACTCATCTGTTTAGGGCTATAAGCTCTGGTTGATTTTCATAATCATCATCTGAAATTATATACATGAAATAATGAGTTTCTTGCTGAGCTTTGGCTCACGGGTGCTATGTGGTGCAGGTAAATGGAAAGAAAATCTCTCCTAGCCTTGAGTGGAGAGCTTAGGTGGTGATGTGTACGTATACGATTGCTTGTCCACCACAACCAAGGAGTTTCTTGGAGGAACTAGGGGTTAACCCTATTTTTGCCGCTTAGGTCGGCGGGTTGTAATTTTTACACTATAATGACCATTTTGGATTGTAAATAACTTGTAAACGATTTTATGGGCCCATGTATAGTTTTATGTTTTAAATAAAATATATCCTTTTCTTTTTGATCAAGTTTTTTTTTCACCTTAGCCTATTAATAACACCTAGATGCACGTTTATAACCAAATGAATCGCTTAGCAAGTGAAGCACGGTTTAAAGCTCACAGTAACAATCTTGGAGTAACCAGGGCGTTACAACTTGGTATAAGAGCGTGCCAAGGTTTAGGGTTCCTATAGACTTGCTAGGCTTGTACACTCGCCACTGAAGACAAGATCGACTCATGGTTTGGTAACTATTTATGTAGTTTTATATTTAACTCCTTAAATATAGTACACTCGCCATTGAAGACATGCTCGACTCATGAGATACCTTGATAAGGCTGGGCCTTTACTACTGCATCATCAGCAAGAACGTACTTATTAGTACTGATATTGATATAACATACTCATTAGTATTGTTCATGGTGAATTATCAATTGATACGTGTTAAATGCTAAATTCTATAATCATGTATCCATTTGTATGTCTGTATAATTTTGGAATGTGGGTGATTATTTGTTGATCTTGGACTGTGAGGCGACAAGAGGATTAGTTATCACTGCTTAACTGGCCGCATTGATTATTTTCAGCATAGTATAGGTTGTAAGAATGATTCCAAGACAGACAGATTCATTAGCTGGCAAGGAAGATCAAGGCCAGAATAACAGGCAGGGTCAAGAGAATGACCAGAGTCAGATTCCACAGCCATCTCCTGATAACTGGTAGTAGTTGTTTAATGACCTGCAGGCCACAATATTGAGGCAGGAAGAAGAAATTCGCCTCCTGAGACAACAGCAGGCTCCCGCAGGAACTAGTATACCAGAGGCACCACTTGTATCGATGCCAACAGTTGAGCAACTGCCTGAGGCTGGAAGCAAATGGGAACCTCTTTATGAAAGGTTCAAGAAACAACAACCTCTAGTATTTGAGGGTAGTGCAGATCCTGCTAAAACTAAGCAATGCATGAGCATGATTACCACCATCCTTGACTTCATGAGTGTGTTTGGTAATGAGAGGGTGGCCTGTGCCACGTACATGTTTCAGGAGGATGCCCAAATTTGGTGGGAGGTTATATCCTAGACCAGAAACATCAATGCCTTGAGTTGGGAAGAGTTTCCGACTTTGTTCAACGAGAAGTATTATAATGATACCATCAGGGCTGCAAAAGCTAAAGAATTTATCAGATTACTTCAGGGAAGTTTATCAGTGTTTGAATATGCTCTAAAGCTTGATAGATTGGCAAAGTTGGCCATGGAGTTGGTGCCCACTGATGGGACTAGAAGGGAGAGGTTTCTCCAGGGGCTACAACCTAGATTAGCCCGGGATGTTCATATTACCATTGTGGCTGGGGTTACTACTTATGCACAAGTGGTCGAGAAAGTGCTCACAACTGAGAGTGCAGAGAACAATATCTGGCGAGACAATGCAGTTAGAAAAGAGAGTTTAGGAGGACATGTCCTCCATTTGTAGGTTCTGGTAGGGGTGGAGGCCCCAGTGATCAGAAGAGGAAGGTTCCTGACACCTTCCTAGCTCCAGGTCTTGACAGGCAACCCCTTGGTATTACAATGGGTCGTCAGGGTGGCAGTGAGGCCTGGAAGACTTATCCAGAATGCCCTAGGTGCAAGAGGCGCCATTTGGGAGAGTGTAGGGCAAAGGCCTGCTTTTTATGTGGAGCAGTGGGCCATCTCAAGAAAGATTGCCCTAAAGCAAGAAAGGAAGAGCCCATAAAGGTGAAGAGCTCAAGCCCAGCTCGAGTGTTTGCATTGACACAAGCAGAGGCTGACGCTTCACCCTCAGTAGTTACAGGTCAGCTTCTTAGTGCTGGAACCCCTTATACTATTTTGATTGATTCTGGTGCTACACATTCTTTTGTTGCTAGTAGAATTATTGATAGACTATGTAGACCATGTGATTATTATGCTGTGGGGTTCGGGACCTTATTACCCACTAGGGAGTTTGTAGTATCCAGGAGATGGGTCAGATCTTTCCCAGTGACAGTGGAGGGCAGAGAGTTGTCAGTGGATTTGATTGAGTTAGTTATGACTAACTTTGACATGATTCTTGGTATGGACTGGTTAGTGAAGTATGGGGCAACCATTGATTGCAGAAGGAAGATGGTCACCTTTGAGCCTGAAGGTGAGGATCATTTTGTGTTTGTTGGCACTGTGCACGGACCCCGTATACCTATGATTTCTGTTTTGAGGGCTAGAGATCTATTGCAAGGAGGTTGCATTGGATTCTGAGCCAGTGTGGTGGATACCACTCAGGTCATGCCAGTGAGACTAGAAGAGACAAGACTAGTCTGTGAGTTCTTGGATGTGTTTCCAGTAGATTTACCAGGGTTGCCACCGCACAAAGAGATTGAGTTTGTGATAGAATTGGCACCAGGGATGGAGCCAATGTCTAGAGCACCTTACAGAATGGCCACAGATGAGTTAAAAGAATTGAAAGTACAGTTGCAAGAGTTGCTGTATTTGGGTTTTATCAGACCTAGTTTCTCACCTTGGGGTGCGCCAATTCTATTTGTGAAGAAGTAGGATGGTTCTCTGAGGATGTGTATTGATTATAGAGAACTGAATAAGTTAACCATTAAGAACAAGTATCCTTTGCCAAGGATAGATGGTCTGTTTGATCAGTTGCAAGGAAAAAGGGTATTCTTAAAGATAGACCTTCGTTCTGGTTATCATCAGTTGAGGGTCAAGGAGGGAGACATACCGAAGAATTCTTTTTGCACTAGATATGGGAATTACGAGTTCTTAGTCATGTCTTTTGGATTGACTAATGCCCCAACTGCTTTCATGGATTTAATGAACAGAGTGTTCAAGGATTATTTGGACCAGTTTGTGATCGTCTTCATCGATGACATCCTGGTTTATTCTCAATCAGAGTCAGAACATGAACAACATTTTAGATTGGTTCTACAGAGACTGAGGGAACACATATTGTTTGCAAAGTTCAAGAAATGTGAGTTCTGTTTATCTCAGGTATCTTTCCTTTGGCACATTGTCAGTAAGGAGGGGATTAAGGTAGATCCAGCCAAGATAGAGGTAGTCAGAGATTGGCCAAGGTCAAAGAATGCTTCTGAGGTTAGAAGTTTCCTTGGATTGGCAGGTTATTATGGACGTTTCATAGAAGGGTTCTCTAAGATTGCTACTTCATTGACTGAGCTGGCACGTAAGAATCAGAAGTTTGCATGGTCAGACAAGTGTGAGAACAGCTTCTAGGAACTGAAATAGATGTTGATTACAGCTCCAGTTCTGAGCCTTCCAACAGATCAGGAGAAGTTTGTGATATATTGTGATGCCTCACATCAAGGTTTGGGCTGTGTTTTGATGTAGTCAAGGAAGGTGATCGTTTATGCTTCACGTTAGCTGAAGGAGTATGAACAAAGATATCCTACTCATGATTTAGAGTTGGCGGCTGTGGTCTTTGCTTTAAAGGTATGGAGGCATTACCTTTATGGGAAGAAGTGTGAGATCTATACTGACCACAAGAGTCTGAAGTACTTTTTCACACAGAAAGACCTGAATATGCGACAAAGACATTGGCTGGAGTTAGTAAAAGATTATGACTGTGAAATTTTGTATCATCCAGGAAAGGCCAACGTGGTAGCTGATGCTTTAAGCCGGAAGGGTCCGAGACAGATTTATAGTGTGAGGCTGATAGCCAGATAGTTAGCAGAGGATATGACCAGAGCTGGTATAGAGTTGCTGGTAGGCCAGTTGGCCAATATTACGCTATAGTCTACATTGTTGGAGAGGATAAAGGAGGGTCAGTTGGGTGATCCACAACTGATCAAGATCAGAGAGGATGTTTTGGCTAGAGCATCCATAGATTATATAGTGTCTGGTTTGGGCTTATTGAGGTACAAGGGTCAGATATGCGTTTCGTTAGACACTGCTTTAAGGCGAGAGATTCTGGAAGAATCTCACACTACACCTTATTCTTTACATCCAGGCACCACGAAGATGTATCAGGATGTGAGATCATTGTATTGGGGCCTAGGATGAAGAAGGATGTAGTGGAATATGTGGCTAAGTGCTTGACATGTAAACAGGTCAAGGCTGAGCATCAAAGGCCAGTAGGGTTATTGCAGCCTCTAGATATCCCAGAGTGGAAATGGGAGGACATCAGGATGGATTTCGTGGTGGAGTTACCCAGGACTGTTGGTCAACATGATTCAATTTGGGTTATTGTGGATCGCTACACCAAGTCAGCTCACTTCTTACCAATGAGGACTACATATACAGTTGACCAGTACGTAGATCTCTATGTGAGAGAGATCGTGCGCCTCTATGGAGCACCGAGGTCAATCGTGTCAGATCGGGATCCCACATTTACTTCCAAGTTCTGGGGGGAGTTTACAGAAGGCCATGGGAACACAATTGAAGTTCAGTACTGCTTATCATCCTCAGACAGATGAACAATCTGATAGGATGATTCAAATATTAGAGGACATGCTGCGAGCATGTGTGCTGGACTTTGGTGGATCCTAGAGTAAGTATCTACCTTTGATAGAATTTTCCTACAACAACAGTTATCAGTCTACCATTGGGGTGGCACCTTATGAGATGCTGTATGGTAGGAAATGCAGATTTCCCATTCATTGGGATGAGACAGGAGAAAGGAGATACTTGGGTCCTGAAGCAGTTTAGAGGACCAATGAGGCCATTGAGAAGATTAAATCTCGGATGCTTGCTTCTCAAAGTAGACAGAAAAGTTATGCAGATCCCAAGCGCAGGAACGTGGAGTTCCAAGTGGCAGACTATGTTTTCCTTAAAGTCTCGCCATGGAAAGGGGTGTGAAGATTTGGGAAGAAGGGTAAGTTGAGCCCTAGATTTTTAGGTCCATTTGAGATCCTAGAGAGGATTGGTCAGGTGGCTTACAGGTTAGCCTTAACACCGGTATTGTCAGCTGTGCATAACGTGTTTCACGTTTCAACTATTCAGAGGTATGTATCTGATGTGACTCATGTCTTGAGTTATGAAGATCTTGATCTTGAGGCAGATCTCTCCTATGAGGAACAGCTAGTCAAGATACTTGACAGAAAGGACAAGGTCCTCAGGAATAAGACGATACCTTTGGTTAAGATATTATGAAGGAACAGCAAGGTCGAGGAATCAACCTGGGCGCTGGAGTCAGATATGCAGAATTAGTATCCCGAGCTGTTCAGGTCAATTTCGAGGACAAAATTTCTGTAAGGAGGGGATAGTAGTAATGCCCCAAAATCCCTAATGAGGTTTAATGGTTGGATTGGTAGGCCGGGAGGGCCATAATTGATTTATTATGCCATTAAATGATTATGTGCATGTTTATGTGAATTATATTATAATATGATGTTAAATGCATGCATGTGGGTCCACATTTCATGACAGGGGAATTTTGGTAATTTGGCTCGTTGAGGGCATAATTGTGTATTTTCATGCATGTTGGTGAATTATTGATGAGGCCACATTATAATGTGGATTTGTTCGAGCTTTTCGACATGAGACGATCTTTCAATGCAGTTTAGCGATTTGGTCATAACGGGGTTGATTTCGGGGCTCGGGGTGAGTCTCGGGGTAATTTGGTGATTAGAACGTTACCGGGAATTAAGGGGTAATGGGATATGGTTTATTGGTATTTGAGAATATTGGGAATAACGGGAATTGGAGAGAGTTAATTAAGATTAACGAGATAGGCAGGAAAGGACAATTTTACCCTTGGAAGCCTTTAAAGGACTTTAAATGACTTATGGCCAATATAGTCTTTTCACCCTAAGGATAAATATAACCATTGAAGGTTGTAGAACTTGCAAAACAGAGCATTCAACTTTCTTCTCCCGTACAACATTTTCTTCTCCTCTTCTCCTTGGATTTTTTTAGCTTAATTTGAGGAACCAAGCTAAAGAAGTGAGTCTTGAGGGCTTTGGGTTGTGTTCCACCATTGAAGAGGGTTCTATACTGAGCTTGAGGTAAGGTTCTAGCCATTAAAACTCTGGTTTCATACTCTTTTTTCATTTGGATTTCAGCTGGATTGTCAAGGTTGATATTGAAGATTGATGGGAGTTTTTGGCAAGGGTTGTTTGGGTTATGATGCCTATGACTTGTGTATATGGTATTTGGGTTCATTTAGGAGTTTGAATGAGGTTTGGAAGCTTGTTTTTCAGGTTGGAAATGGAGGAGTCAAACTAGGGAAAAACCAGAGTTGAAAACCCTGGTTGTAGTGCTACAGCGCCCAGCTATGGGCGCTACAGCACTAGCCAGGGGCATTATGCCCTGCTTGTACTGCTGGGGCGCTAGGGGGGGTAGCACTGTAGCGCTACCCTGCTTTTCCAGATTCCTGTTTTGGGTACTTTTGAGGGTTTTTGGCTCGGGGTTTCAATTTCTAAGGCTCGAAATCTAATCTACTCACCGCTTGGGTACAATTCGGGGTCCCGGGAGTGCGGTTTAGGTCAAGAACATTTTATGGTTTATTTTCATTAATGGAGGTTATATTTGGTTATGAATAGGTGATCGCTAAGGAATCAAAGGACTAATCGTTCTCAAGGGTCATTCTTGTATTATTTCTCGCTCGAACCAGAGGTAAGAAAACTGCACCCCATATGTGACATTCATGGTTATTAATGAGGCATGTTGAGTTTTTAAATGTGGATATTGATTGCATATTAAATGCTTAGCAAATCTTGCTTACTTGTGAATGGCACTAACTTATTAGTCAGAATCGGCAATGGTGTTGGTATTAACTGTGAAGCTAGGACTTACCAGTCAAGTTCGGCAGTAGTACTAAGCACTGGTTGTATGGTATTGGCTTAAGAGTCAAGAACGGTTTTAGCGTATTTAATGCAAGCTGAAAATATTAGATCTAATCGACATAAGCATTGAATGACTCATCATGAGCATTAATGCTTGACCGACCTCAAGTTCGATGAAAACTAAAAGCTCTTGTCTAGTCTAATGGCTAGTCACTCAAAGCCAGGGCCAGAATGCCCAGGTGACTGCATCGTCACATGGCTAAGGGTACCCACATTAATGACTCCATGGTCACTCATTTGGTTTACATTAGTGACTCACTCATTAATCACTCATCTGTTTTAAGCTAGTGACTCCATGGTCACTCATATGCTAAGGGTGCGGAACCCACATTAGTGACATACACAACAGTCACTCATCTGTTTAGGGCTATAAGCGGATGATTATCATAATCATCATTTGAAATTATATACATGCAGTAATGAGTTTCTTGCTGAGCTTTGGCTCATGGGTGCTATGTGGTGCAGGTAAAGGGAAAGAAAAGCTCACCCATCCTTGAGTGGAGAGCTTAGGTGGCAATGTCTACATATTTGGGAACTTGACCACCATGGCCAAGGAGTTTCTCGGAGGAACTAGGGGTTAACCCTATTTTTGCCGCTTAGGTCGGCGGGTTGTAATTTTTACACTGTAATGACCATTTTAGATTGTAAATAACTTGTAAACGCTTTTATGGTCCCATGTACAGTTTTATGTTTTAAATAAAATATATCCTTTTCTTTTTTATCGAGTTTTTTTTTTCACCTTAGCCTATTAATAACACCTAGATGCGCGTTTATAATCAAATGACTCGATTAGCGAGTTAAGCACGGTTCAAAGCTCACAGTAACGATCTTTGAGTAACCAGGGCGTTTCAACCAAGGCCTTGTTTTGAGGCATCGCAATACACCACGAACTTTTCTTCATTGGTGGGTATGCATAAGACCAGTGTGGTACACAGCTTGTCCTTCAACGTCTGGAAACTCTTCTTGCATTCTTCTATCCATTGGAACTTCTGGTGTTTCATAGTTAGTTCTATGAGTGGTGTGGCTATCTTGGAAAATCCTTCCACAAAGTGTTGATAATAGCTGGCCAATCCCAGAAAACTTCTCACCTCAGTAGCATTTCTTGGTTTCAGCCAATGCAATGTCCCAAAAATGCTAATAGGGTTTAGCGCCTTGATTAGCGTGTCGGGAGGGCATAATTGGATATATGTGTGGTTAATTGATTAAATGCGTAACTATGTGGCATGCATAATTTATATGATAATATTAATACATTTATATGCATATTTATGGATATTAGAAATGCATGTACGCCCGCTACTGTTTACAAGGGCATATTTGTAAATTTTGGCTCGTTGAGGACATAAACGTGATTATATGTGTTAAATGGTTGGGACCACATTATTATGTGGATATATTTGCAGAATATGGCTCGAGGCGATCCAAATGAGCGGATTAGCGAATAGTCACAGCAGGGTTTAATACCTAGCTTGGGTTGAGCCTAGCAGTATTTTGGGAAACTTAACGTATATTTGAGATTTATCGAGTAGCGGGTAAGTATTTGGTAATTAGTTGGGCATGTCGGGATTAATTGGGAACTTGTAGGATGACTCGAGGAATTAGCGGGAATTCGGGGCTAATGATCATTTTGCCCTTATGGGCAACAAAGGGGCTGAGTTAGTGTAAGGGGTATTTTGGTCTTTAAGGTTAAGGGATAAAGTTAGAAAATGTTAGGAATAGGTTGGAATATATCATAAACATTTTTCAGTGCTCTCTCTCTCTCTCTTGCTCTCACGTTTTCTCTCTCCCTTTGGAGTGCTTTGAAGCTAAAGGAAATTCTTGAAGAGAAACCTGGGGATTGGATTGGGAAGTCTAGGGAAATTAAGCTAGGAACAGTCAAGGAATTGCTGAGAATTAAAGCTACAAACTGAGCTAAGATTTCAAGTTCTAATATGTTGAATTTCTAGTTGGGTTTTGAGCATGTTTAGGGATACTTGTGAGGGTGTCTGAATTTGGCATTTAAGGAAGATTGAACTAGTGTTTTAGGCTATATGTGTTGGTTATGAGGTGATATTGGGAATTTTGGACCTAGTTTTGGCTTGGGTATATATTTAAGGTTAGAATTGTGAGGCTTGGAGTTGGAGAAAAATGCAGAAAACTCCAGGGATTTATGGTTCATGGGGGCGCGCCGTGACCTACGTGCCCCAAAAGGCCCTGGGGGGGCTATTGATTCTTGGGTACGCTGCAGCCCCTTAGGGTAGGTCGCGGCCTGCCTACCCTTGGGACAAGAGGTCGGCGCCTCTGACTTGGGTCGCACCGCGACCCTTAGGGCCAGGTCGCGACCCGCCTAGGTAGCCATAGCCAAGATTTGTTTTTAGGCTCGGGGACTTAAACCTAAGCGCTTAAGATGAATTCTACTACCCAGTTTAGTAGAATTCGAGGTCTTGGATGCTAGTATTTTATTCCCAAAAAATTTAATTGGATGAGATTTTAATAGCTATCCATTGTTGCTTGTGACTAGGGTTACTGTTAAGGCTCGGGTTTGAGGATCATGCTTGGGCCTGCTTCACATCCTTCGCTCAGGCCTCGAGGTAAGAAAACTACACCTGAATTGTGATTGGGGCTGATATCCCCTGTAAATAAATATATGTGAGATCATAAATGTGTTGTGTTTGGAATATATGGATTGGCCAGTTAGTACGTATCGCCTACGATTGTGTGCTTCGCAACTTATATGTATGTTATGTTTGATGTAAAAGTTCAGCCTAAGGGAGATGGAGCTCATGTTATGCGAACTGAACACAGCTCGGCCTAAGCGAGTCGGGATCTACTAAATAACTAGAGGCTCGGCCTAAGGGTGCCGACACCTAATTAATTGAATTAAGATTGATTTATATGTATCACTATTGCCTAGTTTAGTATTTGTATTCTGCTGTTAAATGAACTGATTGATCTAAAGTTTACTATGTACACTCTGTTGATATCTGTGCTTGTTGAATTTGGTTTTCTTGTTGAGCCTTGGCTCATGGGTGCTACGTGGTGCAGGTAAAGGCAAAGGAAAGCTGGACCAGCCATGAGTTGGAGAGCTTTGGAGGCGGTGTGTACATCGGCAGCTACTCGACCGCCACGATCGAGGGATTTACAGGGACTAGAGCCAAAAATTGTATTTTGCCATTTGGGCTGGCTGCTGTTGTATTTATTTTTTTAGGGTTGTAACCACCATGCATGTAAACATTACTTATGGGATCCCATGTATCAAAATCTTATTTTAATGAAAGTCAACCATTTTATGATCAAAATATTTTTACCCTAACATGTCAGTTGACTTTAGAAACACATTTATGTTCAAAAGACTTGATTAGCAAGTCTTGCACTATCTTAAACACACAATGTCATGGTCTTGGTTACCCAGGGCATTACAACCAATCTTTCACTGCTTCAACCTTGGATGGGTCCACAACAATTCCATCCTTGGACACTATGTAACCTAGAAACGCAACCTCAATTAGCCAAAATTCACATTTCTTGAACTTGGCGGACAGCTTGTGTTCCTTTAGTCGTTGCAAGGTAATCCGAAGATGTTCTTCGTGCTCAGCCTTTGTTTTTGAGTAGATGAGGATGTCATCTGTGAATACCACCACACACTTATCTAGCAAATCCTTGAAAACCCGATTCATAAGATCCATGAACGCAGCAAGGGCATTAGTAAGTCCAAATGACATTACCAAGAACTCCTAATGCCCATACCGTGTCCTAAATGCTGCCTTTGGTATGTCTTTCTTTCAGACCTTCAATTGGTGATATCCCGAATGCAAATCGATCTTCGAGAACATAGCTGATCCTTTTAACTGGTCGAATAGATCGTCAATCCTTGGAAATGGGTATTTGTTCTTGATGGTGACTTTATTGATTTCCCAACAATCAATGCACATGTGCATGCTACCGTCATTCCTTTTAACAAAAAGGACTGGCGCACCCCATGGCGAGTAACTTGGACGGATGAACCCCATGTCTAACAACTCTTGAAGTTGAGTCTTCAATTCCTACAATTCCATTCGCACCATTCGATACAAAGCTTTGATATAGGTTCCGTTCCAGGAATTACATCAACCACAAACTCAATTTCTCGGTCCGGTGGTAGTCCAGGTAGGTCTTCGGAAAAAACTTCAGGAAACTCACATACCGTGCGTATATCTTGAACTTATACTGGAGCTTTACTGCTTGAGTCCACCACGTGAGCCAAGAAGGCTTGACACCCTTTTGTCATCATCTTTTGAACTTTGAGCGTTGTGATGAAGGATGTCCTTGGGCTGGATACTTCTCCTAAGTAAGTGACTTGTTCCCCATTTCTTGCCTCAAAATTTACCAGCTTGTGTCTGCCGTCATTCGTTGCACCATGCCTCACCAGCAAATCCATTCCGAGAATCACATTAACGTTTTTCATGTCTAGCTCTATCAAATCTCTGGGAAACTCTTGATTGCATATATTAATCAAGATTTCTCGCACAACCCTTGAAGGTAATAGGACCTCTCCGGATGGCAACTTGGTAGCAAACCTCTCCCTAAGGTTCTCACATAACTTGCCTAGTCGGTCTATTACCCTAATGGATGCATACGGGTGCATAGCCCCAGAATCAAATAATACTATAAACATAGAGTCGAGGATAAGATTCTGACCTGTGATGACTTTGGCAATGGCTGAGGCTTCATCCTATGTAAGTGGAAAGATTCGAGCATGGACTAATTTCACGTCCCTCTTTGGTGCTTCAGTTTGTCCCTGTGGGCATTCCCTTTTCATGTGGCCCTCTTTCCCATAGTTGTAGTAGATCGGACCTTTGATACGACATTCTCCCAGATGTTTCCTTTGGCACTTGGAACAGCGAGGGTATTCAACATAGGTCCCCTTTCCGTTCCCATTGCCTTTAAACTTCTTGGCTGGCTCAACGGGTTTGTTGTCTTGAAAGTTCCGCTTCTGAAAATTATCTTGAGGCTTGTTGTCATTTCCGTGTGTAGCTCTATTATCTCAACCTACCTTCCAGATATTGTTTTCCATAGCTTCAGCCTTCAAGGCTTTCTCTATCACTTACGCGTATGTGGTTGCAACAACACCAGACATTTTTACATCAATGGTTACCAAGGGTTTTAGCCCACGAAGAAAATGACTGATGCGTAGGTGCTCTGTTAGGACCATCTCTGGGGCAAACTTGGTGAGCCTATCGTACTTCATAATATACTCGACCACAGTCATTTTTCCCTGAGTAAAGGTGAAAAACTCTTCTGCCCGAGTGGCCATTACAGCCTCACAGTATTTCTTGTGGAATAATCAGAGGAAAGTTCCCCAAGTCATCCGAGTGACGTCATGCTCGACCCGAACCAAATCCCACCAGATGCGAGCATCCTTCTTTAATAAATATGAGACACATGAAATACAGTTCTCGTCATTGAGCCGCATATGGTCAAGAATTGGCTTGACCGTACGCAACCACTCATCTGCTTCAGTTGGGTCGGTGCTGCCGTCGAATGAAGGAGCATATTGCTTTCAAAATCATTCGTAGACAGGTTCGAAAAATTGAGCCAAGTATGGCGCGTAATGTGCTACTAGAAAGCCATTAAATTGCCCATTAAACTATGGTGGTATTTCTGGCACTGGTGCTGGTGCAGGGGCCGGTGCAGGAGCAGGGGCCGGTGCGGGAGCAGGGGCCGGTGCGGGAACAGGGGCCGATGCGAGAGCAGGTTCAGGTGCCGGTGCTGGCTGGCTCTTTCTTTGAACCTCTTCCCAGAGCCTCTCAAATTATTGCAATATGATGGCCATCTTGGGAGATGGTTGTGGTGGGGCTTGAGTAGGGGCTGGTACAGCTGCCGGGGCAGGTTCTTATACAGTCTCGGATGTTGCTGTTGGATTAGCAGCGGGTCTTCCTCTCTTCCGAGCTGGCTGAGATCTAGCTTTGGTGCTGGCATCAGGGTTTCTAGCGGTGCTTCTTCAGGTCGACATTACAGCAATTGAGAAGTACTAACATAAAAGGAACATGTCATTCGAAAATACTTAGTCTAAGGTTGCACTTAAATCTAAGCACACAAAACAATACATATTTGTTATGATATTTTATTTAATAAATTCACTTTGTATTTATATTCTTTAATAGGTTTCTAAACAAAGAATTATTAAATTCAACTTAATTATTATGTGAGTTTCTACCCATCCTATATGATTAAGTTAATCCAGTGTTAAGACGTAACTCACTTTCCCGGGTTCACCTGAGTTGGGGGAAGGATGGGGTCAGTAAAATCATCTCCACTACTGTGGCCCCCAGACTCCCAAAACAAGGACCTAGTTGAGCAAGTATCTCAACCCTCATCAAACTTAGCCATTATGTATTATTTTTTTAGAATAATTAATTAATATAAAATAACCACAATTTTCAAAATAATAACAAAATAACAATAAAAACCAAAAATCCCAAAATATTCAAAAGTTCAAAAATTCAAAAATTCCAAAGTTTCAAAATCAATCGTCTTCAATGTCAGATCCTTCCTCAAAATCTTCGTTAACGAACTCTTCATACTTGAAGTTATCATGTGCATCGAAGTCTCCTTCTGGTGCGGTGTTGAAGATTTCAATCCTCGCACGTTGGGTGAAGTATATGTTGGGGGAGAGTGATATAACACCACCAAAAAAATAGAATCTACACAAAATTTGGATTGACAGAGACTTAAAAAAAGATTAAGAAAGGACATGCAAACCCAAGTAGAATAATGGTGTTCTTCAAGTTTCATGAAGCTTCAAACCCTAGGCAAATTCACCACTTTGAACAATCCTTTGAGCAAACCAAACACAAACCAAGGCTTATTAACGTTGTAGAATGTTGCCCTAATACTCTATTTCCCAACCACCATTGATGCTTGAGGCCTTCTCTTAAGGAAATGAGGATTGATATTGAACAAGCCTTCAACTATCTAAGTCAAGCACTTTCTTGGAGAGTTCTTGGAGAAAACCAAAGATTCTTGGAGCTAGAGAGAGAGAGAGAGGGGGTAGAGAGAGATTGGAGAGAGTGATCAAGTCTCCCAAATCACTATTTTTGACCCTTATATAGAGTAGGCACTGTCATTAGGTCCAACTAATAGGATTAGACTTGTAAAACACGTAATTTTGAGCATTTACGCATCACCTACAAGTAGGTGATGTATCACTTGCTACAGTTTTTGGAAACGCTAGCCTTCAGGCGATGTGTCGCCTCTTGGGTGGCGACATATTGCCACCCTGTTTGACTTTGCACACTTTAAAAGGTCCCAAAAATGCTCCAAATTCCACAAAACTTTTTGGGAACCCTTAGATAATCTTATGTATCATTTTGGACCCAAATTTTTATTTTATAAGTGCCTACAATTGAAATTCAAATTCACATCTTCATTATGTGAATTCTTCTAAGTGTGTATACCTTGCTTGTATTTTAACACTTATCACTTGTATTTAACCAATCATAAAAACTCCCCACTTGGTTAAATACAAGTCACATTCTTTAGCTTAAACAGTTTTGGTGCATAAAATAAAGTGTCTTTTGGCTTGAACTTTATCTTAGTGAAAATACCACAAAGTATTATCGAAATCATTAGTAGCTTAAAGCTTGAACCAAGTATTCCATATGATAACATTGATGATACCTCACACACCTCCACCACTTCTTTTGTTTTCCCACTTTCTCACTTAGCACTATCATGGCCATGTGCTCATCTCTTCATGGATTTTCTGGGGAGAAACTCCAACTCTTATGAGAGGCGACACCATCTCTAAGTCCACATAGGTGAAGTTCTTACATCATCTTTTCTACCTTTATAGATGTTTGTTACACTCAACTGAACTTCATTAAAATCCCTAGGCTTAACCCTAACTCGGTAGCATCCAACACTAACCATCTTGGATGGAACTCATCATAAATTTTAGTGTTGAAACTATGCACTTATCAATGACTTGTTCTTACCCATTGAAATTTTTCCCTTGATTTGTAAAAGTTGAGAGTTGGGTTTCCATCATTGGTGAATCTATTCTTCAAGGAGTTTCAATCCCACCGCTTTTGAAGTAGAACTTACTAACCTTCTCACAAGAGGTTTTGTAAATGGATCCGCTAAGTTCTCACTTGTTTTAACATATTAGATCGATATGATTCCACCTTGAATTAATTGCCTCACATATTCATGTCTTAGACTAATGACAAGATTATACTCTTTAGTACCCTTAATATAACTGAGTATTATTTTGATAGATTTCCAATGCTTGATACTAGGATTGCTAGTAAACCTACTAAGTTTACTAACCGCATATGCAATACCTACTCTTGTACAATGAGCGACGTACATTAGGCTACCTATTGCACTTGCATATTCCAATTGAGCCACCGATCTTCGTTCATTCTTTTCAAACTTCATGTTTGAATCAAATGGTGTATGTACCTCTTTGATTTTGAGATGACTGAATTTGTTGAGCACTTTCTCAACATAGTGGGTTTGACTCAACACAACTATTCCTTCTAACTTTGATACCTAGAATGGTATCCACCTCTCCAAGGTCTTTCATTTTAAAGTTATAAGATAGAGACCTCTTTGTTTCCATTATTCCTTTCATGTCATTACTTAAAATCAACATATCATCTACATCTAGACACACAAGTATGACATAATCACCACAAATCTTTGATTATAAGCACTTTTCTGCATTTTTGTGTCTAAATCCATTAGAAACAATGAATTTATCAAACTTCTCATGCCATTGTTTTGGAGCTTGTTTCAAACCATATAATTATTTGACAAGTCTACACACTTTATGTTCATTTTCTTGAAGAACAAAATCTTCTGGTTGTTCCATATAGACCTCCTCTTCGAGATCCCCTTTTAGGATTGTTGTTTTGACATCCATTTGGTGAACATAATGGTTGTATATTGATTATAAGGAAAAAAAAAACCTTATAGAAGTATTTCTTGGTACAGGTGCATATGTGTCAAAGTAATCTCTTTGTTTGAAACCTTTGGCTACTAGTCTAGCCTTGAAGGTCTGTATGGTGCCATCGGTATGGTATTTCTTTCTAAATACCCATTTGCACCCAATTGGTTTGGACCCCTTTGGAAGGTCAACCAATTCCCGTGTGGGTTGACATAATTGAATCAATTTCATCATTAATTGTGTCCTTCCAAAAACCAGAGTCCCTTGAGGACATTGCTTCCTTGAAGGTTTTGGGATCATCTTCTATTTGAAGTAACTTCCTCATTATCACCTTCAACAAGGCACAACGACTCTATTGGAGAACACTTCCCACTTGATCCCAAATCTTTCTGACGTTGGCTCCTTCTAGGCAATTGAGGGTTCTCACCAACTATTCTAGGAGTCTCCTCTTGAGGCTCTCTAGTTTGAGTTGGTTCTGACTTGTTGTCATCGCATGATATGCTCTCAAAGAACTCAACCTCTGTAGATTCAATTATTACATTATACTCCAAGTCTAATAATCTATAAGCCTTGATATTTTGGGCATAACCCACAAATGCACATCTTATAGCTCTTGGACCCAACTTGGTCCTTTTTGGATCAGTTCTCTTGTAATAAGCAAGACACCCCCACACTTTAAGATAATCGATGTTTGGTATCTTTCCTCTCCATAATTCATATGGAGATATATTATTTTTCTTCATGGGAATATGATTCAAAATATGACAAGTGGATATCAAGGCTTCACTCCACAAACTAAAATTCAATTTAGAGTGTAATAGCATAGCATTATTCATTTCAATAAATGTTCTATTCTTTCTTTCCATTATACCATTTTTTTGTGGAGTATAAAGGGTTGTACATTCATGAATTATTCCATGTTCTTCACAAAACAAGTTAAACTAATTTGAAATTATTCACCACCCCTATCACTTCTAAGTATTTTAATTTTCCTTTCAAGATGATTTTCAACTTCCACATTATATACTTTAAACACATCAAATGCTTCATCTTTATTTTTAAGCAAATATACATATGTGAACCTAGAGCAATCATCAATGAAAGTAATAAAATATCTATTTCCTCCTCTAGTCATCATTCCATTAAGTTCACACAAATCACAATGTATCAAATCTAACAACTTAGAGTTTCTTTCAACACGAGGAAAATGTTTCTTTACCATTTTAGATTTAACACATAATTCACATTTTTCATGCTCAACATTATCACAATCAATTAATCCACATTTGACATACCTTTTAATTGGCTAAATCCTATATGTGCAAGTCTAACATGCCACAAAGTAATAGAATTTGAGTCAAACATATAACAAGAAGAAGAATAAACTTTATTGTTCACATTGTTAATAGAAGTACAAAGCTTCAACATGTCATCACAAGCATATCCCTTTCCTACAAAAACATTATATTTAGATAAAATAAGCTTGTCAGAATCTATCACAACCTTGATTCCCGGTTTGCTAAGTAAATTGCCACCCACAAGGTTTCTACTCATTTCTGGTACATAGAAAACATTGGTGAGTAGAACCTTCTTGCCGGATGTGAAGAACAAGTCAATAGTTCCCTTTCCTTCAACCTTGGATCTTTTCTCATTGCCCATTTGGATTTCATGCCCTTCCTTTGAAGATTCCAAGGTCTTGAATAGAGATCTAACAAAGGTTACATGAATGGTGGCACAAGTATCATACCACCACCCACTCAACTTTCCATGTATGGCATTAACCTCACTTAGTGTTGCCACTAGCTCCTCTTGGGCCGAGTTGAATTTTGCCTCATTTTTATGTCTCCCCTTGAACCTACAATCTCTAGAAAAGTGGACATTCTTGCCACACACAAAGCAAGGTCCCTTGGAACTCTTGAATTGTCCCTCATTCTTCTTGGGCCCCATGGGTTTTTGGCCCTTGCCCTTGTTCTTGCCATTTCCTTTGCCCTTGTGATTAGTGCTCAAAAATATCATTTTATTAATCTTAAAGTGTAAAATTAATTAAGTTTTAATTAATATTTTCATGCATTTATTGTCATATATTTTATATTTGAAAGTATTAATTTTAATTTAATTTTCAGGAAATAAAATGTATTTTTGACACAAAGAAAAAGAAAGGAGAAAGAAAGAATTAAAATTGAAGAAATCATAAAGAAAATGGCATTTTTGAAGATGAAATGGCCCAAAATGGAGCCCAAACCCAAAGCTTCAGCTGCCACCTGACGCTGCCAAATGGCAGCTCCTCATTCGCCCAGCCAAGCTTCCAGCCGCCTGACGAAGCCACCGAGCCGCATGCTAGCCGAGCCGAGCCGCTAACAGCCGCACCTGCCACCTGTCGCTGACGCGCCTGCCACGACTGACGCCTCCAGCCCAACATCCAACCCGAGCACGCCACTTGTCCCTCGTCGTCAGCACCTACTCCCCATGCACTCGGCCAGCCACCTGCCACAATCAGTCCCTGTCTCCCACGGCTCAACACATTTTCCCCACTTCCACCAGTTTTTTATGCCACTTTCCCACTATTTTGTACACGTTTTTGAGTCCTATTTGAACTATAAATAGAGTACCAAATGGGGTAAAATTTTATCAGATTGTGAAGGGAGAGTAGAGAGTATTGGAGAGAAAAACACTTATTTTTCCTATTTTTCTTTTACATTTTTGTGAGTGAAAACAATGCCTATTTTAGGCTAAATTCTCTTGTGGAAAGGCTAGAGTGAAGTTTATGTTTAACATTATATTTTTAATATATTGATTCTTTATTTTGTTCTTCATTACTATATATTTGTTACAATTAAATTTATTTTCTTCTAATTTTTATTCTAAATTTATTAGTGTCTTTTATATAAGTCTAGTCATGCTCTTCTTATGTAATTTAGGCTCTTAATTTAATTTAGGATTTTTGTTATATTATATGCTTTTTACTGCATTCTGCCATTGGTATTTTGTCGCTCTAAGGTATATAATATGATAGGTTTTTAAAATTAGAAGTTAGTATAATTTAATTAAAGAACATATTTTGAGGTGAGCTTTATTATATATATTTTCCAACTATAATTAATGGTGTAGAATTATAGTTGAGTAGAATGAATCAATTTTATTAAAATATATATATATGTTTGCATGAATGAAACTTATGTCTTCCATACTTTCTTTCTGATTCTAATTCCTCTATTTTATTCATTTAATGTTTATATTCTTTTTCAAATTTACATTTTTTCCAAAGTTTATTATTTTTAATTTACTAATCTTTCTTTTAATTTTGTATTTTACCTCTCTGTGAATACGACATAGCCCGATTACTACTGCGGCCGCTTAGGAGTTATTGGGCGATATCACCTTGTTAGGAGGATTTGCCACAATATTGGCCTTAGAAGTCTCTCCATTGGACTTCTCATCATTCATATCTCTAGAACAAGATTCCTCCTCAAATCTCAAGTGTTTGAGAATTTCCTCCAAAGAAATCTCTTCATTTCTATGGAGCATCTCTTTCCTATAGCCTTTCCACGAAGGAGGGAACTTGGCTATAATGGCACCCACAAGAAATTGTTCCGACAATACAATTTTAAGAGTAGACAATTTATTCACATTAATTTGCAGCTCATGAATTTGAGGGAGAATGGGTTTATCGTCATAAAACTTAAATTCCATATATTGAGTAATAAGTAATTCTTGTGTACCTTCCTCTTCCGCTTTGTACTTATTTTCCAAGACCTCCTAAATATCCTTGGCAGTCTTTGTGTTGGTGTAGAGATCATAGAGCCTATCCGATAAAGCATGGAGGACGTGACCCCTACAAATCAATTCATCTTCTTTCGCGCTTCTTCCTTTCTTTAACAATTTCTTGAGTATCATCTTCCTTGGGCTCTTCCAAGGCTTTTAGGTCTTTGTCCAAGACATAGAAAACCTTCAATGTGGTGAGTAAGAATCTAATTTTGTCTTGCCAACGAACAAAGTTAGTCCCATCAAGCCTCTCTAATCTAACAAAGTCTTGAGTTAGGAATCTCAATGCCGAAAGAGAGTTAGATTCTTTAATGATATGATATCTTAGATTATAGAGTATTAGAATGTTGAAGGAGAGTGAGATAACACCACCACAAAAAATAGAATCTACAAAAAAATTTCATTGATAGAGACTTAAAAAAGATTAAGAAAGTGTTGGGAATTGTGCCCTTAAAGCATATGTAGTATACATTGTTTTATGAAATAAAAAAATGAATTGAATTTGTTATGCATATATTTTATGGACTATATTATTCTGTGATAATATTATATAAATATAAAAAAAATTCATAAGTTCATATATATGATCTCAAACACGTATTGGTACGAGAGGATTGTGTTTAAAATAAATGAACTTGAATAGTTCGCAGTAAAATAAAGTTATGGAATCTTTAGATTAATTACTGCAAGTACGGCCCACTAGTATTATGAATACATGTGATCTAGATCCGGATCACTAGTGTGGTAGGACACTTTAGTGGAGGTGCTTTATATATTAGAGAATATATAGAACTGGACCAGATATGTTTATTAATACTTAGTTAAATACCATTTCAAAGTATTAATTAATTATATCAACTGATGATCATATACAAATAGATCTTAATTCTGAAGTTACTGTGAACTTCTGTTTATGTTATATGAGTTCTTTGATTCACTCGTTAGGGTCTGTCAGAATGATCAGGGAAACTTTTGTTTTTGGAATTCATTAATGTAGATGGCTAGGGACATAGTATACAGATATGGAATCTATGCCTTATCGCAAGAGATTGAATGATGGTTCTCTTAAGGGTTGACTTTTGGGACTGAAAGGTTATTGAACTCAAATTCATAATTTAGTTATGAATTAACCTTCACTAGTAAAGTCAATGGTACTTAAGGAAACAAAAAATAATTAAAAGGGTAAAACGATAATTTTATTCCTGATTAATTATGAACCATTATTAGATGGTCAATTTGAATGCAATGATTATATCAATGGACGCTTTATAATTATAAAGTACTCAGTAAATAAAATGTTTATAATTACAAGAGTGCAGTCTCATATTTATAGTGGAATAATCATGAGATTAGTAAATTAAGATTATTTAATTAATAATCTCAAATTTATTGGAGCTTTGAATTATAGGTCCATAGGTCCCCATTGTGGCTCTATCAACACTATTCGAGGTAAGAGTTGATATGAAGGGAATAATAGTTTAAAGACATATTTAAGAAGAAATTTGTTCTTCAGGCCAAATATGCAATTATATGATAATAATGATTAATTAATTAATTACAAATTAGTTGTAGTTAACAAAATTAATTAATATTTAATTATTGTATAATTTTCAAAATTATATTAAATAATTAAATTAATTATAATTTTCGAAATTATAATAAATTAAATATTTATTTTCAAAAATATTGGATTTAATTAATTGGCAGAATTAATTAAATATCTTTATTTGAGTGGGAGATAATAATCTGATAAGTTCAAATTGGATTTGAATTTAAAAGATTAATATTTATTCAAATAATTAATTATATTTAAAAATTAATTAAAAATGTATTTAATTTAAATTTGAATTCAAATTTGAATCAATTATCAGGTTGTTAGATATTATCTGACAAGGAAGTTTGAATAAATAATTAAATAAAAATTGAAAAAACCAACATCCATAAAAATAGGGATGCAACACGGGCATATACTGCTATTTTCAGGAATAGGATTTTCATTTTTTATTTATTTATTTAATTAATTAATGGATAATTCAAAAAATTAGTTTTTGGATATTATCATTAATAAAATAATTAATTAATTAAAATGTAAATTGTAAGTTGGTTACAGATTTAATTTTTAAATTTGAATATTTTCTTTTAAGTATGACTAATCAGAAAATATACAAATAACCAATCTCAGAAAACTAAGTCTAAGATTCGCTCTGTGAAAAATAGAACGATAGTTTTCTCTCCCTGAAAAATAAAGAACCAATTCTAAGGCCTATTCTCTTGAACTCATGTGTTGAGTACATCAAGTAGAATAACAAATAAAATATCATTCATTCTCTAAGTGCCCACACACTTCTTGAGATGTAGAGAACGCTTTGGAAGATCTTGGTGTGAGTACCTGGGAGCGGCTTGGATAGGAAGATCGTTCTAAATACGAAAAGATAGCAAAGACGCTTGATAGGCTTCAAGAGGTATGAATTCTATTCTTAACTTGCTTATGATTAATGTATCTATATTAATGGATCCGCATATTTAAAGGTAGTTTAAATATGTTACAAAAATTTTGTTGTACACTGGGCCAACCCCAACACCATTCCACTACGTATTAGGAAACTCTTTCCTAACAGAAAGAACATGCAAACCCAAGTAGAACAATGGTGTTCTTCAAGTTTCATGATGCATCAAACCCTCGGCAAAATAACCACTTTGAACAATCCTTCGAGCAAACCAAGGCTTATACACGTTGTAGAACGCTGTCCTAAAACTCTATTTCCCAGCCACCATTGATGCTTGAGACTTTCTCTTGAGGAAATGAGGATTGAGATTGAACAAGCCTTCAACTCTCTAAGTCAAGCACTTTCTTGGAGAGTTCTTGAAAAAAACTAAAGATTCTTGGAGCTAGAGAGAGATAGATGGTAGAGAGAGAATGGAGAGAGTGACTAAGTCTCCCAAATCACTGTTGTTGACCCTTATTTAGAGTAAGCATCATCATTAGATCCAACCAATATGATCAGACTTATAAAACATGTAATTTAGAGCATTTATGTAAATCCACGTAATACAGTCGCCTGCTAGGGATACTGGAAACCCTAACCTTCAAGCGATGTGTCGCCTCTTGGGTGGTGACAAATCGCCACCCCTTTTGACTTTAGACACTTCCGAAGGTCCCAAAAATGCTCCAAATGCCACCAAACTTTTTGGGAACCCTTAGATACTCTTATGTATCACTTTGGACCCAAATTTGCTTTTTATAAGTGCCTACAATTGAAACTAAAAATTCACATCTTCATTATGTGAATTCTACAAGTGTTTATACCTTGCTTGTCTTTTAACACTTATCACTTGTATTTAACCAATCATAAGAGTGACCGATACTTACTCCACTTCGTCTCCATGAACTAATCTAGTCACCTTGACTCTAAACTCATCCACAAACTTTAGTGTGCAATGAGAGTAGAGAAAGGGTACCAACTCCTCTTCTCCGATGCCGAAGGTGTCCTTCCAACATTCCATTAGTGGGTCAAGAACATTTGGCATATCGCTAAATGCCTTGCACACCACGAGGTAATGCTCTTGAGCTTTCATGAGTATGTCTTGGGGCATAAGTTGTGCAATCGCCTGTGGAGTAGTAAAAATCGTCACTGCACCTTGTCCAACGGGTTTGTGAAGGTCTTGGGCTCACTGATTCATTTAATAGCGTTAATGGCCCTTTTATTTTCAATTGTTAGAGTACCATTCATTGTTTTTTATTTTCTTTTACAAAAACTAAAGCTGAAAATGTGCAGAAAAGTAACAAGTTAAACATAAAAATAGTAACAAGTAACCAAAACAGTGAAAACTTACAATGGCGACGAGTGTAGTCCATTATGCGCATCCTTGTGTGATTTAAATGAGAGATCATGGTCTAAATGAAACCTTGGCTCCGATACCAACTGTAACAACCCACTAACTTTGAGAAAAATGACACTAAATGCGGAAAAACACTAATTTTTAAAAATACCACTTTTTCAATCAAATACCTTAAACTTAATGAAAATCTTGAACTTAGAGAATTATTGAACAACATAATAAATACTTGAGATCTAAAGATTTAAAATAAAACCAAACTTAATTAAAAATAAATTAGAAACATTGTTTTTACAATATAAACCAAAATTGATAAATTGGAATTAACCCCAAAGGACAAAATTGGACAAACCACAATAAATCTCCAAGGTCGACACTAGGTTGCAATTGATCTCGCCATTTAACTCGCACAAGGCCGCCATGGACTCCACATGTCACTGCCAAATCATTTATCTACACATATAAACAAATAAGGGTAAGCATAATGCTTAGTAAGGAAATATATCTAACACGAAACATATAAACAATATCAAACTGATACAACCGTAAATCATACTCTAAATTCTAAATTTGGCCCATACGCTATATAATTTGAAATAAGAGCACACAAAATAAACCCAACATTCAGCCAAGAGAAAATATAACAGCAATGGTGATGCATACGACGTCTATAATCAAAGTGATGCATACGACGTCTATAAAAATCACGCATACAACATCTAATAACTTTCTTCAGACCCTGAAATGTTAGTGCAACCAAAACATACAATTTTACATCATAATCGCACAACAGACTAGCCTAATTTCCTTACCGAAAACTTGTGACAAAAAAAATAGAGATTTCCCGAACAAGCATAGTAACGAGAAATAATGAGAAGAAAGAGTTAGATAACAATACAATACCAAAACAACGATTTAGAGCACTAAAGTGTACCTCCGAACAATGCACAAGTGAACCTATAACACTCCTAAATTCTTCAAATATTTACTAGCACAATGGTACACCGAAAGCTAAAAGGTAAAGCTTAAATCTTTCTTCCCAAAAGTGTGTAGTATAACCCAAAAGTGTTTTACACTCTCCCACTCAAAGTAGTAATAACAACATAAGACTTAAACAATATTCAGAATAACGTGATAAAATGACTTCACTTAAGATCTTATTTATAGCCTAAAGCTATAGCTAACTTTCCCTGAAAATTTCCCGACTCTCCTCCTCACCTATCGTATAATTAACCTTTTCAACAAAACTAACATTTAAATTTCAAATTTTAATATATATATATATATATTATATGTTATGTTTATATAAAAAGAAACAAAAGTATATGCAAAAATTGGTTATATACATACATATATAAATAAATAATAACTTTTATAAATATCTCATGTAAAGATTATTTTTCTTTTTCAAGCGTTACAATATATGAGTTTGTATCATCATATTAAGATTTTCTTTTTCAATAATTTGTGTGTTTTTTGTTGTATATTTAGCTTTGGTTTATGATTTTCTTTTTCTTCATCTTTTTGTTAGTTGTTTTACAAAAATATGGACGTTTAACTTTTCCATCTTTTATGATGTTTTTTATTTGGAAGTTCATATTGATATGATTTTCTTTCCCATAAATTTTAAAAAATATATAATTATACCATATGTCTAATGATATTTATATTTTCTTTAATTTTGAAGATAATTATATATTTTTTATATTTTATTTTTTTTTCCATCTTTTGTTTTTCTTTCCATTTTTTTTTCATTTTTTTCAACTATTTTTTCATACATCTTTTTTTTTCCTTTTCCTTTTTTTATTATTTTCCTTCATCTTTTTTTACCTTTCATTTTTTCCTTCATCATTTGTTTTTTTATCTTTCTTTTTTTTTTTCAATTTTCTTTCTTTTTTTCCTTTTTCGACCATTTTTTTTTCCTTCATCTTATTCTTTCTTCTGTTATAAAACTATTAAGATTACAGAAATATAAAGTATAAACAGAATAACAAAGAGATGTAAAGAGTGAGTGAAACTTTTGTATCTCTTATTTAAATGGGGTAAGAACCCCTATTTATACAGATAAATAACCCTTAAGGAAATCAGGTAACTACTCTAAATACAATCAAGAATTAATGTTGATATTTTACTTTGGGTAACCTAGTGATTCTTTATTATTATGGAAATTCATATATATATTATTCACTCCCCTTTGGATGTCCATGAAAACTACCTCATTAAAAACCTTGCTAGAAAAACCCAGTAGGATTAAAACTCGGCCAAGGGGAAAATAGTGCAATGTATATTTACTCCCCCCACCCCCCCCCATTTCGACGCTCTTGAAGATCCTTTAATCGACGCATTATGATATTATGTACCATCTTCTCAAACGTTGATGTTTGTAATAACTTTGTAAGTAAGTCTGCAAGATTGTCGCTTGATCGAATTTGATGAACATCAAATCGCCACTCTTTTAAAGGTCATGTGTGAAGAAGAACTACAATGAAATGTATTTAAATCTATCTCCTTTGAGTTATTATCCTTTTAGTTGAGAAGTACATGCATAATTATCTTTACAGAGAATTGTTGGTATTTCTTTATTAGGTGATAATCAACATGTTCCTCAAATATGTTGTTTCGTTAATCTCAATCACACATTTTCCCCTCGCCTCATGAATTGCAAGTATCTCAACATGATTTAAAGTTGTCTCGTTAAAAAACTTGTCAGGAATACCCAGTGGGAAAAAACTTAAACTAAGAGAAAAAGAGTGCAACATGTATATATCTCTCCCTCATACATATATCTATGGCAACTTTAGTGATCAAATATCTCATATGATTTTCATTGTAATTATAAATCACCATAAATTATCTATGATCACATATTTACTATAACTCTTCTAGAGCATATATGTAGAATGGAATATGAATATTTATCCAACATATTAAATCAATCATATATATAACCTTGTTCATTATCATACATATCATATCAACAATGTTATAATATGCATCATATTTGTGGATATTCATTATCTATGACTATGTCAATCCAAAATTTATCTTCGATGTGGATGCAAAAAATCCACCCGCAGGTCTCTGCCTCGTTGAGGAAAATGAAAATGGGCTCACGACACACCTAGTGGCAACGCAGGATCCCACCTCACTGGAGGTTCAGGTGCCTAAGGCCGAAGCACTGTGCACCTGGAGGTCTAAGCACCTCATGCAAAGGCACCAAGTACCCAGGAACGTCGCGAGACCCATCGTCTCGCGAGCCTATCACCCACATCTTGTGAATGGCACCTAGGGTGCTTCGGGCGTCTCATGCCGAAGAGGTCATAGGGGTGTGTCGGAGGTATCGTAGGGTCACGTCTCGTGAGGCCACATCTCTCGAAGTGGCACCTGGGGTGGTGCGGGTGTCTCGCACCAATGGCCCAAGAGCCCCGTCTCGCGCCTTACCACGCCTTGCCTTGCACCTCACGAGACCCATCATCTTGCACACCTATTACCCACGTCTTATGGGTGGCCCTGGGGTGCTTCAGGCGTCTCGCTCCAAGGAGGTCATAGGGGAGTGTCGGAAGTGTCGCGCGGTCACGTCTCACGAGGCTACATATCGCGAAGTGGCACCTGGGGTGCTGTGGGTGTCTCACACCAACGACCCAAGAGCCCCGTCTCGTGCCTCACCACACCTCACCACGCCTCGTCATGCACCTCACCCAACAAGTGCCTTGCGCCAACGACCCAAGGGCCCTGTCTCGCGTCGTGACCCCTGTATTCACCACGTTTCTTGCACCCTACACTTCAAGATCGTGTCTCCTATGAGGACCTACAGAGATTTCAACATTTAAAGACAAGTGGTGGAAGTACGAGGAGTAGTGACATGGCCAGCATGTCTTTGACTATATATCAGAGTTGACACCACAATCACTTGTACCACTACATCTGGTACCACTTCTCTGACACTCGTACTAAATAAGTAGTGGAGGCATCCCCACATACCCTGACCATGTACTGGAGCCGACACCACTACACCTGATACCACTCCCTTGACAATGTACTTGTGTACAATCTGGTCCCCTGGACCACAATGTATCAGGGACCATTAGAGCCCACTATAAAAGGAACCCTACTTCAACATTGAAGGGGGTTGAAAAAAAACACTGTAGCTTTATACCAATAGAGATTCACGTTCTTTTCTCCATTTTTTCTTTCTACAACAATTTTCTATGTTTCTTATTAGATCTGTGAAGTTTTTCATTTTTAAGATATATACTTTGATTTTTTCTAACTTAACTTCGTTGACGAGTTCTCACCGTCAACAGTTTGGCGCCATCTGTGGGAAGAATAAGTTCCAAGCCGCTGTTCTTCCATTGATTCCGGTAGGAAAAAAATGCCAAGACGTTCTAAACGACTGAGAGAGCCACGAGAGGTGGAGGTCCACCTTGATGGAGATCAGCTGAAAGCCTCCATGAAGAATCCTCCTCCACCCAAAAATGTGGAGGCCCCAAAGGAGCCCGAGGTTCACGAAGATGAAAGGGATGCCTCATCCCCGGATGCCCCACCTGATGAGAATCGTCCAAGGTCAACAGCTACTCCTGCAAGAGATGCTGGTGAGTTCTGGCCTCCAAAGCTGCCGCAAGTGCCAAACTCCGACCGGCAAGATCTGGCCCTTCGACGCGCAAATCTGACAAGCATCCCCGAGTCCATTCTGTGAGCTCGAGCTCTAGATCTCAGTTTTACGAAGAGGAGATACGTGAACTGCACCGTAAGAACCAAAGGCTAGAAAGCACCTTAGAGAACATGCAAGAGGTGTTGAATGGCCTACTACAAGGGAAATCAAACATATCTCACCCTAGGAGAAAAGAGAGAGGTCAAGGGGGGGCAGAAACCACAGTCCCAGTGGACGATGGGAGGACTCGACTCTCCACCAGTAATACTCCCCGGGCAAAGCAGCACAAACGTCTCGGACCACCGAAGCAGCCCCAAAGGCCAGAGCAGAAGAACAACGCTAGCCCTCGTAACGAAGTCGAAGTCGCCTCAAGGAAAACACCCTCAGATTTACGAGAGGAACTCAACAAGAAAAGGGCGGATAAAAGGACTGCACCTTCTATGGCGCCCTGGGAAGGCAAAGGAAAGGGAAATGCTAACCCGTCCACGTTGAGAGACTCCTTGAACAAGAGGAGACAAGACCTAAACACAGAAATGAGGAGCCTCCGAAGCAAGATCATCACCGCATCTGGAGGACAAGCCATTAAGGACGAGTTCGACCATGAATCGCCCTTCATTAAGAAAATCAAGGCCATCTAGCTCCTAGCCAACTTCAAGGAGCCTCATATGACCCCATATGAAGGAAACACAGATCCCAAGTACCATCTGGACGCATTTAACGATCTGATAAAGTTAAGGGGGATTAGCAGCGGAGCCAGGTGCCATTGCTTTGCTATCACATTGAAAGGACCTGAGTACAAATGGTTCAAAAGACGTCGACCAGGGTCCATCAGGTCTTGGCAACAATTTTTTGATGAATTTCTCTAGCAACATCACGCCGTGCGTGATTACACAATGCCAGGCACCAGCCTCGCTAACGTGAAACAAGGAGAAAATGAGAGTCTGAAGAGCTACATCCACAGGTTCAATATGGAGGCAGTCAAGGTAGGGAGCTTGACCCGTAGAGAGCTAAAAATGGTCATCGTGGCTGGAGTACACCCGGGAAGTAAGTTATGGGATAACATGCTCAAGAGAGAGGTCACAAATTTGCACGATTTCTACAAGCGGGCACATAAATATATTCGCATAGAGGATGGTCACGAAAGCCTTAAGGCTAGAAAAGGGCAGTCCCCACCAAAACCCTCAATCCGGGAAAGCCAAAGCGGTGCAAAGAAGAAGAGGGTCTATGAAGGAACAACAGATGATTGGCCTCAGAAGCCCCAACGCACTGATGAGCGCAGGATGGGCCCCTACAACTTTTATACTGTCCTCACCCATGCTAGGGAACATATTTTCATCACGAATGAAAACCAGGTCCCTTTTAGAAGGCCCCCGCCAATGAAAAAAGAACGATAAAAAAGAGACCCCAGTAAATATTTCCAGTATCATAAAGATATCGGCCACACCACCGTAGAATGCAACCATTTGAAAATAGAAATCAAAGAGCTTATACGCAGGGGACATTTGAGCAGATACGTCTGCAAAGAGAACCAAAGCCGGAAGAAGGGGTATCCTCACCACGGGCACGAGAGGTGGCCCCGGAGGTACAAGGAGAAGTCAGGAACATTTTTGAAGGGCTAGGATTCGGAGGCAAATTAAGGAAGGGGCGAGACAAATATGCCAGGGAGGCCAGGAGAAGTCCACTGTCGTGCATCTTATGTTTTGAGCAACGCGCCCCGAAGAGTTTTAAGGGGGAGAACGACTCGATAACCTTCACAGAAGAAGATGCACGGGGCGTGCACTTCCCTCATAATGACCCCTTGGTGCTGACTGTCCAACTTGCGAACATGAGAGTACACCGGGTCTTGGTGGATAATGGAAGCTCTGTAGACATCATGTATCACCCTGCTTTGGAGAAGATGGGACTGAACATCTGGCACCTGAAGCCCTGCAATACCTCCCTTTACGAATTTACAGGGGATTCGATACAGCCCCTAGGTGCAATTGAGTTAGCCCTGACCATGGGGGAACAACCCAGGAAAACCACCATAATGGAAAACTTTGTCATGGTGGATTGTGCCTCAGCCTTCAATGCGGTATTAAGGAGACCCTCCCTAAGAGAATTGAAGGCGATAAATTTTGTGTACCATTTAGCCATGAAATTCCCAACTCCTAGGGGAATAGGAAGCATGAAAGGAGAACAGAAGGAAGCGAGGGAATGCTATAACACATCCCTCCGTGTGGCCACAAAGCCATCAGTGCCTATGGCAAAGGTTGTGCATGAAGGCGCGAACCAGCACGAGTTGGACCCGCGAGTCGCAGAAGAACCTAGAGCTGAGCCGGTAGAGGATTTGGAAGAAGTCACGGTCATGAATGAGCCATTGAGAAAGTTGAAGGTAGGAAGAAACCTTACGAGTATTGTGAATGAGAAGCTGGTAGAATTTCTGAAAGCCAACCTCGACGTATTCGCCTGGAGTCACGAGGACATGGTAGAAATAGACCCATCAGTCATGTGTCATCACTTAAACATCCACCCAAAAGCAAGGCCTATGAGGCAGAAAAGGAGAGCGCTAGACCCAGAAAGATATGCGGCCCTATAAGAAGAGATTGACAAGTTGAAGGAAAATGGGTTTATCCGAGAGGCATTCTACCCTATATGGGTATCAAACCCAGTGTTAGTCCCAAAGCCTAATGGAAAGTAGAGGACTTGTTAGACTTTACTAACCTCAATAAAGCCTACCCGAAGGACAGCTTCCCGCTTCCCAGGAAAAGTTGTATCTAGCCGTATCAGAGCATGCTATAAGTGCCGCCATGGTCAAAGGAGAAAAGAAGCATCAGCAGCCTGTGTACTATGTGAGCAAGTGGTTGGTAGATGTAGAAACCTGGTACCCAGAAATAGAAAAGTTGGCTTATGCCTTGATAGTGGCTTCTCGAAAGCTGAGGCCCTATTTTTATGCTCACGCTATCGAGGTGCTCACGAACACCCCTTTGCGTTAAGTCTTGCACAAACCATAAACTTCGAGAAGGTTGTTAAAGTGGTCGATTGAATTAAGTCAGTTTGACATCACTTACACCCCAAGGTCCTCAATCAACAGGTAGGTACTTTCAGACTTTATAGTCGAGTTTGCACACCGACCCCATGAGGAGGGAGAAGTAGAAGAGAATGAACCGGTGGGTGAAGGGGAAAAACACCCTGAAGAATGGAGTCTCCATGTAGACAGGGCATCTAACAAAGGAGGAGTCGGCGCTGGCATAGTGATGACAGGACCTGAGGGGCACAAGATGTATTGCACCTTAAGATTCGGATTCGAAGCTTCCAACAACGAAGCAGAGTACGAGGCTCTGTTGGCTGGCCTGCAGCTAGCTAAGGAGTTAAATGTAACCCATTTGCATGTCTTTAGTGACTCACAGCTGGTAGTGTTTCAGGTGAAGGGTGAATATCAAGCTAGAGGCCCAAAAATGGCTGTATATCTCGCCAAGGTGAAAGGGTATTTGGATCATTTCAAAAAATACACCATAGAACAGATCCTGAGGGAGCAAAACACAAACGTTGATGCTCTTGCAAAACTTGCCTCTACTCGAGACGAAGACACGCTTGAGTCAATCCCAATCGAATACCTCTCCAAGCCGAGCATTGTAGAAGAAAAGATCCATATGGTCAATAGCCTTGAGTAGTCATGGTTTGCACCCATCGTGAGGTACTTAAATGACGGGACCATGCCTTTGGACAAAAAAGATGCCCGTAAGCTGACTTACAAAGCTGCCCAATACACCCTAGTAGTACGAGACTTATATAAGAGAGGCTTCTCTACCCTGCTCCTACGGTGCGTAGATAAGGGAGAGGCTTTAAAAATTCTGCAAGAGATACACGAAGAGGAATGTGGAAATCATGCTGGGGGGCAATCCATGGAAAAAAAGGCCATCCGCCAGGGGTATTATTGGCCTACCATGGCGAAGGACGCGAGCGATTTCGCGAAAAGGTGTGACAAGTGCCAGAGGCATGCAAATTACCCCCAGACAGTCACCAAATGAGCTGGTGAACATGACCAGTCTGTGGCCCTTCGCTGTGTGGGGGATTGACTTAATTGGAGCGTTGCCAGTGGGAAGAGGAGGAGCAAAATACGCGGTGGTAGTTGTCGATTATTTTACTAAATGGGTGGAAGCGGAGCCTCTAGTCAACATAACGGCTAAGCAAATCACAACCTTCATCAACAAATTTATCGTCTGCAGGTTTGGAGTACCATACAAGATAATCTCCGACAATGGGATGCAATTAGAAGAGGGAATGTTCGAGGAATATTGAAGGGAAAAGGGAATCAAGAGGAGTTTCTCCACTGTAGTACACCCACAAGCCAATGGACAAGTGGAGGCCATCAACAAGATCCTAAAAAGGAACTTGAAAACAAAGTTGGAAAAGTTGAAAGGAGCCTAGGTCGAAGAACTTCCCAATGTGCTTTGGGCCTACAGGACCACGCCTCGTTCCACCATTGGAGAGTCACCTTTTGCCTTACCCTATGGCTACAAGGTTGTCCTTCCAATAGAAATGAAGATGAACTCCATCCGCACACAAGCATATGATGACCAGGCTAATATCGCAACATTAGCCGGGAATTTGGACCTGTTGGAAGCTAGGAGAGAAAGGGCACAACTGAGGCTGGCAACATATCAGCAACGAGCTGTAAGATACTATAATTCAAGGGTGTGAGAGAGGGCGTTCAGAGTTGGAGACCTTGTATTGCAGAAAGTTCTGCCCAACACTCGAGATCCGAGTGCGGGTGTGTTAGGAGAAAACTGGGAAGGGCCCTGCCAAGTTGCCTAGGTTGTGTCCCCTAACACCTACAAGCTTGCACGCTTGGATGATACCATGGTACCTAGATCATGGAATGCAGAACATCTAAAGAAATATTATCAGTAAGACCTCCATGTTGGGGCATGAATGTTATTGTTCTGACTAACGTGCAAATTAAATGTAATAGCTATAAGTTTAACTTGGATTCTTTAACATGTAGTAAAAACGAAGTCACATTAAGTTATCATGTACTTCACCTGCTTCCAATGAATATGATGTGACATTAGATGAACATGTAGTAAGAGTTCTTGTTTAAGCAAAATGATTATCAAGATACATGAATGGAATGATCAAAGTGCTTGCCGAGATAAATCTCGCCAACCACTTGGGGGCAGAGTATATAGCAAAGAAGAGAATCCTAAAAGGACCCCTCATATCCTAAAAAAAAAAAAGACCCCTTGTAAATAAAGGGGAAGACCTGGAAAGACATCACTTGAGTTCACAAGGATTAGCTACACTTATGAACATCAAGGAGGTCAAAAGGTCCTACAAGAAAAGCCTCCTAATAAAGGTAAATTCTTCCACAAGAGGAAGTGCCTCAGGAGAAGCACCCATCAATAAGCCTAGAGCCCACCAAATCGTCCAGCCAAAAATGGTCCTAAAAGAGACCCTTGCAAAAATAGTACTATAAATAATGACGAGAAGGACGCTTCTCGCAAAGAATAATAAGGTTAATATATCCTTATAGATACAATCAAGAGGCACCAAAGAGAGACCTATCTAACCCCTTCGTATGGGCTCCAAAGGACCTCAAGCCTGATAAATAAAAAAGTATATGTAAAAAAAACCGAGAACCTATTGAACCCCATTTTGCGGGCTCAAAAGGACTTCAAACATAGAGGAACAAAAGAGAATGATCTCATATGTATATATATTAAAAAAAAAAGAGTTTCGATAACGTGACAGGACTCAGAGAAATTAAAAACAAATAAGGCTCAAATGAGCATACAACTACATTGAATTGAACGGTAAAAATTGCAGAAGTGAGATCCTAAGGCCTCCTACCGCAAGCGTTCCACTCGACCACCTTGGCAACAGCATGCTCACCAAAGAAGGAAAATTCAAAGGTAGGATTATGACTCCATAGGATATAAAGGATGCGCTCTGTGGATTTATATTCAACCTCAACCGCATTCGCCTCTAGGAGGCCGACCTTCTCCCGCATTGTGGCAGCCTCAGCTTTTGCGCCTTCAAGAGCAGCCTCTAGACGAGCGACCCTCTCCTGCAACAATACATCCTCAGCCTCTGCCCTCCTCCTCCTTATCAAGGACGAAGAGGCCTTCGCTAAAGCCTTCTCCAACCTGAGCTTGGTATTAATAAGCTCCCTTTCAAGCTCCTGAACTTTGACCGTAGACGGTCTCTCTCAGTGTTCGACGAAGAGAGGTCTTGCGCTATGTCGACGAAGCGTTGGGCCACCAGAGAATCTTGCGAGAAACCAAAAACAAAAAATGATGAGCAAACAAAGAACCCGACAAAAAAGAGAAAAAGAAGAGAAGGCCAATGTAAGATGAAGGAGCTCACCGAGGCTGTAGAATGCACAAGAGTATCCCCAAGCTCCGTCACGGTATAATTCCCGAGACCTCTCCACTCATCCTCAGGAATACCCTCAGCGACACGGGTATACCTTTGCCTGTAAGAGGCTACCATGCGATGCACCCAGGGCGTCCCCCCCCCCCCCCCCCCCGAATAAGGGGTGCCCGGGTGAACGGGAACTGACGACCCACTCGTCGAAGGAGGAGGAGGCGCGGACATTCCAGGAAGATAGGGCTCTGATGGACCAAGATTGGTAGGAGCATAAGGAAGGTTGTCATACTCCTCAGTGAAGGGCATGACGAAACCCCTTGGCATCGCCTGTCGACCACGGGAATGAGAGGCCACGTCATGGTCCTCAGGTACAAAAGGAGGACACCCCCTGGGAGGCGAAAGTGAACGGGGTGGGCATCTGCGTTCTAGGGAAACCTCCTCGGGCACACACTCTGCATCATCCCCATCCGAGTGAGGCTCAACTAAAATCGCCTTTTTCCTCCACTCAGAAATATGCCACATTAACTCAGGCTCCGAAATCGTGGATAGCTTGTAATGGTTGAGGTTGGTCACAGTGAAGAGTCGGGCAACCATTTTCTTGACAGGGTCAGCCTCGAGAAATCTGTCCATCGGATCCGCCTCCGACTCGGCAACGTCGAGAATGATAAAGCTATCTGCACAATCAACAAAGTTGCCAATATGAACATAAGTTCCAAAACAGTAAGTACAAAATATATAAAAAAAAAACTTGAAGTACTTACTAGGAGATAAGCAAAAGTGCTCACGAACAGAAAAGGGGACCTTTTATGAAGAAGAAGTCCTGCTTCCAGGTCCCTGGGTTGGACACAAAACCCTCTATCAAAGAGACTTGAGAATTGGCTTTCTGTAGGAAATAAAAGCCTTTGGATTTAGGAGTGGGCATGAGGTTGTACATGAAATGCACCTCTTGAGCCGTGGGAGCACACTCGTTAAGCTCCATAAATGCCATGTAGAGGCAGCTCAAAGTCAGCCAGCTGTTGGGTGCCAACTGGAGCGGAGCAAGGTCGAAATGGTTAAGAACCATGACAAAAAATGGGTGTAATGGAATTGTACCACCCGCCTTCAAGATGTGCTCACTCATGGCCACATAGCCCTGAGGAGGGTTATCAGCCCGACACTTGTTCGAAGGAACATATAGCTTGTACTCCTTGCCAACACGGTATTTCTCTGCTAATTCTAGCAATTTGTTTTCAGACACATTGGACACTATGGTAGATGCCAACAGGGGACCAGAATCTGGCTTCTCAAGAGCCACCTGTCGTCGTACTCTCTTTGACATATCAGCAAAAAGCAAAAGAAAAAGGTGAGGTAGAAACAGGGCACTTTACCCTCCATTTTTTCTTCCTAGCAAGCGTCTTCCACCGAGGCACTGAGTGTGAAAGCACTAAGAAAGGGTAGACCGAGAACAAGGGTTGAGGAGAACCCGGGATGACCCCATGACAATCATAAGGGGAAAACAGGGCAGGAGGTTCAGGCAGGAAATTTCCCTCCATAAACTCAAACTCCATCTACAGTTCTAAAATGGTCACCCTAAGGTTCGCTATATGGTCGTTAAGGTCAAGGGGGAAAGATATTCCGTCGCCCCTCAGAACTGAGTCTATTTCGCTCTCTACCACCCAAATTTTACGTCTAAGTTCAGCCATATGCTCAAGATGATGTATACGGGCCTGCCTCAAGTGTCATAGTCTTGGTGAGGGTTGTCTTCGGGGGACTTCGAGTCTAAAGATAAGTCTACAAACTCAAACCCCGGAGGAGCACCGGATGACCCTTCACATTCCATGGGACCTCGTCTCGTAAGTAATTAGGGTTCACATGTAAATGAGAGGATTGCTACAAAACACAAAGGAATGGGCTCAAAACCTCTAAGCACAAGCGCTCTAAATGACCAACTACGGGGTATGAACTTGGGCATGTAACTAGGTTAACTCACGACGAACTCTGGCCAAAGTAACCCATCCCGAGTGGTGCTAATTTAGACCCAGTAAACATAAGGGAGAAAGAAAGTATACCTCAAGTATGTAAAATCGAGCACTGTCGTGGTCAAAAGGAGGTCGAGGGTCAAAAACACTATCATGGTTGAAGAGGAGCAAAGGGTCGAAAGTACGCGTCTGCAAAAACAAAGGAAAAGGATGTTTTAGTCCCCAAGTACCTGCATGAATATGGGCATAAAAGATATGAACACAAATAATAAAAGAAAAGGATAACAAAAATGAGGTAGTGAGGAATCGAACCCCTTACCTCTTGAAAAGAGTAAGGATTCCAAAACCACTAAGATAAATAGATAAAGTGTGAATGATAGGCTAGACATGAAGGCCTATTTATAAGAATCATGGGCTCATCTTAGCCATCAAGTCTAATGCTTGATCTATGGTCAAAAATGGGGCCAAACACCTACATTGGGATCCGCGAAGCCAAGTAATAGGCTCACATTCAATCTCAAGTAATAACAAGGATCATCACAAACACCACCTATGCTTTGGAGGCCTACTTATAAGAACCAAAGAGAGGAGTCTACCAAACCACCTAAAGGTCCTCTCCTAGACTGGGGGCAAGTGTGGATGCAAAAAATCCACCCGCAGGTCTCTGCCTCGTTGAGGAAAATGAAAATGGGCTCATGACACTCTTGGTGGCAACGCAGGATCCCACCTCACTGAAGGTTCAAGTGCCTCGGGCCGAAGCACTGTGCACCTGGAGGTATCAGCGCCTCATGCAAAGGCACCAAGTACCCAGGCACCTCACGAGACCCATCGTCTCACGAGCCTATCACCCACGTCTCGTGAATGGCACCTGGGGTGCTTCGAGCATCCTGTGCCGAGGATGTCATAGGGGCATGTCGGAGGTATCACAGGGTCACGTCTCGCGAGGCCACATCTCGCGAAGTGGCACCTGGGGTGCTGCGGGTGTCTCACGCCAACGGCCCAAGAGCCTTGCCTTGCACCTCACCACACCTCACCCTTCACCTCATGAGACCCATCATCTCGCACACCTATCACCCATGTCTTGTGGGTGGCCCTGGGGTGCTTCGGGCGTCTCGTGCCGAGGAGGTCATAGGGGAGTGTCGGAGGTGTCACGAGGTCATGTCTCGCGAGGCCATATCTTTCAAAGTGGCACCTGGGGTGCTGCGAGCGTCTCACCCTCAGCCCAAGAGCCCCGTCTCGCACCTCACCGTGCCTCGCCATGCACCTCGCCCACAAGCACCTCGCGCCAACAACCCAAGGGTCCTGTCTTGCACCAAGGGCCCCGTCTCATGCCTCACCACGCCTCGTCATGCACCTCACCCAACAAGCGCCTCGCGCCAATGACCCAAGGGCCCCGTCTCGCACCCTGCACCTCAAGATCGTGTCTCCTATGAGGACCTACGGATATTTCAACATTTAAAGACAAGTTGTGGAAGTACGAGGAGTGGTGACATGGCTTGCATGTCTCTGACTATATGTCAGAGTCGACACCACAACCACCTGCACCACTATGTCTGGTACCACTTCTCTGACACTCGTACTAAATAAGTAGTGGAGGCAGCCCCACAGACTCTAACCATGTACTGGAACTGACACCACTACACCTGATACCACTCCCCTAACAATGTACTTGTGTATGATCTAGTCCACTGGACCACAATGTATCAGGGGCCATTAGAGCCCACTATAAAGGGAACCCCACTTCAACATTGAAGAGGGTTAAAAAAAACATTGTGGCTTTATACCAAGAGAGATACAAGTTATTTTCTCCATTTTTCTTTCTGCAACTATTTTTTAAGTTTCTTATTAGATCCGTGAAGTTTTTCATTTTTAAGATATATACTTTGATTTTTTCTAACTTAACTTCGTTGACGAGTTCTCGCCGTCAACATTCGAAAATATCAATTTTTATTTGCAATAAAGATGATACTTCAGGACCATATATTCGTTGCATTCTCATTACATGTTCTTTAATTTCTACATCAAGTGATCATATACACTACGATTCTTTATGCATACGAAGTTCTTTGTGACTTCCCTACTCATAATTTAATCTATAAACAAAGAATATATTGAATAATTCTCAATCTACAAGATGAAATAAGAAATCCTTCTTCAATAGTTTATAAAATAATTAGGAGCTCTTCAAGAGCTTTTTACAACGTATAATTTACGAATTCATATTGCATAGACAATCATACTTGTAATTTCAAATAATTAACCTACATATCTTTAATCCAGACAAAGCGCGTGACTTTGAATTTATATCTCATAAGACATGTTAAATTCTTCTGGAATTTTTTCGGTAAGGCATATTTTCAGTTCTCATATTACTAGAAGCTCCAAATACACATAACAATATGGCACATATCAATTCCAAGAAGGCATATTTGTGTTGCAACGTTTATATGACACATATCAATTCTCATAAAACATATATACTCCAAGATATAATCAAATCTTGAATTTATTTTCTCATAACAATATGTATATGCCTTTATTTAATCATTCTCTTGTCTATGTAAATTTTGTACAATAATTCATTTGTGTACAAATATACAAAATTCACATTAGAATTGTCTTTTCTTGTACAAATATTTATTTGTAACCCTACAGGTTTTACTTCACTTAATGTGAGTAAATTTATACTACCTAGATTGTGTCATATGATTTTGGCCAAAATTATATATACATCAATTATTCTCAACCCGTTTAATATCATGATCCTTGCTATCTCATATTAGTTTATTGGACATGCAAACATTTTGTATTGTCGACAATAATTCATAATATGATAATTTCCTCTCATATTGACATAACTTAAAGAGATCTCATTATTTTTAACATACTTGTCAAACATGTATATTATTTATAGGTACCGATATAGCCATTTTAAGGGCTTTAATTATTATAACCTTTTTTATGTCTATAACTTCTTTGAAGAGTCTCTTCAAGAGCACCATTTTTATTTATTGTTCAAAATATCAGCACTTTATACATTAAGGTATCTTCATGAGTGCCTCTTACTTACAACATCTTCAGGACGAACCAAATGAACATTTGTTTTCATAATTTCTACTTTTTTCACTTACGCTTCAAGTGTTATTAGACTCATTCTGACTCAATTTAAATAATATTGATTTTTAGTTGGCATACTTATATGTATGATTTTATCATTTTGAACTTCTAGTTCTTATTTTGTGCAAGGATCATTTTTCAAAATATTCATCGATCCAACTGCATTTCTCTCCCCCTGATAAAGAGAATATTTAAAAAATTAATACATCCTGTAGGGATTTCAATATATCACAATAAATTAATATTTGTTCAAATGCATATATATTTTTGGGTCATTGAACTTTAGGTTAATTAAATCACATGTAACGACCCAAAATTACTAATAAGGCTTAAGGGTCTTGATTAGTGTGTCGGGAGGACATAACTGGATTATGTGTGATTTAAATGATTAAATGCATGCTTATATGATTATTTGGATATATGTGATGCATGACTATGTGTACAAGTATGCATGTAGGCTCTGATTAGGTTATAAGAGTGTTGACGCGGTTCTTCGCCAACAGGTAATTAAGAGAATGAGAGAAAAGGATTAGTGCTAAATGTGAACCGAAAATAGATATATGATCTTAGAGGACGAAAGGGGTGACTCAAGACACGGTTTTTAAGTGGTTCAAAGGTTAAAATCCTTATACTCCACTAGTCAGTATTATTGCTCTATACTGGATATTTGGTTACAAAGTATTTCTTACAAGGGATTATTTTTCCAACCCTTATCAACTCCCAGGGTCTCCATATTTATAGGAGAAGGCACCTGAAAGTTGGTAGGGAGGTCATCCCGTGACCTTCTTACTTGTCGTATCAATTCTGTGACATTCATGATTAATTCCTAAACCTGACACATAAGTGTGGTCAAATCAATAGGTAAGGAAGTAATGGGCCGCATGGCCCAACCCCACCATGGATGTCTGAACACGCACATTCCTGCTGCGTGTTCGAGAAGTCAGGGGGATATCAGACACGTGATGCCTGATATATGCACGTTTACCTTGCGTGTGTTTACTTCTCAAGGGGTCATAGCTCCATGTCCAGCTCGTACCGCGAGCTGCATGTTGGACTCGACCTTCGGCCTTCAGGGGGCCTGTTCCAGTCTTGGACAATGGAGGCGAGCCCTTTGGGCTTCCTCGAGCTAATGACAGAAGCTCTGGTTTCAGGGGAGTTCATGAGATAACTACGATTAGTCAGCAGCTCGGCTTGCTAATCAGCCCGTGGGAAAACCAGGGCGTACATCTGCCCCCCAAGCTCCTGCTCGTGGTATACCACGTCGTGTAAAAAACCACAGTAGGGGCTTTTGGACTTCCCCATGAACTCTTTGCATTCCACCTTTTATGCAGGCGTCTGATATGTGGAACATCGTGGGTGGTGACGGTACGTCTTACGAGAACCGCATTTAATGGCCTAGCCCATGCCCAGTCGTCGTTTCGTGTTTCGAGTGGAGGGCCTCGGATCCCCCATCAGGGCCATCCAACGGCCCTCTATACGTGATCCTTTACGCATATAAAAAGGGTTGGCCACCCTACACATGGGCCACCCTTTCATTTGAAAATTTTCAAGCTTCAAGCTCCTCTTCTTCTTCTCTCTATATCTCCAGAAGAACAAAACCCTCGATCCCGCTACTGCTACTTTCAGCACTCAAGAAGCTTAGGCGCACGGACTTCTCCGAAGCTTTGGAAGCCATTACACCGACGAAGCTCTTACCAATGCAACACCTTCGTCTACCTCCCAGCCACACACTGTAAGTTTCCTGACCCTGTGTGTTTTGAAAATATGCTACTGTAGCTTAGGTAAAAAAAAATTACTGTAGCCACATGCAAGGGTTTGCTGGGTTTTGTGGATATGGAGGGTGACAGCCTTTTAGGTTAGGGCGCATTTGTTGTAGGAAATCGCTTTAGAGTATGGGCTTCATGATGCTTTTTCTGGGGAAAATTTCTGGGTAGGAGTTTTGGGAATTTTGGGTGCAAAACCGGGTAACTTAAGGAACACGCCTCACCAGCAGTTTTGCAATTTCCTGCTTACTGAACCTTTCCCCCCAAGGAAAATTCTATCCTGACCCTCCTGACACACGAATCCCGAGTAATCGGGGATCGGTTGGGAGCACAGACGCGTGTTCATTGAACCGTGTGGTCCCATTCTCCACGGGCTGGGCTTACCTCAGCTCGTGCAAATAATAATTGCTTTTTCCTCATGCTTGGGTCACCTTTTTCTGAAATGTTTTCTTTTGTTCGTTAGGCGACCAGATGGCTCCAAAGAGAAATATCCCATAGAAGAACGTCAGCAGCTCGGCCTCCCAGCAGGACAAAGGGAAGGCGACGATGCCCAATTCCCCGATCCCCCGCTTCGGGCCGATAGTGGAGAAGGAGGTCGAGGTGGCCCCTGATGCCTTCTTTGAGGCGGAAAGGATTGTCTCGAAGATAACCGACCAGGCGAAGATTAACAAAATCTTCCTTTCCCACAATATCGCCTTGGGGAAAGCGTCCGTAGTGGCCCGACATGCTTCAGAGGGCGAGTGAAGCTGTGCGCCGCTCGACGAGTCTTTCGCGGCCTGGAGTGGTGAACATTTTAAGGCAGGGGCCTTCCTTCCACTGGATCAATACTTTGCTGATTTCCTTAACTATGTGGGGTTGGCCCCATTTCAGCTCCCCCCCAATTCCTACCGTCTGCTGGCAGGGCTGAGGTACTTGTTCCAGAAGCACGAGTGGGAGGTCCCCACTCCTGCAGACATTTTATACTTCTTTTGCCTCAAAGCCAGCCCGGACCAGCGGGGGCGAGGTGACGGGTTCTACTATTTAACCCAGTTTCCCAATACGGCGGCGGTCATCGAGCTGCCCAGTCACCCCAATGACTTTAAGGACCAGTTCTTCATGTCAACTGGTTTCCGGAACTGCGAGCATCACTATTTCAATCGTCCTCGTAAGTTTCTCCCTTCCTTAGCTCGCCTTTTAAGTGTTATTTTAGCTCCTCCCGTACCCCACTCTGACTCAAACTAACCTTGCAGCCATCTTCGCGAGGACAGAGAAGTCTGTGACCCTCGGGGGCCAATATGAAACGCTGGCGGGCTTGCCCCCCAGTGAGAAGGATTATCGCGTGCTCGTGATGGACGAGACGATGGTGTTCTGCAAGCTGATTTTTCCAAATCAGACCCTGAACCTAAAGAGGCCCTGGGGGCCGCCCCCAGCTCGGGACACCAGACCCATCATCGTGGAGGAGGTCGCAGGAGATGAATACGGGGAGGACGAGGGCGATGAAGTTCCGCTCGTGAGGAGCAGGAAGAGGACCTTGGAGGTCGCCCAGAGGATGGGCGAGGAGAGGATCCAATCCGGAGCAGCCGCGGGTCCTTCTGGCCAAGGTAACCCTTACTTGCTTAGGAGTCTAGATAGGGCCACCGCAGACCCCCGGCTGGCTAGGTTCAATCCTAGGCAGCTCGTCCATCGTCACCGAAGCGATCCGGACCTGAACACACTCCTGCTCCATTGTGTCGACCGGCTTGTGCTGGATCACCAAGAGAGCCGGCCTAGGGGTACCGTAGTAGTAGATAACACCCTAGCCTTTAGGTCGATCCTATTCGAGGAGTATGGGACCAACTTACGCACATGGCCATCACTCCAGAGGGGTATCTATGCTCCGGGGCTTAGGCAGTATGTAGAAGAATCTAGCCCTGAGTCAAAACCGGACCCAGAACTTGCGCCAGTTCAGGAAATAATCGTCTTAGGTTCTTCCAGCTCGGGGGGTAGGGCTCCCTTAGTATTTGCACACTTTTTATATTTACCCTTTGTTCTTGTCTGTATGGTTGCTAATTTGTACTAACAATGTTTTTGTTTCGACAGAAGCGATGTCTCAGCCCGAGGATAGCTTGCGAGGCGCAGTCTTCGGGGGAAACCCCTCGGCCGGACCAAGACTAAAAAGGCTTCGGGGGTCCAGGAGCGCCGCTGGGACCTCCACCAAGTCTCCGGCAAAGGAGAAGGAGAAAACCCCGGCCGCCCAGGACACGGGAGCAATTCTTCCTGCCGCAGGAGCAGGCCAAATGCCTCCCCCACCTCCGCGAGCTCCAGCCGCCATTCAGGACGGAGGAACGTAGCTCGGGACTCCGGTCGTGGCGGTCTCCGATGTGCGCATCCCAGTCAACCCCCAGGACCTGGAGAAGATCCCAGAGGCCTTCAGGGGGACGGTGTATGAGTCGACGAACTACGCCGTCAGCCATACATACAAGTTCACCGAGAAGGAGCTCCGGGCCATCGAGACCATGAGCCCGGTGGACGTGCTGGAATCTTCAATGGGCATGGCCATGACAGTAAGCCAACCTAGACTTGTTGTTTTTTTTTTTATTCTTTGCTCTGCTTGTGCCTAAGGCAATTGTCTCTTTGTCTTTGCAGAGCGTTGTCGCCCTACATCGGAGCATCATCAGGACCAAAACTCAGCTCGAGGATATGAGGACCGAGCACCAGGCCTCCCTTCGAGAGGCTAAGGCGACTAAAGATGCCTTGGCGACCTCGAAGGCCGAGTTGGAGAAAGCCCTCTCGAAGGTCCAGGAGCTCGAAGCCTCCCTCGCCACCTCGCGGACAGACCTCGAGGCTGCGAAGACTGAGATCCAGGCCGCCCAGGTCGCCCTAAAAGCCGAACGGGCCACTTCGGAGCAGTTCATGAAGGATTTGTTCTATCACTATTGGGATTACAATCCGGAGGCTGACTTCTCCTTCATGGAACCGAGCCTTTGGGCGCGCTTGCTGGTGAAGTTCCAAGCTGGGCTTGAGAAAGAGGCGCCGCCTTCGGAGACTGGAGAAGCCTCGTGCGCGGCGGAGCAAGGTGAGACAGCGACCTCCAAGGGGCCATCTGACGGAGCTTAGGGCGTTCCTTCCCTGTTGCCTTTGAACATTTTTAAGTATATATTTTTTTTGTAACCTTTGCATGAGGTGTTTTCACCTCGAGACAATTTGCTTTAACGTTTTTAATTTACGCTCTTTCATGCTTTTAAGCATTTCGGCTATAATTTATTGAAAAACCTAGTTCGCGTAACTTTAACCCATATTTCGAGCTCTTGAAGTAGAACATCGATCAATAGATTTAAATCAACTTTTAAGCTTTATGACCTGGTTAAAACCAGGAACTTAATTTGAAAACTTAGTTCGCGTTAACTCTTATCCATATCTCGAGCTCTTTAAGAAGAACAACGATCAACGGATTTAAATCAACTTCTAAGTTTTATGACCCGGTTAAAACCAGGAACTTAATTTGAAAACTTAGTTCGTGTTAACTTTTATCCATATCTCGAGCTCTTTAAGAAGAACAACGATCAACGGATTTAAATCAACTTCTATGTTTTATGACCCGGTTAAAACCAGGATAGGACTTAGTTAGTGTTAACCCTTAATAATATCTCGCGTTTTTAAGAAAACCACGGTCAATCGATAAGAATCAACATCTAAGTCGTTAAGGAGACCTGGTTATATCAAGGTACCATATGCCCCCCAAGTAACTGGGAAAGGGTCTTTCGTGGTTACTTTATATTACACTTGCAAATATGCATAAAAAGTTGATTTTCATTAATACATAAGAAGTGGCCTTCCAGGCCTTACAAGTAAATCATTGGTAATATCTCTTTAAGTGGACGGCGTTCCAAGTTCGCGGGACCGCCCCTCCATCTAGTCGAGCTAGCTTATAAGTTCCCTCCTTGATGACTTCGATGATCTGGTATGGTCCTTCCCAGTTCGGACCCAAAACTCCGTCTTTGGGATCTTTTCCGGTGAGGAAAACTCTTCTCAGGACCAAGTCGCCTACGCTAAAGGTGCATTTTTAACCTTGGTGTTGAAGTAGCAGGCGATTTTCTGCTGATAATGGGCGAGCTGAAGTTGCGAATCCTCCCGCCTTTCCTCAACCAGATCGAGGGAATGGCATAAGAGCTCGTGGTTTCGGTCTTGGTCGTAAGATTGGACTCTATGCGAAAGAACCTTTATCTCCACGGGGAGGACTGCCTCACTCCCAAAAGTTAAAGAAAAGGGAGTATGACCCGTAGGAGTTCGATGCGAGGTCCGGTATGCCCATAGGACCTGGGGGAGCTGTTCTGGCCAGACCCCCTTCGCTTCGTCTAATCTTTTCTTGAGGCTTGGCTTTAAAGTCTTGTTGACAGCTTCGACCTGGCCATTAGCCTGAGGATAGGTCACGGAGGAGAAACTTTTCACAATCCCATGTCTGTCACAAAACTCGGTGAACAGGTCGCTGTCGAACTGAGTGCCGTTATCGGAGACGATCTTCTTGGGCAGGCCGAAGCGACAGATGATGATTTTAACCACGAAGTCAAGCACCTTTTTAGACATGATTGTTGCCAACGGCTCTACCTCAGCCCACTTGGTAAAGTAGTCGATGGCTACCACGGCGTAACGGACCCCGCCCTTTCCAGTGGGCAGGGCGCCTACTAAGTCTATTCCCCAAACGGCAAATGGCCAAGGGGCCGAGATGATTTTCAGCTCGACTGGAGGAGCTCGGGCAACCGCAGCGAATCACTGGCACTTGTCGCACCTCTTCACGTATGAGATCGAGTCTTTGGACAGATTCGGCCAGTAATACCCTTGCCTGAGAACTTTTAAGGCCAGGCTCTGCCCCCCAGTGTGGTCTCCGCAAAATCCTTCATGAACTTCCTGCAGGATGACCTTTGCTTCACTTGGATGAACGCACCGGAGGAGAGGTAGGGAATGCCCACGTCGGTACAACACCCCATCGACCAATGTATATCTCGGAGCATGATACAAGATTCGCCATGCGTCGTCACGTCCTTCAGGCAGCATGCCCTCGACGAGATACTCAAGAATGGGGGACATCCAGGTCGGCCTAGAGTCAATCATTTCGACCCCCGCCCGATCTCCTTCTATACTTGGTTGCTCCAAGAATTCTATCGGCACCAATCCCAAGGTCTTCATCTCTCCCGAGGTCGCGAGCTTGGAAAGAGCATCTGCATTAGTGTTCTGCTCCCGAGGTATCTGTTCGATCGATCCTCGCTCAAATGCGGACAGCTCAGGTTTTACCTTTGCCAGATAGGCGTCCATCTTGGGTCCCCGCGCCTGATACTCGCCCAGGACCTGGTTCACCACGAGCTGGGAGTCACTGAAGCACTGGGCGAAGCTCGCCTTTAACTCCCTGGCTATCCTTAGGCCTGCTAGCAAAGCTTCGTATTCCGCCTCGTTGTTGGAGGCCTTGAACCCGAACCTTAGCGCTGAGTGGAATCTATGTCCCTCGGGGGATATCAGAATGATTCCGGCCCCAGAGTCGTTCTCGTTGGATGAACCGTCTACAAAGATCTTCCACAACGATTGGGGCGAGGTGAGCTGAGATGAGCCCTCTGCGGGATTCTCCTGGAATCCCGTGCATTCTGCCACGAAATAGGCGAGGGCCTGACTTTTTATAGCAGTTCGTGGATTGTAGAAAATCTCGAACTAGCTGAGTTCGACTGCCCATTTTAACAAGCGTCCCGATGCTTCAGGTTTTTACAAAACCTGCCTTAAAGGCTGATCGGTCATGACGTGTACTGAGTGGGATTGGAAGTACCGCCTGAGCTTTCGCGAGGCCGTGATCAGGCAGAACGCCAATTTTTCCATCAGTGAGTATCGTGATTTTGCCCCGAGAAGTCTCTTGCTGATGTATTAGACTGGCTTCTTAGCTTGGTCCTCTTCTCGTACTAGTACGGCGCTAGCTGCATCCTCAGTGACAGCTAGGTAGAGAAAAAGAGGCCTGCCTACCTTGGGCTTGGATAGCACAGGTGGTTCAGCCAGATGCGCCTTCAGGTCGAGGAATGTGCTTTCGCACTCTACTGTCCATTCAAACTTCTTGTTTCCTCGGAGCAGGTTGTAGAAGGGCAAACACTTATCAGTTGACTTGGAAATAAATCGGTTCAGCGCCGCCACTCTTCCTGTTAATCCCTGGACATCTTTCTGCGACCTAGGCGAAGGAAGCTCGAGCAGTGACCTGATCTTGTCGGGGTTTGCCTCGATTCCCTGGGTATTGACTATGAACCCCAAGAATTTTCCTGATGTGACTCCAAAAGTGCATTTCTGGGGATTGAGCCTCATGCCGTATTCTCGTAATATTTTAAAACATTCTCCCAGGTCGGAAACATGGTTGTCAGCAGTCTTTGACTTGACTAGCATGTCATCAACGTACACTTCCATGTTTTTTCCGATCTGGTCCGCGAACATTCTGTTTACCAATCTTTGGTAGGTAGCTCCGGCGTTCTTCAGACCGAAAGGCATGACCTTGTAGCAATAGACATTAGTCGGGGTCATGAAGCTGGTGTGTTCTTGGTCCGCCAGATTCATCGCGATCTGATTGTAGCCTGAGTACGCGTCCATAAAGGACATAAGCTCATGCCCCGCCGTGGCATCCACCAGCTGATCGATCCTTGGTAATGGAAAACAATCCTTGGGCAGGCTTTATTCAGGTCGGAGAAGTCAATGCAGGTTCGCCACTTTCTGTTGGGCTTTGGAACTAGCACGTGGTTGGCGACCCAAATTGGAAATTTGGCTTCACGGATAAAACCACATTTTTTTAGCCGGGCTACTTCTTCTTCTAGGGCTTCAGCTCGGGTTGTTCCTAAACGTCTTTGCTTCTGAGACTTGGCAGGAACACTTTTGTCCAGATGGAGCGTGTGCATGATGACACTCGGGCTAATTCCCACCATGTCCTCGTGGGACCAGGAAAATACATCTAAGTTAGCCCGCAGAAACGTAATCAGCTCCGTCTTCCTTTTGCTACAAAGGTTTTTCCCGAGCTTGACCATCCGTGATGGATTTTGTGGATCAAGGTTCACCTCCTCGAGCTCCTCAATAGCCTGGAGCTCGGATCTGTCTTCGCCTATTCGGGGGTCAATGTCCTCACTCAAGGCGACATTTTCCCCTTTTACGTTTTGAGGTTTTTCAATCTCAGGAGCCGCCAAGGGTTCCTGGGATTCCTCTTCACTCAGAATGGCCATAGCCAGCTGCCCGGGTGTAGATTTTCCCTTCATGGAAATGCTGTAGCATTCCCTGGCAGCGAGCTGATCACCCTGGATCGTGCAGATTCCCGTCGAGGTGGGTAACTTCATGGCGAGGTGTCGGATGGAGGTGACAGCCTCGAAAGCTATGAGCGTAGGTCGGCCCAAAATGGCATTGTAAGCAGCGGAGCAGTCTATGACCACGAACTCGAGTAGTTTGGATACTGTTCGAGATTCTTCTCCTAGGGTGATCACCAGCTCGATCGTCCCTATCGCTGCTGATCCTTCTCTCGAAAAACCATACAGCATCATGGAGGTTGCCTTTAGATCGGCGACAGTCAGACCCATCTTCTCTAAGGTGGATCGGAATAGAAGGTTCACCGAACTCCCGTTGTCTATCAGCACCCTTCTCACTCTCTGGTTGGCGAGCTGGACTGCTACAACCAAGGGGTCATTGTGAGGGAACTGGACATGGCCTGCATCTTCCTCCGTAAAAATGATTGGTTGCCTCTCCAATCGCTGTTGTTTTGACTGACGCTGCTCCGGGACGAACTCCATTCCATTATGAGCCTTTAGTTCATTCACATATCCCTTCTGGGTGCCTCGGCTTGTGCCAGCCATGTGTGGACCTCCCGATATGGTGGATATCTCTCCTCCGACCACGGGAGGAGGGACGTCCTGATCTACCCGGGACCCGGGCTGACTGGCTAGGACCTCTGGAGTAGGTCGACTCACTGGGACCCGGTTCCGCGAGTATTGAGCCAAGGAACCGGCTCGAATGAGAGTCTCAATCTCATCTTTTAGGTGCCTGCAATCGTCGGTATTGTGGCCCACATCGTTATGAAAACGGCAAAACTTGGAAGTGTCTCTTTTTCCTTTGTGGTGCTTCAGTGGCTCCGGCCTCTTCCAGGGGACACGGGTAGAGTTGTCCAAGAAGATACTCTCTCTGGACTGGGTGAGCTCGGTATATGTCGTGAAAACGGGCTTAAACTTATCTACGGATTTATTCTTCTTTTGGCCGTGCTGACTGTTTTCGCCATTTCCCTTTCTCTTGCCTCCACCGGGCTGGTTGCTCTGCGCGACGTTCGGGGCCGTCGTCACAACCTCTGCCCCTATTCCCGCAGGCTGATCGGGAACCTGGCTGGTTCCCGCAGCTGAGGCCTCGGCTTCTTCCAAGTTTATCCACTCTTGGGCCCTGTTAAGGAATACGTTGACCGAGCTGACTCCCTTCCTCTGTATATCCTTCCATAGGTCTCCTCCGACAAGGATTCCGGTTCTCATGGCCATGAGCTTAGAGCTATCATCCGCGTCTCTAGCTCGAGCAGCGACGTTTGCGAATATGCTCAGGTAGGCCTTTAGAGTCTCACCGGGCTGCTGTCTCACGTTGGCCAGGGAGTCGGCCTGAACACGGGCGGCCTGAGAGGCTCAGAATGCCCTTTTGAAGTCGGCTGAAAGGCCTTCCAGGAGCTGATTGATTGTTTTTTACTTTGCTTGAACCACTGTCTGGCAGGTCCCGTCAGTGTGGAGGGGAAGATCAAGCATCTCAGCTCTGGGCCAATATTATGGGCCATCATTAGGGTGTTGAACATCCCTAAATGGTCCGAGGGGTCTCCATCCCCGTTGAACTTTGACAAGTGAGGGATACGGAAACCAGACGGGTATGCTGTCGCTGCTATGTTGGGGGCGAAGAGTTCCATCTCGTCCCCTGAATCATATTCGTCTTTTTCTTTTTCTGATAGAAGTTTCCTCATCAGCTCCTCCATCTGGGTCAGGCGATCGAGGGTTTGGTCCTGATGTCCTTGGTTATTCCGGGGCTGTTCAATAGCTCCAAATCCATTATACACATTTGGTGGGTTATTGCCCCTCCTATCTTGAGATAGGTTATTTGGGACATTCCCTCCGTTGCGTATTTCGGACAGGACCCCCCCTGAACGAGCCTGGCCACCACTTCCAGCTCGGTCTTCTCTGTGAGAGTTAAGGTGATCTCACAGGTCCCCTCCCTGGGTTCTCTAGAGACTTTGCGCCAAACTTAACCGCTGACGCAGGTCTCCCCCAGAGAGATCACTCCAGCAACTGCCGGTCCAGTAGCTCCTGCTGGATAGGCTTGGAGTTCGCCTTTGATGGTGACGATCTGAGTTTCCCTCTAGCGCCCTGCTACGCCGGGAAGGTCCAGCAGACGGTGGGTTTCTCCTACTACTCCCGTAGGCTGGGACGTCCCGGACGGGCCGAGGAGGAGACGGATATCTGATCAGAGATGGAGGATGCCTGACTGGAGAGGCGATCCTAGTTCCGTCTGGACGGATCAAGTTCGGTGGGGGCCTTTCAGCCCTGGCGACCTGCTGGTCCTGCGCCGGGCGATCTGGATGGGGCACAGGACGGTCGTTGGGGACGGGCTGTCGTCGCGAGCTCTCCCCGGATCTTCTTCGGGAATTTCCTCGAGCTCCCCTGGGCGTCCTCGAGGATGGCTGAGAGCTAGGAGTTGATGTCCTAACCGAACGACTGTATTGTTGTTGTCTGGTCCTAGGCACTTGCCCGAAGTTTGCCTCTCGATGGTGTGATGAAGGGGTGGAGTTGGCTGTTGGAAGTCTATCCGACCAGCTATACCTGGACCGGTTACCCCGGCGAGATTTAGAGTCTCACCTTGCCTCTCTCCAACGTTAACGTCGGTTGTGAGAGGGGGTAGTCGGGCCAGGATATCCTTGATTTGCTGGCTGGCCGTTGCTAACTGGCTCCTCAGTTGAGCGTTCTCCATCTCCACCGCAGTATAATAGCATGGGTTCGGATTAGGTGGCCGAGGCGCCGAACTACCGGTATCACCTTGGCCCGCTGGCTGTTTTCCTGGCCGTTGCTGGACTTCAGGAATTTGTTCATCAGGGATGGTAGTATGATGAGCCTCCTGCCCATCATGTTGTTCTGTCTCGTTGCCATGCCTGGACCGTGTAGTCACCATAGTTGGATGTTTGCAGCAGCACTAATCGAAAAAGCTCTCAACGAAAGCACCAAACTGTTGACGCGGTTCTTCGCCAACAGGTAGTTAAGAGAATGAGAGAAAAGGATTAGTGCTAAGTGTGAATTGAAAATAGATATATGATCTTAGAGGACGAAAGGGGTGACTCAAGACACAGTTTTTAAGTGGTTCAAAGGTTAAAATCCTTCTACTCCACTAGTCAGTATTATTGCTCTATACTGGATATTTGGTTACAAAGTATTTCTTACAAGGGATTATTTTTCCAACCCCTGTCAACTCCCAGGGTCTCCATATTTATAGGAGAAGGCACCTGGAAGTTGGTAGGGAGGTCATCCTGTGACCTTCTTACTTGTCGTATCAATTCTGTGACATTCATGATTAATTCCTAAACCTGACACATAAGTGTGGTCAAATCAATAGGTAAGGAAGTAATGGGCCGCACGGCCCAACCCCACCGTGGGTGTCTGAACACGCACGTTCCTGCTGCGTGTTCGAGAAGTCAGGGGGATATCAGACACGTGATGCCTGATATATGCACGTTTACCTTGCGTGTGTTTACTTCTCAAGGGGTCATAGCTCCATGTCCAGCTCGTACCGCGAGCTGCATGTTGGACTCGACCTTCGGCCTTCAAGGGGCTTGTTCTAGTCTTGGACAATGGAGGCGAGCCCCTTGGGCTTCCTCGAGCTAATGACAGAAGCTCCAGTTTCAGGGGAGTTCATGAGATAACTACGATTAGTCAGCAGCTCGGCTTGCTAATCAGCCCGTGGGAAAACCAGGGCGTACAAAGAGCATAATCATAATTTTGGCCCGTTGAGGGCATAAATGTAAATACTTGTAATAAACTGTTGAGACCACATTATTATGTGGATATATTTGCAGCTTGTGACTCGAGGCAATCCTAGTGAGCGGTTTAGCGAAAAAGTCACAATGGGAATTTATACCCGGCTTGGGGTGAGTCTGGGGGTATTTTTGGGAATTTAGGAAATATATTGGAGGCTATTTGATATTGAGGAATATAATTGGTAATTAGAAAGGTGCCGGGAGGTAAGTGGTAATTATTAGAGACACTCAAGGAATTAGCGAGAATTGGGAGCAAATGACCAAAATGCCCTTAGAATGTTTTAAGGTTTAGATTTTAATGGGAGGGCAAATTGGTCATTTGGCTAAAAAAACTGAGATAAGCATCAATCTGCTTTTTAGCCTTAATGGAAAGTGTAGAGGGTAGTAGAAACTAAAATAAACAAAAAGAAAAGAAAGGAAAGCTAAAAGAAAAAGAAAGAAGGAAAAAATAGAGGTATTTTCTTCTCTCTCACGGTTTAGGTCTTCTTCCCCATTTCTTGAAGGAATTTGTAGCTAAAATTAAGAGAAGGCTTATGCTAAGGCTCAACACTTGGGACCTTGATCAAGCTTGAGGATTCAGCAGGAATTAGTCACCCAATTGAGGTAAGTTTCATGGTTTTTCCCTTGAGTTTCTGGTTTTAGCTGAAATAGTTTTCTAAGCTGAGTTTTGATGGGAATTCCAGGGAATTAAGGCTGAGGTTTTGAGGAGTGAAAGCTAAGGAGGTGTGGAAGATAACCTAGGTCGAAATTCTCCATCAAAGGTATGAAGTTTTGGCCTTGAAGTTCTGAATTTTCTGTTGTGCTGCTGAGTTTTGAGCTTTAAGCTCAATCATGGTAGTTTCTTTATTTTGGGGTGGATGTGGTTGAATTTCATATGGTTGGGTTCTATGGGGGTGAGTTATAGGTGTTGGTAGGTTTATTTTGAAGTATGGTTGAGGTTTGGAAAGGTTTTAGGGGGTTTTGGGTTCGAGGAAAATTGAAGGAGACAAATCTGGGCATTTTGGCTCTGGAAGTAGTGCTGTAGCGCTAGCCCTTGGGCGCTACAGCGCTAGGCTTGGGTTCTTGGGGCATTTTTGGCTCTAGTTGTAGCGCCATAGCCCCCACTTTAGGGTGTTGTAGTGTTACCCTGTTTCCAGAAGAGGGTTTTTGGGTTATTTCTTAGGGTTTTCACCCAGGAGCTCAGGGTTTGATTCCACCACCCCGTTTGGTGGAATTAGGGCTTCCCGAGGGCTCGAGATTAGTCCCGAGGCTAGGTTTTGGAATTTAAGTTTGGTGATGATACTAATTATGGTTGTGACTAGGTGTACCTCGAATCGAATCATGCTTGAGGGTCGGTTTCGCTAATCAAGCTATCAGAATCTAAAGGTAAGAAACTGGACCTGGTTATGTGTTAATGATGGGACTAAGAGCTCCCTATATATATGTATGATGTCATAGATGGTACTATGCCATGAACATATGATAAGTGGCCTAAGAGTGTCGGAATCAATATTTGCGCACAGGGCGCAATTCAACCACTGGTAGCTTAGGACAGCTTAATATTCATTGAGCTGGGTTTAAGCGAGTCGGAGTCAGTGGGATAAACAAGGGGTGCGACCTAAAGGCGTCGACCTTGGTTAATATATGAATTAGTTGTTGATGATATTTGATGAACTTGGTATGCTGAATGCCTGATTATGTAACTATTATGGATTGTTGAGCATATGGCTAAGCTTTATGAGTTGTCTGATTGTCGATTTGTAAATTGATTGTTTAATGATTGTACTCTGTTATCTGGTTTCTTGCTGGGCCTTGGCTCACAGGTGCTATGTGGTGCAGGTAAAGGTAAGGGCAAAGTGGACCAGTCCTAAGTTGGAGAGCTTTGGGGCTGAATGTGCATAGTCAGCTGATCGGCCGCCACGGCCGAGGAGTGATACTGGACGAGAAAAGCCTAAATGTCTATTTTGCCCTTAGAATGGCTAGTAGCTGTGCTTTTATCTTGAATTTTTGTAAATTGTCTTTTAAACATTATTACTATTGGGATCCCATATTGAAAATGTTTGATTATATGAAATGTAACTTTTGTGACCGAAATCTTTGAACTCTAGCTCAATTATAGTTTCAGTAACACGTTTCTAACTAAATGACCTGATTAGCAGGTCTTGCACCTTTATAAACACACAGTGTAACAGTCTTGGCTATCCAGGGCATTACATCACAATTACGAACATATTTTATTTTCAAGAATGAGTCATATATATATATATGTATAGTTGAAAATATACAAGGTTATAATTCTTGTAAGTTCATGATGATCATACGACCTTATCACATCGATAAGAAATTATGACATACAAATTCAACAATGATTCAAGAATGAAAAGTGAATATAATTAAATACTCATTATCAAAATAATATAATTTTTTGTCTCATACATCTTGGACAAAAAAATATAACTATATAGCAAAATAATTTTCATAAGAATTATAATTTGAACTTATAAATAATTATGAAAATTTTGAGAAATGACTGCACTAACATTCTAATGAGTGGCACTTTTATAAATGATATCTATGAAGTAAAAAAAAAATTAACAATAAAACTGGACAAGTTAAAATATTTATAAACAGAATATTTGAAAACTAGTTGAAATATATCTATTTTTCTTTTAAAAATGCAAGATATTCAATTTTATTTTTACTTCCCATATGCAAAATATACATATTTTATTGAGCACCATATAAGAATTAATAATAAAAAGAATCTTCTGGTTCTTCATCTAAATTTAGATAAATTTATATATTTCATTGCATATGATTGATCATTCAATTAATGAACTTCAAGTTCACGATACTTTGTATTTCACTAAAAAATTTAACATATACATAACTGCTATAAAAGTTTCATTTTTGTTTATATATTAGAGAATGAAATAATTTTAATATCTTTCAAAATATATAATAGCATTGATTCTTCAAGAATCATATTTCTCCATTTGATTTTTGTAATATACTATGTTCAACAACATTATATTTGACAATTTTATCTATCCATTGGTGTGCTTGCTTAAAAGCACAACTATTTTTCAAATATAAACTTATCATTCATTTAAGTTAATACACAATGATTATAATCATAATATGAATATATCAATTTTTTTTCTTTCAAATTTCTTTCCAACAAGTGGTCAAATTTATTAATGAAATAAATCATTCCTTATTCTTATGACTTGATATATTAAATAATTAAATGTACAACTGGTACATATTATAAGTCATTTTTTTTGCCACATTCACAATTATATAGTAATTGTACAATTGGTACATAAAATATGTTTAACTTTAGCTAGCAATATATTGTGTTATGGTTTCATCAAGAACCTTTTTAAATAATTTTTGTGACTATATAACACTTTGAGGAATGTAATTATAAATTACATTTTGATCAATGACAAAGTTCTCTATAATACTAATAATTAGATATTCACTTCTAGGGATGTGCAATGAATAATTTGTTGGATTAAGCTTATACAGGATCGTTATTTATTTTCATGTATATCTAATATTAAACAAATTAATACGAGATAGCCTAAAACATGTTTCTAAAATCGAATTCAAAGATAAACAAATAATATAATACTTACATTATACGCAGCGGAATTAAGAGTCATTCCTTCAGTTTCTCTAACTCTTGTATCCTTTCTGTCGCAGAGTATTATTAAGAAACTGAACCGATCTTCTATTTTCTTCACAATCTTCCAATGTATCCTTAGAACCACCTAGACTAGTGTGGGAAATTCTCAACACATGAGATAGATAAAGAGAGAAGAAGAGAAAATAACAAAGTGGCTTAGAAAAGGACTTGTGTTTAGAGAGAATCTAAAACTATCAAAAAATCTGACTTGTAACTTGTCAAACTTATTCTTCTTTTGACTTCTCTCTAAGCACTCCTTTTATAGACTCAATTAGGCCATTTAATTTAATTAAAAAAATCAATAAAATAATAGCTATTTTGAAGCCCTAGGTCGAAATTATCATGGGCTATAGGCCCATGAAATTTCCTATTTGATTATAAGCCCATTGGACTTAAAATCAAGGCCTGTATTATTTTCTATTGATTAAATAATTATTTAAATCCTTTATCAAATAAATTATTTATAATTTGAACCTTGATTTAAATTTATTTATTAATTTAGATACCAATTTATCTTAATTAATAAATCTGCCATAATTTCTCTTTTCTTCTCAAAATTACACAACTCTGTGAAACTATCCAAAATTGACCTAGTTAACTTTGATAATTCTAATTGATGATTAAATCAATTAATTGAGACTATCTAGATGATTTTATCCAAGGTACAATGGGGACCATGGGCCTATGAAATCAAGCTCCAATAAGTTATCATAAATCTAACAAATAAATTTACTAACTTATTAATTCCTCGTGACTCCACTATAGACTTGGAATTGCACTCTTGAATTCATAGAATGCTCTATAACAAATATAGATACGCTATTAATTATCCATTGTTACAACCATAATTGTCACTCAATCCTCTATAGACGCTCTACAATGAGATAGGACTAAAATACTGTTTTACCCCTCATTGTATTTTATCCTTAAAACACTTAGTTCCTTGTAAATGATATTTCAGTAAACTAATTTAATTACTGAAATGAGATCTCTATCATTTAACACCTTGAACCAAACTAAAAGGAAACCATCATTTCACTTCTTCATCAGAACCTATAGATGTTCATATCTATGATTAACACTCCCACTCAATTATACTACCGAGTTCCCAAGATGTAAGTATGGGCTAGTCCGTAGGGTAAGCTGGTAACGAACAAGTCAGAGAACTCAAATAATACAATCAGTTAGAATACTAACCACTTAGAATTGAGATTGAATTGACCTATGGTCAACTATATGATATGACTAGAATAGATAATAACAGTATGTTTACTTATCTTATCAACTGTCAATATCTGTCCAGTCCGATGTAACAAATACATCCGATCTTATCTACTTTGCTAATGTTCTGGAAAGAACATAACACTGTAATGTGTAAGTAGATCATATCGTAGATTGACAAGTCAGTGTAAACCCCGTGCACTGACTAATCTTAGGACTAACTTATTTTGAACATATAATCATATTTATATTCCACTGTGATTACATCACTATATATAAGATTAGCTATATGCTCGGGATTTAATAGAAGCTTATATTAAACAAATAATCATGAAAATAAAACATGTGAGCAAAGTGATTAACCAAGTCAAAAAATGATTTTTATTCTTTTATTGATAATAAAATGAGATTACAAAGAATTTGGGTTTTAATTATGGCATAAAACATATTCTTGAATAATGTGATACTTCCTTTCTATATGCTTACTCCTCTTGTGACTTCGAGGTTCTTTCGAGTTGGCTATCGCTCTTGTATTGTGACAAAACAACACAAGGGGTTTATCCATTTCTGGAATAACACCAAGATCCGAATAGAACTTCTTTAGCCAGACTATTTCCTTAGTTGCTTCTGACGCAGCTATGTACTCAGCCTCCATGGTGGAATCAGAGATTGCAGACTGCTTTACGCTTCTCCAAATCATAGCTCCACCCCCAAGAGTAAACACCATTCCAGAAGTAGACTTTCTGTCATCGACATCAGTCTGAAAATCTGAATCGGTGTAGCCTACAGGGTTCAGAACACCACCCTTGTAGACTAACATATAATCCCTAGTCCGTCTCAAATACTTCAGGATATGCTTAACTGCTATCCAATGTTCCAGTCCTGGGTTTGACTAATACCTGCTCACTACTCCCACTGCATAGCAGAAGTCTGGTCTTGTACACAACATGGCATACATCAGACTTCCAACTGCAGATCTGTAAGGAACTTTTCTCATTGCATCTTCCTCTTCAGGAGTCTGGGGAGACTGCTTCTTTGAAAGATGAATTCCATGGCGGGACGGTAGACGTCCTTTCTTGGAATTTTTCATTGAGAAACGTTCAAGCACTTTATCAATGTAAGCTGCTTGAGATAGAGCTAAAAGTTTGTTCTTTCTATACCTGATGATCTGGATACCTAGAACATAACTTGCTTCTCCCAAATCCTTCATCTGGAATTGAGTGCTCAGCCAATTCTTCACATCTTATAATTTCTTAACATGGTTTCCAATGAGTAAGATATCATCTACATAAAGAACCAGGAATACCACTATTTGACTTGACTTCAGTTGGTAAACATGGGGCTCATCAATATTTTGTTCAAAGCCATAGGTTTTGATTATTTCATCAAACCTAAGATTCCAGGAACGAGAAGCTTGCTTAAGTCCATAGATGGACCTATTCAACTTGTAAACTTTTCCTTCATGTCCAGATACTTTAAATCCTTCTGGCTGATCCATATAAATGACTTCGTCAAGCTTTCCATTAAGAAAAGCTGTCTTGACGTCCATTTGCCAGATCTCATAGTCGAGAGCGGTTGCTATGGATAGGAGGATGCAAATGGATTTGAGCATGGCTACCGGACTAAAAGTTTCCTCATAGTCCACGCCTTCTCTTTGGGTATAACCCTTTGCCACTAATCGAGCTTTATAAGTCTCGATATTTCCATCAACACCTCGTTTCTTCTTGTAGATCCACTTGCACCCAATGGCCCTAAAGTCACTAGGTGCTTCCACAAGATCCCAGACGGAATTTGAGTACATGGACTCCATTTCCTGTTTCATGGCTTCGAGCCATAGTTCCTTTTCAGGGCTAGCCATTGCCTGTTTGAAAGACAATGGATCATCATCACTAGTGTCACCAACAACCATATTGGTTTCACCATCCAAACCATAGCGAACTGGGTTTCTAGAAACCCTCCCACTACGACGAGGCTCCATGACTGTTTGCTCAGGAACAGTGGTACTTTCTTCATTTAAATCGACTTGCGTCAGTTGTACATGAAGAGTAGGAATTTCATCATCAACTCGCGTTGATGACGATGGAACATTGGTTGGAGTCAATTCTTTAACCATCTCCTCTAAAGCTACTTTGCTGCGAGGTTTAAAGTTCTGGACATAGTCATTTTCCAGAAAAGTAGCATTTGTAGAAGTGAACACTTTCTTTTCTTAATGACTATAGAAAATTCCACCCCGAGTACCTTTAGGATAGCCAACAAACATGCAAACTTCAGTTCGCGGTTCTAGCTTTCCCTCCTTTTTCCTTAGGACGTGAGCGGGACACCCCCAGATTCTATAATGGCGTAAACTAGGTTCACGACCATTCCAGCATTCTAAAGGTGTTTTGGGGATTGATTTTGACGGCACGACATTGAGAATGTCATTTGCGGTTTCAATTGCATGTCCCCAGAATGAAGTTAGTAGAGTTGAGTAACTAAGCATGCATCTAACCATTTCCAATAAAGTTCTGTTTCGGCGTTCTGCTACACCATTTTGTTGCGGAGTACCTGGGGCAGTAAGTTGTGATAAAATCCCAAGTTCAGTTAAATGATCTTGGAACTGAATATCCAAATATTCTCCACCCCTATCAGATCGCAAGATCTTTAACCTTTTACCTAATTGATTCTGAGCCATTGCTAGGAATTCCTGAAACTTTGAAAATGTTTCTGATTTCCTATGCATTAGGTAAAGACATGAGTATCTAGAGTAATCGTCAATGAAAGTGACGAAATACTCAAAACCACCCCTGGCTTGTACATTCAAAGGTCCACAAACATCTGAATGCACAAGACCAAGTGGTTCTTTGGCCCTATCACCCTTTGCAGAGAATGGACGCTTGGTCAGTTTGCCTTCTAGACAAGATTCACAGACAGGTAATTCACCTAAGGTGAGTTCCCTCAAAGGTCCGTCCTTTGTAAGTCTTTGAATCCTATCATAGCCAATGTGACCTAGTCTCAAGTGCCATAAATATGTCATATTATTGTTATCGGTCTTTTGACGTTTAATGGTCCTAGGTTTAGCTACTTTGAATAAATCATTGTTAAGAACGAGGGGTTCGTTAGGTCTCAGAATATAAAGCCCGTTTTCCAAACATGCAATACACAATTGTGATCCATTGAAAGAAATAGATATATTAAAACTTGTGAAAGTCATAACAAATCGTTCTAATTGCAACATGGAAACTGAAATTAAATTTCTACTAAAATCTGGAATAAAAAATGCATCTTTTAAAATTAAAAATTTATTTCCGAACTTCAGACGAGCTCTTCCTCTAGCTTGGACCGCAACGAACGCTCCGTTCCCAACTCTAAGCTTTAAGCCGCCTTCGTTCACTTCCTCCCACGATTCAAGAAGCTGTAAAGAGTTACAAACATGGTTAGTAGATCTAGAAACAATAATCCAAACAGATTTATCATTCTCTAAAACACATGTTTCCAAGATAAATGAACTATAATCATTACCTTTGTTTTTATCTGCTAGAAACTTGGGGCAATCTCGTTTCCAATGCCCCTTCTCTTTGCAGTGAAAACATTTATCTTTACCTTTCTTTTTTTTCATGTTCTTCCCCTTAGGTGTCTGTGCACGTGGTCGTGCACTCGTCTTTGCAGCCTTTGTAGGCTTGGGGCTGTTGTTTTGTCCACCTTTCCTCTTGTTTCTAGCTTTCGAAGACGAAGCTGGGTTAGCTTCAGCCTTAGCTAGATGAGCAGCAACATCAGTAGTCTTATTTTCGCCTCCTTTACTAGGTCCACCCATGACAGGGTCAATAATCTGCAGCTTGTTCATGAGCTACGTCAGACCATAGTTGAGTTGAGCACGAACATGCAAACACGGTGCAATCCGAGAATTTACGGTGCCATCACGAACGTGCAGAGACGGTGCTATCCAAGCATTTACAGTACCATCACGAGCATTGACGGTGCCATCACTAACGTGCGGACACGGTGCTCATTCTGGGGATTCCTCAATCATGACGAATTCAGAGTTGTCACCAATCAACTCTATGTTGATATTCTGCTTCCAATTAAGGAAGTTTTCTACAGTGAGTTTCTCCATCGAAAGTTGAGAAAGGATGGGAGTAGACACAAAAACTACTTACCTTAAAACTACAAATTATCAATAAAATAGAAATCAATCACATTTGCTCAATAAAACTTCTATTCACACAAATTTCAAGAAATAGCACAACATATACCAAAAATATGTAAGATATGAGAAAAAATACCAAAACAATCATATCTCTATTTCTTTAGGTTTTTAACTAATCTATGATATCTTTGTCCCGGTTGGCGAGAGTCAAAAATACCACTAGTTAAATAAAGTTGTAAACTCATTTAATAATGGACACCATTATTAACAACCTACTATTCGATCAAAATAAGAAAGCAAAATCTCTTATTTTATGAGCTAGACCTACAGTTTCGATAATCATAGATTTAGTCCTAGTAGTCAACGTAGGGGTGAGTCTAGTAGAATTTGACCTATAATTATCTATCTTTCGAGATCTAACCTTGTCAAAATAACTAATGAACACCTTCCGTAGGGGGACGAATCAAAGCGCCTCAAGGCCCCATTAAGCTATTGACTATGTTAAACCAACGGTGGAGATCGAATAAAATTCTTAAAATAAGCTCATTATAAAATTAAAATTAGTATTTTTATTATTTATTTTTAGAAAATTAATGACTATGGTTTTAAAAAAAAAAATAAACAGATTAAAATTTTTAAAACCAAAGTCCTATAATTTCTTATTAATTCTAAAGTGTCACATTGAAACAAATTCAATTAATTTAGAATTAATTTGTTGCTAATCAATATTTAGGTTTAACTAATATAATGAACCTATACAATTAAGTTCAACTTAGGTAAATGGGCCTTAACAATTGGGCTTGTATGGAGGAGGGCTGGGTCCAGTATGTCGTTCCCACTACAAAGGCCCCCTATCTTCCATACAAGGTCCAAAAGACAGGAATTTAAACCTTCGTTTTATTAATTGTTTTTAATTGATTAGGCCCACTATAGTCATGCAAAGCAAATGGGCCTTCACAAGTGGGATCACCCACAAGAGTAGAATTTAAACTTTACATTTTCTAATGGGCCCAAATAAAACCTATCATTTTATGAATATTTTATTTGGCAAAATACCATATATCTAACAAACATATGGGCCACTATATGCATCTAAGCCCAATTGCAAAAATACCTCATATAGTGCAAACAGACATGTTATAATTGGATGGGCCTAATCATGTTACTATATGAGCAATTCTATGAATTTATGCAAAAATACCACAATTTATTTCATTTGAAAAAATACCACAATTAATTATCTAGAATTTATCAAAAAAATTCAAATTAATTAAATTTTTACAAAAAATAAGTCAATTTAAATGAAATTTATCAACAATTAACAATAGTTAATTTAAATTTCATTTATCAACAATCAACTTGGTTTTAGGTTAATTTAAAAATATATTAATTTAATTTAAATAGGATTTATCAACAATTAACCAAAGTTAATTTAAATCCCATTTATTAAAAAAATATTTTATTAATTGGCTGAAAAAAAAAATAATATTTTTCAAAATTTAACCAATTTTAAATTTTAAAATCCATATCTTAGCTATTTTCCAAAATATCTTGTGTTGTTACAACTATTATCTAATATTTTAACCATTTAAAAATAATAAAATACAAATAGTTATAACAACCTTAAAATATCTCAAATAGTTAAACAAATTCAAATATCCATAAAAATATCTAACTAACAATATTCAAATTTCAAATAATTTAAATATTAAAAACTATAGAATAAAAAGATATTTATATTTTCAAATAAAGATTTAATAAAAATATCAAGAATTTAAATAAAAATATCTTAAATATCTGATATCATAATTCTAATATTTTAATATATTAAAATATTTAAAATTAAGTTGTTAGTCTATTTTTAAATTTGAATTTGAATGTTTGTAGAAAATATCTAATTTTTTAAAGCTCAACTAACAAAAATATCTTATTTTTTTAAAAAAATTAAATGATAAAACAAAAAAGATATTTTTGGTTTTGATTATAAATAATTTATTTCTACAAATTTTATTAATTTAAAAAAAAAATTTGATGAATAGTACCCGCGGTACTGTTCAGGGGTTACTGTTCATCGCTGGTGGCTGGTGTGCGTGGGCGCGCGCGGGCGTGCGCGCGGAGGCGCGCGGGCGTGCGCGCGGAGGCGCGCGGGCGTGCGCGCGCACATGGTATCCAGGCCAAATTTTTTCCAAAAATTATTTTGAGCAATTTTTCAAACCAAAACCATTTTCTAATTAATTTTTAACATGTTTTACACAAAATAAAGCATATATAAAAATTAATAGCATAGAAAACACAACAAAATAACCTAAAAATTGCTAAAATTCACATAAAATCAATATGTTCGTAAAAACATGAAAAACCATCCAATTATTCAAACATATCATATAATCCAATTTTAAACATGTTCATGCATGAAAATAAAGATTACCAAAGTCTCTGAGGCCAGTTGTTGGATTAAGCTTATACATGATCGTTATTTATTTTCATGTATATCTAATATTAAACAAATTAATACGAGATAGCCTAAAACATGTTTCTAAAATTGAATTCAAAGAGAAACAAATAATATAATACTTACAGTATACGCAGCAGAATTAAGAGTCCTTCCTTCAGTTTCTCTATCTCTTGTATCCTTTCTGTCGCAGAGTATTATCAAGAAACTGAACCGATCTTCTATTTTCTTCACAATCTTCCAATGTATCCTTAGAACCACCTAGACTAGTGTGGGCAATTCTCAACACATGAGATAGATATAGATAGAAGAAGAGAAAATAATAAAGTGGCTTAGAAAAGGACTTGTGTTTAGAGAGAATCTAAAACTATCAAAAAATCTGACTTGTAACTTGTCAAACTTATTCTTCTTTTGACTTCTCTCTAAGCACTCCTTTTATAGACTCAATTAGGCCATTTAATTTAATTAAAAAATCAATAAAATAATAGCTATTTTGAAGCCCTAGGTCGAAATTATCATGGGCTATAGGCCCGTGAAATTTCCCATTTGATTATAAGCACATTGGACTTAAAATCAAGGCCTGTATTATTTTCTATTGATTAAATAATTATTTAAATCCTTTATCAAATTAATTATTTATAATTTGAACTTTTATTTAAATTTATTTATTAATTTAAATACCAATTTATCTTAATTAATAAATCTGCCATAATTTCTCTTTTCTTCTCAAAATTACACAACTCTGTGAAACTATCCAAAATTGACCTGGTCAACTTTGATAATTCTAATTGATGATTAAATCAATTAATTGAGACTATCTAGATGATTTTATCCAAGGTATAATGGGGACCATGGGCCTGTGAAATCAAGCTCCAATAAGTTATCATAAATCTAACAAATAAATTTACTAACTTATTAATTCCTCGTGACTCCACTATAGACTTGGAATTGCACTCTTGAATTCATAGAACGCTCTATACCAAATATAGATACGCTATTAATTATCCATTGTTACAACCATAATTGTCACTCAATTCTCTATAGACGGTCTACAATGAGATAGGACTAAAATACCGTTTTACCCCTCATTGTATTTTATCCTTAAAACACTTAGTTCCTTGTAAATGAGATTTCAGTAAACTAATTTAATTACTGAAATGAGATCTCTATCATTTAACACCTTGAACCAAACTAAAAGGAAACCATCATTTCACTTCTTCATCAGAAGCTATAGATGTTCATATCTATGATTAACACTCCCACTCAATTATACTACCGAGTTCCCAAGATGTAAGTATGGGCTAGTCCGTAGGGTAAGCTGGTAACGAGCAAGTCAAAGAACTCAAATAATACAATCAGATAGAATACTAACCACTCAGAATTGAGATTGAATTGACCTATGGTCAACTATATGATATGACTAGAATATATAATAACAGTATGTTTACTTATCTTATCAACTGTCAATATCTGTCCAGTCCGATGTAACAAATACATCCGATCTTATCTACTTTGCTAATGTTCTGGAAAGAACATAACACTGTAATGTGTAAGTAGATCATATCGTAGATTGACAAGTCAGTGTAAACCCCGTGCACTGACTAATCTTAGGACTAACTTATTTTGAACATATAATCATATTTATATTCCACTGTGATTACATCACTATATATAAGATTAGCTATATGCTCGGGATTTAATAGAAGCTTATATTAAACAAATAATCATGAAAATAAAACATGTGAGCAAAGTGATTAACCAAGTCAAAAAATGATTTCTATTCTTTTATTGATAATAAAATGAGATTACAAAGAATTTGGGTTTTAATTAGGGCATAAAACCCCAGCATAATTGACATAAGTAATGAATCATTCACTTCAAAGAATAACATTGAAAAGACCATACTTGCTTTTGGCAAGAAATATTGCAAATATAATAACATGACTGATAATATCAATACTCATTGTTGACGCGGTTTTTCGCCAACAGAGAATTAAGAAAATAACAAGGTTGAATTAGTGTTTGATGATAAACCGAAGTAAGAAAATAACTCTCAAGAACACTGGTCTTTTTACGTGGTTCAGTGGTTAAAATCCACCTAGTCCACGAGTCTATATTATTATTGCTTTTCTCTCACTATTTTGACAGAGTTTCAATATTACAAAATAATTGTCCCCCTTCCTGTCAAATATTCTCAATATTGATAGAGAAATTCCTTGGACGGGTTTGGGTAACCGCATGAGTCAATCACGGATTTACACTATTGACCCTCGAATCGGCCAACAACATGGAGTCAGATAAACGATATAAAGTAAGATGAAAAATGAAAAGAACTCCAGACAAATTTATAAACGACACAAACGATTTATAGTGGTTCGACCCTAATAGAATGGTAACAACCTACATCCACTTAGTGTTCTTATTGATGTAGTATTCTAAGAACAGTGCTCAATGAACTAGGGTTCACGAGTTTCACTAGATCTCAGATAAATACAATTGTGATGGATAACAATACTCTTTTTCTCTCTTAGAATCTCTCAGCTCAAGCATTCTCAAGCCAAATGTTCGAAACGCAAAAGTCCCCTCTCTTGAGCCCTTTGATTCTTATTTATAAGCTCAAGAAGGTTTACATGGGCCAATGGGCCTTAATTACATTTAATACATGTGTATCTAAACAATAATGAAAATTGTAATTAATACGTAATTACAAGATTGCATATTTAAAGGAAATAACTGAATATATGCAACCAGCCTGGTCGCCCTTGATTACTTGATAAGCCAATGATCCTAGTCGAGGGTCGAGGAGGATGTGTTCACTTAAAATTGCCACGTGTTTCCCACATGTAGATCAATGCTACCACGTCATCAGGTAGTCCATTATTGGGTAAACATTTGCCCCCCCAATTTTATTTTACTACGACTAGTATAAAGTAAACATAAATGATCAACCCTTTGCGTGACCTGTCAGTCCTGTCAGAGCCATCAATGCCTTTTTTTGAAAAAGGCAACCAATCATGTCATTGTTGTTCCTAAAAAGCGATTTGACGGCTATCACACTTTTCCATGCCTCGAAAAACCATCTCCCATCATTACCTTATTAACCGTGTATCGACCACTATAAATAACTCTCAGAATTACTTTTTACTTTTTACTTTCCTTCTGTCCTCAAGAACACTGAAGAACGAAGCAAAACAGAAGAACGAAATACGAAGGATCCAGAAAACTCAGACGACTTCGGTGATCCGTGGAGTCTTTGTTCAACCACTCAAATTAACGCTCATATCTCTCCTTCAACTTTCTACTCAAGAAAGTCCCTTGAACTGCTTCATCTCTGAGATGCCATGCAATAGTTATATTTTGAGTTTTCTTGTGTGTTTTTGAATTCTGAGTTCCTGAATGTTCTTGAAAAAAAATGATTGGGGTAATCGGGCTAATAGGTATTAACATGATAGGATAAGGGTAAAACACTAAACGAGGCTTAGGAATTGGTTTGGGAGTTAGGATTATTGATTTAGAGTACAAAATCGAAGTAAGAATTCGATTTTTAGGCATTCGGAAAAAACTGGGTTTTTCCCTCCCTTTTTCAGAGTTGAAAAGTTTTCTTCGAAAAACTTTTCATTTTTGCTTTTTAATCTGTTTTCCAAATTGTTCGCATATTATTTAGTGTTTACATTAGAATGTTGTTGGTTGTATAAAAGCTTAACTTTTATGCATGACCAGCTTTATCCCAACGCTTCCACTTCTTTAGTCTATTAGCCATAGGTTCTCATCTCCCCTTCTCTGTTCGCAGATTTTCATGCACGACCCACTGGGGAGGTGAGAGGCCAATTGACGACGACTTGCTAGTGCTACTACTCGAAGATCAAGAATAGTTGTCACTGCAATTCTCAAAAATTCTTTTTTCTCAATACAACCCTGCAGACAGACCAGCGAACAACCCAGCAAATATGGGTTGCGTGAAGTCTATCGCTCAAAAAATAAAAAAGAATATAACCAAACATCCTACTACTCAGCCTGCTCCTCGGGCTGAAACTCCTCCGACCAAACTTCAACCTGAAAACACTTCCTCGCCAGAAATTCAAACCAAAGCCCAACCCCACGACGTCCTTCGACCAGAAATCGAATGGTATGTAGCAACCCCTAGTATTATTACAGCTAGGATGGTAGCCAATTATCTCAAGAAGTATGGCCTTCCTGGGATAACTCTCATCAAGCCCATGATCGACCAGCAAGCAAACCTGCCTGGGGGCGCCTTCAGCGCCTGGTCAAGGTATCACATTAAGGCAGAGGAAACTTTGCCTCTGCATCCATTCTTCCAGGGGGTGGCCAACTATTTCAAGGTCGCTCCCTTCCAAATCACCCCAAACGGATATAGAGTGCTTTCTGCTCTCTATATCCTATATAATCACAAGAAGTGGCCCGTTCCTACGCCACATGAGATCAATTACTTGTGTTATCTCAAATATAACCCCAACCACAACAACACGGGGTTCTTCCATTTCTACCATCAGGAATCTGCTCGCACCTTCCTGAGCGACATTACCCACAAGTCCAACGTGGGGAAGTACTTCCAGGAGTACTTTTTAACACCAGACCTGGTCGCCCACAACCTGGTCTTCACTAAAGGAGGTAAGTCCTTTACTTAATGGTCGTTTGTTTTCTGTTATCTTTCCTATTCACATTTTAGAACTTCGGTGTTGTTCAGGTCAATGGCATCGACCACTCCCCACTCCAAACATGGATATACGAGCAGCAGCCCTTGCCAGCATGACAAATATTGAAAAAAGTGTCAAAGAGTTGGCACGGAGAATAACCTGAGGCTGGTTGGCCTTCTTGCACCTCACCGAGATGTGAGGGAATCGACAGTGGGAAGTGTAGCTGGGAGAGAAGTTCCTTAGCAGAACCAGGATGTGTCACAACCCCCGAGGAGGGCTACATGAGTGACCATCAGGGAACCCTCCATTACTCCACGAGCAGCTGCTGCCTCTGCTTAATAGGGAAAAGGCAAGCAGAAGCTTTCTGAACACCCCAAGCCTGTACTTAAGTCCTTGGATGAGAACGATACTGACGTCTCACTTTTAGATAGTTTGCCCATTCCCTATCATTTATTTGGCGGGGATGGCAACTTTAAATACGCGACTAGTTTAGATTCAGATTTCTTCAAGGCAGAGAGTGAGTGTAGCAGTAATACAATAGATAATGTAATGACCAGTAGTTGTAGCTCGGGTATTTTACTTATAATTTATTTTCTCTCCATTTCCTTGTCTTTTTTGTATGACAACTTGCCCTGACTGATCGTATGCTTCTTTTTTGCAGACACGCCTGCCAAGAAAGCGTTCGATTTATGCACCAACCCTACTACCACCACTCCTGTGAGCAGGAAGAAATCAAACAGGAGCCAGCCAGGAGAAGGCTGTAGTGACCTATTCGCAAAGAGGGCTCTGACAGAGGACCCTCTTGTACCTACTACTTCCAAAGAGACAACTCCCCCTCCAGGCCCTACCGACCAGACTTCTCCAGCACCCACTGACCAGAATCCCCCAGCTCCTGCCAACCCAAGTCCTGCTGCTCAGCCAGATAAAACTCTGGTCGAGCGATCCTGAACTCCGCCTGCTTTTTGGCCAGTGACAGGCTGAAGAAACTGTCCAGACACTGGCGTAGTTTGGAATCCTTCAGCAACACTCCTACCATTCCGGTCGACCAGCTCCTTAGTCGCGCGCTGAACGAACTACTCACTATATGCCATTGCTTCCATTGTGGTTTAATTGTTTATCTCTATGATAGATACTAACATCCTTTTCACTTTTATTTTCTGATCGCAGGGGATTCTGACCGTGAGTACCAGTTCGCGCCGCTCGGAGGAGGTGGTCGCAAGTATGCTGAAGAGATCAAGGTGGTTGAGGAGAGGCTGGTCGAGCAGCACAAGGTGGTTGAGGCCAAGCATGCTGAAGAGATACGAGCAGCTAAGGCTAAGATCGCCAAGCTCGAGGAGGAACTGAAGAACAAGGAGGACTCTGTGGTCAAAATTTCGGCCTCCAAGGAGAGGTACAAGGAAGCCTCGCTGATAAACTACCGAGAAGCCTACAAACTTCAATCGGTCTTGGAAATCAGCCGCAAAGAGGTTGCTAACCTTGAGGAGGACAATGCCCACAACCTGGAGAAGTATGAGGGAGCGGCGCTCCAATGCTTCTACATGTTCTGGAAGAGCAATCCCAAGGCAGACTTTACCTACCTACCAGACCCTATAAGGGAGGCTGAGTTGGTGAAGTGTGTTGCTCAGCTAGAAGAGGAGGAGAGGGCTCAGGGATCCCCTGAGATATCTTTGGCAACATGCATTGAGGGCGTCAATGAAGATGCTGGGGCCACCATCGACCAGCAGCCACAATAGCCTCAGGATCCTTCTTACACTTTATAAATTTTTACCTATATTTATTTTAACTTGTAACTTGGGACACACGAACCTCGGTTCGTGATGTCAAGACAATTTATTTTTTTGCTGCACGGGCAGCTTTTTCTTTTAATTAACAATTTCATCCGAGCATAAACTGCTCGCAGTGAAAAGATTTTACTTTTGACATTATAATATTTGCACTTTATTATAACATCTGTTCGCATGACCGAACTTAGCATAGTGCTCTGTTTTGATTTAACAAAATTTAAACAAAATTTTGAAAAATACTCTAAGTATCGTAGCATGCTTTCAATTATTTTGCTCATGTGTTTACATATACTTATTGATATGCTTTTCTTGCTTGATACCTTATATTCCCCCCAAGTGATTAAGGAGCTTAAGGTCCTCGGTCAATTGCCTTGACTAAGACTTATTCGAACATAACTGCTCGGAATAAATATTTATAAAAATGCTAATAGAGCAAAACAACACACATAATGAGCAAATACTTGTAATAAATACAATGATTGGCAAGAATAACTGGCTGCACATAGTTCCTTTTATTTCTCGTAATAAATGGACAATCGTGTCTGTACGAGTGATAAAAAATTTGATCTTACACTTATAAGCGATCAGTCATATGATTGACTAACCCTTGTTCATAGACTTGTAAAAAGTGAAATTAATACAAGCCAATTCTTTAGAAAGAACTGTTTATTGATAATACTTGCGCAGGTGTTCTCCATTCCAATAGCGAGGAATGAGATCTCCATTTAAGCGAGAAGTTTATAAGTGCCTGGATTTAGGACTTCTTTGATTTGGTATGGCCCGTCCCAGGTAGGTCCAAGCACTCCAGTAGCTTGATCGCGGGTGTTGAGGAAAACTCTTCTAAGTATCAAATCTCCCACATTAAACTTTCTTTTGCGTACTTTAGAGTTGAAATATCGAGCGACCTTTTGTTGGTAAGATGCTACTCGAAGTTGAGATTGCTTGCGCCTTTCATCGACCAAATCTAGAGATTCCATCAATAACTGACTATTAACGTCTTGATCAATACCAACCTTCGGTGCGATATCAGATCTAATTCAACAGGCAACATAGCATCATACCCATAGGCCAAGGAAAATGGAGTATGGCTTGTTGCTGGTCGGTGGGATGTTCTATATGACATAAGGACTTCAGGTAACTGTTCTGGCCATGCCCCCTTTGCTTCTTCAATCCTTTTCTTCAGAGTATCCTTCAGTGTCTTATTGACAGCTTCAACCTGTTTGTTTGCCTATGGATGAGCTACTGAAGAAAAACTCTTGATAATCCCATGCCTTTCACAAAAATCAGTGAACAGATCACTATCGAACTGTGTGCCATTATCTGAACCAATCTTCCTTGGCAGCCCATAGCGACACACGATGTTCTTAACCACAAAATTAAGAACTTTCTTGGTCATTATTGCTGCAAGTGGCTCAGCTTCGGCCCACTTCGTGAAATAGTCAACAGCAACCACAACATACTTGATGTTGCCTTTTTCCGTGGGCAAAGACCCAATCAAGTCTATTCCCCACACTGCGATTTTTTTGTTTTAGCTCATTAGGGGTTGCTCGTGGTTTCTTGGAAAATCTTTGGCACTTGTCGCACTTTCGAACAAAATCCACCGAGTCTTCATTCATTGTTGGTCAGAAGTATCCTTGCCTTAAAATCTTTTTTGATAAACTCTGCCCCCCAGCATGATCTCCGCAAAAACCTTCGTGGACTTCCCACATTAATTCTTTAGCCTTTTCTTTTGAAACACACCTTAGGAGTGGCATTGAGTACCCCCTTCTGTACAAAACTCTGTCAACCAGGATAAACTGAGTCGACTGCCTCTGGAGGGCTCTTGCTTTGTTTCTGTACAACGGTAATATTCCACGTTCTAAGTACTCAATGAAAGGTGTCATCCATGTGTCTGCTTATTGGATGACTAGGGAGGTTTCTTCTATTTGGATGCTTGGTGCGGATAAACATTCAATAAGCACTATATTTAAGGTGTCAGCATCCTTTGTACTTGCTAACTTGGCCAAAGCATCAGCGTTTAAGTTCTGGTCGTGAGGTACCTGCTGGAGAGTATATTTGTCAAATTGTGCCAACAAATCCTTTGCTTTGTTTAAATAAGCACCCATCTTCAGACCCTTGGCTTGATATTCTCTGGCAATTTGATTAACCAATAACTGGGAGTCACTATAGATTTCAAGCGACTTTATGTTCATGGCCTTGGCTAATCTTAATCCTGCAATCAAAGCCTCGTATTCGGCTTCGTTGTTGGACGCTGTGAAGTTGAATCTAATTGCGCAGTGGAATCAATGTCCTTCAGGTGTGACTAAAATCACACCTGCTCCAGCGTTGTGCTCATTAGAAGAGCCATCTACGAACAACTTCCAAGAGGGAGTTTGGCTTTGAGGTTCAGGCTCTTCTACTGGCCCAATGTCCTGGTGCCCCGTAAATTTTGCGACAAAATCTGCTAGAGCTTGTCCCTTCACTGCTGCTCGTGGAAAGTAAGAAATATCGAACTGTCCAAGTTCAACTGCCCATTTCAGTAATCGACCAGCAGCTTCTGGCTTTTGCAGGACTTGCCGTAGTGGCTGGTCGGTGAGTACTGCGATGGGGTGAGGTTGAAAGTATGGTCGTAGCTTTCTGGAGGCTAAGATCAAGCAGTAGGTTAATTTCTCAATAGCTTTTTGCACCTGTTCCTCCTCTCTTACCAGGACAGCACTAGCAGCACATTCTGTGATCGCCAAATAGATGAACAAAGTTTCCTTTTCGATCGGCTTAGATAAAACTGGTGGTTGCGACATATGAGACTTTAAATCCTGGAAAGCCTATTCGCAGTCCTCTATCCATTCGAATTTCTTATTGCCCCTAAGTAGATTAAAAAATGGGACACACTTTTCCGTTGATTTGGAAATAAATCTACTCAAGGCGGCAATCCTCCCGGTTAAGCTTTGAACACCTTTTATCTTTGTTGGAGACTTCATCTCGATCAGGGCCTTGATCTTTTCGAGATTAGCTTCAATGCCTCGTGAGTTCACTATAAATCCCAAGAATTTCCCTGATCAAACTCTGAAGGAACACTTATGGGGATTCAGCTTCATCTGATACTTGTTTAAGACGTTGAAGCATTCTAGCAGGTCCCCAATGTGTTCTTCTGCTTTCTTCAACTTAACCAGTATCTCATCAACATATACTTCCATATTTACACCGATCATCTCTTTGAACATGTGATTGACTAATCGCTGGTAAGTCGCACCAGCGTTTTTCAAACCGAAAGGCATTACTTTGTAACAGTAAAGCCCTGTATCGGTCTGAAAGCTAGTGTGATCCACATCAGGAGGGTGCATACTGATCTGATTGTACCTAGAGTTTGCATCCATGAATGATAGGATCTCGTTCCCTGAAGTGGCATCGACCAGCTGGTCGATCCTTGGGAATGGGAAGCAATCCTTTGGGCAGGCTTTATTAAGGTCTGTGAAATCCACGCATGTTCTCCATTTGTCGTTTGGCTTAGGAACCAGTACAGGATTAGACCCATGATTAATAAAACGCTACCTTGATCAATTTTTTCTCCTTCAGCTTCTCGACTTCTTCTTTTAAGGCTTTCGATCTATCTTTGGTGAGCAACCTTCTTTTCTATTGCACTGGTGGAAAAATTTTATCTATGTTCAAGACATAGCTGATAACTGCTGGGTCAATCCCAACCATATCTTTGTATGACCAGGCAAAGACCTCTTGGTTCTTCTTCAAAAATTCCACCAGTTTTTGCTTTTTTGTTGTCTCTAAGTTTTTACCGACTTTCACAACCCTGGTCGGATCTGACTCATCCAGTTGGACATCCTCGAGGTCCTCAACTGGTCCTACATCTTCCTCAAAATCCCAAAAGCGAGGATCTAAATTCATATCCTCACTTTGGGCAACACCCTATTTGGCGACATGCTCACCTGATGGGGCTTGTATCTCATTGGCCAATTGCAACCCTTTTTTGGCTCTTTCCCTCGATCCACCCTTTTTTGCTTTAGTAATTGAGGAATTGTACCATTCCCTCTCTTCTCGTTGGTTTCCCAACACGCATCCTATCCTTGCGTCGGTTGGAAACTTCATGGCTAGGTGCCATACTGAGGTTACGGCTCGTAGATCGACTAGAATAGGCCTTCCAATCACAACATTATATGCATAAGGACAATCGACTACTATAAAAGTAGTGAGTAATGTCCTATTCGCAGGTGAAATTCTTGTTGTGACCAGAAGCCTGATCAACCCTGTTGGCGCGAGCCCTTCACCAGAAAAACCATAAATGGTTTGGTTGCATGGCTCCAAATCCTTCACGAACAACTTCATCCTTTCCAGTGAAGACTTCTACAGAATATTTACTTAGCTCCCTGTGTCCACTAACACCCACTTAACCATCATATTGGCAATTTGGACATCCACGACCAGAGGGTCTGAATGGGGGAACCAAACGTGCTGAGCGTCATGCTCAGAGAAAGTTATAAGTTCTTCCTCTGTTCGAGCTTTCTTGGGAGTTCGCTCCTCCACATTCAGCATTTCAATGTCTTGGTCGTGGCGTAAGTTTGGGTGTATCGCTCCCTTGCCTTCCCACTATCACCTGCTAGGTGTGGTCCGCCATAGATGGTTAGCAATGCACCTGCCACGGGAGCTGGCTGTAAAGGGGACGAGTGTTGGCGTACAGGTGCCTGCTCGTTGCCTCCTTGAGCCTCTTGCTGAGAACCTCCAGTGGTTCATACGTATCTTCTCAGGTGTCCTTGTCTGATAAGGAACTCAATTTCATCTTTCAGCTGGTTGCACTCATTGGTGTCATGACCATAGTCGTTGTGAAAATGACAGAACTTGGTTGTATCTCTCTTGGAGATATCTTTCCTTATCGGGCCCAGTCGCTTATAATGGACATTAGTGCTGGTCGTCTGGTACACCTCCGCTCTGCTTTCGACTAGGGTCGTGTAATTGGTTAATCTTGGATCGTATCTATTACCCTTAGGGCGCTTATTCTAAGATTTTGATGGCTCGTTGTTTGCCCTATTTCCACCATTTTTCCCGTTGTTTTTGTCGTTGCCGTTGGGTTTATCTGACCCATTGGTAGCTTTGGCGGGATCTTCCTTTGGCCCCTTGTCTCCTGCAGGCAACTTCCCTTCATTAGCAATCGCCTCTTCGAGCTTGATGTACTGGTCTACTTAATCCAGGAATTCTTGTGTACTCTTCACCCCATTCTTCCTTAAACTATTCCAGAGAGGTGAGTGGCGCCGCACTCCAGCAGTAAGTGCCATCATTTTCCCTTCATCGCAATCCGTCTTAGCTCCAGCTGCCGCTCGCATAAAATGTTGGACATATTCCTATAAGGATTCTCCCTCCTTCTGGCGTATCTTGACCGGTTGGTTGGCTTCAATTGGATGTACTCGAACAGCGTAGAATTTCCCGTAGAACTCCTTTACGAACATCTCCCATGACATTATGCTAGCAGGAGGGAATTTGAAGAACCACTCCTGAGTAGTATCAAACAAGGTGGCTGGAAAGATTCTACAGCGAGCATCATCCAACACCTTCTGGATGTCCATCTGTATCTCGAATTTATTCACATGAGATATTGGGTACCCATATCCATCGAAGTTGGGCAATACTGACATCTTAAATTTGTTTGGGGTTTTTGCCATCGCTATTCTTTGTATGAATGGAGTGCCTCTTCTCTGATCATACTCAATGTGGGATGTTCGGCTCCCCACCAACTGCTATACGGCCTGATTTAGCGCATCAATTTGGGCCTGTGCTGTGTCTGGTATTGCTGGGGCTACCAGTGCTGGAGGAGCGTACTAATCGTCCCTTTCCCGCCTATCATTGAGCACATCCCTCAAGTTGTCATCTCTACGACTTTGCTCGCTAGCGCCTAACCAATCAAAGATGTTAGGCTGCCTAGGCTGCCCCCCAGCGTTCTAGCTCGCAGGCCTATTTTCTCTTGGTGAGGGATTCCGTTCTCCACCCCTTTCTCCTTGTCTTCGACTAGCATTTCCTCTACCGGAATCAGTCTCATTGTAGTCGTGTCCATCTCGAAAATGTGACCAGTTATGTCGTGGCCTGCTGATCGCACTGTCACCTCCTCTTGCTGGCGTGTCCCGAGCGTCAGGGGGAGGCCTACGCTGGTCGGTGGGTCCTTGGGCATTATTATGCAGTGGGGGGCCCCTGACCGCAGAGCCTAACTCGAATTGTCTTCTGCTAGCAGAAAGATGTTGTCCCATGTTTGGTGGGTTTGATTCCTCGGTAGTTTGGCGTCTAGGGCGTCGGGGAGGCTACCCAACCATATTCTGCCTTTGATGCTGGGGATTATCTCGACCAGAATGAGAAGGTAACTACTGCTCAGGGTTTTGAAATGGAATATCCGGTTGAGCCGTAGGAGGTTGTCTAGCCTCTGAGGGCTTGTCGATTGAGGTGGAGGACTTAGGTCCAGCCCTTGTTGTGGTGGTGCACTTGGTGGCTGATCCGGTTGAGAAGTTGGTGCAAGTTTTCCCTGGGCCAACTGAATGGCTTCTTCCAGGGCGGCAGTGGAATCCCTCTGTCGGCGGTCCATGTCAGCCTACCGCTCATTCAATTCTTGATGTTGACGGTCAATTTCTCTCTGTTGTAATGCCATTGTCTCAGCCACATTCTCTTGATTAGCCGTCAGATTGGCTAACTCCTCCTGCAACACACTCAGTGTTGTCCTCAAGGTCTCAAAATCCATATCCTCCTCTTCGAAATCAAACTGTGGTTCATCTTCAGCCACATTTGGTGGAGGAGGCTGGGTGGATGCAGCACTAGAGGTTTGTCCCATCTTTCTAGATGTTTTTGCCATTTGATTTTTCTAGAAGTCTTGAGTTCAACTCTCAATGAAAGCACCAAAATGTTGACCCTCGAATTGGCCAATGAAACGGTGTCAGATAAACGATATAAAATAAGATGAAAAATGAGAAGAACTCCAAACAAATTTATAAATGACACAAACAATTTATAGTGGTTCAGCCCCAATAGAATGGTAACAACCTACGTCCACTCAGTGTTCTTATTGATGTAGTATTCCAAGAACAGTGATCAATGAACTAGGGTTCACGAGTTTCACTAGATCTCAGATAAATACAATTGTGATGGATAACAACACTCTTTTTCTCTCTTAGAATCTCTTTGCTCAAGCGTTCTCAAGCCAAATGTTCGAAAAGCAAAAGTGCCATCTCTTGAGCCCTTTGATTCTTATTTATAGGCTCAAGGAGGTTTACATGGGCCAATGGGCCTTAATTACATTTAATACAGGTGTATCTAAACAATAATGAAAATTGTAATTAATACATAATTACAAGATTGCATATTTAAAGGAAATAACTAAATAAATGCGACCAGCCTGGTCGCCCTTGATTACTTGATAAGCCAATGATCCTGGTCGAGGGTCGAGGAGGATATGTTTACTTAAAAATGCCATGTGTTTCCCACATGTAGATCAATCCTGCCACATCATCAGGTAGTCCATTCTTGAGTAAACATACACATTTATTACATTTAATATGAAATATTCTCATTTATACTAGGATATGATCTGATCATTAAATAAATAGTCTCCTAATATATGGGACATTAAATATCATAAGCTGGCCATAAACGATCGTATACAGTATCCGAGTCTTCGGGGATTCGCAGATACGCCATATCTCCAAATTACCCCAAGCTGGATATACTGTCGAGCTCGTACTGTGTAGGTCGTGCCTTATAAATATTATAAGCTTACCCTTATCAATTTATGCATCCCTATCTCGGACAACCATCATGAAAGCCGTGCTGTCTGTCTACATGGAAAATACATGGACTCCTTGGCCATTTTCTTCCATGCATTTATTTGCCAACTGTACATGATCTGAGTGAAAGACTCGTGCTAAAATTAGGATACACATTTGCCCCCCAAGTCCCTGCTCATGGTTTATGACGTCACCTTCTGACCTACACAGTAGGGACTTTTAGACTTCTAATGCAATAACCATGCCTGCCCACTACTCGAGTACCGGACACGTGGAACACTACAATTGGCGCCTGTTCGGGTTTCAAGGACTACAATAATTGTCTTGTCAACTTTTTGCCGTCATTTTGTCCTTTGAAACATAGCCCTTGGATCTTGTACTGACCAAATAAGATGGCTCAAATTGATCTACGTCGTTTACGTATAAATAGGATAGACAATTTCCACAGTTCACCACCTTTTATTTGAAATCTTTCTTCATCTTTTCTCTTCTGCGTTTTCAATCCCTTTTTCTTTCTCAGAGAAAAACCCAAAAACAATCTGTTGCAAAAACTCTCTGAAACCCAGTTACTCAATTACTCATGAGTCTTCCAAGAACTCTCCCTTGCGAAATCTACTTCTTCTATCGACGAACACATTGTAAGTCTTATTGTTTCGAATAAACTTTTTCTTTACTGATTTCTATGTTTTATTTACCATGCTCACCCATGCTTCACCGTAGTTAATATTAGGTTGTTTTCTCAATGTTTTTAGCACATAAGCTTCAACTTAGGTTTACTGAGAAAGTCTTAGAATATTTCTTAAAACTATAATATTCACATAATTGGGTCATTTCTAGGTAAATTTTGGTAGCTTATGGAGAATTTAAGGAAATACCCATTCGGGATATAGAAGATGAAATGTTAGGGTTCGAAACCAGATTACTTAGGGAACACGCTTCTTGGGTGGTTTTTCTCTAAATTTCCCCCCAAGGACAGTAGTGGCCGAATTTTCTGACACACGGATCCCTAAACATCAAGGGTCTGTTGGGAAACCGAGGCGCGTAGCATAGGGTAGCACGTGGGATCACGCAACGGGCTGAGATTAACTCAGCTCGTATATTAGAGATAGCAGTCTCCCTCGTACATCCGTGCCATAGCCTTTACAAAATCTTAGATCGTCCACTAAGTAACTCATCATTCTTGTTCGTTAGGTGATCTAATGGCACCCAAGAAGAACGCACCAAAGAAGAATGCATGTGGCTCGTTTGCTCAACAAGAAAACAAGGGAAAAGAGATCGCCTCTCCAGGACTGTAATGCCCTGGTTACTCCAAGACCGTTACTGTGAGCTTTGAACCATGCTTAACTCGCTAATCGAGTTCTTTGGTTATAAACGTGCATCTAGGTTTTGTTAATAGGCTGAGGTGAAAACCAATCAAAAGGAAAGGATATATGTTATTTAAAACATAAATTGTTCATGGGCCCATAAAAACGTTTACAAGTTATTTATAATACAAAATGGTCATTACAGTATAAAATTTACAACCCGCTGACCTAAGCGGCAAAATAGGGTTAACCTCTAGTCCCTCTGAGAAACTCCTTGGCCGTGGTGGTGAAGCGGCCGCATATGTACACATTGCCACCTAAGCTCTCCACTCAAGGCTAGGTGAGCTTTTCTTTCCCTTTACCTGCACCACATAGCACCCATGAGCCAAAGCCCAGCAAGAAAACTCATTACTGCATGTATATTGCACGTTCTGATATTTCAGCCTGGGTCTTTTAGGCAACTCGAGTACTGTTGGCTAACCAAGAACAATACTAGATAGTCCGCGAGTTCATATTTCCTCTGCGAAGACAGTGCGACTCCCCAGGTAAATAACATGAGCTGATGAATATGATACTAGATAGTCCGCGAGTTCATATTTCCTCTGCGAAGGCAGTGCGACTCCCCAGGTAAATAACACGAGCTGATGAATACGAAGAAATAAGACACGAGTTGGAGGCGCATATGAAGCACAACGTTCGAGACACAAACTGGCACTATATTCAGGTCGAGGTATGCTAAAGATCTACCATTTCCAGGGGCCTTTATAAACCTGGATACGTTATACATAAATGTGCGTGATCAGACATCACATGTCTATTTATCCCTGAATTCTCGAACACGTAACATATAAGTGCATGATCAGACATCACATGTCTGATTATGCCAGATGACCCATGATCAATTTTACCTAATGATTAGACCATACATTAATGTAAATTGTAATATTCATCATTTGTGCAAGACAGGTCAGAGGAAGGATTTGCATTCACGTGTTGACCCCAACACCTATCCTGGGATGGTTCTTCTATAAATACCAAGACCTTGGATAGGGAAAGGGGTTGGGTTTTTTCTCTGTAATGCAAGTACTCTGTCAAAATATAGAGAGATATATAGTAATAATACAGACTCGTGGATTAGGGGGATTTTAGCCTCCGAACCACGTAAAAAAGGAACGAGTGTTCTTGATAGTTCGTTTATAGCATTTCTAAGTGTCGTTTTCCTTATTACGGTTTATCATTAAGCACTAATCTATCACAGCTTTATACATAATTCACTATTGATGAAAAACCGCATCAACAGTTTGGTGCTTTCATTGAGAGCTACAGATTAGTGCTGTTGTGAAAGATTCAGATAAAAGTTCATCATGGTGGTCACTCGTTTAAGGCACGGTAACGAAACAAATCAGCATGGTGGGCAGGAAGCCCACCATACTGTTGTTTCCGATGAACAAAACCCAGAGATTCAGCAGCGGTCAGGAAAGCAACCGATGGGCCACGGAAACACTGGAAGTTCAGCGCCTCTACCGCTGAATCCGAACCCAGATTACTTGATTGCGGTGGAGTTGGAGAACATGTAGTTGAGGAGCCATCTAGCCAAAGCCAACAAGAAAATCGAGGAGGTCTTGGCTCGGCTACCCCCTCTTGCAACCGACGTTAACATCAGAAGTCCCGCCGAGATAGTCGACCAAGGCCAAGTCAATTGGTTAGAACCTCATACTCGAGTTCTGCACCCATGTCGCATGATCACCAGGAAACCTTGTTTGGTGGCTTTCCCAGGGATCATCAACGAATCAGCCAGTCGTTTAGAACCTTGACTCTGAGTTCAGCACCACTGTCAAACGCACCCAAGAGCGCCCATGGCAACCCACGTAGAGGATCAAGGGAAAACTTGCAAAGATGGCATGTCCCAACCAACCTCCCTGTGTCGCGATCAGATCGCCAAACACAGGGAATCAGAAATAGTGGAGCAGAGCGACCGCAGGCTAATTTTGTCCGACCTGATGGGATGAGAATCACCTCGCCGATTAGACATCCTCCATCACCGATAAGGCATCCATCTCCACCTCATTCTATTTGAAACGTCCCTACCTATGGAAACAGCAAGAGGAATCCTCCTCCCGCTACCCCTGCGTATGCCTCGCGAGCACATGGGAATAACCCAGATCCTCAACCTCAACAGCATGCTCTAAGTTTTTCTAATGGAAGTTATTGGACCGAGGGGTGCCAAAGCGGTGGGACTGGTACAGATTTGAGGAATTAGCTGAGCTCGGCTCAGAGCCCTCAAGTTGATCCACCGACCGATCTGCAAGATTGTCTAAATTAACAAAGGAGAAATCCAACTCGCGAAGGAGTCAGTGGCACTCACCACGAGGGGAGTCCTTCTGAAGTACGTGATAACAAGAATGTCCCACCAAACCAAGCTCGAGCTTGGAGGGACAATAACCCGTCAAACGTGTACGATCGAATGAGAGCTATTGAACAACCCCAGGGAACCAAGGACCAAACCCTCGAGAGGTTACCCCAAATAGAGAAGATGATGAAAAGACTCCTATCAGAGAGGGAAAAAGATGAATATGACTCAGGGGATGAGCTCGAGCTCTTCGCCCCCAACATCGCAACAACAACATACCCGCTGGGTTTCAAGATGCCCCATTTATCAAAATTCGATGGAGATGGGGATCCATCCAACCACTTGGGAATGTTCAATATTCTAATGATGGCCTATAATATCGGACCTGAGTTGAGAAGCCTGGTATTCCCTTCAACTCTGGTCGGCCCGGCTAGGTAGTGGTTCAAGCAATACAAAAAGCATTCTATCAGCTCATGGAAGAGTTTCTCCGCTGACTTCAAGAGGGCATTCCGAGCCTCTAAAGCGACTCACATCAAGGCGGACTCCCTTGCGAATGTAAAGTAGCAGCCCAAAGAGCCTCTGAAAGCTTATTTGAGTAGGCGACCTATGGAAAGAAATCCAGAGGAAGGACGTTAACACTGTGGATGAGTTCCTGAACAGGGCTCAAAGGTTGATCAACTTGGAAGAGGCACGAGATTCGGTCGCAGGAACCAACCAAGTCCTTGCCCAGCCCATTGGAACGGTAACGGGCGTTGCAGCTACGGCTCAAACTGTTACCCAGAATAACCAAGGGGGAGGTATCAAGAGGAAGGGAAGTAATGAAGGCGGCCATTATGGTTCAAAGAAAAACAAGCCCGTGGAGAAGTTCAAACTGATCTACACGACTTATGCCAACCTCACGAATACCAGAGAGCGCATTTTCTTGGCAAATTCTAGCCGCCTTCCGTGGAAAAAGCCGGAGCCTCTAAAAAATAAAAGGCCGAAGAGAGACCCTTCAAAAATTTTGTCGATTCCACAATGATATTGGTCACAACACCGATGATTGCAGGCACTTGAAGGATGAGATCGAGACACTCATCAGGGCCGGACCTTTGGCTCAGTATGCTTGGAATCGAATCACTCCTAATCAATTCACTGGGCAAAACATTCAATCAGCTCCAGAAGCCCCTGCAAATCAGACTGGAGCTCAGGTGAATCAGGACACCCCTCCTCCAATAACAAGGGGAGAGACAACAACCATCTCCAGAGGCCCTCATCTGGCAGGCACGAGCAAAGGTGCCCAGAAGAGGTACATCAATGAGTTGAGGTCTCACAATGGATTTGAGTTCATCCCAGAGCAGCATTTATCTAAGCAACAACGATTGGAGAAACAACCAATCAGTTTTACTGAAGAAGATGCTAGTCATGTCCAGTTCTCGCATAACAATCCTCTGGTCATAACCGTTGTAACACCCCAAGTTGCTAACAAGGTTTAGGATCTTGATTAGCGTGCCTGGAGAGCAATAAGTGAATTAATATGCTAATACATGAATTTAAGTGAATATGTGATTAGAATGCATGTTCAGGTGGTATAAATATGCATGTGGGCCCCGTTTGCATGATAGGGGTAAATTGGTAATTTTAGCCCATTGAGGGCATAAATGTGATAATTGTATTATGTCATTTGTACCATGTGAGTGTGGTGATAATAATGTGATGCACGTGCCGAGACGGTCCTAGAGAGCTAGATAACTCAAAAGTCACAACGGGATTTCACACCTGGCTCGGGAGGAGCCTAGGGGTATTTTGGGAATATTATAACTTGAGGTTGGGGATTTGTAAGTATTGGTTAATGGTATTTTAGTGGTTTGGGTAACCATTGGTAACCAGTGAGGATAACTACCCTAAATGATAAAATGGTATATTTGTAAGGGATGAGAAATGACTAGGGTGCCCTTGAGGTTTAGTTAGAAAAGGGATTAGATGGAAGGGTAAGATGGTCTTTTGGTAAGGATTTAGATAACTTCAGCTGAGAAGAGAAGTCAATCACGTTTTAACACTTAGGCATATTCTGTTTTGGCTGAAAGTTTGAGGAGAAAACTAGAAAGAAAGGGAAGGAAGAAGGGAGCTGAAATTTGAAGGACCTAGGAGGAGAATCAAGTGGTTGGAGGCAATTGAACTTGATCATAAACCAAGATTTTTCTGAGGTAAGGATTTATCTCTGTTTTGTTAAGTTTTTAAGCTTGATTTTTAGAGTGTTAGCATGAAGATTGAGAGTTCGTGTGTGGCTGTTTGGTGGATTCTTGGGGATGAAGCTTTCTTATCATTCAGTTTGGGAATAAGAGGGATTTTCTTGGAGTTGGACTTGGAGAAGGCTCAGGGGCGAATTTCTATTTGAGGTAAGGGTTTTATGCATCTCTATTATGTATTAGCTGCTGAGAATCAAGTTTCTGGTTTGTTAGTTTAAGGTTCATAAAGTTTCAAGTCAATTTGTGAATTGGGGATTTGATTGTGTGTTTGGGCTTGTTGTTGATGTTTCTGAGTTGTTAGATGGTCTATGTGGGGTTTTGAATTGAATTTGGGACTTAGGTATGCTTTGGGGTTGATTTGGGAGTGTTTTGGCTTGGGGAAAATGCAAAAGAAAACCCAGAATTCTGGGTTCGCGAAGGAGCGCCACGGCCCTGTTCTTGGGCGCCACGGCGCGAGGCTGCTTCAGGATAGGGGAAGGCTTTCTGACTTGCTGGGCGTCGCAGCCCTCTAGGGCAGCGCCGTGGCGCTAGGCTATTTTTCAGAACATGGAATTTTGCAATTTTGAGCTTTTGCTCCGGGGGTTCGGGGGATGTTTTCGATGAATTATTTTAGGAATTTGGGGATTCCGAGAGTGTCGGATTGGTCTCGGGAAGTGGTTTTGGATTGGTTAGTATTAAAGGATGTTTTATATGTGTTGTGACTAGGTCTCTGGAGAGGCTCGGGTTAGAGGACCGTGCTCGCGGCCTTGGTGTCAGAAAGCTCGGGATACAGGTAAGAAAACCACTGTTCCCATAGAGCTTGTATGCAGGGTTGAGCCCAATATGTCTGAATTGCAAGGCGTAGCCCTTTGATTGAATTTGTTAGTATTCAGTATATGTTTGTTATGCTATGAATGCGATTAAGTGAATGTTTGGCGAGAGCCAGGAACGGCGCAGGCCGAGGTCGGCAGGGGCCGAGGTCGGCAGGGGCCGAGAACGGCAAAGGGTCGGGAACGGCGTTGGGCACGTTGAGTGCTAGGCCGAGTACGGCAAGAGTTCGGGAGCAATGTTGAGCACGTGGAGTGCGAGTTGCCAAGGTGAGACCCTATAGGATACTGGGATATCCTCACGGTGTGGACCGCGAACCCAGGGCCTGGTAAAGCGCCTGGGACGGCGTGGCCGTATGTGTTTAGCCTATTGGTGGCCTGATTATATGCTAAGTGTTTGTTGTGCATATGTTATCTACTTGTAAGTGTTTTCTTGCTGGGCTTCGGCTCACGGGTGCTCTGTGGTGCAGGTAAGGGCAAGGGGAAAGTCAACCAACCATGAGTACGGAGAGCATGAAGTAGCGTGTACATGTTTGGCCTACCTGGCTGCCACGGCCAGTGGTTTTGGGGAGATGTTTGTACTAAAACTTAGATTTTGTCGTCTAGTCGACTTAAATTTGTAAATTATATGTTGTAAATATTTCTAAATAGTTTCTTGGGATTCCAAGTGTCAATAACTCAACGATTTATAGTAAATGGAATTATTTTCAAAGTTTATATCACCGATTATGATTTAATCACACTTTTGACCTAAAAATCTCGATTAGCGAGTTAAATGCACGTTTAAAACTCACTTAGTAACGGCTCTAAGGAAGTAGGGCGTTACAACTTGGTATCAGAGCGAGCCAAGGTTTATTGGTTCTGGAGATTGGCCGAACATGTACGCTCTCTGTCAGTGACAAGCTCAACTCAGGGTTGGTTGGTATGAATGATTGATATGCTTGAATACGTGTTTAAATGCCCTGTTTGCCTGCTTGTTATTATGGAGCATGATGAATGAGTTAACATATGCATGAGATACTGATAGGGCCTGGCCCTTGACTATTGCATGATGAGATTAAAGCGTGTTGAATAGCATTGTTATTGCATGTGGATGAATATTGGGATAATGGTTTGCATGCTGAGTGTATGTGGTTAACTGCCTAGATTGAATCGATATGTTATATCTGTTTATTGGCTTGTATGAAGCATGATGAGTGTGGATATACTTAGTTGTGATAAAATCCGGTAGTTAATTGTATGGCATTGTGGATTTGGCCTAAAATGTTTCATGTATGCGTGATAACTATGATTATTTGGATCTAATTGTGGATTGGTTCAGAGTGTGAACCTCACGGTTGAGGAGTTTGGTCAGTAGTGGCAGATGAACTCAAGTTGTTTGTGCCTAGGATGGTTAAGTGGACTTGGTATTGTTTAGTAGGGGGATTCTAGATAATAGTTGGAGTTAGAGACCTCCATCTATCCCTGAAAGTTGCAGCAGATGATCGCTAGTGTGTGAGCGAGCTGTGGGGTTTAATAGTTGAGACAGGACAGAGGAATAGCTGACTTCTCTGGAGAAGAGTTGTTTTGTATGCTTTAGTAGTAAGGTTACCAGTGTTGGTTTATTGGGAGGATATGGACAAACAAGGGTGTTATGTGAAAGGCCTAAAGGGGTGTTATCCTCTGATTTTGAGGGAAGTTTGGGTTGACAAAGGATCGGTCAGTGGATGGGCAGAGTTAATTCCACCGTGGTTAAGAGGATGAGAGATCATGATTAAAGGGTTGTGATAAATGTTATGGAAGAGGGCTGCCTGGAATGGTACTCGGGCCGAGATATTGGCATGATGGGTTGGAAAGAACTCAGATGGTGAATTGATAGGGTAACAACAATGTAAATCAATGGGTTTTGTGAATTGGGTAATTCATTTTGGGAAATTGATACTGTCAGATGTAGCTGGAAATGATGACGACCTATTTAAGGATTGAACTCTGGAATAGTCCAAAGCATTTGGGCCGCTCCGATGTAAGAACTCATCGTCTGTATGTGGGTGGCGGAGAGGGCCATGTTGTTCGAAGAACTGAGGAATGATGTATAGAGCATGAGTGCCAGGGCTGCAAATGGCAGTGCTTCCTTTGATGAAGTTAGTAAGGATAGATTCTCGGTAATCAAAGAAGAAGAACCCCGGATAGTTTTATGGTTCCTGGTTTTGCCAGAAAAGGGGGGAAATCTGATTGATAAGATAGTTGTCAGGATAGTGATGGAAACCAGTGAAGTTGTTTACTATGCACCAGAGGCAGGAGATGCCACCTGGGAGGATGTTGGGTGAGAGCATGGCTCCTACATAGAATGATTTGGTATGTTAAGATGGATTTTCCATGGCTAGGGGATGGAAGACTAGAATGCTTTGCTACATTTGAAGCTGAGGCTAGTTTTCCAGAGTTGACTGGTTAACTGGAAGTTCACATTTCTGGATATATAACAGGCTGGAAGAGTTCGCTACTGAGAGTGTGTCAAGACAGAGTTGGACATAGAGAATATGTTTTAAGATACTTTGCAAAGGGTTGGGGAATATTAAGAAGAATTAGGAATTTCTGGAAGAGGAATTGGGGCATAGGTAATAAAGGAGCTCGTGGGGAGAGCGATAGAGCTCTTCATATGGAAGTCTTGGCATGAGTCAGAATGGGAATAAATTTTTTAGGAAACAACTATGGATAGTGGAGAAAATCCATTGGAATATTTTAGTTGGATGGAATAGAAGCTAAGCTGACTAGTAGCGATTCAGATAGGTGTAGAAGGGAGGACTGGGCAAGCTCCATAACTCGGCTACATATAGGTTCAGTATTAGGGGCATTATGAAAGATGATAATGGTTTGACAAGGGAAACAAAGACTACTGAAGCAGTTGAAGAAGTTTGACCTTGGGGTGAATCAGTTAGAGCATCGCATTGTGGAAATTGATAGCAGCACTTGATATGGATAAAGGGATTAGATGCCCAGATACTAGACAAGACAATGTCTCCGGGAGTTGGTCTACGGTCTGGTTATCACCAGCTGGGGGAGTCAAAAACTACCGATAACCATGTTCCCGATCTGAAGGAATGTTTTGAGATCCTAAGGAGGTATAGTATGAGGTTAAACCCCCAGAAGTGTACTTTCGGAGTGGCATCAGGAAAATTTCTGGGGTTCATAGTCAGTACCAGAGGGATATAGGCGAACCCTGACAAAATCAGATCGCTACTAGAAATGCCTTCGCCCAAGTCACATAAAGATGTCCAGAGTCTGACAGGAAGAGTGGCAGCCCTTAATCAGTTTATTTCTAAGTCCACTTACAATTGTTTTCCATTCTATAACTTGCTCTGGGGAAATAAAAAGTATGAATGGACTGAGGAGTGCGAGCGGGCATTTCGCGATCTAAAATCACATTTGGCTGAACCACCAATGTTGTTTAAACCAATGGCGGGAGAGCCCATTTTTCTTTATTTAGCTGTTACGAAAAATGCAGCCAGTACCGTGCTGGTCCGGGAAGAGGACCGAGTTCAAAAGCCAGTATATTATATAAGCAAAAGACTTCTCGGAGCTGAATCACGCTAACCCTTAATGGAAAAGATGGTGTTCTACCTTATTACGGCTTCTAGGAAGCTCATGCCGTATTTCTAATCCCATTCAATCCACATCATGATCGATCAACCTTTAAGGCAGGTACTACAGAAACTTGAGGCATTGGGACGTCTTTTGAAATGGGCAATTGAGCTCAGCCAGTTCGAAATACTATATATACCACGGACTACGATCAAAAGCCAAGCCCTGGCTTATTTCATGGCTGAATCCACTGGATTCCAGGGGGAGCTTTTGAGAGAGCCAGTACAGGCATTGTGGAGAATCTTTGTGGACAGTTCATCTAATGAGAACGGGTCCGAAGCTAGGATCATTTTGATATCTCCAGAAGGGCATCGTTTCCACTCCGCACTACGGTTCGAGTTCGAGGCGTCCAACAACGAAGCTGAATATAAAGATTTATTGGTCGGGCTTAGAGTGGCGAAGGAGTTGAAGGCCAAGGTCGTCCAATGCTACAGTGATTCCCAGCTCGTAGTAAACCAAGTGTCAGGGGAATACCAAGCGCGGGGGACCAAGATGACGGCTTACCTAGCCAAAGTGAAGAAGGAGCTGTCCGAGTTTGAATATGGCCTAGTCGGGCAAATCCCTCGTGAGCAGAATGCCAAAGCTGATGCGTTGACGAGACTCGCTACCTCCAAGGAAGCCGAGACCTTGAGCATAGTACTGGTGGAATTCTTGGAAAGTCCAAGCGTGGCAGAAAGTACGATGGAGGTCGAGATGATCGACACCACACCGACCTGGATGACCCCCATAATAGAGTATCTTACAACAGGGAAGTTGCCTGATGAGCGGAAAGACGCGAGGAGGATACTCTACCAGGCTCCAAGGTATACAATCGTGGATGGGGCACTGTATGGACGTGGCCATTCCTTGCCTCTTCTACGATGTGTTCTGCCAGAGGAGGCCAAAACTATTTTGCAGGAGGTGCATGAAGGCTTCTATGGGGATCATGCTGGGGGCAAAACTTGGCCTTAAAAATATTAAGGCAGGGATATTATTGGCCCACTTTATCAAAGGATTCCATCTCCTATGTCCGAAAGTGTGACAAGTGCCAACAGTTCGCCCCACTCATCCGAGCTCCACCAGTCGAGCTGAAAATGATCTCATCCCTATGTCCATTCGCGGTATGGGGAATCGATTTAATTGGTGCTCTGCCCGTGGGGAAAGGAGGAGTTTGCTATGCAGTTGTGGCCATTGATTATTTCACGAAGTGGGCAGAAGCCGAGCCCCTAGAGACAATCACCTCAAAAAGAGACCTCGACTTTGTAGTCAAGAGTATTGTTTGCCAATTCAGACTGCCCAAAAATATTGTATCAGATAACGGGACTCAGTTCGATAGCGACCTCTTCACCGAGTTCGGTGAAAGGCACAGCATAATTAAAAGTTTCTCTTCGGTTGCCTACCCGCAAGCCAATGGACAGGTCGAGGCCGTGAATAAGACCCTCAAAGCAAGCCTTAAGAAGTGGTTAGACAAGGCCAAGGGAGTCTGGCCCGAGCAGCTCCCACAGGTATTGTGGGCGTACCGGACCTCCCACCGAACTTCTATGGGGCACACCCTGTTCTCTCTGACTTTCGAAAGTGAGGCCGTCCTTCCCGTCGAAACAAAGATAGCCACGCACAGACTCCAGACCTTCAACCAGGAGCGGAATGATGAATTGCTAAGCGCGTCCCTCGACCTAATTGATGAAAATGAGAGGATTCACAGCTTCAGCTCGCGCATTACCAGCAAAAAATTACTCGTTATTTTAATTCAAAGGTCAGGAGGCGTATCTTTGGTTTAGGCGACCTGGTGCTCCGAAGGGTCTTTTTGGCAAGCAAGGACCCCAAAGACAGTGCTTTGGGTCCAAGCTGGGAAGGGCCCTATCAAGTAGTGGAGGTCGTACATGAGGAAACCTTCAAATTGGCTCAGCTTAATGGAGAAACAGTCCCACGGACCTGGAATGCTATGCACCTAAAGAAGTATTATCAATGATCATACCATCTGTCTATGTAAAGCTTAGTTATAAAAGCTGTCTAATTTAAGAAATAAAAGAATCATTGTGTATTTCTTGTCTTTTCATATAGTTTCATCTATGTGTTAGTTCGGATGATAGCGTTTGTCCAAAGCAGCCAAGAAGTTCACTTTCTAATTACTTGGGGGCATATAACCCGAGAAGGATTAAAACTTGGAAGTTAGTAAAATTGATTAACCAGTGTTTTTTCTAAAAAAAAAAACACGATGTGTCAATAAACCTAACGCGAACTAAGTTTTAATTAAATATCATGGATACAACCAAGTCCAAAACTTGGAAGTTAGTAAAATTGATTAACCAGTGTTTTTTCTAAAAAAAAACACGAGGTGTCAATAAACCTAACGCGGACTAAGTTTTAATTTAATATCTTGGATACAACCAGGTCCAAAACTTGGAAGTTAGTAAAATTGATTAACCAGTGTTTTTTCTAAAAACATGTGGTGTCAATAAACCTAACGCGAACTAAGTTTTAATTAAATATCCTGGATATGACCAGGTCCAAAACTTAGAAGTTAGTAAAATTGATTAACCATTGTTTTTTTTTTCAAAACAACGCGAGGTGTCAATAAACCTAGCACGAACTAACTTTTAATTAAAAACCCTGGATATAATCGGGTCCAAGGCCTGATACCTAACGGGTAAGATATAAATCAACATTAATTTGGGTTATAATCAAAATTAAAGTATCTATCTCGATCTAAAAATCTTCCCTAAGATTTTGAGTGTACAAGTCATAAAAAAAAGAGAAAAATCAAGGAATAGATAAAAAAGTTATATTGCAATTATAAATAAATTGTCTTGAGGAGAATAACCTCATACTGAGCCAAGACAGCAAATGTTTACAAAAATAAAAAATGTATAAAGTAAACAAAGGAAAAACAAAATTAAGCCTCTCCAGGGCGCTTTGAGGACGTCACTTCCTCAACCTCCTGCTCGCCAGCGGTGGAGGCTTCCCCAGTCTCGGACTGCTCTTGTTGAATCCGAGCCTTGAACTTCTCGAGGTAGGGGTCCCACACCTCGGAGGCCAAGAAGGAGAAGTTGCCATCTTGATTGAAGGCCCAACAGTGGTACAGCATACTCTCCATGGAGGTTAGCGAGGCCGTCTTCTCTGCCTTGACAGCAGTCTCGACTTCCAATTGTTTGGCTTTGGCCTTCACGAGCTCAGCTTGAATGGCAGCCAAAGCATCCTTTACAGCCTGCTCGCCCCCTTGAGATGCTGCAAGAGCAGCTTTGGCGTCCAACTTGCCTTGTTGAGCAGTTGTAAGGGCAGTCTGGGCGGCAGTCAAGGTCGTCTGAGTAGCCTGAAGCTCGGCCCGAAGCTCGTCATTCCTGTGTTGGAAATGTGCCCTGAAAGCATATGTAGTAGACATTGTTTTATGAAATAAATAAATAAATTGAATTTGTTATGCATATATTTTATGGATTATATTATTTTGTGATAATATTATGTAAATATCAGGAAAATTCCTAAGTTCATACATGCGATCTCAAACACGTACTGGTACGGGAGGATTGTGTTTGAGATAAACGAACTTGAATAGTTCGCAGTAAAATAAAGTTATGGAATCTTTAGATTAATTACTGCAAGTACGGTCCACTAGTATTATGAATACATGTGATCTAGATCCGGATCACTAGTGTGGTAAGACATTTTAGTGGAGGTGCTTTATATATTAGAGAATATATAGAACTGGACCAGATATGTTTATTAATACTTAGTTAAATACCGTTTCGAAGTATTAATTAAATATATCAACTGATGATCATATACAAATAGATCTTAATCCTGAAGTTACTATGAACTCCTGTTTATGTTATATGAGTTCTTTGATTCACTTGTTAGGGTATGTCAGAATGATCAGGCTAGAAACTTTTGTTTTGGGAACTCATTAATGTAGATGACTAGGGACATAGTATACAGATATGGAATCTATGCCTTCTCGCAAGAGATTGAATGATGGTTCTCTAAAGGGTTGACTTTTGGGACTGAAAGGTTATTGAGCTCAAATTTATAATTTAGTTATGAATTAACCTTCACTAGTAGAGTCAATGGTACTTAAGGAAACAAGAGATAATTAAAAGGGTAAAACGGTAATTTTATTCCCGATTAATTATGAACCATTATTAGAGGGTCAAGTTGTATGCAATGATTATATCAATGGACGCTTTATGATTATAAAGTACTCAGTAAATGAAATGTCTATAATTACAAGAGTGCAGTCTCATATTTATAGTGAAATAATCATGAGATTAATAAATTAAGATTATTTAATTAAAAAGTTTAATTAATAATCTCAAATTTATTGGAGCTTGGAATTATAGGTCCATAGGTCCCCATAGCGGCTCTATCAACATTGTTCAAGGTAAGAGTTGATATGAAGGGAAAAATAGTTTAAAGACATATTTAAGAAGAAATTTGTTCTTCAGGCCAAATATGCAATTATATGATAATAGTGATTAATTAATTAATTACAAATTAGTTGTAGTTAATAAAATTAATTAATATTTAATTATTGTATAATTTTCGAAATTATATTAAATAATTAAATTAATTTCGAAATTTAATTAAATAATTAATTAATTATAATTTTTGAAATTATAATAAATTAAATATTTATTTTCGAAAAAATTGGATTTAATTAATTGGTAGAATTAATTAAATATCTTTATTTGAGTGGGAGATAATAATCTGATAAGTTCAAATTGGATTTGAATTTAAAAGATTAATATTTATTCAAATAATTAATTAAAAAGATAATTAATTTAAATTTGAATTCAAATTTGAATTAGTTATCAGGTTGCTAGATCTTATCTCACAAAGCAGTTTGAATAAATAATTAAATAAAAATTGAAAAACCAACATCCCTAAAATTAGGGAGGCTACACGTGCACACACAGTGTGTGGCGTGTAGGGAAAATTTCAGGGATAGGATTTTCATTTTTAATAAATTAATTAATGGATGATTCAAAAATTGGTTTTTGAATTTTTTCATTAATAGAATAATTAATTAATTAAAAAGTAAATTGTAAAATGGTTACAGATTTATTTTTAAATTTGAATATTTTCTTTTAAGTATGACTAATCAGAAAATTATTCAGATATGTGAGACACTCAGAACATTCGCTCTGTGAAAAATAAAACGATAAGTCTCTCTCCCTGAAAAATAAAGAACCAATTCTCAGGCCTATTCTCTTGATCTCATGTGTTGAGTACATCAAGTAGAATCACAAATAAACTATTCTTCATTCTCTAAGTGCCCACACACTTCTTGAGGTGTAAAGAACGCTTTGGAAGATCTTGGTGTGAGTACGTGGGAGCGGCTTGGATAGGAAGATCGTTCTAAATACGAAAAGATAGCAAGGACACTTGATAGGCTTCAAGAGGTATGAAATCTATTATTATCTTGCTTATGATTAATGTATGTATATTAATGGATCCGCATATTTAAAGGTAGTTTAAATATGTTACAAAAATTTTGTTGTACACTGGGCCAACCCCACCACCATTCCGCTGCGTATTAGGAAACTCGTTCCTAATATCCTGGCTCTGGCCCGAGCTATGCTTCGATGCTGAGCCAAGACTGCTTGCAAAAAGTAAAGAAGCAAGTTAGACGCGCGCTGGGATAAAATCAAAAGAGTATATTTGACTAAGGAAAGTTGACTTACTGTAAGGTTCATCCCCAGCGCGGACTCCATAACATTCTCCGGGCTCCTCGCCTCGATCTCCCTCAGGTCCTTCGGATTGGCCTTGTAAAAATGCTCCACCGTATGTTTAGCCGTCTCATAAAGAGTCCCCCGAAAGGTATCCGGGATCTTCTCTAGGTCCTGGGCATTGACCGGAATACGTACGGAGGCGGTGGGGACTATAGGCGCTGGGGGATCAACTTGCGCTGCTTGATCCCGAGCAGAGGAGGGCAAAAATCGAGGAGGAGGCGGACCTCTTTTCTTCTGAACAACAGCGGCTGGAGCTGTCTTCCCCTTAGCCAAGGATTTGGAGGTCGTCCCTGCCGCAGGTGGCACCTTCTTCGTTGTAAACCATGGCTTTTTTACTAGTGGCCCTGAGCTGGACTTTCCCTCATGGAAAATCGCACAAATGTCAGGAACCCCTTGTTGTGCCATCTCCTCGCCTGAAAAAGAGTGGGAAAGAATGTTAATATACAGACAAAGTCATCAGTTTATGCAAAATGTATATAAGGTATAACAAAAAGTCCTACCCTCTGAGCTAGTGGAGGAGTCTATTGCCACAACCTCCGGCCTCGGAACCACTACGGGGGAGGGAGAGCCTAAGTCTACAATTTCTTGGATTAGGGTAGGTTTAGGCTCAGGTTCTATCTCGGGAATGGATTCCTCTACGTATTTTCTAAGTCCAGGGGCAAGGATACCCTGGCACAGGGAGGCCCACGACCTAAGGTTGGTTCCATACTCTTAAAAAAAGACCGACCTAAAGGATAGGGTGTTATCCACGACTACGGTGCCCCTGGGATGGCCCATGCCGTGACGTAGCACTAAGTGATCCATGCACTGGAGTAGGGTTATGTTACAGTCAGAGTCATTAGGGTGGCAGTGTACGAGCTGGTTTGGGTTAAACCTAACTAGCCTAAGGTCAGCAACAACCCTATCTAAGTCCCGAAAGGGATACAGGTTACCTTGGCTGGAGGGGCCGGCTGCTGCCCCCGATGAAGCTCAATCTACATCAAGGTCCCGAACAGCCTCGAGAACTCGCCTTTTCCGGACGAGGGCCACCTCATCTTCTTCTTCCTCTTCGCCTTCGCCGGCTTCAGCACCCCCTTCGGGGATAGGCGCTAGCTCGCAGACAACCGGGACGTTAGCCCGAGCTCTTCTCAGACCCAGAGTCTGGCCTTCGGTAATTAGCTTACACGCCAACATCGTGTCATCAGACATGAGCTGGCAGTAATCCTTCTCGCCAGGAGGGAGCCTTAAGAGAGTATCGTATTGACCCCCGAGGGTCACAGACTTGGCCGTCCTCGCAAAAATGGCTGCACGAAGGTACTACTCAATTAATATACACGCAAAAAGACTCTAGATACGAAGAGAATAATTTCACGAGCTAAGAAAGGAAAGAAGACTTACGAGGATGGTTGAAGTAGCGATGTTTGCAGTTGCGAAACCCATTCAACATAAAGAATTGATCTTTATAGTCGTTGGGATGGCTGGGCAGCTCGATGACAGCGGGCGAATTTGGGAATCGGGTCAAGTAGTCCAATTGTAGAGAACCTGTCACCTCGCCCTCGTTGATCCAGGCTGAAGAAGTAGAGAATGTCCGCGGGGGTGGGGGCCTCCCACTCATGCTTCAAGAAAAGGTACTTCAGCCCCGCCAATAGACGATACGAGTTCGGGGGGAGCTGGAACGGCACCAACTTCACATAGTTGAGGAAGTCAGAAAAATATTGATTGAGGGGAAGGAAGGCCCCACCCTTTAGGTGCTCATCACTCCAGGCCGCAAAATCGTCCTGAAGTGGTACGCTACTCTGTTCCCCTTCAAATGGAGGTCGAGTAATTAGGACGTCAGTCCCGACCTCGATGTCGTGGGACAGAATAATCTTGTTGACCCTTCCTTTGTTCGTGACCTTGGAGGCTATCCTCTCTGCCACAAAGAAGGCATCAGGTCCGACCACAACCTCCTCCTCCACCATGAGGTTGAATTGGGGGATATGGGATTCGAAGGCGACCTCTTTTCCCTTATTGGCTCGTTGAGATGATGAGCCAGCTACGGTCTTCTTGGGCGGGCCTTTCTTGAGTGCCATTAGCTCGCCTATCGAACAAGAATGATGGAACTCTTAGTAGGCGACCTCGAATTTTTACAAAGGCAAGAAATAACAAAGAAAGGCTGAGGATTCTAACACACAAGCTGAGGCAATCTCAGCCCGTGGTGTGATGCCACGCGCTACCTATGCTGTGAGCCTAGGTTTCCCAATAGACCCCTGATGTTTAGGGTTCCGTGTGTCAGAAAATCAGGCCGATACCCTCCTGGGGAGCGGTTTAGAGCAAAACCGCCCAATAAGTGTAACCCCTAAGCAACCTAGTTTCAAACCCTAACAACTTTTCATCTTCTATCTCCTGAATGGGTATTTCCTAAAACCTGCCGTAAATTACCCAGAAATTACCCAATTTTATGGATACCACACTTCTAGAGGTATTTTTAAGACCTACTCAATAAAAACTAAGTCGAAGCCTATGTGCCAAAAAAATTTGGGGAGCAACCTAATGCTGACTACGGTGAAGTGTGAATTAGCATGAAAAAAAAAGAGAAACACAAGAAAACCAGTAAAAGAAAAGTCTCGGGAAAACCAGAAAACTTACAGCGTATTCTTTAGCAAAACAAGTGGACTGTGTAGAGAAGAGTTCCTAGGAAAATCCTTGGTGATTGGGTTTCTGAGAGTCTGGCGACAGAGGGATTTTGGGATTTTCTCCAAAAAGGAAGAAGGGTTGTGAAATGTAGAAGAGGGAAAATGTAGAAATTTTTTGAATGAAAGGTGCTGAACACTGAAAATTTCCAACCCTATTTATACGTAAAAGGCATAAAGCGTCGTGGACCTTCCGATCAGGCTGGTGCAAGATATGAGGATCATGTTTCGAAAGATTAAATGATGGCAAAAAGTTGGCCAGGCCATTTAATGTAATCCTCGAAACTCAAACAGACGCCAATTATGGCATTCCACGTATCCCATACTCAAGTAGTGCCGAACCTGGGTAATCGCGGCAGAAGTTTAAAAGCCCCCACCGTGTCAGTCAGAGGATGACGTCATAAGACAGGGGCAAATGTACGTCCTGATATTTCAGCCTGGGTCTTTTAGGCAGCTCGAGTACAGCTGGCTATCCAAGAACAATACTAGATAGTCCACGAGTTCAAATTCCCTCTGCAAAGGCAGTGCGACTCCCCAGGTAAATAACACAAGGTGATGAATATGATACTAGATAGTCCGCGAGTTCATATTTCCTCTGGCTAACCAAGAACAATACTAGATAGTCTGCGAGTTCATATTTCCTTTGCGAAGGCAGTGCGACTCCCCTGGTAAATAACACGAGCTGATGAATACGAAGCAATAAGACACGAGCTGGAGGCGCATATGAAGCATAGCGTCCGAGACACGAACTGGCGCTATATTCAGGTCAAGTTACGCTAAAGATCTGCCATTTCCAGGGTGCTTTATAAACTTGGATACGTTTTATATAAACATTCGTGATCAGACATCACATGTCCATTTATCCCTGAATTCTCGGACACGTAACATAAATGTGCATGATCAGACATCACATGTCTGATTATGCCAGACGACCCATGACCAGTTTTACCTAATGATAGACCATACCTTAATGTAAATTGTAATATTCATCATTTGTGCAAGACATGTCAGAGGAAGGGTTTGTATTCACATGTTGACCCCAACACCTATCCTGGGATGGTTCTTCTATAAATACCAAGACCTTGGATAGGGAAAGGGGTTGGGTTTTTTCTCTGTAATGCAAATACTCTGTCAAAATATAGAGAGTTATACAGTAATAATACAGACTCGTGGATTAGGGGGATTTTAGCCTCCGAACCACATAAAAAAGGAACGAGTGTTCTTGATAGTTCGTTTATAGCATTTCTAAGTGTCGCTTTCCTTATTACAGTTTATCATTAAGCACTAATCTATCACAACTTTATACATAATTCACTATTGATGAAAAACCGCGTCAACATATATAATATCAAATGATGATCATGATAATCATCGATGACTTATAGCCCTAAACAGAGGAGTGACAGTTGTAAAAGTCACTAATTTGGGTTATGTACCCTTTACAAATAAGTGATCGAGTCACTAGCTTAAACAGGATAAGTGACTGATGAGAAAGTCACCAATGTAAACCAACTGAGTGACCATGGAGTCACTATTGTGGGTTCCGTACCCTTAGCCATGTGACGATACGGTCATATGGGCCTTCTGGCCCTGGCTCTGAGTAACTAGTCATGGAACTAGGCAAGCGCTTTTAGTTTTCATCGAACTTGAGGTCGGTCCGGCACTAATGCTCATGATAAGTAATTCAATGCTAATGTCGATTAGATATAATCTTTATCAGCTCTGCGTTCATGACGCTTATGCTGCTCCTGACTCATAGGTTAGTAACATACGACTAGTGCTCAGTACCGCTGCTGAACTTGACTGGTAAGTCACAGCTTCACAGATGGATCTGACACCATTGCCGATTCTGACTAGTAAGTCAGTGCCATTCACAAGTAAGCAAAATTTGCTAAGCATTTTATATGCAATCACTATCCACATTTAAACACTCAACATGCCTCAATTATAACCATGCATGTCACATATAGGGTGCAATTTTCTTACCTTTAGTTCGAGCGAGAATTAGTAAAAGAACGACCCTTGAGAACGATCAACCTTTTAGTTCCTTAAAGGTCACCTGGTCATAACCAATGATGGGATTCCATCAATAAAATGAATCACAAAAGGTTCCCAGACCAAAACCTAGCCTCCGGGACATCGAATCCTACTAAACCGGGTAGTAGGAACGATCGTGAGGCCTAAGGTTTGCTTCCCCAAGCCAAAAACTTAATTTTGGCCAAAATGGCACTAAGGGTCGTGGTCCTACATCACCATGCCGCGACCCGCCTCCTCAACCAGAAGCGGCCACACATCCCTCCCCAACACGGGCCGCGGCCCTCCTTCTCCATGTCGTGGCCCAACAGCCCAGCAGCTTCTCCCTTCCTCTTCAATGAGCTTGGGCCGCGGCGCTCTAGAACAGAGTCGCGGCCCCACCTGAAACTCAGCCAAAAACCCTTGTTTTTCCCCTTCGAACTCACTTCAAAACCTTATTAAAACACTCCCAATATCACATAGTAAAGCCACCAACTATTACCATAACTTATCTATTATATAAGCATCAAAACCTAAGCCTTACACCAATCAAAACTTCATCAAATTCCCCTTTTCAATGATCAAAAACCCAAACCTTAAAACCAGCCCAAAAACAGAGCAAGGAACCATAAACTTGAACTAAAATCTTACCTTAAGCTTAGGTTAAATCCTCTTCAATGGTTAAACACTAGCCTAAGACCTCAAGCTTCAATCTCCAAGTTTGAATCCCCAAACATGCTTCAAAAATTCAAGAGAATGAGAGGAGAAATGATGATCGTGAGGAAGGTAGAAAGGAGTCTCTGTTTTAGTTCTATTTTCTACAGCCTTCAGCTTATATATAGCCTAGGTCAAATGACCAAAATACCATACATGCTTAATTCATCTCTTAACAGCCTCCAAGGGCAAAACCGTCCTTTCCCACCTATCTCGTTAATCATAATTAACGCCCTCCAATTCTCGCTATTCTCAAATACTAATAAAATCATATCCCATTACCCTATAATTCCCGATAATGCTCTAATCATCAAATCACCCCGAGACTCACCCCGAGCCCCGAATTCAACCCAGTTATGACCAAACCGATAATTTGTATTCAAAGATCGTCTCATGTCGAATAGCTCGAAAAAAATCCACATTATAACGTGGCCTCAACAATAGTTCACCAACATGCATGAAAGTATACAAATATGCCCTCAACGACCAAATTACCAAAATGCCCCTATAATGAAATATAGACCCACATGCACGCACTCATCATCATATAATAATATAATTCACATAAACATGCACATAATAGTTTAATGACATAATAAATCAATTATGGCCCTCTCGACCTACTAATCCAACCATTAAACTACATTAGGAATTTTGGGGCATTACAAGGAGGACTTCGCAGCCTGGAGTGACGAGCATTTAAAGGCAGGGGCTTTCCTTCCCCCCAAATTCATACAGACTTCTGGCGGGGCTGAAATATCTCTTTTTGAAGCACGAGTGGGAGGTCCCCACTCCAGCAGATATTCTATACTTCTTCTGCCTTAAGGCCAGCCCAGAGCAAAAAGGGTGAGGTGACGAATTCTACTACCTCACCAGATTCCCGAACTCTGCTTCGGTCATCGAGCTCCCAAGCCACCCCAACGACTACAAGGACCAGTTCTATATGAAACTGTGAGAATCGATACTTCAACCGACCTCTTATGTTTTCTTTCTTTTCTCAGCTCGGAAAGTCATTTTTTTTTTAAAAAAACATACTCCTCGTGCATATGTTAATTGAGTTTATTTTTCGTGCAGCCCTATTCGCGAGGACGGGGAAGTTAGTGACCCTCGGGTGTCAGTATGAAACACTGTCTGGGCTCCCACCTAGCAAGAAAGACTATCGCCAGCTCATGAATGACGTCATGATGCTGGCGTGTAAGTTGATCAGCAAAGGCCAAACGTTGGCCTTAAGAAGGACCCAAGCTACCCTTCCGGTAGTTCTCGAGCTCCAGCCTTCCCGAGAAAAAGACTCAGAAGCTGTTGAAGGCGAGGAGCGAGATGAGGATGAGGTGCCTCTTGAGAAGAAGAGGCGGGTTCCTGAGGTTATTCGGGAACCTGATTTAGAACGAACTGCATCTGGGGCAGCAGTCGGCCCCTCCGGCCAAGATAACCCATACCCTTATAGGGAATTAGATAGGGTTGTCACCGACTTTAGGCTAGTTAGATTTAACCAAAATCAGCTCTTCCACCGCCACCCTAACAATCTAGACTGTAACATCACCCTGCTCCAGTGCGTGGATCATTTAGTGTTACGCCATGATATGAGTTACCCTAGGGGCACTATCGTTATAGATAATACCTCAACCTTTAGGTCAGCCATTTTTTAGGAGTATGGGACCAATCGTAGGTCGTGGCCTTCTTTGCTCCAGGGCGCCTTTGACCCTGGATTTAGGCAATATGTAGAGGAGTCTAGCCCTGAAGTAGAACCTGAGCCCGAACCTCCTATAATCCAAGAAATTTTAGACTTAGATTCCCCTTCTCCTCCAGTAGTCCCAAGGCCGGAGGTCGTGATAATAGACTCCTCCACCAACCCGGAGGGTAGGACCTTTATTTATTTCCGTTGTGTATGTTTTCGAATTTATTTGTGAATTAATTCCCTTTTTTTTCTTTTCAGGTGAAGAGATGGATCGAACCGGAGCTCCTGATCTCCGTACAGCTTTCCAGGGCAGAAAGTCCGGCTCGGGTCCTGTCGTAAAGAAGCCTCGCTTTACAAAGAAAACCCCTCCTACGACAGGAAACACCTCCAAATCCCCTTCTAAGGGGAAAGGCGTGATCTCAACTGCTCTGGCATCTATCGTGATGGAGAAGAGGATTCCTCCTCCTCCTCCTCCTCCTCCTCGGTTCGCGCCTACTCAGGATCAGTTAATACAAGTTGATCCCCTAGCTCCTCATGTCTCAGCCGCAACTGTGAGCATCCCAGTTGATCCCCAGGACCTGGAGAAGATCCCTGATGCCTTTCGGGGAATCCTCTATGAGACACCGAGCCACATGGTGAGGCACACTTATAAAGCCGACCCAAGGGACCTGCGGACGATAAAATAGCGGAGCCCAGAGAACGTTTTGGAGTTAGCCTTGGGGATGATCCTCACGGTAAGATATCATTCTTTAGTAAAATTTTTCTCTTCATCTTTCCAAAGTATAAATCTAACTTGCCTCTTTACTTTGTAGTCTGCCCTGGCTTAGGGCTAGAAATGATGAACTCCAAGCTAAGCTCAATACCACCAAGACCGCCCTGACCAATGCTCAAGAAGGCAAACAAGCTGCCTTTGCAGCTGCTCAAAAGAGTGAGTACGATGCCAACTTCTCCCTTGCATCGTCTCAAGAAATCGAGCAAGCCACAAAGATTTCCTTGGCTGCTCTCCAGGTCGAGGTTGCTAAGGCCAAAGCAAAATAGATAGAGGCTGAGGCTGCGGTTAAAGAAGAGAAGACGGTCTCACTGTCCTCCATGGAAACATGTTGTACAATTGATGGGCTTTTAACTAGGATGTAAACTTTTCTTTCATGGCTTTCGAGCTGTGGGATCCATATCTTGAAAAATTCAAGGCCCGGATCTTGCAAGATCCGTTGGAAACAAGGGACGCTTCTACAACAGGCGAGCAGGAGGTCACGTCCTCAGAACGCCCTGGAGGGGCTCAATGAAGTCTTCGTTGTTTTTCTCTTTCCTTCTTTTTTTTATTTGTTTGTAAATAATTGCCCTTGGGATTAGTTCGAGGTTTTTCTCCTCGGGACAACTTGAATTTCAATTCATATATCTAACTTTTAATCTATTTGTCTTTTCCTTGATTATCTCTCATGTTTATGCTTTCTTAGACTTGCACATTCGAGATTTTAGGAATCGATTTTTAGATCGGGATAGATATTTTGAGTTTGGTTATATCCAAATTTAATGTGTTGATTTATATCATATCTGTTAAGTGCCAGGCCTTGGACCCGGTTATATCCAGGATTTTAAATATTTTAAACTTAGTTCTTGTTAGGTTTATTGACATCTCTATCTTCTAAAAAAGCCATCGAATATTCAATTTTGCTAACTTCCAAGTTTTGGACCTGGTTGTATCCAGGGTTTTAAGTGATTTGAACTTAGTTCGTGCTAGGCTTATTGACACCTCAAGCTCTTAAAAAGCCGTCGGATAATCAATTTTCCAAGCTTCTAAGTTTCTGGCCTGGTTGTATCCAGGATAGTTTTATACTTAGTTGTATCCATGATTTTAAGTAGTTTAAAAATTTATCTCAATTGGCAACCTTATTCTGATCCACCTCGGGTTATATGCCCCCCAAGTAGCTTGAATGTAAAGACTTTCTTGGTTTCTTTTACAAACATCAATACATGAGCTAATTTATAAATAACCTTATAAAGAAAAATTATTTAAAACCACGCTAACAAGAAAAATTACATAATAATCCCCCGTTACTTAATTAAATGGATTTTATAACTAAGCCTTACATAGACGGTTGGTAATACTAATGGTAATACTTCTTTAAGTGCATGGCGTTCAAGGTCCGTGGGACTGTTTCTCCACTAAGCCGAGCTAACTTGAAAGTTCCCTCATGCAAAACTTCTAAGATATGATAAGGTCCTTCCCAGTTCGGACCTAAAGCGTCGTCCTTAGGATCATTGTTTTCCAAAAAGACCCTTCGAAGAACTAGGTTGCCCAATCCAAAAGTACGTCTTTTGACCTTAGAATTAAAATAACGAGTGATTTTCTGTTGGTAATGCACGAGCTGTAACTGTGAATCCTCTCATTTTTCTTCAATCAAGTCTAGAGACGCGTTAAGTAGCTCATCATTCTGCTCCTAGCTGAATGTCCTTAGTTTGTGCGTGGCTACCTTTGCTTTAACGAGAAGGACGACCTCACTTCCGAAGGTTAAGGAGAAAGGAGTGTATCCAATGGAGGTCCTGTGGGAAGTTCGGTATGCCCAAAGTGCTTGCGGGAACTGCTCGCGCCATACTCCTTTGGCCTCATCTAACCTTTTCTTAAGGCTCACCTTTAGGGTCTTATTCACAGCCTCGACCTGTCCATTGGCCTGTGGATATGCAACCGAAGAAAAAATTTTAATAACTCCATGATTTTCACAGAAATCGGTGAAGAGATCACTGTCAAACTGGGTTCCATTGTCTGACACGATCTTTTTAGGAAACCCAAATCGACATACAATGTTTTTCACCACAAAGTCCAGGATTCTCTTTGAAGTGATGGTTGCCAATGGCTCGGCCTCTACCCACTTTGTGAAATAATTAATTGCCACCACCGCGTAACGAACTCCTCCCTTTGCCATAGGTAAGGATCCTATTAAGTCAATTCCCCATACTGCAAATGGTCAGGGGATGAGATCATCGTTAGCTCGACTGGAGCAGCTCGGGCGACTGTGGCGAAGCGCTGGCATTTGTCGCATTTCTGAACGTGGGAGATGGAATCTTTTCTTAAAGTGGGCCAAAAATAACCATGCCTTAATATTTTTAAAGCTAGGTTTTGCCCCTAGCATGATCTCCACAAAAGCCTTCATGCACCTCTTACAGAATGGTTTTAGCCTCCTCAGGCAGAACACACCGTAGAAGAGGTAGTGAATGACCACGTCGGTATAATGTTCCATCCACTATCACATACCTCGGAGCTTGATAGAGTATTTTTCTCGCGTCCTTTCTTTCCTCAGGTAACCATCCTGTTGTAAGATATTCCATTATGGGGGTCATCCAAGTCGGCCTAGTGTCAATCATCTCGACCTCTACTGTTTTTTCTGCCATGCTGGGACTGTCCAAGAATTTCACTGGTACTACATTCAAAGTCTCAGCTTCCTTGGTGGTGGCAAGCTTTGCCAAAGCGCCAGTTTTAGAGTACTGCTCATGAGGGATCTGTTCAATAGTACTGTATTCAAACTCTGATATCTCTCCCTAGACCTTAGCTAGATAAGCTGCCATCTTGGTACCACGCGCTTGATATTCCCCCAACACCAGATTGACCACGAGCTGGGAATCGCTATAACACTGGGCGGCCCTTGTTTTCAATTCCTTTGCCACTCTAAGTCCGATTAACAAAGCTACATATTCAGCTTCATTATTAGATGCTTTAAATCTGAATCTCAGAGTTTTATGGAATCGATGCCCTTTCGGAGAGATCAATATGATCCCAGCTCCGGACCCATTCTTGTTAGATTAGCCGTCCACGAAATTCTCCACAACTCCTGCACCGGTTCCTTCAAAAACTCCTCTTGAAATCCGGTACATTCAGCCAAAAAATCAGCAAGGGCCTGGATTTTGATCAAGGTCCGTGGTATGTACAGTAACTCGAACTGGCTGAGTTCAACCGCCCATTTTAGAAGACATCCCGACGTTTCAGGTTTTTGCAATACCTGCCTTAGAGGTTGGTCGGTCATGACGTGGATTGAATGGGACTAGAAGTATGGTCTAAGCTTCCTGGAAGCTAATATCAGGCAGAATGCTATCTTTTCTATCAGCGGATACCGTGATTCAGCCCTGAGAAGTCTTTTGCTTATATAGTACACCATTTTTTAGCACGGTCTTCTTCCCAAACTAACACGGCGCTGGCTGCATTTTTTGTCACGGCCAAATAAAGGAACAAGGGCTCTCTAGATACAGGCTTAAACAATATTGGGGGCTCGGACAAATGCGTCTTTAGGTTGAGGAATGCCTGCTCACACTCCTTGGTCCATTCAAATTTCTTGTTTCCTATGAGCAAGTTGTAAAATGGCAAACACTTGTCAGTGGACTTTGAAATAAATCGGTTTAGCGCTGCCACCTTTCCAGTCAGGCTCTAAACTTCTTTACACGAGCTGGGTGAAGGCATATCAAATAATGACTTGATTTTATCTGGGTTCGCCTCTATCCCCCTTGTATTGACTATGAATCCCAGAAACTTTCCCGACGCCACTCCAAAAGTACATTTCTGGGGATTCAGCCTCATATTATATTTCCTCAAGATTTCGATTCATTTAGATCGGAAACATGGTTATCGACAGTCTTGGATTTAACTAGCATATCGTTGACATACACTTCCATATTTTTCCCGATTTGACCAATGAACATTCTGTTGATTAACCGTTGGTAGGTAGCCCCGACGTTCTTCAGCCCAAAGGGCATAACTTTATAACAATACACATTTTTTGGAGTCATAATGCTAGTATGCTCCTGGTCTGCAGGATTCATCACGATCTGGTTATATCCAGAGTACGCATCCATAAAGGACATGAGCTCATGTCCCACGGTGGCGTCTACCAACTGATCAATTCTCAGTAATGGGAAGAAATTCTTAGGAAAAGCTTTATTTAGGTCAAAGAAATCGATGCAAGTCCGCCCCTTTCTGTTTGGCTTCAGGACCAGGATAGGATTCGCGACCCAGATTGGATATTTTGCTTCACGAATGAACCCACACTTTAATAACCGAGCTACTTCTTCTTCCAATGCCTCAGCTTGGACTGTTCCCTAACGTCTCTGTTTTGGGATTTCGCAGGCATGCTTTTATCCAAGTTTTGGGTGTGCATTATCACACTCGGGCTTATTCCTACCATGTCTTCATGAGACCAAGCGAACACATCTAGATTCCCTTGTAAAACTTTAACCAGCTCCTTTTTCCTATCATCGCCAAGATTTTTCCCAATCTTAACGACTCTTGAAGTGTCTTTGGGATCTATATTTATCTCCTTGAGCTCCTCAATAGCCTGGAGCTCTGACCTGTCCTCGCCCATTCGTGGGTCGAAATCATTACTTGGGCCGACGTCTCTATCCTTTGTTTCTTGAGGTTCTTTCGTCCTAGAGGTAACTTCCACTTCCTGGGACTCCTCACCTATGTCACTTATGGCCATTGCTTGCTGCCCGGGTTGTGTTTTTCCCTTCATGGAAATGCTATAGCATTCCCTAGCAGCGAGTTGATCGCCTCTGACAGTGCATATTCCGGTAGATGAAGGGAATTTGATTACTAGGTGCCGGATATAGGTTATGGCTTCAAAGGCCATCAACGCAGGTCAGCCCAAAATCGTATTGTATGCGGCTGGACAATCGATGACCACAAACTCAAGAAACTTGGAGACAGTTCATGGACCTTCACCCTATGTTACCACTAATTCGATCATTCTGATAGCTTCCAACCCTTTACCATAAAACCCATATAGAATCATGGAAGTTGCCTTCAGCTCGGTTATAGGAAATCCCATTTTTTCTAGGGTGGACCAAAGGAGTAGATTCACAGAACTTCCATTATCTACTAGTGTCCTCCTAACTCTCCGGTTGGCGAGCTGAACTGTTATAACCAGAGGATCGTTATGTGGGAACTGAACATGGCTGGTATCTTCCTCCATAAAAATGATTGGTTGTTTTTCCAATCGCTGCTATTTTGATAATCGTTGTTCCGGGACAAACTCTACTCCGTTATGGGATTTCAGTTCATTGATATATCTCTTCTGGGCACCTCTGCTCGTGCCTGCTAGATGAGGTCCTCCGGAAATGGTGGCTATATCTCCTCCTGTTATCGAAGGAGGATTGTCCCGATTCTCCTGAGCTCCGGCTTGATTCACTGGAGCTTCCAAAGCTGACGGAGTGTTTTGTCCAGCGGGCTGACTAAGAGTTGCTCGATTCTGGGCTTACTGAGCCAAAGGTCCTACCCTGGTTAGAGTCTCGATCTCATCCTTTAGGTGTCTGAAGTCATCAGTGTTATGACTGATATCATTGTGGAATCGACAGAACTTCGAAGGATCTCTCTTCGCCCTTTGATTCTTTAATGGTTCTGGCTTCTTCCATGGAAGACGAGTAGAATTTTCCAAGAAGATGTGTTCTCTAGAATCTGTGAGATCGGTATATGTTGTGTAAACTGGTTTAAATTTCTCCACAGATTTTTTTTTCTTTGTTCCATTCTGGTCACCCTCACCATTTCCCTTTCTCTTATTATTTCCCCCTTGGTTATTATGGGCAAATGTTTGAGCCATAGCTGTTATATCTGTTATCGCTCCAACGGGCTGGACAAGGACTTGGCTGGTTCCTGCGACAGAAGCTCGCGCCTCTTCTAGATTAACCCACCTTTGAGCTCGGTTCAAGAACTCATCCACAGTATTAACTCTTTTCCTCTGTAGCTCTTGTCGTAGGTCACCTCCCACAAGGATTCCGGTCCTCATTTCCATAAGCTTAGAACTCTCATTTGCGTCTCTAGCTCGCGCAGCAACATTGGAAAACCTACTTAGATATGCTTTCAAAGGTTCACTGGGCTGCTGCTTTACATTGGCCAGAGAATCAGCCTTAGTCCGAGCTGCTAGAGAAGCCCCGAATGCTCTCTTGAAATCGGCGAAAAAACTCTTCCACGAGCTGATTGAATGCCTCTTGTACTATTTGAACCACTGCCTAGCTAGCCCAATCAGAGTCGAGGGGAATATTAGGCATCTTAGCTCGGGCCCGATGTTATGGGCCATCATCATGGTGTTGAACATCCCTAAGTGATCAGACGAATCTCCATCTCCATCGAACTTTGATAAATGTGGCATTCTGAAACCCTGTGGATATGCACTCGCCGCAATATTCGGGGCGAAAAGCTCGAGCTCATCCTTTGAATCACACTCATCTTTCTCTTTTTCCGATAGGAGCCTCTTCATTAGCTCCTCCATCTGGGCTAGCCTTTCAAGGGTTTGGTTCCTGGTTCCTTGGTTATTCTGGGGCTATTCAACAGCTCCTGTCCTATTGTACATATTCAGCGGGTTGTTGTCCCTCCAAGTTCGGGCTTTGTTTTGTGGGACGTTCCCGTTATCACGTACTTCAGAAGGACCTCCCCCTTGACGAGTGTAACTAACTCCTTAATTTTGGGCTGAATTTCTTCTCTGTGAGTTTAGGCGATCTCGCAGATCAGGTTGTGGATCGAATCGAGGACTCTGAGCCAAACTTAGGTGATTTCTTAGATCGCCTTCGAACCTGCCACTTTGATGGCTTTCAGTCCAATAACTTCCATTAGCGAAGCTCACTGCTCGTGGTTGAGGCTGAGGATTTGGATTATTGACATGTGTCCGCGGGACATAAGTAGGGGCAGATGGAGGAGGATTTCTCCGGCTGTCCCCATAAGCAGGAATGTCCCATGCAGAAAGAGGCGGTGTCAGATGTCTTATGGGTGATGGGGGATGCCTGACTGGCGAGGCAATTCTTGTTCCGTCAGGGCAAACTAAATTAGCCTGCAGTCGCTGCGCCCCACCATTTCTAGCTCTTTGCGTATGGCAATCCGATCGCGACATAAGAGGGTTGGTTAGAATATGTTGTCTCAGTGAACCTACTCCGGCCCCTCCTCGTGGGTTGCCATGGGTATTCCCAAGCACGTGCGACGGTGGTACCGAACTTGGGGTCGCAATTCTAACTGATCGACTGACCTGTCGATGACCCCTGGGAGGGCCACTAGGTTGAGCATTTTTGCGATCTCACGTTGTGGGCACAAAACTTGGGGTGGCAGTTCTGACTGACTGACTTGGTTTGGATCGGTTATTCCTGTGGGACTTATGAGACCCATTTTCCTCTTTCCGACATTAACGTCAGTTGCAAGAGAGGGTAACCGAGCCAAAACCTCCTCGATTTGCCTGTTTGCCTTGGCAAGATGGCTTCTTAACTGCATGTTTTCCAGTTCTACCGCAGTTAAGTAGTCTGGGTTTGGATTCGGCGGCAATGACGCCGAACTCCCAGTATCGTCGTGGCCCACCGGTTGCTTTCCCAGTCGTTGCTGAACTTCAGGGTCATGCTCATTTGAAACAGCAGTATGGTGGGGCCCCTGCCCACCAGGTTGTTCCATCTCATTGTTGTGCATCGAGCAAGTGACCACCATGATGAGATTTGATTGGGATTTTTATGAAAGCACTAATCTCAACTCTCAATGAAAGCACCAAACTGTTGACGTGGTTTTTCACCAACAGAAAATTAAGAAAATAACAAGATTGAATTAGTGCTTGATAATAAGCCGAAGTAAGAAAATAACTCTCAAGAACACTGGTCTTTTTACGTGGTTCAGAGGTTAAAATCCACCTAGTCCACGAGTCTCTATTATTACTACTTTTCTCTCTTTATTTTGACAGAGTTTTGGTATTACAGAATAATCGTCCCCCTTCCTGTCAAATATTCTCAGTATTTATAGAGAAATTCCTTGGACAGGTTTGGGTAACCGCGTGAGTCAATCACGGATTTACACATTTATTACATTTAATATGAAATATTCTCATTTATACTAGGATATGATATGATCATGAAATAAATAGTCTCCTAATATCTGGGACATTAAATATCACAGGTTGGCCATAAACAATCGTATATAGTATCCGGGTCTTTGGGGATCCGATGATGCGCCATATCTCCAAATTACCCCAAGCTGGATATACCGTCGAGCTCGTATTGTGGAGGTCGTGCCTTATAAATATTATAAGCTTGCCCTTATAAATTTCTGCATCCCTAGCTCGGACAACCATCATGAAAACCGTGTTGTCTACGTGGAGAATACATGGACTCCTTGGTTATTTTCTTCCATGCATTTATTTGCCAGGTGTACACGATCTGAGTGAAAGACTCGTCCTGAAATTAGGATACACACTCTTTAAAATGAAATTTACTTTTTATCATTATCTTCAGAGAATAATATTTAAATGTACAACAAAATTGATATACATGTTAACTTCTTTATTGTACAATAAACACACATCCAAGTCAATATCAAAGGTAATTACACCTAAATTAGTTTATTCTCTTCATATTTGTTTTTCAATCTTGTTTATCATTATTTCATATTTTAATATTTTGATGCAATTTTCTTAAAACTTTTGGGACTTGAAAAAATCAGCCACCAACTGCATCAATCATAATACATTTCAATGTTTTTTAATTGTATTCATAAATTTCATATAATTGACAAATATGTGAAATATTCACTTCACGGAATTTCGCTAAAATATCACAACTCTTTAGCAATTATGTTTCTTTTATATATTTTAATAAATAATATCACTTTTGTATAATCTTCAGGATATATGGAAGATCTTATCTCAAGGATCTATAAAAAAAAATTCAATATGCCATCGACATGGAACTTTACAAATTCTAATGTAATCATTTGTAAATAACTATAAAATAAATACTATAGAGAAATTAATATTAAATATGTGAGATAGTAAGAACACATACATATGAATATAATCATATTTACTATAACAAGACATTAAACCATCTAATACTATAACAGTGGTACAATAACAACTCACAGATACATTTTTTTATGATCAATATATATAGTATGGTAATCATATAAACATACATTCGCAATAAAATATTGTTTACCTCAATAAACTATGATGATTAGAGGCTTGATAATGAATTTTGTTATCAACACAAGATGGTAGTTGAAGATTGAATCATCTAGTTCAGATTCAATGAATGATTATGACTAGAGATTCATGATAAGAATTCGAACCTACAAATAATGATAGTTATAGAGTTGTGCTGATAACGTGTTGTAAAATTATTAAGATTACAAAAATATAAAGTATAAATAAATAAACAGAATAACATCGAGATGTAAAGAGAGAGTGAAACTCTTGTATCTCTTATTTCAATGGGGGGATGACCCCTATTTATACAGATAAATAAGCCCTAAGAAAATCGGGTAACTACTCTGAATACAATCAATAATTAATGCTAATATTTTACTTTGGGTAACCCAGTGATTCTTCATTATTATGGACATTCATATATATAATATTTATAACATCTTCCCATTTTTGTCCTTCTTAGTTTTTTCATTATTTTCCTTCATCTTTTTTTTCCTTTAATTTTTTTTCATTCAACATTTGTTGTTTTTTTATTCTTTTTTTTTCCGTTTTCTTCCCTTTTTTTCCTTTCTTTTTTCCCTTTCTTATTTTTCCTTTCGTTTTTTTTTTTCATTTTTTTCTTCTTTTTTCTTCCACCTTTCTTCTACTAATTCTTTTCTCCTTCCATTTTATTTCTTTTTTCCCCTTCATTTTTTTTCACATATATTTTAATATTACATAATTATTTTACTAGTTTAGTATTTATTGTCATTTATTATTATATATTGTTTACAATTTTTTCAACTATATGAAAAAAAATTCAAATCAATTTCTTCAGTCAATCCTTTTACATTGTTTCCTCTTTCTTTTTTTGTCAGATCATTTTTTTAAGTTAGAGTAAGTAACTAGTTACCTAATAAATTACCTTTCACATTTATATTTATATATATTTCCCGAATTTGGATGTTCTCATCAAAGTAACATGTTACCATCTTAGGGGTAACCAATTAAGTACATTATAAGTAATCAATTACAACTATCTTAGGAGTAACCTGTTACCTATGTTTTAAGTAACTGGTTACGATTAGGATAACTTGTTACCATTGTAAGGGTAACCAATTACCTGTATTATGGTGACTGGATTGATACCACACACTTACATTTTGCCTTATATATCTTAGCTACATTGTTAGATGAAATCCCATAGGCAAGTGCATGTTGTTAGATACAAAATCATCAACATATTTTTCAACCTAAAGGATATTTTACATATGTTATAACACAAACTATTGCTTCTTACAAGAACATTCAAAAGAATTCATTACATAATGCAAAAAAAAATTTGAAATTTTTTTGGCTCCACCGCACCTGCGCGTCACCCATGCCGCGCGCGCCTGCGTGCGTCTTCCTTTCCACGTGCACGTCTCCCTAGCAGTCGCACGTGGTCACGGGGTACTGTTCATCCATAATTTTTTTATTATTTTATTTTTATAAAAAAATTAGAGATAATAAAAATATGAAACTGGTTTTTTATAACAAATCCAAAAATATCATATTTATTTTATCATTTTTAAATGTTTTTAAAATAAGATATTTTTATGTTTGATATTTAAAAATTAGATGTTTTCTACAAAGATTCAAATTCAAATTTAAAAATAGGTTAACTAATTAATTTTAAATCTTTTAATATATTAAAATATTAGAATTAAGTTATCAGATATTAAAGATACTTTTTTTAAAATAACTGTTATTTTTTATATCTTTTATTATAAAATATTAATATTTGATTATTCTATGGATTTTAATATTTAAATTGTTTTAAAATTTAAAAATATGTTGACTAGATATTTTTATGAATATTTAAATTTGTTTAACTATTTTAAGATATTTTAGGATTGCTATAACTATTAATATTTTTTATTTTTTAATAAATGGTTAAGATATTTGCTCATAGTTGTAAGAACACAAGATATTTTTTGAAAAACAGTTAAAGATATTTGTTTTAAATTTTAAAATTAGTTAAATTTTAACAAATATCACATTTTTTTCAAACCTATTAATAAAATATATTTTTAATAAATGAGATTTAAATTAACTTTCATTAAATGTTGATAAATCCTATTAAATTAAATTAATATTTTTCAAAATGACCCAAACTAAGTTAATTGTTGATAAATGAAATTTAAATTAACTTTTGCTAATTTTTGATAAATTTCATTTAAATTGACTTTATTTTTTCAAAAATTTAATTAATTCAAAATTTTGATAAATTCTAGAAAATCAATTGTTGTGTTTTTGCAAATGAAATAAACTGTGGTATTTTTGCATAAATTCAAACTTGCTCATATAGTAACATGATTATGCACATCCAATTATAACATGTGTGTTTGCACTATATGTGGTATTTTTGCAATTGGGCTTAGATGCATATAGTGGGTCATATGTTTGTTAGATATATGGATTTTGCCAAATAAAATATTCATATAATGATAGGTTTTATTTGGGCCCATTAGAAAATGTAAAGTTTAAATTCCTCTTTTGTGAGTGATTCCACTTGTGAAGGCCCATTTGTTTTGCATGACTATAGTGGGCCTAATCAATTATTAAAAATTAATAAAATGAAAGTTTAAATTCTTGTCTTTTGGACCTTGTATGGAGGTTTGGGGACCTTAGCAGTGGGAATGACATACTGGACCAAACCCTCCTCCATGCAAACCCAATTGTTTAGGCACATTTGCCTGAGTTAGACTTAATTGTATAAGTTCATTATTATAGTTAAACCAAAATATTGATTATCAACAAATTAATTCTAATTTAATTGAATTTGTTTCAATGTGACACTTTGGAATTAATAGGAAATTGTAGGACTTTGGTTTTAAAAAAGTTAATTTTACAGTCTTTTGGAGAATCATAGTCATTAATTTTCGAAAATTAATAATAAAAATATTATTTTTAATTAAATAATGAGCTTATTTTAAGAATTATATTCAATCTCCACCGTTAGTTTAACAAGGTCAATAACTTAATGGGGCCTCGAGACGCTTTGATTCATCTCCCTACGGAAGGTTTTCATTAGTTATTTTGACAATGTTAGATCTCGAAAGATAAATAATTATAGGTCAAATTCTACTAGACTCACCCCTACGGTGACTACTAGGACTAAATCTATGATTATTGAAATCGTGGGTCTAGCTCGTAAAGTAAGAAATTTTGTTTTCTTATTTTGATCGAATAGTAGGTTGTTAATAATGGTGTCCATTATTAAATGAGTTTACAACTCTATTTAACTAATGATATATTTTTTACTCTCTCCAACCGCGACAAAAATATCATAGAATAGTTAAAAACCTAAAGAAATAGAGATATGATTATTTTGGTATTTTTTCCATATCGTACATGTTTATGGTATATGTTGTGTTATTTCTTGAAATTAGAGTGAATAGAAGTTTTATTGAGAAAATGTTATTGATTTATATTTTATTGATAATATGTAGTATTATTATGGTTGTGTCTACTCCCATCCTAATTAATAAGTTAGCAATAATAGATGAGGAGACTAAAGTCGGCTTAATCATCAACAGTCTATCTCCAGCTTTCCTGGCATTCACCACCAACTATGTGATGTATAAACTCAACTATGTCTGATGCAACTCATGAATAAGCTTCAGAATTTCGAGTCAATCATGGGTGGACCAAGTAAGGGAGGAGAAAAGAAGACTGCTGCTGTTGCTGCTGATCCAGCTAAGGCTGAAGCTAACCTGGCTTCTTCTTCAAAAGCTGGAAACAAGAGGAAAGATGGACAAAACACCAACCCCAGGCCTGCAAAGGCTGCAAAGACGAGTGGACAACCAAGTGCATAGACGCCTAAGGGGAAGAAAAATAAAAACAAGAAAGGTAAAGGTAAGTGTTTTCACTGCAATGAGAAGGGGCATTGGAAATAGGATTGCCCCAAGTTTCTAGCAGCGAAAAACATAGGTAATGATTATAGTTCATTTATCTTAGAAACATGTGTTTTTGAGAATGATAAATCTATTTGGAATATTGATTCTAGATCTACTAACCATGTTTGTAAATCTTTACAATTTCTCGAATCGTGGGAGGAAGTAGACGAAGGCGGCTTAAAGCTTAGAGTTGGGAACGGAGGGTTCGTTGCGGTCCAAGCTAGAGGAATTAGAACGATGTATCTTTTATTCTGGATTTTAGTAGAAATTTAATTTTAGTTTCCATGTTGCAATTAGAACGATTTGTTATGACTTTCACAAGTTCTAATATATCTATTTCTTTCAATGGATGACAATTGTGTATTGTATGTTTGGAAAATGGGCTTTATATTATGTTACCTAACGAACCCCTCGCACTTAATAATGATTTATTCAAAGTAGCTAAACCTAGGCGCAAGCCTTGGAGGTGATCAAGGTTAGGGACCAACTTTAGGAAGGATGGCAAGTTTCAACTCAAGGTTGGCAAACTCTAGCCCAAGATGGACGACCAAGAAGCCAAGATTAACTCAACTGTGGAGGAGATGTTTTACAAGGTTTGGTGCTTCAACCAAGAAGGTGACTTCTCATTCCTGAGTGTTGAGCTATGGGAGTGTTATCATGCTAAATTCTTAGATCGCCTTGCGAATGAGCCCTCGGAAACTGTGGAGATGGCGGAGAGGAGGAAGTTTCTTCCCATGTGCAAGCTAATGAAGCTCAGGGTTGAGAGTCCTCTGGTTTTGGATTTTTAACTCTTTTTTTTTCTTTTTCTGTGGGGGATTAGTAATATCCATTGTAATTAGGTCTTTTAGGCTGAGACAATTTTCCCTTGTGGCTTTGTTTGAGATTATTTATCCTCGTTATAAATTTACTATACTCTAATCTTTATATATCTCCCTTCCACTATTGTACGTTAATCTTTTAAATTTTACACACATGTGTAGTTATAGGGAGTTATTTTAGATCGAGGTATTTTTAGAACTTCATGCTTAATAGCTGACCAATTGATTTGCAGGTCGTGGAACTTGGTTATTTTAATAGCTTAATAGCATACCTGTTAATATTCAGGTCTCGTACCTGGTTTAGTCAAGGATTTTATTTCTTTGAATTTTCTCGTTTAACTTAGTTAATATTCAGAATTGTTTTGAAAACTAGATCTTTCAAGCTAAAATAATTTAAAATTTTCAAAATTCTAAGTTACATAAATTTTCAAAGACTTAGCAAATTATTATCAAGGGTATCCGCCCCTAAGCGATCATAATTTATGAATATTCTAGGTCACTTTTACATAGTGATAATGCAAAAATTTGAGAAAAACTTGGTACCATGTTTAAACTACACAACAACCATAACTTTATTTAATTAGATAATTAAAAGTTTTAAATGAGATTGCCTTTATTAATAAGCCTTACAAACTTAAACTTTGAACTTAATAAATCACTGGTAATATTTCTTCAAAAGCAACACATTAAAAGTCCGAGGAACTGCTTCTCCACTTAATCTAGCTAACCTGAATGTGCCTTCTCGTCCACAATCTCATAAGGCTCTTCCCAATTCGATCCTAGTACGCCATCTTTAGGTTCTTTATTTTCCAGGAACATTCTTCTCAACACTAGATCTCCTAATTCGAGCTTTCTTTCCTTAACTTTTGAGTTATAATAATGAGTTACCTTCTGTTGATAATGAATGAGTTGAATTTGTGATTCCTCTCAACGTTCTTCAATCAAATCTAGAGATGCTTGTAGCAGATCATAGTTGTAACATCCCAAAGTTCCTAATAAGTCTTAATGCCTTGATTAGGGTGGTGGGAGGACATTACTGGAATATTATTTGATATTATGCAATTTAATTGAATATCTACGTGATTATGTGAAAAGCATGAGTTATATTATGATATGTCTAATTATGCATGTTTAAGTGTATTAAATGTGTGTAATAGACCCTATTTTATTTAAATGGGCATATTTGAAATTTTGACCCGTTGAAGGTATAATTATGATTATGTTGTATTATGTGATTGAGGCCACATTATTATGTGGATATATTTTAGATATTTGACAGGAGTCGATCATTTTGAGCAAGTTAGCGGTATATTCATAACGAGGATTAATACCCAGCTCGGGGTGAGCCAAGATGTATTTTGGTAATTCAATGAGTTACCAGGACTCATTGGAGTATGAGTCGTATTCTGGGAAAAATAGTGGTATTTGGTATTTGGCGGAATTAATTGAGAATTTTGAGTTTATGTGAGATTAGAATGTCATGTCGATTTTCCCTTAAAGGGCTTTGAGAGTGTAAAGACCCAAACTTACAAGACCAAAATAATGCGATAAAATAACATTTTTAAATTTTGATAGTCTCCAAAAATCCACATAAAAAAACATTTAAAAAGTCGTGTGTGCACACTTAGACAATTACATTGTTTTCGTCAACTTAAACATTTGTTCAGAATAAAAAGAAATAATGCCCATAAAAAAAGAGTTTCCCAAAAGCCATTTCCAAAAAGAACCAAATCCCAAAAGTCGGGCCACATGTACACTTTGACAAGCAGACTCCGACGCTCTCTGCTACACCTTGGCCTTACCTACAACATGAACAGCTAGGTAAGCAATTAAGCTTAGTAAGATTAATCTTTCAAACAAAATCATACTACGACCCAAGGACGGGGTTTTACTAAGAGTAACCGAAGCATAAGTCACTAGTATATTGCATAACTTCCGAACCCTATCAAACAAGGTATAAAAATTCAAACCAGATCATTAGCTTATTTGTACCGAACAACCAAATAAATTCAAAATCAACTTGAACGCAGAAAAATCCTAGTACAAGCAAGTATAAGATATAAATTCATAACGCCATTCTACAATGGTTGCAAAATCACTGAAGATCTACAAAAATATAATGAGGTGTTCGGACACCTCTTAGATCACAACCACTAAATTAACGGGGTACTTACTACATGTTTAATCATTTCATTGGCCGACTGTACTCCTCTACCACGGTCACCAGCTCAAGTGCCAGTATAACCTAGTAATCACTGGATGTACAGTAGTGCGGTCCCAGTACACACACTGGATTTCACAATAATACAACAATTAATCATCCCAGTAGCTATCCGAATTCACATATCGATAATCAATTCTCACACAAACCGGACTCCCGCCCTGAGTAAGGTTACAAATCAACAAACATTCGACCGTGCTTCCCCCGACCCCGGTAATCAGTCCATAGTCATTCGATCATGCTTTCCCTACCCCGGTCACAAATCCACAGACATTCTAACATGTTTCCCCTTACCTCGGTCATTAGTCCATAGTCAATCGACTGTGCTTCCCCCTAGCCCGGTCACAAATCAACAGATATTCGACCATGTTTCCCCTACCACAATCACTAGCTCGAATACCAGTTTTATCTAGTAATCACTGGATTTCATTAGAATATTCTATACACTTACTAGTTCCCCCTAGCCATTTCTAATTCAACCCTTAATCAATCTAGTGTAAAGAACTATAACAAACAATACACTAGCAGGTTTCATGTTGTAGCCAACAAAGTCAAGATTAACTTACCTGGATTTCTTAGCTCCTCCTGAAATCCTTGGGTCACCACTGACATTTTTCCCCCTTTTGCCAATACTATAAAAGATACAGTATACTCAGATTAATCTATGACATTCACTTAGTATTGATACTCTAGACATTTCTATCCCAAATTCTACTCATGCATTGCGTACCCACCATGCGCACAGTATAAGGGTCGAGTTTTTTTTTTCTTTTAAGAAAGTCCCTTTTTCTGGTATTTTTTTTAAAAGTAGGGCAATGGACTCTAATTTATTTGAATCCATCAAAAAAATCTTTTCTTTATTCATTATAAAAATTATTTCCATCTCTTGTGTTAATTTATCCAATATTTATCAAGAAAAGTATTTTTCTTTAACTTCCTTTTTCGCTTTCTAGAACTAACAATTTAGTGATAATTCGCTAACTTTTAAACTCTACCATTTTCTCCGTATAGATCCACACTCCTTGAAAATTTACAGTTTTAAACCTCATCATAAGGATTAGAACTATAAGAAAATCCCATGTCAAAATTCATTATAGGTTTGGAGAACCAACCTTGCCAAAACCTTAACTTTTTATTGTCAATTATTTGAGAGTTCCATATTTTTGGGCAAACTTAGAAATATTATTAATCTTAAACTATGATGTATTTTACACTAAAGTTATACAGGGACCTTTATAATTATGTTAGAAATCATCCCAAAAAATTTCATAATTTTTTAAAAAGTAAAACATTTCCAAAATATTTTTACAAACTCGACAGTGCAAACTGTCAGGATTTTCCCTGGTTCAAACCATTTTCCCAAAATGCTTATAAGTTGAGATTTGTAACACATTTTTAAGATTTTATAAAGCCTAAACTCAAGTAATTTTCAATTAATATAAAAATACAGCAACCCTTTTTACAAACAGAGGCATAAATGTATGGTTTGACCAGTTGGAAGTCAGACCACGAAAATGGCAGCAAGCAATTTCACCTAAAATCATACATAACTACTTTAAACAACTATACTACCATGCATGCATGCAATCAAAAATTACATACTAAGCATTTTTAAATAATTACCAACGAAACTAAATAAAATACTAAACAAAATATAGGATAAAAATCAGATTCACTAAGAATCCAAGATTTCTATTAAAAACTTCAATATTTTTACCTTTTATGTCCTAGCTTGGTGGTTGGCTTCTAGGGCTTGGCTCTATCTCTCCAAGAGTAACCCAATGTATTATAACATTCTCACAACATATTTTTAAGAACAAAAGTCAGATCATTGTTCATAGCTTTTGGAGATGAAGAAGATAGAAAAAGAGAGAGTTGAAGAAACCTAACTACTCACCCTTTGGAAAATGCTTGATCAAGCTTGCATGCACTTGAATCTTTGCATGCAACGTCCCCACACTTGATGAATGCTCTTTATAACTTAGGATGATTGAAACCTTGAAATGAAAATGGTAAAAAACCCTTTAGGGTTTTGGCATATAGAGGAGATGAAAGAAGAAGAACACAACAATGGATGATACTAGCTTACCTTCAAGCTTGATCTTCTACAAACTTTCCTCCTAAGCTTCAATGAAGATTTTCTCCTAATGAGAGAGATGAGAGTGTTGCTGAGATCAAAGGTTTCAAATTGTTGAGAGAGAGAGAAAGAGAGAGAGGAGTACTAGGCGTGTAGGTTGAGAGAAAAGAAAGAAGAGTGAAGACCATACATATTCAACTTGGAAGTTGTGCATGTAATGATGAGATATGCATGAAATGATGAGAGAAGATGAAACACCCATCCTTAGGGTACCCTAGGCTTCCCCCAACCCCCCTGAAAAGACCTAAATGCCCTCCCAAAAATACCCTATTCCAAGTCTACCCTACTTAATGGCCAAGGGTGAATAAGTAATTCCCCTGTCTTGCATTTTTACCTTTTTTAACCTATAATTTCTAACGTAAAACCAACCATGCAATAATTTAAATAAATTTATGACATTCAAATATTTTTCACACCATATGTTACATCTTACCATTTTCATTTAAATATTTTGTCCTAAGTGCACACTTAGGCCCATTTAAGCATTTTTCCCATGAAATGCATAACAATTTGGAAATTTACACCATAACCAAAATTGTTAGTTTTATCGGCCTTAGGGAATATTTTCCATGCCCCAAAATAGTATATTTTCCATAGAAATAATTTCCCAATTTATTAATCTGAGATTTTAACCCGCTAGGGTTTCTAATTTTTGGTCCGAGATCAACCCTTCTAATTTTGCTAAATAAATCCGTCCGATCATAACAAATAGCTACATAGCAACATGAGTTACCTCAAAATAATATTATTCAAAATAGTATTCCACATAAGTTTTCACCGTCTCGAACCGATTATTAATGGGTACTCAAAAAGGCGGGGCATTACAGAGAGGAAAATTATTAAGTGAAGGTAGTTTGGTCTTTTGGACCATTGGTTTAATTTAAGCTAGCTGAGTTAATTAACTCATAAATACAACACGTACTCTCCCCCCCCCCCCCCCCTCTCTCTCTCTCTCTCTCTCTCTCCCTAAGTCCTTGCATTTTGAGAGAAATTCTTGAGTCTAGAAACAACTTTGGTAAGATTGGAGCTATGTTTGGAGTTAGAGGCTGTCAAGCTTGGGAAAACCAGTAGGGATTCAAGTTCCTTAGAGGTAAATTATGGTTTTGGGTTTTAAGTTTTTGGGGTTTTGAAGTTTTTCTGAATTTTGAGTATTAATTGAGTGTTTGTAAGTTTTTAAAGTTGGTTTTGGTATTTCTGACCTACTGAGATCATTCATGTGGTCGAAATGGGTTAAAATTGTGTCTTGGAATGATTTTGGGAGTATTTACGATTTCTGAAATTGCTGGAATTCTAGGTTCGTAGGGTCACGTCGCGGCGTTGTTCTTGGGCGTCGCGACCCGCATGAACTCAGTCGTGCCTCGAACCGCCTTAGCTCCACGATGCTTGGCGGGCTGCGCCGTAGCGCAGATGTATGGGATTTTGGGCATGGGCTCTCTACCTAGTCAAGCGCTACGAGTCTTTTATGGGGGCACCGCGACTCAAATGGGAAAAGTCAGAAAAATAGGTTTTGGGTTATGGGAACCCAAACCTAAGGGCTCTGGAATGATTCTACTACCCAGTTTAGTAGAATTCAAGGTCCCGGAGGCTAGGACTTGGTTTGAAAGCCTTTATTAGTTCGATTCTTGATGATTATTCCTCATTATGGTTGTGACTAGGGCGTACCTCTTGGCTCAGGAGGAAAGGATCGCACTCAGGGTCGTTATATTCGTGTGCTCAGGACTTGAGGTAAGAAAACTACACCTGGACTGCTATAAGGGCTTGAGACCCAGTTATCGAACATGGTTATAATTGTGCTTAGAATGTTTTATTAAACATTTTTTACTGCGTTGTGAATATTTGTATTAAGTGATGTATGCTTATCTATTGTATCTGATTGAAAAAATCGGATTATAAGTTGAGGGCAGCAATAGTGTGCTAAACGCAGGCTAATGTGGTTAGACCAACCTAGAAGCGTGATATATGCTTGAATAGCCCTACGACCGCCTCAAATATAAAGCACGAGGTGCGTGAGGCTAGCTCTAAGGCTGGTTAAAAGGGGATAGGGCAATGGGCCCTGGTGTGGCTCTATAGTCGATTATTTAGATGAAATGTATGCATGAGTATAGTTATCACTACTAAGCATGTTATTTATGATTATGAAATCTGTTCATTAACTGCTTATAAGCATGATTATGTTTTCTTGCTGAGCCTTGGCTCACGGGTGTGACATGGTGCAGGCAAAGGAAAGGAAAAGTTGCACCAGCCACGAGTTGGAGAACTTCAGGGGCGGGGTGTACATATGCAGCCTGCTCGACCACCACGGCCGAGACCACTTGCTGGAATGTAACGCCCTGGTTACCCCAGAACAGTTACGGTGAACAGTGAACCGGAAATTTGACCCGCTACCCGAGTCCTTTGGTTAAAAACGTGATCTAAGTGTTATAATCAGGTTAAGGTGTAAAACCAATAAAAAGGAAATGATATATTTCATTAAGTAAATAAACTGCTCATGAGCCATTCAAAACGTTTACAAGTCGTTTATAATACAAAATGGTCGCTATTGTTTCAAATTTACAATCCCCGCCGACCTAAGCAACAAAAATAGGGTAAACCCCTAGTCCCTCGGAGAACTCCCTGACTGTGGTGGTCAAGCGGCCAAATATGTACACAACACCACCTCAGCTCTCCACTCAAGGTTGGGCGAGCTTCTCTTTCCCTTTACCTGCATCACATAGCACCCATGAGCCAAGGCCCAGCAAGAAAACATAATAAAGCATGATATAATATCAACAATGATCATAATAATCATCCAGGACTAACAGTCCAAAACAGATAGGTGGCAGTAGCTAAAGCAATAAGAGTGGGTACAGCTCCCTTTTGCCATGTGACGATAGGGTCACCAGGGCTTAACTGATAAGTTATCCTTTCATAAGTTTGATCAGGATAGGTGTATGGTGAATGGTCACCAACATAACCTTCCTCCCGACTCTAGAGTCGTAACTATGGAACAACGTTCCCTAGCCATGTGACAAATAGTCACCGGGGCCCTATGCCCTAGCTCTGAGTGGTAGTCTTAGACTAGTTAAGCGCTTATAAGTTCATCAACCTTGGGGTCGGTCCAGCATTAATGCCATAGAGCCATTCAATGCTGATATCGTTTAGATCTAATCTTCATTCGGCCCTGCATTTAGAGTGCTTATGTCGTTTCTGACCTTTAGGTCAGTGTCCCTAACTAGTCAGTGCAATACACAAGTAATCAATATTCACTAGCATTTAATATGCAATCCAAGTCCACATATATCAACCAACATGCTTCAATAACAAACCACGCATGTCATATACATATACAGGGTGCAACTGTATTCATACACTGTTTTCTTACCTCTGGTTCGAGTGGAAATTATTATAAGAACGACCCTTGAGAACGATCAATCTTTAAATTCCTTGACGGTCACCTGGTCATAACCAAAATATAGGATTCATCAATGAAAATGATAACAAAGGGTTCCCAAACCAAAACCTAGCCTCTAAGACATCAAACACTACTCAACCGGGTAATAGGTTCGACCCGAAGGCCTAAGGCTTGAATCCCCAAGCTAAAAACCCCATTCTGGCCAAAACTGCCCTAAGGGCCGCGACCCTCCCTAGCCGCGCCGCGCCGCGCCCCTCAAACAGAGGTGGCCCTCTCTGTCAGACACCATGGGCCGCGGCGCACCATTGCCATGCCGCGGCTCAATACCCAAACCAGCCAAAAATCCAACACGCACCAGCTCGACTTCCCCTGCATTTTCCCTTGGAACCAAACCTTCAAACCAGCTCCAAACCTCCTCCAAACACTCAATTCACCCTCTAAACATCACCTATATCAAACCCTCACCAAAACCCAAGTTAAACATCAACCAAAACCACCTTTAATCCAAACTATCCTCAACAAGAACATAGGCTGAAAACTAAAAGAAAACAGAGTATAAACCAGAAACCAATGGCTAAAACTCACCTCAAATCCGAGTTTAAACCTCCTTCAATGGCTGAACCAAGTCTACAAACCCAGCCCCTTGATTTCCTAGCTTGAAACCTCACTTTGAGCTCAAAAACTCCAAAGGAGAAATGGAGGAGAATGATGCACGGGAAGGAGAAGGAGAAACCCTGTTTTGCTCTGTTTTTTTCTACAGCCATCTAAAGTCATATAAATCCAAAACCAAATGACCTAAATACCCCTAGGTCACTTAAGGTTCCTAAAATCATTCCAAGGGTAAAATTGGTACCCCGAGCCCCGAGCTTAAGCCTGTTATTACCAAACCGATAAACTATACTTAAAGATCATCTCATGCCGAAATACTCGAACCAATCCACATTATAATATGGCCTCACAATATATCACTGACATGCAAACAAATATACAATTATGCCCTCAACGGGCCAAATTACCAAAACACCCCTGTAAACAAGTGTGGACCCACATGCATGCATTTAACATCATATTAAAATACAATTCTCATAAACATGCATAAATTCATTCAATGGCATAATTAAACAGTTATGGCCCTCCCGGCCTACTAATCCATCCATTAAACCATATTAGGGAATCCGGGGCATTACATGGAACTAGGGTTGAACCATGATTTTGCCACCAAGGACGACCCTTGTATTTGTTTTGTAATTAGTTTGGTTTATAAACTCTTTTAGGATCCCATGTATGAAAATTAAACTCATTTAATGAAATGGTTACTGTTTGACAAAAAAAATTAGTACCTAAACCTTGTGTTAGTTTTAATTACAAAGTTTAAGTCCAAATGACTTGTTAGCGAGTTAAACACTATTTTAAACACACAGTGTAACAGTCATGGATTAGTAGGACGTTACAATAGTTCTGTTCTTGGTTAAAAGTCATTTGTTTGTGTGACCACTAATGCTTCGACTAGGAGCATTGCCTCACTTCCGAAGGTTAGCGAGAACAACGTATATCCAGTAGATGTGTTGTTTAATGCCCAAAACGTGCATCCACTACGCGGTGGTTATAGTATAGATCAGGCGATCAATTCCACAAGGAGGCAAAGAAATAAATTTATTCAATAATTAAAGTTAAGAGATAAATAATATGAGAAAAATAGAACAAGTGATTTTTTTGTTGTTTTTTAGATTTAAAGATTAGAAATAAAGATAGAATATAGTGTGATGTAACAAATAGTAACAAGTATGAAGGATCAAGAGTCACCAATATGCATACTTATTTATTTAGATCTTTGATTCACAAAAATTACACAAATGAATAGTTCACATCCCAACTATTCATTTGGTAAATTTAACATTGAAACACAAATATATTTCACAAAAATGCATTCAAGTGATTAGTATTCTTTACCATGGAAGGATGAGATAAATCTTATGAGAAATCTAAAAATGACATTATACCATTGACAATAATGTAATAAAAGATTGGACATAACCTAACACAAATATTATTTTTACTATTTATAAAATACATAGAAGAGCATGACTAATTCTATATAGATTTAGCAAAAGTAAATACATATATATAAATGATATGGAGAAAATGATAAAGATATTATCAATATTATTTTTACTAATTTGATAATATATAGAAAGTGCTTGACAAAATATATATATTATTATTAAACATAAATAAAGATGTTGAAGAAATAGAGATGAAAGAAAATAAATCACTCAAATATATGAACTTTAAGCACACGGTGAATCAAAAATACCAAACAAAGTCATAATGTGTATAGGATAATCCTAACCTTCCTAAGAAGGTTAGCCTATTATGCTAGACATTCTCATAAAATTATAGAGAGAAAATATGAGAAATGAGACTAAAATTTGGTAGAGTCTTGCTACCTAAAAATTACATACCAAATATGAAAGAAGAGTCCCTATTTATAGAAGAGGAAAATGGCTAAAAGGAAATTAAACTACAAATGGGATTTACAAAATAAAACTGAAATATTAACAATAAAATATGATTTTGAAAAATCAAATCTTATTATTAATATTAACCTAGCTATTTTAGTGAATGGTCATCATGCCCATTTTTCTAAATCAACAATAAAATGTGAGCTTTAAAGCTCAAAATGGAAGGTCCAATGCCCAAAGTGCACACAAAGTGGGCTGGTGGGTGGTTGGTGGCAGCTGGTGCTTTGACCCAGCCCCAGCAAGTGGGAGCACGCCACGTGGCGTGGCTGGGCAAGGGAAAGAAGCAATAGCTGGGCGCAGGTCGGACAAGCCAGGTGGTTTGCAGGTCAGACATGGGCGGGTGAAGCTGGGTTGGGCTCTAGGTCACGTGGGTCCGGGCGGGGCTCCAGGCGGGTAGGATTTGCTAAGCAAAAACGCATGTCGTATGGACAGGAGGCCACTTGGCACTGCAAGTGAGAAGAGAGAAAATGGGCTGGGCCTGTTTTCATGGGCTTTAATCTTCAAAAATTCCACTTTTCTCCTTTCATTTTCAGATTTCTTTCTTTCTTTCTTGTTATTCCAAATGCAAAAAATGAAATTTATTCCTACAAAATAACAATAAATTAAATTTTAGTCAATTATTTTCAATCATCAAATATATCATAATAATTCAATGAGAATAATCATTAAAACTTAACTTATTTTGACATTTAAAATCAATAAATATGCATATTCACCACTAATCATGTGCAATGAGAGGTTCTGTATGCCCAAAGCACTTGTGCGAGTTGTTCGGGCAATAACCTATAGCATCCTCTGATCTCTGTTTTAATCTTGCCTTGAGGGTTTGTTCACTGCCTATACTTGTCCATTGGCCTGTGGATACACCACCGAGGAGAAACTCTTGATAACCCCATATTTTCACAAAATTTAGTGAATAGCTCGTTGTCGACCTGGGTCTCGTTGTCTGATACGATCTTCCTGGGGAGCCCAACGCAACAAATTATGGTTTTTTTCTTCACAAAATCAAGTACTCTCTTCAAGGTTATCGTTGCCAGTGGTTCTGCTTCAGCCTACTTTGTAAAGTAGTCCATGACAACCACAACATAGCGAACTCCTCCTTTCCTAATTGGCAATGACCCGATCAAATCTTTCCCTAAGATGGCGAAAGGCCAAGGCGAGGAGATCATGGTTAGGTCGACAGGTACTGCCCGGGCTATTGTGGAGAAACAGTGACACTTATTGCATTTATGAATGTATGAAGTAGTCTTTCTTTAGAGTCAGCCAGAAATACCCTTGCCTCAAAATATTCATAGCTAAGTTTTGTCCCCCAGTTTTGTCTCCACTAATTCCTTCGTGAACTTCCGTCAAGATAGCATGGGCTTGTTCTGGTAAGACACATCTGAGAAAAGGCATAGAATGACCTCGCCTATAGAGAACTCCTTCAACCAAGACATACCTTAGGATCTGGTACAACAATCTTCGTGCGTCCTTACGATCATCATGTAGTCTTCTTGAGGTGAGGTATTCTACAATTGGTGTCATCCAATTTGTTTCTGTGTGGATCAACTCGACCTTTTCTAATTCTTCTTCTATGCTGGGCTTTCCAAGAAACTCGATCGAAACTATGTTCAACGTGTCCGCTTCCTTGGTTTTTGCAAGCCTAGCTAAGGCATCTGCATTTGTATTCTATTCCCGTGGGACCTGCTCTATAGCATAAAATTCAAACTCTGAAAGTTCATTTTTTTTACTCTAGCAAGATATGCAACCATTTTGATTCTGCGAGCCTGGTATTCTCCTAGAACTTGGTTTACCACGAGCTGTGAATCACTGATGCATTGGGTGGCTTTTTCTTTTAATTCTTTGGCGATTCGAGTTCCGGCCAACAAAGCCTTGTACTCTACTTCATTATTCAAGGCGTTGAATCCGAACCGAAGAGTAGTGTGGAAACGGTGGCCTTTAGGAGTGATCAGAATTATTCTAGCTCTCGATCTGTTCTCGTTAGATGACCTGTCCACGAACAGTTTCCATAATGCCCGCACAACTAAGCCAGTGTATTCAGTCACAAAATCAGCTAGGGCTTGTCCCTTGATAGCTATTCGTGATTTATATAAATTTTGATAAAACGAGAGGTTCAACTAGGTGTTTCTTCAGATCCTGAAATGCTTGCTCGCATTCATCAAACCACTCAAATATTTTGTTCCCTCCAAATAAGTTGTAGAAAGAAATACATTTGTCAATGGACTTTGAGACAAAACAGTTTAAGGCTGCGATCCTTCCAGTTGGACTTTGAATTTCTTTTCGCAACCTAAGAGACGGCATGTCCAACAAGGATCTTATTTTCTTTAGATTGGCTTCAATCCCCCTTGAATTAACAATGAAGCCTAGGAATTTTCTCAATGAGACCCTGAAGGTACACTTTTGGGATTCAGCTTCATGTTGTACTTCATCAGCACAACAAAACGTTCTTCTAGATCGGATACATGGTTATTGGAAATTTTTGACTCAACTAGCATTTCATCAACATACACTTCCATGTTTCTCCCCGAATTGGTTAACGATCATTTTGTTCATCAGTATCTGATATGTAGCCCTAGCATTCTTCAGCCCGAAATACATGACAGTGTAGCAATATACATTGTGCTCGGTCTTGAAACTTGTATGCTCCTGGTCTGCATGGTTCATCGTGATCTGGTTATATCCATAATGTGTGGCATCTACGAACTGGTCGATTCTAGGCAAAGGAAAACAATCCTTTGGGCAGACCTTGTTGTTATCGGAGAAATCAATGCAAGTTCTCCACATTCCGTTAGGTTTCAGAACCAGCACATGGATGGATGTCCAGGTCGGATATTTCGCCTCCCTGATGAACCCACATTTCAAGAGGCAGGCTACTTCTTCCTGTAGAGTTTATCATCTTTCATTTCCCAACAACCTTCTTTTTTGTTGCTTGGCTGGTATATTCCTGTCCAAATTTAGCGTATGCATGATGACGCTAGGACTAATACCCACCATATCAGCATGTGACCAAGCAAAGACATCGAGATTATTCCTTACAAACACGCTCAAGTTCTTCTTCTTTTCGACACTAAGGTTTTCCCCAATTTTTACAACTCTAGAAGTTGCTTCCTCATCGAGAATCACTTCTTCCAGCTCCTCTAAAGCTTGGAGCTCTAACCTGTCTTCACCTATCCATGGGTCAATTTTCTCTAGGTTCGCGACCTCGACCTCCATCACTTGAGGATTTTCTACTTCCTCATCCAGCACCATTGCCTGAGGTTCTTTAGCTTCTTCAATTATCACCATGGCTTGCTGCCCGGGTTGTGCTCTTCCCTTCATAGAAATGTTATAGCATTCTCTCCCCTTCCTCAATTATTATAGCATGCTATAATGTTATAGTATAATCACCATGGCTTGCTACCCTGATTGTGCTCTTCCCTATGTTATGCCATACATACCCCTATAGGTGAAGGGAAATTCATGGCCAAGTGGAGAATGGAATTTATGGCTACGAGCAATATCAAAGCAGATCGCCCTAGAATAGCGTTATATGTTATTGAGCAATCAATAATAATGAACTCAGGCATCTTCGTAGTAGCTCGCGTTTCATCACCGATAGTTACCACGAGCTCGATTGTCACAATAGCTGCCAATACTTCTCCTGAAAACCCATACAAAGTTGTGGAGGAGGCCTTTAGATCCATGACAAAGAGTCTCATCTTCTTCAATGTGGACCTGAATAGCATGTTCACTGATCTCCCATTGTCAATCAGAATTTTTTGGAATCTTCTGTTGGCGAGCTAAAAGTGAATCATTATGTGGAAATTGGGCATGACTTGTGTCATCTTCCGTAAAAGTATATAAAAATACACATTATGTGAATAATTATGTTATTCTGCCTAAGCAATGTTTGTGATTGTGATTTGTTTGCCTAGATACATTTACAAATTGTATTGTACCACGCAGTTGATCAAACTGCATGAGTACGAACAAATTGTGTCCTAATTAAATTGATATACGTGCCTTTATATAGATATTATCGATATGCTTGATTTCTATTGATTTGGACAAAGTCACAAAATATATAAATGACAATTTCATCAATTAATAGTGGTTAGATATTATATTACCATTTACCAATGCATATAGTTATAATAATTATATGAATATTGATTAGTTTAAAAATGATATAAATATATATATGTGTGTGTGTGTATGTGTGGGTGTATGTGTTGGTGATAGTAAAAAAAATAAAAGAAATCATGATCTCCCCCACTTGCTAGATTGGTCCCTCCATGACAGAAAAGAATCATATAACCTAAACTGTTATGGAAGTTGCTGAAGATTCTGATAGGGACTTTTAATTTAAATAAATTGATCATGCATAATATCTAATCACCACTACTATGGGAACGACAAATATGATTTAATTACAAACTCTTAATTCCCACTTGCCTATACTCAGTGGTAATCCCATTCCAAAACCAACCCTTCAATCCTTTTGAGCAATAATTCCTCCCCTTAAAGCCAGAGAAGAAGAAATAATATATTAAAAAGGTATTTGGATGATCTTTAGGCAATTAACTACTTCTAAATATAAAGTATTATTATTTATATATAGTTACCTGGTTGACTCATTATAAGTATGTACTTATCAATTACATATATATATATACATTTATAATTTATATAGTACTCTCACAATATTTTCGATTTTTCGCATAAAATTTAACCAGTTAGAATAAATTAAATTACTATGCTAGAGACCTTAAGCTATTGAGAATTTTTCAATTTGATCCTTATATATATGCTTTTGAAATTTTGTTATTATTCTGGTCCTTAAACTTTTTAACATTTTTTATTAATAATAAGATGATGAACTCCTACAAATAAAACTTTTTCTAGACTATATATACATACTAATTAATACTAAACATAATATATATGTTTCATTATTATAGCCTTCAGTTTCAGGAAATTATAGTAGATAAAATCATGTATTCATTGGCTAACAAAGAATAATCTTAAAAGTTTAGGACAAAAACAAAAAGGTTAAAGGGTAAGGGTCCAAAGCGAGCTTTCACAAATATAATTTAAGGACTAACAAAATAATTATTTATTGAGTCAAATTAACTTTATAGACAAAAACTAATTAGATTATTTCAATACAATGATAATTCTTGAATAATTAAAAAAAATTGCTTAATTTGTATGCCACACTATAATAACGCCAAAGAATAGTATATAAATTTTGACAATGAAAAAAATCTATTTCACTACAACATGCACCTACATATATCGCCCACTTAATGACAAGCCCTTTATCTATTGAATGTGGAAAATAATATTGGTGTAAACTGTTGTTAATATATATATATATATATATATATATATATTTGTCTCCAAAGGACGTGGATAGCAAATCTAATAGGGCAAAGATGTACAGAAAAATAATAATAATAAAAACAGAGACCCACTACGTGTCATGATACCATGTTATAATGTCTAGTAGACTAGTACTAATTATATTAATGGTAGAGCCTTTCTTTTCCCTCTTTCCACTTGGGCAGCTATTTCATACGCCAACAAACACAAAACTGAGATTTATATGCTGCAAAAAAATTGCCACGCGGCACACGTCATACTCCACAAAATAAATGACACTTTTCTAGATCTTAGACCATATATATTTCTGTGTGTGTACTATATACTACTTGTTTTATATGATAGTTACTATCTTTTTGGGAGGGAGAGATTATATATATATATAGATGTGGACCAGACCTAGGGTTTGCTTAATGAGGATATAAATGCTATATGTGGGAGAAAGTTAGGGGGGGCCTATTGTGGACCATGTGTGGTTATTATAAAGTAGTGTGAATAATAGAGGAGAAAATATGTTATTATATATATTTGGCCACTTTGGGAAAGCTTAGTATAGCTAGCTCATTTGGTCATGATGATGGCAGGTTTGGACTCTCCTGTCATATTTTAGGGTTTGGTTTAACCATAAGTTTGAAGTTTTTGTCACTATATATATCTCTGTATTCATTTTTCTATGAAGATTCATCTTCATTAAATGTCATATATATATATATATATTGTTATACGATTATATTCTCTCTAGGTTTTTATTTCTTTCAAAATATATATACCAACACTCACGTTAGTTCGACAAGAATTAATCCCTATTATATATGGTCCTACGTTGTTTTTGGTTGTTCTAAACATATATTCAAACAAGTCATCAGTTCGACAAGAATTGATTATTAAACTATTGTACCCTACAGGGAAAACTAGCTAGTTATATATATAATGGTCAAATTCCATAATTAATCCCTAAGACTTTAATGGTATATATCACATAATGCAGCAACTACTTGTATTTGTATACATAAAAGAATGTAAAAATATTATATGGGCGATATTCTATTATTAATAGAACAGGGGAGAAATGAATCATAACAACTAATTATACATATAAATCAATTAAAATTTGTGGTGATCTTATTGCTATAAATATTTAATGTTAAGCCCTAAGTTAGTACTGGCTGTCACTGAAAAATAAAAAGTTAAGCTTCATTATAATACCAAATTATATAAAGCTAAGTTAAGAGTGACGCAAGAGATTGCGTCATAAGAGACATATCGGTTTTTCTTTGTCCCACTAACTCTTCTTTCAAATTTTTTAAGTCTTCGGCACATTTAGTATTCAAAAAATGTTTTAATTAAGTATCCTATCGAACTAGGAGTCTGTGTAAATTAATTATGACATAAAATTAATTATAATAACTGAACTATAAAGTTAATGTAGCTTTGATGCAAAAGACAGACGTGTAAAGTTCTTGGATTCCCAGCTAGCTTTTGAGCCATATATGTGGCTCAAAACGACAATGGATCTTGTCTCATCTTTAAGATCTGGGTTTAATCCAAAGCTAAACCTACCCACATGGAACAAAAGTAAAAAAAAATTAAGAGAAAAGTCTCACAATAAAAATATTATTAATCTTTTTAATACATATTTAATTAATAATTAAAGTGTATGTGAGGATCTAGTAATTGGGATTATTTCTTGGAATCGATCGATAAGTCTCTCACACATAAAAAGGTCTTCTTAATTATACCAACAATAACAGCTGCGAAAGAGCTATATATAGCTATCTAGCTAGAGTGGACCATCCCATAATAAACTTTGGTTTAGTTCCTTAATTAATATTTAATAATATAATCCTACAGTACTATATTATTGTTATTTTCCTTGATCCAGCCATGGATTCTTCCTTATTTTGACCATATAAAATATTACTGGGACCATTTTTTGAATCTCTTATTATTACAGCAACTTCGCATTTTTACTTGATTATGTGGAAAAATATAGTATTTACGTACGACGAAATTTTAAATAATCCATTTTCTTTTGTTTTAAATTTATTTGTTTTCCACATGTACCAAAAACCATGCCATGCAATTAATTAAGAAGATTCTTGATCTCATAATTGTATATAAGTATATGTATTAGCTAAATATTTGAGTTATTTGCTGCTAATTTTATTAGTATCATCTTGATTTGTGCTAATGAAAAATATATTTGAATTGGACTAGCCATAAAAAATAAGGAAAGCAAAGAAAGAAAATATTATCTCTTAGGAAAAAAAAAATCTCGTAATTAATAAGCCATCCAAAAAAACAGTCCAGCTTTTGATCATTGCCTATGTATAAATCTTATACGTACAAAAAAACTGTTGCGGTCATATTCTCCTTATTTTCATTATAATTAAACTTTAAGGTGTTGTATACAAATTGATTGATGGTAATTGTTCTGATCAACTTAATTGTACGAATTTGTTTAATATTATTATTGATGCTCTTACACTATTGAAAAAATGGCGATGATGTCACGAAAGTGTGATAAACTTATGCGCTTATGTTTGGACAAATTGTATATAATTATAAATAATTTTAAATTTAATACGCACGCTCCTCTTAACAACTTAATTTTTAGAGCATAGCTTATATATCTCATCGGTATAACGAAATTTTTTTATTTTAACAGTTTTTTATTTATTTTTTGTTAACATTAACAAAATATTTTTATATTTAACAGTAAATTGGTAACATGATTTAAATTTAAATAAAATCAAATAAATAAATAATTAAATAAATTTAAATAGAATATTTTTGAGATATTTTCAATGATAATTATTTAAAAATAATACAACTATACATTTTATAACTTAAATAAAATTTAATTAAATTTAATATTATATTAAAAATATAATATATAATATTTTGTTGTCATTGAAAAATTAAAAAACTAGAACAAACATAAATTTAAACAAAAATAAACTAATTAATTAATTAATTAAAATATGATATTTTTAAGATATTTTATAATCATTTAAATAATTAAATCGTATTTATTTAAAAATAATAAAGGCATACATATCATTTTTTATCTTATAAATTTGTGTGATAGTTTGTTTTTTATCAAGTGATTAAAGCACTTTTTCTTCATCAAATTCACTAAATGACATTGCGAGATATATTATAAACTAAAAATAGTTTATGTATATATACTACTATCTACACTATATCTTTTTCTATTCCTATTTTATTTCTACTAACAATTTCTTTTTAAATAATATTGTATTATATATATACGTCATGTAGCCATGTAAATATATATGTTAACGTCGTGTTTAGATGTCATATATGTAGAGATTATTGATATAAATATTTATATATACTATAGAAGTACTATAATTTAGTCTATTATATAAATATAAACAGTGAACCAATTTTTATTAAAATTAAGACAATATTTACAACTTTAAAACTAAGCAAACGTGCATTGCGAGTTGCTTCCACCTAGTATATATATATTCTATATAATAAGTATGTAGTTACAAGTAACGTGCAATATGCACTTTTGCTTAGTTTTATTTATAGAATTTATTAATTATTTTTATTAAATTTATATTAATGTCATATAAATTTTGAAATAAATATTTTATTTTAATTAAATAATTTATTTATTTTTGTTTAAGTTTATGTTTGTTCTAGTTTTTTAATTTGAGAGTGACAACAACAGATTATATATTATATGTTTAATATAATATTAAATATTATACGTGGATTTTAAATTTAAGTTTCTTGCTAGTATTTTTAAAAAAGCAATTTGTTGCTAATTCACAGTATATTATATTATATGTTTAATATGGTATTATTCTAATAAGTGAGTTTAAGTTTAATTAAATTTTATTTAAGTTATAAAACGTATGATTTTATTATTTTTAAATAATTATCATTGTAAAATATCTAAAAATATTATATTTTAATTTGTTTAATTATTTATTATTTTTAAATAATTATCATTGTAAAATATCTAAAAAATATTCTATTTTAATTTTTTTAATTATTTATTTTATTTTATTTGAGTTTAAGTGTTTACAAAGTACCGTTAAATATAAAAATATTCAGTTAAATATCATAATATTCTAAACATTTAACGAAATATACATTTAAAACTAACTTAAAAAAAATATTTATCAATTATATTAGTATAAATTAAATATTATAAAATATAATTATTATAATAATATTTAATAGAAGACTACATATATAATAATTATATTAATATAAATTCAAATATTATAAAATGTTATTATTATAATAATAATATATAATACAAGACTAGATATATTTAATTACTATATTAATATAAATTTAAATGTTATAAAATATTATAATGATAATAATTATTACACCCAGATTTCGAGACCCGAGATTGTAATCTAGAAAGCTGGACTCGTCAATTGCGAGCTCGAAATATCTGAAACGCATATGCATGACTCAGGTGTCGAACCCTCGAATCAAGATGGCAACCTCGAAGACATTTTTTAACCTCGAAGTTCTTTTTGAGCTCGAAAGAACTTGGCATCAGGATATACCCGATATCGGGTGTCTGCAGATCAAGTCACCCGAGCTTGGCATAAGTATAAGCTCAGAGTGTGACAGCCTCGGTGGTATTTACCCGCTCCAAGCTGGTCTTGGGGAAAGGTGCCTAGCTCATAACTTATCTCTACACCTGGACTTGCATGATGCTGATTACCGACCTCAAACGGCTTAGTGGGTCATCTGATGAGACGCAGTCCATGCATTCAAAAGATATTTATTGTTGTAACTTCCCTACATTTAAGGGATATTAACTAATCTATTATATGCCCCCTGGTCTTCAGGGGATGTTTCCTTGTATAAGGAGTTACAGAATTTAATGTCATTATTTCCATTAATAAATATGAGTATCTTCCCGAAATATTTGGGAACAAACTCTGAGAACCCTATATAAATAGATAGATCATGAACACTTGGGGAGGACGGATTTTTCATACCTTGACGAAATTTCTGGAGAATTCATCCCTGAAGGATTTCCTGAAATTTCCAAAGTCTTAATAAAATTGACTCGTTGACTAGGCAGAGTTAACTGCTGAACCACATAAAATTCTTGTTGTTTTACTGTATTATTCATATGCGCCATAGTTCCTATTGTTTATTCGCTCTACATTTTAAGTTGACGAAAAACGACATCAACAGTTTGGTGCTTTCATTGAGAGCCTTAAGCAATACAATCCCTGATTAGCTATGGCCGCGAATGATCAGAATATTCCTGAAGAAAACTATCCACGGCGCCCTGGGAAGCAGCCGATGACGAATCCTGAACCTGAAGAGAGAAGTGAGTCCTCCAATTCTCAAGGACCTCCAGCACCTCCGGCTCCCAGGGACGATGAGAACATGTACTATAATCTCGAACGATACGTCCCCATTGTGGAACTTGAAAGCCGACAGTTAAGAAAATAGTTGGCTAAGGCCAAGAAGCGGAACGAAGAGTTGGCTAGGTTAGCCGCGGATGCGCAAGCGGCTTAGCCTCAACCTCCGCAGGAGAACCAAGACCCACCTCTGCAGGACGTTCATGTTCCTCCCCGCAGGCCTCGTGGGCGACCTCTGAAAAACGCTGCCACAAGAAGAACGGAGCAACCTCCGCCACCGGCAAAGCAATCTACTTCCTCGAGACCCCGAAGAAACACTCGGGCTAGGGCTCCGGTCAACTCAACTGTAGAGTTACTAGCAGAAACTGGGAATAACCGAGCCCCTGCAGAGGCTCGGACTCAGATTCCTGGTAACACACAGAATGTTACCGAGTTAGCACGGGCGAACTTGAGACCATCCAGGCCCCGAAATGGTTGGCAGCCACCATCACCCAAACGGTTCCCTCCGTCACTAATAAGATACCCCTCACCACCTCAGAGGAACGCACAACCAACTCATGGTGATGAGGCAAGGCGGGCAGGATGGAAACAGGGGAATAAAGAGGCTACTAGGGAACAGAGAGGCGCCCAGCCTGCGAGAAAGCCAAATGTCTCGATCTCGCACTGCAGAGACGAGGCAACATGAAAGAAATCCATCTCGGAACAATCATGCGACAAGCCTCGCCAGTGACGACTCAGGGGACGCCAGATCAGTCAGCATGTATGATCAAGGACGTAGAAATACTGGAAACCATAGGAACCACTCCGACCTGCGGGAGCACCTGAATCAGAATCGAGGTAGTGGTAATCCATCGAACCCAGACCAGAGAGATCGCCTAAATGGGTGCAAAGATCCCCTGTGAAGACGCGAGCCTGGAATTGTGATCAATGATAGCCAATTTCAAGCGAGACCCCCTGCGGACCCAGTTCAAGAAAGAATTGATCAGCTGGAAAGGGCATTTAGGCTCTTACAGAATGAGCGAGGTCGAAGTCGGGACGAGAATTCTGATGAGGAGCTTGAACCATTGGCTCCCCATATTTCCAACACTCCATTTCCTCAAGGGTTTCGGATTCCTCATGTCCCGCCTTTTGAAGGGAAATCCGACTCGTACAATCATTTGAGCACATTTAACACCATAATGAGAGCAAGTAATGTGGGTTACGAGCTCAGATGCATGTTATTTCCAGCATCGCTTACAGGACCAGCAAAAAACTGGTTCGAAAAATATAAGAGACATTCAATCACTTCTTGGGATTAACTATCAAAAGATTTCAAGAAGCAGTTTAGAGCCATGATCGGGGTAAGACCCGAGGCATCGACCCTGACCAACGTTCGGCCACTTCCAAGTGAAACGTTGAAGAGCTACCTTACAAGATTTAATCTGGAGGTCGCCCAAGCTCGGGATGTAGACGACAACATTCATCTAATGGCCGTCCAAGCTGGGGTAATGCCGGGAAGTCCCCTCTGGGATGATATGCAGAGAAAGCCTGTGAGGTCCTTAACCGAGTTTAATAGACAAGCTCAGAGATTTGTCAATGTAGAAGAGGCGAGGTCAACACTGAATATGACCTCTCAGCCCATAACTACAACGATAAACGTAAACTCTGCCTCGGCCTCGGCGGACCCATCAGCCTCGAAACCCCCTGCAGGAAACCCTTCCAAAAGGAAGAAGAATGAAGGAAGTAACCCTGAGGCGGAAGGGGGAAAGAAGAAGAAAGGGGAAAGGTATTTATCCGTGTACACCGAGCTCAACAAGTCTCGGGAAAATATATACCTGGCTAATGAAAACCAGGTCCCTTTCAGGCGTCCAGACCCCATGAGAAATCAGAAGTCCAAGAGAGACTCCAGCAAGTACTGTCGATTTCACAGAGAAACTGGGCATACTACTAATGAGTGCAGGCAGTTGAAGGCCGAGATCGAAGGACTGATCTCGAGAGGATACTTTAGACAGTATGTCAAGAACCAGAATAATAATCAGGCTTCTACTAGCCAGAGGGCAGCTGCGCCGCTGCCTGCTCAAAACAATAATTCCCGAGCTAGAGAAGAAGATAAGCCCCCTCCGATTGATGGAGAAGATGTGATAACCATCTCGAGCGGGCCTCATCTCGGGGCGGGCCTCATCTCCGATTGTGTTCATATCATATTGTTGATACATGTTCCCAGCCATCAATGATATTAAATCTCCAAAACAAAAGTCATTAGCCTCATTCTTTGAAGAGACCTTAACGAATGAATCAAAAGATTTAATAAACATGAACAGGAGTTAATGAACACTCAGGATTTAAGTTGATCTATAAATGATCATCAGTTATGATAAGAATTACAAGTCTTTATTATTAAATAGTTTTTGGATAAAGACTTTTATTCATATCGGTCCATGTCGTATATAATCATATTATATAAAGCACATTTACCGAGGTTTCTTACCACATCAATAATCTGAATCTAGATTATTTGTATCAATATGATACTCAGCAAACCGTACTTACAAACCCAATTAAAGAATTCCATAACTTCAATTTATTGTTGTTGACTATTTTTATTCATTCATGTGATCTTAATTCTCTTGTACTAATACAAGATCACATCCTCAATAATGAATATGGAATTTTTCTGATATTTACAAAATTATTCAAACAATAAATTTAATAATCTAAATATAACAATAATAGTCCATTGTATTTATTTATTCATTGAAATAATTAATGTCTTTTACATGCTTTTAGGACATAGTCCTAACAGTTGGAGTCTCTTTTCGCCTTTTGGTTTCTCATGGGGTCAGGTCGTCTGAAAGGGACCTGGTTTTCATTAGCCAGGTAAATATTCTCCTGAGACTTATTGAGCTCGGTATACACCTTGTATACGGAGAAATACCTCTCCCCTTTCTTTTTCTTTCCCCCTTCCGCCTCGGGATTATTCCCTTCATTTTTGTTTCTTTTAAAAGGGCTGTCCCCAGAAGGCTTTGAGGTCGTAGGATCCACCGAGGTCGAGGTAGAGTTTGTGTTTGTTGTTGTAGTTATGGGCTTAGAGGTCATATTCAACGCTGACCTCGCATCTTCTACATTAACAAACCTCTGAGCTCATCGATTGAACTCGGTTAAAGACCTTACGGGCTTCCTTTGCATATCCTCCCAGAGAGGACTTCCAGGCATTACTGCAGCTTGGACAGCCATTAAATGGCCACTGTCATCGACATCACGAGCTCGAGGGACTTCCAAATAGAATCTTGTGAGATAACTCTTTAGTGTTTTGTTTTCCTATTGTCGGACATTGGTCAAGGCAGATGCCTCGGGCCTAATACTGACCACGACCTTGAATTGTTTCTTGAAATCTCTTGATAATTGATCCCAAGAAGCGATCGAATGTCTCTTATATTTTTCAAACCAGCTCTTCGCTGGTCCCGTGAGAGAGGCTGGGAACAGCATGCATCTGAGCTCGTACCCCACATTACTGGCTCGAATGATTGTGTTGAACGTACTTAAATGACTGTACGGATCAGAATTCCCATCAAATGGTGGGACATGAGGAATTCTGAATCCCTGAGAAAATGGGGTGTTAGAAATATGGGGGGCGAAGGGCTCGAGTTCTTCATCAAACTCTTCATCCCGTTCCCGACCTCGTTCATTTTGTAAGAGTCTGAATGCTCTTTCCAATTGTTCAATCCTTTCTTGGACTAGATCTACGGGGGGTCTGACTTGAAGCAGCGGGAACTGGTTATCGTTGATTACAAATCCAGTTTCGCGCCTCGACGCAAGGTTCTTATGCCCATTGAGATGATCCCTTAGATCTGGATTCGATGGATTATCATTCCCCCAATTATGGTTCAGATGTTCCCGTAAATCTGGGTGATTTCTTCGATTCCCAGCGTTTCTACGTTCCTGGTCATATATACTAACTGATCTAGTGTCACCCGAGCCTTCATTGAAATGGCTCATTGCACAGTTGTTTCGAGACGGGTTTCTTGCCAATTGCCTCGTCTCGATAGTGTGAGACCGAGACATTTGGCTTCTCGTGGGTTGGGGACCCCTATGCTCCCTACCAGTTTCCCCATTTCTATGCCTTCGACCAGCTTGCCTTTCCTTATCACCATGGGTCGGTTGTGTGTTCCTCCGAGTTGGTGAGGGATGCCTTATTGGAAACGGTGGGTGCCTTATTGGTGATGGTGGCTTCCATCCATTACGGGGCCTAGAAGGCCCTGAGTTTGCTCGATCAGGTTTTGCAACGTTTTGCGCGGTACCAGGGTTTTGGGTCCGAATCTCCGTTGGGGTTCGGTTATTCCCTACTCCAGTTGGTGCCTCCGCAGTTGGGTTGGCAGGACCTCCAGCCCGGTTACTTCTCTGGGGCCTTGGCGGAGCAGGCTGTTCTGCTGGTGGCGGAGGCTACTCTGCTCTTCAGGTGGCAGCGTTTTTGCGTGGCCGTCCTCGAGGCCTATGTGGTGGAACGTGAACGTCCCGCGGAGGCAGATTCTGGGCATCTGGTGGAAGTGGGGCCTGAGCCGCCTGCGCTTCAAAAGCTAGTCTGGCTAGCTCTTCATTGCGTTTCTTAGCCTCCGCCAACTGCTTTTGCAGTTGACGATTTTTGAGCCCCCTATCGAGACATATCGTTCAGGATTGTAGTACATATCCTCGTCGTCCCTTGGGGCTGGTGGTCCCCGAGAGTCGAATGAACCACTCCTCTCGTCAGGATCTGAATTCACCATATGCTGCTTTCTAGGGCGTCAGGGGTATTCAACTTCATCTCAAATTTCCTCCTCAGGAACATTGGGATCATTTGTTGCCATTGTTGATTCGGGAGGCTCTCTGACTGAACAGACTCACGCATGTACTGTTTAATGGCTCTCAACGAAAGCACCAAACTGTTGACGTCATTTTTTTTCAACTTAAATAGTAGAGCAATTAAACAATAAAATACTGGTGCAAATGAATAAAGAGGAAAGCTAGAAGATTTTTACGTGGTTCAGCAGTTAACTCTGCCTAGTCCATGAGTCTATGTTATTAAGACTGGGGAGTTTTCCGGAAACTTTTCAGAGAAGAGTTGCCCAGAGTTTTCTCTCTAGAAATCAGAAATCAGTCATTTACAAATGGTGTTTCCTTTTCTATTTATAGAGAAAGTTGCAGAATTCATTCCCACATATTTCGGGAAGATATTCTATAAATCAATTTATATAATGCTATTTAATGCATTATTTCCTACATACACGGAAATGTCCCATGAAGATCGGGAACGGATAACAGATTAAATGATGTTGACCCAGATTTTGGTCAATTGACACGAAGTCAGAATATGCTTGATGTGAATGAATGTATTGAGAAGAACGTAATGACAAAAAGTAATAAGAACATGATATTTTTATAGTGGTTCGGCCCCAGGATCTGGTAATAACCTACGTCCACTTAGACTGTTATTGATATAAGAATCAAAGGAGTGATCAAAGAACAAGGGTTCAATGAGTTTCACTAACCTCTGAAGAACAATACAATATTCGAAGGAGAATTACTCTAATCTCAAATAATTCAAAAGCCAAAAGTCCCTCCCTTGAGCTATTTTTCCTATTTATAGGCTCAAGGGGGATTACATGATTTAGTTGCCAATATTCTCTCCAAAATAATCGGATATTCAGGAGATTGTGTGAGTTAAATTCGGGATCTACAAAGATCTTTACAGTAATATGACATTGCATGCGGAACTATCGACCAGACTGGTCGCAGGTAAGACTGGGCTGCTTACTGCTTCTAGTGCGTCCTCTGGACGATACCTTAGCAGAGCTCTTCCAGGTGTCAGCCACGTGTCCAGGGATCACTTGCCACGTCATCAATGCTAATTTTTTGGATAACATTTGCCCCCCAAGTTTATTTATCACGAGCAATAAATAAACTTTTGAGCGAACGACTCTTCGACAACCCCACCATACGTGTCAGAACCCTTCGTGTGTTCTTGGAAAAAGTAACCTACTTCTGTCTAATCATGACTTTTCGGTTCCCCAGTAATAATTCGACGGCCATTCCGCTTCCCCATACTTCGAAAAAGGGAAACTGATGATTACACCTTTTTAATGCCACAGACAAACTTACATAATACCTTCGAGATCTTCCTTTTCTTTTTACGCACGCCATTGTCTTCTCAAGAAACCCTAAAAACCAGAGTTTTAACCTTCTCCAGAGACCGTTCTTCTGCATTTTCAAGACTCAGTCCGAGAGTTCCTTGATCTCCGAAGACCCTTTTTCCATCTCCACGATCATTTTCTTGGTAAGTTTTCGAATTCTTATGCTTCAAATTTTCATGATGCATGCTCCTGTATGTTGACTGTTTGAGTTCATCTGCTTCTGGTTTGAGACGCTTGTGAGTAGAATGTTTTGTAGGCAAAAAAGGGTTACGAGTTAGTTTAATAGTCAGGATCATACTTTTAGGACGTAAAATCGAAGTAAAAATTCAATTTTTAGGCTAGCTGGAAAATAGGTTTTTCCCGCCCTAAGGGGAGTTGAAAAAGCTTTCTTGAAAAACTTTTTACTTTCACCCTTTGATCCGTCTTTCAAACTGTTCGTGCGGAAAATTTAGCTTTTGTTAGAATGTTGTTGTATAAAAGCTTGGCTTTTATACTCGACCAACGTTATTCTAAAAAGGCCTTTAAAAATTCTTTATCCTCACCTCCCCATTCTTCTGTTTGCAGACATTGATGCCAGATTTGTGGGGAGGTGAACGACCCATCGACGACGATCTTCTCTCCTAGCTGCTCGAAGGCGAAGAACAACCGGCCGGCCGAGTCCACGAGATTCCCTTCTCACGATCCTCTTCCAGACCTCGTCCTTCTCCTCCTCAAATGTCCCGTTCCAAATCCGTAGGCAAGAAAAGACCTGAGTCTGACGATAGTCCAAACCTTTCTGCCCAGCCTGATTCGCAGGCTAGGGCTCCCTCGACCAGCGGTCGAGACAATCCTATTCCTGATCCTAACATCCAAATTAGAGCCCGCCCCCGCCATCAGAATCTGCCTGATGTCGAGTGGTATATTTCCCTGACCAGTGTAGTGACCCTTCGAATGGTTGCTAACTATTTTAGGAAGTATCCCCTCACAGGGGTTTCCATCAAAATTCCTGCCGCAGACCAAAGGGCTAACCTCCCCGGAGGTATATACAGCGCCTGATCTCGGTATCACATAGAGGCGGGGGCTTTCCTCCCTCTACATCCTTTTTACCAGGGGGTGGCTAATTATTTCGATGTCGCTCCCTTCCAAATTACTCCAAACGGATATAGAATGCTGGCCGCACTCTATATCCTGTACAAACTCAAAAAATGGCCAGAACCTACTCCCCACGAGGTCAATTATCTTTTCGACCTTAAATCCAACCCGCAACAATATGGGACGGGTTTCTTCCATCTCTGTCACCAGGAGACAAACCGGACGTTCCTGAGTGACACTACGCACATTTCTAACGTAGGACAGTACATTAAGGAGTACTTCCTTACTCCGGACATAACCAGCAACAACCTGGCCTTCACCCGAGGAGGTAAGTACCGTCTTTGACTGGTCGATACTTTTAATCAAGGAGTTTCCTTTCATTTTTCTCAAACTGTACTTTGTCTTTCAAGCCCATGGTTACGTCCGACCCCAACACCAGACATGGTGTTGAGGTCCAATAGACTGGCCAGGATGACAGACGCAGAAAAAAGCGTCAAGTCCCTGGTTACTGATGAAAACCTGAGGCTGTCTGGCCTCCTGGCTCCTCGCCATGAAATAAGAGGGTCCGTGGTAGGCGATGCCACTGCCGAGGGGGTTCCCGAGCAGCAACCTTCTGCGTCCCCTCCTCGAAGGAGGCCGACGGGGGTTACAATCAGGGAGCCCACGGGCAATCCTTCCGCAGAAAGGCCTTCTGCTCCCCAAGGCAAGGGGAAACAAAAGGCCAAAGAGCCAGTTGTGGACCTGGGGGAATCTTCTGATGAAAATGGTAAAGTTATTTTTCTTTTAAATAGCTTGCCAATTCCCTGTCATTTGTTTGACGGGGAGGGCAACTTTACATATACTCCAAATCTAGGGCCAGACTTCTTCATGCCAGATAGTGAGTGTGTGACTAATAGAGTCAATAGTATAGCGACCAGTAGTTGTAGCTCGGGTACTAACTTGGTGACCTTCTTTTTCATTTTGATAAAGAGTCTTCATCTGCTTTTATCTTTACCCTTTGCATGTTCTTTCTTGTGTGCAGATATGGCCACTCCCAATGTCTTCGACCTGTACAATGCTGAGGAGGAAGAGGAAGTTCCTCAGCTCCGGCGAAAGTCGTCAAGGAGACAGGCCGGCGAAACAAGCCAGAGACCGGCCAAGAAGAGTCGAACAGACGACGCTCCCAGGGACGTGCCATCTGGGCAAACTTCTACTCATCCTCCAGCTCCTGCTAAGAAGCAGACTCCTCCTCCCCCGCCAAACCCTCCGGCTGTGCCCACCAGGGAACAAGACAAGCGGGAAGAAGCTCTTGGGGCCAAACTCTCGAGCCATGCCTTACGAGCAGCTAAAGACCGCCTCGCGCACATCGCGAAGAATGACCACATAAAAAATGCACTGGTCGAGGCAGAGAGTATGGCAGTCGACCAAATCCTGAACAGGACTCTGAACGAAATAGCCAGCGTAAGTGCCCCTTTATCTCTTAGGCCTTAGTCTTTTATTCTTTGCAATAGGTTCTAACTTTATCTTCTGTCCTCAGGCTTTGCTGTCTGCAACTGCTGCCCGTACCCGCACCCAAGCCACCATTGAACAGGCTTGGGCAAAGGCCATCGAGAGGCACCAGGTGAAGGCAGCCGAGGAACTTTCGGCTGCAGAGGCCAGGCACGCAAAGGAGTTGGAGGCACTGGCTCAGCAGAGGGATGCCGCGGTGACAAAGCTATCAGAGGCTGAAGCTACGAAGGCAGCTATAATAAAGCAGAGGGAGGAGTATCAAGATGCCAGCCGCACCCAGTATCGCGAAGTCAAGAGATTGGAAGAGGAGCATAAGGCCAAAGACGAGGCCATTGCTACTCTTGAGGGCAAAGTAAAGCAGCTGGAGCTTGACAACTCCAAGAATCTGGAAAGATATAAGAGGACGACGCTCCGTTGTTTTTACAATTTCTGGAAACACAATCAGGGTGCCGACTTCAGCTACCTTTCAGAAGATGTCAGGACTGCTGAGCTGGCTCGCTGCACTGCTCAACTGGCTGAAGAGGAGGCAAGAGCCAGGGTCCCTGCTTCCCCAAGTATTGCTTCCATAGAGGAAGAAGGAGTTGTTGAGGATGCTGCCAACCAGAATGCTGATAAAGACCCTCCTGCTCCCAATGCCTCTTGAGCTTTTTTAATATTTTTTCTTTCTTTTGATTATACGACCCACAGGTCGTGATGTAAAGACAATTCCTTTTTTGAATTTGCTGCATGGGCAGCAAACCTTTTCTTTTATTCGAACATTTACATCCAAGCAGTGATGCTTGCGGTGTAAGAGATTACATCATGATGCTATAACATTTTTATTTATTATAACATTTGTTCGTATGACTGAACTTAGCATAGTACTTTGGCTTGATTTAACAAAATATAAATTTTGAAAAATACTCTAAATACCTTAGCATGCTTTCACTCATTTTGTTCATGTGTTTACACACCTCATGGTATGCTTTGCTATCGATGTGCCTTATATGCCCCCGAAGTGATCGAGGGGCTTTAGGTCCTTGGTCACTTGCCTTGACCATGACCTGTTCGAACATTTCTGCTCGGGAGAAAAAGTAATACTTATAATACAACAAAACAACACACGTAATGAACAAATACTTGTAAATATAAATTCACAAAGGTTGGAAAGAATGACTGGCTGCGCACAGTCCCTTATAATCTCGTATTAATAATGGACTAAACATGTCTTTACGAGTGATTCTAAAATAGAATCTTACATATACGAGCGATTAGCCATACAGCGTGGCTAACCCTCTTTGCTAAACTTGTAAAAAGTAAAATTTAATACAAGCTAGTCCTTTAAAAAGGACTGTTCACTGATAGTACTTGCGCAGGTGTTCTCCATTCCAATAACGTGGAACGAGATTTCCGTTCAAGCGTGCAAGTTTGTAAGTGCCCGGATGAAGGACTTCTTCAATCTAGTAAGGTCCTTCCCAATTAGGTCCGAGTACTCCAGCAGTGGGGTCGCAGGTGTTTAAGAAAACTCATCGTAGCACCAAATCTCCGACGTTGAATTTTCTTTCTTTAACTTTGGAGTTAAAGTACCGGGCGACTTTTTGCTGGTACGCAGCAACTCGGAGTTGGGCTTTCTCCCGTATCTCGTCAATCGAGTCTAGGGATTCCATCATCAGTTAGATGTTCTGGTCTTGGTCGTATGTTAATCGTCGATGTGAGGGGGGATCTAATTTGACAGGCAACATCGCCTCATATCCGTAGGCTAAGGAAAATGGGGTATGTCCTGTCGCTGTTCGGTGAGACGTTCTATACGACCAGAGGACTTCAGGCAGCTGCTCTGGCCACGCTCCCTTAGCTTCTTCAAGTCTCTTCTTCAGGGTATCTTTAAGAGTTTTATTCACGGCTTCGACCTGCCCATTCGCTTGGGGGTGTGCAACTGAAGAAAAGCTTTTGATAACTCCATGTCTTTTGCAGAAATCGGTGAATAAGTCGCTGTCAAATTGGGTTCCGTTGTCTGAAACTATCTTTCTAGGCAAGCCATATCGACAGACAATGTTCTTGATAACAAAGTCAAGAACTTTCTTGGTCGTGATGGTAGCAAGCGGTTCAGCTTCGACCCATTTGGTGAAGTAATCGACTGCTACGACTGCGTGCTTTACTCCGCCCTTCCCTGTAGGTAGGGATCCGATCAAATCTATACCCCATACTGCAAAAGGCCACGGAATTTGCATCTGTTTTAATTTGTTCGGAGCTGCTCGTGGAATCTTGGAGAACCTTTGACATTTATCGCATTTTCGTACAAACTCCACCGAATCCTCGTTCATAGTTGGCCAGAAGTAGCCTTGCCTTAGAATCTTCTTTGCCAAACTCTGCCCCCCAGTGTGATCTCCGCAGAAGCCTTCATGCACCTCTTTCATGAGTTCCTTAGCTTTTTCCGGTGTAACACATCTGAGTAGTGGCAAGGAATATCCTATTCGGTACATAACACCATCGACCAGTATGTACCTAGCAGCTCGCCTTTGTAGAGTTCTGGCTTTGTTTCTATCCGTTGGTAGCGTATCATTTGTCAGATACTCCAAATAAGGTGCCATCCATGTATCCTCCATTCGAATCTCCATACTGGATTCGACCGCTTGTATGCTTGGCTTACTCAGTCTTTCCACTGGCACAATGTTTAAAGTGTCAACATCCTTCGCGCTCGCGAGTTTGGCTAAGGCATCTGCGTTTGAATTCTGATCCCGCGGAATTTGCTGAAGGGTGTACTCCATAAATTGGGCTAGCAAGTCTTTTGTTTTATTCAAGTAGGCCACCATTTTTAAGCCTCGTGCTTGATATTCTCCTAGAACTTGATTCACCACCAGCTGTGAATCACTATAAATATCAAGCGTTTTTATGCTCATATCTTTCGCCATCCTCAATCCAGCGAGGAGTGCTTCGTATTCAGTTTCATTATTTGACGCAGTGAAGTCGAACCTAATAGCGCAGTGAAATCGATGCCCTTCCAGCGTTATCAATATCACTCCCGCTCTAGCGTGGGATTCGTTGGATGACCCATCCGTGAATAACTTCCACGAAGGAGCTTTGTCTTGAGGCTCAGGCGCTTTAGGCTGTTCGCACTGTTTGCTGTCTAGGAGTTCAGTGAACTCTGCAATAAGGTCGGCCAAGACTTGTCCTTTGGCTGCTGCTCGCGGTGAATAAGTTAAATCGAACTGCCCTAATTCGACTGCCCATTTTAATAATCGCCCAGCCGCCTCTGGTTTTTGGCGGACTTGTCGAAGGGGCTGGTCGGTTAGAATTGTAATAGGATGGGCTTGAAAGTAGGGGCGCAACTTTCTAGAGGCCAGGATTAGGCAATATGCTAACCTCTCGATTGGTGGATATCTCAATTCTGCCCCGATCAGTCTCTTGCTGACATAATAGACTGCTTTTTGTACGCCTTCTTCCTCTCGTACTAGTACCGCGCTAGCAGCAACTTCAGTAATCGCCAGGTAAATAAACAAAGTTTCTCCTTCGATCGACTTTGATAAGATGGGAGGTCGTGCCATATGGGCTTTCAAGGCTTGGAATGCTTGCTCGCAGTCTCCTGTCCATTCAAACTTCTTATTTCCCCTAAGTAGATTGAAAAAAGGGACGCACTTGTCTGTTGATTTCGAAATAAATCTACTTAGGGCTGCGATTCTCCCGGTTAAACTTTGTACATCTTTGATCCTTTCTGGCGACTTCATGTCGATCAGGGCTTTTATCTTGTCGGGGTTGGCCTCGATTCCTCTTGAATTTACAATAAACCCCAAAAACTTCCCTGATCCAACTCCGAAGGAACATTTGAGGGGATTTAACTTCATCTGGTATCTGTTCAATACATCAAAGCACTTTTGTAAATCCCTTACATGTACTTCTGCCTTCTTAGACTTTACCAGCATGTCGTCCACGTATACCTCCATGTTTACTCCGATCAGCTCCTTAAACATGTGGTTGACTAGCCGTTGGTAAGTCGCACCTGCGTTTTTCAATCCGAAGGGCATTACTTTGTAATAGTATAAGCCCGTATCGGTCCGAAAGCTGGTGTGATCCTCGTCAGGGGGGTGCATGCTAATCTGGTTGTAGCCCAAATATGCATCCATGAACGAGAGGATCTCGTGCCCTACAGTTGCATCGACCAGCTGGTCGATTCTTGGGAGTGGGAAGCAGTCTTTTGGGCAGGCTTTATTGAGGTCTGTAAAATCCACGCAGGTCCGCCACTTGCCATTAGGCTTGGGAACCAGCATTGGATTGGAGACCCACGATGGATAAAATGCCACCCTGATGAACCCATTCTCCTTTAATCTTTCAACTTCCTCTTTTAAGGCTCTCGATCTATCCTTATCGAGCAGCCTTCTCTTTTGTTGCACGGGTGAAAAGGTCTTGTCTATATTCAGGACATGGCTGATAACTGCAGGATCTATCCCAGCCATGTCTTTATGCGACCAGGCGAAAACCTCCTGGTTCTTTCGCAAAAATTCCACCAGTGCGTGCTTTGTGGTAGGCTCTAAGTTTTTCCCAACCTTTACGACTCTGGTCGGGTCTTCTTTGTCGAGTTGGACCTCCTCCAGGTCCTTGACGGGTCCAACGTTTTCTTCAAAATCCCCAAAGCGAGGATCTAAGTCTCCATCCTCACTTTGGGCAACACCCTATTTGGTGACTTCATCACCGGATTGGGCTTGTGTATCAACTGCCATCTGCAACCTATCTGAGGTAGTGCTCTTCGACGTCCCATTCTTCGCCTTTGTGATTGAGGCGTTGTAGCACTCCATGGCTTCCCTCTGGTTTCCCAACACGCGTCCTACCCCCGCGTCTGTTGGGAACTTCATGGCCAAGTGCCACATAGAGATGACGGTCCGTAGATCAACTAGTATAGGCCTCCCAATGACGGCATTGTATGCTGAAGGACAATCGACCACTACAAAAGTGGCGAGTAATGTCCTTGTTGCAGGCGTTGTACCCGTCGTCACTGGCAGTTTGATCAATCCAGCGGGGGCGAGTCCTTCTCCAGAGAAGTCGTATATCGTTTGGTTGCAGGGCTCCAAGTCCTTAACGAACAATTTCATGCGTTCCAGTGTTGATTTATACAGGATATTCACTGAACTTCCTGTATCGACCAGTACACTCTTCACCATCATGTTGGCCATCTGGATGTCCACGACCAGCGGATCAGAATGTGGGAACCGGACGTGTTGGGCATCGCCATCAGAGAAGGTTATCTCACCTTCCTCTGACCGAGCCTTTTTTGGTGCACGGTCCTCCACAATCATCATCTCGATGTCCTGGTCGTGGCGCAGAGTCCGAGCATATCGTTCCCTGGCCTTTCCGCTATTTCCCGTGAGGTGCGGGCCTCCACAGATGGTTAAGAGTGTGCCAGTCACGGGGGCAGGCTGTAAGGGTGGCGAGCGTTGGCGCGTGGGCACCTGCTCGTTGCTACCCGGAGCTTCTCGTTGGGAATTTCCCGAGGCCCGTACGTATCTTCTCAAGTGTCCTTATCTAATAAGGAACTCGATTTCGTCTTTCAACTGGTTGCATTCGTTGGTGTCATGTCCGTAGTTGTTATGATAACGACAGAACTTGGTAGTGTCCCTTTTCGAAATATCCTTTCGAATGGGGCCAGGTTTTTTATAAGGCACACTAGAACTTGTGGCCTGATAAACCTCTCCCCGAGACTCAACGAGGGCCGTGTAGTTAGTGAACTGAGGTTCATAACGATTACCCTTGGCTCGTTTATTGTCAGAGGTGGAAGGCTCGTTATACGACCGTTTTCCACCATTCTTGCCATTGCCATTGCCGTTCCCGTTGCCTTTGCCGTTGCCATTAGGCTTGGACCCATTGGCGGCTTTGGCGGCTTTGGAAGCTTTCTTATCCTTGCTTGAGGGCTTTCCATCGTCGGCAATGGCTTCTTCGAGCTTGATGTAGCAATCAGCCTGGTCCAAAAATTCCTGGGTAGTTCTCACTTCTTCCTTTCGGAGACTTTTCCAGAGGGGAGAACGACGTTTAACCCCTGTATTTATGGCCATCATTTTGCCTTCGTCCCCCACCATTTTCGCTCCAGCTGCCGCTCGCATAAAGCGCTGGATGTAGTCCTTCACTGATTCTCCATCCTGCTGGCGAATTTCAACCAGCTGGTTTGCTTCGGTCGGATGCACACGGCCTGCATAGAACTGTCCGTAAAACTTCCTTACGAACATTTCCCAGGAAACTATGCTTGCGGGAGGGAACTTAAAAAACCATTCCTGCGCGGCTTCAGAAATTGTTGCAGGGAAGATCCTGCACCGAGCGTCTTCGGACACTTTCTGAATGTCCATTTGTATTTCAAACTTATTGACATGAGACACTGGGTCTCCATACCCGTCAAAGTTTGGAAGTGTAGGCATTTTGAACTTGCTTGGAGTTTCAGCATTAGCTATCCTTTGTACGAAAGGAGTGCCTTTCCTCCTATCGTGGTTGATATAAGATGTTCTTCCCCCGACCAGCTGCTGCACTGCTTGGTTGAGGGCATCTATTTGGACCTATACAGCGGCAGGAATCGCTGTGGCATCTGTTGTTGGGGGGAAATTCTCGCCATGCCGCTCCCGGCGATCGTTGAGTACGTCTCTCAAATCCTCGTCTCTTCTCCGCTGCTCGCTACCCCCGAGCCGGTTGAAGACATTATTTTGTCTGGGCTGCCCCCCAGCATCCCGTCTATCGGGTCAGTCATCTTGAGGTACCTGGCTCCTGCCTTTACCTCTTTCTTCATTCCTTCGCCCAGCGTTTCCCTTGCCTAAGTCGGCCTCATTATACCCATGGCCATCTCTGAACCTTGATTGGCTATGGTGGGATTGACTGTTCCCTCGACTTCCGTCCCTCGCTGAAACGTTCCGAACGTTAGAGGGCGGCCTGCACTGGTCGTGGTGTCCCCGTGCATTATTATGCCATGGGGAACCCCAGACTGCAGAGCCTAACTCTGAGTCTCTCCTGTTACCAGGGGGATACTGACCTCTGTTCGGTAGGTTTGGCTCATCGCCCCTACGGTGTCTAGGACTACGAGGCTGATGCTCGGCCCTATTCTGCCTCTGTTGCGGGGGATTGTCGCGACCAGCTTGGGATGGTGGCTGCACCTCAGGGTCCAGTGGGACATCGTCATGGGGCACCTGAGGCTGCTCGGGCCTTTGCGGACTCAAAGGCTGGATTGGTGGGCTGGGATTAGGACCCCTCTGGGGTGGCCCATTGACAGGTTGGTCAGGCTGCGAAACAGGTGCAGCCTGATTCCTTGCCAGTTGCAAGGCCGCCTCAAGGGCTGCCATGGCTTCGCTCTGGCGGTAGTCCATCTCCGCCTGCCTTTCGCTTAATTCCGCGCGCTGCCGTTCAATCTCCTGCTGCTGCCACGCCACAACTTTGGCAGCAGTCTCTTGACTGGCTTTCAGACTAGCCAGCTCCTCCTGCAACGCCCCCAGGGTACTCTTCAGCGTTGCATCATCCATCTCTTCCTCCTCAAAGTCCAGGTGTGGCTCATCCTCTGCCACGCTCACAGGGGGAGGAGGAGGTGGGTTTGATGGCACAACAGCGGCCGCCTGTCCAGCTTTCCTTCCAGTTTTCGCCATTGATTTTCTCAACAATGATAAATCAAGCTCTCAATGAAAGCACCAGAATGTTGACCCAGATTTTGGTCAACTGACACGGAGTCAGAATATGCTTGATGTGAATGAATGTATTGAGAAGAACGTAATGACAAAAAGTAATAAGAACACGATATTTTTATAGTGGTTCGGCCCCAGGATCTGGTAATAACCTACGTCCACTTAGACTGTTATTGATATAAGAATCAAAGGAGTGATCAAAGAACAAGGGTTCAATGAGTTTCACTAACCTCTGAAGAACAATACAATATTCCAAGGAGAATTACTCTAATCTCAAATAATTCAAAAGCCAAAAGTCCCTCCCTTGAGCTATTTTTTCCTATTTATAGGCTCAAGGGGGATTACATGATTTAGTTGCCAATATTCTCTCAAAAATAATCGGATATTCAGGAGATTGTGTGAGTTAAATTCGGGATCTACAAAGATCTTTACAGTAATATGACATTGCATGCGGAACTATCGACCAGACTGGTCGCAGGTAAGACTGGGCTGCTTACTGCTTCTAGTGCGTCCTCTGGTCGATACCCTAGCAGAGCTCTTCCAGGTGTCAGCCACGTGTCCAGGGATCACTTGCCATGTCATCAATGCTATTTTTTTGGATAACAAATGATATCCCTTAAGTATTGGGATTGTACAACAATAAACATGTTCACACGTAACTGGTTATCTCATATATTTCATCAAATCTTCGAGATCAGCCACTGGCATTGAGTTTGCCGAGACCATGAGACATTCACAAGCTTACCGCCCAGCTTTGCTTATGCTCGGAACAAGTAGATGTAGACGATGTTGTCACATTCGAGCTTGCACTTCCCGAGCTCGAACCATCTCGCTTGAAGGCAATCAGTGAAAAATATATTCAAGTGTCATACCATACCATTGCGAGCTCAGAGAATATTTGAGGCTACACATCCTCGAGGTCGCGACGGTTAAATCATATGATGACCGCATATGTTTTGAGCTCACACCTGACGAGCCCAGTTTTCGGGGTCATAACTTCTTATCTCAAAATTTGAGTATAACAATATAAAATTAAATAAACGTGCATTGTACGTTGTTTGTATCTATTAATATTAATTAGAAGGAGGAGGTGTAAAATATTAGAAAAAAAATAATGGAGTGAGATTTGGAGCAAACCTTTGAGATTTTATATATATTTTTTTACAATGTGATTCTAAGCAGAGCTATATAGAAAAGTTCATCTTATTGTTGTAATTTATTAGGTCAAGCTCGATCGACCACATGTTCGATTGATCTTATCTTGATTTTAGAATTTTGAGAAAGAAGAAACAAAATTAAAGACAAATTTCGACCTACCTCCTCTTAATCAATTAGGTTGTTATAAAAATAATAAAAGTTTCAAATGGTTGTGATAATTATATAGATCATAGAATCATTAATAATTAGTTTAAACCTTCAATTTCAAATCTTTTGAGCTGGACCATCAACGTGTTTGTTGACTAACCTTTTAATCTCACTTGCACCACCAAAAAAAAAACCCCCGCACAATCTCAAAAGTTTTAGGAAATTTTTTACAAGGACAATAACCTTACGTATCGTTATTCTAATCTAATAGTAGGTCGGCCAGAATGTGATGAATCTAATCTAATAGTACGAGGTCGGCCATAAATAAATATATATTTAGAAATTTTATTAGGTAATTATAACCTAATTTTTTAATAGGAATCTACACTGTAGTTATAGCAGGTTTTTTTATTAGTTTTTAGAAAATTTTGAATAATTTATAATGCTGAAAACGTAGTTCAAATAATCACCGTAAATAGAGACTATTTGAATCTTATTTTCAGCACCGTAAATTATTCAGATTTTTAAAAAAATTAGTGCAATGTCTGCTATAACTATATTGTATACTATCATATATATATATATAAATTTATATATATATATATATAAGAAAATGAGTTATAATTTATCTACATACCGAAAAAAAAATGTCTCCACTCATAATGAAAAAAAGTGATGTCCCTACCTAAAAAGCTCTCTTTATTTATATAAACCAAATTAATATACATATCGTAAAGATGCATTTTTTTTACTCTCACAAGTGTGGGATTAATTATTAGAATTATTAGACCGTTATTAATTATTAAAAATCTAAATATATCAAACTGGTATAAATATAACTTAATTCAAGTTAATAAAATAAAATTTGTAGTATATAATTTGTTCTATTCTATTTTTATATAAAATATGAATAAAATCCAAAATCTATATATATATATATATTAGATATAAGGAACGTGCAATATGCACGTTTGCTTAGTTTTATTTATAGAATTTATTAATTATTTTATTAAATTTATATTAATGTCATATAAATTTCAAATAAATATATTATTTTAATTAAATATTTTATTTATTTTTGTTTAACTTTATATTTATTCTAGTTTTTAAATTTGAGACTGACAACAAGAGATTATATATTATATGTTTAATGTAATATTAAATATTATACATGGATTTTAAATTTAAGTGTCTTGCTAGTTTTTTTTTAAAAATAATTTGTTGCTAATTGACAGTATATTATATTATATGTTTAATATGATATTATTATAATAAGTGAGTTTAAGCTTAGTTAAATTTTATTTAAGTTATAAAACGTATGATTTTATTATTTTTAAATAACTATCATTGTAAAATATCTAAAAAAATATATCTTATTTAATTTGTTTAAATATTTATTATTTTTAAATAGTTATTATTGTAAAATATCTCAAAACTATTTTATTTTAATTTTTTTAATTATTTATTTTATTTTATTTATGTTTAAGTATTTATAAATTACCGTTAAATATAAAAATATTCTGTTAAATATAAAAATATTCTATTAAAGTTAACATTACAAAAATAAAAAATAGTTAAAACAAAAAATATTTCTTATTTACACACTTATTATATAGAAGAGATATGTTCAAATATTTATAGAAGGAGTATAGATTAATTTAGTCCTCTCTAGAACTAACACGGAAGGTATTCCTCTCTCTTTTCGCCATCGTTCTTATTGATTTTGATCTTATATCGTGTTGTGAGATATAAGAAAATTATTTATAAATTTTAACAAATTGATGTTTTATATTGATGTGATAATACACACAATTTTTTTATTTAAAAAAAAAATTGTGTTAAAATGAACTAGAAAAATAGATTATATAGCTATTTATTTCTTAGATAGGGACGACATATATTATATATATAGTCGAATGCATATATATTTCAAATGCTAAGGAAGAGACTTTCAAAGTAACATATCCACCTTATTGATTCTAACATAAATATTATATGGAATATACTGGCCGGCTGCTAATGCATACCCCAAACTCGAGGCTAGAGCCTACAAGGCATAAAATTATTACACTTTTTTTAATCATGACTTAAATCTAAGAAAATTTTGACAATATATAGCCAGTATTTTCTCCACTAAGTATACCTATATTATCTCTCTTATATATCTACATGAGTAAATCAGTACTATATTTAGATGGATTTTAAACATAATATAAAGTATATATTTATAGAGGAATTCTCCTATAGTAGTTTCACTTTAAGCCCTACTGGTAGGACTCTCAGTGTTTACAACCTGTGAACAGTTTTTGGCGCGATTTTTTTTTATGATCGTATATATTGTAGTTATTTAGGGCATCCTGCAAATTTTTAGAAAATTCCGAATAGTTTATAGTACCAAAAATTAGGTTCAAACATGTTGTTGTACGCGTGACTAATTTTTTTTATGCGCGTGGAAAGTAACATGTTTGAACCTACGTTTCGGTACTGTAAACTATTCAGAATTTTCTGAAAATTTGCAGGATGCTCTAAATAGCTACAATATACACGGTCATAAAAAAAATTCGCGCCAAAAACTGTTCACAGGTCAAGAAACACTGAAAACCCTACTGATAGAATTTAAAGTGAAGCATCTATAGAAAAATTGTCCTTAATTTATATTCAATGCACTAAATTACATTAGTAGGTCATGTTCACTTTTTACAGACTATTGATATTGTTAATCAACTCGATCTCTCAACACTACTAAGGAAGGACCTATAAGCTAGCAAGCTAGCTATATATATCCCTAGTATGATATTGGATTTATTATTGAAAAATGCTTATCTTCCCGATTAATTTTTTTTACAATCTGACTTGCCTTAAAATTATCGGGCCTTAAAATTTTTTACCATCTTTTGAATAAACACTTCATGTTTTTAACCATTACTTGGACCAATATTTTGAAAGCACCTGGATGGTGAAGCATTTCCAGTCATGATGTATAGCACAGTTCTTTATTATTAGGCTCTTTTTGCAAAATTACTTATTTTTTGAAATTATTATGTATTTCGTCTTAATTTTGATAATTTGTTTATAAAATGTTATCCAACACTCAAGAAAATTGGTCAAAATTTTCTAGACAACTGGTTAAAAAATTAAGACAATTGATCGAAATTTTAGACAAACAATTTTACAAGAAATTATCAAAACTAAATTAAGTACAAAATAATTTAAAAAAAGATGTCATTTTCACAAATTAATCATCTTATTATTATTATTAGGCAGTATATTAAAACACTAGTTTTATTTATTTTAAAAAAAAAAATTAATACACTGTTTTGAATCTAGACTATTATAATATATATGTACTAACTACATTTACTTACCAAAATCAAAAGAATGTTGGAATTAAAAAAGCGAAACAAAAATTATCCAGTAGTTCTTTCCAAATTAATAACGTGATTATAGAAAGTAATGATGTGATCGATCGAACAAAAGAACAATATATAGCAATAAACAATAGCTAGCTAGCACGCAATAAATATTATGATACGTGCACTAATTAAAGTTCGACAAGTTGTCCTATATATTGAGATTAATGAAGTACTAGTCTTGGATAAAAAGCATTTGAAAAATTAATTTTTTTTAAAAAATAATAAATATATATAGATATATGAATATCTTTTGACATCTTTAATCGATCCTGCTTTTTCTCAATTTGTATAAAGACTATATATATAAAAATATATACATTAAAAGTGGCATAAGATAGTGCCTACTGCCTAGTCAAATATTGTCTTGAAGAGTTGCACCTTAATAATTACAAGGAACAAACAACAAGTAAATATATAGTTAAGGCAAAGCATCATCATGTGTTCCATTTGCCGTGCACACGGAACTAAGAAAATATCACTGTACATTATCTATGTAAGTACAGTACCATGCTCGTCCTTCATAGTACTTGGAGAGGACAATCTAATCTATAATAATCTTTCTACTTTTTATCATTTCTAACATCATAGCCTCAAAAGAGATGATTTTGTGTTTATTTATTTATTGTTTGAAGACAGTTTTTAAGTCAACTTCTTAAGATGTGGAAGGAAAAAGCTTGGTGTACACTCAATTGTATACGGATCATCAATACTCAAAAATTGCATGTGTTTTGTATTGCAAGTGAAATTCCACATTTGACATGAAATATATTGACATTTTATAATACAGACAAAATTTATGGGTCCGTTTGGCAAATTTTTGTTTTAAAATTTTTTAAACACAAAAGAGAAATATTATTTTCTTTTATTTTTAAAAAATAAAAATATGTTTGGTAACTATTTTGTTTTTTGTTTTTAAAAACAAAAAATAATAAACGTGTTTGATAACTTTTATTTTAATTTTTTGTTTAATAATGTGAGGTGTTAATTTGAAGAAGAAAAGAAAAAAATGAAAACTGTTTAAAAAAATTTTGAAAGTGAAAAATTTTTATTTTCAAAATTTAACAAATTTTAATTAAAATTTAAAAAAATAATAAATAAAAATAGAGTTATCAAACACATTTTATGTTTAATTTTTAAATTTCTAATTAATTAAATAAAAAACTATTTTTTTAAGTGCCCTTATATTTTTTTGTAAAGGAACAAAACTTATATTTTACTTTTATATATTTATAAAAACAATTTAGCTCCATTTAAAAAAAAACAATTTAATTTAGATCAAACAACTCTACATGTTTGGTTAGAAATAATAAAAATGCAAGAATAAGAATAAAATAAAATTTAATATAATATAAATAAAAAACATTCATTATCTATTAAAATGATCTTTTATTTTATTTTTATTTTTTTAAGAATAACCATTCTGCAAAATAGATTTTTTTTCACCCAACCAAACCGGGATTCATTAGAAACAAGAAAGTTGCAACATTTTGTTTAGGAATATTCATGTTAATTGCTTTACAAGATCATCTTCAGATTCTATAAATATATATATATATATATATATTTATATATATATATATATATGCACATGCTTTAATCAATTTATTATTATAATAATCACCAAACATTAATCAAAACAAAAATCTAGCACCAATAATTTTAGTCTCTGTGCAAAACATCAAGTCAACATTTTAGATGGTTTAGGGTTACGAAGAAAAATAATTGACAACAGAAGTGAAATTCTAGTGACAGTGATAAACATTCAACATTATTTCAATATATACAAATACAAGTGATAATGTAATCAGACCATACATATATAATCTTAATTTTATAATTATATCACTATTAAAATATTCATATCATTATAAAACATATATATAATTTATTGTGAATATATATTTTTATTGATAATCAATTTTTTTTATTTATAAAATACAATGTTATTTTTAAAACTAAAATATGATAATAATTGAATTTGTAGCTGTGTTATTTTATTTTATTTTTTAAATGATATTGGTCAGGAACGATCATTAACCACATCCATCTTTTGACAGTGATTCAATATTAATCATTATGAGGTGTTAATTTAATTAATATTAGAGTAAATTGGCTTATATTCAAAGCATAGTATATTGGACCATTAATTCAGGCCATACTGAGAAAAAAAGCAAATTTTAAGTGATATTTATATCATTTATATAGATAACGATTTTTTTTTTTAATTTTAACGAAATATTCTAAATATATAATATAATATATTTTTTAAAATTAATTAAAAATAGACATTTATTAATTATATTAATATAAATTTAAATATTATAAAATATCATTATTATAATAATCACTATTACAAATATATATTTTTTCTGCACTTTTTTTTTCAACCTTAAATAAAAAGCGCAAAAAAAGTGTTTGAATGATTCTCAAATATCACATTTAATACTTGCCTAAAAAAAATACTATGTTATTGCGATTTAAAAAAAACGCAGTGTAAAGTTGTAAGTGTGGGGAAGCGGAGACTTTTCTCTGTGTGGTTTTTTCAAAATAGCCGCTGAGAAAAGTCTCCTTCCCCATATACTCGACCCCGACCCTTCACTCTCCTCATTTCCCTCAGCCCCTCATTCCAGTCGTGCGCGAGAACGGAAAACCCATCTTCCCCAACTACGGTAATCACCATCTTCACCCTTTTTATGTGTTTTTTTATTTATTTTTGTTCCACATTAATGCTTTAAATCATGTATATATTCATAAAAATGATTTATTTTGAAGTTTTAGGGGAAAAATGAAGAAATTTTGAGTGGGTTTAATGATGTTTTAATGTATGTTTATAGGTTAGTGTTTACCGAGTTTTTCAGAAACTAGAAATGTATTCAAAAAATAAGAATTGGAAAGAAAGGATAAAAGATGAACCAACAAAGTTTTTACATGGTTGTTAATGAGCCTTAGTCCACGAGTCTATTGTATTAGATTTTAGGGAGCTTTTGACAATGGAGTTTTCTGCTAGTTTTAGCAAAGTAATTGCTTATAAGAGAAAATCCGGGATCCATGCTACAATGCACAACTGGCTCTATTTATAGGCAGTCAAGTGCACTGGGTTTGGGCCGAAATAATCCGGGTCCAATAGGGATGTAATCACCGTTTACTCACTAATGGAGTCACAATACAAAGAATGCTATATAATAAAAGATAGTAATTTAGGCCCATTGGGCCGGCTTGGGCGTGGCCAAGCCTTACAGCTATCTATAGTATGTTAGCTCGGGCTGGTCTGCGTGGGCTTCTAAAGAGATCTTGGGGACAGGATCTGTTATAATAGTGGCAGTAATGTTTCCTAGGAACAGTGTACGTTCCATGCATACCAACGTTCGTTGAGGAGACCAACTTCTGTATTTCTCGGGGACATGTCAGCGTCAGGGAAGATCAGGCTTACCCTACCTGGAAGTTTGGTACGTGTTCGTTTACTAATGTCCTAGGTTATTTACTGGAGTCCTGGTTCGTTCACTAGGACTCAGGTTCGTTCACCAGGATAAACGTTATGACACTGAATATCTCCCCTGGATTCTTGACAAAGTCTATTTCCATCGACTAGTTAGGTAGGTTAGGACCGAGAAGATAGGTAGGTATGCTACCTCTATTGGCATCCCGAAGGATACAGGTAGGTTAGGATCGAGAAGATGAGTCTGGTCTGCATCTTAGTCCTGGTTCCCTCGTTATGGTCGCGCCCATCGAATGTAGTTGGGCTCGATGATGATTGGGCTATCAGGACTTCTTCCTTCCCCGTTCATTGGGCTCAGGATGGGGCCGGACCCCTTAAAGAGGGCCCACGGACCCACTGAGTCAGGCCACGTGTCACCGGTGGAAAACAGGGATAACAGTTAGTTTTTTTTTTTTACAACTTTTGAACGCTTTTTAATGTTATTTGTGGAGGATTAGAAGAAATTTTCATGCTTCAAAACAAGTATTGATCTCTTAAACTTGACTTTTTTTTAATATTTCGGATTTTGGGAATTTTGTATATCATTTACCTAATGTATTTTTTTTAATAATGTTAATATTAATTATGTTAATTATTTACAATATATTATTTTTACATAATTAATTTTTATATTATTTACAGAATGAGTTTTTTAAAGTTAATTTTTGTTAATTATTTTAGGAATGCAAATTTATTATTAATTTAACACTAATTTTGTAATTATGGTTTAGTAAATTAATTTTAGTGGTTTAACTAATTTATTAGAAAGTTACTAGTTGAAATTTGAGTTTACTTGTTTTAATTTAATAAGTAATTTTGAATACTCTAAATCATACCAATTACCATATTTACTAATCATTATTTAAACTTGTATTGTAGGAAATACTTGCTTGAATTTGAAGTGTGTTGAAATTGTTCAAGATTAATTTTGAAGGTGAGTAATAATTTTTACTTAATGTTTTATTTTTCTTTTTGATATTATACAAACTATTATTATAGGAGTTTGAATATATTAGATATTCATTCGTAGTGAAGTAGATTCTAAGATAAAATTGTGTGCTACGGAGATAACAAAAGGTTGAGAACATGTATGTCTTAGTGAAGTAGGTTCTGCGAATTTTGTGTATTGCGGTGGTTTATGGAAGAAATTATGCATGTTGATTGTTGTGTTTTGTTTGAATTGAATTTATAGGTAGTAATAATTTGGGATATGCTATAGAAACAGAGGAAACCCTGCTCGATTTTTGTAAGACTAATATATTTATTGAACATGTTTTATATGTTAATGTATGTAATATGTTTGTTGTTGACCGCGTTTTTGGCCAACGATGTGAGAACGTCAAAAACGATAAAACCTTCAAGAGAAATAAAACGACACAGACAGTTTTGAAAAGAAAGTAAAGAACACACGAAATTTTTATAGTGGTTCAGCCCCAATATGTTGGTAATAGCCTAATCCACTTAGAGTTGTGATTATAGATTTGCACTCAAGATCAGATGAACCTGAGTCAACTGAGTTTCTTCAGTGCAAATTAAAAGAATACCAGAATTTCTCTCAAATACGAGTACTTTCTCTCTCTAGAAAATTCGGATCCAAAATTTCCCAAAAAGCCCCCCAAAAGTCCTCTTTATGATGCCATAAGCCTTGTATTTATAGGCTTAGGATTGTACAGATGATATCCCCATAATCGGGATATTTTATTATTCTCATAATATTTAAATTACAACAATATTCAAAATGTAACATAACACCAAATTTGTGGGAAGAATGAGAGATTCCCGCGTATGCTAAGACCGATTCTTGTTGAAGCTGTTTCTGGGAATCTTGACGTAGTCATGCTCTATCTAGTTGATCCATATCACCTTCAATCTGGTCGAACACACCTTCACTGGGCAGACACGCTCTTGCCTGGGCAGTCATGCACTTGACTGGGCAGTCATGCACTTAGCTGGGCAGACATGCACTTAGTTGGGCAGACATGCACTTAGCTGGTCGGACATGTACTTAGCTGGTCGGACATGCACCTAGCTGGTCGGACATGTGCATGACCGATCGGCCAAGTTCATTCCTGGGCAGCAAGGCCATGACTGGTCGGATGCAAGGTCATTCCTGGGCAGCAAGGTCATGACTGGTCGGATGCAAGGTCATTCCTGGGCAGCAAGGTCATGACTGGTCGGATGCAAGGTCATTCCTGGGCAGCAAGGTCATGACTGGTCGGATGCAAGGTCATGACTGGGCAGCAAGGTCACTCCTGGGCAGACAAGGTCACGCCTGGGTAGACAAACACGTGACTGGTTGGACAAGGTCATGCCTGGTCGGTCATGACACTTCTCAAGCCAGTAAAAAATTATCACAACTCTGAGGAGCCAATATATTTATTGACTATTAACGTGTCATTTACGGACCATGTACTGCCACTTGTCACCTCTATCGCCACGTCATCGATCTCCAATTTTTGGGGATAACATTTGTTATTATGTTGAAATTGTAAATACATATGAATTTTGGATATGTTATGGAAATAGAAGAAATTGTGCCCATTTTATTTTAGAATTTATTAAATGAACATATTTTTGTTCAATTACAATATTAATTTTCTTTTCAATATTCACTTTGGAATTAGGTAGATATTATCATTATGGGTAAATCATGGATGCTTGAGAATAGAAAAATACAACAATTTAAAGACGGATTCAACTAATTTTTAGAATTTTATCAAACAAATTGTAGTGATCGGGAAATAATTCATTGTCCATGTATAGATTATGGTAATTGATCAAAAGGAAATATTACCATGATAAAGAATCATGTATTTTGTCGAAGATTTGATACAAGTTATCGTACATGGTATTTGCATGGAGAATCATTGAAAATAATAATCCTTATCCATTCGGGAGTCAAAGAGTTGATGATTTGGATAATAGAGATTTTGACGATCATCCTATGGAATTGCTTGATGAAGCACAACAAGAGTTTGTTGATGATCCTTCAAAATTTGATAAATTTGTTACAGATGCAGATAAATCATTATTCAATGGTTGTCTGAAATAAAGATTACCAACGATGGTGAAATTTTATAACATAAAAGTATAATATGGAGTGAGCGATATATGTTTTAGTCAATTTTTAGCTACTTTTAAGGAGATTTTGTCATCAGATAATTACTTCCCTGAGTCTATGTGTGAAGTGAGGAAAACTTTAAATTGCATAGGGTTGAAGTATGAGAAAATCCATACATGTCTGAATGATTGTGTGTTATACCGTAAAGAATAACGAAATAAACTTTTAAAACAAATTAAAAATATATATTTATTAATTATATTAATATAAAATTAAATATTATAAAATAATATTATAACTATATATTTATTAATTATATTAATATAAATTCTAATGTTATAAAATATAATTATTATAATAATATATAATACAAGACTAGATATTTAATAATTATACTAATATAAATTCAAATTTTATAAATATTATAATAATAATAATAATAATATATAATCCTAATTTTTATAAAATTTTGCTAGAATAAATATTTAGTAAATATATTAATATAAATTTAGATATTTATAAAATATCATTATTATAATAATATTTAATACATAATAAGTACATTATATATATGTGTCATATGTGTAAAAATAGTATGAATGTGTAACTAAATAAGAAATTAGAATAACATTTATCTTCTATCAAGAATAAACAAATTTATTCTCCAATAATTGAGGTGTGATTTGAATAATATCATGAATAATTTGTAACTTAAATAGGGTAGTTTGTGATCTAAAATGTTACCGTATTATTTAAAAAAAAAAGAAGTCATAACCAATGTTTTGGTTTAATTTTTATTTTAATATATTTGTGTCATTTTTTAATATATAATATTGTTTATTTATTTAAAATTTATATAACCGTTGACACTGTTTTTCGTCAACATAGAAAAGGAGAGCACTAAACACAAAATAATAAAAATCAATGAAAAACACATGATATTTTACGTGGTTCAGCAGTTAAAATCTGCCTAGTCCACAAGTCAATATTATTCAATAGTGGAATTCTCCTAAAGCTCTTAGAAAGAAATTTAGCAGAGTCTTCCCAGTACCTAATTCAATGTCCTTATAAAGGAATTTCTCCAGTCTATTTATAGATTGGTTTACAGAATATCTTCCTTCTTATTTCAGGAAGTGTTGACGCCATTTTTCGTCAACTTAAATCGTAGAGCAATTAAACAACGTATACTATGAAGCGAATGAATAACGAAGAAATACAATAGGGTTTTTATGTGGTTCAACAGTTAACTCTGCCTAGTCCACGAGTCTATGTTATTAAGGCTTAAAGATTTCTGGAAATTCTTCAGAGATGAATTACCCAGAAATTATTCTCTAGCCAAAAGAAATCGATCCTTTACAAGTGGCCATTCCTCCTCTATTGATAGGGGAGGTTACAGAGTTCATTCCCACATATTTCGGGGAGATATTCTATATATCAATTTAAATAATGACATTAAATGCAATATCTCCTACATATATGGAAACGTCCCATAAGAATCGGGAACGAATAACAGACTAAATATTATCCCTTAAATGTTGGGATTATACAACAATAAATATGTTCATACATAAAGGGTTATCCCAGATGACTCATCAGGTCTTCGAGATTAGCAATCGACCCTGTGGCTATTGAGACTCATGGTATTGCTACGAGCTTACCATCATACTTCAGGACATGCTCGGAGCAGATAGACATTGCCGAAGCTATCACACTCGAACTTGCACTTCCCAAGCTCAGATTGTTTAATCCGAAGATGATCGATAACCGATGTATCCTAACATCGTGTTATTTCGAACTCAGAAAGCCTCCCGAGGTTACACATCTTCGAGGTCGTCAACCATCAAATACACTCGAGTGTGGACATGCATCAAATGGGTATTGATCACTCAAAGTACTTGAGTACCTTGGAAACCTGCCCACGTCTATCCGCCTGCCATTATTTATGGTACTATCAACCCATAGGTCCCTGGCCGTTAGATCTGATACGGAATCTGGCCAATGGCCCAGATTAATCCGACCTTTTACACTTCCACGGGTTTATAAATAGGACTTTATTTGTCGTCCCCATTTTATTTTCACGTTCAAGCCTTTGCAGAGATAAAAGAAGAAAAAACCAGGGAATATTGCCCAGTTCTTGCATGTTCTCCAAGCCACGAAAACAGAGCAACGTTCACCTCTTCGACTCCGTGAGATCGTTCTTGCAACCACTTATTCAATTATCGATCTCTCTTTTTCCATCGATCGCATTGTGTAAGTTTCTATTCATAACTTTGTATGCCCGTATATTTTTCATGCATGTTTATATTGTTGCACTGTTAGTTCCCTTGCTAGTTTTGCACATTAGAATGTTTCAGTACATACTAGTCTTAAATTCTGATATCATGGGTTCCAAACCCAGTTCATGCGTTGAAGACCCAGACACAGTTCTTTTACTGAATTTTTTGAATTTTGAATGGCTTATCTTGTACACAAGATATCAGGTATAAAATTAGGGTTTTGTAAAACGCACGTTTCCCAAAAATTCCACTCTTTGGGTAACCGCCAACTTTTTCCTTGAAATATCGGGATCTTCAAAAATAAATCCACCTTCCTTTCTTTCGGTGTAATTCACGCTCTGAGATTGGCCTCGTCCTTTGGATCAAGTTTGCCTTATAGCCTCGGTCATTCGAGCTTAGGTCATCCCGTTTTTTCATTATTTCTTGTTCGCTTGGCCCTCACCCTTTTGCTCTCTTGCTAGATGCCGCAGAACTCAGGAAAGTGGTGGGGGTCAAAGCTCGCGATTCCTTATTCTCCAGTAACTTCGAGCTCGGAATCCCCTTTTACTCGGAGCCAGCGCTTGATTCAAGAGCACGAACTGAGGTGTGAGCAAGAAGACATCCGAGATCATTTTTGACGTCAGATAGACGAGGTCAAATAAGGAAAAAGGAAAAGACTAAGGGTCGCCATCCACCCAGATCCGGATTCTGAGCCTAGACCGATTCCCCTCAACCCTGCGCTCAAAGTGACAGTTGTCTTTAGGCCAGGTGATCTCCAATTCTTACTGATGGGGGAACCTTCTTCCTCACAGCCAACCTCTGTTCCCACCTTGAGGAGGGAATTTTTCGAGGCCGAGCATTACTGGAGCTCGATCTCTTCACTAGGGAAGATCTCCGACATTCTGGCCCTCCACAATATCGGACTGTCGGGCTCGCTGAGGTGTCGAGCTCCGGCCTCCCACGAGTGAAGTTGCCATGTGCCGGGAGATGGAAACCCTGACAGCAAGCTAAGATACGCAGCTTGGAGCCAGAAACACATGAAGGCAGGGGCTGTATTGCCCTTGAAGTCCTTTTCCAAGGATTTCTTGGATTTCGTTGGGCTGGCTCCTTTCCAGCTCAACACCAATTCTTATAGGGTTTTGTCTGCCCTGAGGTCGCTTTACCACGAGCTAAAGTGGGAAGGACCTTCGCCAAAAGAGATTTTGTATCTCTTTTGTCTGAAAAGCAATCCCTCCCGAGCTCGGGGATGGGATGGCTTTTATTACCTCTCGAGCTATCCCAAGGAGAAAAAGTTCTTCGAGGATCTTCCCAACCATCCTCCAGATTTCAAGAAGGCTTTCTTCTGGACAGATGGTCTAGCTCCCTCCAGATATTATTTGTTCAGACGAATTCGTAAGTCCCCAACTGATTTCTTCTTTTTGCGCTCGAGTATTGTTTGAGCTCGCGCTTAGTCACAATATGTTCAATTTTTCAGCTAACTATCGACGTCCCACTCCCACCAAGGAGATGAAAGAGCACAAGGAGGCTCTGCTCCGACTCCCCTACGGCAGGAGGTCCCTCTCCTATCTCTTGCATGAAGACAACCTCCGAGCCTGCGACCTCCTGGAGAAGGATCAGTCCACATTCAACTGGTCTAACAAGAAATATGCCCAGTGGGAGCTTGTGCTTCTTCCAACCGGCAGCCTCCCTCCGAGGTGAAATGTTAAGCCTCCATCTCCAGTTTGATGCCGCAGGAGCCCAGAATCGGGGAATGTGGCCAATGACGAAGCCTCGAGTTCGAGCTCGAGTGACAGAGGTACAGTCATCCTTAGCTCGGATTTGTGGTCTCTTTCACTACTTAAGCATAAACCCGATAGATTAGTATTGTGCAAGGACGATAGGGACCATTTTTATGTTTGGTCCTGGGTAAATGAGAGAGTACATAGGTTTGATAGTTGGCTTGGGAAGTATGACACCATGTATAGTCTAAACGAGGTATGGAACAGAATAGCCATTCAATACGGGACAAACGACTATAGAGACCTTTCGAGATTGACTTCCACTTATAGGGAAGGTACTCCCCCCACCTCCTCTAAAGATGGGGGAATTACGTAGTCGCCGAGCACGAGCTTAGGGGAGAGCTCCAGTTAGGTTTCTCTCTACTTGTCTTTTTATTCTTTGCCTGTCTGCATCATGCTAACTTTTTTGACTTGGAATATCTCATAATGCGATGTGAATGTGCAGGTGATATGGATTTTGACCTCGACTCTATGCTCGCTAGTGGCGAGGGAGCCCAAAGGAGTAAGCGCCCGAGGGGGTCGCGGAAATCAGACTGACCTGCCAAGGTCCTTAAGAGGACCGAGAAGACACCTCCCCCACCAGCTCCAGCTGTTCCAAGCCCAGCTATGGATCTGACTCCTCAGTTCGAGGCGTCCTCTACGGTAACTCCTCCTGTGCCTCCTCCGACCTTGGTCCACTCCGCGCTTGGTCCACCTCCGAAAAAGCCTTCGGCCTCCAAAACGCATCTGCTGTTGATTTCTACTCACATTGATGAGTATGTAATCGACAATGCAGCCGGAACCCATGGGGCTACACTTGGCTCAGACATTCTTTCTCGAATGGGCCAGAGTTTTGGTAGCTTCAACGCCCCTCAATGGCAGTTCTTGAACAATGCTCGAGATTGCAACACTCTTTATGAGAAGAGTATCGAGCTCACTGCTGTAGTAACCTTCCTCATCTCATTGCTAGTTGTATTTATATTTAGTTCATGTTCTAATTTAATTTCTTTCTATGTCAGACTCTTGCTGTCTCTGCTCAACTTAATTATAAGTTGAACAATGAGGTCCATTCGAGCATGTCTTATGCTCAGGAGTCGAAGGATCTCCAACTCAAGCTTAGTGACGAGCTCAAGGCCACAAAAGCAAAGATGGAGGCTAAAGTTGAACAACTAAAGGCCAAGACAGCCGAGCTCGAGAAGTTGAACGCCCGGCTCGCGGAGCTTGAGAAGGTGAATGCCCAGGTCGCAGAGCTTGAGAAGATCAATGCCAAGCTTGAGGAAGAGATGGCTTCCACTTTTGAGATTATGGAGGGAAAAAAGGCTCGTCTCCTTGCAGAGTTTAAGGAGAAGAAGGATCGGGCGGTCGACCTGGCCATGTATAGGATATGGGCCAGTAATTCCGATCTCGATACCAACTTCTTAGGCTCTTTCGAGGCAGAACTAGTGGCCAAGTGGTAGGCTCGGCTCGATGAGGAGAAGGCTGCTCGGGAGGAGGCAGAGAGAGCCAAGGAGGATGCCGAGAAGGATAAGGAGGATGCTCCTCCCTCCTAAGTCTTTTCCTGGAGCTGTGTCCCTTCAAATTTTTTGTAATAGTTTTTTATTTTCTGCTTTTTATGCCCCTGGGGCTAAGACAATTTATAGCTCGTGAAAGAGATATTTTCTTATGATACCGTATTTGACTTTACTTTAATATATTTACTTTACATTTCTTAGGTCAAAATATTTCACGCAATTTATATTAAAGTGTCCTTATGTCTATTTATTCATACAAACACGCGGTGGATTTTTAGGTTCGAGCTTCAATACATTCATGCATAGTTTGCACGATATATCCGTATTCGATCTCGTTGTTTGTCAAGGCCAAAATTTACTTTTACCATGCACCCGAAAGTAATTCTATGGCATGTAACATAAGTGGTTTAGTTATATCTTGCTTTTTTTAGTTACTTTTCCTCGTCCTTGGGTAGCTCCCCAAGGTTATGTGGTCGAAACTACCCTTTCGCAGGATATTCTAGCCTCGATCTCGACTTATTTTGAAGTCGGTCGTGTTCCAACTTAATGTCAATTAATTTTAGCTGGTTCGTTCCAAACCTATTCAAGTCGTGTTTGGTTTGTAATTCATACACTTATATTCCCGTATTTGGTTACATCCAAACATTTTATTTTTAATAATTTGGTTATATCCAAAACATTTTAGCTCGCGTATTTGGTATATCCAAACACTTGTATTTTTAATAATTTGGTTGTCTCCAAACTATCTTATCTCGCGTATTTGGTTATATCCAAAAAAATTTAGCTCGCGTATTTGGTTATATCCAAATACTTTATTTTTAATAATTTGGTTGTCTCCAAATTATCTTATCTCGCGTATTTGGTTAAATCCAAACACTTGTATTCTTTTGATATATGCTATTTCATTTTTTCAAGCTGATGGTATATGTACTACTAATGCCCCCTTAATATCCTATGAGTGTGACCATAGGTTATTAAATTAAGAGAGTTTGCTAAAAATACAGCATATTCAAATGAAATCAAACTTTATTTGAATAATTTATTAATAGGAACATAGTACAGATAAACAAGTATGGTTACAGGTGACATCATTCCTACACTATTGATAGTAAGGTTGTAGATGTTCGCCATTCCATGCTTGTGGTACCAAACTCTCATTCAATCTAGCCAACTTTTAGACGCCAGGTTGGATGACTGATTCAATCTGATAAGGTCCTTCCCAATTAGGCCTGAGCACGCCAACAACTGGATCCCGTGTTGCCAAGAACACACGCCTCAGCACCAAATCTCCCACACCAAATTTTCTATCTTGAACTCTTTTATTGAAATACCGGGTAGCTCGCTGTTGGTATGCAGCCATTTTTAGCTGTGCCTCGTCCCTTCTTTCTTCAATCAGGTCCAGGCTTACTTTGAGCTGGGATTAGTTCGAGGCTTGGTCATAATAGTGGGCACAAACTGTGGGTATTTCAACCTTGATTAGGAGCATAGCCTCGAATCCATATGCCAGAGAAAAGGGGGTGTGTCCTGTTGAAGTACGAGCTGTGGTTCGATATGCCCACAAAACTTGGGCAATTCTTCGGGCCATTTCCATTTTGCTTCTTCCAACTTTTTCTTCAGAGAACTCTTTAGGGTTTTGTTTACAGCTTTGACTTGGCCATTCGATTGGGGATGGGCCATAGAGGAGAAGCTCTTTATTATCCCATTTTTCTCGCAAAAGTCAGTAAACATGCCGCTATCAAATTTAGTGTCGTTATCGGACACAATCTTCCTTGGTATCCCATATCAGCATATGATGTTCTTTACCACGAAGTCCAAGACTTTTTTTGAGGTAATTGTTGCTAGAGGCTCGGCCTCAGTCCACTTCATAAAGTAATCTACTGTGACTACTACGTATTTGACTCCGCCTTTGCCAGTTGGCGGCGAGCCTATGAGGTCTATTCCCCAGACTGCAAATGGCCATGGGGAGATCATCATAGTTAGCTCGGAAGGTGGAGCTCGAGGGATTGTGGCGAATTGTTGACACTTGTCGCATTTCTTGACGTAATCAAACGAATATGCTTTGATGGTAGGCCAGAAGTATCCTTGGCGTATGATTTTCTTGGATAGGCTATGCCCCCCAGTGTGGTCTCCATAGAATCCTTCATGAATTTCTTCCATGATCTTCTTAGCCTCGGGTGGAGTTACGCATCTGAGTAATGGCATAGAGTATCATCTTCTATATAGCCTTCCCTCCATAACGGTATACCTGGGGATCTGATACATCAACTTTTGAGCCTTGGTCCGCTCTTCTGGGAGAATGTCGGTCTCAAGGTACTCATTTATCGGGGTCATGTAGGTCAATTCAGAGTTTATCATTCATACATCTTCCTGTTCAGGCTCGGTTATACTGGGTGTCGATAAATGTTCGATTGGTATGAAATTCAGTTCATCAACCTCGGTGGACGTGGCGAGCCTGGCTAAAGCGTCTGCATTCGAATTTTTCTCTCGGGGAACCTATTCTATCGTATAAAATTCGAATTGCTTGAGGGCTTCCTTCGCTTTTTCTAAATATGTGGCCATTCTTGTCCCGCGAGCCTGGTATTCTCCTAAGATTTGGTTGACCACCAACTGGGAGTCACTATAGCAATGTACTGCCTTAGCCTTGAGTTCCTTGGCTATACAACCTCGATGTTTGACGCTTCGAAGTCAAATCTCAAAGCGGAGTGAAATCGACTCCCTGCTGGGGTGATCAGTATTATTCCTGCCCTGACCCGTTTTCATTGGAAGACCCGTTGACATAAAGTTTCCACAGCTCGCGGGTTGGGGTTATAACTTCATCGTTGGCCACTCCGGTGCATTCTACTATGAAGTCTGCCAGGGCCTGTCCTCTTATAGTTATCCTTGGATGGTAGGTAATCTCGAATTGTTTGAGTTCGACGACCCATTTTAATAATCGGCCCGAGGCTTCTGGCTTGGACAAGACTTGTCTTAGTGGTTGATCAGTCAACACATGAATGGGATGCGCCTGGAAATAAGGTCGGAGCTTTCGAGATGAGTGAATTAGGCTGAGTGCCAGCTTCTCCATTAAGGGGTTTCTCGACTTTGCCCCCAGTGACCTTTTTCTGACATAGTATATTGGCATCTGCACCTTTTGTTCTTCTCGGACGAGCACGGCGCTAATGGCATGCTCAGTCGTAGCAAGATATAGGTACAAAACTTCCCCCGTGATGGGTTTCGACAAGATGGGGGGTTCCGCGAGGTGCTTTTTGAACTCTTGAAAAGCTAACTCGCATTCTTCTGTCTACTCAATGTTTTTGCCTCCCCTCAAAAGGTTGAAAAATGGAAGACAACGGTCTTTAGATTTCGAGATAAACCTACTTAGTGCCGCCATTCGCCCAGTCAAACTTTGGACATCCTTATGCTTTCGAGGTGAGGGCATATCAATTAAAGCCTGGATCTTGTCTGAATTAGCTTCTATTCCTCGGACGTTTACAATGAAGCCTAGGAATTTTCCTAACGATACTCCAAAAGAGCACTTTTGGGGGTTGAGTTTTCATGCCATATCTCCGCAACACGGCAAAGCATTCTTCAAGGTCATCCACATGGTTACTATTATGTTTAGATTTAACCAACATATCATCAACATAAACTTCCATGTTATTACCTATATGCTCGGAGAACATCATGTTTACGAGTTGTTGGTAAGTGGCTCTAGCATTCTTCAGTCTGAATGGCATGACATCGTAGCAGTATAGTCCTTTGTCTGTCACGAAACTCGTATGCTCTTGGTCTGGGGCATGCATGGAGATTTAGTTATATCCAGAATAAGCATCCATGAATGACATAAGTCCATGCCCAGCTGTGGCATCTACGAGCTGGTCGATTTGAGGTAGGGGAAGCAATCCTTTGGATAGGCCTTATTGAGGTCGGAGTAATCAATATAGGTCTGCCGTGTCTCGTTAGGTTTTGGGACTAGTACCGGGTTGGTGACCCAATCGGGGTAGAAGGCATCTCGAATGAATCGGTTTGCCTTCAACCTGTTGACCTCTTCTTTTAGGGCCTTCTTCCTGTTGTCATCCAAGAGTCTTCACTTTTGCTGCTTCAGGGGAAAGCTTTTGTCTAGAGCATGGCTTACCACATTCGGATTTATTCCTACCATATCCGAGTGTGACCATGCAAAACACATCCTAGTTCTTTTTCAAAAAGCAAATTAATTGCTATTTTGTTTCTTCTGGAAGGTTTTTCCCTACCTTCACTGTCTTTAGGGGGTCTACTTCTTCGAGCCTGACCTCTTCGAGCTCTTCTAACGGCTCGAGGTTGGTTCTTTCCTCTATTCTCGGATCAATTTCTTCGTCTATCTCGAAGATCGTTCCATCCTTATTCTGAATTATGACAAGTGTTTGTGCGCTTATCTGTTTCTTTCCTCTAATGGAAATGCTATAGCATTCCCTCCCTGCTAGTTGGTCTCCCTTCAGTGTCCCGATGCTACTAGAAGTCGGGAACTTGATGGCCAAATGCCTCACAGACGAAACTACCCCCAGCCCTACTAGGGCGGGTCTCCCGAGCAGCACGTTGTAGGCCGATGGTAGATCCACTACTACGAATTCCATCATCTTGGTTGTTGAGACCGGGAAGTCTCCGAAGGTCACAGGGAGTTCAATGGATCCCATACAGGCAATCCCTTCTCCTGAAAAGTCGTACAATGTCGTTGCACAGGACTTTAGGTCATGAAGCATGAGTCCCATCTTTTCTAAGGTGGCCTTATAGAGGATATTCACTGAGCTCCCATTATCAACCAGGACTTGATGAACCCTCTTATTCGCTAGCTGAAGAGTGATGACCAGCGGGTCATTGTGAGGAAACTGCACATGAGATGCGCCGTCCTCAGTAAAAGTTATAGGTTGAGATTCAACCCTCTGGTGTTTTGGAGCCCTGGGTTCCGGTTTGTAAGGGGACGCATCACCAGTTTTTAGCTCATTCACGTATCTTTTTTGGGCATTCCTGCCCAATCCTGCGAGATGAGGTCCCCCCGAGATGGTTACAACATCTTCTCCATCAATCGGAGGGGGTCTCTCATCTTCCCAGGCTCGGGAGTTATTATTTTGGGCAGGTGGTGGTGCAGCTGCCCTCTAACTAGTAGAAGCCTGCTTGGGATTTTAATTTCTTACATATTGCATGAAATATCCTCTCGAGATCAGGCCTTCTATCACGTCTTTTAGTTGCCTACATTCATCGGTTGTATCACCTATATCCCTATGGAATCTGTAGTATTTACTAGAATCTCTCTTTGCTTTCTGGTTCCTCATAGGGTCCGGACACCTGAAAGGGACCTGGTTTTCATTAGCCAGGTAGATATTCTCCCGAGACTCATTCAGCTCAGTATACACTTTGTACACGAAGAAATATATTTCCTTTTTCTTATTCTTTCCCCCTTCCGCCTCGGGGTTACTCCCTTCAGTCTTCTTTCTTTTGGAAGGGTTGTCTACAGAGGGCTTCGAGGCCGATGGGTCCACCGAGGTCGAGGCAGAGTTTATGTTTGTCGTTGTAGTTATGGCCTGGGAGGCCATATTCAGTGCTGACATTTCCTCCTCTACATTGACAAACCTCTGAGCTCGTCGATTGAACTCGGTTAAGGACCTCACAAGCTTTCTCTGCATGTCTTCCCAGAGAGGGCTTCCAGGCATTACCACAGCTCGGACAGCCATCAGATGACCGCTGTCATCTACGTCCCGAGCTTGAGCGACTTCCAAATTGAACCTTGTGAGGTAACTTTTCAATGTTCCGTTCGGCTGTTGTCGGACATTGGTCAAGGCAAACGCCTCGGGCCTTATTCCGATCATGGCTCTGAATTGCTTCTTGAAATCTCTAGATAATTGATCCCAAGAAGTAATTGAATGCCTCTTATATTTTTCGAACAAGTTTTTTGCTGGTCCTGTGAGTGAAGCTGGAAACAGCATGCATCTGAGCTCGTAACCCACATTACTCGCTCTCATAATGGTATTAAATGTACTTAAGTGACTGTATGGATCGGAATTCCCATCAAATGGTGGGACATGAGGAATCCAAAATCCTTGAGGAAACGGGGTGCTGGAAATATGGGGGGTGAAGGGTTCGAGTTCCTCGTCAAACTCTTTGTCCCGATCCTGACCTCGTTCATTTTGTAAGAGCCTGAACGCTATTTCCAGTTGATCAATCCTTTCTTGGACAGGATTCACGGGGGTCCTGACCTGAAATTGGTTATCATTGATCATAATTCCAGCTTCGTGCCTCTGCATGGGATTCTTGTGCACATTTAGGTGGTCCCTCAAGTCTGGGTTTGAGGGGTTATCATTACCCTGATTCTGGTTCAAGTGTTCTCGTGAATCTGGGTGATCCCTTCGATTCCCAGTATTTATGCGTCCCCGGTCATACATACTGATCGATCTAGTGTCTCCTGAGCCTTCACTGGTATGGCTCACTGCACGGTAGTTTCGAGATGGGTTCCTTTCTTGTTGTCTCGTCTCAATAGTTTGAGACCGGGACATTTGGCTTCTCGTAGGCTGGGCGCCTCTACATTCTCTAGCAGTCTCCCCATTCCCATGTTTCCACCCAGCTCGCCTTTCCCTATCACCCTGCATCAGTTGCGTGTTTCTCTGAGGCGGTGAGGGATATCTTATCGGCGATGGTGGGTGCCTTATGGGTGATGGTGGCTGCCATCCATTACGAGGCCTAGAAGGTCTCGAGTTTGCCTGTGCTGGTTTTGGAACGTTCTGCGTGTTACCAAGATTTTGGGTTCGAGCCACCGCGGGGGATCGGTTATTCCCAGTCTCGGCTAGTACCTCAGCAGTTGAGTTGACAGGAGCCCCAGCCCGGGTATTTCGACGGGGCCTTGAGGGAGCAGGCTGTTCTGTTGGTGGCAGAGGTTGCTCCGTTCTTCGTGTGGCCGTGTTTTTGCGAGGTCATCCACGAGGCTTGTGTGGTGGAGCATGAACATCTCATGGAGGTGGAGCTTGGGCCTTAGGCAGGGGCTAAGCCGTCTGCGCCTCAGCAACAAATCTGGCCAGCTCCTCATTACGTTTCTTGGCCTCTGCCAACTGCTTTCGCAGTTGACGATTTTCAAGCTCAACAATGGGGACATATCGCTCAGGGTTGTACTACATGTCCTTGTTGTCCCTGGGGGCAAGTGGTGCCGGTGGTCCTCGAGAGTCAGAGGATCCACTCCTCTCATCTGGGTCCGAATTCATCATCGACTGTTTCCCAGGGCGCCGGGGATAGTTAACTCCCTCTAAGATTTCCTCCTTAGGAATATTGGGATCATTCGCGGCCATAGTTGATTCAGGGAAGCTTCTTCGACTGAATAGACTCACGTACGTACTGCTTAATGCTCTCAATGAAAGCACCAAACTGTTGATGCCGTTTTTCGTCAACTTAAATCTTAGAGAAATTAAACAACATATACTATGAAGAGAATGAATAACGAAGAAATACAAGAGGGATTTTACGTGGTTCAGCAGTTAACTCTGCCTAGTCCACGAGACTTTGTTATTAAGGCTTAAAGATTTCTAGAAATTCTTCAGAGATGAATTACCCATAAATTGTTCTCTAGCCAAAAGAAATCGATCCTTTACAAGTGGTCATTCCTCCTCTATTTATAGGGGAGGTTACAGAGTTCATTCCCACATATTTCGGGAAGATATTCTATATATCAATTTAAATAATGACATTAAATGCAATATCTCCTACATATATGGAAACGTCCCATAAGAATCGGGAACGGATAACATACTAAATAATATCCCTTAAATGTTGAGATTATACAACAATAAATATGTTCATACATAAAGGGTTATCCCAGATGACTCATCGGGTCTTCGAGATCAACGATCGACCCTGTGGCTGTTGAGACTCATGGTATTGCTACGAGCTTACCATCCTACTTCAGGACATGCTCAGAGCAGATAGACACTGCCGAAGCTATCACACTCGAGCTTGCACTTCCCAAGCTCAGACTGTTTAATCCGAAGATGATCGATAACCGATGTATCCTGACGTCGTGTTATTTCGAACTCAGAAAGCCTCCCGAGGTTACACATCTTTGAGGTCGTCATTTTACTTCGGAGATCTTACAGCTGGACCATACAATGCATTCATAATTTTCGAGCTCACACCTGACGAGTCTAGTTTTCGAGGTCATAACCTCTGGTCTCGAAATCTGGGTGTAACATGAAGTTATCATTCAAATTTCAAACAAATACAAATAAATTCTTTTAATTAAATAATATCCCATAACAATCAAGATTTATGAACAGATTACAACAAATCCCCTAGATACAGGGATTTTAAAATGGTAACTGTATTCACACTAGATTATTGACCTCGAACATATAACTTACATACGTTTTAGATCGATCATCATCACAAGCTCGCTATATTGGTTTGCCTCGGCCTTAGCAAATAACTTTATGGTGATCATCCTCTCTGAGCTCGCAACGCCCAAGCTCGAACATTCTTGACTGATACTAGATCGCCAACAAGAATAAACCAGGAAATTTATACAAGTGTTGAACGCTTGTAATTGTAGCTTCAAGCTTGACTTGTAACCTCAGAACACCTTCGAGACCGCATGTAGTTCCAAGCTCACCGACTCTAACGTCGTCGTTTTAATACTTGAGTGAAACTGTCAAACCTAATTCACATAAATGCGGATGACATGGCACACTTGCTTATTCGAGCTTACACTTTACGAGCTGTCTTTCGAGATCATAATTTCTATTCTCGAAATTTGGGTGTAAAATTTTGCCCCCTCAAAAGTATAGGTTCGAATCCTATGTGAATGAAACTTTTGAACTTCTACTTTCGAAAATCGTGCCACCCACTGTACTCGAGTATGGGCACGCGTCAACCAAGGGTTGCACACTCAGGGTACTTGAGTATCCTTTATATCTGCCCACGTCTTTTCGTATATTCTTTTTGCCGCCATTATCATATTTACACCCTATCCATCGGATCAGACTCTAAATCAAACCAACGGCCCAGATTTTTCTGACCCTTGATATCCCCACAGGGGTATATATATTAACACGCTCCATCTTCATCATTTTTACCTCTCAGAAAACTCAAACCAGAGAAAGAAAAAAGAAAAACTAGAGTTTTCTTTGCATGTTCTCTAAACCAAAGAAGCAAAGTCATTCCAGTACGTTCAACTCCGTGAAATCATTCTTGCTTCTGCTACTTCAGTCGATGATTTCATCATACCCATGAACAACTTTGTGTAAGTTTCTAATCCTTATTCTCCTATTTTTCTTTTTTGCATGTATCCTCTATATTATGAACATATTCACTAAATTTTTTTTTATTTTAGTTTTATAAAGTTGTTTACTTAATACTAAGCAAACTTGTGGTCCGAAGTATCATAATATAACAGAATCACGGTTTTAAACCCAAATTCTCCAGTGCAAAAATGCAAAAATGGGGTTTTTCTGGTTAGAGATGGAGTTTCGTGTAATCCAAGAAACAAGGGTTTTTATTGCACAAATCCCAAAAATTTCACCTTTTTGGGTAACCGTCAGCTTTATTCCTGAAAATCTGGGATTCCTTGAAACGGGTATCCACCTCCCCCTTCCATCATGTGGGTACACGCTCAAAGCCCGAACTTTACAATAGTTTGGGGATCACCTTGAGTTAACTTCGCCCTTTCGAGACTTCAGTCTTGATTGAGGCAATCTCGTTATCTTGAGCTTTTGAGCTCGAGTAATCGATATCAAGCTTCCTTTATTATTTCTAATATACTGGGCCCTCACCCTTTTCTTTCTTGTTAGATGTCACAGTACTTTGAGAATCGGTGGGGGCCCGAGCTTGCTATCCCTTACTTCCCATGAACCCCCAATCCTGAATCACCCTACAGCCAAAACCAGCGACTGATACGCGAGCACAGAGAAAGGTGTGAGAAAGAAGATATCTGAGATCGCTTTCAATGCCAAATAGACGAGGTCCAGGAGAAAAAGAGAAGGGTACTCCGAGTGGCAGCTTATCCCGATCCATATCCCGAGATTAGGCCTGTTTCGTTGGACCCTAAACTCAAAGTCACCGTCACCTTCAAGCCCGGTGCACTCTCGTTCTCTCTGATGGAAGATCCTTCAACATGTCCTTCCACATCCCAAGCCGTTTTAATTCCCACCTTGAAAGAGGAATTTTTCAAGGCTGAGCACTATTGGAGCTCAATCACATCTACCAGTCAAATATCTGAGTTGTTGGCGTACCGCGGTCTTAGGCTCTCAGGCTCCTTGATGTGCTGGCCTGCAACTTCGAACGAACGGAGCTACTTCTCCCCAAGAAATGGAAATCCCGATTGTAAAACCAAGCTCGCTGCATGAAGTCGCCAACACATGAGGGCAATGGCTCTACTACCCCTAAAATCATACTTCAAGAATTTTCTAGACTTCGTTGGGCTCGCCCCATTCCAACTCCAAACCAACTCCTTTAGAGTTTTATCAGCCCTCAGGTCGTTATACCACGAACTGAAGTGGGAAGGGCCTTCGCCTCAATAAATATTATATTTGTAATGCCCCAAAATCCCTAATGAGGTTTAATGGTCAGATTAGTAGGCCGGGAGGGTCATAATTTATTTATTATGTCATTAAATGATTATATGCATGTTTATGTGAACTATATTATTATATGATGATAAATGCATGCATGTGGGTCCACATTTCATTATAAGCGTATTTTGGTAATTTGGCCCGTTGAGAGCATATTTGTATATTTTCATGCATGTTGGTGATTATTGAAGAGGCCACATTATAATTTGTATTTGTTCGAGCTATTCGACATGAGATGATCTTTGAATGCAAGTTAGCGGTTTTGTCATAACGGGGTTAATTTCGAGGCTCGAGGTGAGTCTCGGGGTAATTTGATGATTAGTACATTATCGAGAATTAAAGGGTAATGTGATATGGTTTATTAGCATTTGAAAATATTGGAAACAATGAGAATTGGAGGACTTTAATTATGATTAATGAGATAGACGGGAAATGACGATTTTGCCTTTGCTAGCCTTGAAAGGATTTTACTTAACCTAGGGGCATTTTGGTCATTTGACCAAGGGATATATTCAACTAGAAGGTTGTGGATTAAACTTAACCAAAAACAGAGCTCATCTTCCTCTTCTTCTTCCTCCCGATCATCCTTTTTGTAGCGACCCAAATTTGCTAATAAGGCTTGGAGCCTTGGTTAGTGTGCCTGGAGGGAAATAATTGTTATACTATATTAATTTATGTGAATTTAATGAATATATGGTTAGAATGCATGTGTTAGGTGATTAAATATGCATGTGGGTCCCATTTGGTAGTTAGGGGCAAATTGGCAATTTTAGCCCGTTGAGGGCATAAATGTGATATATGTGATATTTTCGATATAATGGTGATATATTTGGGATGCACGTTTTGAGACGGTCCTAGAGAGCTATTATGCTTAAAGTCACAACGGGATTAAATACCCGGCTCAGGAGGAGCCTAGGGGTATTTCGGGATTACTATAAATTTAGTTGGGGATTATTAATTAATGGTTAATGGTATTTTAGTAGCTTCGGTAACCATAGGTAACCATTGAGGATAGTTACTCTAAGTGAGAAAATGGTATATTTGTAAGAGGATAGGAAAGGTCTAAGTTGCCCTTGAAGATTAGTCAGAATAAAAGTTAGATGGAAGGGCAAATGGGTCTTTTGGCTTGGATATAGATAACCTTGGCTGGGGGGAAAGGCTGGAATGTTCTCATCCTTGTGTTTATGTAAGAGCTTGGCTTTGGGAGCTCTAGAGAAAACTAGGGAAAAACAGAAAGGAAGGAGAGGAATCTCTGAATTTTTGTGGGATCAAGAAGGGAATTAAGGCCATAAAACTTAGAGGATTGCTCTACATATTGAGGTAAGGGAATTCTGAGTAATTATATTGAAGAATCCAGCTAAGAATGTCATGGTTTGAGAATTGAAATTGGGTGTTTTGCTTGGTAGATTCTTCGGGAGAATTATGGTTAGGTTCAGCTTGGATTTGTTGAACTAAGCTTGGAATTTGATTGGGAAAGCAGCTCAAGGTCGAATTCTTGTTTGAGGTAAGAATTCTATGTATTTCTGAAGTTTATATCTGGTATGGTTTAGGCTTTTTTCAAAGGGAGGTTTAAGTTTTGAAAGGCTTGGTTTAAGTTTCTGAAGTTTTAAACCAAATTATGAACTGTAGGTTTGATTGTGTGTTTGAGCTTGTTATTGATGTTTTTGAGTTGTTAGATGGTTTATTTGGGGTTTTGAATTGAATTTGGGACTTAGGTATGCCTTGGTATTGATTTGGGAGTGTTTTGGCTTGGGGAAAACATTTGGAGAAACCTAGATTTATGGGTTTGCGAAAGGGCACCGCGGCCCTGTTCTTCTGCGCCGTGACGCTAGGCTGCATCAGTGGACGGGGGCCCTTCTGTGCGCCGCGGCCCTCATAGGGTGGTACCGCGGCACTAGGCCATTTCTAGGCAGGGGAAATTTCAATTTTTAGGCTTTTGCCTAGAGGGCTCTTGGGACGCTTCCGCAACCTTGTGTGAGGATCTGGGAGGTCCCGAGAGCTCGGGGATTGGTTCCGGGAGATGTTTTTGAATTGGTTAGTAATGGGAGTGCTATGTATGTGTTGTGACTAGGTCCTCGGTGAGGCTCGGACGAGAGGACCGTGCTCGAGGGTTCAGTGCTCAAGAAACTCGGGACATAGGTAAGAAAACTGTTGTACCCATAGAGCAGGGCGAGGCCCCATAGTTGTGTTGTAGGGCACAGCCCTATGTGATTATGTGTTGGGTGCAGCTCGTTGATTATGTTAGTATATGTTTGAGTTATGTTTGATTATGCTGAGTATGCATATATGTGAATGGTCGGCAAGGGCCGGGAACGGCGAAGGCCGGGAACGGCGAAGGCTGGGAATGGCGAAGGTCGAGAACGGCAAGGGGCCGGGAGCAACGTTTAGCACGTGGAGTGCGAGTTTCCAGGGTAAGACCCTAAAGGATACCTTGGATATCCTTATGGTGTAGACCGCAACTCAGGGCCTGGTAAAGCGCCTCAGATGGCATGGTCGTATGTGTTTAGCTTGTTGACAAATTGGTTATATGCTAAATGGTTCACATGCATATGTTATCTATTTATGTCCAGTTTTCTTGCTAGGCTTCGGCACATGGGTGCTCTGTGGTGTAGGTAAGGGCAAGGAGAAAGTGAACCGACCATGAGTATAGAGAGCGTGGCGCGACGCGTACATGTCTGGTCTGCCTGGCTGCCACGGTCAGGGGTATTTTTGGAAGTTTTTTGTAAATAACCCTATTTTGTTGTTTAGTCGACTTAAATTATATATTTTGAGTTGTAAATATTTAGAAACAGTCTTTTGGGATCCCAAATGTTAAAAGTTAAATGTTGTATGAATTTTAGTAAATGGAATTATTTTCAAAGTTTATGTCTCTGTTTATGATTTAATTACACGTTTACCTTAAAATCTCGATTAGCGAGTTAAAAACACGTTTTAAAATCACTTAGTAACGACTCTAAGGAAGTAGGGCGTTACAACTTGGTATCAGAGCAAGCCAAGGTTTATTGGTTCTGGAGATTGACCGAACATGTACGCTCGCTGCCAGTGACAAGCTCGACTCAGGGTTGGTTGGTATGGTTGATTAATATGCTTGAATATGTGTTTAAATGCCTTGTTTGCCTGCTTATTTCATATAGAGCATGATGAATGAGTTAACATATGCATGATGCCAGGGCATGGCCCATTGTGTGTTATATGCTATCTGTATGTTATCTGGAGTGTTGTTTATGGTTGGCTGTTGTGATTGGGAGGTGGTACTGGATTTTGTTATCATGCCTGATGAGCGGCGTCGTTGGTTGCAGGCATATAGTTGTGATGCCTCGACATCATCCAGACTCCGCGGCAGTCGGGCCGAGGATGACAATCAGGGTCAGGACCCCTACCTGCACAACAGAATTGGCAAGAGATGTTTGCTGAAATGGAAGTAAGGTTGCAGAGAACAGAAGAGGAACTTCGTCAGTTGAGGCAGCAGGCCCCTCCATAGGTTACTGGGTTTCCAATTCAGCAGGGTGCGGCGCCAGTGTCGGTTCAGCCTGTGGTTGAGAACAGGTGGGAACCTCTGTATGAGAGGTTCAAGAAGCAGCATCCTCCCACCTTTGAGGGTGGACCAGACCCACTGCGGACAGAGCAGTGGATGAATATGGTTTCCTCTATCTTGGATTTCATGAGGGTTGAGGGAAACGAGAGAGTTGCCTGTGCCAATTATATGTTTAGAGAGGATGCTCGCATCTGGTGGGATGTTGTGGTTCAGAGAAGGAATGTGGCAGTCATGACCTGGGAAGAATTAAAGAATATCTTTAACGAGAAATATTACAGTGTAGCAGTCCGAGCTGCAAAGGTTGACGAGTTCATCAACCTGACTCAGAATCGGTTGACCGTGACAGAGTATGCACTAAAATTCGATCGACTGGCGAAGTTTGCGCCAGATTTAGTGCTGACGGATGTGGCAAGAAGGGACAGATTTGTACGGGGACTGAATGTTATGATCGCCCATGATGTGAAAATCACCTTTGATCCAGGTACTACTACCTATGCTCAGGTTGTGGACAGGGCCCTTACAGCTGAGGGGGCCGAGGACCAAATCTGGAGAGAGAGCGCTGTTAGGCGCGATGCTAGGAGGACAATGCCTCCTTTTTTTGGATCCAGTCGGGGTAATGGCCCCAGTGAGCAGAAGAGGAAGGCCCCAGATTCCTTCGCTCCTCCCAGTTCTGATAGGAGGGCGCGGGGTACTTTTAGTGGCCGTCAGGGCAGAAGTGACAACTGGAGGAGTTTCCCAGTGTGTCCTCGGTGCAGACGATGACATCAGGGTGAGTGCAGGATCAGGACCTGCTTTGTCTGTGGGAGTGCCAATCATCTGAAGAAGGACTGCCCACAGGTTAGGAAGGAGGAGCCGAAGCAGGGAGACAATCTCTCCCCTGCCAGAGTGTTTACCTTGACTCAGACTGAGGCGGAGGCTAGCCCCTTAGTTGTGACAGGTCAGATTTCTAGTGCTGGGTCTTTGTATACTGCATTGTTTGATTCAGGAGCTACCCACTCGTTTGTGTCTGCTAAGGTGATAGATCAGCTGTGTAGACCTAGTGTTGTGTATGCTAGGGTTTTTCAGACTTTGTTGCCAACTAGGGAACTGGTAGTTTCTAGGAGATGGATTAGGGCATTACCAGTAGAGGTGGATGGTAGGGAATTGTCTGTTGATCTGATTGAGCTTGCGATGGATGAATTTGATATGATCTTAGGAATGGATTGGTTAGCAAAATATGGGGCAACGATTGACTGCAAGCGCAAGATGGTGACTTTTGAACCAGAAGAGGAGGTACCCTTCGTATTTGTGGGGATGTTTAATGGACCGCGAATACCTATCATTTCAGCATTGAAGGCTAGAGACCTGATGCAGGAAGGTTGCATAGGATTCCTAGCAAATGTTGTGGACACTTCTAGGGTGGTGTCGGCTGAACTGGGTGAGACCCGATTGGTGTGTGAATTTCCAGATTTATTTCCAGCAGATCTACCAGGCTTGCCACTGTAGCGGGATATTGACTTTGTTATTGAGTTAGCACCAGGGGTGGAGCCAGTATCTAGAGCACCTTATAGAATGTCTCCGGCAGAGTTGAAAGAGTTGAAGATTCAGTTGCAAGAATTACTTGATTTGGGGTTCATCAGACCGAGTTTATCGCCATGGGGTGCTCCAGTGTTGTTTGTTAAGAAGAATGATGGATCTCTTAGGATGTGCATTGACTACAGGGAGCTGAATAAGTTAACCATTAAGAACAAGTATCCACTGCCTAGGATCGATGATTTATTTGATCAGTTACAGGGGAGTACGGTGTTTTCTAAGATTGATCTCCGGTCAGGTTACCATCAGTTAAGGAATAAAGAGGAGGACATACCAAAGACCGCTTTTCGAATGAGGTATGGACATTATGAATTCCTGGTTATGTCATTTGGATTAACCAATGCCTCAGCAGCTTTTATGGATATGATGAATAGGGTTTTCAAGGACTATCTGGATAAGTTTGTGATTGTATTCATCGACGACATCTTGATGTACTCTCAGTCAGAGACAGAGCACGAGTGGCTGGTTTTATAGCGGTTAAGGGAGCATAAGTTATATGCTAAGTTTAGCAAGTGTGAGTTTTGGCTACCACAAGTCACGTTTCTGGGTCACATCGTCAGTAAGGAGGGGATTCTGGTTGATCCAAGTAAGATTAAGGCAGTTAGGGATTGGCCTAGACCAAGCAATGTTCCTGAAGTGAGGAGTTTTCTGGGTTTAGCGGGATATTACCGGCGGTTTTTTGAGGGGTTCTCCAGAATAGCTACGCCTTTGACAGAATTGACGAGAAAGAAGACAAGGTATGTTTGGACACACAGATGTGAGAATAGTTTCAAAGAGTTGAAGCGGCAACTGATCACCGCACCAGTATTGAGTCTGCCAACAGATAATGAGAAGTTTGTGGTTTACTGTGATGCTTCCAGACAAGGTTTGGGGTGTGTGCTGATGCAAGCTGGTAAGGTGATAGCCTATGCATCGAGACAGTTACAGGAATATGAGCAGAGAAATCCCAGGCATGACTTGGAGCCGGGAGCGGTGGTATTCGCACTTAAGATTTGGAGACATTATCTATATGGAGAAAAGTGTGAGATATAGACCGATCATAAAAGTTTGAAATATTTCTTTACTCAGAAGGATCTAAATATGCGCTAGAGACCGTGGCTGGAGTTGGTTAAGGATTATGATTGTGATATCCTTTATCATCCTGGGAAGGCTAATGTAGTGGCTGATGCATTGAGTCAGAGAGGCCCAGGACAACTGTTCAATTCGAGGCAGATATCTGATAAGTTGGCTGAGGAGATGACAAGAGCGGGAATAGAGTTGGTGGTTGGCCGGTTAGCCAACATCACTCTTCACTCTACACTTCTTGAGAGGATCAAGGAGGCGCAGGGGAAAGATTCCCAGTTGAGAGGTCATAGGGAGAACGTCTTAGTCGGAATGGCTAAGGACTTTTCTCTTTCTGAGATGGGGTTACTGAAGTACAAGGGTCGGATTTGTGTTCCGATCGATTCTGTTATCCGACAGGAGATTTTAGATGAATCGCATACCACTCTCTACTCTTTACATCCAGGTACGACGAAGATGTACCAAGATTTGAGAACTTTATATTGGTGGTCGGGCATGAAAAGGGATGTGGTGGATTATGTAGCCAAGTGTTTAACGTGTCAGCAGGTTAAGGCTGAACATCAAAGGCCAGCAAGGTTGCTGCATCCTTTAGGGATTTCGGAGTGGAAGTGGGAGGACATTACCATGGACTTTGTGGTTGGGTTGCCGAGAACTGTGGGATAGTATGACTTGGTGTGGGTGATTGTGGATAGGTATACCAAGTTAGCCCACTTTTTGCCTGTCAGGACGAATTACACTGTGGAGCAGTATGCTAAATTATATGTGAAGGAAATTGTTCGAATCTATGGAGCTCCGAGGTCGATAGTAACTAACAGAGACCCCACCTTCACCTCCAAGTTTTGGGAGAGCTTGCAGAAGGCTATGGGCACACAGTTACGGTTTAGTACCGCTTATCATCCTTAGACGGATGGACAGTCTGAGAGGACGATTCAGATATTGGAGGACATGTTGCGAGCCTGTGTATTGGACTTTGGGGGATCTTGGAGTAAATATCTTCCTTTGATTGAGTTCTCGTATAATAACAACTACCAAGCGACTATCAGAGTGGCTCCGTATGAGATGCTTTATGGGAGGAAGTGTAGATCACCTATCCATTGGGACGAGTCGGGTGAGAGGAGTTATTTGGGTCCTGAGATGGTTCAGAGGACCAATGAGGCAATTGAGAAGATTATAGCGCGAATGCTCGCCTCCCAGAGTCACCAGAAGAGTTATTCAGACCTGAAACGCAGGAGTGTAGAATTTCAGGTTGGTGATCATGTGTTTATTAGGGTTTTACCTTTGAGAGGAGTGAAATGGTTCGGTGTTCGAGGCAAGCTAAGCCCAAGGTTTGTTGGACCCTTTGAGATTCTAGAGCGGGTTGGGGAGGTAGCCTACAGGTTGGGGATGCCTCCAGCCTTATCAGGAGTTCATAATGTTTTTCATGTGTCCATGCTCCGAAAGTATGTATCAGATTCGACACACGTATTGAGTTATGAGAGTTTGGAGCTGGACCAGGATTTGTCCTATGAGGAGAAGCCGGTTTGGATTCTTGATTGGAAAGATAAGGTTTTGCGAAACAAGACCATCGCCTTAGTTAAAGTGTTGTGGAGGAACAGCAAGGTTGAGGAGGCGACATGGGAACTTGAATCAGACATGAAGGAGCGATATCCCAAGTTGTTCAGGTAATTTCGAGGATGAAATATCTGTAAGGAGGGGATAGTTGTAGCGACCCAAATTTGCTAATAAGGCTTGGAGCCTTGGTTAGTGTGCCTAGAGGGAAATCATTGTTATACTGTATTAATTTATATGAATTTAATGAATATATGGTTAGAATGCATGTGTTAGGTGATTAAATATGCATGTGGGCCCCATTTGGTAGTTAGGGGCAAATTGGTAATTTCAGCCCGTTGAGGGCATAAATGTGATATATGTGATATTTTCGATATAATGGTGATATATTTGGGATGCACGTTTTGAGACGGTCCTAGAGAGCTATTATGCTTAAAGTCACAACGGGATTAAATACCCGGCTCAGGAGGAGCCTAGGGGTATTTCGGGATTACTATAAATTTAGTTGGGGATTTTTAATTAATGGTTAATGGTATTTTAGTAGCTTCGGTAACCATAGGTAACCATTGAGGATAGTTACTCTAAGTGAGAAAATGGTATATTTGTAAGAGGATAGGAAAGGTCTAAGTTGCCCTTGAGGATTAGTTAGAATAAAAGTTAGATGGAAGGGCAAATGGGTCTTTTGGCTTGGATATAGATAACCTTGGCTGGGGGGAAAGGCTGGAACGTTCTCATCCTTGTGTTTATGTAAGAGCTTGGCTTTGGGAGCTCTAGAGAAAACTAGGGAAAAACAGAAAGGAAGGAGAGGAATCTCTGAATTTTTGTGGGATCAAGAAGGGAATTAAGGCCATAAAACTTAGAGGATTGCTCTACATATTGAGGTAAGGGAATTCTGAGTAATTATATTGTAGAATCCAGCTAAGAATGTCATGGTTTGAGAATTGAAATTGGGTGTTTTGCTTGGTAGATTCTTAGGGTGAATTATGGTTAGGTTCAGCTTGGATTTGTTGAACTAAGCTTGGAATTTGATTGGGAAAGCAGCTCAAGGTCGAATTCTTGTTTGAGGTAAGAATTCTATGTATTTCTGAAGTTTATATCTGGTATGGTTTAAGCTTTTTTCAAAGGGAGGTTTAAGTTTTGAAAGGCTTGGTTTAAGTTTCTGAAGTTTTAAACCAAATTATGAACTGTAGGTTTGATTGTGTGTTTGAGCTTGTTATTGATGTTTTTGAGTTGTTAGATGGTTTATTTGGGGTTTTGAATTGAATTTGGGACTTAGGTATGCCTTGGTATTGATTTGGGAGTGTTTTGGCTTGGGGAAAATGTTTGGAGAAACCCAGATTTATGGGTTTGCGAAGGGGCACCGCGGCCCTGTTCTTCTGCGCCGCGACGCTAGGCTGCATCAGTGGACGGGGGCCCTTCTGTGCGCCGCGGCCCTCATAGGGTGGTACCGCGGCACTAGGCCATTTCTAGGCAGGGGAAATTTCAAGTTTTAGGCTTTTGCCTAGAGGGCTCTGGGGACGCTTCCGCAACCTTGTGTGAGGATCTGGGAGGTCCCGAGAGCTCGGGATTGGTTCCGTGAGATGTTTTTGAATTGGTTAGTAATGGGAGTGCTATGTATGTGTTGTGACTAGGTTCTTGGTGAGGCTCGAACGAGAGGACCGTGCTCGAGGGTTCAGTGCTCAAGAAGCTCGGGACACAGGTAAGAAAGTTGCTATACCCATAGAGTAGGGCGAGGCCCCATAGTTGTGTTGTAGGGCACATCCCTATTTGATTATGCTGAGTATGCGTATATGTGAATGGTCGGCAAGGGCCGGGAACGGCGAAGGCCGAGAACGGCAAGGGGCCAGGAGCAACGTTTAGCACGTGGAGTGCGAGTTTCCAGGGTAAGACCCTAAAGGATACCTTGGATATCCTTATGGTGTAGACCGCAACTCAAGGCCTGGTAAAGCGCCTCAGATGGCATGGCCGTATGTGTTTAGCTTGTTGACAAATTGGTTATATGCTAAATGGTTCACATGCATATGTTATCTATTTATGTCCAGTTTTCTTGCTGGGCTTCAGCTCATGGGTGCTCTGTGGTGTAGGTAAGGGCAAGGAGAAAGTGAACCGACCATGAGTATGGAGAGCGTGGCGCGACGCGTACATGTCTGGTCTGCCTGGCTGTCACGGTCAGGGGTATTTTTGGAAGTTTTTTGTAAAGAACCCTATTTTGTCGTTTAGTCGACTTAAAGTATATATTTTGAGTTGTAAATATTTATAAACAGTCTTTTGGGATCCCAAATGTTAAAAGTTAAATGTTTTATGAATTTTAGTAAATGGAATTATTTTCAAAGTTTGTCTCTGTTTACGATTTAATTACACGTTTACCTTAAAACCTCGATTAGCAAGTTAAAAACACGTTTTAAACTCACATAGTAACGGCTCTAAGGAAGTAGGGTGTTACACTTTTCTTCCTTTTTCCTTTGAAACTTTGAAGCTCCAATTGAGGTTTCAAGCTAGGGAATCAAGCCTTGAGGGTCTATGATTGTGTTCTACCATTGAAGAGGGTTTAATCTTGAGCTTGAGGTGACTGCTAAGGGATCAAAGGATCGATCGTTCTCAAGGGTCATTTTTAACTTGATTCACGCTCGAACAAGAGGTAAGAAAATTGCACCCAGTATGTGACATGCATGGTTATTCATGAGGCATGTTGAGTGCTCTATATGTGGACATTGATTGCATATTAAATGTTTAGCTGTCTTGCTTATCTGTGAATGGTACTGACTTATTAGTCAGAATCGACAATGGTGTCAGTATTGATTGTGAAGCTGTGACTTATTAGTCAAGTTCTGCAGTAGTACTAAGCACTGGTCATATGGTATTGGATTATGAGTCAAGAACGGTATTAGCGTGTTTAACGCAAGCCAAAAAGATTAGATCTAATCGACATAAGCATTATCATCATAAGCATGAAAAGCTTGAACGACCTTAAGTTCGATGAAAACAAAAGCGCTTGTCTAGTCTAAAGGCTAGTTACTTAGAGTCGGGGTCAGAAGGCCCAGGTGACTACATCGTCACATGGCTAAGGGTGCGGAGCCCAAGTTTGTGACTCACTCATTAGTCACTTATCTGATTCAAGTTCGTGACTCCATAGTCACTCATATGGTTTAAGTTCTTAACTTAGTCATCAGTCACTTATCAGATTAGGGCTATAAGCCCCAGCATGATTATTAGAATCTTGATATTATCTGATTAGGGCTACAAGCCCCAGCATGATTATTAGAATCTCAATATTATCTGATTAGGGCTACAAGCCCAATATGATCATAATCATCAATTGATATTGTATACATGCAGTAATGAGTTTTCTTGCTGAGCCTTGGCTCACGGGTGCTATGTGATGTAGGTAAAGGGAAAGAAAAGCTCACCTAGCTTTGAGTGGAGAGCTTAGGTGGCGATGTGTACATATGCGGCCGCTTGACCACCACGACCAAGATGTTTCTCAGAGGAACTAGGGGTTAACCCTATATTTTGTCGCTTAGGTCGGCGGGTTGTAATTTTTACACTGTAATGACCATTTTGGATTGTAAATAACTTGTAAACGTTTTTATGGGTCCATGTACAGTTTTATGTTTTAAATAAAATATATCATTTCCTTTTGATCGAGATCTTTCACCTTAGCCTATTAATAACACCTAGATGTACGTTTATAACCAAATGACTCGTTTAGCGAGTTAAGCACAATTTAAAGCTCATAGTAAAGGGAAAGAAAAGCTCACCCAGCTTTGAGTGGAGAGCTTAGGTGGCGATGTGTACATATGCGGCCGCTTGACCACCACGACCAAGGTGTTTCTCAGAGGAACTAGGGGTTAACCCTATATTTTGTCGCTTAGGTCGGCGGGTTGTAATTTTTACACTGTAATGACCATTTTGGATTGTAAATAACTTGTAAACGTTTTTATGGGCCCATGTACAGTTTTATGTTTTAAATAAAATATATCATTTCCTTTTGATCGAGATTTTTCACCTTAGCCTATTAATAACACCTAGATGTACGTTTATAACCAAATGACTCGTTTAGCGAGTTAAGCACAATTTAAAGCTCATAGTAACGGTCTCGTAACGAGGGCTTTACAATATCTCTTTTGTCTCAAAAGCAACCCCTCTCGTGCTCGTGGGGGACATAGCTTTTACTACCTATCGAGCTACCCGAAGGAGAAGCGGCTCTTCGAGGACATGCCAAATCACCCTCCGAATTTCTAGCTCGCGTTTTTCTGGACGGACGACCTCTCTCCTTCTAGATTTTACTCCTTCCAACACATTCGTAAGTGTTTCAACATACTTGTCCCTTTTTCCATTGAGTAGTTAGGCTCGAAATATTCACACTTGTTTGTTCCTGAAGCCAATTACCACCGCCCCACCCCATCAGAAACGATGGTGGAGCATAGAGTAGCCTTGCTCCAACTGCCTTATGGTCGGAGATCCTTGTCCTACCTTCTCCACAAAGACCGGCTCTGAGCTTGTGACCTCATAGAAGAGGGCCAATCTACGGATGACTTGGCGTACCACAAATATTCGAGGTGCGACCACATGCCACTTCCCACTGACAGACTTCCCCCTAGGAGGAGATCTTTGAGCTCGCGGTCCCGTGCCCTTGTAGCCCGTTGACATGATCGGCCTGCCTCGGGCAACGAAGCTCATGACGAAGCCTCATCGAGCTCGGGTGATGGAGGTAAAGTTGTGCTCAACTTCTCCATGTAGTCTCTTTCTTTGCTTAAGCACAAACCCATCGTATTGATCCTCTCTAAGGATCCTAGGGATAATTTCTTTGTATGGTCATGGGTAGATCATAGAGTTTGTAGGTTCGATAGCTGGTTAGGGTAGTATCAAACCATGTATAGTCTAAACAAAATCTGGGATGTGGTTGTCGTTCAATATGGAACTAACATATAGAGGGACCTTTCAAGGTTATCTCCCACATATAGAGATGGGACTCCCCCAGCGTCTTTAGAAGATAGGGGAATTTCTTGGTCCTCGAGCTCAAGCTCCGTTGAGAGTACCAGTTAGGTTTCTATTATCCTTAGTATTGCTTTATTTAGTAACCTATGATCGATCACTAAAGTGTGACCTTTGTGTTTGTCAGGTGAAATCGATTAAGTTCTCGACAACATGCTCAACCAACCCCTGGCATCGAAGGCAAGCAAACGCCAGCGGGCGTCACAACGGGGAGGTCGCCCCTCGAAGATGCCCAAAAGGCCCGAGGTGGCCTATCTAGCCTCGGTAGATCAGAACCCGGATCAAGCTGCCGACCCTACCTCTGAGGTCAGAGTGAATAACGAGGTCGAGCCAGTGGTGTCTGCCATCACCCTGCCTCCTCCTGTCGCCCGATCGGCCCAGCAAGCCTCTGCAGCCCAGAAAAAACAAGCCCCCACATGGGAACGTCTCTGGATGATCTCAACTCACGTCCCATAATACTTGCTCGACAATGCAGTTGGGTCACACGGAGTCAATCTGGGCTTGAACGTCTTGTCCCGCGTGGGCCAAAGTCTCAGCAGCCTTGGGACCCTCAATGGGAGTTCCTTACCTCCTGTCGCGATGCCAACACCATCTTCGACAAGGGTGGTGAGCTTCTATCATCGGTAAGTCATTTTTACTGTAAGCTTCTCGCACTATATTGACTTATATTGTACTTTTAATAACTCGTATTTATTTTTGTGTACAGGCATTTTCTTCATTTGTTCAACACAACTTCAAGTTGAACAACGAAGTGGCCACGAGCAGGGAACATGCTCAAGTGGCAAAAAATGCCCAGTTGAAGCTGGCGTATGAGCTCAAAGCAGCGAAGCAAGAAGTGGCAATGCGGGATGCAGCCATTCTGAAGGTGTCCTAACTTGAGTTGAAGCTAGAGGCTGCCATGGAGACTGCCCAGAATGTGTTTGACCTCGAATCAATAATGGCGGTGACCTTGAAAGAGGTCGAGGCTAAGAATTTCGAGATCAAGGAGAAAGACTACGAGATTAACGAACTTCAAGAGCTGAATGCCAAGTTGGAGGAGGAAAAGAAGGCAACCTTCGAGATAATTGAAGGTGAGAAAACTCGCCTCCTGGAAGAGTTCAAATCCAAGAAGGGCCGCGCCGTTGACATGGAAATGTACCAGATTTTGGTGAATAATCCTGACCTCAACACCAGCTTTTTAGCCAACCTCGAGGAAAAATTTGTTGCCAAATGGCAAGCTCGACTTAAGGAAGAGGAGGCCAAACTCGAAGCCGAGGAGGCAACAAAGGCATTGTCGAACACTGGGGTCGAGAAGGCATTTAACCCATGAGGGCGAGACCATGGGCTGCATCCAATTATGACTTTTGTAACCATCTCTTTATATATATTTTTTATTTTTTTATATATACATGCCCTTGGGGCGAAAACAATTTATATCTCAATTCAGAGCTATTTTCATTATCATTAAATAGTAATTTTAATCTTTATGCACATGATTCTCTGGCTAAAAAATCTTCATGCATTTGATTTTACTTTTAGTTTTTTGCCTTAATATTTTGCTTTTACATTTCTGGGTCGAAATATTTCGAGCGCGTTAATATTAAAGACTTGCTTTTATATTTGTTTATTTGCATAACTACATCTATTGGATTTAAGCTCGAATTTCAATGCATTCATGCAAAGTTTATTCAAAGTATCCATTTTCGTCTTCGTTATTGTCAAGATCAAACCTTACTTTCACCATTTACTTGAAAGTACTTAATTGGCATGTAATTTTAGTAGTTCGGTTATATTTGCTTTTGTAATCACTTTTTCTCATCCTCGAGGTTACTAGGTCGAGACTTATTTGCAAAACTTTCCAGCCTTGGAGTCGACTTAGTTCACAACTAGTTTATCTAAAATCCTAACTTTTTTACTGTCGATTAGGTTTTACTGGTCTGTTCCAAACTAACTTAGCTTGTGTGTTTGGTTCATAATCCATACCCTTATATTTTAAGTCGGGTTAATAATCCAGCATTTTTAGCTCGTGTGTACACTTATTTATTTTCATGTCAGGTTAACAATCCAAACACTTTTAGCTCACGTGTACACTTATTTTTTTTTTTCATGTCATATAATTATTCAAACCTATGGTATGATCGTATACCACTTATGCCCCCTTAATATCCCATGAGTGTGCTCGTAGGTTATCGAATTAAGAGGGTTTGCAAAAAGTACAACATTAAAAAGAAAATGCAACTTCTAATTAAAATTTGGAACTTTATTGATAAAAAGTAAAGAAAAAAAAAAAAAATCAAGCACTTGCTTGGTGACAATGGAAACATCGTTCCTACTTGTTGTAGCCGTTTTTCGTCAACTTAAAAATGAGAGAAATTAAACAAGAATATATCAGAGGAAATAAAAGAAGATGCAAACAAGATCTTTTTTACGTGGTTCAGCAGTTAAATCTGCCTAGACCACGAGTCTTTGTTATTAGCGTTTGAGAGTTTTCTGGAAACTTTTCAGAGAATAGTTGCTCAGAGTTTTCTCTTAAGATCTTGAAATTTTCGTCCCCTACAAATGGTGTTTCCTTCTCTATTTATAGGGAAGGTTTTAGAATTCGATCCCACATATTTCAGGAAGATATTCTGTAAATCAAGTAATATAATGTCATCTAATGCATTATTTTCTACGTACATGAAAACATCCCATAAAATGTGGGATTGGTTAACAAATTATATAATATCCCTTAAACATAGGGATTTTACAACAAAAAATACATTCATATGTAACTGGTTAGCTCAGTTATGGAATCCATTATATCTCCGAGACTATTCACTTATCACGAGCTCGTCATTTTACTTCGCCTGAGCTTATAACAAGTAATCATTGACGAAGTCATCGCATTTGATCTTATACTTCTCGAGCTCGAACCATCTTGTCTGAGGGCAAAAAGAAGCATTTGGAAATATATATAAGTGTTGAACCATGGATATTGCGAGCTCAGAGCATATTCGAGGATACACACTCCTCGAGCTTTCGAGGTCGTCATTTACAGCAAAACGGTCCGAATGAAGGATCATATGACAAGCGTACTTACTTCGAGCTTACACCTAACGAGCCTAGATTTCGGGATCGTAATTCCTCAACCCTAAAATCTGGGTGTAACATTTTGCCCCCTCAAAAGTATTAGTTCGAATCCTATGAGAAGGAAACTTTTGAACTGCCTTCCTTGGAAACTGTACCATTAAAGAGTGGACACACGTCAGCCAGGGGTTGCTCAACCATAGTACTTGAGTGCTTTTGTATCATGCCCATGTCTATTCACCTGCCAACTTTATGCCGCCATTACCACATTTGTGCCAGATCGTCATATCAGACACGAAATCTGGCCAATGGCCCATATTAGCCCGACCTTTGGCCTCCTTTTGGGATTTACATATATATAGCCTCTCATCTCCTCTCCTTCTTCACTTTCATTTTTAAGATTTCAGAGAGAAAAAAGAAAAACCAAAACCCAAATATCGTCTTGCCTTTGCATGTCCTCCAAACCGAGAAAACAAAAATCTCTTGGCGTCTATGAGTCTGTGAAAGCTTTCCTGCAACCACTTCTTTGATCGTCAATTTCTCTGTATCCACCGGCTACCGTGTGTAAGTCTCTGTTCTTGATCCCATATGTTTATACACATCTTCCCTTCATGTATTTTTGTATTTCTATTACACCGTAGACACGTTTACCAGTTTTGCACTAGGATGTATTTGGCCGATACTGTGTAGATTTTAGGTTCTTATGATATCATGGGTTTCAAACCCAGATTTGTGTCGAGGATGCAAATATGGATTTTTCTTTTGTTGTTATTTAAATTACGAGTAACGTATCGTGTAGACCAAGAAATGGGGTACATAATTAGGGTTTTAAATTGCACGTTTCCCAAAATTATCACCTTTTTGAGTAACCGCCAACTTTTTCCCTGGAAATTCGAGATTCTTTAAAATAAATCCACTTTCCCCACTTCGCATCGAATACACACTCGAAGTCTGATTCTTTCAATAGCTCAGATTTCTTCCTAGTTTGATTCCGTTCTTTCAATCGAGCTTATTCTGTGGTTTCGGGTATTCGAGCTCAAACTATCTTAAATTTTATCCTTATTTCTTGTATGCTTGGCCCTCACCCCTTTCTTTCTTGCTAGATGTCGTAGAATTTTGAAAAACAGTGGGGGTCAATGCTTGCAATTCCCTATTCTCCAACAACACCAAGCCCTGAATCGCCCTTTACTCGAAATCAGCGGCTAATTTGTGAGCACAAAGTGCGGTGTGAGCAAGAAGATATCCGAGCTCACTTTTGACATCAAATCAATGAGGTTGAAGAGAGGAAAAGGAAAAAACTCAGGGTCGCGATCTATCCAGACCTGGATCCCGAGCTTAGACCGATCCCTCTCGATCCCAAGCTCAAAGTAACATTTGCCTTCAAGTCAGGTGATCTCGTATTCTCACTGATTGAAGAGTCATCAAGTCATCCATCCACCTCACAACCGACTACCATTCCTACCTCGAGGGGGGAATTTTTTGAGGCCGAGCATTATTGGAGCTCGGTCTCTTCGCGGGGACAAATCACCAACATCCTGGCTAGTCATGGCCTAGGATTTTCAGGCTCACTGAGGTGTTGAGCTCCTACCTCCAACAAACGAATCTCCTACGCACTGGGAGATGGTCGTCCCGACAATAAGCTAAAGGTCGCGGCTTGGAGTCACGAGCAGATGAAGGCAGGGGCCCTTTTGCCCTTGAAGTCCTTTTTTAAGGACTTTCTGGATTTTATTGGGCTCGCACCCTTCTAGCTCCAGACCAATTCATACAGGGCCTTGTCATCCCTAAGGTCACTATACCACGAACTGAAGTGGGAAGGACCTTCGCCAAAGGAGATCCTGTATATCTTTTTCTTGAAAAGTAACCTTTCCCGAGCTCGGGGAGGAGATGGATTCTACTACCTATCGAGCTATCCCAAGGAGAAGAAGATCTTCGATGACATGCCCAACCATCCTCCCAACTTCAAGCCGGCATTCTTTTCGACAGACGGCCTAGCTCCCTCAAAGTTTTATTCATTCAGATGAATTCGTAAGTATATGATCCTCTTTCCTTTCATGCTCGACTTTCGCTTAGGCTCGAACTAATGAGAGGAGTGATTCATCCAACTCTTGGGGACCACCTGCTCCTAGGGCCTATGAGGATATGTACTACAATCCTGAGAGATATGTCCCAATCGTGGAACTCGAGAATTGCCAACTGCGTAAACAGTTGGCAGAAGCTAAAAAACGCAACGAAGAGCTAGCCAGACTAGCTATTGAAGCACAGGCGGCTCAGGCCCCGCCTCCACAAGATGCCCAGGCTCTACCTCCGAGGGACGTTCATGTCCCACCTCGTAGGCCTCGGGGGCGACCGCATAACAACGTGACCACCAGAAGAGTGGAACAACCTTTGCCACCAGTAGTGCAGCCTGTCCCACCGAGATCCTGGTGAAGTAACCGGGTTGAAGGTGCTACCAACCCACTACAGAGGCACCAACAGGAATAGGGAATAACCGAGCCCCCTCAGAGGCTCGGACCTGAAATCTTGGTGCAACGCAGAATGTACCAGAGCTTGATCGAGCGAATTCAGGGCCATCTAGGCCCCATAATGGACGACAACCACCATCGCCAATAGGCACCCCTCTCCAGTTTAGAGGGATGCGCAACCGGCCCATCGTGATAGGGAAAGGTGAGCTGGGCGAAGACATGGGAATGAAGAAACTGCTAGGGAACGTAGGGGTCCCCATCCCACGAGAAGCCAAATGTCTTGATCTCAAACTATTGAGACAAGGAGACCAGCAGGAAACCCGTCTCGTAATAATCATGCAACAGGCCATGTCAGCGAAAGCTCGGGTGACACTAGGTCCATGAGCCCGGAGCCTAGGAACACCGGAAATCGAGGAGATCACCCAGATTTACGAGAGCATTTAAACCATAATCAGGGACGTGATAATCGCTCAAATCTAGATCTGAGAGATCATCTCAACGGGCGCAAGCAACTGATTTACAATCCCACGCCAAGAATGGGAACTGGAGTTGTAATCAACGATAACCAGTTCCCCCCGGTTCAGGCCAGGCCTCCTGTAGATCCAGCCCAAGAAAGGATTGAGCAGTTGGAGAGAGCATTCAAGCTTTTGTAGAACGAACGTAGCCGAGAATGGGACGAAGAGTTCGATGAGGAACTCGAGCCCTTTGTCCGCATATCTCTAACACCCTGTTTCCTCAAGGATTCAGAAGTCCTCATGTCCCACCATTCGATGGAAATTCAGATCCATACAGACACTTAAGCACGTTTAACACAATTATGTGAGCCAGCAATGTGGGCTACGAGCTCAGGTGTATGTTGTTCCTAGCCTCTCTCATGGGACCAACAAAAAACTGGTTTGAAAAATACAAGAGGCATTCGATTGTCTCCTGGGATCAATTGTCGAAAGATTTCAAGAAACAATTCAAAGCCATGGTCGGTATTAGGCTCGAGTCTTCAGCCTTGACCAATGTCCGGTAGCAGCCAAATGAGTCACTGAAAGGTTATCTTACAAGGTTTAACTTGGAAGTCGCTCGAGCTCGTGATGTCGATGATAGTGGCCATTTAATGGCTATTCGAGCGGGAGTGATGCCTGGGAGTCCTCTCTGGGAAGACTTGCAAAGAAAGCATGTAAGGTCCTTAACCGAGTTCAATCGAAGAGCTCAGAGGTTTGTTAATGTAGATGAGGCGAGGTCAGCATTAAATATGACCTCTCAGCCTACAACTACAACAACGAACACTAACTCTGCCTCAACCTTGGCAGATCCTACAACTTCAAAACCCCTCAGGGACAACCCTTCCAAGAGAAAGAAAAATGAAGGGAACAACCCCGGGGCAGATGAGGGAAAGAAGAAGAAAGGAGAAATATACTTCTCCGTATACAAGGCGTATACCAAGCTCAATGAGTCTCGGGAGAATATCTACCTGGCTAATGAAAACCAGGTTCCTTTTAGGCGACCTGATCCCATGAGAAACCAAAAGGAAAAAAGATATTCTAGCAAATATTGTATATTCCCCGGAGATATCGGGCATACAACCGATGAGTGTAGACAACTAAAGGATGAAATCGAACGACGGATCTCGAGGGGATATTTCAGAAAGTATGTAAGAAATTGCAATCCCAATCAGGCTTCCACCAGCCAAAGGGCAGCAATTACACCACCTGCCCAAAACAATAACTCTCGACCTCGGGAGGATGAATGACCCCCTCCGATTGATGGAGAAGATGCGATAACCATCTCGGGGGGACCTCATATCGCAGGATCGGGCAAGAATGCCTAGAAAAGATATGTCAATGAGCTAAAGACTAGTGACAATTCTCCGTACGAACCCGAACCTAGAGATCCGAAACAACAAAGGGTTGAAACACAACCCATAACTTTTACTGAAGAGGACGCGTCTCATGTCCAGTTCCCCCATAATGTGTTGGGAAAACTTATACATGATCTTTATTTATTTTCATGTAGATCTAATATTAAACAAATTAATATGAGATAACGTAGAACATGTTTTTAAAATTGAATTCAAAGAGAAACAAAGACAAGAATACTTACAGTATACTCAGAAGAATGAAAGTCTTTCCTTCAGTTTCTCTAACTCTTGTATCCTCTCTGTCACAGAGTATTATCAAGAAACTAAACTGATCTTCTATTTTCTTCACAGTCTTCCAATGTATCCTTAGAATCACCTAGACTAGTGTGGGCAATTCTTAACACATGAGATAGATATAGAGAGAAGAAGAGAAAATAACAAAGAGGCTTAGAAAAGGACTTGTGTTTAGAGAGAATCTAAAACTATCAGAAAACCAATGATTAAACTTATCAAACTTATGTTTTGACTTCTCTCTAAGCACTCCTTTTATAGACTCAATTAGGCCATTTAATTTAATTAAAAAATTAATAAAATAATAGCCAATTTAAAGGCCTAGGTCGAAATTATCATGGGCTTTAGGCCCGTGAAATTTCCCATTTGATTATAAGCCCATTGGACTTAAAATCAAGGCTTGTATTATATTCTATTGATTTAATTAATTAAATAATTATTTAAATCCTTTATAAAATTAATTATTTATAATTTAAACCTTGATTTAAACTTATTTATTAATTTAGATGCAAATTTATCTTAATTAATAAATGTGCCATAATTTCTCTTTTCTTCTCTAAATTACATAACTCTGTGAAACTATCCAAAATTGACCTGGTCAACTTTGATAATTCTAATTGATAATTAAATCAATTAATTGAGACTATCTAGATGGTTTTATCCAAGGTACAATGGGGACCATGGGCCTATGAAATCAAACTCCAATAAGTTATCATAAATCTAACAAATAAATTTACTAATTTATTAATTCCTCGTGACTCCACTATAGACTTGGAATTGCACTCTTGAATTCATAGAACGCTCTATAACAAATATAGATACACTATTAATTAGCCATTGTTACAACCATAATTATCACTCAATCCTCTATAGACGGTCTACAATGAGACAGGACTAATATACTGTTTTACCCCTCATTGTATTTTATCCTTAAAACACTTAGTTCCTTGTAAATGATATTTCAGTAAACTAATTTAATTACTGAAATGAGATCTCTATCATTTAACACCTTGAACCAAACTAAAAGGAAACCATCGTTTCACTTCTTCATCAGAAGCTATAGATGTTCATATCTATGATTAACACTCCCACTCAATTATACTACCGAGTTCCCAAGATGTAAGTATGAGCTAGTCTGTAGGATAAGCTGGTAACGAACAAGTCAAAGAACTCAAATAATACAATCAATTAGAATACTAACCACTCAGAATTGAGATTGAATTAACCTATGGTCAACTATATGATATGACTAGAATAGATAATAACGGTATGTTTACTTATCTTATCTCTTGTCAATATCGGTCCTGTCCGATGTAACAAATACATCTGATCTTATCTACTTAATGTTCTGGAAAGAACATAACACTGTAATGTGTAAATATATCATATCGTAGATTGGCAAGTCAGTGTAAATCCTGTGCACTGACTAATCTTAGGACTAACTTATTTTGAACATATAATCATATTTATATTCCACTGTGATTACGTCACTATAAATTAGATTAGCTATATGCTCGGGATTTAATAGAAGTTTATATTAAACAAATAATCATGAAAATAAAACATGTGAGAAAAGTGATTGACCAAGTCAAAAAATGATTTCTATTCTTTTATTGATAATAAAATGAGATTACACAGAATTTGAGTTTTAATTAGGGCATAAAACCCCAACATAATGACCCCCTGGTCATCACCCTTCAACTTGCGAACTAGAGGGTACACCGAGTCCTAATTGACAACGGGAGCTTGGTAAATATCCTCTACAAAGCCACTTTAGAAAATATGGGACTCGCGCTTCGCGACCTAAAAGCCCGTGCAACTAGGTTGTACGGCTTTTCAGGAGAAAGGATTGCCTGTATGGGATCCATCGAACTCCCAGTGACCTTAGGAGACTACCCAATCTCTGTAACCAAGATGATGGAGTTCGTTGTAGTGGATCTTCCATCGGCCTATAACATATTGCTCGGGAGACCCGCCCTAGTAGGGCTGGGGGCAGTTTCGTCTGTTAGGCATTTGGTAATCAAGTTCCCGTCCTTTGGGGGCATCAGAACTTTGAAGGGGGACCAGCTAGCAAGAAGGGAATGCTACAACATTTTCGTTAGGGGGAAGAAACAAACAAGTGCACATGCACTTGTCATAATTCGGAATAAGGATGGCACGATCTTGGAAATCGACCCTAGAGCAGAAGAAAGAGCTGACCTCGAACCATTGGAGGAGCTCGAAGAGGTCAAGCAAGAAGAAGGTGGGGAAAAATCTTTCTGAGAAAGCAAAATAGCAATTAATTTTCTTCTTAAAGAAAAACCAGGATGTTTTCGCATGGTCACATTCAGATATGGTAAGGATAAGTCTGAATGTAATAAGCCACACACTTAATATTGACAAGAGCTTCCCCCCGAAGCAGCAGAATTGTGGACTCCTGAATGATGATAGAAAGAAAGCCTTAAAGGAAGAGGTCAACAGATTAAAGGCAAATCGGTTCATATAAGATGCCTTCTATCCTAATTGGATCACCAACCTAGTGTTGGTCTCAAATCCCAACGGGATGTGGCGAGCTTGCATAGATTACTCTGACCTCAATAAGGCATGCCCTAAGGATTGCTTTCCCCTACCTCGGATATTAGCTCGTAGATGCCACAGCTGGGCACGGTCTTATGTCATTCATGGATGCTTATTCTGGATATAGCTAGATCTCCATGCAAGCACCGAACCAAGAGCATACGAGCTTTGTAACAGATAAAGGGTTGTACTATTACAACGTCATGCCTTTTGGGCTTAAAAATGCTTGAGCAATGTACCAAAGACTCGTGAATAGAATGTTCTCCGAACAGATAGGTACTAACATGGAAGTTTATGTTGATGATATGTTATTAAAATCTAAACATAATGATAACCATGTAGACGACCTCGAAGAATGCTTTGTCGTATTACAGAAGTACAGCATGAAACTCAACCCCCAAAAATGCTCTTTCGGAGTATCTTCGAGGAAGTTTCTGGGCTTTATAGTAAATGCGCGAGGAATAGAGGTTAATCCAGACAAGATCCAGGCGTTAATTGACATGGCCTCACCTCGAAACCATAAAGATGTCTAGAGTTTAACTGGATGAATGGCAACATTAAGTAGGTTTGTTTCTAAATCTACAGACCGATGTCTTCCTTTTTTCAACCTTTTGAGAGGAGGCAAAAAATTCGAATGGATAGAGGAATGCGAGCTCGCATTCCAGGACCTAAAGACACATATTACGGAACCTCCGATCTTGTCAAAACCTATCACAAGAGAAGTCTTGTACTTATATCTCGCTACAACTAAGCACGCCATCAGTGTCGTGCTCGTCCAAGAAGACAAGGTACAAAAACCAGTATACTATGTTAGCAAAAGGTTACTGGGGGTAGAATCGAGATACCCGTTAATGGAAAAACTGGCTCTTAGCCTGATCCATTCATCTCGAAAGCTCCGACCTTAATTCCAAGCACACTCCATCCATGTGCTGACTAACCAACCACTACGGCAAGTCTTGTCCAAACTAGAGGCCTCGGGCAGATTGTTAAAATGGGTTGTTGAGCTCAGACAATTTAAGATTACTTATCATCTGAGAATTACCATAAAGGGGCAAGCCCTGGAAGACTTCATCGTGGAGTGTACAGGAGTGTCTGACAACGAAGTTATAACCCCAGCCCGCGAGCTGTGGAAACTTTATGTCGATGGGTCTTCCAACGAAAATGGATCGGGAGCAGGAATCATATTGATCACTCCAACTGGAAAACAATTTCACTCCACCTTAAGGTTCAGTTTTGAAGCATCTAATAATGAGGCTGAGTATGAAGCTCTGTTGGCAGGGCTTTGAATAACCAAGGAGCTCAAGGCCAAAGCAATACATTGTTACAATGACTCGCAGTTGGTGATCAACCAAATTCTAAGGGAATATCAGGCTTGTGGCACAAGGATGGACGCATATTTAGAAAAAGCTAAAGTGGCGCTCGAATATTTCGAGTTCTATACCATAGAGCAAGTTCTCCGAGAACAAAACTCAAATGCGGACGCCTTAGCCAGACTCGCCACGTCCAACGAAGTCGATACGCTAAATGTAGTACCAATAGAGCACCTGTCAACTCCCAGTATCAGCAAGCCTGAAAAGGAAGATGTATGCATGATTGACTCCGAACCGACCTGGATGACCCCAATAGTTGATTACCTCGAAACCGGCATCCTCCCAGCAGAACGGAACAAGGCTCAAAAACTGATGTACCAAATTCCAAGATACACTATTGTGGATGGAAGGTTATATCAAAGAGGATATTCTATGCCACTACTCCGATGTGTGACTCCACCCGAGGCAAAGAAAATCCTAGAAGAAATTCATGAAGGATTTTGCGGAGACCACACTGGGGGGCATAGCCTATCAAAGAAAATTATAAGACAAGGATATTTCTGGCCCACTATCAAAGCAGATGCGTTCGAGTATGTAAAGAAATGTGATAAATGCCAGCGTTTTGCTACAATTCTGTGAGCTCCTCTATCTGAGCTAACCATGATGACCTCCCCATGGCCATTTGCGGTGTGAGGAATCGATCTCATAGGTTCGTTGCCAACCGGCAAAGGTGGAGTAAAGTATGCAGTGGTCGCGGTCGATTATTTTACAAAATGGAAGGTCGAACCTCTGGCAATGATTACCTCGAAAAAAGTCATGGACTTTGTGGTAAAAAACATCATTCGCCAATATGGAATGCAAAGGAAATTAGTATCAGATAATGGAACTCAATTCGACAGTGAATTATTCACCCATTTTTGTGAACAAAATGGAATAATAAAAAGCTTCTCCTCCGTTGCCCATCCCCAAGAAAATGGCCAAGTCGAAGCAGTAAATAAGACACTCAAGAGTTCTATGAAAAAGAAGTTAGAAGAAGCTAAGGGAAAATGGCCCGAGGAGTTACCCCAAGTTTTGTGGGCGTATCGAACTACAGCTCGCACTTCAACAGGGCATACCCTTTTTTCCCTGGCATATTGGTGCGAGGCCATGTTACCAATCGAGGTCGAAATACCCACTATTCGTAGCCATGCCTATGATCAAGCCTCCAATCAATCCCAGCTCGAAGTAAGTTTGGACCTTATTGAAGAAAGGCGAGATGAAGCTCAACTGAGAAATGCAGCATGGTAGCAGTGAGCTACCCGATATTTCAATAAAAATGTTCAGGATAGGAAGTTCGGATTGGGAGACTTGGCGTTAAGGCGTGTGTTCCTAGCTATAAGGGACCCGACTGTTGGCGTATTTGGCCCTAATTGGGAAGGACCTTACCAAATCGAGCCAGTTATCCGACCTAGCGTATATAAATTGGCAAGATTAAACGGAGAATTGGTACCACGAGCTTGGAATGGTGAACATCTACGACCTTACTATCACTAGTGTAGGAATGATGTCTCATGTAACCATGCTTGTCTATCTTCACAAAAAAATTATTAATAAAGTGTTCGATTTTGATCAAAAGTCATTTTTGTTTCAATATGTTGTATTTTTTGCAAACTCTCTTAATTTAATAACCTATGATCACACTCATTGGATATTAATGGGGCATCAGTGGTATATATACCATATGTTTGAAAAGAAAAAAAACATAAATATAGCATACACAAAATTTAACAAATGTCTGGATCATTAACCCGACATAGAAGTTAAAAGTGTAAGCTCAAAATAAGTGTCTGGATATAACCAGATGCGCGAGCTAAGATAATTTGGACGTAACCAGATTATTAAAAAATAAGTGTCTGGATATAACCAGATGCGCGAGCTAAGATAATTTGGATGTAACCAGATTATTAAAAATAAAGTGTCTGGATATAACCAGATGCGTGAGCTAAGACAATAAAGTGTTCGGATACGACCAGATACACAAACTAGTGTGATTTGGATATAACTAGATCGAAAATATGTTTATGGATTACGAACCAAACACGACCTAAATAGGTTTGGAACAAACCAGCTAAAACTGATCGACACAAGTGGGAAAAAGATAACCCTACTCCGAACTAAGTTGATACTGAGGCTGCAATATTTTGCAAAAAGACAGTTTCGACCTCATAACCTCAGGGAGCTACTTGAGGAAGAGGAAAAGTGACTATAAAAAGCAATATATAACTAAACTACCCATCTTACATACCATTTGAGTACTTTCGAGTGTGTGGTATAAGTAAGGTTCGACCTTGACAAATAATGAGATCGGACATGGATTTATCGAGCAAACTATGCATGAATGCACCGAAACTCGAGCTTAAATCCAACATATGTTTGTATGAATAAACAAACATAAATGAAAAACTTTAATGTAAATTTCTTAAAATATTTCGATCTAAGAAATTTAGGGCAAAAATATTAAAGTAAAGTCGAACATGGTATTAAAAATATCAAATGTAATCTAGAATAAAAAAAAATAGCTCTTTTACGAGCTCAAAATTGTTTTCGCCCCAAGGGCATAAAAAAGAAAGGCCCTAAACTATTACAATTTTTTTTTGGGACGCAGCCCATGATCGAGCCCTAGGAAGCAGAAGCATCCTCCTTAGCCTTCTCAGCCTTCTCAGCTTCCTCCACCTCCAGCCGAGCTTGCCACTTAGCCACAAGCTCATCCTCAAGGGTGTCCAAGAAGCTTGTGTCAAGATCGACATTGTTGGTCCAGATTCTGTACAAGGCCATGTCAACTGCTCGATCCTTCCTCTGCTTGAACTCCTCGAGGAGGCGAGCCTTTTCACCTTCTATTATCTCGAAGGTGGCCTTTTTCTCCTCCTTGAGCTTGGCATTCAACTTCTCAAGCTCCTCAACCCTAGAGCTCTTCTCTTTGAGCTCGGTATTCAGCTTCTCAAGCTCCTCAACCCTGAAGGTTTTCTCTTTGAGCTCAGCCTCCAATTTCGACTTTGCAGCTTTGAACTCGTCAGTGAGCTTGAGCTGGAGACCCTTTGACTCCTAAGTGTAGGACATGCTCGCATGAACCTCGTTGTTAAATCTGTAATTTAGCTAAGCAACTTCAGCAAGAGCCTAACACAAAAACAAATCAAGTTAGAACAAGTTTCAAGTAAAACTCCTATAAATAATGAAGTAAGAGTCGTAGAGGACATTGGAGTCCCGAGCGTTGACCAGGAACTGCCATTGGGGAGCTGATAAGTGAATTTTTGATTCACTTATTAGTGTCATTTTATATCTAATTTGTAGGTGTTTAGGGTGTTTTTGTTTGGTTTTATGCTTGTGTTGTGTTTGTGTAGGGTCCAAGGAAAAGTGGCGCGAAATTTGTACAAAACGGAAGTGAAACGAAGAAAAATGAAAACTTCGTGAATTAGGGCTGCATCTCCATATTCAGGGGCTGCATCGCTATTTCTGGCTTGAATTAGGGCTGCAGCGCTTGTCTGAAACAGAGAGCTCGTTTTGGCACATTTGTGGCGCAGCAGCGCCTGTTTAAGGGGCTGTAGCGCCGGAAGCCGTACGGAAATCGTAAATTGAGATTTTTGAAGGGAAAAAGAGGGCTTTTTGCAAGGGATATATAAGGAAAAGTTTAATTAGGGTCTAAGGACGTTTTGGAAGAGATTAGATCAAAGATTACATGCTTGGAAAAGAAGAGGAGGCTAGACTTCATCAAGATCATCACCATTATATCTAGTTTCTTTCTTCTTCCTTTTATTTTTAGTCTTTAATTATGAACAACTACATTGCTATTATGTTTATGTTTGTAATGGAGAACTAAACTCTTTTTGTGCTAGAGTATTAGATGAATCTATTTTGATTATTGAATTGTGGTTTTTATTATTATTTCTATGAAGTTCTTCTCGTTTGTTCATATCTTCTTGATTTAATTTTCTCATATTAATGTTTGGCCATCATTATTGTGAATTGAGATCTAGGGTTTATGCTTGAGAAAGATAAACATAGATTAGACATAAGAAGATTTGACATAGAGTGATTGTGAGATTGAGAGATTCCTTGAACTTTATGAATTTGGCTTAGAATAAATTTTGCTTAATGACGTCTTGATTAATTAATAGCGAATAGAGATATCATATTGATTAATTGAGATTAATTGCATATATGCTTGAGAAAGATAGATGCATTATATTAGAATTCTGAAATTACAAATAAGGAGAACTAATTAGAATAATAAAGAAACCATGTTCATAATTAAATAGTGAAATCAATACTCTAGTACATTTATCTTTTATCTAATCACTGTCCAAGATCATTAGCTTTTATTATTTTGCAATTTCATTTTCTTTATTTTATTGTTTGCTTTATTTGTTGAATTTTCTAATTAAAATTATAGACTTAAAAGTAATAGTAATTAGTGAATTTAATATTTAATCCCTGTGGGTTCGACATCTTTTAAATTAAAACTATATTACAATACACCGCACACTTGCGGTAGAAAAATCTGTATCAGGAGCCCTGAGATTACTGAAGCTTTGGCCCACTCGAGACAGGACATCCGAGCCAAGAGTGGCTCCATGAGTCCTGGCAGCGTTATTGATGACATACTCATCGGCATGAGTCGAAATCGACAACAAGCGCTCACGAGTGGGAGCTGGTTTCTTCGGAGCTGGTGTAGTCGGTCGGAGGGTTTGGGTAGCAGGAGGTGGAGAAGGAACAACTTCCACAGGAACCCCAACCTGGGGGTCGGAGGTCGCAACTGAGCTCGGAACAAGAGGAGCTGGAGGAGGAGGAGTCACCTCAGTACTTTTAGGGACTTTGGTAGGTCGGCCAGTTTTTTGTGAGGCTCTCGGGCGCTTGCTCTGCTTGGCTCCTGAGCAGCTATTGAGCATGGTCTCGGGGTTAGAGTCCATAGTGCCTGCATGATAAAATCACATTAGAAAACGAACTTAAAATGCTAAAGGAAATAAAGACAAGTGACAAGAAAATTAACTGGAACTCTCCCCCAAGCTCGTGCTCAACGACCAGGTAATCCCCCTATCTTTAAAGGAGGCTAGGGGAGTCCCTTCCCTATACATGGAAGTCAACCTCAAAAGGTCCTGATAGTCATTTGTCCCATATTGAACGGCTACCCCATCCCAAACTTCATTCAGACTATACATGGTTTGGTATTTCCCCAGCCAGTTATCGAACCTATGGACCCTATCATCTACCCAAGACCATACATAAAACTATCCCTATAATCTGGGAATGAGATCAGGGTGTCGGGTCTATGTTTTAGAAGGGAAAGAGACCACAAGGTCGAGCTGAGAATGACCTTACCTCTATCACTCGAGCTCGAGGCCTCGTCGTTGGCATCATTCCCCGAGCACGGACTCTTGTGATGACGAGCTGGGGATCATGCTTTCGAGCTTCGCCTCGGAGGAAGCTTGTCAGTAGGGAGTGGCACATGCTCCCACATGGTGTACTTCCAGTAGGCGGTGTCGTCCATTGACTGATCCTTCTCCAGAAGACAGCAGGCTCGAAGCTTATCTTCATGAAGAAGATAAGACAAGGAGCACCTACCGTATGGAAGCTGGAGCAAGGTTTCCTTGTGCTCCTTCATTACGTCCATAGGGGTAGGACGGTGATAGTTAGCTAAAGAGTTGAATACGTTATAATTAGTTTGAGCCTAAGCGAAAGTCGAGCATGAAAGGAAAGGGGATCATATACTTACAAATTCATCTGAATGAATAAAACTTTGAGGGAGCTAGGCCATTTGTCCGAAAGAATGCCAACTTGAAGTTGGGAGGATGGTTGGGTATGTCCTCGAAGATCTTCTTCTCCTTGGGATAGCTCAATAGGTAGTAGAAGCCATCTCATCCCCGAGCTCGGGAGGGGTTACTTTTCAAGCAAAAGAGATACAGGTTCTCCTTTCGCAAAGGTCCTTCCCACTTCAGTTCGTGGTATAGCAACCTTAGGGTTGACAAGGTCCTGTATGAATTGGTCTGGAGCTGGAAGGGCGCGAGCCCAAAAAAATCCAGAAAGTCCTTAAAAAAAGGACTTTAACGGCAAAAGGGCCCCTGCCATCATATGCTCGTGACTCCAAGCCGCGAGCTTCAGCTTATTGTCGGGACGAACATCTCCTGGGGCATAGCAGCTTCATTCGTTGGAGGTAGGAGCTCGACACCTTAATGAGCCTGACAATCCTAGACCATGACGAGCCAGGATGTTGGTGATCTGTCCCAGCAAAGAGATTGTGCTCCAATAATGCTCGGCCTCAAAATATTCCCCCCTCGAGGAAGGAATGGTAGTCGGTTGTGAGGTGGATGGATGACTTGATGACTCCTCCATCAGTGAGAATACGAGATCACCCGGCTTGAAGGCAACCATTACTTTGAGCTTGGGATCGAGAGGGACCGGTCTAAGCTCGGGATCCGGGTCTGGATAGATCGCGACCCGAAGTTTTTTCCTTTTCCTCTCTTCAACCTCGTTGATTTGACACCGAAAGTGAGCTCGGATATCTTCTTGCTTACACCGCACTTTGTGATCGCAAATTAGCCACTGATTTTGAGTAAAGGGCGATTCAGGGCTTGGAGTTGTCGAAGAATAGGGAATTGCAAGCACTGACCCCCACCGTTTCTCAAAATTCAGCGACATCTAGCAAGAAAGAAAGGGGTGAGGGCTAGACATACAAGAAATAAGGATAAAATTTAAGATAGTTTGAGCTCGAATACCCGAAACCACGGAATAAGCTCGATTGAAAGAACAGAATCAAACTCGGAAGAAACCTGAGCTATTGAAAGAATCATACTTTGAGCGTGTATTCGACGCGAAGGGGGGAAAGAGATTTATTTTATAGAATCCCTGATTTCCAGGGAAAAAGTTGGCGGTTACTCAAAAAGGTAATAATTTTGGGAAATGTGCAATTTAAAACCCTAATTCCATACCCCATTTCTTGGTCTACATGATATGTTACCCGTAATTTAAATAACAACAAAAGAAAAAGCCATATTTGCATCCTCTACACAAAATCTGGGTTTGAAACCCATGATATTAGAAGAACCTAAAATCTACATAGTATCGACCAAAAACATCCTAGTGCAAAACTGGTAAACGTGTCTACGGTGCAACAGAAATACAAAAATACATAAAGGGAAGATGCGTATAAACATATGGGATCATGAACAGAGACTTACACATGGTAGCCGGTGGATACAGAGAAATTGACGATCGAAGAAGTGGTTGCAGGAAAGTTTTCACGGAGTCGTAGACGCCAAGAGATTTTTGTTTTCTCGGTTTGGAGAACATGCAAGGGCAAGACGATATTTGGGTTCTGGTTTTTCTTTTTTCTCTCTGAAAACTTAAAAAATGAAAGTGAAGAAGGAAAGGAGATGAGAGGCTAATCCGGGCCATTGGCCAGATTTCCTATCTGATCTGATAGTCGGGTACAAATGTGGTAATGGCGGCATAAAGTTGGTAGGCAAATAGACATAAGCATGATACAAAAGCACTCAAGTACTATGGTTGAGCAACCCCTGGTTGACGTGTGTCCACTCTTGAGTACATTTAATGGTACAGTTTCTAAGGAAGGCAGTCAAAAGTTTCCTTCTCATAGGATTCGAACTGATACTTTTGAGGGGGAAAAATGTTACACCCAGATTTCGGGGTTGAGGAATTACGATCCCGAAATCTAGCCTTGTTAGGTGTAAGCTCGAAGTAAGTACGGTTGTCATATGATCCTTTAGTCGGACTGTTTTGTTGTAAATGACAACCTCGAAAGATCGAGGAGTGTGTAGCCTCGAATATGCTTTGAGCTCGCAATATCCATGGTTCAACACTTATATATATTTCCCGATGCTTCTTTTTGCCCTCAAACAAGATGGTTCGAGCTCGAGAAGTATAAGCTCGAATGCGATGACTTCGTCAATGATTACTTGTTATAAGCTCAGGCGAAGTAAAATGACAAGCTCGTGATAAGTGAATAGTCTCAGAGATGTAATGGATTCCGTATTTGAGCTAATCGGTTACATATGAATGTATTTATTGTTTTAAAATCCCTATGTTTAAGGGATATTATATAATTTGTTAACCAATCCCACTTATGGGATGTTTCCATGTACGTAGCAAATAATGCATTAAATGACATTATATTACTTGATTTACAGATTATCTTCCCGAAATATGTGGGATCGAATTCTAAAGCCTTCCCTATAAATAGAGAAGGAAACACCACTTGTAGGGGACCGAAATTTTGAGATTTTAAGAGAAAACTCTGGGCAACTATTCTCTGAAAAGTTTCCAGAAAACTCTCAAACGCTAATAACAAAGACTCGTGGACTAGGCAAATTTAACTGCTGAACCACGTAAAAAAGATCTTGTTTTCATCTTCTTTTATTTCCTTTGATATATTCTTGTTTAATTGCTCTCATTTTTAAGTTGACGAACAATGGCGTCAACACTACTCTATTGATAATAAGGTCGTAGATGTTCACCATTCCAATCCTGCGGAACCAACTCTCCATTTAACCTCCCTAGTTTATACACTCCATGTCGAATGATAGTCTCGATCTGGTAAGGCTCCCAATTACGTCCAAGTACCCCAGCAGACGGGTCTCGGGTAGCTAAAAATACGAGCCTTAGCATCAGGTCTCCCAATCCGAATTTTCTATCTCAAACCTTCTTGTTAAAATATCTAGTAGCTCATTGTTGGTATGCAGCATTTTTCAAATGGGCATCATCTCGTCTTTCTTCAATGAGGTCTAGACTTTCTTCGAGCTGAGATTGGTTCGAGGCCTGATTGTACGCATGGCGTCGTATTGTAGGGATTTTGACCTCAATAGGCAACATGGCCTTGCATCCATAAGCTAGGGAGAAGGGAGTATGTCCCGTTGAAGTTCGTGCTATGGTTCTATAAGCCCACAAGACTTGAGGCAACTCCTCGGGCCATTTCCCCTTTGCCTCTTCTAACCTTTTCTTCATGGAGCTTTTTAAGGTTTTATTGACTGCTTTGACCTAGGCGTTTGACTGACTGCTTCGACCTGGGCTCTCGGGGGACTTGCTCTATAGCATAGAACTCAAATTGTGCGAGTGTTGTTTTTGCTCTCTCTAGGTATGCGGCCATTTTTATGCCACGGGCCTAATATTCCCCTAAGACTTGGTTAACCACTAGCTGCGAGTCGCTCTAGCAATGTATAGCCCTTTCTTTGAGCTCTCTGGCTATTCGAAGTCCCGCTAGTAATGCCTCATATTCAGCCTCGTTGTTTGATGCTTCGAAGCCGAACCTTAAAGCCCAGTGGAAACGATTTCCAGTTGGGGTAATTAATATGATACCTACCCCCGATCCATTTTCATTAGAGGATCCATTGACATAAAGTTTCCACAGCTCACGGGCTGGGGTTACAACTTCGTCGTTGGAGATCCCGGTACATTCGATAATAAAATCTGCCAATGCCTGTCCTTTGATTGTGCTTCTAGGGTGATATGTGATCTCGAATTGTCCGATTTCAACAGCCCACTTTAACAATCTTCCGAACGCTTCTAGCTTGGACAAAACTTGTCGTAGTGGCTGGTCAATTAACACATGAATATGATGTGCTTGGAAGTAGGGTCGGAGCTTTCTAGAAGCGTGTATCAGGCTCAGAGCCAGTTTTTCCATTAATGGGTATCTTGATTCTGCCCCCAATAATCTTTTGCTGATGTAGTATACATGTTTTTGTATTTTCTTATCCTCTCGTATTAGTACTGCACTAATGGCGTGCTCAATTGTTGCAAGGTTTAGATACAAAATTTCTCCTGTAATCAGTTTGGACAAGATTGGTGGTTCAACGAGGTGTTTCTTAAGGTTTTGAAATGCGTGCTCGCACTCTTCCGACCATTCAAATTTTTTCCCCCTCTTAAAAGATTAAATAATGGAAGGCCTCGATCTATAGATTTTGAGATAAACCTACTTAAGGCTTCCATTTGTCCAGTTAAGCTCTGGACATCCTTATGTTTTCAAGGTGGGGCATATCTATTAACACCTTAATCTTGTCTGGGTTAACCTCTATTCCCCGTGCATTTACTATAAATCAAAGGAACTTACATGAAGATACTCCGAATGAACATTTTTGTGGGTTAAGCTTCATGTTCTATTTCTGAAGTACAGTAAAACACTTAGCGAGATCATCCACATGGTTATTGTTATGTTTAGACTTGACCAACATAACGTCCACATTAACTTCCATGTTATTTCCTATTTGTTCAGCAAACATCCTATTTACCAGCCTTTGGTATGTGGCTCCAGAGTTTTTGAGCCCGAAAGGCATGGCGTTGTAGCAATATAATCCTTTATCGGTCACAAAGCTCGTGTGTTCTTGGTCCAGCACATGCATGGCAATCTGGTTATATCCAGAATAAGCATCCATGAATGACATGATGTCGTGACCTGCAGTGGCATCTACGAGTTAGTCTATCCGAGGTAAAGGGAAGCAGTCTTTAGGGCACGCCTTGTTAAGATTTGAGTAGTCGATATAGGTTCGTCATTTGCCGTTGGGCTTTGGGACCAACACTGGATTGGCGATCCAATCAAGATAAAAGGCATCTCATATGAATCAATTTTATTTTAACCTCTCGACCTCTTCCTTGAGGGCCTTTTTCTGTTATCGTCCAGGAGCCTTCGTTTTTGCTACTTCGGAGGGAAGCTCTTGTAAATATTTAGTGCATGGCTTATGACATTCAGACTAATTCCTACCATATCCGAGTGTGACCATGCGAACACATCCTGGTTTTCTTTCAAGAAGAAAATTAATTGATATCTTGCTTTTACAGAAAGGTTCTTGACCATTTTTACCACCTTTGTGGCATCCTTTTCATCGAGCTCCACTTCCTCGAGCTCTTCCAGTGGTTCGAGATCGGTCCTTTCTTCTACTCTGAGGTCGATCTCCTCTTCTATCTTGAAGACAAATCCCTCCATCTCCTGAATAACTACAAGTGTCTGGGCACTTGTTTTATTTTTCCTATCATGGAAATGTTGTAGCATTCCCTTCCTGCGAGCTGGTCCCCCTTCAGTGTCTCAATGCCACTAGAAGTCGGGAACTTGATGGCTAGATGCCTGACAGACGATACTGCCCCCAGCCCCATTAGGGTGGGTCTCCCGAGTAGTATGTTGTAGGCCAACGGGGTATCCACCACCATGAACTCCATCATCTTAGTTACCGAGGCTGGATAGTCTCCCAAAGTCACAGGGAGTTCGATGGATCCCGTATAGGCAACCCTTTCTCCTGAAAATCCATATAGTGTTGTTGCACCTGCTTTCAAATCGCAAAGCGTGAGTCCCATCTTTTCTAGAGTGGCCTTGTAAAGGATATTCACCGAGCTCCCGTTATCAACCAGGACCCGGCGTACCCTCTTGTTCGTGAGCTGAAGAGTAATGACCAGGGGATCATTGTGAGGAAACTGGACGTGTGACGCGTCCTCTTCAGTAAACGTACTGGGTTGAGTTTCAACCCTTTGATGCTTTGGAACTTGTGGTTTGGGTTCGTAGGGAGAACTTTCTCCAGTCTTGAGCTCGTTGACGTATCTCTTTTGGGCGTTCCTGCCCAAATCAACAATATGAGGTCCCCCGAAGATGGTTACTACATCTTCTCCATCAATTGGAGGAGGTCATTCATCCTCCCGTACTTGGGAGTTAATCTGTTGGGCAGGTTATGCAGCTGCTGCCCTTTGACTTGTTGAGGCTTGTTTTGAATTTCGTTTCTTAGGTATTGTCCGAAATATCCCCTCGAGATCAGGCCCTTGATCTCGTCCTTCAATTGTCGACACTCATCAGTTGTGTGTCTGATGTCTCTGTGGAATCTATAGTATTTATTGGAGTCCCTTTTTGCCTTCTGATTCCGCATTGGATTAGGTCGCCTGAATGGGACCTGATTTTTGTTGGCTAGAAATATTTTTTCTCAAGTCTCATTGAGCTCGGTATACACTGTGTAGACAGAGAAATACTTATCTCATTTTTTCTTTTTCCCTCCATCAGCCTCGGGGTTATTCCCTTCGTTTTTCTTCCTTTTAGAAGGGTTATCCCTAGAGGGTTTTGACATTGATGGGGCCGCCGAGGTCGAGGCTGAGTTAACATTTGTCATTGTAGTCATGGGCTGGGAGGTCAGGTTTAAGGTTTGCCTCTTCTACATTGACAAACCTCTGGGCCCTCCAGTTGAACTCGGTTAATGACCTAATGGGTTTCCTTTATAAATCTTCCCAAAGGGGACTCCCTGGTAGTATACCAGCTCTAACAGCCATCAAGTGGCCACTATCATCGACATTTCGAGCTCTGGCCACTTCTATATTAAACCTCGTGAGGTAACTTTTCTATGATTCCCTTTGCTGTTGTCGGACATTGGTCAAGGTCGAGGCCTCGGGTCTGATGCCAACCATGGCCTTGAATTTTTTTTTAAACTCTCTTGCTAACTGATCCCAGGACGAGATCGAATGTCTTTGAAACTTCTCAAACCAATTTTTTTGCTGGCCCCGTGAGAGTAGCTGGAAACAACATGCATCGGAGCTTGTAGCCAACATTGCTGGCTCGCATGATGGTATTAAAGGTGCTCAGATGACTGTATGGGTATGAGTTTCCATAAAATGGCGATACATGGGGTATCCTAAACCCTTGCGGAAATGGGGTATTAGAAATATGCGGAGCAAAAGGCTCGAGCTCCTCATCGGACTCTTCTGCCTTATCTCTACTCCGCTCGTCTTGCAGGAGCCTGAATGCCCTTTCCAACTGATCAATCCTCTCCTGGACCAGATCCACTGGGGGTTGAGCTTGAACTTAAGGGAACTGGTTATCGTTAATAAAAACTCCAACTCCTTGTCTCGGCATAGGGTTATACGCCGATTGCTTATGATTGTTCAAATAGTCTCGCGGATTAGGGTTTGGGGGATCATCTTGCCCCCAGTTATGGTTCAGGTGATCCCGGAGGTCAGGATGATTTCCCTGATTCCTAGTATGTCTAGGTTCGGTTTTTATATATGCTTACAGAACGAGTGAAATCCAAGCTTCTGCTTATGAAGCTTACAACTCTTTCCGGCTGCGAGGCTCGGTGATTATGAGGTTGGTCCCCTATTGGCCTCCTCACCCCAATGGTTTGTGATCTTGAAACCTGGCTTCCCAAAGGTTGAGGAGCTCTGTGCTCCCGGGTAGCCTCCCTTTCATTCTCCTGTCCAGGTCTGGCTTGTCGGTTTCCACCCCAATTGTCACTGCGAGATGGCCTCCGTGGTGCAGGTCGTGGGACCTCTTGGACTGGTGAGGGGTGCCTTATTGGAGATGGTGGATGTCTTATGGGTGATGGCAACTGCCTCCCATTGTTAGGCTTAGATGGCCCAGAGCTGGCTCGGACAGGTTCCAGGTTGTTTCTTGCAGCTACGGGATTCGGGTTCCGTGCTACTGGAGGAGCTCGGTTATTCTCGGTCCCTGTTGACAGCTCCGCAGCTGGGTTGTCAGTGGCCTCAGCTCGAGTGTTCCTCCAGTGCCTCGGCTGATCATGCTGCATTCCTTGTTCCACCCTCCTAGCGACTGTACTCCCTCGGGGGACGTCCTCTAGGTCTCCGGGGTAGTTCCTGGGCCTCGACAGCCTGTCTGGCTAATTCCTCATTATGCTTTGTTGCTTCTGCCAATTGTTTACACAGCTGGCGATTCTCTAGTTCCACAATAGGAACATATCTTTCCGGTTCATAGTAAAGATCCTCATCCGGCCTGGGAGCAAGTGGCCCCTGGGAATCGGATGAATCACTTCTTTCTTCAGGACTCGGGTCAGCCATAGGTTGCTTTCCAGGTCGTCGTGGATAGTCTTCGGTATGAGGAGTTTGCTCCTCTGGTATTTGAGGCAATGGTCGCCTACCAGTGCTGGGGTTGTTTGCAGCGACCATTGATAGTTCTGGGGGTTTTCTGATGGCTAATCGTCTTGTTTAATGGATCTCAATGAAAGCACTAAATTGTTGACGCTGTTTTTCGTCAACATAGAAAAGGAAAGCACTAAACACAAAATAATAAAAATCAACGATAAACACACGATATTTTACGTGGTTCAGTAGTTAAAATTTGCCTAGTCCACGAGTCGATATTATTCAATGGTGGAATTCTCCTAAAGCTCTTAGAAAACAATTTAGCAGAGTCTTCCCAGTACCCAATTCAGTGTCCTTATAAGTGAATTTCTCCAACTTATTTATAATAGACTGGTTTACAGAATATCTTCCCTCTTATTTCGGGAAGTTGTCATTAAAATTTTAAACAAATAAAAATAAATTCTTTTAATTACATAATATCCCATAACAATCGGGATTTATGAACAGATTACAACAAATCCCCTAGATACAGGGATTTTAAAATGGTAACCGTATTCACACTAGATTATCGACCTCGAACATATAACTTACATACGTTCGAGATCGATGATCATCATGAGCTTGCTATATTGGTTTGCCTCGGCCTTAGCAAGTAACTTTATGGAGATCATCCTCTCTGAGCTTGCAACGCCCAAGCTCGAACCTTCTTGACTGATACTAGATTGCCAACAAGAATAAACCAAGAAATTTATAAAAGTGTTGAACGCTTGTAATTGTAGCTTCGAGCTTGACTTACAACCTCGGAACACCTTCGAGACCGCGCGTAGTTCCGAGCTCACTGATTCTAACGTCGTCGTTTTAATACTTGAGTGCAACTGTCAAACCTAATTCACATAAATGCTGATGACATGGCACACTTGCTTATTTTGAGCTTACACTTTACGAACTTGTCTTTCGAAATCATAATTTCTATTCTCGAAATTTGGTGTAACAATAACAATCATAAAAACCTAATATACATAATTAGTAAATTTTCAAAATAAAACTAACAGGTATTATATATATAAATTGGGCTGCTCTATTTGCACGTGTTACGTGATCATATTTTGAGCTAAATATTAAGGGGTATATATAATGTTTGTTTGGAAGTGTTTGTTATGTTATATTATATATTTTTATATACGAAAATATAAACAAACAAATTGTTATTACATTTATTGTTTTCGTAGCAACATTGTGATCTGACCATACCCGAAAAAATTATAACTATTATTTAATATATTACACATATTTAAAAATTATCTTTGTAATTATTACTTTTTTCTGAATTTTTATTTTTACAAACAGAAAATAATAGTTACTAAAACTATTTTTATTTTGAATACAAAAATATAGTTACTAAACATATTTTTGTTTTAAAAAATTTAAAAAGCATATATAATAAAAAAAATTGTATTAAAAAACAATAAAGGAAAGTATTGCCAAACCTTAAGTTTTTTTTCTGAACATTTCGACTTTTATTAAACACTAATTTTTGTAAGAAAGAATAACATTAACAAACAAAAAGAATTTAGTTATATAATATGTATATTAATTATTATTTTCATGAAATATAATATATCAACTTCACTTCTGCAGTGAATCCACAGAAAAAACATACAAACAAAGTTGACTACTAAGTGGAAGTAGAATTAGAAAAGTCTATTTTGGGGAATATATAAACGCATCCTATTTTTTTCAACATCGTGCATCCTTTTTCTATTTAGGTACCTGGATAGATATAATCCCAAATTTTTTTATATGACGGTGTACATTGTAGGTATTCATAATATCTTGCAAATTTTCAAAAATTTATGAATAGTTTACGAAGCCAAAAACAGAGTTCAAACTGTCAAATTTTACACGCGTACATAAAAAAACAGGCACGCGTGCAACAGACAGTTTACACCCTGTTTCGGTACCATAATTTATTCAGAATTTCTTGAAAATTTGTAGGATGTTCTAGATAGCTATAATGTACACTATCATATAAAAAAATTTGGGATTATAACTATTCAGGTGCCAAAATAGAAAAATGATGCATCGGTATTGCAAAAAAAGGAAATGCGTTGTAGTCGCTCCCTATATATACACTAAATACAAAATTTTGCTTTATTTTATTTATAAAATCTGTTAATAATATTTATTAAATTTGTATTATTATCGTATAAATTTCAAATAAATAAACAATATTATATATAAAAAAATGACATAAACGTATTAAATGAAAAATTAAATCAAAATATTATTTATGATTTTTTTTAAATATATATATAATATGATAATTTTTTAAAACATAAATGATAATTTTTTAATAAAAATTAAGATTATATATTATATATTATTATAATGATATTTTATAATATTTAAATTTATATTGATATAAGTATTAAATATTTAGTATTGTATTAAATATTATTATAATAATAATATTTTATAATATTTGAATTCATTTAAAAAATTAGGATTATATATTATTATCATAATAAATATTTAGTTTTATATTAAATATTATTATAATAATGATATTTTATAACATTTGAATTTATATTAATATAATTAATAAAATATTTATTTTTAATTAGTTTTAAAATTTTATTTCGTTAAATATTTTGAATATTCCGTTAAAAAAGTTAAAAAAACCGTTAAATACATATTTTTTTATACATACAGATTTATTTATACATATATTAATATATAGTTTATAAATATCTCTTAACCTTCCTTATATGTTATTTATTTTTAACAGCAAAATATCTCTTCTATATAAAAAGTTTTATATAAATTTAAATTTAAATGTTATAAAATATAATTATTATAATTATATATAATACAAAAATAGATATTTAATAATTATATTAATATATATTCTAATTTTATAATTATTACTATAATAATAATGTATAATATATAAGCTTAATTTTTATAAAATTTTGATAGAATATGTTGACGCCGTTTTTCGTCAAACAGTGAAAGAAGAGCACGTAAACAATGAATGACAATGGCTAAATGAAATAAAACAAATCAAACACGCGATTTTTACGTGGTTCAGCAGTTAAATCTGCTTAGTCCACGAGTCTCTGTTATTAATCTTAAGATTATCTCTGAAAATTCTTTAACATGAATTCTGCAGAGTTTTCTCTCAAGGATCAGAATTTCGGTCCATTACAATGGTGCATGGCTTCTCTATTTATAGAGAATGATGCAGAATATTATCCCACATATTTTGGGTAGTTACTCTTTTGTGAATAAAATAAATGGCTTTAAATGCCTATAATCAGATATAAAAGGAAACGTCCCTAAAGACCAGGAAACGCATAACTGACCAAATAATATCCCACGATTCTTGGGGATTTACATTAATAAATGAGGATTACATCTCATAATTTAATACTTGTAGATATTCAAGGTGGTTATCGCGTATCTCTAAGGCTTTAGCATCCCAGGTCTCACGTCATTGTGCGAGCTAATGACATCTCCCGAGATCACGTGTCTTTCGAGATCGTACGTACATCGAGCTCGAGACCCCCGATCCGAAGTCGTCCTCGAGGACGAGTGTGTTCTCGGAGCTACCTTTCGAGATCGAGATCGCTTCGAGCTCACCATATTCGAGGTCATATATCGTACTTTGCAGGCTCGATATACAATCCTGGAGCATACTCTAATCCTTACGAGACCATTTGTTGCGAATCCAACTTTCGAGGTCACATTTACCATGGCTCGAAATCTGGGTATAACATCTTGCCCCCTCAAAAGTATTTGTTCGAATTTTAAGAGAAGGAAACTTTTGAACTACTTTCTTTGAGAACTGTACCGTCATACACTCTTGAAAATGGACACGCGTCAGCTGGGTATTGCTCACTTTAGGTACTTGAGTACCTTGGAAACACGCCCACGATCGTCCGTCTGACAACTTTTCGGCGCCTTCTTGTCATTGATCCCCATCCGTTCGATCTAGTGAGGATTTCATTCGACGCTCCTGATTTATTCCTTTTCCCCACCTATATATACAAGACCCCACTCTTCATCTTCTTCACTTTTATCTTCATTCGCCATAAGCAAGAAAAGAAAAAAAAAAAAAAAAAAAACAAGCCCAGAGACCTCTTTGCAAAGTTCTTGTTCCGTGCATGTTTTCTCGACCAAAGAAACAAAGGAATCCTGGTTTGTTCGAGTCAGTGAGTTCTTTCCTGCAACCTCTTCTTCAATCGACAATCTCTCTGCAATCGCCATTACTGTGTAAGTATGCCGTTTTTGTTTTCCATTTAAAATGCTCTTGCTGTGTGTGCTAGTTTACGTTCTTAGCATGATACGATAGGAGGTTTTGAATTGATAGGCTTTTATGCTTTCTAGATTTTCATTTTGGATGTTCGTCTCTGGTTTATACCCAGTTTTGACGTTTGAGTGTGGTTCCCATTTTCTGGGTTTTGAAACTCTTAGGCAGCGTTTCTTGTACATTAATTTTTCGGATAAAAACATGGGCTTTGACAAATGCACGAAACCCAAAAACGCTTTTCCTGGCTAACCGCCACTCTTCTTTCCCTTGAATTTCGGGATTTTCAAAAAATTATCCACACTCCTTTTCTTTTTCGTGGAATACACGCCCCTGACTCCTCAATAAGGGTCTTAGTATTTAGTCTCTTTCCTAAATCTCCGAGCTCATTCCATCGAGCTCGTGACTCTTGCATGCATGGCCCTCACCATTTTTTCTTTCTCGCTAGATGTCACAGAATCTGGAAAGACGGTGGGGGTCATTGCTGGCAGTCCCTTACGAGCCGAAATCTCCGAGCCCGGAATCGCTCTTTGCCCGGAACCAACGTCGGATAAGAGAATACGAGCTTGCACGCGAGCAAGAAGACATTCGAGCTCACTACCGCCGCCAGATAGACGAAGTCATCGAGGGGAAGAGAAGAGTTCTTCGGGAGGCCATCTATCCGGAGCCCAATTCAGGACCTAGGCCTATTCCCCTCGACCCTGCGCTAAAAGTCACTGTTGCGTATCACCCAGGGGAACTCCAGTTTTCATTAATGGGGGAAACTTCATCTTCGCAGCTGAGGAAGGAGATGTTCGAGGCCGAGCTCTACTGGAGCACGATTACCACAACCAGCCAAATATCTGAAATCTTGGCCTTCCATGGCCTTAGCTCGTCAGATGCCTTTAAGTGTCGAGTTCCGACCAGCCATGAACGGAGCTGTTTCGCTCCTGGCGGCCGCGACGCCACAGTGAGATACGCGGCATGGAGCCAGGAGCACATGAGGGCAGGAGCTTTGCTGCCCTTGAAGTCTTTTTTCAAAGACTTTACTGATTTCGTTGGGTTGGCACCGTTCCAGCTCAACACCAATTCGTACAGGGTGCTGTCTGCCCTGAGGTCTTTGTATCACGAGCTGCAGTGGAAAGGACCCTCACCTCAAGAGATTTTATATCTCTTTTGTTTGAAAAGTAACCCCTCCCGAGCTCGGGGAGGGATGGTTTTTACTACCTCTCGAGCTACCCCAAGGAGACGAAGGTTTTTGGGGATCTTCCCAACCACCCGCCTGATTTCAAAAGGGCCTTCTTCTGGACAGATGGTCTGTCCCCGTCTCGGCATTATTCGTTCAGGCGGATTCGTAAGTATTCTCGTTATTTTTATTCCTGAGCTCGAGACTTTAGTTCTTAAATCCATATTTAGTTGAAATGTGTCTCGCCTTTCAGCTAATTTCCAGCGTCCCACCCCCGATGAGGCAATGAAGGGGCACAGAGAAGCCTTGCTCCAACTCCCTTATGGCAGGAGATCTCTCTCATATCTATTACATGAGGACAAGCTCCGAGCTTGCGGGTTGTTGGGAGAGGGCCAGTCAACCTCTGACTGGTCCAGTAAAAAATATGAACACTGGGAGGAGGTGCCACTGCCCACAGGCGCCCTTCCTCCGAGGAGAGAAAGGAAGACATCACTCCCAGTTCGCTTGAGAAGTCCGCGTTCTGGGAATGAAGCCAACGATGAAGCCTCGAGCTCGGACTCAGATGAAGGTAAAACCCTTCCTACTTCGCGAATGTGGTCCCCCACTTTATTAAAACACAGGCCCAATAGGTTAGTCTCGTGCCCACAGGATAGATACCACTTCTACATATGGAGTTGGGTAGATGACTGTGTCCATAGGTTTGATAGTGGGCTCGGGAAATACGACACCATGTACACCACGGACGAGGTGTGGAATGGGATAGCTGTGCAGTACGGGACCAATGATTATAGGGACCTCTCGAGGTTATCACCTACTAATAGGGAAGGCACTCCCCCCGCCTCCTCTGAAGACGGGGGAATTTCATGGTCCCCAAGCTCGAGCTCGGGGGAGAGTTCCAGTTAGGTTTCTTCTATCATCACTCTATATGTCTGTGATACTGGAATAACTTGATGTACACTTTTCTTTTACTGACTCACTGTGTTGTGACTTGTGCAGGCGAGATGGACTCTGACCTTGACACCCTTATCGACAATGCGGGTGCCAAGAGGAGCAAACGCCCTAGGGCGGGGTCACTGAAGACTGGCCAGCCGGGCAAAGGCTCCAAGAGATCCAAGAAGACACCTCCCCTTGCCCCGCCGGCTTCGAGCTCTGTTTCTGCGTCGACTATCTAGGCCAGCGCCTCCACGACAATGCCATCCTCGCAGGCCGTCGTCTCCGCGGTTGCACCGAATTCGCTGGTTGGTGCCCCTGCCATTGTTAAGTCCCAACCTCCTGTGGTGGGTGAAACGTCTTCTGCTCAACTTTCCAGAAGACCTTCTGCTTCTCGAGTTCAGAAGCTAACAATCTCCACCCATATGGACTCATATGTGGTGGACAATGCTGCTGGACCTCACGGATCTACGCTGATCTCGGATGTCATGTCCCGGATCGGCCAGAGCTATGGCAGTTTCGAAGCTCCCCAGTGGCAGTGCTTAACCGGCACCCGAGACCGCACTGTTCTTTATGAGAAGAGTATCGAGCACACTGCTGCAGTAAGTATTCTTCTATGTTCCTTTTGCTTACATTCATACTGACCTGAGGCTAATGGTGGTTTCTTCCTTTTTTCAGGCTCTTGCCTTCACTGCCCAGCTTAATTACGAGCTGAACAACGAGATCCATTCGAGCAGGACTCATGCTCAAGAGGCGAAGGACCTCCACCTTAGAGCGAACGACGATCTGAAGGCGGCGAATGCTAAGCTCGAGGCAGTGGTTAAGGAGCGTGAGGACATGGCCAAGGAGCTCGGAAAGCTGAGAGCTGAACTCGAGGAGCAAAAGAAAGATAACAACCAGCTTCGGGAGACCAATAAGAAGCTTGAAGAGGACAAGGCCGCCACCTTCGACATCATAGAGGATGCCAAAACTCGCCTTCTTGCCAAGTACAAAGAAAAGAAGGAAAAGGCGGTCGACTCAGCCATGTACCGGATGTGGGCTTATAACGAAGAGCTGGACACCAGCTTCTTAGGTCCCCACGAGGCGCCGCTTCTTGAACGATGGAATGCTCGGCTCGAGAAGGAAGAGGCCGAACAGCTTGAGAAGGAGAAGGCTGAGCAGCTCGAGAAGGAAAAGGCTGCTCCGGGCACCGTTTCGGAGGAAGCTCGGGAGGATAGTCATGCTATTCGTCCTGAGGGGTCCGGTGCCACTGATGCTGAGAAGGCCAAGGAGACTCCTCTTCCTTGAATCTGACCTCGGGGAGATCAGTTATCAGGGCTGCGTCCCCTTATTTCTGTAACTATTTTAATATATGCCCACGGGGCTGATACAATTTCTTTTACCATTCTTTTATATGCTTTACATTTCTTGGCTCGAAATATTTTGCATATTTTTATATTGATGAACCGGTTATGTTTATTTATTCATACAAACATAGTTTGGATTTAGGCTCGAAATTCGATGCATTCATGCATAGTTTATTCGAATTATCCGCTTCCGACCTCGTTACTTATCAAGGTCGGATATTACTTTAACCATGAACTCAAAAGTACTTATATGGTATGTAATGTGAATGATCTGGTTATATCTTTTTTTTGTTTAGTCACTTTTCCTCATCCTCAGTTTTTGTTCCGAGGTTAAGGGTTTGAAACTATTTCTCTTAAGATATTCCAGCCTCGATCTCGACTTGTCTCGTTATAGGTTTAGGCTCCTACTTATCATCCATCAATTTTTTGGCTGGTTTGTTCCAGACCTGTTAAGTTTGCACATCTGGTTAACTCCAAACGTTTTAGGTTTTTGGTAGTTCGGTTATGTCCGAACTATCTAAGCTCGCGTATTTGGTTTTCTCCAAATACTTTTATCTTTTTGATAAGTCGGTTATGTCCGAACTATCTAAGCTCGCGTACTTGGTTATCTCCAAATACTTCATATAAATATATATTTTTTATTTTTTAATCTGACGGTATATATACCAATGATGCCCCCTTAATATCCTATGAGTGTGACCATAGGTTATTAAATTAAGAGAGATTGCAAAAATAAAAAGAAATTACATATGGAACAAAATAGACCTTTTATTTGATGAAATTCAAAAACAAACAAACAAACTAGTACAGATAGAAATTCATGGTTACAGGCAACACTTCCTACACTATTGATAGTAAGGTCTAAGGTGTTCGCCATTCCATGCTCGCGGTATCAGGCTTCCATCCAATCTCGCAAGTTTGTACACACCAGGTCGGATGACTGACTCTATTTGGTATGGTCCTTCCTAGTTCGGCCCGAGCACTCCAGCTGCTGGATCTCGGGTTGCCAAGAATACGCGTCTTAATACCAGATCTCCCATTCCGAACTTTCGATCTCGAACCCTCTTATTGAAATATCGTGTAGTTCGTTGCTGGTAAGCAGCATTTCTCAGCTGAGCCTCTTCTCTTTTTTCATCAATCAAATCTAGGATTTCTTCGAGCTGAGTGTGATTGGAACTTTGATCGTAAATCTGAGTTCGGATCGTCGGGATTTCGACCTCGATGGACAACATTGCCTCGCAGCCGTACGCTAGAGAGAACGGAGTATGTCCTGTTGATGTTCGAGCTGTAGTCCTATATCCCCAAAGGACTTGAGGCAATTCCTCGGGCCATCGTCCCTTTGCCTCCTCCAACTTTTTCTTTAGAGAGCTCTTGAGAGTTTTGTTAACGGATTCGACCTGACCATTCGCTTGAGGGTGAGCCACTGATGAAAAACTCTTTATTATGCCGTTCTTTTCACAAAAGTTGGTGAATAAGTCGCAATCGAACTGGGTTCCGTTATCGGATACAATCTTTCTCGGTACTCCGTATCGGCATACAATGTTCTTAACCACGAAATCAAGGATCTTTTTTGAAGTTATAGTTGCCAATGGTTCAGCCTCCGTCCATTTCGTGAAGTAATCAACGGCGACTACAGCATATTTCACTCCGCCTTTTCCAGTTGGGAGAGAGCCTATGAGGTCGATGCCCCATACTACGAAAGGCCATGGGGATGACAACATGGTCAGTTCGGATGGTGGAGCTCGGGGTATCGTGGCGAATCTCTGGCATTTGTCGCATTTCTTCACATACTCAAAAGAGTCTGTTCTAATGGTTGGCCAGAAATATCCTTGACGTATGATCTTCTTGGACAGGCTATGCCCCCCGGTGTGGTCTCCGCAGAACCCTTCATGAATTTCTTCAATGATCTTCTTTGCTTCGGGAGGGGTTATACACCTAAACAGCGGCATGGAATATCCTCTTCTGTATAGCTTTCCGTCCAAAATGGTGTAACGAGGAAGTTGATACATCAATTTTCGAGCCTGGTTCCGATCTTTTGGAAGAATTGCATTTTCGAGATAATCAACTATTGGACTCATCCAGGTCGTTTCTGTTTCAATCATACACACATCTTCCTCGTCTGGCTCAGTAATGCTGGGTGCTGATAGGTGTTCTACGGGTACAACATTCAGCTCTTCATTTTCGGCGGAAGTGGCGAGTCGAGCTAAGGCATCTGCATTTGAGTTTTGTTCTCGGGGAACCTGTTCGATTGCATAAAACTCGAAATACTCCAATGCAGATTTTGCCTTCTCCAGATAAGCTGCCATTCTTGTGCCACGAGCCTGGTACTCTCCCAAGATTTGATTAACCACGAGCTGGGAGTCGCTGTAGCAATGTATAGCTTTGGCCTTGAGCTCTTTTGCTATTCGTAGTCCCGCGAGTAGAGCCTCGTACTCAGCTTCATTATTAGATGCTTTAAAGCCAAATCTTAAAGCAGAGTGAAATTTTCTCCCTGCAGGAGTGATCAGAATAACTCCTGCCCCCGCTCCATTTTCATTTGACGAGCCGTCGACGTAAAGTTTCCACAGCTCGTGGGCCGTGGTTATTACCTCGTCGTTGGCTATACCAGTGCACTCCACTATAAAGTCTGCCAAGGCTTGTGCCTTAATGGTCGTTCTTGGATGGTAGGTGATCTCGAACTGTCCGAGCTCAACAGCCCATTTAAGGAGTCGACCTGACGCCTCTGGTTTAGACAGGACTTGCCTAAGTGGTTGATCTGTCAGTACATGGATGGGATGTGCCTGAAAGTAGGGGCGGAGCTTGCGAGATGAGTGGATTAAACTGAGGGCGAGTTTCTCCATCAATGGATATCTTGACTCTGCCCCCAGTAATCTCTTACTGATGTAATAGACGGGTTTCTGCACCCTCTCTTCCTCTAGAATGAGCACCGCGTGTTCGGTGGTTGAGAGGTATAGGTACAATACTTCTCCCGTTTCGGGTTTTGACAGGATGGGTGGTTCAGCGAGGTGTCTTTTGAGCTCCTGAAAGGCTAGCTCGCACTCTTCTGTCCATTCAAACTTCTTACTTCCTCTCAATAAGTTGAAGAATGGAAGGCCACGATCCGTTGACTTCGAGATGAATCTGCTCAGGGCGACCATCCTGCCAGTCAAGCTTTGGACATCTTTATGCTTCCGAGGTGAAGGCATATCAATCAGGGCCTTTATTTTGTCAGGATTAGCCTCGATTCCACGAGAGTTGACAATGAAACCCAGAAATTTTCCCGAAGATACCCCAAAAGTGCACTTCTGAGGATTTAGCTTCATGTTGTATTTTCTGAGCACGCCAAAGCATTCTTTGAGGTCATCAACATGGTTCTTGTTAAGTTGAGACTTTACAAGCATGTCATCAACATAAACTTCCATGTTGTTCCCTATTTGCTCTGAAAACATCATGTTTACGAGCTGCTGATATGTAGCTCCAGCGTTCTTGAGCCCAAACGGCATAACATTATAACAATATAGCCCTTTATCTGTAATGAAGCTCGTATGTTCTTGGTCGGGGGCATGCATGGGAATCTAGTTATATCCAGAATATGCATCCATGAATGACATCAAGCCATGCCCCGCCGTGGCATCCACGAGCTGATCAATTCTTGGCAGCGGAAAACAGTCTTTTGGGCAAGCCTTGTTGAGATCTGAGTAGTCAATACAGGTTCTCCACGTCCCATTGGGCTTTGGGACCAACACTGGATTGGCTACCCAGTCAGGGTAAAAGGCATCCCTAATGAAATGGTTTGCTTTTAATCTGTCAACTTCCTCCTTTAATGCTTTCTTTCTATCCTCGTCCAGCTGTCTTCGCTTTTGTTGCTTCGGGGGAAAGCTTTTGTCTATGTTTAATGCGTGGCTCGCAACATTCGGGCTTATCCCCACCATGTCTGAGTGTGACCATGCGAAGACATCCTGGTTTTTCTTCAGAAAGCAAATTAATTGCTATTTTTGCTTCGTCTTGGAGGTGTTTTCCGACCTTCACCTTCTTCGAGGGATCAGCTTCTTCGAGCTGAACTTCTTCGAGCTCTTCCAATGGTTCGAGGTCAACTTTCTCCTCAATCCTTGGATCGATTTCCTCGTCAATTTCTAAAACCGTTCCATCTTTATTTTGTATGATAACGAGTGCTTGAGCGCTCGTTTGTTTCTTTCCCCTCAAAGAAATGCTATAGCACTCCCTTCCTGCAAATTGATCTCCTTTTAATGTTTAACGAGTGCTTGGGGTTGGGAACTTATGGGCCAGGTGCCTCACAGATGACACTGCCCCCAGCCCGACCAGGGCGGGTCTCCCGAGCAGTACATTGTAGGCAGACGGTAAATCTACCACCACGAACTCCATTATCTTGGTCACCGAGACTGGATAGTCTCCCAAGGTCACAGGGAGTTCAATGGATCCCATACAGGCAGTCCCTTCTCCTGAAAAGCCATACAAAGTAGTTGCACATGCCTTCAGGTCGCGAAGGGAGAGTCCCATTTTCTCGAGGGTCGCTTTATAAAGAATGTTGACTGAACTCCCATTGTCTATGAGAACTCGGCGGACTCTCTTGTTGGCAAGCTGAAGAGTAATAACCAATGGATCATGATGAGGGAACTGAACATGGGAAGCGTCCTCCTCAGTGAAGGTTATCGGTTGCGTTTCAACCCTTTGGCTTTTTGGTGCCCTAGGTTCGGGTTCATAAGGAGACCCGTCCCCTGTCTTTAGCTCGTTAACGTATCGTTTTTGAGCATTTCTGCCCCCTCCTGCGAGATGAGGCCCTCCCGAGATGGTTATTACGTCCTCTCCATCTATCGGCGGGGGCCTGTCTTCTTCCCGAGATCGGGAGTTATTATTTTGTGCCGTCGAAGGCGCGGCTACTCTCTGGCTCGCAGTAGTCTATCCAGTACTCTGGTTTTTGACATACTGCCGGAAATAACCTCTCGAGATCAACCCTTCGATCTCGTCCTTCAGCTGTCGACATTCATCAGTTGTGTGTCCGGTGTCTCTATGGAACCGGCAATACTTACTGGAATCCCTCATGGATTTTTGATTTCTCATTGGGTCCGGACGCCTGAAGGGGACCTGGTTTTCATTAGCCAGGTATATGTTTTCCCGAGACTCGTTGAGCTCGGTGTGCACTTTATATACGGAGAAATACCTTTCTCCTTTCTTTTTCTTTCCTCCTTCAGCCTCGGGGTTATTTCCCTCGCTCTTTTTCCTCTTGGAGGGATTCTCCGAGGTAGGCTGTGGAGCTGCTGGGTCAGCCGAGGTTGAGGCGGAGTTAATGTTTATCGTTGTAGTTGCGGTCTGCGAGGTTGCCTTGAGCGTTGACCTCGCCTCCTCTACATTGACAAATCTCTGCGCCCGTCTGTTAAACTCGGTTATTGACCTCACCGGTTTCCCTTGCATGTCATCCCAAAGGGCACTTCCGGGTAAAACACCAGCTCGGATAGCCATCAGGTGCCCACTGTCATCCACATCTCGAGCTCGGGCGACCTCTAGATTAAATCTTGTCAGGTAGCTTTTCAGTGTTTCGCCCGGCTGTTGTCAGACGTTAGTCAAAGTGGATGCCTCTGGTCTGACTCCCATCATAGCTCGGAACTGCTTCTTGAAGTCTCTAGACAACTGATCCCATGAAGTTATCGAGTGTCTCTTGTACTTTTCGAACCAACTCTTGGCAGGTCCGTCCAATGATGTTGGAAACAACGTGCACCTGAGCTCGTAACCCACGTTACTAGCTCTCATAATAGTGTTGAATGTACTCAGGTGACTGCATGGGTCGGTTTTTCCTTCAAACGCTGGGACGTGAGGAATCCGGAACCCTTGAGGAAATTGAGTGTTAGAGATATGTGGAGCAAATGGCTCGAGCTCCTCGTCAGAGTCCTCATATCGACCATTCCCTCGTTCATTCTTTAAAAGCCTAAAGGCTTTTTCGAGCTGATCAATCCTTTCTTGGACTGGGTCCTTAGGTGGTGTCTGGAATTGACAGTCATTGATCATGATTCCAGGCTCGCGTCTCCGTGAGGGATCTCTACGCCCATTCAGGTGATTCCTTAGGTCCGGATTTGTCTGATCTCCCTTCCCCCTGCTCTGATTCAGATGATTTCGCAGGTCAGGACGATTCTTGCGGCTTCCAGTATTTTTACGACCTCGGTCGTGTTTACTGACGGACCTGGTCTCTTCGGGCTCGTCACTGGTGAAACTCATTGATCGGTCATTTCGCGATGGGTTCTTCCCATGTCGCCTCATCTCCGCAGTGCGAGACCGGGACGTCTGACTTTTCTCAGATTGTGCGCCTCTCCGCTCCTGGAAAGTCTCCATGTGTCCTTGTCTATCCCCCGTACGCCCTTGATCCTGATCTCGAACAGGTTGAGCGTTTCTGCGGGGAGGTGAAGGATATCTTATGGGAGACGGAGGGAACCGTATAGGCGATGGTGGCTGCCGCCCTTGCCTCGGCCTAGAGGGTCCAGAATTTTCCCGAGATGGGTCAGTCGCGTTCGGTGCACTACCAGGAACCTGAGTCCGAGCCTCGGTAGGAGCTCGGTTATTCTCAGTTCCTGCAGGCACTCCCACAGGTGGATTAGGCGGGACCCGAGCTCGGGTACTCCTCTGGGGCCTAGGAGGAGCAGATGGCTCTGCTGGTGCCGAAGGTTGAGTCGGCCTCCTTGTGGCAGCATCTTTTCGTGGACATCCACAGGGCCTCCGGGGAGGAACATGCACGTCCCTTGGAGGAGGGACTTGGTTTTCGCGAGGAGGCGGGGGCTGAGCCACCTGCGCCTCTGCGGCCATCCTAGTCAACTCCTCATTCCGTTTGTTGGCTTCTGCCAACAGCTGTTTCAATTGCCGGTTTTCCAGTTCTACAATAGGAACGTAACGCTCAGGATTGTAGTACATATCCTCATCCCTCGGTGGAGGCGGTGGTCCCCGGGAATCGGAGGACCCACTTCTCTCCTCAGCATCCGGGTTCTTCATTGGTTGTTTTCCAGGACGCCTTGGGTAGCTTTCATCAGGGGTGTTCTGATTGTTTGTAGCCATGAATCTCTCAGGGATGAATGCTTAAGGCTCTCAATGAAAGCACCAAACTGTTGACGCCGTTTTTCGTCAAACAGTGAAAGAAGAGCACGTAAACAATGAATGACAATGGCAAAACGAAATAAAACAAATCAAACACGCTATTTTTACGTGGTTCAGCAGTTAAATCTGCCTAGTCCACGAGTCTCTGTTATTAATCTCAAGATTATCTCTGAAAATTCTTAAGCATGAATTCTTCAGAGTTTTCTCCCAAGGATCAGAATTTCGGTCCATTACAATAGTGCATGGCTTCTCTATTTATAGAGAAGGATGCAGAATACTATCCCACATATTTTGGGTAGTTACTCGTTTGTGAATAAAATAAATGGCTTTAAATCCCTATAATCAGATATAAAAGGAAACGTCCCTGAAGACCAGGAAACGCATAACTGACCAAATAATATCCCACGATTCTTGGGGATTTACATTAATAAATGAGGATTACATCTCATATTTATAACACTTGTAGATATTCAAGGTGGTTATCGCGTATCTCTAAGGCTTTAGCATCCCAGGTCTCACGTCATTGTGCGAGCTAATGACATCTCCCGAGATCACGTGTCTTTCGAAATCGTACGTACATCGAGCTCGAGACCCCCGATCCGAAGTCGTCCCCGAGGACGAGTGTGTTCTCGGAGCTACCTTTCGAGATCGAGATCGCTTCGAGCTCACCATATTCGAGGTCATATATCGTACTTTGCAGGCTCGATATACAATCCTGGAGCATACTCTAATCCTTACGAGACCATTTGTTGCGAATCCAACTTTCGAGGTCACATTTACCATGGCTCGAAATCTGGGTATAACAGAATAAATATTTAGATTTTATAATAATATAATTAAAATATTATAAAATATCATTATTATAATAATATTTAATACAAAACTAGATATTTAATAATTATATTAATATAAATTCAAATGTATTAAAATATCATTATTATAATAATTTATAATATATAATCTTAATTTTTATTAGAATATTTATCACTCATATTTAAAAAAATATATGTTATTTTCTTATTACTTAATCTAACTTATATAAATATATTCATATTGAATAACAATAAACATTATAAATACATTATATGTAATATTTTTTTTTATATATATTCATATTCATATCAAATAACAACAAACATTATATAAATACATTATATGTGAGTGTTGTGTGTGGACAAATAATATAATTATGTAGCTACATAAAAATTTAGAATAATATTTCTCTTTTGTTCAAAAATTTTGTCATTCTACTTATATATAATATTATTTGGTTATTTAAAATTTATGACAATCTTAAAAACTTAATAAAACTAAACAAATCTATATTGCACAACTAGGATATTAAAAAAAAAAAATCCCGTCTGACCATGCACATGCCAATGGATATTAGAAAAACCAATAGAAAAAACCATGCACTCTCTCCACGACTCCTAAGCCACATTTTTAACTTTGTCCCAGTTATTTTTTCTTGAACTTATCTGGAACCCACTTGCATAAGTGCTATTCATTTAAACTTAAAAGAAATATTAAGAGATATTTTTTGCATCAATTACATAAGTATATATATATACATATTATAAAACATACTTTTAAGTTATTATTAAAAAAATAAAAAAATCCACTTTGACGTTCCAAACACTTCCTAGCAATAATAGTTGTGAAGCTTAAGAAAATAATCAATTATTATAAGCAAAAGAGGGACCTTAAAAACCGTTTTGGTTTAATCTGATAACAATAATAATAACCATAAAACAATTTATCAAAATACTTATGAGAAAAAGAAAGAAAGAACCCAAGACAGAAGGAGAGCACTAAATTCTTTGTGTGTGTTTTTTTCGTATTAAAAGTAAATATATTTATGTATAAAATACTATGTATTCATATTGGCACATAATACAAAGAGGGACTTGCATGAAAGACCAAGCTTATTGGCTATTGTCTAGTTACATTACACTTGTACGCATTTATCATTCGAGTCCTCTCTCTCTCTCTCTCTCTATCTGTGTTTATTTTTTCCAGTGCTGGAGCGTTGTACACGAAGAAAACTGTTGGTAAGTACTGCTGTTCAGCTAGTTTTTATCATGTATGAGTTCTCAAATACTAACTTTTCTTTTTCTTTACTTGGCCTTGTTCTTCCAAAATAGTTGGAGGGTCTTATCGCAATTTTTCTTAAAGCTTGAATTTTTCTTCAACTTCTTCTTCTTTTGCTTTCTGGGTTTTCTTGTTCTGAGTCGGGGATTTTGTTGCTTTTCTCTATTTTTTGGTTGAATCATGAATGCTTAGTTTATATGTATTTCTGTGTGTGTTTTAAAGGATCATATATTCAGAACAAACCCATTGTCAGAAATATTTCTCTTCTTACTGTTTTAATGATGAGGGATCACTTATATGAATCTGTTATTCAGACAAGTTTTTTTTTTCTTTCTTTCCATAATTGGCTAATTTTTTAGTGCAATGAAACTTATATTAATTCTTTAGCTGAAATTCCATGATAAAAAGAAATTGCTTTCTTTACCAATATTTTGGTCTTAATCAGTCCTCTTGTCAACTGTACTAAATAAAAAATATCTTCTTTTCATAATGAATGTTGTTAGATATTGACTTATAAAGAAAAATAACGTTGGTGGGTTTTCATTCTTGAAGGTGTTAGATTCAACAATAAAGTTGAAACTAATTAAGAAGTGGGGGATTTGATCATTTTGGAAGTTAACTATGGCTATGCAAACCATATATCTCAAAGAACATGAAGGACTTGTCCCTAACACCATAGGGCACTTGTCCTCAATTTCATCTGTGCCTTGGTGGAGTGCCTTTGGATCTCAGTCAGTTTTTGGAGACTCTTGTGACCAACTGAAACCTTTATCCATGGAAAAACCCGGTACCGGGGACCTGCTCTTTTCCACCAAACATGCAGGAAGAGGCGCTGATTTAGGACCAGATAAAGGGAACATAACTCAGTTTACTATCTTTCCTGGTAAGTAATCTTCTCTTGTTCTCTTTCTATACCTTTTTTGTTTATGTGTGTGTGTGTATACATGTTTGAAATCCCCCCCCCCCCCCCCCCCCCCCCCCTTCCCCCTTTAGATTTTAGGGTCTATAAACATCTTGGTTGTATCATCAAAAGATTTAGTAGTTAGTTATTTTTATGAATAGTAGTAAGTCCCCTGCATTTTTATGACCCCTTTTGTTAAATTTTTCTTTATAATTGATAGTATTCAACTAGGAAGAAATTTAGCATTCTCTTTCCAAATGTTGAATGGTGAAATCAAAGATAAGTGAGTAGGAAATGAATCGACAAATTGGCTAGCAGACACATGATATAATGATTCTAGTTGTTGATCTTAGAAGCTCTTGCTAAAATTAATTTCCTATATCCTGCATCATGGCCAGAGTTGCTCATTCTTTACTATGACTACAAAATTATCCCAATTTTTTGCTGAGATAGCGAGAATTGTGACTCTAGGTAATTGTGTTAATCACATCTGCAATTAGTAGTTGACTTATAAAAGTCCTCAAGCTTTAACAATTACATTTCCCTTATTTAATATTTTTTGTAAATGTGGGAAATGTTCACCAAAATAGATACCATCATCAACTTTTTCAATAATTATCACATCAGATAAAGATCAGTAGAAATATATGAGAATCCTGAAAGCTTGCTCAAATATCTCATGGAAAACTTTTCAGGATGTCTGCAAAGTATAATGCACACACACACACACACACACACACACACACACACACACATATATATATTCCAAGATCTATGGGCCTCACAATGTAGGACTCATTCCCTATACTGTTGAACATTCTTAAAGCCTGTTAGTACTGATGATAATATAACAGGGTACAAGGTCTCAACATAACTTGGCAGGAAAGTAAGATGTTTAAATTTTGACTTAGTCCTTGTGAGACCATTTTGTATAAAGTTTAAAAAGTACAAAACCTGTAAGGATTCTGAAAATCTCTGAAAGGTAATGATAGCCCAATTTGTTGGGATAAGTCTACTTCATTCTCAACAATGAAAATGTCACTTCAAACTTAAAAGAAACCAAATTTAGTATATTATGATCTTCATTAAGTTTAATTCAGGTGACTGTAAATTTTCAGGGGATGGACAAAAGTCTCAGGGAACCATTTCTTTGCAATCATCCGTGCCAGAATATCATGCTCGTTTTGAGCTGGGATTCGGTCAGCCTATGGTATGGTTTTCTAACCATGGAAACTTGGTCTTTTCCCTATTCAAGCAAAACAATATTTTTGTCTTCTATTTTTCCTAAAACATGATATTTTTTTAATCACTGGTTACTTATTGTCATTCTCGTTTTCGGCATACAACTTCAGGTTTGTGCAAAATATCCATATATGGATCAATTCTGTGGAGTCCTCTCTTATGGACATCAGCTCTCGGTTTGTCTTCATCTCCTCGTACCTTGTTAATTATAGTTATGTGAAACAGAATTTCCCTTGCTTTTTAATCTAATATTTGGAAGTTTAATCCCCGATGGTACTTAAGAAATCTTATTCCGCACCTATTTGGACTAGTCAATCAGTATTAATTTATCTCTGTCACGGGTAAAATGTGTTGTGTCAAAGCTCTTGCTGTGGCATAAGAATTGTTGGCTCAGCATACTACCCATGGGCGTACAATATAGGCAAGATGAGCCCAGACAATGTCTCTAACATCGTTCAAACTCTTAACTAAATTTATAATTAACCCTTAAGAACTCAGGTTTACTGTGATACAGGGGTATCATATTGGATAATCTTGAAGATACAGGTTTACTGTGAAGCAATCACATTCACTGGAATTGAAATTTATTCAAGGATTAAAGTTTGTAACTTCTTGTATTTTCATATTTCCCAACAAAATTTCTATATTTGACTTTGAGTTATACTCTTCTAGAAGTATCTTGGGAAATGATTGTGCTGTGCCATTTTTCTACTAAATGATCTGGTGTGTCAAGCAAAATTTACTGATTCATTTCATGAAATGATTTGCAATGCACCAGGGACGCATTATGCTGCCGCTGAACTTGACTGCAGATGATGGACCAATCTATGTCAATGCTAAGCAATACCATGGAATCATCAGGCGTCGACAGTCTCGTGCAAAGGCAGCAGTGCTGGAGAATAAGCTGCCAAAAGCTCGCAAGGTATGACATCTTGAATTTCGTAATTTGTATCTCGAGCTCTTTTGAACTTTTAAGATGGAATAAGCTTTAATTTGAGTTAAACTCTAGTTCAAACTGTTTGGCTGTTGAAGGTTGTGATTATGGCCTTAACGTAGAGATATAAATAAAACGTTGACCAGACGAATGGAAAGTTTTTACTGTTTGGGCCATTTATGGGGATACAAGTAATTGATAGCTTCATAACATTAATTTGGTTGACATGCAACCTTTATACTTTAAAACAAAAAAGTATAATGTCTGTCAATTTGTCAAGATATTTTTCCCTTTGATGCCGAAGTTGGTATTCAAAAAGAAAAAAAACATGAGCTTTGCATTTCTTCTAAGCCATCTCAGAGACATGCCTCTTTATTTTGCAGCCATATATGCATGAATCTCGCCATCTCCATGCATTGCGCCGTCCAAGGGGATGCGGTGGCCGTTTCTTGAACACAAAGTTTCAGAACAATGACAAAGGTGGAAGACCCGTGGCAATGAAACTCAGGAATGGACAGCAACTCTCTAGGTCCTCGCGCTCTCAGAGCTCCGAAGTTCTGCAGTCAGAAAGTGGAACTCTGAACTCATCAAAGGAAGCAAACAACAGCAGTGGTTCAAACCTCTCAGGATCAGAGGTGACCAGTGTGTACTCCAGGGGAGAACTTGAGCACTTCCGGATCAATCATCTTGGCTCTTCATTCCATTCTGTCACGGACATGATGGAAAACTCACGCGGCATTGTCATGCCCACCAAATGGGTTGCAGCCGCTGATCATAGCCGCTGCAACCTCAATGTTTGACAACAAGAGCAAGTGGGGTTTGATGCTGAGGCATTCATACCCCATTTCTTGTTTGCAGCCATGTTGGAAAAACCTGGTGCCAGCAGTTTCCTTGTTATGGTTTCTGCAACACAGGATTTTGGGTTTGAGGATGGCCTCCCCAACCATTTGGCTGCTTCTCAAACGGCAACTCATTCTTGGCTCATGTTGACTTCCACACGGAGTTGACATAATTTAGTTAGTAAAATATACAAGTATAATATGGATTTGAATAAAATGGCGATTGGAGACAAAAGGTTGTGGTTTGTGATTGTGACATAAAAAAAGAGAACAATGTCAATGTTGTTATTGGTGCTTGTGCTTTTGAAGTTCAGTGTCTGGTGAATTATGTTTTTAGACTGATGTAATGCGAAACTTTATGGTGTGGTGTTTCTCAGCTGTATTATACTAATAATTCCTACGAAGTACGTTCTGTTTTATTCTGTTACTTTGAATCTTTGATTTTATTTATGAGCCTTCATGGTGTTTTGTGCTTGATCTGCAATACAATAATTTAACCGTGACCACATATGGTGTGTGAGGTCATTTAGATTGCTGGTGATGATTAGGATGCAGTGGAGCTTCAACGTACAGTAACGGAGCCAGAAATTATTTGGGCTATTGATTTTTTTTTGTTAGTGTTTAATGATTATTTTATGTTTTTTAATGAATAATGATTAATTGTTTTAGCTATTAAACACTTGTGTTAGCTCAATAGATGTAGGGCTAGAACTCATGAGCTGGTAGAAGAATTAAAGTGAGAATTACCACAGCAATTGCTATTAAAATAAACTAAAAAATATATTTATTAAATTTCAGCCTACACACATCACCATGTGGCTCATTCCTTGTGTAGAAGAAAATATTGATAATGTTGAATAGCATTTATCCCTGATCATATATATAATTAAGGGATATTTGAGGCTAAAATACTAAAATTTTCACTTATTTTACTCTCGGGTACCAAAACTTCTTTTCCGATGAAAGTGTCAAAATGTTACTTTTTCTTATATAATATCATTAACAATTGTTAAGTTTGACTTTTGACCAGTTAATAATCACGTCAGCTAAATGTTGATCCACGTTTTGGTACTTTCACCACTAAAATAATAAATTTTTTGTATTTATCCGTAAGTAAACACAAAATTTAAGTATTTTAGCTATAAATAAACATAAAATTTGGATATTTTAGCCGCATTTCGTTTATTTATTTTTTAGAAGATAAAAATAAGTTTAGGATTTAATATTTATTTTTATTTAATACTACTAATTTATTTTTTTATTTTATTAAACTAGATTTTAAATATATTTTAATTACGCTATGAAACTAAATGGTTCTATGAAAAAAGAAAAAGAAAAAAAAAAGAGTATAATCATGTTTTGAACCCTCAATTTATACTATAACCACTGTGGTTGGATGTCATGTTTTGAGCATAAGCAAGCATCATTTATTTTTATTTTGGTTTCTCCATTTTTCAAATTCTATAATAATTTTAAAATTAAAATATAAAATTATATGTTAATTGATTTTAAAATTAAAAAATATATTAGAAATCTATTTTAATTAAAATAAAAATAAATCTAAAATAAAAATATAAGAGAAAATTTGCAGCTAAATTACCTAAATTTTGTGTTTACTTACAGATAAATACCAAAATTTTGTTCATTTTGGTGGTGAGAGTCAAAATGTGGACCAACATTTCCTTGACATGTGGTTATTAACTGGTCAAAAGTCAAACTTAACGGTTGGTACCAAAATACAAGAAAAAAATAACGGTTTGGTACTTTCACCGTCGAAAAAAAAAAAGTTTTAGTACTTAAGTGTGAAAAAAAGTAAAAATTTGAGTACTTTAGCCACAAATATCTCATATTTGAATATTGCTAAGGGACACCATCTTACATGTTAATCTTGAACAATTTATCTTTGCTCATATATATAATAAAATAATTGAAATGTTACTATTTGCACTCTCTCGTGTGGGTGGAATATTGCTATCGGGCACCACTACACAACATGCATTGATTGGTTAAATTTTTAATATTTTAAAATAAAATACATGGCACCCGATATTAAATATAAATAATCAACATATGAAGCATCAAAACCACTTCCTCAAGTAGCAAGGGTCATGTGTTGGGGTTGGGGAATTGGGGTTCGAACCCCATGTGTAACAATTAAAAAAACGTATGTGCACCTCTAGTTAATGATTTTAAAGGATATATGATGCATCACATGGTTAAGAGTTTTAATATTTTAAGAGTTTTATAAATAATCAATAAAATCTATTTGTCAAGCACTTACATGGGAGAATGCAAAAGAGGTATGTGTTGAAATTTGATAAATATAATGGTTAAGATGTTTACACTGATGTGCAAAACATTTAACAATTTTTACTTAAGGAGAAGTTTAAACATTAGATTGTATAGAAGACATCTAAAAGTGATTTTTATGGGTCTAAAGTGATACAATAATGTATCAAATAATTCCCAAAAATTTTAGTAGCATTTGGAGCAATTTTAGGACCATTGGAGGAGTCCAAAATTAGAGAGGGTGGCGATGCGTCACCCCCTAAGTGGTGTAACATCGCCAAAATATGAAGGGCTTCGAAAGCCCTAGCGATATATCGTTTGGGCGGTCTTTTAGGGTCGTACAGTTACGTAAAATGCTCCAAATGATGTGTTTTACATACTCTAACCCTATTGGTGTGGGCACGTATTGAAAAGTGTGATCAAGGCTTTACAACTCTAATAACCTATATTTATAATGTAGACATGCATTTATGTTATTAGACGTATGTACCCTAATAGTGTGGTGCGATGCATTCACTGTACACTGAGTGTGGCACCAAGATGTATGTACCCTAATATTTGTATCTCTGATATTTGAATTTTGAATTTAAAAAATTATTTGTTTAATCAATTATTTAGTTATTCTTTTTTAATATGATTTAAAATTAAATAGGTTATAACTGATCAATTTTGTTTTAATAAAATAAAGATTAATTAATTAAGTTAATTATCTTTATAAAAATGAAAGAGTGATACTTTCAGGAATAAGTTGTTTTAAACAATTAAAAATTTAGACTATCAATACATCTTTATAGTTGGAAAAACTCTATCTCTGAAAAGAAAGCAATAGTTTTTCCTAAACCTAAAAAACCATTCAATACATCTTCTCTCAATCAAACCTCTCTAGATCTCATGTGTTGAGTACATCTAAAGATTTCTAAATCAACATTTTGAATCTCACGTGCCCACACACGTCATTGTGTGTTTGAGGATTGGTCTGGAAGATCATGTTAGGAAAAAACTTATATAAGATCTTTATTTATTTTCATGTAGATATAATATTAAACAAATTAATATGAGATAACCTAGAACATGTTTCTAAAATTGAAGTCAAAGAGAAACAATGATAAGAATACTTACAGTATATGCAGTGGAATGAATGAGTCATTCCTTCAGTTTCTCTAACCCTTGTATCCTTTCTGTCGCAGAGTATTACCGAGAAACTGAACCAATCTTCTATAATATTCACAGTCTTCCAAACTATCCTTAGAATAACCTAGACTAGAGTGGGCAATTCTCAACACATGAGATAGACACAGAGAGAAGAAAAGAAAATAACAAAGAGGCTTAGAAAATGACTTATGTTTAGAGAGAATCTAAAAACTATCAGAAAATCTGATTTGTGACTTGTGTTTTCTTCTCTCACTTAGCACTCCTTTTTATAGACTCAATTATGCCATTTAATTTAATTTAAAAATCAATAAAATAATAGCCAATTAACAGCCCTAGGTCGAAATTATCATGGGCTTTAGGCCCGTGAAATTTCTCATTTGATTATAAGCCCATTGGACTTAAAATCAAGACATGTATTATTTTCTAACAAACGTATGAGCAACTATATGCATCTAAGCCCAATTGCAAAAATATCACATATAGTGCAAACAAACATGTTATAATTGGATAGGCCTAATCATGTTACTATATGAGCAATTCTATGAATTTATGCAAAAATACCACAATTTATTTCATTTGCAAAAATACCACAATTAATTTTCTAGAATTTATCAAAAAATTCGAATTAATTAATTTTTTACAAAAATAAGTCAATTTAAATGAAATTTATCAACAATTAACAATAGTTAATTTAAATTTCATTTATCAACAATCAACTTGTTTTAGGTTAATTTGAAGAAAAAAAAATTAATTTAATTTAAATAGGATTTATCAACAATTAACCAAAGTTAATTTAAATCCCATTTATTAAAAAATATATTTTATTTATTGGTTGAAAAAAATTATTTTTTTCAAAATTTAACTAAATTTAAATTTTAAAATCAATATCTTAACTGTTTTTTAAAAAGTATATTGTGTTGTTACAACTATTAGCTAATATTTTCACAATTTTAAAAAATATATATAAATAGTTATAACAATCCTAAATATCTCAAAACAGTTAATCAAATTCAAATATCCATAAAAATATCTAACTAACAATATTCAAATTTCAAATAATTTAAATATTAAAAACTATAGAATAAAAAAATATTTATATTTTCAAATAAAGATTTAATAAAAATATCAAGAATTTAAAAGAAAATATCTTAAATATTTGATATCTTAATTCTAATATTTTAATATATTAAAATATTTAAAATTAAGTTGTTAGTCTATTTTTAAATTTGAATTTGAATCTTTGTAGAAAATATCTAATTGTTTAAATCACAACTAACAAAAATATCTTATTTTTAAAAAAATATTTTTAAATACAAAAAAAAATCTGATATTTTTTGCTTTGATTATAAATAGTTAATTTCCACAATTATTAAATTTTCTTTAATTTAAAAAAAATTAAAAAAAAAAAAATTAGTGATGAACAGTACTCGCGTCGGGTACTGTTCATTGTTCCTGGTGTGCATGTAGGAATGCACTGGCTGTCGAGGGATGCGCGCGGGCGCGCATCAGTAGCCAGGCCAAATTTTTCCAAAAAAAAAAACTGTGCAATTTTTCAAACCAAAACAATTTTCTAATTAATTTTTAACATGTTTTAAACAAAATAAACCATATATAAACATTAATAGCATATAAAATACAACAAAATAACCTAAAAATTGCTAATAATCTCATAAAATCAATATGCTTCATAAAAACATGAAAATCCATCTAATTATTCAAACACATCAAATAATCCAATTTTTAACATTTTCATGCATGCAAATAAAGATTACCAAAGGCTCTGAGGCCAGTTGTTAGGAAAAAACTTATACAAGATTTTTATTTATTTTTATGTAGATCTAATATTAAACAAATTAATATGAGATAACCTAGAACATGTTTCTAAAATTGAATTCAAAGGGAAACAATGATAATAGTACTTACAGTACACGCAGTAGAATGAATGAGTCATTCCTTCAATTTCTCTAACCCTTGTATCATTTCTGTCGCAGAGTATTACTGAAAAACTGAACCGATCTTCTATAATCTTCACAGTCTTCCAAAGTATCCTTAGAATCACTTAGACTAGAGTGGGAAATTCTCAACAATAAGATAGACACAGAGAGAAGAAAAGAAAATAACAAAGAGGCTTAAAAAATGACTTATGTTTAGAGAGAATCTAAAAACTATCAGAAAATCTGATTTGTGACTTGTGTTTTCTTCTCTCACTTAGCACTCCTTTTTATAGACTCAATTATGCCATTTAATTTAATTAAAAAATCAATAAAATAATAGACAATTAACAGCCCTAGGTCGAAATTATCATGGACTTTAGGCTTGTGAAATCTCCCATTTGATTATAAGCCCATTGATTTTAAAATCAAGGCATGTATTATTTTCAATTGATTTAATTAATTAAATAATTATTTAAATCATTTATCAAATTAATTTTTTATAATTTGAACATTGATTTAAACATATTTATTAATTTAGATACCAATTTATCTTAATTAATAAATCAGCCCTAATTTTTATTTTCTTCTCAAAATTACATAATTCTATGAAATTATCCAAAATTGACCTGGTCAACTTTGATAATTCTAATTGATAATTAAATCAATTAATTGAGACTATCTAGATGATTTTATCCAAGGTACAATGGAGACCATAGGCCTATGAAATCAAGCTCCAATAAGTTATCATAAATCTAACAAATATATTTACTTACTTATTAATTCCTCATAACTCCACTAAAGACTCAGAATTGCACTCTTGAATTCACAGAACGCTCTATAACAAATATAGATACGCTATTAATTATCCATTGTTACAACCATAATTGTCACTCAATCCTCTATAGATGGTCTACAATGAGATATGACTAAAATACCGTTTCACCCCTCATTGTATTTTATCCTTAAAACAATTAGTTCCTTGTAAATGATATTTCAGTAAACTAATATAATTACTAAAATGAGATCTCTATCATTTAACACCTTGAACCAAACTAAAAGGAAACCATCGTTTCACTTCTTCATCAGAAGCTATAGATGTTCATATCTATGATTAACACTCCCACTCAATTATACTACCGAGTTCCCAAGATGTAAGTATGAGCTAGTCTGTAGGATAAGCTGGTAACGAACAAGTCAAAGAACTCAAATAATACAATCAATTAGAATACTAACCACTCAGAATTGAGATTGAATTAACCTATGGTCAACTATATGATATGACTAGAATAGATAATAACGGTATGTTTACTTATCTTATCTCTTGTCAATATCGGTCCTGTCCGATGTAACAAATACATCTGATCTTATCTACTTTGCTAATGTTCTGGAAAGAACATAACACTGTAATGTGTAAGTAGATCATATCGTAGATTGGCAAGTCAGTGTAAATCCTGTGCACTGACTAATCTTAGGACTAACTTATTTTGAACACATAATCATATTTATATTCCACTATGATTACGTCACTATAAATACGATTAAATATATGCTCGGGATTTAATAGAAGTTTATATTAAACAAATAATCATGAAAATAAAACATGTGAGCAAAGTGATTGGCCAAGTCAAAAAATGATTTCTATTATTTCATTGATAATAAAATGAGAATACAAAAAAATTGAGTTTTAATTAGGGCATAAAACCCCAACATACTCCCACTTGCACTAATTGAAACTAATGCCTTAATTCTACTAATCCCATTTCCTTGATATGCTTATCAAATGTAGCTTCTGGTAGTGTCCTTGTAAACGGATCTGCAAGATTGTCTTCAGTTGCAATCTTCATAATCTTCATTTCTCTCCTGGCCACATATTCTCGAATAATGTGATACTTCCTTTATATATGCTTACTCCTCTTGTGACTTCGAGGTTCTTTCGAGTGGCTATCACTCATGTATTGTCACAAAACAACACAAGCGGTTTATCCATTTCTAGAATAACACGAAGATCCGAATAGAACTTCTTTAGCCAGACTATTTCCTTAGCTGCTTCTGACACGTCTATGTACTCAGCTTCCATTGTGGAATATGAGATTGCAGACTGCTCTACGCTTCTCCATATCACAGCTCCACCCCCAAGAGTAAACACCATTCCAGAAGTAGACTTCCTATCATCGACATCAGTCTGAAAATTTGAATCAGTGTACCCTACAGGGTTTAGAACACCACCCTTGTAGACTAACATATAATCCCTAGTCTACCTTAAGTACTTCAGGATATGCTTAACTGCTATCCAATCTTCTGGTTCTGGGTTTGACTGATACCTGCTCACTACTCCCACCGCATAGCAGATATCTGGTCCAGTACACAACATGGCATACACCAGACTTCCAACTGCGTAAGGAACTTTTCTCATTGCATCTTCCTCTTTAGGAGTTTGGGGAGACTGCTTCTTTGAAAGATGAATTCCATGGCGGGATGGTAAATGTCCTTTCTTGGAATTTTTCATTGAGAAACATTCAAGCACTTTATCTATGTAAGCTGCTGAGATAGAGCTAAGAGTTTGTTCATTCTATCCCTAATGATCTAGATACCTAGAACATAACTCGCTTTACCCAAATCATTCATTTGGAATTGAGTGCTCAGCCAATTCTTCACATATGATAATTTCTTAACATTGTTTCCAATGAGTAAGATATCATCTACATAAAGAACCAGTAATACCACTATTTGATTTGCCTTCAGTTGGTAAATACAGGACTCATCAATATTTTGTTCAAAGCCATAGGTTTTTATTATTTCATCAAACCTAAGATTCCAGGAACGAGAAGCTTGCTTAAGTCCATAAATGGACCTATTCAACTTGCAAACTTTTTCTTCTTGTCTAGCTACTTTAAATCCTTCTGGCTGATCCAAAATGAAGTTCTTTCCTTGAAATGATTCATAACTTGTCCCTAGATATAAAATCTAAAATAAGCTACAAAATTAGTATATATTACGATAATGGTGGTTGCCTTGTTTTTTTTTGTTTTTGTTTTTTGTTTTGTATGAGAGCTTGAGAGATAGAGAGGGAAAACATGAGAGATAGAGAGGGAGAAGACAATTGGAGAAAAAGAGAGGGAAATTTATGATAGGGGCATTTTGGGAATCTAGGGGAATACTAGGATAAAAATATGATGTTTTTTCAGCTTGGTATCATTTTGTTATATGGGCCCCTTTTATGCATCAATAGTCAAATTTCCTTAACAGAATCATAATTAGCATGCCTAGCAGTAATAACTTGTTAGGAACAGTTCCTAGTGCGCAGCGAAAATTGCGGTGAAGGCAGTATCATATACAGCAAAAAATATTTCATATAAATAATTTTATATGAGGATCCTTTAATATGCAATATTCTAATCAATATAATATGTATATGTAAAAATAATATGGAATGATTTACCTCTTATAGCCTATCAAGAATTCTTAAATCTTTTTGTATATATTTCGATCTTCCTGTCCTCGCTAGAGTACTCACACCTAGATCTTCCAAGATGTTCTCTACAGCTCAAGATGTGGGTGGGCACATAGAGAACATGAATCAAATTTGTGAATCAAAAGTATTCTCAACACATGAGACTCTTGATTATAGGCTAGAGAGAAAAGTTTTATCTTTTGTGTGAAAAAAATGATCAGTTTTTCTCTTCTGTAAAATTGTTCTATTCTTCTTTCCAATCATATAGAATATATAGACATAATAATAATAATAATAATAATAATAAATTGATCATCTTAATAATAATATATAAATAATAATTAAAGACAAAGTCTTGCATTCCATTTTAAAACCCTTTTCAAAATATTTAATTAATTAATTAAATAAAATAAAAAACCAATAACTGATCACTATCAGTAGTGGTACACACATAGGGCAGTCCAAGAAGCACTATGCGTGTAGCACTTCCCTAAAATTAGGGGATTTGATTTTTCATGCATTTTAATTAATTAATTAATAATTAGAAATTCAAATAAGGTATCATCTTTTTAAAGAAAAGATAACAACTTAAATTTCAATATTCAAAATTTGAATTTCCATTACCATCTTATTATTAATTAAATAAATATAATAATCAAAACCAAATTTGACTATCCATATTTATCCTTTCACACTTAAATAAAATAATTGATTAAAATCAACTTCTTTTATTTATACACAATTTCAAAAATTGGATTAATGCAATGATAAATTGTGCAACTTCAATTATCAAATAGCTCATTCACAGTTTGACCCTTGTATTAACTCTTATCTTGAATAATGTTGATAGAGCCGCCCCGGAGACCTATGGACTAATAATTCCAAGCTCCAATGAATAAAAGATTATTAACCAAAACTCTTTGATTCAATAATCTTATTTATTAATCTCATGATTACTCAACTATAAATATGAGACTGCACTCTTGAGAATTAAAGACATATATTTATTGAGTACTTTATTGTAACCATAAAGTGTCAATCGATATAATCATTACATACAAATTAATCCTCTATTGATGATTCGTAATGAAGTGGGAGAAAAATTACTATTTTACCCTTTTAATTATATCTTAATTCCTAGTGTGCCATTGACTTTACTAGTGAAGGTTAATTCATAATCTGATTATGAATTTGACGTCAATAACCTTTTCAGCTCCAAAAGCCAACCCAATAATGAACCATCATTCAATCTATAAGAAGGTATAGATTCCATATTTGTTAAGCTATGTCCCTAGCCATATACATCATTAAGTCCCCAAAATGATAGTTCTTCGCTTGATCATTCTGACAAACCGTAACGCATGAATCAAATGATCAAATGACATATATAGGAGTTCATAGCAACTTCGGGATTAAGATTAGTTTGCATATGATCATTAGTTGATGTGTTTTATAATACTACGAAACGGTATTCAAACAAGTATTATTAAATCACATCTGGTCCGGTTCTACATACTCTCAATATGCAAAATACCTCCACTAAAGTGTCCTAATACACTAGTAACCCAGACCTAGGTTACATGTATTCATAATACTAGTGGAATGGACTAGCAGTAATTGATTTAAAAATTCCATAAATTTATTTTACTGCGAAATATTTAAGTCCATTATCTCAATCTCGATCCTCTCATACCAATATGAGATTGAAACCACATAGATGAACTTGGGAATTTTCTGATATTTACTTAATATTATTAACAATAATATAGTACATATGCTACATATATACAATAATTCAATTCATTCATTTATTTCATTAAAACCCTTGTCAACTACAATTTCTTTAAGGGCACAACCCAACATAACCCTACTCATGCATGTATTCAATCCACATAAGTGACTATAGTGTCACACCGGGGCCCGTTGCCCTAGGATAAGTGACTGTAGAGTCACCTTGGGGCCCATTGCCCTATCCTCTATATAACTAGCCTTAGAGTTGGCCAAGTGTACTTGACGCTTTTCTTTCTAAGCGACCATAAGGTCGGTGAAGCGTATACCACGCTCCTGGATAGGCCTATCCAATCTTGCATGTGCTCAGCGCGCTATTGCTGTCCTTGACTCATAAGTCAAGCCTTTCAATCATGTAAAACAGATAAGCATACATTATATATTACAAGTATGCACAACACCGTTAACATGTCTAATAAAATAGTCCAAGCATGGTCATAATCATGTTCAATAACCGAGCCAAGCCCTAATCACATTTTTGGTGCAGTTTTCTTACCTCTGGTCCAGGCACTGGATAAATAAAAATGACCCTCAAGCATGATCCTGTCTCGAGCCCTAGCGGTAACGCAGTCACAACCATAAGTAATATCCTCATTATGATTCAATCCCATAAACAAACTCCGGGACCAATCTCGTGCCCTCAGGACATCCAATTCCACCCAACGGGGTGGTAGAATCGTCCCCCGAGCCCCCAAGTTCTTCCCAAGCTCTAAAAATGAAGCTTGCTGAAATTGACATAAGGCAGGGGCGCCTAAAAAAGTCAAAGAGTTCCCAGGAACTCCCCTGCATAGTGCAAGGACGCCCAAACCTAGGGTAGGGGCGCAACCTCACAAACCCAAAATTTGTGGGTTTCCACCTGTGTTTTCTTCGAGCTCAACTCATCAAAACTCACCCCAAGTTTCATCCACAACCAAAAATGAGTCCCAAAATCAACCTAATACAACTTAAGCAACACATTAACACCAAAAACTCTCCCAAAATCTCACTAAAACTCAAAACCCAAATCTTGAGCTTCAAAGCTCAAGAACACCTCAAGAACACAAGAAATCCATAGAAATCAGAGGAGAATTCTTATCTCAGTTGTGTAATTCGACCCCTAAGCTTCTCCTAAACTTCAAGAACTCCAACAACCAAACCACTCCTAACTTTCCTCAAGAATACCATAACAATAGGAAAAACTTAAGAAAAGCTCAAGAACACAAAGAAATCAAGAATGGTTGGACAATGTCTTACCTCAACTGCCAAAAAATGAATTTCCAAGGAAGAAGATGGCTCAGTCAGGTTCAATCTTTGCTTCCCTAGCCCTTAATTCTCCCCTTCAAATCTCCAAATTCCAAGTGAGAGCTCAAGTTGCTCCTTAGCTCCAAAACCCTTCAAAGAAGGTCACCAAGAGAGAGAGAGAGAGAGAGATAGAGAGTTACGTAAATCAGCCAAATTGCTCAGCTTTTGGCCAACTTAACTCAGCCCAACGGTCAACACGACCAATTTACCCTCACCCAAGCCAATGCCCCTTTAACCAAACTAAGGGCATTTTGGTCTTTTTATGAGATTCCCACCAATCTCAAATATCACTCTAATTTCCCAATTGATTTCAATATTCCCAAATGATCACCAAACAATTCTCATTACCCGATAAATCCCAGTAATGTACTAAATTACTAAAATACCCCTAGGCTCACCCTGAGCTGCGTATTTAATCGCGTTGTGATGTTTCCGCTAACTTGCTCACTAGGATCGTCTCGCGCCGGGTAACCCAAATATATATGCATAGTAATGTGGTCTCAATCACAAATCACATATATTGACAAATATACCCTCAACGAGTCAAAATTACAAAAATACCCTCATAATAAGAAACGGGCCCACATGCATATTTAATACACTTAACACATGCATAAACAGTCATATCATAATATAACTCATGTAATTCACATAATCATACATATATAATCACAAAGTACACATAATATCCATTTATGCCTTCCCGACACACTAATCAAGGCATTAAGCCTGATTAGCAGATTTGGGATGTTACATGTTGTAAATTTGGAAATATCCAATAATACTCGATTCATCATTTATTGTTTATTTATTTTATTTATTTAAATAAAATTTATTTAATGTTTGATTGATAACATGATCATCCATTAGTCAGTTACATGTCATTCATGAAACCCCACACAGTTTTTCATTAATCATGCATCTTTAGAAACATGATTATTTAGGATTGTCCTAATTGTTTATATGAATTGTTTTGGAGAAATAAATTGCATGTAAACTACTAAGTATTAAATTAGTTAAAACTTGGTAACTTAGACCATAATAAAGGCAATAGTTTTATAGGCCTTTAAGATAACAAAATTTATTTAAAAAGTGTTTTAGTAAAGTTATATGAATGTAATGGGTAATTATTTAGATAACATTAATTGTAGAAACATGTTTTTTTTATAACTAAATATATTTTGTAATTAATTACATTCATAGGGTTATTAATAAATTAGTGATTAATTTGGAAGTAATTGATTAGTTTAATAAAACACATTATTTATAAAATAGTAACTGGGAGAAGGTGAACATCTCAATGTGACCTATGGTCTCCATTATTAGTACAACACTGTGAGAAATGAATACGACCTCGAGGCATCTTTGTTTCTGTCCCCCTAAGGAAGGTTTCTGGACATATTAATGTCAAGGTTGGCTTCTTACGAAGATAGGAAGGAGTGATGTATTTTAGGCTTGACCAACCCTAAGGCGACACTCTCTAAGTTATGTCATGAATTTTAAAATAATGGGTTATTTTGCAGTGGATAATTGCATCTTGATCAAACTAGCGGTAATTTATTTTTAAAAGAGAAAATAAATAGTTATTTTAAGTTTTAAATAATAAAGATAAGATTGTTTATAAGCTATCTGAATTTAACTTGATCGACCATAAGGTGACACTTTATTTATTGGGTAGTTTTATCGTGGAATAGTAAATGCTAGTTTATGTGTTTTAATTGTTGCATTCATGCATTATATTTACTTTCCAAATAATTGATATTTTTCAAGTAGTAATATTATTGTATTTTTATTTTCAATCATAAAATGTTGCCACCCTATTACTTTCTCATTATGTGCCCGATCATGCATCAAATGATTGATGATCATATAAGCAAAGTTAAACTTACTGAAGAGGATGAAGGAGGATGGATAAGTTCAACTTTATTCATTTTTCTGGCTAAAAATCTAAAACATATTTTTAATGAAAGACGACCTACCATCATGGGATGAAAGGAAGGAGGAACATGAAACATATGATGATTGGATGAGGTCAAATCACATGGCAAGATTTTATATTCTTAGTACCATGGAAGAAAAGTTGAGGAAAAAGTTCAAAGATATTAAATATGCTCATGATATGTGGGGTGCTATCTATGAGGATATATAGACAAGACCACATTCGCGAAAAAATGTAAATATAATTTGCCTTTACCCTAAGCTTAATAGTGGATTATAATGTATCATTATGAATCTTTGATTTAGAAACCACTAATCATATTTTTGTTCTTCTTTACTGACACTTGAGCAATCAAGAGGAACTTAAAGATGGAGACAAAAAGACTAGAAAGAAGAGAGAGAAAGCATTGAAGAAAGTCCATTTATTTTTAAAATTATTTATTTTATTGAAAAACTTTATTGTTGTTTGAACAATGTTTTAGTTTGTTTCTTTTAGTATTTTGAATTATATTGCATGTATTGACTTTAGAATATTTTATTTATAGTTTGATTATTCTTAATTTTTCCTTAGACATGCAAATTGAATATTCAGACTTTAACGCTTTCAATAATTGAACAAACGCTAAATAACTCGGAATTATTTAAAGTAGCTAAACCGAAAGGAAACAAAAGACAAAAAGTCTCAAATGAGGATGACACATATCTTTGGCATCTTAGACTTGGTCATATAGGACTAGACAAGATACATCAGTTAACAAAAGATGTACCTTTGTTTCCAGTTTGTGAATCTTGTCTGGAAGGCAAAATGATCAAACGTCCTTTCTCAGCGAAAGGCAACAGAGCTAAAGAACCTTTGCAGCTTGTACACAGCGATGTCTGTGGTCCAATCAATGTACAAGCACAATGTGGGTATGAGTACTTCATCACTTTTATTGACGATTACTCAAGATATGGTTATACTTGCTTAATGCTTATGAAATCTGAAACCTTTGGCAAGTTTCAAGAATTCAAAGCTGAGGCTGAGGAGCAATTAGGTAAGACTCTTAAAACACTTTGATCAGATCGAGGTGGTGAATATTTGGATTTAGAATTCAAAGACTTTATGCTGGAGCATGGTATTCTATCCCAACTCATAACCCCTGGAATGCCATAGCAAAATGGTGTTTCAGAAAGAAGAAGCATAACCTTGTTGGACATGGCCAGGTCTGTGTTAAGCTACTCTTCACTTCCTCTCTCATTCTAGGGATATGCACTTCAAACGAAGACTTACATTTTGAATATGGTTCCATCTAAGACCATAAGCAAAATGACACTAGAACTGTGGAATGGAAACAAACCTAGTTTGCACCATTTCCGCATTTGGGGCTTTCCTGCTCATGTTCTTAGACCTAAATCAGGGAAACTTGATTCGAGGTTTGAAGTGTACATTTTTGTGGCTACACATTAGAAACAATAGGCGGTTACTTCTATAGTACTAAGGACCAAAAGGTATTTGTTTCAATAAATGCGACATTCCTTGAACACGACTATAAATAACTGTAAACCTCGAAGCAAAGTAGTATTGGAGGAACTCACAGTTGATAAGGTTCCATCACTTTCATTGTCATCATTAAATGATAAACGAAAAATCGAGGAAACCATTATTCTTGAAAAGGAAACCCCAGTGCAACGTCGTAGTGGGAGGATGGTGAGACAATGTGTTTGCTATGAACATGAGGCACATGTCCTTGTTTCTGATACAGACAAGGATGATCCATTAACCTTCAAAGAGGCTATGGATGATCCTGAAAAGGAGAAATGGAAAGAAGCCATGAACCAAGAAATGGAATCCATGTATTCCAATTCCTTCTGGGAACTTGTAGACCCACATGAAGATGTCATGCCCATTGAGTGTAAATGGATATGCAAGAAGAAAAGAGGTGTAGATGGGAAAGTGGAGACTTTCAAAGCTAGGCCAGTAGCCAAAGGTTACACTTAAAGAGAAGGTGTTGATTATGAAGAAAAAAATATCCTGTTGCCATACTGAAACCCATTCACATCCTTTTATCCATAGTTGCCACATATGATTATGAGATATGGAAGATGGAAGTTAAGACAACCTTCCTTAATGGCTATCTTGATGAAAGTATGTATATGGTACAACCATAAGGGTTCATCAAGATTGGGGAAGATCAAAAGGTGTGTAAGTTGCTGAAATCCATTTATGGATCAAAGCAAGCATCTATATCTTGTAATATCACATTTGATGAAACAATTAAAAAGTATGGATTCGAACAGAATGTCGACGAAGCAGTTGTATATAAATATATCAAAGGAAAAGTAGCGATTTTCCTAGTTTTTTATGTGGATGACATTCTCCTTATTTGCCACAATGTAGAGACACTGTAAAGAAGTGGTTAGCCAAAATTACAAATGAAAGATTTGGGCAAGGCGAGCTATGTTATGGGAATCCAAATCCTGAGGGATAGGAAGGACAAGATCTTGGCACTTTCTCAAGCTAATTATATAGATAAGGTGCTTGAAAGGTTCTCTATGGAGAATTCCAAGAAAGGTCACTTACCGACTAGACATGGAATTACTCTTTCCAAAGAGCAATGTCCGAAGACACCTCAAGAGGAAGAGGACATGAGAAAGTATCCCTATGCGTCAGCAGTTGGGAGTCTTATATATGCTATGTTGTGTACTAGGCTTAACATATGCTATACAATAGGGATTGCGAGTTGTTGTCAATAAAATCTAGGTTCGGAACACTGGATTGCAGTAAAGCACATTTTCAAGTATCTTAGGAGAACGAGATATTATATGCTTATATATTCAGGAGTGAATTAAACCCTACTGGATACACTGATTCTGATTTCCAATTAGACAAAGACAGTCGTAACTTGACGTCTGGGTCAGTATTCACTCATGGCGGAGGAGTTGTAGTCTGAAGAAGTATTAAACAATCTAGTATAGTAGATTCAACAGCGACAGCCGAGTATATAGCGGCTAGTGAAGCAGCTAAGGAAGCAGTTTGCTTCAGGAAGTTCTACACTGATCTGGAAGTAGCTCCAGATATGGATAAGCCACTAATCATGTACTGTGACAAAAGTGGAGCAGTAGTTAATTCCAAGGAACCTAGAAGCCACAAAAGAGGAAAGCATATAGAAAGGAAATATCATTTGGTTAGAGAGATTGTGCACATAGGTGATGTGATTATTATGAAGACAGCGTCAGAACAAAACTTGGTTGACCCGTTTACCAAGACACTTCCTGCAAAGTCCTTTATGGGTCATGTATGCAACATGGGATTAAGGGAGATGTCTCACTTGCTTTGAGGGCAAGTGGGAGAATGTTAGGATTAATGGCCTAAAAGCATGTATAGACATTTTATTGATTTAAATAAAAGTAAATTTTATTATGTTTGAATGTTATAATTAATGTTTGAATTAATTATATAATAATATCAAGAAAATTCCTTATTCATTCATGAGAATAGGATCTTGTATTAGTACGAGAGAATTAAGATCATATATAATGAATAAAATAGTTAGTGTGTACCCTAATTTCAGCACGAGTCTTTTCACTTAGCTTGTGTACAACTGACAAATAAATACATGGAAGAAATAACAAAGGAGTCAATTTATTATCCAAAGTAGACAACACGATTTTCATGATGGTGATATAAGTTAGGGATGCATAAGTTGAGAAGCGCAAGCATATAATATTCATAAGGCACGACCTCCATAGTACGAGCTCAAAGAAATATCCAGCCTGTGGTAACTTGGATATAGAGTGCATCTGTGGATGCCTGAATACCCGGATATTTTATACGATCATTTATGGCCAACCTGTGATATTTAATGTCCCAGATATTAGGAGACCATTTATTTCATGATCAGATCACAACCTAGTATAAATGGGAATATTTCATATTAAATGTAATAAATATGTAAATCCGTGATTGACTTAGGCAGTTACCCAAACCTGTCCAAGGAATTTCTCTATAAATACTGAGAATATTGGATAGGAAGGGGGATGATTATTCTGTAATACTGAAACTCTGCCAAAACAGAGAGAGAAAAGCAGTAATAATAAAGACGCATGGACTAGGTGGATTTTAACCACTGAACCACGTAAAAAGATCAATGTTCTTCAGAGTTAATTTCTTATTTTAGTTTATCATCAAGCACTAATTCAACCCTGTTATTTTCTGAATTCACTGTTGGCGAAAAACCGCGTCAACAATTTGGCGCTTTCATTGAGAGTTGAGATTAGTGCTTTCATGAAAATCCCAATCAAATCTCATCATGGTGGTCACTCGCTCAATGCACGACAATGAGATGGAACATCCTGGTGGGCAGGGGGCCCACCATATCGCTGTTTCAAATGAGCATGAAGCTGAATTTTAGCAACGACCGGGAAAGCAACCGGTGGGCCACGATGATACTGGGAGTTCAGCGCCATTGCCGCCGTCCAAACCCAGACTACTTAACTGCGGTAGAAATGGAAAACATGCAGTTAAGAAGCCATCTTGCTAAGGCAAACAGGCAAATTGAGGAGGTTTTGGCTCAGTTACCCCCTCTTGCAATCGACGTTAATGTCAGAAAGAGGCAAAGTGGGTCTCATAAGTCCCACAGGAATAACCGATCCAAACCAAGCCGGTCAGTTAGAACTGCCACCCCAAGTTCTGTGCCCACAGTGCGAGATCGCCAAAATGCTCAACCTAGTGGTCCTTCCAGGGGTCATCGACATGTCAGTCAATCGGTTAGAACTGCAACCCCAAGTTCGGTACCTTCATCGCACGCGCCTGAAAATATCCACGACAACCCATGAGGAGGGGCCAGAGCAGGCTCATAGAGACAAAATGTTCTAGCCAACCCTCATGCGTAACGATCAGATCGCCAGACACAAAGAGCTAGAAATGGTGGGGCGGAGCGAGCGCGGGCTAATTTAGTTTGCCCTGATGGGACAAGAATTGCCTCACCAGTCAGGCATCCCCCATCACCCATAAGACATCCGACACTGCCTCGTTCTGCATGGGACATTCCTGCTTATGGAGACAGTAGGAAAAATCCTCCTCCATCTGCCCCTACTTATGTCCCGCAGACACGTGTCAATAATCCAGATCCTCAGCCTTAACTGCGAGAAGTAAGCTTCGCAAATGGAAGTTATTGGATTGAAAGTCATCGAAGTGGCAGGTCTGAGGGCGATATGAGAAACCATCTAAGTTTGGCACAGAGTCCTCGATACGATCAACAGCCTGATCTGCGAGGTCACCTAAATTCATAGAGAAGAAATTGAGCCCGAAATGAAGGAGTCAGTTACACTCGTCAAGGGGGAGGTCCTTCCAAAGTACGTGATAACGGGAATGTCCCACAAAACCAAGCCTGAACTTGGAGGGACAACAACCCACCGAACGCGTACGTTAGGACAAGAGCTGTTGAATAGCCCCAGAATAACCAAGGAACCAGGGACTAAACCCTTGAAAGGCTAGCCCAGATGGAGGAGTTAATGAAGAAGCTCCTATCATAAAAAGAGAAAGATGAGTGTGATTTAGAGGATGAGCTCGAGCTTTTCACCCTGAATATTGCGGCGACTACATATCCACTGGGTTTCAGAATGCCTCATTTGTCAAAGTTTGAGGAGATGGAGATTCGTCTGATCACCTGGGGATGTTCAACACCATAATGATGGCCCACAACATCAGGCCCGAGCTAAGATGCCTTATATTCCCCTCGACTCTGATTGGGCCAACTAGGCAATGGTTCAAACAGTACAAGAGGCATTCAATCAGCTTGTGGAAGTGTTTTTCCATTTATTTCAAGAGAGCATTCAGGGCTTCTCAAGCAACTCAAATTAAGGCTGACTCTTTGGCTAATGTAAAGCAGCAGCCTGGTGAATCGTTGAAAGTATATCTAAGTAGGTTTGCCAATGTTTTTGTGCGAGCTAGAGATGCTGATGAAAGTTCTAAGCTCATGGAAATGAGGATGGGAATCCTTGTTGGAGGCGACCTGTGGCAATAGCTACAGAGTAAAGGAGTTAATACTGTGGACAAGTTCTTGAAACAAGCTCAAAGGTGGGTTAACCTAGAAGAGGCACGAGCTTTCATCGCAAGAACCAGCCAAGTCCCTCTCCATCCCGTTAGAGCGGTAACAGATGTTGTAGTTACGCCTCAAACCATTGCCCAGAATAACCAAGGGGGAAATAATAAGAGAAAGGGAAATGGTGAGGGCGACCAGAACGGAACAAAGAAAAACAAGTCCATGGAGAAATTTAAACCGGTCTACACAACTTATATCGATCTCACGGATACTAGAGAACGCATCTTCTTAGCTAATTCTACTCGCCTTCCATGGAAGAATCCAGAACCGTTAAAGAATCAAAGAGCGACGAGAGATCCTTCAAATTTTTTTCGATTCCATAATGATATCAGTCATAATACTGATGACTGTAGATAGCTGAAGGATGAGATCCATACTCTCATCAGGGCAGGACCTTTGGCTCAGTATGCCCGGAATCGAGTGACTCCCAGTCATCTTGTTAGACAAAACACTCCGTCAGCTCTTGAAGCTCTAGTGAATCAAGCTGGAGCTCAGATGAATCAGGACAATCCTCCTCCGATAACAGGAGGAGATATAGCCACTATTTTAGGAGGACCTCATCTGGCAGGTATGAGCAGAGGTGCCTAGAAGAGGTATATCAACGAACTGAAGTCACATAACGGAGTGGAGTTCATCCCGGAGCAATGGTTATCAAAGCAGCAACGATTGGAAAAAAAAACCAATCATTTTTACGGAGGAAGATGCCAGCCATGTCCAGTTCCCACATAACAATCCTCTAGTCATAACAGTTCAGCTTATGAACCAGAGAGTCAGGAGGACACTAGTAGATAATGGAAGTTCTGTGAATCTACTTTTTTGGTCCACCTTAGAAAAAATGGGATTGTATGTAACCGAGCTGAAGGCAACTTCAATGATTCTATATGGTTTTTTTGGTGAAGGGTCGGTTGCTATAGGAACGATCGAATTAGTGCTAACATTGCGTGAAGGTCCATGAACTGTCTCCAAGCTACTTGAGTTTGTGGTCATCGATTGTCCAGCTGCGTACAATGCAATTTTGGGCCGACCTACGTTGATGGCATTTGAAGCTATAACCTCTATCCGCCACCTAGCAATCAAATTCCCCTCATCTACGGGAATATGCACTGTCAGAGGTGATCAGCTCGCTGCCAGGGAATGCTATAGCATTTCTATGAAGGGAAAATCACAACCCGGACAGCAAGCGATGGCCATAAGTGACAGAGGTGAGGAGTCCCAGGAAGTTGAAGTTGCCCGCGGGATGGAAGAACCTCAAGACACAAAGGATAGTGACACCGCCCTAAGTCATGATATCGATCCACGAATGGCCGAGGACAGATTAGAGCTCCAAGCTATTGAGGAGCTCGAGGAAGTAAACATAGATCCCAAAGATGCTTCAAGAGTCGTTAAGATTGGAAAAAATCTTGGTGATGATAGGAAAAAGGAGCTGGTTAAATTTTTACAAGGGAATCTGGATGTTTTCGCCTGGTCCCATGAAGATATGGTGGGAATAAGCCCGAGTGTGATCATGTACACTCTAAACTTGGACAAAAGCATGCCTGCAAAATCCCAGAAACAGAGGCATTTGGGAACAGTTCGATCTGAAGCACTGGAGGAAGAAGTAGCTTGGCTATTAAAATATGGGTTTATTCGTGAAGCAAAATATCTGATCTAGGTCGCGAATCCTGTCCTGGTCCCGAAGCCAAACGGAAAGTGGTGAACTTTCATCGATTTCTCCGACCTGAACAAAGCTTGTCCTAAGGATTTCTTTCCATTGCCGAGGATTGATCAGTTGGTAGATGCCATTGCAGGACACGAGCTCATGTCCTTCATGGATGCGTATTCTGGATATAACCAGATCGCGATGAATCCTACAGACCAGGAGCATACTAGCTTTATGACTCCAACTAATGTATATTGTTATAAAGTTATGCCCTTTGGGCTGAAGAACGTCGGAGCTACCTACCAACGGTTAGTCAACATAATGTTCATTGGTCAGATCGGGAAAAATATGGAAGTGTATGTCGATGATATGCTAGTCAAATCCAAGACTGTCGATAACCATGTATCCGATCTAAATGAATGTTTTGAGATCTTGAGGAAGTATAATATGAGGCTGAATCCCCATAATTGTACTTTCGGAGTGGCGTCAGGAAAATTTCTGGGATTCATAGTTAATACAAGGGGGATAGAGGCGAACCCAGATAAAATCAGATCATTATTGGAAATGCCTTCGCCTAGCTCGCGTAAAGAAGTTCAGAGCTTGACTGGAAAGGTGGCAGCCTTAAACCGATTTATTTCAAAATCCACTAACAAGTGCTTGCCATTCTACAACTTGCTCAGAGGAAACAAGAAATTTGAATGGACTGAGAAGTGCGAGCAGGCATTCCTCGACCTAAAAACGCACTTGGAAGAGCCCCCGGTATTGTCTAAGCCTATGTCTGGAGAGCCCCTGTTCCTTTATTTGGTCGTGACAGAAAATGCAATTAGTGCCGTGTTAGTTCGGGAAGAAGACCGCGCTAAAAAACTGGTGTATTATATAAGTAAAAGACTTCTCGAAGATGAATCACGGTATCCACTTATAGAAAAGATAGCATTCTGCCTAATATTAGCTTCCAAGAAGCTTAGACCATATTTCCAGTCCCATTCAATCCACGTCATGACCGACCAACCTCAAAGGCAGGTATTACAAAAACTTGAAACATTGGGACGTCTTTTAAAATGGGCGGTTGAACTCAGCCAGTTCGAGATACTGTACGTACCACGGACCTCGATCAAAAGTCAAGCCCTTGCTGATTTTGTGGCTGAATGGACCGAATTTCAAGAGGAGCTTTTTAAGGAACCGATGCAGGAGTTGTGGAAAATATTCGTAGATGGCTCATCGAACGAGAATGGATCTGGATCTGGGATCATATTGATCTCTCCAGAAGAGCATCGATTCCATACAACTCTGAGATTCGCATTCGAAGCATCTAACAACAAAGCCGAATATGAGGCCTTGTTAGCCGGACTTAGAATGGCAAAGGAACTGAAGGCAAAGGTCGTCCAGTGCTATAGCGATTCCCAACTCGTGGTCAATCAGGTGTTGGGGGAATATCAAGCGCGTGGTACCAAGATGGCGACTTACCTAGCTAAGGTGAAGGGAGAGCTATCAGAATTTGAATACAGTATTGTTGAACAAATCCCTCGTGAGTAGAACTCTAATGCTGACGCTTCGGCAAGGCTTGCCAACACCAAGGAAGTTGAGACTTTGAATGTAGTACTAGTGGAATTCTTGGAGAGTCCCAGCGTGGCAGAAAAAACAGTAGAGGTCGAGATGATTGACACAAGGCCGACTTGGATGACCCCCATAGTGGAATATCTTATAACAGGAAGGCTACCTAAGGAAAGAAAGGATGTGAGAAAAATACTCTATCAAGCTCCGAGGTATGTGATAGTGGATGGAACATTATACCGACGTGGTCATTCACTACCTTTTCTACAGTGTACTCTACCTGAGGAGGCTAAAACCATTCTGCAAGAGTTGCATGAAGGCTTTTGTGGAGATCATGCTGGGGGCAAAGCCTAGCCTAAAAAATATTAAGGCATGGTTATTTTTGGCCCATTTTAACAAAAGATTCCATCTCCCATGTTCATAAATGCGACAAATGCTAGTGCTTCACCACAGTCGCACGAGCTGCTCCAGTCGAGCTAATGATGATCTCATCCCCGTGGCCATTTGCAGTATGAGGAATTGACTTAATAGGATCCTTACCTATGGGAAAGGGAGGAGTTTGTTACGCGGTAGTGGCAATTGATTATTTCACGAAGTGGGTAGAGGTCGAGCGTTTGGAAACCATCACTTCAAAGAGATTCCTAGACTTTGTGGTAAAAAGCATTGTATGCCAATTTGGGCTTCCTTAAAAGATTGTGTCAGATAATGGAACCCAGTTTGACAGTGATCTCTTCACTGACTTCTGTGAAAAGCACGACGTTATTAAAAGTTTTTCTTCGGTAGCATATCCACAAGCCAATGGACAGGTCGAGGCTGTGAATAAGACCCTAAAGGTGAGCCTTAAGAAAAGGTTAGATGAGGCCAAAGGAGTCTGGCTTGAGCAGCTCCTGCAAGTACTTTGGGCATACTGAACGTCCCACAGGACCTCTACAGGGCACACTCCTTTCTCCTTGACCTTTGGAAGCAAGGTCGTCCTTCCCGTTGAAGCAAAGGTAGCCATGCACAGACTAAGGACATTAAGCCAGGAGCAGAATGATGAGCTACTTAACACACTCTCAACCTGATTGATGAGAAACGAGAGGATTCACAGTTACAGCTCGCACATTACCAATAGAAAATCACTCGTTATTTTAACTCTAAGGTCAAAAGACGTAGTTTTGGATTGAGCAACCTTGTTCTCCGAAGGGTTTTTTTGGCAAACAAGGATCCCAAGGACGGCGCTTTAGACCCGAACTAGGAAGGACCATATCAAATCGTGGAAGTTTTGCGTGAGGGAACTTTCAAGTTAGCTCGGCTTAGTAGAGAAACAACCCCACAGACCTGGAACGCCATGCACATAAAGAAGTATTACCAGTAGTATAACCATCCATGTAAGGCTTAGTTATAAACGCCATTTCATTAAATAACGGGGGATTATTATGTAATTTTTCTTGTTAGCGTGGTTTTAAATAATTTTTCTTTATAAGGTTATTTATAAATTAGCTCATGTATAGATGTTTGTAAAAGCAACCAAGAAAGTATTTACATTCTAGTTACTTGGGGGGCATATAACCCGAGGTGGATTAGAACAAGGTTACCGATTGAGTTTAAATTACTACTATCCTGGATACAACCAGGTACAAAACTATCCTGGATACAACAAGGTACAAAAATATCCTGGACACAACCAGGTCAGAAACTTAGAAGCTTGGAAAATTGATTATTCGACGGCTTTTTAAGAGCTCGAGGTGTCAATAAACCTAGCACGAACTAAGTTTAAATCACTTAAAACCCTGGATACAGTAGGTCCGAGACTTAGAAGTCAACAAAATTGAATATTCGAGGGCTTTTCTAGAAGCTCGAGATGTCAATAAACCCACACGAACTAAGTTTAAAATATTTAAAATCCCGGATATAACCGAGCCCAATGCCTGACACTTAACATGTATGATATAAATCAACACATTAAGTTTGCATATAACCGAACTCAAAATATCTATCCCAATCTAAAAATTGATTCCTAAAATCTCGATTGTACAAGCCTAAGAAAGCATAAACATGAGAGATAGTCAAGGGAAAGACAAATAGATTAAAAGTTAGATATATAAACTGAAATTCAATTTGTCCTGAGGAGAGAAACCCCGAACTAAGGCCAAGGGCAATTGTTTACAAACAAATAAAAAAAAAACACAAAGACTTCATTGAGCCCTCGAGGACACTCTGAGGACATAACCTCCCCGATCTCCTGCTTGCCCGCTGTAGAAGCGTCCCCTATATCCGATGGCTCTTGCAAGATTCAGGCCTTGAATTTTTTGAGGTATGGATCCCACAACTCGGGAGCCATGAAAGAAAAGTTTCCATCCTGGTTAAAAGCCCAACAATGGTACAACATGTCTTCCATGGAGGACAGTGAGGTTGCCTTCTCTTCTTTATCTGCAGCCTTGGCCTCTAGCTGTTTTGCTTTGGCCTCAAAAACTTCGACCTGGAGAGCAACCAAGGCAATCTTTGTGGCGTGCTCTCTTTCTTGAGACGATGCAAGGGCGAACATGGAATCATACTCACTCTTTTGAGCAGCTTCAAAGGCAGCTTTGGTGGCTTGCTCGCCTTCTTGAACAATGGTCTTGGCGGTATTGAGTTCAGCTTGGAGTTCGTCATTTCTAGCCCTAACTCGGGCTATACTGCGGTGCTAAGCCAAGGTAGACTGCAAAATAAAAAGGCAAGTTAGATGTATACTTTGGCAAGATGAAAATAAAAATGTCACTAAGGAATGGTTTCTTACTGTGAGGGTCATCCCCAAGGCTGACTCCAAGACGTTCTCTGGGCTCCGTTCCTCTATCGTCCTCAGGTCCCTTGGGCTAGCTTTATAAGCGTGCCCCACCATGTGGCTCGCTGTCTTGTAGAGGATTCCCTGAAAGGCTTCGGGGATCTTCTCTAGATCCTGGGGATCAACTGGGATGCGCATAGTAGCAGCTGGGGCAGGAGGAGCTGGGGGATCAGCTTGTATTACCTGATCCCGAGAATATGTGAACCGAGGAGGAGGGGGAGGATGAGGAATCCTCTTCTCAGTCATAGTAGATGCTGGAGCTGTCGAGCTCGCGCCTTTCCCCTTAGCAGGGAATTTGGAGGTATTTCCTGCCGCAGGAGGGGATTTCTTTGTAAATCGGGGCCTTTTCACTACAGGACCCGAGTCGAATTTCCTGCTCTGAAAGCTGTACGGAGGTCAGGAACTCCGGGTCGTTCCATCTCGTCATATAAAAAGAAAAAAAAGGGGATTAGTTCACAAGTAAAGTCAGAAACATACACAAAGGAAATAAATAAAGGTCCTACCCTCTGGGCTGGGGGAGGATTCTATTATCACGACCTCCGGCCTTGGGACTACTGGAGGAGAAGGGGAATCTAAGTCTAATGTTTCTTGGACTCTAGGAGGGTCGGGCTCAGGTTCTACCTCGGGGCTAGACTCGTCTACATACTGCCTAAATCCAGGGGCAGAGGTGCCCTGGAGCAAAGAAGGCCATGACCTATGATTGGTCCCATACTCCTAAAAAATGGCTGACCTAAAATTTAAGGTGTTATCTACAACAATAGTGCCCTTAGGGTAACAAGTATCATGGCGCAACACTAAGTGGTCCATGCACTGCAGTAGGGTAATGTTGCAGTCTAGATTGTTAGGGTGACGGTGGACGAGCTGATTTGGGTTAAATCTAACTAACCTAAAATTAGCAACAACCCTATCTAGTTCCCTATAAGGGTAAGGGTTACCTTGGCCGGAGGGGCCGGCTGCTGCCCCCGACGCAACCCGTTTTAAATCAGGTTCCCGAGCAGCCTCAGGAACCCGCCTCTTTCGCACAGAAGGTACTTCGTCCTCCTCTTGCTCCTCGCCTTCAGCAGCTGCTGAATCCTCTTCTTGAGAAGGCGAGAGCTCATGGACTATCAAAAGGGTAGCCTGGGTCCTTCTTAAGGCCAACGCTTGGCCTTTGCCAATCAACTTACACGCCAGCATTGTGGCATCATTCACGAGCTGGCGGTAGTCCTTCTCGCTGGGTGGGATCCCAGACAGCATTTCATACTGACCCCCGAGGGTCACTAACTTCCCTGTCCTTGCGAATATGGCTGTGTAAAAAATAAACTCAATTAACATATGCACAAGGAATATGTCTTGAAAAGAGAATAATTTTACGAGTTGAGATAAAAAAAAAACTTACAAGGACGGTTGAAGTATCAATGCTCACAGTTTCGGAACCCATTCGACATAAAGAACTGGTCCTTGTAGTCGTTGGGGTGACTTGGGAGCTCGATGACTGAAGCAAAGTTTGGGAATCTGGTGAGGCAGTAGAATCCGTCACCTTGACCCTTTTGCTCTGGGATGGCTTTTAGGCAAAAGAAGTACATAATATCTACTGGAGTGGGGACCTCCCACTCGTGCTTCAAAAATAGGTATTTCAGCCCCGCCAAAAGCCTGTATGAATTTGGGGGGAGCTGAAAAGGTGCCAACTTCACATAATTCAGGAAGTCAGCAAAGTACTGATCCAGGGGAAGGAAGGTCCCCGCCTTTAAATGCTCGCCACTCCAGGTCCCGAAGTCATCCTGGAGAGGTGCACAACTCCGTTCCCCTTCGAGCGGAGGTTGGGCAATAAGGACTCCAGACCTGACCTCGATATTATGGCTCAGCATAATTTTGTCGACCCTTCCTTGGGTCGTAATCTTGGAAGCGATTGTCTCTGCCTCGAAGAACGCATTGGGTTCAACCACAACTTCCCTCTCCACCACTAGGCTGAAGTGAGGAAGAGGAGATTCTGAGGCGATCTATTTCCCCTTGTTTGTTTGTTGAGCAGAAGAGCTGGGTGCATTATTCTTTGGTGTGTTATTCTTGGGTGCCATTAGATCGCCTAACGAGCAACAATGACGAGTTACTTAGTAGGCGACCTAAGAGTTTGTATAGGTTATGACACGGATGTACGGAGGAGAATGATGTCTCTGATATCCGAGATGAGTTAGTCTAAGCCCGCTGCATGATTCCACGCGCTACCCTATGCTACGTGCCTCGGTTTCCCAACAGACCCCTAATGTTTAGGGATCCGTGTGTCAGAAAATCCGACCACTACTGCCCTTGGGGGGCAGTCTAGAGCAAAACCACCCAAGAAGTGTGTTCCCTAAGTAATCTAGTTTCGAACCCTAACAACCTTTCATCTTCTATATCCTGAATGGGTATTTCCTAAAATTCACCATAAGTTGCCCAAATTTACCCAGAAATTACCCAGTTTTATGAATATCATAGTTTTAAGAGATATTTTAAGACCTACTCAGTAAACCTAAGTCGAAGCCTATGTGCCAAAAACATTTAGAAAACAACCTAATATTGACTACGGTGAAGTGTGGATGAGCATGGTAAATAAAACACAGAAATCAGTAAAGAAAAAGTTTCTTCGAAACAAAAAGACTTACAGTGTGTTTTTTGATAGAAGAAGTAGATTTTGCAAGGGAGAGTTCCTGGAAGACTCCTGAGCAATTGAGTAACTGGGTTTCGGAGAGTTTTTGCAACAGATGGTTTTTGGGTTTTCTCTGAGAAAGAAGAAAGGTTTGAAAATGCAGAAAAGAGAAGATGAAGAAAGATTTCTAATAAAAGGTGGTGAACTATGGAAATTGTCTACCCTATTTATACGTAAACGGCATAGATCAATTTGAGCCATTCGATTTGGTCAGTACAAGATCCAAGGGCTATGTTTCAAAGGACAAAACAGCGGGAAAAAGGTGACAAGACAATTATTACAGTCCTCTAAACCCGAATAGACACCAATTATAGTGTTCCACGTGTCCAGTACTCGAGTAGTGGGCAGGCATGGTTTATTGCAATAGAAGTCTACAAGTCCCTACTGTGTAGGTCAGAAGGTGACGTCATAAACCATGAGCAGGGACTTGGGGGGCAAATGTGTACCCTAATTTTAGCACGAGTCTTTTCACTCAGCTCGTGTACAGCTAGCAAATAAATACATGGAAGAAATAGCCAAGGAGTCCATTTATTATCCACGTAGACAGCATGGTTTTCATGATGGTTATACGAGTTAGGGATGCATAAGTTGAGAAGTGTGAGCTTATAATATTCATAAGGCACGGCCTCCATAGTACGAGCTCGAAGAAATATCCAGCCCGTGGTAACTTGGATATATGGCGCATCCGCGGATCCCCAAAGACTTGGATATTTTATACGATCATTTATGGCCAGCCTGTGATATTTAATGTCCCAGATATTAGGAGACCATTTATTTCATGATCATATCACATCCTAGTATAAATGGGAATATTTCATATTAAATGTAATAAATATGTATATCCGTGATTGACTTAGGCTGTTACCCAAACCTATCCAAGGAATTCTCTATAAATACTGAAAATGTTGGACAGGAAGGGGGATGATTATTCTGTAATACTGAAACTTTGCCAAAATAGAGAGAGAAAATCAGTAATAATATAGACTCGTGGACTAGGTGGATTTTAACCACTGAACCACGTAAAAAGATCAGTGTTCTTGAGAGTTAATTTCTTATTTCGGTTTATCATCAAGCACTAATGCAACCTTGTTATTTTCTTAATTCACTGTTTGCGAAAAACCGCGTCAGCAATTAGAACATATTAAAGTATGGAATCTTTAATGAATGGTTACTAGTGCGGTTTACTAAGCATACAAGATGCAAGTGATCTAGATTCGGATTACTGATGTGGATAAACATCTTAGTAAAGGTGTTGTATATAATAGAGATTATATATGACCTGACCGATGATAATTAATTATCTTTATAAACTTGTCGTTTGACATAAATATTTAATTCTTATCATAATAGATGATCATTTGATCAGTCTAAATCTTGAGTATTCATGAACTCTTGTTTGTGTTTATTGGATCTTTTGATTTACTCGTTAATGTTTCTCAGAATAATGAGGCTAATGACTTTTGTTTTGGAGATTCAATATCATGAATGGCTGGGAACATGATTTACAATAAGGGAATCCATACTTTCCTAACAGATCGAATATTGGTTCCCTTAAGGGTTAATTTTGGAACTGAATAGTTATTGAGCTCAAATCTATAATTTGATTATAGATTAATTATTCGCTAGTGAATTAATGCTACTTAAGGATCAAGAGATAATTAGAAGGGTAAAACGATTTTTTTGACCAGCTCTAATTAACGAACTAATAAATGGAGGACAAAACTACATTTATTTATTATATCAATGAACTACCAGAGAAAACTTTGTAAATATAATTCTATAAATACTTAGAGTGAAATTCCATATTTATAGGGGAGTACTCATGGAATTAATAAATAAGATTATTAGATTAAAGTGTTTAATTAATAATCTAGTTTATTGGAGCTTCGTATTATATATCTATGGTCCCCAGATCACATATGTCCTACACTGTCAAGGGAAAGGATGTCAAAAGAAAGATTTGTAGAGTGAAAGACTTAATTGCAAATGAATTAATTTTCCATGGCAAGGAAATAATTATGTGATAACTATGGGCAATTGATTAATTATGAATTAATTAACTATTTAACTATATATTTTTTATTTTGAAAAACTATATGTTAAAAATAAATATTAATCATGTTTGGATTAATATAAAGAGAGAATTAATAAGTATCTTATTATATTAAGATTTTTATTTATTTATTTAGAACTGATATTTTAAGATAAAGTTAATTTTGAATTAACTAATATTTATTTTGGGATAAATATATTGTCTTAAATATCGATTAAACAAAAAATGAGAAATTAGGGAGGCCCTAATAGTGTGGTGCGACACACTCACTATACACTGAGTGTGGCGCCACACAAAGGGATATTTGTATCCCTGGGATTGGAAATTTGCATTTCAAAAATTATTTGTTTAATCAGTTATTTAATTATTCTATTTAAATATTATTAAAATTAAATTATTGAATATGTTATAACTGATAAGTTTTATTTTAATTAAATAAAGATTAATTAATTAAGTTAATTATCTTTATAAAACTAAAAGAGTGATACTTTCAGGGATAAGTTGTTAAAGTTTAGACTATCAAATTCTCTCTCTAAAAAGAAAGCGATAATTTTTCCTAAACCTGAAAAACTATTCAATACATCTTCTCTCAATCAAACCTTTCTAGATCTCATGTGTTGAGAACATCTAGAGAGTTCTAAATCAACCTTTTGAATCTTACGTGCCCACACACGTCCTTGTGTGTTTGAGGATTGGCCTGGAAGATCAATGTGTGAGCTTTCAAAATTTGGATCAGAAGATTGTTGATTTATACAAAAGGATTCGTGGGTTCTTGATAGGCTTCAATAGGTAATATCTAATCTATTTGTATGTGATTTAATATATCTATATATGTATGATCTTGTCTGGTATTAATAAATTTTTAAAATGACTTATTCCGCTGCGTAACTCTGATTTACACTTTTAATACCAACACAAACTTGCTAGATTTAATACATAGTGATTTATGTGAATTGAATGGCATGTTGACTAGAGGAGGAAATAGATACTTCATGACTTTTATAGATGATTGTTCTAGATGTACTTACGTGTATTTTCTTAAGAGTAAGGATGATGCTTTTAATACATTTGAAATCTATAAAGCTGAAGTAGAAAATCTATTGGAAAGGAAAATAAAGACTCTTACAAATGATAAAGGTGGTGAATACTTTTTGAATGATTTCAATGTGTTTTGCGAACAACATGACATTATACATGAATGCACTGCACCATACACTCCACAACAAAATTGAATAGCTGAAAGAAAGAATAGGACCATTAATAACTCTTTGCTTTTACATGTTAAATTGTGTTATAATTTGTGGGGTGAAGCTTTGCTTCCTGCATGTCATATATTTTATCGAATTCTTATGGAAAAAGAACAATGTATCTCCATATGAGTTATGGAGAGGAAATAAACCTAATCTAGGCTATCTTAAAGTGTGAGGGTGCCTTGCTTATTGCAAGAGCACGGAGCCTAAAAGGACCGAGTTGGGTCCAAGGGCCGTAAAGTATGCATTTGTTGGCTATGCCTCAAATAGAAAGGCCTGTAGGCCATTACACTTGGAGTCTAATGTGATAATTGAATCAAGAGAATTTGAGTTCTTTGAGAATATGTTATATTGTGACAGTAACTCTCAAAAACCCACAGGTGTTGGAGAATCTCTTAAAGATAAAGATCAAAAGGTTGATGAGAAACCTATATTGCCTCGGAGAAGCCAAAGACTTAAAGAGTTGGGATCAAATGAGATATGTTCTCAAGTGGAGACATTCTACTTAGTAGAGGGAAGCCTTGAAGGAGTCACATGGAAATTTCCAATGGTTCTTTAAGTTGAGGATGATCCCAAAACATTCCAAGAAGCAATGTCTTCAAGAGACTCCATTTTTTTGAAGGAGGCAATAAATGATGAGATGAATTCAATTATTTCAAACCACACATGGGAATTGGTAGCCCTTCCACAAGTTTCAAAACCAATTGGGTGAAAGTTGGCATTTAAGAGGAAATATCACACTTATGGCACATTACAAACCTTCAAGGCAAGACTAGTAGCCAAAGGGTTTAAACAAAAGGAATGAATCAATTATTTTGACAAGTATGCACCGATTGCTAGGAAAACCAATATAAGAGTACTATTTACCTTATCATCAATATATATCCTTTATGTTCATCAAATGGTTGTCAAAATGACATCCCGAAATGGAGATCTCAATGAGGAGATTTATATGGAACAATCACAGGGTTTTGTTTTAAGGGAAAATGAACATAAAGTGTGTAGGCTTTTAAATCATTATATGGTTTAAAGCAAGCATAAAAAAATGGCATGATAAATTTGATAAAGCCATAATTTCGGATGGGTTTAGACACAATAATGTGGACAAGTGCTTATACTCTAAGACTTATGATGACTATGTCATCTTGGTGTGTTTGTATGTTGATGATATGTTGATTTTGAGTAATGAGATGAAATACATAATAAGGTTTAATCTTGGTGTGTAGGCTTGTTAAATAATTATATGGTTTAAAGCTAGCATCGAAAAAATGGCTTGAGAAATTTGATAAAGCCATAATTTCAGATGGGTTTAGACACAATAATGCAGACACGTGCATATACTCTAAGACTCGTGATGACTATGTCCTCTTGGTGTGTCTATATGTTGATGATATGTTGATTTTGAGTAATGAGATGAAAGACATAATAGAAACGAAGAGGTTTCTATCTTCCACTTTCAAGATGAAAGACCTTGGAGAGGTTGATACCATCTTGGGTATAAAAGTGAGAAGAAATAGTGGGGGTTATGTAACGACCCAAAATCACTAATATGGCTTAAGGGCCTTGATTAGTGTGCCGGGAGGGCATAATTGGTTTATGTGTGAATTTATTGATTTAATGTATGATTACATGATAAGCATGCTTGTATGATTATATGAATATAAATGTGATTAAATGTTATACTTGTGAGAACCACATTATTATGTGGGTAAATCTACAGCAGGCGACTTGAGGCGATCTTAGGGAGCTAGATAGCAGGAAAGTCACAACGGGACTTAATATTTGACTTTGGACAAGTCAAGAGGTGTTTTAGGTATCGGGTGGTTATTTAGATTATCGGGTTATGAAAATAAATAATTGGAGATATATTTGAGGTTAGGAAGTCTAGGTGGGAATATTGGGGGATTTTACCATTTTGCCCTCGGGGACGTTCCCGGTACCCCGAGCCTTGGGATTAACTTGATTGCTTAAGGATAGACTTAAGAATATTTTAGAAAAATATGGAATATAGCAAACCGACCCTCTCTTCCTTTCTCTCTTTCTCTCCCAAAGAAGAACATAGAAACATAGAGGTTTTGGCTGGAAATCTAAGAATTGAAGCTGGAGTTTAGAGGATTAGCTCAAGGATTATCAAAGGAACTTAATCAAGGTCGAGTTAAGCATTGAATTCCATTTTCTATGGTTGAAATTCTGTGCTTTTGAGTGTGTTCTAAGAGGTTTTGGGTTTTTGGATTTGAAGATTAAATTGAGGCTGGAACCTTGGAAGTTAGGCCAGAAAACTCTTGGAGGATTGGTTCTGCAACTGAGGTAAGCTCTAATTTAAGGTTTAAAGGTTGAGTTATAGTGTTTCCATGGCTGGGTTTTGAGTTCTTGAGTTAGAAAGTTTTAGTGATTGAAGTGGGTTTTTGATGGGTTTCTAGTCTAGGTTTCAGCTGGGTTGTGTTGTTGGAATCTTGTGGGAAGTTTTTGGGTAATTGAGTTGTGGAATTGGGGTAGTTTTGAGTGAGTTTGCATGAGGTTTGAGAGTTAAAAATGGAGGTTTTTCTGGGTACGAAGGGCTCGGGCCGCGACATAGTTCTTGGTGAGTCGTAGCCCTTCGAAGCTGATGTGTGCTGAGGAGGGAAGGCGGGCCGCGACATGGTCTAAGTAGGGTCGCGGCCCTTACCTGTTTTTGGGAATTGGGAGGCCTCTGGTTGGGGCCATGCCGTAGCATGGGTGGCTAATGTCGCGGCCCTTAAGGGATTTTGGAATTTTGAGATTCTAGGCATGGGAATTTAACCTAGGGTGCTCGGGATTGAATCTTTTACCATGTTTGTTGAAGTTCAATGTTCCGGAGACTAGAACTTTGTCTAGAAGCTCATTTAAGATTGTTGATGGTATCATTTATCTTGGTTGTGACTAGGTGCTAAGCTAGGGCTTGGGGATCGATCGCGCTCAAGGAGCATCGCTCGTAACTAGTTCACTTGGAAGCCAAAGGTAAGAAAACTGCACCTGGTTGTGTATTTGTAATAGGACTAAGAGTTCCCTAATATGTATGCATTGAAAAGGATGGTATTATGCCATGTAAATAGCAAACCAATGTCCTAAGAGTGCCAAAGGTTACACTTGCGCACAGGGCGCGGCTTGGCCACTGGTAGCCGAGGACAGCTTATTATGCACTGAGCTCGGTTTAAGCGGCCGAAGTCAGTGGGGTAAACAGAGGGTGAAACCTAAGTTGTCGGCCCTAGTTATTATGTGATTTGACTGTTATTAATGATTGGTTGCATCTTTGATTCTGATTACATGCTATGTGATTAATGTGGAATGTTAAGTGGTTGATCATGCTTGATGAATTATTCTCTTGATATGATTGTTAAGATGTGTAATATGTTTTCTTGCTGGGCCTTGGCTCACGGGTGCTACGTGGTGCAGGTAAAGGTAAGGGCAAACTTGATCAGCCCTGACTTGGAGAGCTCTATGAGCGGAATGTACATGACCAGCTGCTCAGTCGCCACGGTTGAGAGGATAACAGGAACAGAAAAGCTATAAATGTCTCTTTTGCCTTATAGTTGCTGATGGTAGTCTGTATTTTGGAAATTTTGTAAACTAACCTTTAAACACTGTTCCTTTTTGGGATCCCATATGTAAATTTGTTTAATTATATGAAATGTATCTTTTGAGACCAAAACCATTTTATCCTTAGCACATTTATGGTTTAGTGACACGTTTTGACTAAATGACTTAATTAGCAAGCCTGCACCTTTATAAGTACACAGTGTAGCGGTCCTGGCTATCCAGGGCATTACAGGTTATGTCTTGAGTCAAGCGCACTATGTTGAGAAAGTGCTTGACAAGTTTAGTCATATCAAAATCAAATAGGAAAATACACCATTTGATTCAAGCATAAAGCTTGAAAAAAATAATGGTAGAGCGGTGGTTCAACTTGAGTATGCAAGTGCATTAGGTAGTCTAATGTACGCTCATTATACAAGAGCGAAAATTGCATATGCAGTTAGTAAATTAATTAGGTTTACTAGCAATCCATGGAACATTGGAAAGCAATTGAGAGAGTTCTAGGGTACCTTAAAAGGACCAAGCAGCTAGGCCTTCAATATTTAAAGTTCCCGAAGATACGTGAAGGATATTCCAATGCAAGTTGGATATCAAGTGTGGGAGATAATCTCTCCACAAGTGGTTGGGTGTTTATGCTCAAAGGAGGAGAAATTTCTTGGGGTTCCAAGAAACAAACATGTATTTCACACTCAACAATGGAGGTCGAGTTTATAGCTTTAGCAGAAACCAGCAAAGAGGTCGAGTGGCTTAGAGATCTCTTGTTCGATATCTCAATCTCTGCAGATGAGGTATCGAAGATCTCAATATATTGTGATAGTCAAGCCACACTAGCTATAGCTTATAATGGCATATATAATGGGAAGTCTAGACATATAAGTCTAAGCCATGAACATGTGAGACAATTGATTCGAGAATGAATCATATCAATCTCATTAAGACAAGTGAGAGCATAGCGGAACCACTTACAAAACCTCTTTCAAAGAGGTTAGTAAGTTCTACTTCAAAATGGATGAGAGCAAAACTCTTAGAATAATGTATAACTCCACAAAATAGAGTTATTTTACCACTATTTATAAGCTAATTATTAATAAGTTCTTAAGTTTTTGATGAATTTGTTGAGTTTTTTTTATGTAATTTTGAATTCATTAGGTTTATTTTTATTTTATAGATTTTTGTGTGTTTTTATAGTTATCTTGTTGTAAAATATTGTAGTTTAATTATTTGAATTAGTATTGTGTGATTAGTAGTAAAAAAATGCACGTGTATTGATCTTAAATGTTAAATTAAATTAAGTTTGATTAATATTCTCAAAGAATTAAAATGAATTATTTTATATGTGAAAATATTTAATTTGATTTTATTTTGTTGGAAATTGTTGTATTGTTGGTGCTTGAAAAGCCAAGAAAAAAAGAGAAAAGAAAGTGGCATTATCAAAGAGAAAAAAAATGGCTTTGTTACAAATTAAGGAGCCCAGGCCCAGCTGCTCCCTTCCTCTTAGCCCAGCCCCACGACCCACCTGCAGAGCCAAGGCCCACCTGCTGCTCCCAACCCCAAAGTCCGCCTGCTGTTCCCAACCCCAATGCCCACGCCTGCTGCTCCCTACCTCTCAGCTCCACGGGCCACCTACTCCATCCGAGCCCACCAGCGTCCCAGGCCCATGACCCAGTCACCTAAACCCACACCAGCTTCCTGCACCATTTTCCTTGAGCCCAACAGAATCCCCTTGTCCCACAATGTCCAAAAATGTCACTTTTTACCCAACTTTTCTACACAATTTACTACAAAATCAATCATTACACCCCAAAATTTACCTCCACATATGCCATATTATTATTCATTTAAAATTTAATTTAATAAATTTATTTAATTTAAATTGATTATTTTAACACTTTATTTTGGCTATAAATAGGAAGTTTCAAGAGCATTTTGGGTGTGCTTAACTTTTGGGTTACTATCATCTTTTCTACATTTTCTCTCTTCCTTTTGGAAGACCATTTTGTTCCAAGTATGTATTTCTTTTGTAATATGTTTTGGATTATAGTTATATTCTTCTAATTTTTTTCAAAAGATTATTAAGATCATGATGAAGCAACTTGTAACTAGATAGTATTTATTGTTGTATGTTGATTTCCCTTGTAATGAAACAAAGTTTATGGATTTTTCTTCTTCATATATGTCTTTCATCTTTAATATCTTGTATTTTGGATTGTTAGTTAATGTTTACCGAGTATTTCGGAAACTAGAAATATAATAAGAAATAAGAGCTAGAAAGAAAGGATAAAAGATTAATAAACAAAGTTTTTACGTGGTTGGGTGGTTAATGAGCCTTAGTCCACGAGTCTATTGTATTAGATTTTAGAGAGCTTTTGACAATGGAGTTTTCTGCAAGTTTTACCAAAGTAAATGCTTACAAGAGAAAATCTGGGATCCCCGCTATAGTGCACAGCTAACCCTATTTATAGGCAGTCAGGTGCAGTGGGCTTGGGCCAGACTAATCTGGGCCCAATAGGGATATAATTACGGTTTGCTCGCTAATGGAGTTATAATACAAAGAATGATATATAATAAAATGTAATCATTTGGGCCCATTAGGCCGGCTTAGGCATACCCATGTCTTACAGCTACCCATAGTACGTTAGCTCGGACTGATCCGCATGGGCTTCTAAGGAGATCCTTGGGATAGGATCTGTCAGAGTAGTGGTAGTACTGTTTCCTAGGAACAGTGTACGTTTTGTATGTACCCTTTTCTGCAGGTTAGTTGAGGAGACCAACTTTCGTATTTCTTGGAGACATGTCAGCGTTAGGGAAGATCAGGCTTACCCTATCCGGAAGTTTGGTCCAGGTTTGTTTACCAATGTCCCAGTTTATTTATCGGAGTTTAGGTTCGTTCACCAAGACTCGGGTTCGTTCTCCAAGACAGACATTGTGACACTGAACATCTCCCCTGGATTCTAGACCAAGTCTATTTCCATCGACTAGTTAGTCTGCCACCTCTATTGGCATCCCAGAGGATATAGGTAGGTTGGGACTGGGAAGATGAGTCGGGCCTGCATCATAGTTTCGATTCCCTCGTTATGGTTGCACCCTTCGAACGTTGTGGGGCTTGATGATGATTGGGATGTCAGGACTTCTTCCTTCCCCATTCATTGGGCTCATGATGGGCCCGTACCTCTTTAAGAGGGCCCACAGACCCATTGAGTCAGGCCACGTGTCACGGGTAGAAACACAGGGATAACATTTACCCCCAAGTCTTCATTCGTGTTTGCATGGTGGAGACTTGCCTTACTCTCTCAGATCAAATCCAAATATCCCGGTTTGTTTTCAAGAAGTCAGGTTCATTTACTTAGGGGCCATTTGGGCGATCCCCGTCCTTTCAAATTCTCAATGTTTCAGACACGTGTCTCCAGTTTAAAGATCTGGAAAGAATCTTTTGATTGTCCAAGTGACCGATGGGTGTCAACGTAATTATCGAGACGTCCTGTCTGTACAAAAACGTTTATCAGGTACTCGAGTAGGTTGTTTAATGCTTTTGTACCATTTGGAATCGTTGGATGGGGATAGCCTTGAGATTTTCAACATGGACCGTTGGATGGGGTAGGTGCGAATCGTGGATTGATGAATCCACGATTCAGTGTTCGACTAGGCCAATTGAAGCCTCTGCGTCATCCGGGACCGTCAGATGGGGATAATCTTGGGATCCCCATTGTGGACCGTTGGATCAAATAGTGAATTTCTTTCCTATAAATAGAAAATCATTTTCAAACTTTACACATTTCGTATATTCAGAGCAGAGAGTAAAAAAATTTATGTCCCATTTTGCCGACGAGATTCTCTAACAACTAATTCACCTCCGTGTCCGTCTGTTTCCGACTAGGCCTCTTTCCATTCAGCCATCAGACAACTCACCCCTGGTTCAACCAGTAGATGAATTGCTGCACCATCTTCTCAGATTTAAGGCTGAGATTCTGTCGACTTTTCGCCTGAAACCTTATGAATTTCAAATCCAGTACTCCTTGGTAAGTTTTCTAGTCATTTTTTCATCTGGTTATTCCTTTTTTTTGGTCGTTTTTACTGTAATGCTATTCCTGCGACCATAAAACTATTAGGGTCATGACCATCGTGTAGGGTGGTTCTAGGTATGATAGTGGTAGGCCTGAATTGTAGATTTTATAGGTGATAACTCCTATTAGTTTGGTTGTCCCGGATCAGCTTGGACGCCTCTAGACTGTTTTGGGTGAGTTAGAAAAACCTTTGGTTTTTAGTTCCCGACTAAAGTTCTTGGGATCTTTATTGATCCCTGATCTAGGTCCAGAGGGGACTTCTCCAAGCAGTTTTAGGAGGACCCCCGTACCTCAACCAATTTTCTTCGATTTTGGTGCTAATTTCTTGGTTCTTGTTTTCTTTGTCGTTTCCAGGTCCCTGATCATGAGTCGCAGTATCACTCTTCATCCGGGGGACCTCGTTCAATCGGGACCCATAGTCCTGGAAGGGCACAAACTTCCCACTGGAAAAACATGGGAAATGGGTGGGGAGAAGAATGAGTTCTGGAACTACCGAATGTTGGATGCCCTGGAGAAACACTTAAGAGTGGAGTCGACTCCAGGGATTTTTTTACTACCGATTGACCCAGAAGGAGGAGAAGGCCCATACTGGCGTGGGTGAGTTCGGGGCCTAGAGCATAGGCACATCAGTGCGAGAGCTACTCTCCCACTCCATGATTACTTCACGCGATTCCTTAAATTCACGGGGATCGCGCCGGTCCAGCTTCTGCCCTAACCGTACAAGTTGCTCTCGGGTTGGCGCATATTCTGTGCATCGAAGGAGATCCCAGCGTCTACTCCCGCAGAGGTTTGTACTTTTACATGCTAGAGCCGCAACTTAATTCTAAGGACAAGATGCGGGACGAGTTTTACAGACTGAAATCCCGTGGTATCCACTGGCTCCATTCAACACTTGGAAGCAACCCTCGGATGTCAGAAATTATTGGTTTATGACATCCAGGTTCCTCCTGGAGAAGAACCCCACATTGGTGTTGGACTTCCAGTGCTTGGGTAAGTCACTTCTCTTCCTTGTTGACTTAGTGTTGTTAGCGCCAAGGAACTGAACGTGGGGGGCTTTGTGACCACGGACAACCTTCGTTTGGTCAAGTTGCTTACCGCCCACCAATCGATAGATGCCCCCAGCTTCCGGGGGCTACAACGCGAAAGGGATCTGGCCTTGAGGGAGGAGCTGGCCCTCATTCACATCGAGCCAGTGGAGGTCCCGGCCCGGGCAGACGAGGAGAAGAAGAAGAAAGAGCAGTCCCATCAAGCAGAGAGGGTCACGTTCGAAGAACTGGATGCCATTCTTGAGGGGAGGCAGCCAAACATTGGAACTCTCAGGGCTAGTATTTTGAGGCAAGGTAAAACGCCTCTGATTTTTACTTATGCCCCTCACCTTGAGAGCTTAGCTAAGAATATGCAACGGTATCATCATTATCCACCCGGGACTGTTAGCAACGTGGGGCTTCCTTGCCCCATTGTAGTGGATCTTTTGTCCCTCATGCATTCATCCTGGTTCCTTCAGTATGGTAGGTTTTTAGACCCGGATGACATGGGGGATCGAATTCATGCTTTTGCACTAGGGGAGTTAAGTCGTGCTCGTTCTTTAGATAAGTGTTCATCCCGGAGGACTTTAGACTAGTATTTCTCTTATTTTTTGACTTCTATCCCCATTCACGTATTTTATTGATTAGTTTCCTTTTTCTATCTATCTCAAGTATCTAGAGATGTCCAACCTTGTGGCTAAAATGAAGGAAATGATCGAGGCCAGGGTAGCCGCAGCCAAGGCTTTGGTGAAGAGGGTCGTCAAGGGCCCAACCAAGAAGAAAGTCATAGAGCTAATCCTTGGGGACTCAAAGCCAGTCCAGGATGCTTCTAAGAGGGCTCTAGCTGCAAGTTCCCTTCCGATGGTGCACGCCAAAATGATTCTTCCCCAACCTGCTCCTCGCTAGGTCATTAACCTAGACCAGGAGCCTTCTGAAGGAGGAGGGACAGACAAGAGGAAGGTGGACTCGGTCGCTTTGGAGTCTACGAAGCAGGCCAAGAGGGCCAGGACCAAGGATCTGACCTTAGTTGAGGAGCATTGCTCTAGGGAAAGCCTCATTGTTACGCAGGAGGTCCCGAAGGTTCCAAGGCTTCCTGTCAACCCAGCTCTTCCTGAGGAAGGGGACCTGGTCTTCTAGGAGGAGAGGATGAAAATGGTGTCCCGGGCTTGGGACAATGGTCGGGACAAACAGGATGAGGTATACCGGGCCCTGACCATTCGGCGGAAGGTGGAGTTTGACGAACGTCTAGAGGCCTTCAATGCTCCCCAACAGATCGTGGATCGACTTGTAGCAGAGATCAGGTTCTGGCCTAAGTTGGGGCAGGATACAACTCCGCTTGCTGTGGATTGTTGGCCTAGGTGGGGGCTACCATGTCCACCCTTCACTTAAGTGATATGCCACCTTGGCCAGCCAAGATGCCCTTTTCATCTCCCAAGCCATTCGTCACCAGGCCACCACAGTAAGTCACATGCTCGTCTAATTTTTTATTTTACTATCATTGTTGATTGTACATTTTCTAACTTTGGTTTGTTCCAGGATGCCCTATTGGCCCATATGAACACGGATCTGGTGGAAAAAATGGCGATGAAGCTAGAGACGGCTCAGATGGAGCTAAAGGGGGTCGTTAATCAGCAGGAAGCTGCTAGGGAAGCCCTTACCAAGGAGGCTGCTCGAGTTCGGGCTCAACATGAGGAAGCTTGGTGGACAACCTGGAGGCAGAGCTGCATCATGTTCATGGCTCGGAGGCTTCAATCAAGGCACTTCTAGAGGTAGCTGAGGCCCAACTTTGCCAAGAGTGGGAGAGGGTAGCAAACCTTGAGTCTTGGAATCAAGCTTTGGAGGGCACGGTTCAGCTAGAGATGAAGCAGAGCGAGGAGGCTTGCATAGCAAAGGAGCAGGCTGATGCATTGCTGGAGGCCACTTTTGACGAGGCCGTTTACATGGCCTGGCTCCAGGACAAGAACATGAACCTCCTCCTCTATCCGGATCTGACTTCAAAGAGGGTTTAGGTTCCAACGGCCTGGGCCGTTTATAAGACTAACTTTAAACAACTTAAACCTAAGACTCACGTTTCAATGGTTCTGGGCCATCATAAAGAAAACATGAATAGGGATTTGGTTATTTGAGACCACATTAGGTCAACCAATTTTTAGGAGTTGTGTTTTGCACCCCCGGACCATATAGTTTCGGGCTAGGACTGGGCTTTGAGCCTTGTGTCCTATCGGGTTTTGAACTCCTTGGACCATGTATGTCTGGGTTAGGACTGGGCTTTGAGCCTTGCGCCCTATTAGGTTTTGAACCCCTCGGACCTTGTATGTCCGGGTTAGGACTGGGCTTTGAGCCTTGGATCCTATTTTGTTAGGAGTTGGGTTTTGCACACCCAGTCTATACGAGTCTAGATTCAGGGCTAAGCTCTCAACTTTGCATCCTGTTTTGTCTTTATTCTTGGACTTACTTGTATAGATGGTCATACCTCCCAAGTGATCGAAGAGTGTAGTCTTAGGTCACTTGTTTGTGTAAAAAATGAAGACGAACATGAACTTTTTCTTTCCTTACAACATTTCTTATGATGTTTTGTATACACCATTTTCATTAAACAAGAAATTTCCATAGGGCGTACATTGTAAAAAAAAAGAAAAATTAGGAAGGAAAACAGGATCAGATCCTCCCGACTACTGATAGTACTGGCAGAGGTGTTCTGCGTTCTAGGCCCTTGGGACCTCTATTTTGTCTAATCGCCTTAAGCGATACGTTTCTGGACATATTTCGTTTTGGATTTCATAAGGTCCTTCCTAGTTTGGTCCCAAAACCCCCACTCCTAGATCTTGAGTTGTAGGGAAGACTATTCTAAGGACTAGATTGCCGGTTTTGAATCTCCGACTCTTAACTTTAGAGTTAAAGTGCCTGGCAATCTTTGCCTATTACATCTTCAGCTGCGCTTGTGATTCTTCCCAGATCTCTTCAATGAGATCTAAGGATTATTGGAGTGAGGCATGGTTCTGGACGGGATCATATGTATCCTGTTTGTGAGACAGGACTGCCGTTTCTACTGGGATGACCACTTCACATTCGTACACCATCGAATAGGGAGTATGTCTGGTCGACGTTCTTCTGTGGTCCAGTAGGCCTATAAGACGTGGGGCAACTCTTCCGGCCACTTACTTTTCCAGGTTTGTAGCTTTTTCTTTAATGTCCCCTTCAAAATCTTGTTCGCGGCCTCTGTTTGCCCGTTTACTTGATGCCTTGCGACTGCGGAGAAGCTTTTGATGATGCCATGTCTTCCACAGAAGTCAGTGAAGTGGACGCTATCAAATTGCTTCTTGTTGTCGGACACGATTTTTTGAGGAAGGCCATATCGGCACACAATGTTGTTGATGACAAAGTCCATGGCCTTTCTGGAGGTGATGGTGCTCATTAGTTTCGCTTTGACCCACTTGGTGTAGAAGTTGACGGCTACAATGGTGTATTTTACCCCACCCTTCCCAGCCGGGAGCGATCCTACTAAATCGATTCCCCATGCTGCAAAAGGCCAGGGACTAGTCATCATGGTTATTTTTGTTGGAGGAGCTCGCGGGATATTCGCGTACCTTTGGCACTGTTCACATTTGCGGATGTAATCAACGCAATCCTTCTTCATCGTTGGCCAAAAATATACTTTCCTTGGGATTTTCTTGGACAAGCTGAGTCCATCTGTGTGATCTCCGCAAAAACCTTCGTGCAGTTCGTGCATGATTGCACTCATTTCTATCCCAGATACGCATCAAAGATATGACATGGACAACCCCATGTGATAGAGTTTTCCATCCATCATGATGTATCTGGGGGCCTGGTACTGAAGTTTCCTGGGGGCAGCCCTATCCGTGGGCAATACCCCAGTGGTTAGGTGCTGGATGAGAGGGCCCATCCAGGGCATGGAGTAATCTATGGCATTGATGATTGTGGGGGCTTAAATACTAGGCGCGGGAAGACGATCGATCGGGACAACCCCAATAATTTTTGCTTCAACATTCGTGGCCAATTTTTCCAATGTGTCTGCAAAATGCATTTTGTTCCCTGGGGATCTAGCGGATGAAGTATTTCTTGAAAGATTGGAGTAACTCCCGGGTTCGTGTCATGTAGGCGGCCATCTTTTCCCCCTTCGTTTGGCATTCCCCCGAAATCTGCCTGACCACCAGTTGGGAATCGCTGTGGACTTCTATATTTGCTGCTCCTACCTCCCAAGCCAAGAGTATTTCGGCTAGCATGGCCTCGTGTTCAACTTTGTTGTTTGACGCTTTGAACTGGAAACATAGGGCACTTTGCAACTGATGACCTTGAGGGGATATTAAGATGATCCCCCCCATGGCCCCATTTTCATTCGAGGCTCCATCTATGAAGATTTTCCACAAAGGCATTATGGGGTTGACGGGTTCTTCATCTTCGGTTATCCGAGTGCATTCTAAGATGAAGTCAGCCAGGGCCTGTCCTTTGATAGAAATCCTGGGGACATATGCTATGTCAAACTGGCTAAGCTCCATGGCCCACTTCAAGAGTCTCCCCGATGATTCGGGTTTCTGTAATACTTGTCGTAGGGGATGGTTCGTCAGTACCTTAATGGTGTGGGCCTAAAAGTAAGGTCTCAGCTTCCTGGAGGCGGTCAGTAAGCAAAATGTCAACTTTTCGATTAATCGGTATTTGGACTCTGCGCCCAATAACCTTTTACTTACGTAATAGACCGGGAGCTGGACCTTTCCTTCTTCTCGCACTAAAGCGACACTGATGGCGTGTTCCGACACTGCCAAATACAGGTACAATGGCTCCCCATCCACTGGTTTTGACAAGATTGGCGCTTGGGCTAAATGCTCCTTTAAATTTTGGAAGGCCTCTTCACACTCAATCGTCCATTCAAACCTCTAGCTTCCGCGAGGTATATAAAAGAATGGGATACACTTATCCATGGACTTCGAGACGAAGCGACTCAAAGAAGTTATTCTTCCAGTCAAGCTTTGAGCGTCAAGCTATTCTTCTGCGGCAAAGGCATTTTGATCAACGCTCTGATCTTGTTCGGGTTGGCTTCTATTCCCCTTGAGCTTACTATGAAGCCCAGAAACTTCCCGGATGCTAAGCCAAAAGTGCACTTTTTGGGGTTCAGCTTCATCCCATACTTCCGGATGATGGCAAATGCTTCTGCCAGATCATCTGCGTGTTCAGCCGAGCTCTTGGACTTGACCAACATGTCATCTATGCAAACTTCCACGTTCCTCCCCAGTTGATTTTGGAACATCTTGTTGACCAGCCTCTGATAGGTGGCCCCGACGTTCGTAAGCCCGAAGAGCATGGCGATGTAGCAGTATACACCTTTGTCTATCTGGAAACTGGTGTGTTCCTGGTCATCTACATGCATTGAGATCTGGTTGTAGCTGGAGTAGGCATCCATGAAACTCAATACCTCATACCCAGATGCAGCATCCACCATCTGGTCAATCTGGGGCAGAGGGAAACAATCTTTCGGGCAGGCCTTGTTAAGATCAGTGAAGTCGATGCAAGTCCTCCACATCCCATTCAGCTTCGGTACCAACACCGGATTGGCCAGCCAAACGGGATACAAGGCCTCCCAAATGAAGTTGATTGATGACAAGTTCTCTACTTCCAACTTGAGGGCTTCTGCCCTCTTCGCCCCTAGGGGTCTCCGATTCTGTTGAACGGGAGTTTCATTTACGTCAATGTTCAGGATGTGACATATGACGTTGCGGTCGATCCCGGTCATATTCGAATGCGATCAAGCCAGGACATCCTGGTTCTCTTTCATTCAGGCAATTATGGCAGCCCTGACCTCCGAATTTAGGTGCCTCCCGACTCGGATTACTCTGGTCGGGTCACTGTCATTGATTCACACCACTTCCACCTCCTCCATGGGTTCTAGTGCACTATTCGCTCCTATCCGGGGATCCAATTCGTCCTCCTCTCGGTTGTGGTGGTGGGATTGGATCAGCATTTTCTTCTTCAAGAGGCTCTTCACGGACCATGTAGATTGGTCGAATGGAGACGTGATAGCACTTTCGGGCGCTTTTCTGATATCCCCGCACGGTTCCCTCTCCTCAATTATTACATGGGAAATTCATGTCGAGATGGCATATGGAGGTGGTTGCGCTGAAATCGACCAATGCGAGATGACCAAAAATAACGTTGTACGCAGTGGGGCAGTCCACCACTACGAAAGTGCAATATTTGAACGAGCCTTGAATCTTGTTCCCCAACGTCATGGGCAGTTGAATCTTACCCATCGAGAGCAATGAATCCCCATTGAAGCCGTAGATCTTTGTTGGGCATGAAGCCATATCTACCTCGGTCAAACCAATTGCTATGAAAGCTGGCCTGAACAATACATTGATGGAGCTCTGGTCATCCACCAACACTCGGGATACTATTTTATTAGCGATTTGGGAATCAATGAACAAGGGGTCATGATGTGGGAAATGAGCGTTCCGGGCATCCTCTTCCGTGAACGTGATGGGCAGGTTCATCATCTTCGGGCGTTGGACCAGAGTTTGGACCAAGGCGTATACCTCATGGTCGTGATCGAGCTCACTGAGGTATCGTTTCTGATCATTCCGGATGGCCCTCCCAGATGTGGGCCTCCTGATATGGTAGCCATGTGACCATCTACTCGTAAAGGAGCAGTTCCGAGAGGATATGACGTTCCAGGTCCATGTGCTTGCACTATTGGGGCCCTCTGGGGGGCTTGTTCTCCCAAACCTGTAGCGTACCCTCCCTGAGGAGGTCGGTATGATCCAGGTGCACCTGGGGCCGTAGGTTGTCCAAGAACTGCTGGCAGTCCCAGAACCCCTATTGGCATTCTGGCCCATTGGTGGAGTTGCCCCAGTTTTATCAGGTTTTCGATCTCGTCCTTCAGCTGACGACACTCTTCAGTCATGTGACCCATGTCTATATGGTAGGCGCACCTTTTATTGGTGTCCCTCGAATTCTTTCCCCCTTTGAACATGGGGGCTGGCTTTCAGTAATGTACTACATTGCCCATTACCAGATAGATGTTTTCCCAGGTGTCAACCAGGTTGGTATACTTCGTGTATTGGGGTTCGTAATCCATCTTTCCCTTTTTTGTGGGCTCGAATCAGTTCTGACCTTTGCCCGATCTTTTTACCTGGGAAGGGTTTATACTTACCTCAGCTCCACCAACTTTAGGCGGTTGGGCACCACCAGGTGCAGCACTGTACCCAGTGGGTGCCACTCCGTACTTGGAAAATGAGGTCAACGGATTCGAAGCGTACCCTGTTGAAGTGGGCCCATAGACCGTCGGGGTCATGAATGTCACCACATGGGTCCCAGCAGATCCGGACGTCACTGGGGGTATCGGATAAAGATTTGTCAGATACTGTGCTCCGTATCCAGGGAGGGATTGGGCAGTCGACTGGGTCGCTGGCTGCCACCCAAAGGCCTGGATTCGGGCCTCCTCCTAGTTGGTGAAACCTTGTGCCCTTCTGATGAATTCTTCAAGGGTGGCCACCTTGCTGCACTGCATGTCGTCCCAGAGAGGGGATCCAGCTCTGATCCCGGATTGGAGAGCCACCAGGCGCTATCCGTCATCCACTTTAGTTTTTGAGGCTTCCTCCATGAAGCGCTGGATGTAAGCCCTGAGGGTCACCGTAGGATGTTGTTTGACATTGGCCAGTGTGCCGATTCGCATGTCCATCTTCATGGTGGCCACAAATTTCTTATGGAACATCGACTGCAATCCAGAACATGATTAGATTGATCCCAGCTTAAGTCTTTTCCACCACTCTTCTGTGGGTCCAGCCAGAGTGATCGAGAAACATAAGCACTTGTCATTGTCACAAATGTGAGCCACGGTCACCAGGTGATTGTAGCGGAACAAGTGATCCCTGGGGTCTGCATTTCTAGTGTAGGCAGGTAGGTTCGGTATCTTGAACCCCTTTGGTAGTACCACATCAAGGATGTGTTTGGCGCATGGCTCCTTTTCCTCTTCCTCGAAATCGAAACCTCCGCCTTCTTGTTTCCGGACCAAGCGATCTGTGACCTTCTTAAGAGCGGCCAACTGTTCTATGAACTTTTTGGCCATTACATCATCCATGGGGACTCTCTCTTTCCTCCAGTTATTGAGGTTATTCCTAAAGTCGCCTCCTCGGGGGCGAATCTTTTCCTTGCGGGCCGGTTCCTTTTGGGCATTAAGGCCATCACGCAAGTCTGCTCGGGAAGTATTGTCTCCTGAACTGATGGCTTATGGTTTCTTCACGTTTATGCCCTCCGTGATCCTTGTTCACGGAGGCATTGGGATAAAATAGTCATTCTCGTTCATCCTGTCTAGGGACGTTTCAGGGCTTAGTACCCTAAGGGCACTTCCCCTGCAGATTGTTCGGATGATCTCGTCCTAGGACAAGATTCATCCGCCTTTTCCTAGGGAATTGCGCAGGGTCAGCCCCAGTTCTTGGAACGGGATGAGCTTTCTTCTGGGGGTTTGTTTTTCCCATAGGATCTACCATTTTGGCTTTTCCTTTCTCTTGAGCAGGATTCGACGGGCTGCTCCGGGATGTGGTCCCGGAGGAGGGATAGGGCTAGTGTTGTTAGGTACGCTAGTCCTGATAGGTGGGACATGCGGCTGCGTTCCTGGAGGTAGAACGGTTGTAGGATTGGCTGCCAATCCTTGGGTAGCAATGAAGGCCTGAAGAGCCAGGAGTGACTCTTGCATTTGGCGGGTGGCTTCTTTTTGTTCAGCTATCCTGGCTTCTTGATCCAGGACCTGTTGTCTCAGGCAGACCACCTCTAGGTCCTCCTGTTCAGGCTCCATATTTTTTCTTCAAGATCGATGGGGTTTTCAGCCTAATGATCCTCATATTCCCTTTCATCTTCCTCGTAATAGCCTTCGTCATAGTCACCCCATCCCCGAAGTTCTGGGAATCATCGAGCAGAGGCCCCTGATAAGGCGTATCCTCAGGTTGGTCTTGGGGAAATGGTTGATCGGGCAATGGTTCTCCATTGTCTTGTTGTTGCTTGTGAGCAGGATCAAACACAGTATGCCTGGTGTTCACAATTTTTCGCAAATGGTCGAGATTGATTCAAGCTTCCTTCAGCTCTCAATGAAAGCACCAAAATGTTTACCAAGTTTTTCGGAAACTAGAAATATATTAAGAAATAAGAGCCGGAAAGAAAGGATAAAAGATGAACAAATAGAGTTTTTACGTGGTTGGGGTGTTAATGAGCTTTAGTCCACGGCTCTATTGTATTAGATTATAGAGAGCTTTTGACAATGGAGTTTTTTTCAAGTTTTAGCAGAGTAATTGCTTACAAGAGAAAATCTGGGATCCCCGCTACAGTGCACAACTAGCCCTATTTATAGGCAGTCGGGTGCAGTGGGCTTGGGCCGGACTAATCCGGGCCTAATAGGGATAACAGATAATATTTCACTTTATTCTTCATTTTGCAAAATATAATATTCTTTGATTAAGATGTGTCATTAAATTGTACACATCCAATGATTAGAACAAAAATATTATGTTTTGCCTTACAAATAATGTTATTTGATTTTTTGTTGTTTCATTGAGTTGATTCACATTAAATACTTTGAAATTATATTTTTTTGAAAAGTGAAGAAAAATCCTATATTTTTAGAAATAATTTGTGCTTAAATTATAAATCTATTTGGAAAATGATAGTTATATTTATTTTAACTATCACTAAAACTTGGGAATCAATATACTAATAAATAGTATTAAACTTACATTTTGTGGATTTTAGTATCTTAATAATCTTTCTTTTATAACTTATTTACAAATCATAATTGGTTTATTTTTCTTCTCCTAAATATCTTTATTTTCTATCTTTTATTTTATTTTCTTGACATTAAATATTATGAATCTTTGGAGCTAGGTTAGAATTTATTTAATTTTGGGTTAAAATAGTTTCTTTTTATTTTTTTTATTTTAGAAAAATTCTTTGGATTCGACATTCTTGCTTATGAACTTTATACTATATATACGATTCGTGTGCTTGTGATTTACATATTTAAAACATACCCAATTTTGGGTCCAACAAGTTTTGGCACCGTTGCCGGGGAGTTGCAAGAAAAGAAATGAATTTTTTCTCAAGGTTAGTGAATTCTTCTACTAGTTATTTTAATTTTTGCACTTAAAAAAAACTACAAAAATATAAAAATATATAAAAAAAAAATTGGGACGGTTCTACCACCCATAAAAAAACCTTACTTATGTATTTATATATATACATGTTTATTACATTTTTTTAGTTGACGACACTTGTGCCTCCTAATTTTTTTGTGACTTTTGTTGTAATATTTTTATTTTCATTACATTTTTGTTAGTTGACGGCACTTGTGCCTCCTAACCTTTGTTGTAATTTACTTTATTTATTTTTGTTGTTATATTTTTTGTGCAAATTTACTAGTTGATGGCAATTTCGCCTCCTAGTTTTTGCTTTATTTTCTTTATGGTTGATGACATGTTATGGCTACCAACTCTTTTCTTTAGTTGATGGCACTCGTGCCTCTTAGTTAATTTTTTTTTTACCTTATTTACTAGTTGATGGAAAATTTCCCCCTAGTTTTTACTTTATTTTTGTTATGGTTGATGGCATGCTATGCCTCCCAACTCTTGGTCAATTTTAGTTAACGTTATCTATTTTGTCTTATTTTATTTCTCATATCATATTATTTTGTAATTGTGAAAAAAATACTTGAAAAAAAAACCTAAATCTTGTCCTTTCATTATAAACAATCTTTGCTTAAAGGAAATTTGAACAAAATTCGCAATTCGCCTCTACTAATTAACCTCCGGGAGTTGTTAGTAGTGTGCGAGTAAGTGGAATCAAATAGGCTTGGAGACAAGTAAGCAAAAAAAACTATATTGTTGTGAAGTCTCTTAAAATTATAAGTATGCTCTATGGTTATAATTTTAACTGATCTTCCACGTTATAAAATTGTTTGCTTGAGATTATCTTTGTTGCCTTGTTTGTGAAAATTGTATGCATCCTTGGGAACGTAATACTGAAAATCAATTATTAAAAAGAAATTTATCTTTATTTGAAAGTGTTAGTAAAAATTTAAGTATCATGGAACCAATGGCTAATGATATTGGAAATCATGCTGGTGGAAACGTTGTGCAAGAAAAAACTTTACTTGAGTAATTTTCACCTATTTCATCTAATGCTCCTTCATGTATTTTTTTTTTCCTGCCACTAACGCTACCCATTTTGAGCTTAAACCAACAATCATTCAATTATTGCTACCTTTTTATGGGATAGATAGAGATGATCCTTACATGCATGTCAAAGATTTCTTAGAAATTTGCTCAACATTTAGATTTCAAAATTTTTCTGATGATTCAATCAAACTTAGATTATTCACTTTTTCATTAAAAGACAAATCAAAAGCTTGGTTAAATCCCTTTCCCACGGGGTCTATAACCACATGGGATCAACTTTATAATAAATTCTTGTTGAAATTTTTTCATGTCTAAAATTGATAGTCTAAGAAGAGAAATCTCTGACTTTTTTCAAAAAGATAATGAAGAGTTTTATGAATGTTGGGAAAGATTTATTATTAAAATGACTTCATCATGGTTTTGAAAAATGGAGACTTGTAAAATATTTTTACGATGGTTTGACTCAATCTTATCTTCAAATGGTTCAATCTATGCATACTGGAAAAAATTTCAACTTCAAGGGCAAGAGGCTTAGAACGCCCTTGAAGATTTTTCTGTCAATTAACAACAATGGAATTATTTTGATCATGGGCCTAGATCAACTAATTCACCAAAAAGAGGAGGAATTTATGAAGTAAAAGATGAATTAGACTTAAGAACATCCTTAGACAAATTAGCGAGAAAAGTAGAAGTTTTATCCATAAGCCAAACTATAAATTCTCCAATGCAAACCAGAAAAGATGTTTGTTCTATATGTTATAGTCCTTTCCATAATGCCCAATCATGTCCTTCCTACCAAGAGGCCTTTTCTGAGGAGGCCAATGCTCTTCATGCTTATGGGAAACCGAATGATAGCCCATTTTCATCCACTTATAATCCAAATTGGAGAAACCATCAAAAAATTTCATGGAGACAAAACCAACCTCCAATGAATCAAGGGCACCAATACAACATGCAACACCAAAATCATGCCCCCCAAAATCAACCATACGCTCAACAGAGGAAACCTTCCTTAGAGGATACTTTACAAAAAATTATAAAATCTACTCATCAAATCCTACCAAACTAGACTCAATCAATTACCAAACTCGAGACACAAGTAGGACAACTCGCTACTACTTTAACTGATAGAGAAAATTAACATTTCCTAGACAACCTATCCCAAATCCAAAAGCCAATATGAGATAGGAAAGTCTAGCCATAATGGAGAAGCCAGATCAATTTCAACTCTTATGTCCGGAAAGAACATTGTCAAACCCGATTGCATACCCGAGGTTGAAAAAGAAAAAGAAAAGAGTCAACCTTCTAGTCCTAATGCCAATGACTCTTCAAATGAGGATACTCCAATCCATCATTTCATTCCCAAAGCCCCATTCCCACAAATATTACTTCCAATTAAAAGGGAAGCCAATATAATGACAATTTAGAAGTTTTTAAGCAAGTTAGTATCAATATTCCTTTCTTAGATGCCATTAAAAAAATTCCCGCCTACTCTAAATTTTTTAAGGATCTTTGTATTGTGAAAAGAAACACTAATATTCCTAAAAATGTGTTTTAACTGAAAAAGCTAGTTCCATTATTCAATATAAGTGTCTTGTAAAAATATAAAGATCCTTATGTATTATTGGTGATCATTTTATTAACAAAGCTTTACTTGATTTGGGTGCTAGTGTGAATTTATTGCCTTATTCTGTTTATAAAAAAAAAAAATTGGTCTAGGTGAACTAAAACCTACTTCTATAACTCTTCAATTAGTTGATCATTCTGTGAAATTTCGTAGAGGGATTATAGAAGATGTTTTGATAAAAGTTGATAAATTTTACTTTCCTGTTGACTTTATTATTCTTGATACTCAACTTGTGGAAAATGCGCATGCTCAAATTCCTATCATTTTAGGTAGACCATTCTTAGCTACATCTAATGCAATTATTAACCGTCGTAATGGCGTTTTGGAAATATGACTGTTGAATTGAATGTATTTAATTTTGCTAAATATGTTAAGTGTGAGGAAGTGCATGAAGTTAACATGATTGGGAATATTTTTTAAGATGATAGAAATGACTTGCTTGACTTTTGTGAAAAATATTTTGGTATGAGCTTACATGTTGATGATTCTATGAATGATGTGAATTCTTTGTTAGAATATATGCCCTTAAATGATACCATAACTGAACCTTTTTCACCCCTAGAGCATATTCAATCAATTTTCAAGTCTCCAAAGTTAGACCTGAAACCCTTGCCAGAAAATTTAAAATATGCTTATCTAGGAGAGTTTTCAACCTTGCATGTTATCATAGCATCCGCCTTAGATAAATAATAGGAAGATAAATTGTCAATGTCCTTAGAAAACATAAAGAAGCCATAGGTTGGACCATTGAAGACATTAAATGAATTAGCCCATCCATATGTATGCATAGAATCCATCTAGAAGAGAATGCTAAATCCTCTCGAGAATGTCAAAGAATATTAAATCCAAATATGAAAGAAGCAGCGAGAGAAGAGGTCATTACACTATTAGATTTAGGTATCATTTACCATGTTTCTGATAGTCAATGGGTTACTCCAGTTCAAGTTGTGCCTAAGAAATCTGAGATCACGGTTGTTGAAAATGAAGACTTTGGGCCTGGGCTCCGTTTTGGGCCTAATTTTGTAAAAAATACCATTTTCTTCATGATTTCTTCAATTTTAATTCTTTCTTTCTTCTTTCTTTTTCTTTGTGTCAAAATACATTTTATTTCTTGAAAATTAAACACTAATTAAATTAAAATTAATATTTTCAAATATAAAATGTATGACAATAAATCCATGAAAATATTAATTAAAACTTAATTAATTTTAAACTTTAAGAATAATAAATTGATACTTTTGAGCACTAATCACAACTCACAACCAGCTTATTACTAGTCTCTAGCAATTCAAGCGCAATAATAAATGTCAATGTGATATATTTCCGGTCAAAAATTATAAAAGAACTTAAGTATTAACACAAAATGTTAGTAACAAGTCAACAAGAGTTATCAAAAATTACTTTGAATAAATCTAGAGTTGTGAGTGTGTGCACCAAACTCGAACCTTCTTACTGCAAACCATAGCACATAAAGCCTTCGAAATTATGCCAAGTAAAAGTCTCAACTCCATTAACCTCTCATGTAATTGAAAATATTTAAAGTTAATGGTTTCTCTCATGGAGTTGGAAATAAAGAAGTAAGCACTCATCAAATGGATATATATTTAAGACAAACTTTTAAATAATAATTGAAACGAAGATAGGAAATAAATTATTTGGACAACCACCATAAAGAGTACCACAAAACCAGTTTTTCGGGAATTCTAAGTTAAATAGACAATCTTTACATTTATTCTAAGAGCCATAAAATAAAACATGAAATTAATAAACACAACTTTTTTTTTCTTTTTGGACACAAGAGACAACGTAATTGAAAATTATAGAACTATTGCTCTTGTGTTTTTCTTTTTTTTTCTTCTTTTTCTTTTTCTTCTTTTTTTTTTTTTTTTGTCTTTTTTTTTTTATGAAGAACATAATAAAAGGCTCTCTAATAAGATTTGTCTATAGAAAATAGTATCCCTAAAACATCATCCAGTCATACCACAATACCTTGTCCAAATAATTATAACTAAGAATCAATAAAAAAATTTAAGTTGTTTTCTCAAGTCTCATCTCTCACAGAAAAAAATGAATTCTTAAACATGGAAAATTTCTAAGCAAATATGTGCTAACAACCATCTTACCACAACGTTTGGCATGTGAATTAGGTAACTCTAGAGAAACTCTTAGTAATACAGATAACAAAAATTGACTCAACTACTACAAAATTGACATAGGACGATGGTTTTAAACCATCGTATGGACTCTCATACGTCGGTTCTAATACAGTCGTCCCATACAATGTCATGTCATGTAAAGCATAAAATGACAGTTGAAATAAAAGTGTCATCTCCTGTCGTACATGAGATGATGGGTCCTATACAAACATTGTCTCTTGTGGTACATGAGACGACAATTTTTGTGCAAGCGTCATCTACTGTAATAAATGAGACGACAGTTCCTACTAAAGCGTCATCTTCCTGCAGTACATGAGATGACAATTTATGTGCAAGCATCGTCCCCTGCAATACATAAGACAACAAGTTCATGGAGACTGACGTCCCATGTAGAATATGAGAATTTTTTCATTTCTCTATTTTCAACCACTATATTCATTCATAATTTCCTGTGTAATTACAACATAGTTCAGACATAATCAATAGGCAGACAAAATCAATAGAACTCAGTATGTTCCAAATCTAAAATTACAATATCAAAATATACACTTGGAATAACTATGTAAGTACTAACTAAATACTACAATTAGTATATTTTTTAATTCTGATTTCAAAAGTTACTCTAACTATGACTCATCCGCTCAAGAAGCTTGGCTGCCCATTCATTTCGAATTTCATTAATTTCACCAAGTGTATATGTATTCTTTCCACCACACTACAAAACACAAAATAAAAACTAAGTCATAAATTAAAAACTAAGCTTGATTATTGTTATCTTGCCAAATTTTAAAACAGCAGTCAGACTCATCACCTCTTCCATCAGTGGGGACTCCTTAGCCAATTGAGAAGAAGATGAAGAATTGGGCAGGAGCGAACCAGTCAAAGAACCATTACTTAATCCGGTGACAAAAAGAGAAGTGGGTCCCGAACCATTGCAGGTTTCAGCCTGCATAGCCAAGTTTTGTTGGCTGGCTGAGACTTTCCGAACAGAGAATTTGGAGTTCAATACTTCAATGCGAGATGTAAATTCATCCATCCTTTCGTTTAGAGTAGAAATTTGTTCAGAAAGTTGAGTTATAATTCCCTGAGACCAAAAATTAAAAAAAAATATTGATGGATGAAAAGCAAAGCCACACAGCCTACATTCACGTTTCATTCCATTATCATTAGGAAGTCAACCCACTTTTGAACTTTAATATTTGATATACATTATATGGATTATTCTTTTCATAGTAAGTTAAGAGTCAATTCAGATGATTTCCTATGCCCACTACACAATTCAGTTTCTTGTTAACCTAAATAAAAAAAAAAATTCTTAAGGACTCTATGATTGTTTATTTCCCTTTTCATTTTCTGAATAAACAACATAATTTATCGCTCTGATTATATAGAGGCGAAAACCATTTACCTGGTTTGAAAGTGGTGCAGGTGAATCTGGGGCCCTTCCATCAAACCTTCTGTGGTTAACAGCCAGTTTAGTTAGCTTGGCCATAGTCTTGTCTCTCTGATTTGAATATGATTGTGACACACCTCTGCCAAAACAGAGATACAGAGTGAGGGATAAATCACCACCCCACATTTTCAGTAATTTCACAAATTATTGAATTACACTACTAAAAGCCCTTAATTTTTTAAGAACTTCATGTGTAAATAACACTTTAGTTAAGACATTACATAACAATTCAGTCTAATAGAACAATCATTTGGATCAGACAGAGTGTCTCCAACCAGGGGATGTACCCATAAAAACTGTTGCAAGCTCTCACTAACTGAAATGGTTATAGTTTTGGATTCTTGTACCGAGGTTTTTAAAAAATGACCAGTGCTAGTTTAGTACATATGATGAATGAAACCCTTTTTCTTTGGCTTCTTGGTCATTTATTCAATTTCCACACTTATTCATATATTTTCTTTTCCATCTCTTATTTTCTCTTAGTTTAGATGGAAAATATATCAAATTGTAGAAAAATTGAGAGTACAGGCCGATATGCTTCATTCTTCTATCTGCTGATGCTCGGGAAAGAGCTTCTTTAGGGCTTGCAGCAAAATCATCATCTATGCTGAGTTTTGTCTTTAAATCATCTGGCAGTGCCTGTAGATTAAGCATGTTAGTACCACTCACTCATCCAGAAGTTGTAGAGTGCATCGTTGCCAATAAGACTCATACCATAACATCATTTACAAGTTTCTCCAGCTGAATCTGTTCAATATAAGTACGAGGAACATATGAACCATCCAGGCCCAGCTGCTCTGCAACAAATTTAACGTATAGCCGATCTTTCCCTTGCACCTTCATATCCATTCTAGAAAGTTAGTGCCATGCTTCTTAAAATTCACCTAATAATAAGACTTTGACATGGATAATTCATTTCTATATTTTCTAGCATAATTGCCTAACAAAGCAGTGAACTGCCCAAGCAAGTCCATAAGAGTTATAGAGTAAACACTCTAGTCTCTGGCGTAATTCCATGAAAAAAGAAAAAGAAAAAACTAAATAAATAAACTTCCATGTTGGCCAGGATGTATCTTAGGAGAGAGGTCGATATCACATTGGAGTACTCCAGGAAGTCTGAAAATAGCACCTTACGAAGTTTGAAGCACTTGCATTAATATGTCAAAATCATGTGAGAATAATTTCTCTTCCAGAAAAGAAGAGAAAGTGATAATAAGTACCAAAAATTATAATTGCCTAATTAACAGTTCTACTTCTACAATGGCCTAAGTACTAAAAGTGTTTTGTTATGCTATCATACAAAGGGAAAGTTAAACAAATGGTAACAAGTACATATATGGCATGCTTCTGAAGTCTAAATTTTTTTCAATCAGAAAGGCATATAATAACGCCAAGTTAAAATGAATAATTTCATCTAAATGTCCAATAATATTCCTCAAGGTAAAATAATATTGAAGATGCAACTATAAATGAAAGATTTAAAATCAAAATCTGATTGCAAGCACGTGAATGCTAAAACTAGTATAATACCTGAACATATTGACGATTAAGTTGCTCCAATAGAAATTAAGGTGCATACCTTTCATCATCAAAAAATTTGCAAATACTACAATAATACTTTTCCATTGAGAACTCCTTGCAGGAAGGCGTTTTGCATACTGGTCCAACAGGCTGAATTTGCAAGCACTGCATACACATCATTTCAGTTGTAGCCTTCCTGCACATTAATTACATAAACATAACCACCATCCTGAATCAAATACATATAATCAAATAATTGAAGATGCCAAATGAATTACAAATAGAAGGTTACCGATCCATTGAATGGTCGCTGACTTTATCATGGCAAAATCTGCATGTAAATAACTTGCCACAACAAGCAGCTCGGAGTTTGCAATTTCTCTTGTAATGTTCACATCCAAAAACTTGTTTCTATAAATCACAAAATGAAGGAGAGCATTCAAGCAAGTTTTCATCATTTGAACAATCAGCTCTAGTTGCTAGAGTTGATTTCTGCTGGGAAGCTATAAAGCCACTGGCATAACCCATAGATTTATTAAAACATGTGAACTCGTGTTCCGAAAGTGATCAAAATGATTAAAACACAAACATACATGGTCATCAGATTTTGAATTAGATATGCTTTTCTTCTGGGATCAAGCAAATATCACATAAAATAACTTTTGTTTTGAAATTTTTGAAAGACGAAGGCAGGAAGAATCCTTTTATCTCAATGGAGGGAACAAAAGAAAGGAAATGGTCATACTATGCATTACCCCACAGAGCTGAGGGCATGGTTCTGACTTTTACTATTCTATGCCATTATGCATAAACTATTATTATGTGCTCATAAATCACATTCATGCATTCTTCATACAAAGCATGCAACTTTCATTTACTGCCATATTGATTAGCTTATGTTGTTCAATTACAAATGAATATCCTTCTTGCTAATGTATGCTTCATATAATCACATATTCACACTTGAAAAAAGAAAATGGCAAGGGCTTGAATAACCATGAAGTAAGAAAGTACATAATTTGAACTGCTATGGAAAATGAAAGGTGGTAATGATCATTTAGAAAATGTTGCAAAAGGAATAAAGGTTGTCTCTATGGTCTATAATCATGAGCTAAAAGCAAATGCCTTAAAATCCAAAAAGAACAAGATTGTCTCTTTTATTGTATCAGCTTTGATCCCTTTGCTCTGAATTTTTGAAAAAAACATTTGTTCCAAAACAGTGAAGAAAAAAATCAATCTTGGTGTTGTCAAGACAACTCTCAGCTGTAATGACACCTTGAACACCCAAAAATAATTCCTACACAATATCAAGATCCTGTAATGACACCTTAGCACCAATAATAAACATTTATGCACTCAAACTCAGTACAAACAATGAAACAAACAACTGGTATGCACAGGAAAGAATTAAGAACAACAACTCTTCAAACAAGTACTTTAAAACTCAACAAAAACCAACACTTCAATCTTTTATGTACACATAAAACTCTCGGTTGCAGAGTGATTCTCTTAATTAAAAATAATTCCAACACAAAAAAATACAGTGACTATATTTAAAGTATTTTCTCCATATTAAATTGAATCTAAAAAAAAATTACCTCATAAACAATTGGAGGTCTGCCTAGTTTACCCCAGGGTGGCCTGGTTCTTGCGTCGGCGGGGGGGTCGCCTGGTTCTTGCGTCGACGGGGGGGTCGCCTGGTTCTTGCGTCGGCAGGGTCGCCTGGTTCTTGCCGAGGCTGAATGTGATAGAGAGCAGCTCGACGTTATGGAGAGAGACGAGAGCTGAGTTCTTGCAGAGGCTGAGTTCTTGTAGAGGCTGAGTGAGAGAACGAATCGAGAGGGCTGAGTGTGAGAGAGAATAGATCGAGCGGGTGAGCTGGTGAGCATGAGAGAAAAACAATTGAGGCTATTTTGAGTGAGTTTCAGAGAAGCCAACTGGTAGAATTAAAAGATTAGGGATTTTTCTTGTTTTGTTAAATTTCATTTGGGGCTATTTTTGACGATTGAGGGCTATTTTGAGTGAGTCTCTTATTGTTTTGTTTTATTAATTTCGTGTATATGACTCATTACTTTCAAAAAAAAATTATATCACATATTAAACATGCAAACATTTTTTTTTCTTTTGTAAGGAATAATCTTTTTTTTACAAGTGGATTAAATTTTTTTTTATATAAATTATTTTTAGTTTAAAAAAAATAAGAAACATATGCATGAGTAATATATCTTAATATTAGACATATGCATGATTTTATTTGATTTAAGTTTTAAGTATTATTAATATAATTAATTAATTAAAAGTATAATATTATATATAAAAATTTAACAACTAATTAAAGTATTAATAGATATGTCTAGACAATATTTTTTATAAATATTAAAATATATATGTGATCCAATAATATTAAATATATTAATACCCTTTTAAAAAAAGGCTTATTAGGATTTTTTTCCGGACTATTACGACTACCAAATCGTGCCTCCTGAATTTTTTGGCCTGTTAAAAATTCCCCCTGAATTATTCATGTTATTGAAATGAGGGACTTCCGTTCAATTTTGCTAAGAGAATAGTGATATGGCGACACTGGAGTGCTGATGTAGATTGCTACTTGTATAATTTAAAAAATAGATAGGCTTTTACCCCTCAAACTATTACAGTTACCAAATTATGCCCATCGAATTCTAAAATTTAAAATTAAAACAATATTTTGAATATTTAAAAGAAAATATTAAAAACATTAAACTAAAAAATCATTTTTTTAAATTAAATCATACAAAATAAAAACTTAAAGCGACATAGGCGACACCAAAGTTGAATGTCGCAAGGGACCCGCATGAGCCCAGTCTGTCGACAATGTCACTACCCTCATTCTGACGCATGCCCAACACCCAAGCCAATTTTTTGTCACCATCAATTTTTTTAAAATTTTAATGATTTTTTCATTTTTTTTTAATATTCAAAAGATTGTTTAATTGTAAATTTTTAAAAATCAGGGGGCACAATTTAGTAATGGTAATAGTTCGGGGGCAAGAATACTATTTATTATTTATATTATAAATGAAGCATTGACGTGGCAATACCACATCGGCCACCAAACTACCACATCACCATTCCATTAGCGAAATTGGAAGGAAGTCCCACATTTCAGTAACGTGAATAATTAAGGGGGAATTTTTAACCAGTTCAAAAATTCGGGGGGCACGATTTGGATCGGTAATAGTTCGGGGGAAAAAATCTCAATAAGCCTTAAATAATAATAATATTAAGATGACGCACATAAGACAACAGTCTAAGTAGAACTGTCTAATTGTGTTAAAAATAAACACGTGACGACATTCTTCTAAGAACTGTTGTCTAATGTAAGTTTTGTTGTGCATGGCATGACGGTTCTAGAGAGTCAGTCGTCATATGTTTATTTTTAACATAAGAAGACAGGTCTACTAAAACCGTCGTCTCATGTGTGTCATCTAAGTATAGTTTTGTAGTAGTGGCAAAAGTAACATTTTGCAAGAATAAATAAGTAATTTTTAAAAAATTTGATCGTGAAAATATTAATATGACAAAAATCAACATGAACGTGCATGAATATGCTCACCACCCTCAACCAAAATTTGACAGTGTCCTCAATGTCTCAATATATAATAAAGGGTAAGTAACTATTTGGTACCCTGTGTTTTTACAAAGTATCATTTTGGTACCCTCTGTTTTCAATAATGCTCATATGGTACTCTGTATTTTAAAATCATACATATTTGGTACCCTAAACTCAAATTTAATTAATAAAATTTTACCAATTTAATCAAACTGCTGTCAATTATGTAAGTTCCAAATTTAAATTTAATTACTTAATTACATATAACTGATGACAGTTTGATCATATTGACAAAATTTTATCTATCAAATCTGAGTCTAGGGTATCAAATATGTATAATTTTAAAATACAGGGTACCATATGAGCATTATTGAAAACAAAGGGTACTAAAATGATACTTTGCAAAAACATAGGATACCTAATGAGTAAATTCCCTATAATAAATGTAAAAGAGCAGGGAAAGAGAACACCTGAATAGCGAGCGTTGAGTGATAAAGAGAATATTGATTCTCTAAAACATAAAAAACTGAAAACACAAAATGATAACAAATAAAATAAAATGACAAAAGGGAAATAAACAGAAAACAAACCTATGTACAAACAATTTGGAACACTACTCAGGCTTGGTAAACTGGTTCCACGAGAGTGACTTCTTCAGGCTGGGTCACCCTCTCTATGTAGTGTTTCAATCGTTGGCCATTTACTTTGAATTCTCTCCCATCAGTTGGGCCTGTGACCTCAACAGCACCGTTGGGAAAGACAATTTTACAACATATAGACCAGTCCACCTTGATCTCAGCTTGCCAAGGTGGATATGCAGACGAGAGTCATAAAGATGCACTCGTTGGTTTGGCTCAAATTCTTTTCTTAGGATCTGCCTGTCATGGGCCGCTTTCATTTTAGCCTTGTAGATCCTAGAATTGTCATAAGAATTGTTCCTTAACTCTTCAATTTCTGACAACTAAAGCTTACGATTGAGTCCTACCACCTTGAGATCAAAATTTAGGCTTTTAATTTCCCAATAAGCTTTGTGTTCCAGTTCAACAGGAAGGTGGCAGGCTTTACCATAGACTAGCCTATAAGGAGACATACCAAGCTGAGTTTTGTAAGCAGTGTGGTATGCCCAGAGAGCATCGAGAAGTCATGAGGACCAATCTTTGAGGTCAGGATTAACCATATTTTCTAAGATTTGCTTAATTTCTCGGTTGGCTAACTCAGCTTGGCCATTTGCTGTGGGTGATAGGACAATGCAACCTTATGAATTACACCATATTTTTGCATTAAGGTATCGAAAGAATAGTTGCAAAAATGGGTTCCTTGATCACTTATGATAGCTCATTGTGTGCCAAACCTAGATAACACATTTTCCTTTAAGAATTTCACAACAGTTGTGTTATCATTATTTCGACAAGGCATAGCTTCCACCTATTTGAGACATAGTCTATGGCAAGGAGAATGTAAAGGTAGCCAGAAGAAGGTGGAAATGGTCCCACAAAGTCTATCCCCCAACAATCGAATATTTCTATTACAAGAATTGGGTTTAATGGCATCATATGTCGCCAGGATAAAGCACCTAATTTCTGACACCTTTCACATGATCGACAGAAATTGGTAGTGCCTTTGAAAAAAGTGGGCCAATAAAGACCACAGTGTAAGATTTTTGCAGTAGTCTTTTTCATAGAAAAATGACCACCACAATCTTCATTATGACAAAAGTTCAGGACACTAAAAATTTCATCATCTGGAATGCAACGTCTCATAATTTTTTCGGGGCAATACTTGAAAAGATATGGATCGTCCCAATAGAAGTTATGAACCTCGACCAAAAATTTACGTTTATCTTGTGCACTCCATGCAGTTGGAAGTTTTCCAATCACTAAGTAATTAACAATATGAGTGTACCATGGAAACTTAGTGATTGCGAAGAGATGTTCATTAGGGAAGTCATCTCGAATGGATGGGCCATCAGCGGAATCAGAAAATTCAAGACGAGATAAGTGGTCTGCTACCACGTTTTCAACTCCTTTCTTATCCTTTATGGTCAGATCAAATTCCTGTAACAGAAGGATCCACCTAATTAAACGTGCCTTAGCATCCTTTTTGGAAAGGAGGTATTTTAAGGCAGAATGGTCTATAAAGACTGTGATAGGTGAACCAATCAGGTAGGAACGAAACTTGTCAAGTGCGAATACTACAGCAAGTAACTCTTTTTCAGTAGTAGAATAGTTCATCTGAGCAATGTTAAGAGTTCTACTTGCGTAATAGACAACGAAGGGCTTCCCTTCCCTTCTTTGACCTAGGACGGCCCCTATAGCATAATTGCTAGCATCACACATAACTTCGAACGGTAAGTTCCAATCTGGTGGCTGAATGATAAAGGTGGAAGTGAGTTTTGCAACGAGCATTCGGAAAGATTCCTCACACTCAGGTGTCCAACTGAACACAACATCTTTTTCTAGGAGGTTTGACAAAGGGCGAGAAATTGTCGAGAAATTTTGTATGAACCTCCTATAGAATCCTGCATGCCCAAGAAAAGATCGAATGTCTTTAACAGTCTTGGGGGTGGGCAGCTTTGATATGAGTTCAATCTTTGATTGATCAACCTCAAATCCTTGTTCCGACACGACATGCCCCAAGACTATATGCCTGATGGCACCATGAAATGACACTTTTCCTAGTTGAGTACCAAGCCTTTCTCTTTGCAACGTTTAAGCACAAACTCTAAATTGAGAAGGCTTGATTCAAAGGAATCTCCAAAGACTGTCAAATCATCCATGAATACTTCCATACATTTCTCGATCATATCACTAAATATGCTCATCATGCATCGCTGGAAGGTGGCTAGAGCATTGCACAGGCCAAATGGCATATGCTAGAAGGCAAAAGTACCAAAAGGACAAGTGAATGTGGTATTATCTTGATCTTCTAAGGCAATCTTGATTTGGTAATACCCTGAATAACCATCGAGAAAACTATAGAAAGGATGACCCGCCACACGTTCCAATATTTGATCGATGAATGGAAGTGGAAAATGGTCTTTGCGGGTGGCTGCATTTAATTTTCTATCATCAATGCACATGCGCCACCCAGTTGTGACCTTGGTAGGAACAAGTTCCCCTTTTTCATTTTGTACCACTGTTACCCCTGATTTCTTGGGAACAACCTGAGTTGGGCAAACCCATTTACTGTCAACAATAGGATAGATTATTCCAGAATCAAGAAGTTTCAAGACTTCAATCTTAACTACTTCCTTCATCGTTGGGTTCAATCTTCTTTGAAGGTCACAACATGGTATAGCCCCATCTTCCAATTGAATGTGATGGGAGCAAATTAAAGGACTAATACCTTTGATGTCAGCTATCTTCCATCCTAATGCATCTCTTTGTTCTTGCAACACATTAATGAGTTGGCGCTCTTGTGTGGCATTGATCTTGGAGGATATTATGACAGGAAAAGTGTTGTCAGCTCCTAGGAAAGCATGCTTAAGACCCTCAGGAAGTTGTCCCAACTTTGGTTGAGGAGCTTGTTCAATGGAGGGTTTTGGTGTTTCTCGATCTTGAGGGAGTTCCTCAAAGATTGGATTCCAAAACATGGTTCTTCTAGCATGTGAGTGTTTGAAGATTTCAGGGTTGATTTTAGACTCATCGGGCTCAGAACTTTATGAAATTTGGAAGATGTGATTAAAATGATTAGATGTGAATTTCACTTCGACCTCTTCCGAAATAAGTGTATCGATCAGATATGATTGGAAACATTCATCGTTATCAGGTGGTTGTTTGCCGATGTGGAAAACATTCACTTCTAGAGTCGTGTTCCCGAAAGAGATTTTCATGAGACCATTCCTATAGTTAATGAGTGCATTTTCTGTTGCGAGGAAAGGTCTACCGAGAATGATGGGAATTTCGGACTCTATACTCACTTCAGATTGAGTGTCCAAGATGAGAAAATCAACAGGGTTATAGAATTTTTCAATTTGAATTAGAACGTCTTCTACTATTCCCTGAGATTTCTTGACTGATCGATCAGCCAGTTGTAGCACCACAGATGTGGGCTTGAGTTCTCCTAGACCTAATTGCAAGTATATTGACTATGGCATGAGATTTACACTTGCTCCTAAGTGTAGAAGGGCTTGACCAAATTCCTGCTCCCCAATTTGGCATGAGATGGTGGGACAACCAAGATCTTTGTACTTAGGCAGTGTCATGCAGAAAATTACCGTGCTAGCTTGTTCTTCCAAGAATGAAGTGTTCTTGACATGGTGTTTTCTATTAATGGTGCACAAATCCTTGATAACCTTGGTATAAGTCAGCACTTTTTGATCACATGCAAAAATGGCAAGTTGATCTTCACTTGTGTTAAAAGGTCTAGGATTTCACCATGATTTTCCAGTACCTTTCCAGTGGATTTCAAAGCTTGAGGAAAGGGTTCCTTTACTGGAATTCTTATTGGCATATCATTGTCTAGAGCGGGCATTGATGTACTTGTTGTCTTAGTTAACGGTGAAATCGTACTTTGACCACTTCGAGTAGAGATGGCATTAACCTCTTTGTAATTTGTATCTAGAGAGGAGGATTTTGATGGATTAGAGGTTGAGTGGGAAGTCTACCATGCTCTTGAATTGCCAAAGTAGTGTTTAGCTTTGTCATTTGGATTTTCATGTCTTTCATTTCCTCTACCATTTGTGTGAAACAAGATTTGAGCTCTTAAGTTGAGGCTATTTGTGTTTACGCAAGCATTTGCAAAGTATTCTCAAGAGAATTACTTGACTGCATGTTATTTTGAGGAGCAATGTATGTTGTTGGTGGACGTTGCTGCTCAGGCCTCCATTGGCTCCCAGATGCTTGGTTTGAATCCTTCCAGCTGAAAATTGGATGGTTGCGCCAACCGTGATTGTAAGTGTTTGAGAAAGGGTTATAAGGCTTCTTGTAATCCCCTAAAGCATTGCATTGTTCCTCATTTCCTCCTCTTAACTCACCAAGAGTTGGGAACTCTTACGGTTGATGTTCCGCCCCTCCACAGATGAAGCATGAATCTCGTGTCTCTACCTTTGCAGCCATGTAGATCCTCTACCTTCTTCAGATTTGAAAGCCTCAAATTTTTGTCTCGATGATTCAATTTGGCTTTTGACGTAGTCTTCTTCCCTCAATTGGTAGATTCTAGTTGATCGTGGCTTGTCCATAGGACTCGGTCCATTCCATGTGTAGGAATTTTCAGCGAGATCGTCGAGGTACTCGAAAGCTTCATCAGGATCTTTTTGAAGGAATTCGCCATTGCACATCATTTGTACGAATTGTCTTTTTTCGGTTGTGAGACCATCATAGAAATAGTTGATCAGACGCCAGCTTTCGTATCCATGATGTGGGCATTGATTTATCAAATCTCTAAATCTCTGCCAGACCTGATGGAAAGTTTCATGGTCTTTCTCGGTGAAGGTAGAGATTTTCCTCTTAAGGCTGCTAGTCTTGTGGGGCGGAAAATATTTGGCAAAGAATGCTTTTGTCATTTCGTCCCATGTTCCGATAGATCTAGGCCTTAAGGAATACAACTAGCTTTTTGCTTTGTCTTTGAGAGAGAAAGGAAAAAATTTCAATCTCGCAATGTTGGTGACATCAGCTCGGTTGTTGAATGTCGCCATCACCTCTTCGAATTCCCGTATATGCACGTACGGACTCTCATTTTCCAACCCATGGAAGGTTGGTAAGAGGTTAATAATGCCGGGTTTGAAATCAAATTTTGGCATATTGTTGGGATACATTATGCATGAAGGTGTGGCTGTACGCGTAGGATGTAAATAATCCTATAGCGTTCTTGGTTGGACTTCATCTTGATGAGTAATCGTGGGTGGTTCAGGAAGTCTCGGTGAATTTGAACGAATGGAAGAAAACGACGAACTAGGAGAGTTTTCTAAAGCTTCTACTTGTTGTCTCACGAATCTCCCTAGTGCGTCTCTATTTCGTGGCATAAATATATATATTTTTTTATTTTTTAACTATTATAAGCACAAGTGTGTAATAGTGTAATAAGTATAAACCAAAAATGTTTCCAGGCCAATTGGGAAGGCTGCCAAAGTACCACATTAGGCCCAAGAGCTTTTCTAGAACTCTTAGATGTTCTTAGAAAAGGTTGGAGGGTAACGCTAACACAAACCTTATTTAAGAACCAATTTTTCTATGACATAACAAGTTTGGTTTTTACTGATTTCCAAAATTACACAAATGTTCTCAATACTTTGATTTTATATATATATTTATGCTTTAAAATTTTATGCTTTTTTTCTCGGAAAAAAACCTAAATCTAGAAAATAAATTCAAAACCTAAAAATAAATGAATAAATAAAAAATAAAAATAAAAATAAAAATTACTAAGGAAAAATAAAATAAAAGAGAAATAAAAAAAAATTATACTACCCTTTTTTTAAAATAAAAAATAATAATTTACTATGCAAACCTTTAATTGTAGAATTACCTCCCCGACAATGGCGCCAAAAATTGATATCGCCCAATAAACTCCTAAGCGGTCGCAGTAATAATCGGGCTATGTCGTATCCACAGAGATGTCAAATACAAAAAAGAAATATTAGTAAATTAAAAATAATAAACTTTGAAAAAGAATATATATATTTTTTAAACACTAAATAAAAAAAATTGAGGAATTTAGAATCAGAGAGAAAATATGGAAGGCATAAGTTTCATTCATGCAAACATATATATATATATATATTAATAAAATTGATTCATTCTACTCAACTATAATTCTACACCATTAATTATAGTTGGAAAATATATATAATAAAGCTTACCTTAAAATATGTTCTTAATTCAATTATACTAACTTCTAATTTTAAAAACCTATCATATTATATACCTTAGAGCGACAAAATACCAATGGCAGAATGCTAAAAAAAGCATATAATATAACAAATATCATAAATTAAATCAAGATCCTAAATTACATAAGAAGAACATGACTAGACTTATGTAAAAGACACTAATAAATTTAGAATAAAAATTAGAAGAAAATAAATTTAATTGTAACAAAGATATAGAAATGAAGAACAAAATAAAGAATCAATATATTAAAACTATAATGTGAAACATGAAGTTCACTCTAGCATTTCCACAAGAGAATTTAGCCTAAAATATGCATTGTTTTCACTCAAAGAAATGTAAAAGAAATGAAAGAAAAATAGGAAAAATAATGTTTTTCTCTTTAACTATACTCTCCACACTTAATTCCACAATCTTATGATTTTTTCTTACATTTGGCTCTCTATTTATAGTGGAAGTATGACCCAAAATATGTTAAAATTGTGTACAAAAGAGTGAAAAAAATGGCTGCAAAATTGGTGCAAAGTGGGAGACAAATTGCAGCAGTAAAGGAGACACGTTGGCCACATGTCATGCACCGATTGGCTCGACTGGTGGATTGTTGGGTCGTGGGGGACAAATGACAAGCGAGTGGGGACATCTGGGCGACGTGGCGCGCATTGGTTGGCTCAGCAGTGGAGTGTGTCAGGTGCGTGGGAGACAGCAGCCAGGCGAGTGGGACAGGTGGCGTCTCCTGGTTGGCTCGGAGGCGGCATGGCAGGTGTGGCAGGCACATGTCAGGCGGCTCTAGCTCGGCTGCTGGTTGCTGAAGACTTTGGGCTTGGGCTCCGTTTTGGGCCTAATTTTGTCAAAAATTCCATTTTCTTCATGATTTCTTCAATTTTAATTCTTTCTTTCTTCTTTCTTTTTCTTTGTGTCAAAATACATTTTATTTCTTGAAAATTAAATACAAATTAAATTAAAATTAAAATTTTCAAATATAAAATATATGACAATAAATCCATGAAAATATTAATTAAAACTTAATTAATTTTAAACTTTAAGACTAATAAATTTATACTTTTGAGCACTATTCATTACCCCATAAAGTTTTGGGTTGTAACCTCGTAAATGGGCCCGAAGAGATACGCTCGTGCTCACCAGCTCATTAACTACAGGAATGTGTATTTATTATTTATTAAGACCCCATTAAGGGAGAATGAATGTATAAAATCCTCATTAAGGGAATTAATTTTCCTCAGCCATCTATAAATAGGACTAGGGCAAACTTTGTAAAGGATCCCAGATTGAATCCCCATTTTTGTATTCAGAGCATTTCTAAAACGCTACTTGAGCTCCATAGAAGTTTGAGACCTCCAAGCTTCCCAAATCCTAATACAAGTGACTCGTGGACTAGGGTTAGTTAATAACCTGAACCATATAAAATCTTTGTGTTCTTTATTGCATTTTCTTTAAGCTTAATTTAATTAGTTGATAACAAAAAAGACAGTCAACAATTTGGTGCTTTCATAGAGAGCTTGAAGAAAGCTTTGAAGATGCATTCATGGTGACTACCAGACGGAATGCCATTGACGAAATCCCTCATCCCACCGTTGCTGAGGGAGGAGAGTCCAGTCAACCACCTTCACCAGCAAACCCGGAGGTGGCCCATGACGACGGCTACAATGAAGATGACGGATATGATTGCAAGGATGGACACGACTACTACGAGAGTGAGTACTCTCATTCATTCTACATGGACGAGCCACCTGAAGTGGTGCCCCTCAAAGGTCAAGTTGCCTCCTAATAGCAAAAAATAGAGGTCCGGGAGGGGAATATCGTTGCCTTACAGGAGGTGGTTAACACCATGAAGGCCACTTTAGCGGGTCAAGGGCTAGAAGTGGACCCTCAAGGAGAAGTACCACCTAGGAAACCATCTGGCATGCTACCCGCGCACCCAGTTGGAGTGCCACCTACTCTATCAGTGGGCATGCCTCATGAGCACCCCACTAATATGGCGCAAGATCCGCCAACTGGCATGCCACCTATGCACCCGCACCCCCATGACTCAAGCTCGTGGGAAAGAAAAATTTGAGCCCTCTCAAAAGAGAAAGATGACTCATCAGGCTTCCGAGCCCATTCATGTCCCGAGGAGGGCGAACGATCTTGAGTGTCACGGTGCCCGAGGACACCGTCAGGCCTCTAGCGTCTGCGGAGCCCAGGACCTTCTTCCTAGGCGCGCTGTGACAGATCACACCAGGCCTGGAGGTGGTGTGCCACTAATGCCTCGCCAACCCCAAAGGAACTCCAGACAAGGGGCTCACAGGAGAAACTTATTGTAATGCCCCAAATTTCCTAATAAGGTTTAGGACCTTGATTAGGAGGCCAGGAAGGCCATAATTGATTTGTTATGGTATTTAATGATTATATGCATGTTTACGTGAATTATATTATTATATGATGGTGAATGCATGCATATGGGAGTATTTATTATTATAAGGGTATTTTGGTAATTTGGCTGCTGTGGGCGTAATTGTGTATCTTGGGTGCATGGTTGTGATTAATTAATATAGCCACATTATAAGGTGGATTGGTTCAAGCTATTCGGCATGAGACGATCATGAGATGTAAGAGTTCGGTCTAGTCATAACGGGTTTAAGTTCGGGGCTCGGGGTGAGTCTTGGGGTCATTTTGATGACTAGAACATTACCAGGAGTAAGAGGGTAATGTGATATGATTTATTGGTATTTGAGAATATTGAGAATAGCGGGAATTGGAGAGCGTTAATTATAATTAACGAGATAAGAGGGAAAGGACGGTTTTACCCTTGGAAGTCTTTGGAGGGATCTATTTGGCTTAGGGGCATTATGGTCTTTTGACCTTAAGGATTTATATCAACCTTTGAGTTTTAGAAGGCTGTGGAAAACAGAACAAAACATAGCACCATCCTCATCTCTTCCTTTCTCTCCCGTACAAGCTTTTCCCTTCATTTTTCCTTTGGATTTTGAGAGCCCAAATTGAAGAGTTAAGCTAGGAAATCAAAGGTGGGAGCTTAGGAACTTGGTTAAGCCATTAAAGGAGGTTCAAACTCGGATTTGAGGTAAGTTCAGCCATAAGTTTCTGGTTTATACTCTGTTTTAGTTTAAGATTTCAGCTTGTGAATTCTTGGTGGTTAATTGGAATTAATGGGAGTTAGGTTGATGTTTGATTTGGGTTTTGATGAGGATTTGATATAGATGTTGTTTAGAGGTTGAATTGAGTGTTTGGAGAAAGTTTGGAACTAGTTTGAAGGCTTGGTTCTAAGGGAATATGCTGGGGAGGTCGAGTTGGTGCGTGTTGAATTGTTGGCTAATCTGGGTAATGAGCCGCGGCCTGGCTTTAGTGTGCCGCGGCCTAGGGTGGCTTCTGAGGCAAAAATGCCTCTGTCAAGGAGATGAGCCGCGGCATGGCTGTGGTGAGCCGCGGCCCATCAGGGCATTTTTGGCCAAAATTGTGTTTTTAGCTTAGGGATGCTTACCATAGGCCTCGGGGTTGATCCTACTACTTGGTTAAGTGTGGATTGATGTCCTGGAGGCTAGATATTGGTTCGGAAACTTATGTTGATCATTTTTATTGATGGTATCTTATATTTGGTTATGACTAGGTGACCGCTAAAGGACTAAAAGTTAATCGTTCTCAAGGGTCGTTCTTTTAATCATTCTAGCTCGACTCTGAGGTAAGAAAACTGCACCCTGTGTATATGTGACATGCATGGCTGTTATTGATGCATGTTGGTTGATTATTGAGTATGACATGCATGGCTATTCTTGATGCATGTTGGTTGATTATTGAGTATGACATGTATGGCTATTTCTGATGCATGTTGGTTGACTATTGAACGTGACATGCATGGCTATTATTGGTGCATGTTGGATTGTTGAATATTATGCATGTGATGCATGAGAAACATGTGATTAGGACATGCTTTGAGTACTGATTATGATATTGTTCAGAGCTTGTGCCTTTGGGTTTGTGCATGGTCCTAATTGTATTAGTACTTGTTAAGTAAGCATGCTGAATACCTTGTTTATGGATATTGGATATGCGACATATATTTGGTGGCATGACTTACCTGTGTATGGCACTAACTTATTAGTCAGAATCGGCAATGGTGTCAGATCCATCTGTGAAGCTGTGACTTATTAGTTAAGTTCACAATGGGCTGAGCACTGGTCGTGTTTCACTGACCCAAGAGTCAGAAATGGCAGAGCGTTGTGAACGCCGGGCCAAATGAAGATTAGATCTAATCGAGGTTGGCATTGAATGACCCATATAGGGTATTAATGCTGGACCGACCGGAAGGTCAATGAGAACTATAAGCGCTTACCTGGTCTAAGACCAGATGTTCACAGCCAAGGTATATGACCCCGGTGACTGTTTGTCACATGGCTGGGGGACGCTGTCCTTAGTTACGACTCTAGATTCGGGAGGATGGTTATGTTGGTGATTAATCACCATGCACCTATCCTGATCAGACTTATGAAGGAACCACTAATCAATTAAGCCCTGGTGATCTTATCGTCACATGGCTAAAGGGAGCTGTACCCACTTCTGTGACTTTTGGCTACTGTCACCTATCTGTTTTGGACCGTTGGTCCTGAATGGCTATTATGATTATTGTTGATATTATATCATGTTCTATTGGGTTTTCTTGCTGGGCTTCGGCTTACAGGTGCTATGTGGTGTAGGTAAAGGCAAGAGGAAGCTGGACCATCCTTGAGTTGGAGAGCCTAGGTGATGATGTGTACATATGCAGCTACTCGTCCTTCACGGCCGAGGTTTAAAGTGGAACTAGGGTTGAACCCTGTTTTGCCGCTTAGAACGGCCTGTTGTAAATATTTTCTGTAATAGACTCTGAAACTATATTTTCGGGATCCCAATGTATATATTAAACGTTCTAGTGAAACGTTACATCTTAACCAAAATTTTTAATCCCTAAACCGCTAATCATATTTAGTTCACGATTTTGGCCAAATGATTCGATTAGCGAGTTTAGCACTGTTTACAAGGAACACCGTAACGGTCCCTGGAGTTCGGGCGTTACACTTATCCTCTAAAATAAGGAATCAACATCTCGGTTAACAATTAATATGGTGATTCCCCGAGGAAGGTTGTCGCTGTGATGTACAGCCCGACCTGTGAGATGACCTGAACGCTCGCAGAAACAGCGCAGCTCTCGAGGACCTCCCCAGGAGACATCCACAACCGAACCTTCAAGACAATCTTAACGCTTGGACGAGATAAGCCATGCCCGACTAGAGGGCATATCCAACATAGAGTGTCAACCAAGACTACGACCTTCTCCGCGTTGAATTGAAGAGTTTAAAGAAGATAACGTTGAAGATGGCCCAAAGACAAGGCCACGACTCTAACTCGGAGGATGAAGATGGGGGCCATGTGCCCCCCACATTTTTGAAGCCCCGTTTGTTGGTAACTGGTTTACCATATGCGTAGTGGAAAGCATGGGGTGGTGGGCCCAGAGAATTCAAAAAAAAATTATTTAAACAATCTTTAAATAACTAGATCCATTAATATGCAAAACACTAATCAAAGAGAAAGAAAAAGATGGGGATTTACATGTTTTAGAACAATCAAGAATCCTCGCTATCTTTTAGTAACTCCAATGAACATCCAATCCAAAGCAACCTTGTAAATACTTAGAGTAAGATCTTTCAATATGCGTTTCTAAACCTCAAGATGTGTGTGGGCACCTAGAGTAATGGTGGGAAATTTTCTTAATCACAAGATGTACTCAACTCATGAGATCTTGCAATATTAGGTATGAGATAGTTTCCAGGGATAGGAAAATATTAGGCTATATTTTTCTTTCTCTGTGAAAAGCTTAGAATTTTTCTCTCTAGGATATTATTTCACTTAAGCATATTATGAAACAATTTCTATTTGATAGATTTATAAAAGAATTAATTAAATTCAAAATTCAAATTATAAACCAATTATTAAATAAATAAAATAAATATAAAGATCCAACCTTGGATCTTCATTACACGCTACTACAGTGCTAGCACTATAGTTGGCGTGTAACACATCCCTGATTTTAGGGATGTGTTACAAACACTTTCTTTTAATTATTATTTAATAATTATTTATTCAAAAATATCTAAACCTGATAACTTATCTTATCAAATTAATTAAAGAATAAATATCATTTCAAATTCGAATCCAATTTGAATTATCATAAATATTTTTTCATATTATTTAAATAAATAAAACTAATTAATTCAAAATTAATTATCTTAAATATTTAAATGCCCATTTTATATAAAAAATTATTTTTGAAAATTAATATATTAATTTGTCTCAATTACATATTTGATCCTGAAGAACAAATTTCTTCCAAATATGTCATTTCCTTGATTTTTCCCAATTTCAACTCTTACCTTGAATTGTAACACCCAACATTTTCATAATGCATTTTTTATATAAATCAAAGTTTTCAATACATAAAACAAGTTTACAAATTTAAGAAATAGTAATGGAAAAATAATGTTTAAAGCATGATTTTATGTTATTAACGAGATTAAAGAGAGAGAGACTTGAGTAGTCAAGTATTGGACCCAAATGCCATATAATTTTAATTTGGGATTTTTATAAAATTAAGAAAGTTTTGCTAAGGGGATTATTTGAAAAGAATTTTAATATTTTGGGTCCAAATGTAATTTTAAGAAGAAGGCATCAGCCTTATTTTCCCATAGCTCTCTCTCTGTTTTCTCAAAAAAAATATTTTTCTTTCTCTCTCCTTATCTTCCCCTCTCTTTTCCTCTCTGGTGTACTACTGTTGTCGAAGATGAACGACCACTTTCCAACCACCACATATAGCCACGCACTGGACTGTTGGATTCAAAGGCCTCAAAACTATCGACCATGCGAGATCGATTAAGCACCTCAATCGATCGATTTAAGTTCGGCCACCACGTGACTTCAAAGTTGGGATCTGGCCACCTCGAGCATCCGTTAGTTGATCTGTCACCACCATCCTCATGTTGTGGGCTTCAAACTAATAAATTGTTCCCACACACCATAGTTGGGTGGCAGGCCCTCCACGAGCCACTGCGATCCACCGTAGACCGACACTCAAAACTTAGTTTCGAGGTTCCAGAGTTCATTTTGAGCTTCAGAAATCATCGTTTAACTCGTTTTAAAACCCCGATCATTGTGGTATAATTTCTTTGACCAATATATTGTGATTTAATTGTGATTGATTAGTGTAATTGTTATTGTATGTATCTATAGTATATATTTATATATTCTTAATGCACTGAATATTTCTATAATTATACTGATTGTATGGGATTATATGTATATTTTATACATGTTTTGATTTTGGGATTGTCCATTTTATAGTTGTTGTGTTGCCCAATTTTTTTTTTTAAATAATAGACACTTAATAAATTGTAAAATATATATTTTATTGATTTTCTATTAATATGGAAATTGTTATGAATAGTAAATTTCAATCATTTATTTTTATTATTTTGTTTGTTAAATAAATAATATAAGTTTATATATGTAAAGTGTGATTTATAGTAAAAGCTATTATTTAGCAGTTATTATTGTGTATTAATATTTTGGTTGATATTTGAATGCTGAGATAATATAAAATATTAATTTTCTCACAATTATTGATATTTGTAAGATTATTGAATTTTGTAGAAATTATATTTATTATATCAATGTGATTGATTTTATGACTAATTAATAGTAATATAAATATCTATATTTATATTATTATCATTATATTAATCATTATAATTTTATGTTAAAAATATGATTTCTTTTAATAAAATGATTATTTGCATATATACATTTACATACATATTGTTATTGAGGTATTTTGTTATTAATATTATAATATATGTGATGTAGAAAAGTTATTAGCATTATGATGATAATAATTATTATTATCATTTATGTGGTTTCTAGTATTGTTAATATATACTATCAATAGTGTATATTTACTATTTTGATATAATTTAATAAATAATGCACTTTGAATAAGATTTGTATGGATTGGATTGATTAACTATTTGAGAGAGGTTTTAAAATAAGCTAAGGACCTAAGGTAAGTAAATCTCACATTTTGTGCTTAACTGTGAGATGCATGACTAAATTAATTGTGTATGTCTGATGAGTTAAATGTGGGATGATGATGCATATTATAAGTATGCGATGAATGATTATATGAGTTTTGTGTGATATGAATATTAGAATGATGTTGTATGACATATAATTGATGAATTTTGTGATATGTGAAAGTTGTCTTATTTTATTAAGATTGGTCTGGATTATGAGCAAGTGTGTGTTCGTATGTTGATGAATATGTGGATTACTTTATGTGTTAATGATTTTGTTACATGTTATGATATATGAAGCCTTTAAGTTTTTAGGTTGGAAACCTTAGACCTGAGCCATAGCTCTACGTCAAGGTATAACAACGCCACCAACCCAAAGCTTCATATATTATGACTAAAGATGTTTTGAGTTATATGAGATATGTGTTAGGAAAACTTATACATGATCTTTATTTATTTTCATGTAGATCTAATATTAAACAAATTAATATGAGATAACCTAGAACATGTTTCTAAAATTGAATTCAAATATAAATAATGATAAGAATACTTACATTATACGCAACGGAATGAATGAGTCATTCCTTCAGTTTCTCTAACCCTTGTATCCTTTCTGTCGCAGAGTATTACCAAGAAACTGAACTGATCTTCTATTATCTTCACAGTCTTCCAAAACATCCTTAGAATCACCTAGACTAGAGTGGCCAATTCTCAACACATGAGATAGATACAAAGAGAAGAAGAGAACGAATAATGAGGCTTAGAAAATGACTTCTGTTTAGAGAGAATCTAAAACCTATCAGAAAACTAGTGTATGTCATCTGTCTGACTTAACTTGTGTTTTCAACTCTCTCTTAGCATTCCTTTTATAGACTCAATTAGGTCATTTCTTTAATTAAAAAATCAATAAAATAACATCCAATAATCAGCCCTAGGTTGAAATTATCATGGGTTTTAGGCCCGTGAAATTTTCCATTTGATTATAAACCCATTTGACTTAAAATCAAGGTCTGTATTATTTTCTATTGATTTAATTAATTAAATAATTATTTGAATCCTTTATCAAATAAAATATTTATAATTTGAACCATGATTTAACTTATTTATTAATTTAGATACCAATTTATCTTAATTAATAAATCTGCCCTAATTTATATTTTCTTCTAAAAATTACATAACTCTGTGAAACTATCGAAAATTGACCTAGTCAACTTTGATAATTCTAATTGATAATTAAATCAATTAATTGAGAATATCTAGATGATTTTATCCAAGGTACATTGGGGACCATGGGCCTATGAAATCAAGCTCCAATAAGTTATCATAAATCTAACAAATAAATTTACTAACTTATTAATTCCTCATGACTCCACTAAAGACTCAGAATTGCACTCTTGAATTCAAAGAACACTCTATAACAAATATAGATATGTTATTAATTATCCATTGTTACAACCATAATTGTCACTAAATCCTCTATAAACGCTCTACAATGAGATGAGACTAAAATACCGTTTTACCCCTCATTGTATTTTATCCTTAAAACACTTAGTTCCTTGTAAATGATATTTCAGTAAACTAATTTAATTACTGAAATGAGATCTCTATCATTTAACACCTTGAACCAAACTAAAAGAAAACCATCGTTTCACTTCTTCATCGGAAGCTATAGATGTTCATATCTATGATTAACACTCCCACTCAATTATACTACCGAGTTCCCAAGATGTAAGTATGGGCAAGTCCGTAGGGTAAGCTGGTAACGAACAAGTCAAAGAACTCAAATAAAACAATCAGTTAGAATACTAACCACTCAGAATTGAGATTGAATTTACATATGGTCAACTATATTATATGACTAGAATAGATAATAACGGTATGTTTACTTATCCTATCAACTATCAATAGCAGTCCTGTCCGATGTAACAAATGCATCCGATCTTATCTACTTTGCTAATGTTATGGAAAGAACATAACACTACAATGTGTAAGCAGATCATATCGTAGATTGGCAAGTCAGTGTAAATCCTGTGCACTGACTAATCTTAGGACTAACGTATTTTGAACATATAATCATATTTATATTCCACTGTGATTACGTCACTATAAATACGATTAGCTATATGCTTGGGATTTAATAGAGTTTATATTAAACAAATAATCATGAAAATAAAACATGTGAGCAAAGTGATTGACCAAGTCAAAAAATAATTTCTATTTTTTTATTGATAATAAATGAGATTACAAAGAAAATGGGATTTAATTAGGGCATAAAACCCCAACAATGTGATACAGTGCCTTGATTGAATATCATCAAACATGAATCATGAACATTGGCATTTCAACATCAGCATGTATGCATGGCATGTACAATTATGTGAAAATTATTATGTGATATAAGACCATGCATAATAATATGAGAAAAGTTATGAAATGCCTTGAAAAGTCTTATGTAAAGTTGAACACTTTATTGACAACAAGGCTTAAGCAAAGTGATAATAAGATGTTAAAAAAGATGCCACTATTTCGAGGAAGCAATTAAGTAAGTTCAGTAAAGAAGACGGAGATCTATAAGGCTTATAGTGGCAGCCCACTAATGTGGGCTAGGTCATAGTTGACCATTCAGATATGTTTGTCATGTTCCCATCTTTCTCCTCCATTTATATGTGTACTTATTATGGTAAATATGGCAACGATGAAATGAGTAATATGATGAGCCCGACTGCGATGATGGCTAGCTGAAGGAGAACTTATGGAATTTTATATTATATGTGCAACAAGCCCTGTAGGCATTGACTTAATCGAACAGTGTGCACAAAAGATAATGGGTCCATAAAAATGTGAAAGTAAAAGAAAAAGCATAAAAGTAAAGTTTGAAAGTGCATAATCAATAAATGAAATGCATAGGTATATAAGTCAACATATTAGTATATGTGCACTTCAAACTCACGACATTCATGTGTATGTGTATGCATGAGATTTACTTACTGAGTGTTAGCTCATTATGTTGTTTTCAAACATTTTTCCAGGTGTGGCTTTAGATGTTTGGCAACTTGTGGAGCACGGACTCAGTAGTAATGCAATAGTGGATTAGGGTTTTTCCTAATTGCTATATTTAAATTTAAAGTATTCACACGTGTAATAGTTTCTATTAATAAGTTTATATAAAAGTTTTAAAAATTTTTGTATTTCATAGTATCATTATATTTAATTTGTTTGGTCAAGTGATTAACATACTTATAAACCCTTGTATTACGAGTATGTGGCAGACGTACCCTACTTTAGGTATAGATTCTATATCTATATATTATGTCAACAACCATTTACATCAATGAGTTTCCAAAACAAAAGTTTTCAGCCTATCTTTTTGACAAACCATAACGAGTGAATCAAGGAACTCATATGACATAAACAGGAGTTCATAATAACTTCAGGATTAAGATCAATTTGTATATGATTATATAATTTATATATTTAATTAATACTTATAAATTAAATGATATTATTAATTATTAATAACATATCTGGTCCAGCTCATGTATAATCACTTTATACAAAGTAACTCCACTAAGATGTCTTACTATATCAGTAATCCGGATCTAGATTGCATGTATTCATAGTACTAGTGAACCTTACTCACATTATTTAATCCAAATATTCCATATAACGTTGATCTGCTGGGAACTATTTAAATTTTTTCCCTACAATCTTAATCCTCTCATACCAATACAAGATTGTAGTCCCAATAACGAACTTGGAAATTTTTTGATATTCATATAATATTATTCTAATAATAATAATAAACAATAAATAAATGCAAATTTTCATTTTTAATTATTTATTTCACAAAACATTGTTCAACACATATGCTTTAAAGGGCATTAATCCCAAAACCATTACCTCGAGGCTTCAAGATGCCATACATAACTCCCCACAGCGAAGCCACAGACCCTTCCGACCATCTATCTAAGTTCAACAGATTGATGTCTGTCCACCGCGTCTTCGTGGACGCAAGATGCCACGTCTTCTCGTTAACCTTGATGGGAGCAGCAGACGAGTGGTTTAAGAAGCACCGACCAAGATCCATCCATTCCTGGTCCCAACTCTCCGCCGCCTTTCGAAGACAATTCATTGCTACTCGAAAGGTACATTTCGAGGTCAATGCTTTGGCCAATATAAAGCAAGGACCTCTTGAGACCTTTAAGGCATACATTAAACGCTTTAAGGAAGAAGCAGCCAGGACCAAAATGGTCGATGATGGCCAACAGTTTATGGCCTTACAATCTGGCATCCAACCAAGATCTCCGCTATGGGACAACCTTCCGCAGAGAGGATGCCACAGGCTCGACGAATTTGTACGCCAGGCCCACGAGTATATTCATTGGGAAGATGCCCAGATTGGAGCATTTAGAGGGTCAATTTCATTCCTAGCTCCGATAGTCTCAGCTGTCGTAGGCCTGAGACCACAGTTCTCACCATACACTCCTGTACAAATGAGTGTCATGAGTGCCTCCCAGTACAGTCCAGCTGTTCCCCAGGCTGGTTTTAGTACCACTCCTTCTGGGTATGGAACAGCGGCTCCAGCTCAGTCAGCAACACCTAGCAAGGGCCCCAGTAGGAGCAAACATGGGGGTGGGGGAAGGCTAGGGCAAGAAGCCCAAGAGAGCTGGCGCTCCCAAGAAGAAGTATAATCCTTAGTACTCTGATTTTACAGACTCGATCGATACTCAGGAAAACATTTTCCTTGCCACGGAGCAGCAAATCCACTATCGGCAGCCTCAGCCTATTCGAAGGGACCGGGAGCGAATGGACTCCACAAAGTTCGGTAGGTTTCACAATGACGTTGGACATCACACCAACGAGTTCAAACAACTTCGAGATATGATTGAGAATCTCATCAAGTTGAGACATCTTCACCAGTACACCAGGGCTAGAGCACACCTTAACCAGGCTCTATCCATGGCCATACCTCCTCCACAACAGCTGGCACCTCCTCAGGCCCCAGGCCAAGTTCCTACTATCCCACAGCAAGCGGCCTATGGACCTCCTCCGGTGAATGGAAGAGTAGGGACAATATCTAGAGGACTCTACCTGGGTGGCACGTCAAGGGGCTCGCAAAACCATTATGTGCAAGCCCTAAATCATGATGATGAAGTATTGGAGCTAGCCCGTCTCCCAACACAAACGCCTCAGATGATGGACCAGGTCATCACCTTCTCCGAGGATGATGCTCAGAGAGTGCACTTTCCCCACCATGATCCTTTGGTGGTCAAGAGCCAAATTCCAACAAGATGGTGGCTCGAATCTTGGTAGACAGTGGGAGTTCTGTGAACATCCTGTTCAACTCAGCGTTCGAGAAGATTGGGCTGACGAGAAGTGACCTTACCCCATGCACATCCACAATATATGGGTTCTCGGGAGAAGGTCTAATTCCAATGGGGCAAATCAAGCTACCAGTGATACTTGGAGAAGCGTCTCTCCAGGCCTTCATGTAATGCACTTTTGTGGTGGTGGACTGAACATCTGCCTATAACGCCATCTTGGGACGTTCGACCTTGGTGGAGTTTGGGGTAGTCACTTCTATTCACCATTTGTGCATGAAGTTTCCCACGGAGGCAGAAATAGGCATTGTCTGTGGGGATCAGAATGGGACCCACCAGTGCTACAATGTGTCACTAAAGAATCTAGTGATGGTTGTTGAAGCGGTGGCCCCCGAGTAACCTCTTCCAGCGAAGATGGAGGTCCAGGCTGTTCTTAAAGAGAGGGAGTCCAACGAATTGGACCCTGGGGTTGGAGATGACAGGGCTATTGAGCCCATGGAGTAAGTTGTAAAAGTCATCCTTGACAACTCCAACCCCGAAAGGAAAGTAAAAGCAGGAAAGAACCTCAAGGCGGAGGTCCGAGAAGCTTTGATGAGCTTTCTCCACAAGAATCAGGACGTCTTTGCCTGGCCTCACGCAAACATGATGGGAATTGACCCCAAAATTATCTGTTGCACCTTGAACATAGACCCGAATGTTGTCGTGGTGCAACAAAAGAGGAGGACAATGGACCCAACCAGGGGGGAGGCCTTGAAGCCTGAAGTTGACAAGCTTCTCACAAATGACTTCATCTGATACGCATAATATCCAAAGTGGTTGTCAAACCCAGTGTTGGTGTCAAAGCCTAACGTCACCTAGAGAACATGTATCAAATTCTCCGACCTCAACAAGGCCTACCCAAAGGATTGCTTTCCTATGCCAAAGATTGAACAAATGGTCGATGCTACCTCTAGGCATGAGCTCCTATCATTTATGGATACGTACTCGGGGTACAACCAGATATCCATGCATGTTGCGGATCAGGAACACACCAGCTTCCGAACAGACAAAGGCTTCTACTATTACAAGGTGATATCGTTTGGCCTCAAGAACAATGGTTCCATGTACCAAAGTCTAGTAACAAGATGTTTAAGAACCAACTGGGATGGAAATTGAAAGTATATGTGGATGACATGCTAGTGAAGTCTAGGACAGCCCCCAAGCACGTGAAAGATTTGGCGGAAGCATTTTTCAGTCCTCTGCGTGTTTGGGATGAAGTTGAATCCCCATTAATGCACTTTTGGGGTAGCCTCTAGGAAGTTCCTAGGATTTATTGTCAGTTCCTGAGGAATAGAGGCAAGTCCCAAGAAGATCAAAGCCTTGATTGAGATGCCATCACCAAGAAAGCACTAGGACGTGCAAAGTCTGACTGGTCAAATAGCCGCTCTCAACCGCTTCATCTCCAAGGCTACCAATAAGTGCATTCCTTTTTTCAATACCCTTCGAGGAGGTCAGCGGTTCGAATGGACGAAGGAATGTGAACAAGAATTCCAACAGTTGGAAGCGCACACGGTGAATCCCCCGATTCTGTCAAAGCCTGTGGATAGAGAATCCCTCCTCCTCTACATGACTGTCTTTGAGAATGCCATTAGTGTTGCTTTAGTTTGCGAGGAAGGCTGCGTCTATCACCCCATATACTATGTAAGCAAAAGACTCCTTGGGACGAAGTCTAGGTATCCGCTTATGGAAAAGATGACTTTTTGCCTAATGATAGCTTCTCAGAAGCTCAGGCCCTACTTCCAGGCGCATCCAATCAAGCTTCTCACCAACCAGCCTTTAAGGCAAGTCCTCCAGAAGTCGAAGTCCTCTGAGAGACTCCTCAAGTGGGCGGTCGAACAGAGCCAGTTCGACATCACCTACCATTCGAGGACTGCCATAAAAGGGCATGCACTGGCAGACTTCATTGTCGAGTGCACGGGAACACATGAGAGACCCGAGGAGACCTAGATTATCGAGACCATATGGAAGTTGTTTGTAGATGGGTCCCCAATGAGAATGGAGTCGGAGCAGGCCTTATCTTGGTGTCCCTCGAGAGGCATAGGGTTCATAGTGCCTTAAGGTTTTGCTTTGACGCCTTAAGCAACAAAGCCAAGTATGAGGCTTTAATTGTCGATCTCTGAGTTTCCCCGGACCTCAAAGCTGAGAGCCTCAAAATATTTAGCGATTCTCAACTTGTTGTGAACCAAGTCCTCGGAGAGTACTAAGGTTGGGGAACCACGATGGCCACGTATTTGGACAAGAACCAAGAAATCCTGCACAACTTCAAAAGGTTTACCATCTGACAAGTACCAAGGGAGCATAATTCAATGTTGATGCTGTGGCCAAACTTGCTACCACTAAGGACGCAGAGTTCCTTAATGTGGTCCCGATTGACTACTTGGCTTCTCTGAGCATCACAGCTCCCGAGGAGGTAGAAGTGGTCCAGCCCCACGATGGTTGGATGGAACCCACCGTGAAGTATCTTATCTCCGGAGAGTTACCACAGGACAAAAAAATGGCTCGGAAGTTACTTTACCAAGTGCCTAGTATGTAATCATGGAAAGCAAATTGTCCAAGCAAGGATATTCATTGCCACTACTCCGATGTGTGTCCAAGCAAAAAGACAAACTCATCCTCCAAGAAGTGCGTGAGGGCTTTTGTGGTGACCACGCTGGGGGGCTGAGCCTCGCCAAGAAAATTCTAAGACAAGGGTACTTTTGGCCTACGATGAAGGGCAATTCGATGGATTATATCAAGAAGTGTGACAAACTCCAACGTTACGCCAACGTCCCCTTAGCTCCACCAAATGAGCTCACTCAGATGACAAGTCTTTGGCCCTTCGCTGCCTGGGGCATTGACTTGATTGGATCCTTGCCCACAGGAAAGGGAGAAGTAAAGTATGTTATAGTGGCACTCAGCTACTTCACAAAGTGGGTCGAGGCTGAACCTCTCGCTACGATCACCTCCAAGAAGGCCATGGACTTCGTCATCAAAAACATCATTTGCCATTACGGGCACCCGAGGAAGATAATCTCTGACAGCAGCCTGCAATTTGACAGTGAATTGTTTACTGACTTTTGTGAAAGTCATTGAATCATGAAGATTTTCTCCTCCATAGCTCATCCTCAGGAAAATGGAGAAGTGGAAGCAGTTAACAAGATGCTTAAAGCCACTTTGAAGAACAGGCGAAAGGCACCTAGACCGAGGAGCTGCCTAAGGCATTGTGGAGCTACCGCACCACTGCTAGGACCTCCACTGACAATTCACCATTCTCCATGGTCTACGGGTATGAAGCCATGCCCCCAGTTGAGTCAGCAATCTCCACCCACCTACTTACGACCCGACCATGAATCATGCTTTACTTCGAGAGTCATTGGACCTTGTTGAGGAGCTCCGAGAAGCTTTATAGCTACGTGTAGCGTCCTACCAACAAAAGGTGTCCAGATATTTCAATTCAAAAGTAAAAGACATAAATATTGAGGTTGGGGACTTGGTGTTGCGAAGATTTTTCCTAGCAACCCGAGATCAAGGGGCTGGAGTGTTGGGCCCTAACTGGGAAGGTCTGTACCAAGTCAAGAGCATTGTGTGTCCCAGGACATACAAACTGGTCCAACTGAACGGGGAGCTAGTGCCCCACACCTGGAATGTTGAGCATCTTCGGCGGTATTACCAGTGATATGAGTAATTTTATTTTCTAAATTTTGTAATCATTTGTAGCCTCTAGGCACTTTAATGGAAATCGTGTGTACAAAACACTATAGATGAAATTAAGAGAATTTGCTTGTATTTTTTATTTATTTATTTATGTTTCACTACCAGAGGAGTATCCGCTCGCTGGCCTGGACAAGTGAACGCAGGCTAGTCTCTAATCACTTGGGGGGCATAGCTAGTCACTTCGAAAGGTAACCACTCGCGGAGCACGACCTAGGGAACTGAGCTTATTATGAGCGGAGTAAACATAGAGTCGAGTCTTGTGAGAATTAGCGAAATGACCTAGGGAACTAAGCTTGTTAAGAGTGGGGTAAACCTTGCGTCATAAAAACCTAAGTATCCTAAGGGTGGAGAACTTGACTTATCTCCTGAGGACTATGTGCCCACAGAGCAATAATGAGTTCCTGACTTCCAAAGGGTGGAAAGTATAAAATCTAAGTCACTTGTACTCAGGTTAAATCCTTGGGTTGCCAAAACTTAAGCATCACAAAACCTAAGTATCCTAAGGGCGTAGAACTCAACTTGTCTCCCGAGGATTGTGTGCCCGCGGAGTTGTACGAGTTCCTGACTTTCAAAAAGGACAAAGGTATAAAACCTGAGTCGCATGTACTCGGGTCTAAGCCTTAAGTTGCCAGAAAGTTAAGCAACCCCGAGTAGCCTATTCTCTGAGGCAAGCCTAAAGTTTTCGTAACTTTGAAAAAAGACCCATCTCTCAGACTGGGGGGAACTAAGTTCCCAACATCCTAAGTTGTTTTGAAACAACACTAAGTTCCCAACATCCTAAGTTGTTTTGGTCTTCCAAGTCTCGAGTCGCGTAGACTTAGGTACAAGCATCAAGTTGCTCAAACTTGGTAATGACCTAAAGTTATTTACCAAGGACTAAGTTCCCGTGAAGCAACAATGTGTGTTAGGAAGCCAAACACAAATGGAATGTGCAAGACCCGAGTCGCCTAGCTCGAGCACAAGTCCCGAGTTGTACCAACTAGGCAACCAAGACTTTAGCCTCATGAGACTAAGGCCCACGTATGGTGAACAAAACAAGGTTAAACAAATAAATCTTTTTCGTGATATCACGTTACAATTAAAAGTTTGAAGGAAAATCTTGTAAATTTTAAGTCCAATTTGCAGTATTACTAAACATTTTTTTAAAATGTGTTAAGTGAAAAAGCAAAGAAGGCAAGTGAATAGAGCAAGAAAAAACCATTCTCAAAAAATATATATACACATTTGTGCTAAGGGGCTCGAGCATTAAACTATTTATACCCTAGAAAAGGGGAAGGATGGCACGCAGGCCTATTTACAACTAAAAGGAAACAAAAATTACAAAGAGGCAGCTTAGATCTCGCCAAGAGGGGCCTTCTCGATAACATCTATGATGGGATCAACCTAAGGAATTTGACATGCCTCCATGGAAGCCTGAGCAGCAACGGCGGGGGCCTCATCCGCATGAAGGCGTTCTTCGAAGAGCAACCTTAAGTTGGGGTCATCAGTAAAGGTCAAATCCATCTCCCTGTTGCTCATCCATGCAACATAGAGGGTGATCTCGGCGAGAATATCGACCTCCTGGTTGAGCTTAGTGACCTCCTCGTTGAGATCATCGACCTGGCATCTTAGGTCCTCCACCTCGAACGCAACCAGTTGTGCTCTCATCGCTGTCTCTTGCAAGGCTTCCCCTCGGGCCCTGGCAGCCTCATCCGCGGAATGGGAGGCTTCTCCCAAAGCCTTGGCGACTTCCTCCCAAGCAGCCTTGGCGTCCTCTAGTGTTTTAGCTACAGCCTCCTCGGTAGCTTTGTAACGGATAGTTACCAACTCGACCAGCTTGAATGTAGTGTTCTCCACAGCTTGGACTCAGGACTACTCCTCACAACTCGCTTCTCCATCCCTTATGATCGAGCCTTCTCATCCTCGAAAGCATTCTAGAGTCGCGAATGCTCCTCAGGAGAGATCATCTTTTGAGCCTTTAGCACGGCCAGCTCCTCCCGAGCTTGGCTCAGATCGAAGGACCTCGTGGTCATGACGTCCCCCATGTGCTGGCATAAGGCAGCAGTTTGAACAAAGACAAAGTACCAAATCACAAGTATGCTAACAAATCAAATAGGGATCAGAGGCTTACCCAGGCTGAGGCGTAGCGGTAGGTCGCGAAGAGGGAAATTTCGTTGTCGCCCCCTAACCGCGCATAGCTGCGAGAAGGCATATCGCAGAAAGAGGCGCTCACCCCTTGCAGAAGCTCCGCTGCCAACGGAGCAATGTGACACCCAAGCTTCCCTGCGAAGAGGGACTCCAGCTCCACCCAACCAATGGGGAGCTAGGGAGATTGGCCTTAGGGAGGCTTGTCTTGGTGAAGATACTTCACCAGTACTTTGAAGTCTTCAACCCCTTCCTCCAAGCAAGTGTTGAAGTACTCCACCACCGCCTTGTACCTTTCTAGCTTTTCTCCCCTGCAGTGCTCGGGGAAGATCACCAGGCGAATAAAACTTAAACTTCACGTATTAGAATAATATCATATTAAATATATAATATAATATAATATAATCTATTATCAACTAGCTACAAACTTAAATTTAAAATCCACATATAATATTAATATTATATTAAACATATAATATATAATTTCTTATTGTCATTGCCAAATTCAAAATTTAGAACAAACATAAACTTAAACAAAAATTAATTAAAACATGATATTTTTAAGATATTTTATGATAATTTAAATAATTAAATCATATTTTTTTTAAATAATAAATGCATACATATTATTATTTTTTATCTTATAAATTTGTGTGATAGTTTATTTTTTATTAAGTGATTGTAACTCTTTTTCTTCGTCAAATTCACCAAAAGATATTGTAAGTACATTAGAAACTAAAAATAGTTGATGCATGTATATTAATGTCTACACTAAAACTTTTTCTATTTTTGTTTTATTTCTATTATTACTTTTTTTTTTAAATATTATTGTAATTTATATATATATATGTCATATAGTCATGTAAATATATATTAGTCATTATTGTATTTAAATATCATATATGTAAAAATTATTAATATAAATACTTATATATTATAGAACTATAATTAATTATATTATATATATTTAAAAAATAATAAATAAATTTTTATTGTAATTATAAATAATATTTACAATTTTAAAACTTTAAAACTTTAAAACTAGTAAATATGGATGGCATGTTACTTAAACAAACATAGAATAATTCATCGAGATACTCCACTGTTTAAACAAGTCTACGAAACACCCTAAAAGTGTGGACACTAATCATAAGTAGGCTTATTAGCGTCGTATGTGCATCTCACAACAAAAAAGTAAATTTGAATTTATTTTGTTATAATTTTTTTAAAGAAAAAAAAAGGTCAGCATCACATATTAATACATTAAATAAATAAAGAAAGTAGTCTTATCCAAAGGGAGACACAGTCGATAGCTCTCTGACTCTGTTCTCCCAACGACATTTTCTTAGTCTCTATACTCTCTTCAATGGCGGCCACCAATGCCGCTTCCTCTTCTTCTCTGTGCAACAAAATTTCAAACCTCTCAATCACTCATTCGCTCGCACCAATCCCCACTCGCATCTCCACCCATTATTCCAAAAACCTCACCAAACACCTTACCCTCAACACCCAATTCCCCAACTTCGCTTCTATCTCACTACTCTCTTCTCCTCCCCATTTCCGCCGATTCTCGTCTGTATACGATGGCCTAGAGCTTGAAGACGACACCCCTAGCTCAGATGAAGAATGCCTAGAACCAGAAGTTGCTCAAGTAGTCGGAGAAGAAGCAAAAAAGCCCAAAGTATCAGGCTCTGGTGGCAGTGCTGGAAGACTTTATGTGGGAAGTTTGCCTTATTTTATAAATTCTACACAATTAGCTGAGGTTTTTGCTGAGGCTGGTAACGTTATTTCTGTTGAGGTTTGAGACTTTCCTCTTCCTTGTTATTTATTTTTGAAAAATGGTTAATGATGGAGTTTTAATATGATGTTATGGATATTTATTCGAGGTTTTGTTAGGTGATACATGATAAAGTTACAGATAAGAGCAGGGGATTTGGGTTTGTTACAATGGAGACCTTTGAGGAAGCTAAGGAGGCTATTCGAAAGTTCGATGGTTCTGTAAGTATATAAATATATCTATATATACGTCTGCTTTTAAGCTTGAGTTTCACTTCAATTTATGATGAAAATTGTCTCGTTGTCATGCATTTTTTTATTAACCCAAATTCAGAAATGAAACGGGCTGTGGGATATGTAATCCACCCAAATTAGAGGTTTTCTATTTTAGGAAAGTTAGTTGTGTTGTGTTATAAATAGGAGTTGAGAGGCATTTTCAAAAGTGGAGAAAAAGATGAGTTAGACTTGTGGAGAGAGTTCAGAAAAGATCAGAGAGAAACTTCTGTAGAGAGAAATCACAAGAGAGTTTGTGAGACAAGAGAGACCGTTGGCTAGCTCCAAGAAAGTGATTTTTGGAGGGGTTTGTGTAGAACCATTTGTAGCAGAGTGTACTATGGTGTTTTTTTTGGTATAACTTAAACAATTATTGGTGATTTACATAGTTCTCTTAGAGGAAAGGCTGGACGTAGGTCCATTGCAATTTCTGCCTATTGTTTAGCCATTCATTTTGCTTGTTGTGATATTTATCATTCGTGTTCTGTTATTTGTTCGAACATTGGCTGTTTCGACATTGTTCTAGTTTATTATTCCCAACAAGGTTTTTATAAAAAGAGCTATGAACACCTCTACAAATGTACTTTTCTTAGAATCTTAATGATGATCTTGGTAACAAATTATACTTTATCTCTTACAAATATTAGGTTTTAAGTTAGTTTGATTTTGTGTACTAAGAAGTATAATCAGTTATGAATGTCTTCATTATGTTTCATCTGTTGACGCAGCAAGTTGCAGGCAGAACTATTAAGGTAAATTTCCCAGAAGTGCCAAGAGGAGGAGAAAAGGAACTAATGGGGCCAAAGATACGGGAGATCAACAGGAACTTTGTGGATAGTCCTCACAAAATTTATGCAGGAAACCTTGGTTGGGCTCTAACTTCTCAGGCTCTTAAAAGTGCTTTTGCTACGCAGCCAGGCGTGCTGAGCGCCAAGGTCATTTATGAGAGGGACACCGGAAGATCTCGAGGGTTCGGATTCGTCACCTTTGAAACGGCCGAGGCCGCGCAATCTGCTTTAACTGCCATGAATGGAATGGTGAGCAAAAACTAAGTGATCATATTATTTGACTCTGTTCTTGTATAGTTCTATTGTAATTTTGATGAGATTGTTAAATTTTTTTTCATGTATGGAAAACAGGAGGTAGAAGGAAGGCCATTGAGATTAAACATAGCCACTGACAGAGGAGCTGCTCAGGCTTCTCCTCCATCACCAGTTGTAACAGAAGTTGTTGATAATGATGAGTTGTTTGCTGGCGTTAATTCATAAGTAATTATTCTGGAATTTTTTTCTTCTTCTTCTTCTTTTTGTCCCTTTTGATGAGTCCCCAAATCCCAGCTCTTAATAATTTTTTACAATTTGCAAGCATTTTTTTAGGGAATAAATAAAAGCTTATTGAGCTTGTTCTGTTTTTCCTGTGAGATTTGCAATGCATGCGTATAAGAGAAAAAATCAATTCAAATCGACTTATTTATTTTGGAGTGATGTTGATCCCGCTTGCGAGTTTCTAGAACTGAACTTGGTTAGCAATACAATACAATACAATATGCAAGTATAACCTGAGCAATTCAGAGAGAGATTTCATTTTAATGAAGAATCTTCTATACGGGAAAAAGCTGACTCATGGCATACTCAATAATAATGATGAGTGTCTTTGGCATCAAGATTTTGAAATTACGGGAGCTAATAATAATTAGCTGGCTATGGATTGTGCCCTGATGAAAGAAGGGCATCTGCTGCAGAATCAAGATCCTGGGGGAAGAAAACCCTGCACAACAACATGATCTCACACCTTAAACTGAATGAAAAGAAACATGTTTTGATAAAGATTCTGGCACATAGTAAAATAAGATTCGATATCATGGTAAATTTGGTTTTAAGGACTGAGTAGGGATCAGAAGGATAATGATACAATCAACAATTAGAAACTTCAGCAAAATATCCATTGCTTGTGATATCAATTCAAGGCACTCCAGAAAAACCATAACAAAATACCTGCAAGTATTGTGATATATTGTCCTGCTCAGCTGCTCTATGTCACTGATACCTTTACAACCAGCCACAACCTCAAGAACTTGCCTAGAAACATTAGCCATTGCGAGTATAGAAGTTAATAGATAAAATGAGTATAATGACAGTGATTCAAACAAACATCCAACAAGCACCTATTACAGTATAAGCAATTCCATAATCTTCTTTTGCCAAAATTTAAATGATTTATTACCACCAAAAAACCGTTCGACAGATCAACACAAAAGAAGCCACAACACTGTTTCTTACCGAACTAAACAGGGTTCATTGCGGCCTTTGACAAGGCTTTCTTCTTCATACTTCTCCTTCTTTTTAGAAGGCCAAATGGACTTGACAAAAGTATTTCCAGCATGAGTGCTCCTAATATCACAATATGGCGAATCCGTCTCAATCATTAGTCTCTCTATTGGAATGTCCCTCACAACATCAAGATTTTCTTTTGTTTTGAGAGAGCAACCATTTACACCTGTTTCATACCGGAGGGCAAAAAAGAAAAAAGTTAAGACATTCATGACGACCATCTGGGATTTTAAACGAGTATTAAATGTGTAATTATAGGTTTTGCTCAACAAGGATGAGAGATTACTCCAATGTCTACCTATATACATATTCTTAAAGGAAAGAAGTTTGTCTCTGTCTTCTGCACTATCAGTAAATGAATGGGTGACCCCAGAAGTGAACCTAAAGAAGAGCCAAAAAAAAGTCCATAAACACCATAATTGCAGTTGCCATTACAAAAAGTAAAAATATTTGTCATAAATCTATCGGCAAATTCAAATAATAAGAGAAATTTGAAGCAACTACCTCGCTTTCCACATTTCCTTGTAAGAGGAAAACTAAGAGAAACACAAAGCTCTCAGTTTTACTCGTAACAAACTAGATTAAATTCATATTTAGATTCTATAAACCAATGTTTTCAGCAATCTCACCTGTCTTTATTTCTCTCCACAATTTTACAGAAATCATCAGCAGCCGCACGCATATGAAGAAACATGGGTAGCTTTGTGGCATGTGCCAATTCAAACTGCTTCTCAAAATACCTAAATTTTCCCCAAAAAGACAAATAATAACCAATGAGTCACATAATGAAACAATGCATATGAGCAACTGATAACGCACAAGTTCTTATATATGACAAACCAACTTACTTCTTTTGAACCTCTGCAGGGCAAAAGAAAAGCCTATCATAGTCTAGTCCACATTCACCAATCGCAACCACCTTATGTACAAATTTCGAAAGACAACAGAAACATAAAGTTAAAAAATTCATTACTATAACCATATCTCAAAAACTTCCCTCCACAACAGAATATAAACTAGTCACAGTCCTCAATGCATTTCATTCTTTTTAGGTTATGAAGAGATAGATATATCATATAGTCCATACCTTCCCTTTCTCTATCCCCTCTTGAGCTAATGACAAAAGAGCCTGAAAATGCTTATCCGGGTCTCCACTCTCTTCAAACTCCTAACGAAAATTACAAAACAAGCCATGCTCAATCATAACTGATGACTCAACCAAAACCAACACTAATTATGAACCTTTTTCCAAAAACTTGAGCAAAGAAAGGAACCCCTAAAGAACAACCTTGCACCTCGTAGGATGCACTCCAACCGTACAAAAAAGCCTTCCTGCAACAACCCATGAATACCCTTTAGTTATTTCAGCTCAACAAAACTGCGGTGGTAGATATTGTATTTGAGTTACAAGAAAAAAGGACGTGGCAACTGAAAAACCATCGGTTTCGGCAATGGCAAGAGCTTCCCTTGACTCCTCAAGCGAACCACCAGTAACCTGAATCCATAAATCACGAAATCCCAACTTAATTAAGCTTTTACTGAGCCAATCAAGCATGGAAAAGCTATGAATTTAAAGAGAGAAATACAATTATGCGGTCAACGCCAGCCCTCCAAGCTCTGCTCAAAACCGTGGCTATATCCGCAACATGGCATTGTTTTCCATTATACATTCCTTTAAACATTCCATCTGTTGGCGCATTCATTGTGATCGAATTTCAGAAGTATAAAAAAGACAAATTTTGTCGAAATAAATAAACTATAAGGTCTTCGATGAAATGCCTGACCTGTGAAGTTGACTGCTATATCTGAGCGTTCAGAAAATGTGTGAGAGACAGAGGGGGCCGCGAAGATCAAAATCACAGAGACGGAATGAGGTGTGAGTTTGGATTTAATAATGAATTAATAAAACAATAATAAGGAGTCTGAAAAGAGTTTCTTGCCTATCATCCGTACGGTCGTCATGTTCGAATTCGAGCTTAAAGAGTGAGTGAAGAACAGTCTAATCTTCATCTGCAACTTAAACATAATGGAATCTTCATTGCAGGGTCAAATCCAAGCCCAACATTTCAATTGGGCTGTTTAAGGTCAAACAACTTTTTAAGAAATCTATTACAAAAATGACATTTTTCGGATTATTTCTTTTTTGAGTCACTTTTCTACGAGTAATAATAAGAGCACAATAGACCTTTTCAAGCAGTGACGAGTGAGGGAGCCAGAAATATATTTTTAGGGGACTAATTATGTATAAAAAAAAGAAGTTAGACGGCTTTATTATTATTATTATTCTTAAAATTTTATATTTTTTTTTACTGATTTAATATTAAAAAAATACGAATGGAATAAAGAGTGAGGAGTTTACCTCACGTACTGGACTTTTTCATTTTTTTTTTTTATATTTTTAGTGTATAGAATTAAATTTTTTTTTTATAATTTTGAAAGTTTTTTTCTTTAAATTTATTGTTTGGTTTGCATTTGAAGTAAATGTGAAGTTTTTAGACGTGTTTGTGTTACCAAAGCCCAAGTCCATTTGGACTATCAAATGGTCCACAAAAGGGCCCAAGACTTAGATAAATTCTACAAAACAAGAAGTCCAAGATGTTGAGAAAGCCCAAGCTCTTGAGAACGAACAAAGGGAGCTGAACCACGGGTTGGGAATGACTCAAGATACATCAATGGCTGCTAAAGCCGATCACAGTGAAGCTGGTGACACATTGGGGCTCGGAATGAGGCAACGCAAGAAACCAAGTTGGCTAGAGGAGTTTACGTTTGCTGAGAGTTGTTAATTTGTTGTTGTATCGGCTTGGGAAGCCAAACCAATTTTTCTTACAATTTTGTTTTTAGTTTTTAGAATTATTTAAATATGGAGATTTGTTTGTATTTGATTTTCATGTTGAATAAAATTGCCGAATTAAGACTTGGGAGTTTGGCACAGACTCGAAGTATGCATTTTCTTCTATCAATTGGTGTTGTCATTATTCCTCCTCCACCATGCGTAATGAGGAAATCGCAAAACTCTTACAGGCTATGGAGCTCAATTTGCGCCAGCATGTTGATTCGCAGCTGGAGAAGTTCACTTCGTTTTTGGATCAACATCGAGTCTCTACCGATGATAAGATTTCCACATATCACTTCACCCATTGCTAACTCTGCTTCGGTGGTCACTCCACCGCCTGCCTCCATGGAGCTTCCGCCCAATCGCGACCACAATGACCCTCGTTTAGCTTGCGACTTTAACACCATTTTCAAGAACCTCCGCATTAAGGTTCCGCGCTTCGATGGCTCGGATTTGGAAACCTAGTCCTATAAGATTAACAAGTTCTTTACCCTACATCAAGTTGATCCAGCTCTTCGATTATTTGTTGTGGCTTTCCATCTTGATGGTGACCCAGCGATTTAGTTCCAGTGGGTGGAGAAGGCCGGTACCCTCACCAACTGGGAGGTCTTCCTTCACGAATTACACAAGAGGTTCGGAGCATCGGTTTATGATGATACATTGGGTAAGATAGCTAAGCTCACCCAAACAGGTACGATTTCCCAATATCGAGCTGAGTTTGAACGCCTCATGACTCATATCACTGGAGTTGAGGAATCAATGTTTCTTAATTTTTTTGTTTGGGGGATAAAATTGGAAATTCGCCGAGAGCTCTTACTAGCCACACAGGTGGATTTGGGCGATGCTATGTCCAAGGCCCAATTATTTGAGGATCGGCATGATGATCTAAAGGATCGCAACTAAACCGCCAGCTCTCACACTTGTTATTTTAGTCGTAGGGACGATGGTTCGAACAAACCTTCTGCGAAGACCTCAGTGACCACCCCATCTCAGACTCCTTCAGCCACCCCTCACCGCACTACTGTTATGACTCTGTCACTATCGGTTAAGTATCTCTCTCCAGCCAAAATTAAGGAATGCCGCTACAAGGGCTTGTACTTCACTTGTGATGAGAAGTTCAACTTCAATCATAAGTGTAAGAATCGAATCCTTCTCCTTTGTGGTACTGATGATGATGATGGTGATTCTACACCCGAAGTTGTTGAGGAAGAATCTCCCCTGAAGGAGGTTGGTCTCAATTCAATTTTGAACTCAACTCATTCTCACATCTCCCAGTTGTTTGCCTCCCATGGTGAAGCTAAGCTCGAAGTACTCATTGATACAGGAAGCAACAACAATTTCATTCAAGAGGATTTGGCTTCTAAGTTGCAACTTCCAATGGTGTCGATCAAGCAGTTCAAGGTATATATGGGTAATGGCCATCTTTCTACTTGTTCATTTCAATGCCAACATGTTGAGTTATCATTACAGGGTTATTGACTTTTTGTGGATCTGTTTGTGTTACCTATTTGGGGGCTCGATGTGGTTTTGGGTATGCAATGATTATGGACTTTGGGACCTTGCATTCATAATCATAAAGAGCTCACAATTGAATTTCAGTGGAATGGCCAAATAGTTTGTTTAGAGGGTAATACCCCGGTGTCCGTACAACCAGCTTCGTGTCCCAACTCCATTCCTTACTGTGTGATGATCGGGTCTCTTGGTTACTCCGTTTTGAAGTCTTGGCAGCCCATCATTCTGGCCAACCTCTGATTTAGCCTCCTTAGAATCACAACTATCGGGATTGTGATAAGATGATTATCCGTGGCTTTGCACAGGTGTTCTCCACACCAACTGGGCTTCCCCCGTAGTGGGCCATCGATCATAGCGTCCATTTACAAGATGGCTCTTCTCTGGTCAATGTTCAACCCTACCACTATCCTTACTTCCAGAAGGATCTCATGGAGAAATTAGTTCGCGAAATGCTTGATTACGGGTTCATTCGCCACAACATTAGTCCTTATTCCTCTCCGGTTCTTTTGGTTAAAAAGAAAGATAGAACGTGAAGCTTTTGTGTAGACTACTGAGCTTTGAACACCATTGCGACGTGAGATCGATTTCCTATTCCTACAATCGATGAACTGCTTGACGAACTAGGTGGTGCTACCATTTTCTCAAAGTTGGATTTCTGCTCTGGATACCATCAGATTCGCATGGACAAGAAGGATATTCATAAAATGGCATTTCATACTCATGAGGGCCATTACGAATTTGTGGTGATGTCTTTTGGTCTATCAAATGCCTCGTCCACATTCCAAGCTACCATAATCCAGATATTTCGACCCTATCTCCGTCACTTCGTCATCATTTTTTTCGATGACATACTCGTCTATAGCAAGGGGGTTCATGATCATGTTGATCATCTTCAAACAATTTTGCATTGCTTAGCCTCCAACCAATTTTATGCAAAGTCCAGCAAGTGTTTTCTCTTCCAAGAATCCATTGATTATTTGGGGCATTTGGTATCTTGATAGGGTGTGTAAGCTGACCCTTCAAAAGTTGCTGCCATGGTTGAGTGGCCACAACCTCGGAATGTGAAACAACTCCGAGGTTTCTTGGGCCTCACCGGATATTACTGTCATTTTGTGGTGAATTATGCATCTATTGCAGCACCTTTAACGGAGCTTTTGCGGCGTGACAAATTTAAATGGATACACGCCTGACATAGTTGCTTTTGATGCTCTTAAACATGCCATGATATCCACGCCAGTACTCAAACTGCCAGATTTTTCCAAGGGCTTCGTGGTGGAGACAGGTGCATCAGAAGAAGGTCTCGTTAGGGTATTAATGAAAGATGGTCATCCCTTGGCCTATTTCAGCAAAAAGATATGGCCAAGACTTCGTGGGGCATCCACTTATTTTCGGGAATTGCGGGCTGTTGTTGAGGCAGTAACCAAGGGGCGTCAGTATCTCCTGGGTAGGCCCTTCGTCATTTGCACAGACCACCATAGCCTTTAGGACCTGCTCACTCAAGTAATTCAAACTTCGGAGCAGTAGTTTTGTCTTCGTAAACTACTCGGCTTTCAATTCACCATGGAGTACAAGCTTGGGAAAATAAATTCGGCTGTCGATGCTTTGTCCCGCTGCCACGGGTCTGATCAGCACCATCTTCATGTAGCGTTATCTTGTGCTTTTTTTATTTTCTTCCAGCGCTATGAAAGGAGCACGCTGCCCATCAGGATGTTCTTGACTTATGTTCTCAGTTGGAAAATGACTCTGCTTCTCTTCCTTTATACACTTTTCAAGATGGGCTATTATACCAAAAGGGCAGCCTGCTCATCAGTAAATCTTTAGAGCTCAAACCACATCTTCTCCATGAGTTTCGTGGCACACCAGTAGGTGGTTACGCTGGTATAGATCGCACTTACATGAGGCTGACTGCAAATTTGTTTTCGGTTGGGTATGCGTAAGGATGTCCAAGCTTTTATCTCAGCTTGTGCAACTTGCCAATTGGTGAAACACTTTACCAAGGCACCTTACGGGCTGCTCCAACCTTTACTGATTTTGGAGCGTATTTGGGAAGATTTAGCTATGGAATTCATCGTTGGGTTACCGATGTCCCAAGGGTATTCCAACATATTGGTGGTCATCGATCGTTTCACCAAGTATGCTCATTTTGGGGCATTGCCAAGACATTATACAGCCACCAAAGTAGTTGAATTGTTCTCTAACATGGTCATCAGGCTACACGGATTGCCTAGAACTATTGTCTCAGATCGTGATCCCATTTTTACTAGCTCCTTTTGGCATAAACTATTTGAATTCATGGGAACATCTTTGAAAATGAGCTCGGCCTGCCACCCACAATTCGATGGTCAGACGGAGGTGACCAACAGGTACCTTGAACAATATTTGCAAGCTTTTACAGTGGATAATCCGAAGCAATGGAGTCGTTATCTATCATGAGCTGAGTATCACTACAAGACTAGCCATCACCCCACTATCGCCACGACCCCTTTTCACGTAGTTTATGGCAGACCACCGCCCACCATTCCGGCTTATATACGGGGCTCTTCTTCAATCCAAGTTGTTGACACTGATTTGCTCACACGAGACGCTCCTCTTCGACACCTGAAATCGCATCTCCAGCAAGCTCAACATCGTAAGACTTAACATGCCAACAGGAAACATCGTGATAGTGAGTTTTCCATGGGTGATCTGGTATTAGTGAAGCTTCAACCATACCAACAGTCCACCATCGCTTCTCGTTTGAATTCCAAACTTTGTCAACGTTACTTTGGCCCTTTTCCCATCATTGGCTGAGCTGGAAAAGCTGCCTACAAGTTCGAATTGCCGTAAGGGAGCCGGATACACCCTGTTTTCCACGTATCCTTACTCAAGCCTTTTGTTGGGCCCAAGCCTCTCCATAGCTACCCACTCCCATAACTGAGTCATGCCAACAAGCCTCTACTTTTACCAACAGCTATACAGACAGGTTGTATTATTCAGATCAGTGGGAAACCTACCAAAGAGGTCCTAGTTTAGTGGTCACACTCCACACCCAAAGATGCTACTTGGGAGAACTTCGCTATTTTTTGTGATCTCTATGACCTTCACAACCTTGCAGACAAGGTCATTTTTTAAGACGAGGGTGATGTTACCAAATCCCAAGTCGATTTGGACTATCAAATGGTCCACAAAAGGGCCCAAGGCTGGATATATTCTACAAAACAGGAAGCCCAAGATGTTGAGAAAGCCCAAGCTCTTGAGAAGGAACAAAGGGAGCTGAACCACGAGTTGGGAACGACGGGTTGGGAACAACTCAAAGATACATCAATGGCTGTTGAAGCCGATCACTATGAAGTCGGTGAAGCATTGGGGCGCGGAATGAGGCAATGCAAGAAACCAAGTTGGTTAGAGGAGTTTATGTTTGCTGAGAGTTGTTAATTTTGTTGTTGTATCTGCTTGGGGAGCAAAACCAATTTATGTTACAATTTAATTTTTAGTTTTGAAAACCATTTAAATATGGAGGTTTGTTTGTATTTGGTTTTCATGTTGAATGAAATTGCCGAATTAAGGCTTGGGAGTTTGGCACAGACTCGAAGTGTGCATTTTCTTCTATCAGTTTGCCAGAAATTTGATTGGAGTGGAGGTCGGAAATTATGCAAAAAAAAATTCTGTTTTTTTCATTTGAGTCAATTTGGTCCTTAGTACAAAAGTAGCATTAGTATGGCTAATAAAAGCATCCAATCTCTTATTGTTAAAATTTCCTATTACTAAACTAATTATGTTTGCATTGTCACAATCAGATTACTTTGATGTTGTGCAACTTATCTTATTTGTGTAAATTAGTGTAAAATGCGCTTTGATTTATTAAAATAATGAATAAATTAAAAAAAATTGTTGGAAATATCCTAATTTTAATGCTTAACCTGTTTCATGTATTTCCAACAAAAAAAAAAAGCAGTTTCATGTTTTTCACCAACTTAGCTTGACTTTGTTGTAAAATATTTTTTACTAGTCGACCGAGCTAGACAAGTTTTTTAATTTTTTTTATTATATTACATATTTAGGGAGCTACTACGGTGCATCCACTTTTTTAACAATACTAGTGCAACCATTTTGTGTTTTCCATACCTCGATAATTTTTTTCCAATTTTTTTATATGACAATGTACATTGTAATCATTAAAGACACCCTGCAAAGTTTCAAGAAATCTCAAATAATTTACAGTGCCGAAAATAAAGTTCAAACAATTGATATTTACATGCGTACACAAAAAAAATAAGCACACGTGCAACAAACTGTTTGAACCCTGTTTTTGGCACCATAATTTATTCAGAATTTCTTGAAAAATTGTAGGATGTTCTAGATAGCTACAATGTACATCATCATATAAAAAAATTTGGATTATATCTATCCAGGTGTCGAAAATAGAAAAATGATGCACTGATGTTTTAAAAAAGTGGATGCTCTGTAGTCACTCCCTACATATTTATTTATTCTTATTTTTTGTTCGAGAGAATAAACTTAAATTATAAGATCAGTTTTTTTTGTCAAGAATATCGAAGAGTTTTGTTTAATATAATGAAATATAAATGTGTAACTATGAATAAAAAAAATTGTGTTAAATGAAAATTAAAATAATAATAATAAGTATATTTAGAAGAAAAATAAATGGAGAAAGGAAAAAAAATTAAGAATGCATAATACTTTTGTGTGTTTAAAAAAGAAATGCATAATACTTTGGAATTTATAATAGGAATATTTGCGGTATAAGTACCCAATGTTTTTGTAAAATACCCAGCATGGACCCAATCTTTTTTTTAGCGGGTAAAGTATCCAAACATCCTAAAACTATAATTCCATCCAATTCCATCAATATGGTCTCCGTTAGTGGGCCATAGTGGACACGCGTAGGCTCCAGATTAATCCTAGGTTTAATTTTTAAAACTAAAAGAAAAAATTATTTTCAAATTTAATTTTATTATTATTATTTTATTTTTAAATCCTAAAATCTAAAACCCCCCAAAGTTTAGTTGTGCTCCAAACCCACGAAAAATACCTAAAGTCTTGAAAACCCCATTGACGAAGAAGACGAGCCAAGTTGACGAAGACGACGAGCCTTACATTGACAAAGACAACGTACGACAGAGGAGGAGGCATTTGCTCTGGTTCAGCTTGCCGGAGAAGATGACTACAATGCCGTGGAGGGAAGCATCGGTTCCAGGTCCCATTTATGGTAAGTTTTCAGACAAAAAATGGCTATGTGTTTGTTTCCGTTATGTTTGTGCTTGCATGAAGTCATGAATGGGTTTTGGGACCACCAGGTTTTGCATTGGGTTCCATTTTTTATACATTTTTTTACTAAATTCTTAGTAAGTACATTAATAGTAGTGTTTGATAGTTTTGGTTATAAAGTGATGTTTTTGTTTGTCCCATACACTATTTTTGTAGAATCTTTGCATTGGGTTGGGGTTGTGGTTGTCTTTTGTTTTAACATGTGCTGAGTTTTAAAGTACATGGGAGATTATTAATGTTTGGCTATTTTGGATGGCTAGGATTGAATTCAGAGATGTTCACACTAAATGTACATCATGGGGGTAATTGGTTTAATCCAAATAGAAAGTTGAAATATGAGGGAGGACAGGTGGCTTGTTTTGATGGTTGTGTAATTGATGAGTTTGGCATGTTTGACATGGATAGGTTTGTCAAGGACCTTGGATATGAGCTTCCTTTTGGTTTCTGGTTCACACCGAAAGGTAAAGAGTTCCATGTTGGGAAGAGATTAATCATAGAAAGGAATGTGCTTGAGCTGTTGGAAGACATGGAGGTAAAAAAATATAGACATGTTGATGTCTATATAATTCTGCCCAAGAAAGTTTTGAAACCCCCCCATGTTGTTCCTCATCCCCACCTACATTAAAAAGATGTGTCAATGAGGAGCTGCCTAATGATGGTAGATGTGGTTGTTAGTGCTAAAGCAGATGATTATGTCATGGATAAGAGGGAGTTTGAAAGGGTCATAAATGGTTATGAGGATGTAGAAGGAGAAGATGGTGAAGAGGAATTTGTTATGCATATGCCTGATGATTGGGGGAAAGTGATCAAGAGAATGATGAGTATGATTCTGAAAGTGTAGAGGATGATGAGGACAGTGAAGATGTTGACAGTGATGAGGATGAAGAAGATGTTTTGATTCTGGAACGTGAGGAATGGGAACAATTCAGAGATGGGGTAGATTTGGCCAGAGATGATTATGACTTAGGTGACATTACCCAAGTTGAAGCTAAGATGGCCTAAGCATCCCAGCCACACCTTGGCAACACAAGTAAGGGTGCAGCCAACTGTGTAGATGAGCTTGACATGGGAAATGCAAGTCAAGTGTTAAATGATGCTAATTTGGGCTACACACTAAGCCAAAATCGGATCCATGAAGATGCTGATTTGGGTCAGAGTCCAAGGGAAACCAACCAAGCCCATGAAGAGCTTGATTTGGGCCACACATCAAGCCAAACTTAGGTCCATGAAGAGCCTGACTTGGGCCAGTGTTCAAGGAAAATCGAGCATAGAAAGAGTATACAAGAGGAGGTCCAACCAGATACTGATTGGGGCTAAGAAAACTCTGCTAAAGAAATTTTTTATTGAAGAAGAGTATGCCCTAGATGATGAAGAAGAGAGGCAACATAAAGAGAATATTACTGAGCCTAGCCGATAGTGGGGTTTTGTGAATAAAGTGTGTGGGCAGGTCCATGCAGACAACTTAAATGGAGGTTATGTGGATGAAGATGAACTGTAAAGCCTAGACAGTGATGATGGTGAAGGTGGATCTAAGCAAAGTAGAAAGAAATTTGTCCCAAAAGATGAATGGGCATATTTCAAGTTTGTTCTTGGATTGAAGTTTGCTAATGTGAACCAACTTAGAGAGGCTTTAAGGGAATACTTCATAAGTACAGATTGAGAATTTGTATATTCTTTCAGCAACCAGACAAAGCTTAAAGTAGTTTGTAGAGCACAAGTTTGTGGTTGGTGCCTCTATGCTCAGGTACCGAAAATGGACAATACAACTTTCAGAGTGAACATATTAGTGGATGTTCATAACTATGGCATTGTTTTTAACAACAAACATATTGATGCAATTTGGCTGGCTAAACATTTCTTGCCTCAATTTCGAATGAATCCAAATATGCATTACAGTAACTTCAAGGAGCTAACCTACAACACTAAGTTTTCCCACACAACCAGGCATGTTTTTTACAATGCAAAGCCTAAGGCAAAGAAGAGACTAGAGGAATCTGTGGCTGAGCAGTATGCTGTATTGGAGGATTATTGCAAGCAAATTCTTGCCTTGAATCCTAGGAGCACAGCCATCATTAAGAGCAACATGGTGAATGATAGAAGCTTGTTTGAAAGAGTGTACATATGCCTGAAAGCTTGCAAGGATGGTTTCAAAGCATGTAGACCACTGGTTGGTTTGGATGGGTGCTTCTTAAAGGGATACTGCAAAGGTATGTTATTGACTGCAGTTAGTATTGATCCTGACAACTCTATGTTTCTTATTGCATATGTTGTTTGTGAAAAGGAGAACACAGACACATGGACTTGGTTCACCTACTGAGAATGTCTTGCATGGGAGACCTAAGAAATCAAGGAAAAGAGAACCAGATGAACCTCCTGCCCCCCATGCCACAAAAGCTTGAAGAGTAGGTCAGGCAAACTTTTGCAGCAACTATGGGAAACATGGTCACTCTCGACGTACTTGTAAGAGTCAACCTACAGAACAGGTATTGGGGCAAATTCTATATTCCTTTTGTTTTGATATGAACTGATAATTACAGCTTATTAATGCTATTGTATGTTGTTTGTAGCCTGTTCAACAGAGAAGAATAGTAAGACCACCAAAGAAAAATCCAGCACCAGAAACTATCAAAAGAAAGAAGATGAGGGTGAGACAAAAGGCAAGAGAGGCAGCACAAGCTTCATCATCTCAGCCACATCCACAAACCACTGAACATCCTTAGATTAGGCAGTTGGAACATTTCATTTTGAGTCCTGACTTTGTTTTAGTTAACTATAAAATCACTTTGTTTTGACATGTTGGCTTAATTTTGATTTTATGTATAAGATAAAACCCTTAAAATATTTTCAACAGGTACTATGTATATGCTTAATCTAACCAAAGGCACCACCTCAAACTTGTTGAAAACTGGTTAATGTTGTATTGGTTTTTATGTTAATGTTCAAATATGATGCCTATGTTATTGATATTATTTTACTATTATGTAATTTGTTAAATACACCATTACAACCAAGTGCCCTCAACACAATTTAACATAAAATTGTCAATCAAAACACACCAATTTTCACAAACAAAAAAGCAACACAATTTCATTTCAATTCCTTTGTCATTGTTACAACTCATGAGACCATTACATTTGTAAAACTATCACTACTTCAGCAGCAATACTAGCACAATGACAAAAAAAAAAAATTTCCCCCAACTTGTATTCAACCAAAGACCACTATTTGGATGATCACACATTGTACAAACTTGTTCCCCAATTTTCCTGTCACTAATTTCTACATGTCTCTACCCACCTTTTCTTCCCCATTGCAATCTTCACCTTCAATTCTTTTGACCCAATCCAGAACAAACCCTTTCCACCTTGACAAGTTTATGGATCCACCCAACGAAAAAAAATCACATCCCCCTTCTGACTGTAATAAGGCAGAAAATATATAAGTTATTTCAAGAACACCATTCAAACCATGAATAATCAAGAACACCAGAAATTTTTTAAAAACTTACTTTCATTCTATAGCATGTTTTGAACCTTCTACCAGGATTTCGATTGGTCCAAGAGGTCCTCAATGCTGACGTTAAGCCATAGTCACATGTTACTCCATCATACCTCACTAGACCCCTACCCTGATACCTCCCTCTGCTATGTACTTGACCAGAAGAGAAAAATGAACCTTCACCCTCCATATTCCCAGTCCTTCTTCTTCCTTAGCTCTTCGAAAATGGCTTCTTCTTCCACCGTCGACTTCTTCCTTGTAGCCTCTTCGAAAATGGCTTGTCTTCGTGTGTTTGGGGGGTTTTAGCTTTTAGTTTTTTTTTAAAATAATAAAATTAAATTTGAAAATATTTTTTTTAGTTTTTAAAAATTAAACCATGGATTAATCTGGAGCCTACATGTGTCCACTATGGCCCACTAACGGAGACCCTATTGACGGAATTATAGTTTTAGGATGTTTGGGTACTTTACCCACTAAAAAAAAGATTGGGTCCATGCTGGGTATTTTACCAAAACATTGGGTACTTATGCTGCAAATATCCCTATATAAAATAATTACAAAAATACATTAAAAACTTTATTTACATATATATACCGTGTCACGTTAGCACCTATATGTTAGAAATATATAACAAAGGAGATTATTATAATCAAAATAAATACAAAATATATATAATATCATAAGTAAAAAAAAGATGAGAATATATTACCTAACTTATGACAATTATCATAAGAGTAGAAGGTAGAAGATGAAGATCTTAAGAGCAACACAAGGCTTAAACAAGGTTCAAAATATTTGTCCTAAAATTTATTTCCTCCCTCATAAGAACATTTTGGGAATACTCTATAGAAATGTTTCTAAGGATTTATAAAGCATTCTCTCATACTCATTATAGTGTTCTAAAGATGAGTGTGTCATCACAAGTGTTCTAAACTATGTAGTGTATTTTCACATTCACACATTACATCCAAGTGAGCAAGATGGTTTCTATTTATAGAGTTCTCATCCACCATTTGATTTTCTAATGCCATCAAACCCTTTGGGAGTTAGAAAACATGCACACAACAACTATAAAATATTATAGCTAATGAAGATCAAATTCAAGATGTGTAACTCCTTTTACACATCAATTGGTGAATTTTTGTGAGTTACAAAACTTATGATCATCATTTCGTAAGAATTGTAACTTACTCTATATGTTACAAAACTTGTTATGATCATCATTTCTCAAATTATAACTCCACAATATATGTTACATTTGACAAAATAATATTTGTCACACTCTATTATTTGACACATAATTCATTTAATCAAAATATTATATTATATGTAAAATAATATATCACTATATACCGAAATCAAAACCTATGTCTACTAGAATCAGAAAAATAGGTAAAATCTCTTTTTTGGATTTTCTGTTTTTCTAGGTTTTAAAAAATAACATTTGGGTTATTTACGATGCTGATAAAATATCAATTGATTACTTTTTCGTAAAAAGTTTTGTTTTTAGATCATATTATTTCATATACATTTTGGTGTTGGGAATACATTTTACATGATCATAAATATTTTCATGTATATTTCATATATTAAACAAATTAACATATAAACCAACCTAAAAATACGTTTCTAATGAATTTCATAAAGTAAATCAAATAATAGAGTTTAAGAATCCTACTTTTATGCAGCGAATATTGAGACTCATTCCTTCACTCTCTCAAACCCTTGTTCCTTTCTATCGTAGAGTAATGAAGAGAGAGTGAACTGGATCTTCAAACTACACAGTCTTTCACAATTACATTTGGTCACCTAGACTAGGGTGGGCAATTCTCAACACATGAGATAGGAAAATTATAGAGAAGAAGAGAAAATAAGTGGGCAGCCACACTAGAGCTTAAGTAACCTCAAGCAAATCTAATTGCCTGAAGGGGGAAAGTAAGGGGGTGAGCTAAAAGCCCAGTAAGGAAGTACAACAAAATCAAAGATAAGACAAGTAGGACATGTATAACATAACAACACAATTCATAATATCATCATATTCATATCTCAAAATTAAAATGAAACATAGTCATACATCACATTCATTCAACATAAGCATACTCTTTGTGATCATGACACATTTGTTGTCCATGTCACATCTTGAGGTAACCAGTATTACTGGGCTGGTAAAATCTCCTCTATGAGGTAAACAGGATCTCGGGATCTTGCATAATCTCAGCGCGTCAACCCTGTAAGTTACGTCATATCCTTAGTAGCTCCTTCGTTGCGTTGTGTTCAACACACTAGCAACCATCTATTTTCATTCATCATACAAACTAATCCAGGAGGATTTTTACTAATAATTAATTATAATAATATTACTTAATTATAAAATTACTTATTTATATGTGATCCATATATAATTAATATACTCAAAACATATAAATCATTTATTAATAATGATTATAATTAATTAAATATATTTATGTATTCGTATATATGTATAAATTAGTTAATTATATATGTACGCCCTAATTTTCCACGGGCTATTAGCGAGCTGAGATATGGCATAATTATATCAGCCACATGGATACCACGTGGCCGGAGCTGCTGTTGTCAGGTCCTACCTCTTTAGCTCGAGGTAGCGAAAAGTTTATCAAGATTATCTAAGGGCCGAATCAGAGATATGAGGATCGCGGGTCGAGAAGACATCCAGCCCGAGGCACGAGCTGGAGTTGGAAGCTGTGACCCCTTGTAAAGTCAACCACGCAATGTAAACGTGCATATATCAGACATCACATGTCTGATATATCCCTGAATTCTCGGACACGCAGCATGAACGTGCGTGTTCAAGCACCCACGACTGGGTTGGGCCGTGCGGCCCATTATCCCCCTTACCTATTGATTAGATCACACTTCATCTGTCAGGTTTTAGGAATTAATCATGAATGTCACAGAAGTGACATGATGGGTAAGAAGGTCACGGGATGACCCCCCTTACCAACTCACAGGTGCCCTCTCCTATAAATATGGAGACCCTAGGGGTTGCAAAGGGTTGGATTCTATTGTGTAACGAAATACCTTGTAAAGAATACCAAAAATATAACAATAATATTGGCTGGTGGAGTAGAAGGATTTTAACCTTTGAACCACCTAAAAAACGTAGTCGTATCTCTAATTCATATTAAGATCATTCATCTGTTTCGGTTCATCACTCAGCACTAATCCCTTTCTCTTATTTTCTTAATTACTTGTTGGCGAAGAACCGCGTCAACAGTTTGGTGCTTTCATTGAGAGCTTGTTAGATTGGTGCTATCGCAAATATCCAACCATGGTGATCACTCGATCAAGACATGGTAACGAGGCGGACCAGCATGATGGGCAGGAGGCCCATCATGCCGCCATCTCTGGTGAGCAAAACCTTGAAGTTCAGCAGCGGCCGGGCAAGCAGCCAATAGGCCAGGATGACACTAGAAGTTCGGCACCCCGGCCACCTAATCCAAACCTGGACTTTTACACGGCAGTAGAGATGGAGAATGCTCAGCTGAGGAGTTAGCTGGCGAAAGCTAATCAACAGATTAAGGAGGTGTTTGCCCGACTACCCCCTCTTACAACCGATGCTAACGTCGGAAAGAGGCAAGGCGAGACTCATAAGTCCCGCCGGGGTAATCGGTCTAGGCCTAGCCGCTCGGTCAGACCTCCGACATCCAACTCTACTCCCTCATCGCACCGCCGAGAGGCAACCTTCGAAGAACTACCCAGGGCCAAGCAACAGTATAGTCGCTCAGTCCGAACTTCAACTCCTAGCTCACTGCCAGCCTCGAGCGCACCCAAAAGGGCTCGAGGGAATTCTAGAAGGAGATCCGGGGAGGGCTCACAGTGACAACCCGTCCCGGCCAGCCGTCCTGCGCCCCACTCAGATCGCCAGGTGCAAGGCCCACAAGTTGGCAGGCCGAAAGGCCCCTACCTAACCTGATTCGCCCTGACGGAACCAAGATTGCATCCCCGGTCAGACATCCTCCTTCACCGATAAGATATTTGTCTCCTCCTCGACCCATCCGAGATATTCCAGCTTATGGGAGCAGCAGGAGAAACCCACCTTCCGCAGGACCTTCCCATCATGGCAGGACGCCCAGAGAAGTCCCAGATCCTCTGCCCCAAAGGCGGGCTCCGAGCTTTTCTAATGGGAGCTACTGGACCGGAAGTCGCCGAAGTGACCTTTCTGGCGGAGACCTGCGCCAACGCCTAAGCTCGGCACAAAGTCCTCAAGCCACCCCGAGGGGCGACCTACGAGATCGCCTTAACTCTCATAGGAGGGACTCGGTAGGAAGTGGCAGCCATGCTCGCTTAAGGGGAGACCTGTCCGAGGTACGTGACGGTGGGAATGTCCCAAATAACCTATCTCAAGATAGGAGGGGCAATAACCTACCAAACGTATACAATGGATACGGAGCTGTTGAACAGCCCCGGAATAACCAAGGAGATCAGGACAAAACCCTTGAGCGCCCGGCTCAGATGGAGGAGCTAATGAGGAAGCTCCTGTCGGAGAAAGAAAATGACGAATATGATTCGGGGGACGAGCATGAGCTCTTCGCCCCCAGCATAGCAGCAACGACATACCCGCCCGGTTTCCGTATGCCGCACTTGTCCAAATTCAACGGAGACGAAGATCCGTCAGATCATCTAGGTATGTTCAATACCCTGATGATGGCCCACAACATTGGCCCCAAGCTGAGGTGTTTAATATTTCCCTCCACACTGACTGGGCCGGCCAGACAGTGGTTCAAACAAAGCAAGAAACAACCAATAAGCTCCTAGAAAACTTTCTCTGTTGACTTCAAGAGAGCATTCCGAGCCTCCCAGGCTGCCCGCGTCAAGGCCGACTCTCTGTCTAACGTGAGGCAACAACCCGACAAGCCTCTGAAGGCTTTCCTGAGCAGGTTCGCGAACGTCGCTGCTCGGGCCAGAGACGTAGATGACAGCTCCAAACTCATGGCTTTAAGGACTGGAATCCTCGTCGGAGGGGGACTCTGGAATGAGATACAAAGGAAGGGAGTCAGCTCAGTAAATGAATTTCTAAATAAGGCCCAGGGGTGGATCAACTTGGAGGAGGCCCAAGCCTCAGCTGCAGGAACCAGCCAGGTCCCTGAGCAGCCCGCTGGAGTGGGAACGGAGGTCATGACAATGGCCCAGAACGTTACACAGAATAACCAGTTTGGTGGAGGCAAGAGAAAGGGGAATGGCGAGGGCAACCAGCACGACCCCAAGAAGAATAAGTCCGTGGAAAAATTTAAGCCGGTCTACGCGACTTATACAGAGCTCACCCACTCTAGGGAGAACATCTTCCTAGCAAACTCTGCTCGCCTCCCCTGGAAGAAGCCGGAGCCGTTAAAGCACCAGAAGGGGAAGCGAGACCCCTCCAAGTTTTGCCGTTTCCATAACGACGTTGGCCACAATACCGATGATTGTAGACACCTGAAGGATGAGATCGAGACTCTCATCAGAGCCGGCCCCTTGGCTCAGTACGCGCGGAACAGAGTTCCCGCAGCCCGTCCGACTCTAGAAGTCCCGATCACTCAGCCCAGGTCTCGGGTAGATCAGGACATCCCTCCTCCAGTGACAGGAGTGAAGATCTCCACAATCTCTGGAGGTCCTCATTTGGCTGGCACAAGCAGAGGTGCCCAAAAGAGGTACGTCAACAAACTTAAGGCTCATAACGGAGTAGAGTTCATCCCCGAGCAACATCTGCCAAAGCAACAGTGATTGGAAAGGCAACCAATCATTTTTACTGAAGAAGATACCAGCCATGTTCAGTTCCCTCATAACGACCCTCTGGTCGTAGCAGTGCAGCTCGCTAATCGGAGGGTTAGGAGAGTGCTGATCGATAATGGGAGCTCGGTAAACCTTCTATTCTAGTCCACGCTGGAGAAGATGGGTTTGACTGTCGCCGAACTGAAGGCGACCTCCATGATGCTTTATGGTTTCTCTGGAGAAGGATCTGCGGCTATAGGGATGGTCGAGCTGGTGATCACCTTAGAAGAGGGACCTCGGACAGTCTCAAAACTCCTTGAATTCGTGGTCATCGACTGTCCCGCCGCATACAATGCCATTTTTGGTCGACCTACACTTATGGCTTTTGAAGCCATCACCTCCGTCCGCCACCTCGCGCTGAAATTCCCTTCTTCCACAGGGATATGCACGGTCCGTGGCGATCAGCTTGCTGCCAGGGAATGCTACAGCATTTCCATGAAGGGAAAATTGAAACTCGGGAAGGTAACGATGGCCATCCAAGGTGGAGAAGAGGAATCTCAGGAGCCTTTTCCTAATTCTGAGATTGAAAAACCTCAGAGCACCGATGGGGAAAGTATCATCCTAAGTGAGGATATTAACCCTCGAATAGGCGAGGATAAGTCCGAGCTCCAAGCTATTGAAGAGCTCGAGGAAGTAAATATCGATCCACAGAATCCTTCACGGATGGTTAAGCTCGGGAAAAACCTCTGTGGCAAGAGGAAAGCAGAGCTAATCAAATTTCACCTGGATGTGTTCGCATGGTCACACGAGGACATGGTGGGAATCAGTCCAAATGTCATCATGTACACCCTTCATTTGGATAAGAGCGTTCCTGCAAAGTCCCAGAAACAGAGGCGCCTGGGAACAACTCGGGCTGAAGCCCTAGAAGAAGAAGTAGCCCGTCTCAAGAAATGCGGCTTTATCCGTGAAGCCAAGTTCCCAGTCTGGGTCGCCAATCCCGTGTTGGTCCCGAAGCCAAATATGAAATGGCGGACCTGCATCGACTTCTCCGATTTGAATAAAGTCTGCCCCAAGGACTGTTTCCCCTTGCCGAGGATCGACCAATTGGTAGACGCCACGGCGGGGCACGAGCTCATGTCCTTTATGGACGCATACTCGGGCTATAATAAGATCGCCATGAATTTGGCAGACCAGGAGCACACCAGCTTCATGACCCCAACTAATGTCTATTGTTACAAGGTCATGCCGTTCGGACTGAAGAATGCTGGTGTTGCATACTAGAGATTGGTGAATAGAATGTTTGCCAACCAGATCGGGAAGAACATGGAAGTGTACGTTGATGACATGCTGGTCAAGTCAAAGACTGCCGATAACCATGTTTCCAACCTGTAGGAATGCTTCAAGACACTGAGGGAGTAGGGCATGAGGCTTAACCCACAGAAGTGCACTTTTGGGGTCGCGTCTGGAAAATTCCTAGGTTTCATCGTCAATACCCGAGGAATCGAGGCAAACCCCGAGAAGATCAGGTCATTGCTCAAGCTTCCCTCAGCTAGGTCATGTAAGGACGTCCAAGGCCTGACAGGAAGGGTGGCAGCCCTTAATCGGTTTATTTCAAAATCCACCAACAAGTGCCTGCCATTCTACAACCTACTTCGAGGGAATAAGAAGTTCGAATGGACAGAGGAGTGCGAGGGTGCTTTCCTCGACCTGAAGGTACATCTGGCCGAGCCGCCCGTATTGTCCAAACCTAAGGCAGGAGAGCCTCTTTTCCTTTACCTAGCTGTCATAGAAGATGCAGCTAGTGCCGTATTTGTCCGTGAAGAAAACCGGGTTCAAAAACCAGTCTACTACATCAGCAAGAGACTTCTCGGAGCCGAGTCCCGATACCCGGTGATGGAAAAGATGGCATTCTGTCTTATCACGGCCTCTCGAAAGCTCAGGCTGTATTTCCAATCCCACTCAATACACGTCATGACCGATCAGCCTTTAAGGCAGGTTTTGCAAAAACTTGAGGCATCGGGACGCCTGTTGAAGTGGGCTATCGAGCTCAGCCAGTTCAAGATTTTGTACACCCCATGAACTGCTATAAAAAGTTAGGCCCTGGCCAATTTTGTGGCAGAGTGCACAGGATTCAGGGAGGATCCTGTGGAAGGGTCACCTCAGGTCACCTCAACCCTGGCGTCATGGAAGATCTTCGTGGATGGCTCATCTAATGAGAACGGCTTCGGGGCTAGAATCATTTTGATATCCCCAGAAGGGCATAGATTCCACTCGGCGCTGAGATTCGAATTCAAGGCCTCCTACAACGAGGCCGAATACGAGGCTTTGCTGGCCGGGCTAAGGATAGCCTAGGAGCTGAAGGCTAGCTCCGTTCAATGCTTCAGCGATTCCCAGCTCATGGTAAACCAGGTGCTAGGTGAATATCAGGCACGGGGGGCCAAGATGGCTACTTACCTAGCCAAGGTAAAAGTCAAACTATCCGCCGCATTTGAACGAGGCTAAATCGAGCAGATACCTCGAGAGCAGAACGCTAACGCAGACGCCCTCGCCAAGCTCGCTACCTCCGGGGAGACGGAGGCTTTCGGGTTAGTATCGGTAGAGTTCCTGGAGAAACCAAGTATAGAAGAGGTCGGGACGGAGGTCGAGATGATCGACGCCAGACCGACCTGGATGACCCCCATCCTCGAGTATCTCACTGAGGGAAAGTTACCCGAGGGGCGTAATGACGCATGGCGGGTACTGTACCAGGCTCCAAGGTATGCGATATTAGATGGGGTGCTGTACCGACGTGGGCATTCCTTACCCCTCCTACGATGTGTTCTGCCAGGCGAAGCAAATGCCATCTTGCAGGAAGTGCACGAGGGTTTTTGCGGGGATCACACTGAAGGGCAAAGCTTGGCCCTAAAACTCTTAAGGCAAGGGTATTACTGGCCCACTCTATCAAAGGACTCGATCTCATACGTCAAGAAATGCGACAAGTGCCAGCGATTTACCACAGTTGCCCGAGCTCCCCCAGTCGAGCTGAAGATGATCTCGTCCCCGTGGCCATTTGATGTTTGGGGAATCGACCTGGTGAGCGCCCTCCCTACTGGAAAGGGCGGGGGTCTGCTACGCGGTGGTGGCTATCGACTACTTCACAAAGTGGGCTGAGGTAGAACCTTTGGCAACAATCACTTCCAAAAAAGTCCTCGACTTCGTGGTCAAGAGCATTATCTACCGGTTCGGGCTGCCAAAGAAAATCGTATCCGACAATGGGACTCAGTTCGACAGCGACCTCTTCACCGAATTTTGTGAAAGGTACGGCATTGTGAAAAGCTTCTCCTCCGTGGCCTATCCCCAGGAAAATGGCCAGGTCGAGGCTATCAATGAGACGCTAAAGGCGAGCCTTAAGAAGAGGCTAAACGAAGCCAAGGGGGTCTGGCCAAAACAGCTCCCCCAGGTACTATGGGCATACTGGATCTCGCATCAGACTTCTACGGGTCATACTCCTTTCTCCCTGACTTTTGGGAGTGAGGCAGTCCTCCCTGTCGAGATCAAGGTATCTTCGCATAGAGTCCAGGCGTATGACCATGACCGCAACCACGAACTACTTTGCACGCCCCTCGACCTGATTGATGAAAGACGAGAAGATTCGCAGCTTCAGCTCGCGCATTACCAGCAAAAAACCACTCGTTATTTCAACTCAAATGTCAAAAAACACGCCTTTAGCATTGGCGACCTGGTCCTCAGGAGAGTCTTCTTAGCTGGTAAGGATCCCAAAGATGGAGTATTGGGACCGAGCTGGGAAGGGCCATATCAAATCACCGAGGTCATAAAGGAAGGAACTTACAAATTAGCTCGGCTCAATGGAGAAGCAATCCCACGAACTTGGAATGCCATCCATTTGAAGAAATATTATCAGTAACACCCTTGTAAGGCTTAAAGGCCACTTTTTTTTGTTAAGCAATGAGAATTAAATCTTTGTTTATTATTATGTATGTTTGTGAATGTAATACCAAGTAACCACGAAAGACCCTTTCCTAATTACTTGAAGGGGCATATGGTACCTGGATAATATAACCAGGTCGCCTTAAAGGCTTAGAAGTTGATTCAAATCGATTGATCGATGTTTTTCTTAAAAAACACGAGATATTGATAAAGGATTAACGCGAACTAAGTCCTATCCTGGATATAACCAGGTCGCCTTAAAGGCTTAGAAGTTGATTCAAATCGATTGATCGATGTTTTTCTTAAAAAACACGAGATATTGATAAAGGATTAACGTGAACTAAGTCCTATCCTGGATATAACCAGGTCGCCTTAAAGGCTTAGAAGTTGATTCAAATCGATTGATCGATGTTTTTCTTAAAAAACACGAGATATTGATAAAGGATTAACGCGAACTAAGTCCTATCCTGGATATAACCAGGTCGTCTCAAACTTAGAAGTTGATTCAAATCGATTGATTGGTGTTTTTCTTAAAAAGCACAAGATATTAGTAAAGAATTAACACGAACTAAGTTTTCAAATTAACGTCCTGGACATAACCATGTCCTAAAACTTAGAAGTTGATTCAAATTGATTGATCGGTGTTTTTCTTAAAAAGCACAAGATATTAGTCAAGAATTAACACGAACTAAGTTTTCAAATTAACGCCCTGGATATAACCAGGTCCTAAAAATTAGAAGTTAATTCAAATTGATTGATTGATGTTTTCCTTAAAAGCACGAGATATTGATAAAAATTAACGCCAACTAAGTTTTCAAACTAACGTCCTGGACATAACCAGGTCCTAAAACTTAGAAGTTAATTCAAGTTGATTGATCGTTGTTTTTCTTAAAGAGCACGAGATATTATATCAAGAATTAACGCGAACTAAGTTTTCAAGGCAATGTCCAGGGAACAACCAGGACTTATCTTAGAAGTTGGGTCAAGATTGGTTAACATGTTTTTCCTAGAAAAGCATAAAAGTATCAATCATAGGACCAACAAAAAGAAAAACAAACTAAGACTATTACCGAAGTGCATAGAGGCAAAATGATATAAACCAATTAAAAGCAAAAATTGATAAATCCAATTGTCTTGAGGTGAAAAAACCTCATACAAAGTTACAAGAAAAAAATACATGTGTTCAAAAAAATAAAAAAGAAGGCCCTAGGCTCCACCGGGCTGCTCCGATGAGGTCACCACCTCGCCCTCCTGCTCGGCAGCTGTGGAGGTCTCCCCGGTCTCAGAGGGTGCCTCCTGCTGAAGGCGAGCTTTAAACCCCTCCCAGAAGAGCTCCCAAGCATCCACTCCTAGAAAGGAGAAGTCGCCATACGGGTTGAAGACCCAGCAGTGGTATAGCATATCCTCCATGGAAGAGCTGGAAGCCGCCTTCTCCGTTGCCAAGGCGGCCTTAGCCTCCTCGGCCTCAGTTTTTGCAGAGTCTAGCGTGGCCTGGGCAGCCCTGGCCTCCTTGAGTTCGCCCGTTACTGCGGGTAGGGCGACCTTGGTAGCCTCGGCCTCTTGCAGCTTGGGGTGGGACGCGTCCAGCTCAGCCTGCGTGGCCACCAAGGCATCCTTGGCCTCCTGTTCCTGCTTTTGGGCAGTCTTCAGGGCGGCCAAGGTAGTCTGCTGGGTGGCCAAAACAGCCTGATGCTCGCCCCTCATGTCCTCGAGGCGAGCCTTGGACCTGGATATGCTTTGGTGAAGAGCTAAGGCACCCTACAAAACAAAGAGGCAACTGCCTTAGAAAAAAAAAGAGAGAACGTGCGATGCATGGTAACCAAAGAATACAAAATGCAAAGACAGCTTACCGTTAGAGCCATTCCCAGTGAAGACTTCATCACGCTCTCCGGGCTCCTTGTTTCAATCGCCCGCAGGTCCCTTTCGGCGGCGTGGTAGTAGTGGTCGACGGTGTAGGTCGCCGTCTCGTACATCGTCCCCCGAAAGACGTCAAGAACTTTCTCCAAGGCCTGGGGGTCCACCGAAACTCGCACCTCGAAGACTGCGGTTGCCAAAGTCCCGGGCTCCACCTCCATATCCCGAACCGAGGCGGGAGCTTGTGGAGGGGGCGGGGGCATCTTCTCCACTACTGCAGCAGGTGGAGGTACCTTGGCCTGGGCAGCTGGGGTCTGGTCTTTCCCCTTTGCAGGGGACTTGGATGTTGTCCCAACGACTTTCTTTGCCACCCGGAGCTTCTTCACCATGGGCCCAGAAGCCCCAGTAGAAGAGTTCCCTCTGGTGAACATAGTTCGCAGGTCTTTGTTTCCGGGCTAAGACATCTCCTCTGGAAAAACAAAGACAACATTAGTATGCAAGTAAGCATTTTTGCAAAGAACAACAAAAATAAGAGGGTTATTTTGAGGATGAGAAGAGAGAAGAAGATGGGAAATTTAGAAAATTTTCAAATAAACGGGTGGCCCATGCGTAAGGTGGCCACCCCTTTTATATACGTGAAAGACCATAGGAGGAGGGTCATTGGATTGCCCTGATGTGGGATCCAAGGCTCTCTACTCGAAAGGCGAAACGACGGCCGAGTATAGGCTAGTCCATTTAATGCGGTTCTCGGAAGACGTACTGTCACCAACCACGATGCTCCACGTATTCGACGCCTGCGTAATGGGTGGAATATGAAGAGTCCATGAAGAAGCCTAAAAGCCCCCACTGTAGCCCCAGGTGATGTCATGTGCCACGAACAGAGGCTTGGGGGGGCAAATGTACGCCCTAATTTTCCACGGGCTATTAGCGAGCTAAGATATGGCATAATTATATCAGCCACATGGATACCACGTGGCCGGAGCTGCTGTTGTCAGGTCCTACCTCTTTAGCTCAAGGTAGCCAAAAGTTTATCAAGATTATCTAAGGGCCGAATCAGAGATATGAGGACTGCGGGTCGAGAAGACATCCAGCCCGAGGCACGAGCTGGAGTTGGAAGCTGTGACCCCTTGTAAATTCAACCACATAATGTAAACGTGCATATATCAGACATCACGTGTCTGATATATCCTTGAATTCTCGGACACGCAGCCTGAACATGCATGTTCAGGCACCCACGACTGGGTTGGGCCGTGCGGCCCATTATCCCCCTTACCTATTGATTAGACCACACTTCATCTGTCAGGTTTTAGGAATTAATCATGAATGTCACAAAAGTGACATGATGGGTAAGAAGGTCATGGGATGACCCCCCTTACCAACTCCCAGGTGCCCTCTCCTATAAATATGGAGACCCTGGGGATTGCAAAGGGTTGGATTCTATTGTGTAACAAAATACCCTGTAAAGAATACCAGAAATATAGCAATAATATTGGCTGGTGGAGTAGAAGGATTTTAACCTTTGAACCACCTAAAAAACGTAGTCGTATCTCCAATTCATATTAAGATCATTCATCTGTTTCGGTTCATCACTCAGCACTAATCCCTTTCTCTTATTTTCTTAATTACCTGTTGGCGAAGAACCGCGTCAACAATATATATCTAAATTAGTAATTGATTATAAGCCATCAGAAATTAATGGTTTATAACTAATTATATATATACATTAGTAAATGTTTATAAACCATTATATATTAATGGTTTAAAAACTATTTACTTAATACACTTATTCTATTATAAGTAAGTAGATATGTATATAAAGCTTATGTTGTAAATTGAATGAATCAATCAATTGGAAAGCAATTTTCTTAGTTCTAACATTCTTTCTTATCTTGTATAACATTACCTCTCTTATATTAACATAACCCACTTCCAAAGAGAAGTATCAACATCTGTTTCCTATTAAAAGTTCTATCCTCTAGAAGTTTTGGATCAAGTGGTATTAGAGCAACAGATTCAAAAAAGGGTAAAGGTGGTTTATGGTCTTAACACGCGACCAACGCAAAACTTCTAAAGAAGAAATTGTAGGTCCTTTGCTTATTCATCGAAAGCCAAGGGTAAAGAGAGGAGCTATGATAGAAGAAGTAATTAAAAAGAATGGTGATGGTGATCGCATCACAAAGCTTGAACAACAACTGCAATTATTGTCAGCATCTTTTTCAGAGCTTGTCAAAAATTTGAAAATCTCAAAATTTTCAAATGCTTCCCCTCCAAAGGAAATGTCAAAAATGACAGCGAAGACGAGGAGGAAACCATCCAAGAAGATACATTCAAGGAAGTAGGTAATCATAAAAGTGCCTTAAAATTTGATTTTAAGGTTGAAATTCCTACTTACAATGGTGTTATAGATGCTGACAAATTAGATAATTGGATAGACACATTACAAACTTATTTTACTATACATAAGTATTCTAATGTTGAAAAGATCCAGTTTGCAAGCCTTAAACTTTTGAGCCATGCTGTTACATGGTGAAAGTCATATCGAAAACGATACAATGTTTCAGAGTTGACTTGGAGTAAGTTCAAGAATGTTCTAAGAAAGCAGTTCTATCCTGTTGGTTATGAGGAAGAAAGATGGTACAGATGGACAGCACTTCAACCATAGGTTCGACCAATTTGTACAAGATTATACATTTGAATTCCATAACCAAGCTTTGGTGTTGGATATAGATGTTGACGATTACAATGTTTTCATGAAATATATCGGAGGTCTTGCTAACTACATACGAAAAGAACTAAAATTGTTCACTGTGGAGTCAATTGAAGAAGCTACCATTAAGGCTATTGCAATCAAGGCCAAATATAGAAGACTTGAAAAGAAGGATAACAAACAATCAAGTGCAAGTAAATTTGATTGGAAGAACAAAGGCAAGCAGACAAAAGATGGCCAAAAACCTAAGAATTTCTATGATCACTTTCAGATCAACAAACATGTCAAAGACAAGTGCTGGGTATTTCATCTCGAGTTGAAACCCAAGAAACAGTGGAACAACCAGGGAAGGAATGATAGGAAGGCCACACTTACAGTGTAACAGGTTGAAGATCTTCTAGGGTTGAAGCAACCTGACATTACTCTTGCCTTAATGACAACGCCAACAACTGTTGCAGATACGTACAACCGTGAAGAATTGTTTCATTTAAATATCTAGGTGAAACAAAGTGTTGTATAAGCAATTTTTGATCCTAGAAGTCAGAAGAATCTAATTTCAGAGGCCCTAGTAAGAAAGGTAGGGTTGGAAATAGTGCCTCACCCTAAACCTTATCCACTAGGCTGGATTCAGAAAGACATTGACATGCAAATAACAAAGCAATGTACTTTCAAATTCACAATCACTAGTCATTTATTGATGAAGTGACATGTGAGGTGGTTCCATTAGATGTATGCCAAGTTATATTTGGAAGTCCATATCTATGGGATCATGATGCAATTCATTACAGAAGGCTTCGCAAGTATCGTTTGATGAAGGATGGAAAAAAGTACTACATCAATGCTTGTAGGCCCCAAACTATAGAAGAATTACTGACAGCTAACCAAGCCAAGCGGTTGGTCAACTCTTGTGGACAATTTGTCAGTAGTGACTCTAACACCTTCACAAAATTCTGACATTGGAGAATTGCAGAAGGAATTCTCTGATCTTTTTGAGGATGTTCAAGAGCTACCACCATAGAGATTTATAGAACATGAAATTCAATTGGTAAGAGATTCCCCTCTACCAAACATGGGTTTATATCGTACTTCTTTGATAGAGAGTGAAGAAATCAAGAAGCAAGTACAAGGACTTCTTGAACAAGGGGTTATAAAGCCTAGCTGCTCACCATGTGGTTCACCGGTACTCCTTGCACCAAAGAAGGATGGAGGATGGCGTGTGTGTGTAGACTACAGGGCGATCAATAAGATTACCATTAAGAATCGATATCCTTTACCAAGGATTGATGATCTCTTAGATCAGTTGCATGGTGCTCATTACTTCACCAAACTCGATCTCAAATCTGGTTACCATCAAGTGCGCATTCATGAAGAAGACACTTGGAAAACTGCTTTTAAGACTAAGCAGGGACTGTTTGAATGGTTGTTTATGCCTTTCGGACTATGTAATGCTTCAACCACATTTATGCGGCTGATGAATGAAGTAGTTCATCCTTTCATTGATGACTTTTTCATTGTTTATTTGGGTGATATCCTTATATGTAGTGTCACATGGGAGGACCATCTTCAACATATTACTCAAGTCATGAAATTCTTACAAGAAAATCAACTTCGTTTGAACAGTAAGAAATGTGAAGCAACAACTTATATACCTAGGGTTCATTGTTGGTGCTGGAGAGCTCAAAGTAGATCCAGAAAAGGTGCAAGTTATCACTCAATGGCCCACACCCCGTTCAGTGACTGAAGTTTGAAGTTTTATTGGTGCTTGTCAATATTTGAGAAAGTTTATTAGACATTTCACTATAATTGCAGCACCATTACACTCTCTTACAAAAGCCAATAAAATTTTTTACTGTATAGAGAAAAATGAAGAATATTTTCAGTTGTTGAAACGAAAGATCACCGAGGCCCTAGTGTTAGCATTGCCAAACTTGCAAAAAGCATTTGAAGTTTAAACAAATGCAACTAACTACACAATGAAAACTGTTTTACTGCAGGATGGTAAACCAGTTGCATACCATTCTGAGATGTTTAGTGGTCCAGTACTGAACTATCCAACTTACAACAAGGAGTTATATACATTGCATCAAGTAGTGAAGCATTGGCGAGCTTACTTGTTAGGGAAGGAAGTTGTGGTTCACTCCGATCACAAAACCTCTTAAGTATTTAACCACACAGTCTAAGTTACAGCAAGCTCGACATATGAAATGGATGTCTTACTTACAACAATTCAATATTGTAATTAATTACAAAAAAAGAAGTAACTAATAAGTTGGCAGATATGTTGTCTTAACCTCCAACACCAGTAAGTTTCGCATTATTGGTGGCTATGCAAATCCAACCTATAGTTCATTATGAGTATACAAAAGATTATGACACAGACGTTGATTTTAGTTCAATACACGCTAAGCTGCAACAAGGAAAGACTTGCGAGTTTCAACTAAAGGATGGGTTGATCTACAAAGGTCAACAATTATGTATACCAGAAGGTTGTGACAGACTACAATGGATTTGAGAAGCTCATACTTCCAAAGTAGCAGGGCATTTTGGGGTAGATAAGACTTTATTGAATCTTTGTTGGTATGTATATTGGCCAAAGATACATCTTGATGTTGCAAGATAAGTTTGGGGTTGTGTTTTGTGTAACACATCAAAGCCTTCTAATAGGAAGTTAGGGTCGTATCTTCCATTACCAGTACCTAGTCGACTATGGGAAAGTATTTCAATGGATTTCCTTGGTGGACTACCTACGACAAAGTCTGGATTAGACTACTTGTTTGTTATAGTAGATCGATTCAACAAATTGGTGATCCTCATTCCATGGATGTAGACTGTCACAGGAGAAGGAGCTGCAAAGTTATTTTTCCAACATGTTTGGAAACATTTTGGCCTCCCAACATCGATTATATTAGATAGAGATAGTCGATTCTTAGGGCACTTTTGGCAGTCGTTGTGGGGAATGATGGACACCGGGTTGAAGCGTAGTATTGCTTTTCATCCATAGACTGATGGACAAACAAAAGTCGTGAACCTGACTATGTTACATCTATTAAGAGGATATAATTCCAAGCATCCAAAACACTGGGTTGAAAGTCTTCCATACTTGCAATTTGCTTTTAACTGAGAAGTAAATGGTTCCACACTGAAATCTCCCTTCGAGGTTTGTTTGGGTTACTTACCCCAAAGTCCTTTTGATATGGTATTCACAACTAGTGACAAACCACTAAGTGTAAAGGAAGTAGAAGAACATGTTCGAGCACATACATTTCTCGAACGAGTTAGAAAGATTCACTTAGAAGTTGAAGCACAACTACAACGCCCCCAAGAACGATATAAAACTCGACATGACAAACATTGTAACCTTGTAACTTTAAAAAAGGTGCTTAGTATGGTTGCACATTGGGAAAGATCAATTAAATGGAGAAGGTAAGAAGCTCAAACCTATCAAATATGGACCATTAAAGATCCATAAGCAAATTGATGATAATGCCTTCAAACTCGATATGTCGCCATACATGCATATGTACTCTGTCATTAATGCCTAGAATTTAAAACTCTTTGAACCATCTTTATTGGATAATGATCATGGTGAGGACACTCGTCTTCCTTCTATTGATGACTTGAAGGTAGAGCAAGAAGATCCCTTACATGAGGATTATATATTGGAGCAAAAGGTTCGTGAAACTCGACATGGAAAGTACGAGTATTTTTTAATTGGCAGAAAATGTCAACTTCCTAGCAAATCTAAGTGGTATCTAAAGGACAATACAACTACAGAGTTTCTTCATTTGAACATCCCTTGAGCAGGAGCTCAAGGTTCATAACAGGGGGAGGCATGATCCAGGAGGATCTTTACTAATAATTAATTATAATAATATTACTTAATTATATATAATCCATATATAATTAATATACTGAAAACATATACACAATTTATTAATAATGATTATAATTAATTAATTATATTTATATATATTCATAAATTAGTTAATTATATATATATCTAAATTAGTAATTGATTATAAGCCATCAAAGATTAATGGTTTATAACTAATTATATATATACATTATTAAATGTTTATAAACCATTAGATATTAATGGTTTCAAAACTATTTACTTAATATGCTTATTCTATTTTAAGTAAAGTAAGAAGACATGTATATAAAGCTTATGTTGTAAATTAAATGAATCAATCATTTGGAAAGAAATTTTCTTAGTTCTAACATTTTTTCTTATCTTGTATAAGATTACCTCTCTTATATTAACAGAACCTACTTCCAAAGAGAAGTATCAACATCTGTTTCCTATTAAAAGTTCTATCATCTAGAAGTTTTGGATCACAAACACATGTAATCCATTTCACATGAAAACAAAGGAAATACATGTTGCATCATACTTGTCATAACATTTCAAGATAGAATTCCATTTTCCATATCACATGGTTTATCATCAAAACATAGCACATTATTCCTTGTAACATATAAGTCTTACCATTTCATAACATAAATATAGAAATTCTATCCAACTTCCTTACCTCAGGTCCAAGGAAATCAAAGAGCAGAACCACTTCACAAAGAGCCTAGACATAACAAATAATACTAGGCTAAATATTACATAATTACAACATACACACAATTCATTACACGAAATTTGCATGGGCCATGCATGTCCATCTTTCACCCAGGCAGAAAATCTATGGCTCCAAGTTCTAACATTTTCACATAAGAAAATAATAAATTCACTTTCGACAATTTCTACAGCATAAACATGCTCAAGAGGTTACTATTTCAACAAAATAATAAGAAGAACAGCCTAGCATGTTACTACTTTAAAAAAATAATGTGCCAATATCATCATACATAATTTAACATACTTCCCATAATTTCAAGAATGCAACATGGAACCCGAAGGGCACTACCAAAGCCGAGCTTATATGCTTCTATTTAAGCTTGTAACACAAAAATTACACATAACTTATAGCACAAAATATCATAGAGATAATGGGTCTAACATACCTACTATATAAAAGAAAAAAATTAAATAAAAAATAATAATAATTAATATTGCACCTTTGATCCATGCTCATAAAATCACAGAACTAGAGACAACACCTTGGGCTAAACATGCTTGCCAAATTAATATAGAAATAATCAGCATGTTATCAATTTATTAATTTTTTTCAAGCATATAGTCACATAAAATTATAGGTTTGCTAATGAAATGCAAAGATGTGCCTAGAATGTTTTTTATAATGATACATAGCCATGTTCCACTCTCAAATACAAAACATGCGAACCTAATTTTTATTCTAGTCATGGCCGAGACATACCATAAAGAATTACAACAATGATTTTATCAAAATTTATAGCATCTTATACCAAATAATTCACAAGAAGATCATGGCCTTTGATAGCAAGAGATTAGTTTGACTAGCATACAGATTTCTATTTAGCATATATCATGTAATCATAGCACATCATTAAGTCCCCACAATATTTTATAGGCTGACACCTCATCAAGGGACCCCAAATTTATCAACAATTACCACAATCTAATAACTAAAACCACAAGCATCTAACATGCTTACTAGGATATCATATTATACGTATAAAACAAATCTCCGACAATAGGGACCTAGCCCCTTTTTCATCTTGAAGTCATAGCCAATAAATTTTGTTCATATACAAAGAAAATATTCACACTCTAAGTATGCATTAAAGTTGAAACTTGTACCAAAACAATTAAGAAGATGGTAATTCTAACATGCTCTTCTATAAGGCAAACTCATTAAATAAAATACTATGCTGAAACTTTAAAACATAAGATTACAAAAACAAGACAAACCCTATTCGAAGTACACTAGGATCCAGTAACAAAATATATCACAAAAACCTTATCATGCTTCGTTTACAGAGAAAATATGAATAGCAAGCAAGAATACACAAAAACTTCCTTACCTCTTGTATGGTTTGTGGGAATCAATCCTAGAGCACTAGACAGTCTTCCCTTGATGAGATTCTAACCTTTTTGCCAAACATTAGTCAAGGTTGTCTTAGAGTCAAGAAGAAGGAAGAATAGGAAATAACAACCAAAACTCGAAGATATTATCTTAGTGTTGACCAACCCAAAATTGATCCTAGTGTTCTTCTTTCTTTCTTTCTCCTCTAATTTTTGAAGCTCTCTATATAGCTATATGGGGTTGGCGACTTGGTGTATAACAAAAAAGAAAAAAATAAATCTTTTTCTTTTATTTATACTAGGCTGGCCAAAATGCTTATACATAGTTGACAGTTTCTTTCTCTATAATTGTCTTATTTACTTCTCATATCCTCTCATAAATAAAAATGACATTTTCCTTAATTTCTTTCACGCATTAAGTGGGAAAAATTCTTAAAATAGTAACTAAATAGCTTTCTCTCCACTACAACTCATGGCTGAATACTCACACACACGACAATACCAAATCAAAGGGGAAAAAAGATTTTAAGAAAGTTCTAATAAATCAATTAAACAATTATTCCAAGTAAAATAATACTTGATCAATCAAATATAAATTCATACAAATAAAAAATAAATTAATTCAAATAATAAAATAAGTAATAAAAAAATATTTTAGGACACTACACTACCTTCTCTATGGAATTTAGGATAAAATAAATAAATAAATAGAATGGGAAAAACACATGGTAGTTAATTGTATGCTCACCATGCATACCATGCACATACACACACACAAGTGTTCAAGTGCATTTCTACTTAACCATGCACCTTGGTGCACCCAATCAAAACTCATAAACTTACAAATTAAAATAATTAATAAATTAATTTCATATAATTTCTACCAAACAATTCAAACAATTAAAAAATAATTTCATAAATCTTAACAATTAAAAATAAAATAAAGCACAAAATTAAAAAATAAAAAATTTGGTGCACTACACATTGTTACAACCATAATTTTTCATTCAATCCTCTATAGATGATCTACAACTGAGTTGGCTACAAATTACCATTTTACCACTCATTGTATTTTATCCTTAAATACCACGAAGTTCCTTGTAAATGATATTTCTGTGAACTTTAGTCACAGAAATGAGTACTCAATCATTTAACGCGTTGAACCAAGCTATAAGGTGATCATCATTTCACTTCTTGCTAGAAGCTATAGATGTTCATATCTATGATTAACACTCCCACTCAATTATACTACCAAGTCTCCAAGATGTAAGTATGGGCTAGTTCGTAGGGTAAGCTGGTAACGAACAAATCAAATGACTTGAATAATACAATCAATTAGAATACTAACCACTCAGAATTGAGATTGAATTGACCTATGGTCAACTGACTACATTTGATAATAACGGTACATTTACTTATCTATCTAAAGTCAATATCGGTCCAATCTGATGTAACAAATACATTTGATCTTATCTACTTTGCTAATGTTTTGGAAAGAACATAACAATACAATGTGTAAGTAGATCATATCGTAGTTTGGCAAGTAAGTGTAAATCATGTGCACTGACTAATCTTAGGACTAACTTATTTTTGAACATATAATCATATTTATATTCCACTGTGATTACGTCACTATAAATATGATTAGCTATATGCTCGGGATTTAATAGAAGTTTATATTAAACAAATAATCATGAAAATAAAACATGTGAGCAAAGTGATTGACCAAGTCAAAAATTAATTCTATTCTTGTATTGATAATAAAATGAGATTACAAAGAAATTGAGTTTAAATTAGGACACAAAACCCCATCAAACTCCTACTTGCACTAATTGAAACTAATGCGTTAATTATACTAGTCTCATTTCCTTGATATGCTTATCAAATGTAGCTTCTGGCAGTGTCTTCGTAAACGGATCCACAAGATTTTCTTCAAATGAAATCTTCATAACCTTCACATCTCCCCTGCCCACATATTCTCAAATTATGTGATACTTCCTTTTCTATATGCTTACTCCTCTTGTGACTTCGAGGTTCTTTCAAGTTGGCTATCACTCTTGTGTTGTCACAAAACAACACGAGCGCTTTATCCATATCTGGAATAACACCAAGGTCTGAGTAGAACTTCTTTATCCAGACTATTTCCTTAGCTGCTTCAGATGCAGCTATGTACTCAGCCTCCATGGTGGAATCTAAGATTGCAGAGTGTCATCGACATCAGTCTGGAAATCTGAATCAGTGTTGCCTACAGGGTTCAAAACACCACCCTTGTAGACTAACATATAATCCCTAGTCCATCTTAAATACTCTAGAATATGCTTAACTGTTATCCAATGTTCTGGTCCTGGGTTTGACTGATATCTGCGCACTACTCCCACTGCATAGCAGATATCTGGTCTAGTACACAACATATCATACATCACACTTCCAACTATAGATGCGCAAGGAGCTTTTCTCATTGCATCTTCCTCTTTAGGATTCTGGGGAGACTGCTTCTTTGAAAGATGAATTCCATGGCAGGACGGTAGACGTCATTTCTTGGAATTTTTCATTGAGAAACGTTCAAGCACTTTATCAATGTAAGTTGCTTGAGATAGAGCTAAGAGTTTTTTCTTTCTATCCCTAATGATTTGGATACTTAGAACATAACTCGCTTCACCCAAATCCTTCATCTAGAATTGTGTGCTTAGCTAATTCTTCACATTTGATAATTTCTTAACATTGTTTCAAACCGAGTAAGATATCATCTACATATAGAACCAGGAATACCACCATTTGATTTGCCCTTAGTTGGTAAGCACAAGGCTCATCAATATTTTGTTCAAAGCCATAAGTTTTGATTATCTCATCAAACCTTAGATTCCAGGAACGAGAAGCTTGCTTAAGTCCATAAATGGACCTATTCAACTTGCAACTTTTTCCTTCTTGTCCAGCTACTTTAAATCCTTCTGGCTGATCCATATAAATGACTTCGTCAAGCTTCCCATTAGGAAAAGCTATCTTGATGTCCATTTGCTAGATCTCATAGTCGAGAGCGGATGCTATGGATAGGAGGATGCGAATGGACTTAAGCATAGCTACCAGACTAAAAGTTTCCTCATAGTCCACGCCTTCACTTTGGGTATAACCCTTTGCCACTAATCGAGCTTTATAAGTTTCGATCTTTCCATCAACACCTCGTTTCTTCTTGTAGATCCACTTGCACCCAATGACCCTAAAGTCACTAAGTGCTTACACAAAATCCCAGATGGAATTTGAGTACACAGACTCCATTTACTGTTTCATGGCTTTGAGCCATAGTTCCTTTTCAGGGCTAGCCATTGCCTGTTTGAATGACAATAGATCATCATCACCAATGTCACTAACATCTATATTGGTTTCTATTGGGAATAGTGCCCTTAAAGCAATTGTAGTTGACAAATGTTTTAAATGAAATAAATGAATTGAATTGAATTATTATATATATAGAATATGCCTGATATTATGTTGATAATATTAAGTAAATATAAGAAAATTCCAAAGTTTATCTATGTGGTCTTAATCTCATATTGGTATGAAAGGATCGAGATTAAGATAATAAACTTGAAACAATTCGCAGTAAAATAAAGTTATGGAATCTTTAGATTAATTATTGCTAGTACGGTTTGCTAGTATTATGAATACAAGTGACCTAGATCTGGGTCACTAGTGTAGTAGGACACTTTAGAGAATGTACTTTATATATAGTGATATATATAACTGGACCAGATGTGATTTGTTAATACTTGTTTAAACATCGTTTTATACTATTAATCAAACACATCAAACGATGATCATATACACAATGATCTTAAACTTGAGGTTACTATGAACTCCTATATATGTCATCTGATCCTTTGATATGCGTTAAGGTTTGTCAGAATGATCGAGCTAAGCACAATTGCTTTGGGGACTCAATGATATGTATGGCTGATGACATAGTTTAAAAGATATGGAATCTATGCCTTCTTATAGATTAAACTTGACTTTTGGAACTGAAAAGGTTATGAGCGCTCACGTCGTAAACTTGTTGTGACACAACCTTAACTAGTAAAGTCAATGGTACACTAGGAACAAGATATAGTAAAAAGGGTAAAATGGTAATTGTATTCCCTTTTAATTATGAACCATTAATAGAGGATTAACGTTGTATGTAATGATTATATCAATGGACATTTTATTCTTTAATAAAGTACTCTGTAAATATATGTCTATAATTATCAAGAATTCAATCTCATATTTATAGTGGAGTAATCATAAGATTAATAAATATGATTATTTAATCAAAGAGCTTTGATTAATAATCTAATATTTATTGGAGCTTGATATTATAGGTCCATAGGTCCTCATGGTGGCTTTATCAACACCATATAAATGTAAGAGTTGATACAAGGGTAAATCTGTGAATTGGAAATTTGAGAAGAATTTTATTTTTCGGGTCAAATATACAATTAAATGATAAGTGAGGTTGAATAATTAATTTAGAATTAATTATTAAATTGTTTAAAATATGTTTATTAATTTAAATATAAGTTTGAAATATATATATATAAATAAATAAAATTTTGAAATTAATTATTTGAGTGAGAGAAAACAAAATTGGTAGTCAAAATAGTTTTTGATTTATTGAATATTAAAAGATGATGATAATGATGATCATTAATTTGAATTTTGAAATATGGTTGTGATATTTTACTTAAAAAGATAATACCATATTTTGTGGAATGATAAATAAAAGAAAAATGCAATATCTCTAAAAAGGGAATACTACTATTCACGCATGGCACAGTCCAGGGACTGTGCCATGCGTGTAGCAATGTACTGATATAGTATCACTATTGTTTTTATTTTTATTTTATTATTTATTTAATTAATAATTTGAAAATAGATATTTTCAAATTTGGTAAGTTAGATATTTACCTAAATCAATTTCTATCATGGATATGACATTATTATTATATTAATATTATTATTAGGAATAATAAGGCAATACATAATCTTTCTATATATATATTCTAGAATAAGAAGAAGAAAAACAAGTGAGTGAAAAAAGATTAAGAAAAAGTTTCAAATTTTGACAGACAAGAAATTGCCATTTTCTTCTTTTATTCTAACCCTTCTCAAGCCATAATCCAAGTTCTCATGTGTTGATATATACTTGTGATTTCTAAATTATTAACCCATGTTCTCTATGTGCCCACACACATCTTGAGGTGTAGAGAACACTTCAGAAGATCGTGGTTTGAGTACTCAAAGCGTTGGATATGAAGATTGATATATATACACGAAAAGACTCAAGGACACTTGATAGGCTTCAAGAGGTAAATATTTATGTTCTTGAATATTTGTATAAATGTGCATATAATATATATAAGTAAGTATATATTTATATATATGTTGCATGATTAATGATATTGCATATTAATGTTTTTGTCTGAGTGTTTTCTTGAATATATAAATTGTTTATATGGGAGATGAAATTGTTTTTATGTTTATACACTGGGCCCACCATGCCAATTTTCCTGTGCACTCTGATTGTTTTTCCAACAGTTTCACCATCCAAACCATAGTGAACTGGGTTCCTAGAAACCCTCCCACTACGACGAGGCTCCATGACTGTTTGCTCAGGAACAGTGGTACTTTCTTCATTTAAATCAACTTGCGTCGGTTGGACATGAAGAGTGAGAATTTCATCATCAACTTGTGTTGATGATGATGGAACATTGGTTGAAGTCAATTCTTCAACCATCTCCTCTAAAACTACTTTGCTGTGCGGTTTGATGTTTTGGACATAGTCATTAGAAAAGTAGCATTCGTAGAAGTAAACATTTTCTTTTCGGAATGACTATAGAAAAGTCAACCCTGAGTTCCTTTAGGATAGCCAACATACATGCAAAATTCAATTCACAGTTCTAGCTTTCCTTCATTTTTTCTCAGAACGTGGGTGGGACACCCCCAGATTCTATAATGGTGTAAACTAGGTTCACGAACATTCTAGCATTCTAAAGGTGTTTTGGGGATTGATTTGGATGGCACAAAATTTAGAGTGTTGTTTGCAGTTTCAATTGCATGTCCCCAAAATGAAGTTGGCAAAATTGAGTAAATAAGCATTCATCTAACCATTTACAATAAAGTTCTGTTCCGACGTTCTGCTACACCATTTTGTTGCAGAGTACCCGGGGCAGTAAGTTGTGATAAAATCCCAAGTTCAGTTAAATGATCTTGGAATTGCATATCCAAATATTCTCCACCCCTATCAGATCGCAAGATCTTTAACATTTTACCTAATTGGTTTTGAGTCATAGCTAGGAATTCCTGAAACTTTGAAAATGTTTCTGATTTCCTATGCATTAGGTATTGACATGAGTATATAGAGTAATCGTAAATGAAAGGGACAAAATACTCAAAACCACCCATGGCTCCCACATTCAGAGGCCCACATACATCTTAATGTACTATTCCAAGTGGTTCTTTGGCCTATCACCCTTTGCAGAGAATGAACGCTTGGTCAATTTGGCTTCTAGACATGATTCACAGAGAGGTAATTCACCTAAGGTAAGTTCCCTCAAAGGCACGTCCTTTGTAAGTCTTTGAATCCTATCATAGCCAATGTGACCTAGTCTCAAATGCCATAAATACGTCATGTTATCATTATCGATCTTTTGATGTTTAATGGTCCTAGGTTTAACTACTTTGAATAATTCATTATTAAACACAAGGGGTTCATTAGGTTGCATATTATAAAGCCTGTTTTCCAAAAATGCAATACACAATTGTGATCCATTGAAAGAAATAGATATATTCGAACTTGTAAAAGTCATAACAGATTGTTCTAATTGCAACATGGAAACTGAAATTAAATTTCTACAAAAATCTGGAATAAAAAATACATCATTTAAAATTAAATATTTATTTCCGAACTTCAGGCGAGCTCTTCCTCTAGCTTGGACCGCAACAAACGCTTTGTTCGCAACTCTAAGCTTTAAGCCGCCTTCATTCACCTCCTCCCACAATTCAAGAAGCTGTAAAGAATTACAAACATGGTTAGTAGATCCAGAATCTATAATCCAAACTGATTTATCATTCTCTAAAATAGATGTTTCTAAGATAAATGAGCTATAATCATTACCTTTGTTTCTCGCTGCTAGAAACTTGGGAAATCCTGTTTCCAATGCCCATTTTCATTGCAGTGCAAGCATTTTCCTTTACCTTTCTTGGTTTTCTTTTAGGCGTCTGTGCATCTGGTTGTGCACTCGTCTTTGCAGCCTTTGCAGGCTTGGGGTTGGTGTTATGTCCACCTTTCTTCTTATTTCCAGCTTTCGAAGATGAAGCTAGGTTAGCTTCAACCTTAGTACTGGGAATTGTGCCCTTAAAGCAATTGTAGTTGACAATGGTTTTAATGAATGAAATGAATTATTGTATATATGTAGCTTATGTACTATATTATTGTTAATAATATTAAGTAAATATCAAAAAATTCCCTAGTTCATCTTTGTGGTCTCAATCTCATATTGGTATGAGAGGATCGAGATTGAGATAATAGACTTAAATAGTTCGCAGTAAAATAAAGTTATGGAATCTTTAGATTAATTACTGCTAGTACAGTCCACTAGTATTATGAATACGTGTGACCTAGATCCAGGTTATTAGTGTAGCAGGACACTTTAGTGGAGGTACTTTGCATACTGAGTGTATGTAGAACTGGACCATATGTGATTTAATAATACTTGTTTGAATACCGTTTCGTAGTATTATAAAACACCTCAACTGATGATCATATACAAACTGATCTTAATCCTGAAGTTACTATGAACACCAATATATGTCATTTGATCCTTTGATTCATGCGTTATGATTTGTCAGAAGGATCAGGCTAAGAACTATTGTTTTGGGGACTCAATGATGTATATGGATGGGGACATAGCTTAACAGATATGGAATCTATACCTTCTTATAGATTGAATGATGGTTCCCTATTGGGTTGACTTTTAGAACTGAAAAGGTTATTGACGTCAAATTCATAATCAAATTATGAATTAACCTTCGCTAGTAAAGTCAATGGTACACTAGGAATCAAGATATAATTGAAAAGGTACACTAGGAATCAAGATATAATTGAAAAGGTAAAACAGTAATTTTATTTCCACTTAATTATGAATCATCAATAGATGATTAATTTGTATGTAATGATTATATCAATGGATACTTTATGGTTACAATAAAGTACTCAGTAAATATATGTCTTTAATTCTAAATATTGCAGTCTCATATTTATAGTGGAGTAATCCCGAGATTAATAAATATGATTATTGAATCAAAGTGTTTTGGTTAATAATCTTTTATTTATTGGAGCTTGGAATTATTGGTCCATAGGTCCCCAAGACAGCTCTATCAACACTATGCAAGGTAAGAGTTAATACAAGGGTCAAACTGCGAATGTGTTATTTGAGAGAATATTTATTCTTCGGGATAAATATGCAATTATGTGATAATTGAAGTTGCACAATTTATTATTGCATTAGTGCAATTTTTGAAATTGTGTAGAAATAAAAGAAATTAATTTTAATCAATTATTTTATTTAAGTGTGAAAGGATAAATATGGATAGTCAAAATTAGTTTTGATTATTATATTTACTTAATTAATAAGAAGATGATAATGGAAATTCAAATTTTGAATTTTGACTTTTGAAATTTAAGTTGTTATATTTTCCTTAAAAAGATGATACCTTATTTGAATTTCTAATTATTAATTAATTAAAATAAAAATGCTTGAAAAATCAAAATTCCATTTTTCAGGGAAGTGCTACATGCATAGGGCTTCTTGGACTGCTCTATGCGTGTAGCACTACTGATGGTGATCAATTATTGATTTTTTATTTTATTTTAATTAATTAATTAAATATTTTGAAAAAAGTGTTAAAATAGAATGTAAGACTTTGTATTTAATCATTTTATTATTATTATTATTAAATATGATCAATTTTATTATTATGATAATAATGTCTATATATTCTATATGATAGAAAATAGGAGGATAACTTTAACAGAGAAGAAAAACTTATCATCTTTTTCACACAAAAATAAAAATATTTCTCTCTAGCCTATAGTCAAGAGTCTCATGTGTTGAGAATACTTTTGATTCACAAATATTGATTCTTGTTCTCTATGTGCCCACCCACATCTTGAGCTGTAGAGAACGTCTTGGAAGTTCTAGGTGTGACTCCTCTAGCAAGGATAAAAAGATTGAAATATATATGAAAATATTCAAGGATTCTTGATAGGCTATAAGAGGTAAATCATTTCGTATTATTTTGTCATATACATATTATATTTATTAACATATTGCATATTAAAAGATTCTCATATAAATTTGTTTATATGATTTTTTTTTTTTTGTATATGATACTACCATTACCACAATTTCCATTGCGCACTAGGAACTGTTCCTAACACTTAGCTGGATCAGTAGCAGCACCAATAGTCTACTTTTCTCCTCCCTTACTCGGTCCACCCATAATAGACTTGAAAGTCTGAAGCTCATTCATGAGCTCCATCAGACCATAATCAAGTTTATTCAACACATAGTTGGTGGTGAATGGTAGGAAAGTTGGAGAGAGGCGGTTGAGGATTAAGCTGACTTGAGTCTCCTCATCTATTATAGCTCCATGCAGTTTAGCTTCCTGAAAGTAGTTCGTCATCTTGATCAGGTGATTACAAACGTGCTGAGACGGTGTTATCCGAGCATTGGCATATTTCTTGGTTGTAGCACACCAATTTTTTTTAGTTTAATTAATTTTGTGCTTTAATTTTTATTAATTGTTAAGTGTTAGGAAACTATTTTTAATTGTTTGAATTATTTGGTAGAAATTATGTGAATTTATTTTTGTTAATTGTTTATTTTATTTTTTTAATTTTTAAGTGAATGAGTGTTGGTTGTATGCGCCAATGTCCATGGTTAGTAGAAATTCACCTTAGCACTTGTGTGTGTGCATGTGTATGATTGCATGGTGAACATGTAATAGTTTTCCCCATGCATTATTCTAGATTTTTCATTTTATTTTTTATTTAATGAAAAGGAAAATAATGGGAGAAATAAAGAGAGAAGACTCTAGAAGGCTTGTGTTCACACAAGAAAGAAGTGGGAAACAAATGGTAAGAAGGGATAGAGTTGTCATTTTTGAATTCCCGTAACCCTGGACCCAATCTCAGTAAAATGTGCATAACTTGGGTTGTGGATATCTGATTTATATAAAATTGGTATTTTTAGAAACATAATTAAATTTTCTACAACTTTTGTGAAATAATTTTTCCCTAAAACGCAACAAAAATAGATCAAAACTCAGCCCCAAGTCGCAGGACCCTAGAGTTACGAGAATAACATAAATTCATTTATTAGCCATAGACAGCCAAGGAAGGAAAGAGAAAAATTAGTGTGCAGTCAATTATCAAATGGATTGATTGGCTGAGTATAATTATTATTTGATTTTATTTTGTTGATTTAGGGGAAAATAAAGGAAAATGATAATTACATTTTCCTTAGCTAGGTTTTGGTTATTAGGACATTTAAATAGAAAATAAGAAAGAGCTTGAAGGCTCATTTGGCTTGGTGGCTGTCATGTGCTTAGAGAGAAGGGAGAGGGAGAGCTTGTGAGTTCTAGAGATAGAGTGAGAGAGGAAAAATGTGAAGGAGAAGAGAAAAGTGGAGAAGGCCAAGGCTAGTGATCTTAAGGTATGGGTTGAGGTTCATAGTTTTATTTTTCTTTGTTTTTCTCTCTTCTTCTTGATTATATGCAAGGAAAAATGATGATGATAATAGATTTGATTGTGTTGCAAAAACTTAGAGTAATGACCCAACAATTTCTAAGACCTTGGACCATTAAAACTACTAGACATAGCTACTACTATTTTGATACAAACATAAGAAATAACATATCTTTATTGAAAACCCAAAATATTGTATCAAATACAAGATAATATAAAAATATAAAATATGATAGATATGGTATGGGATCCCATTATTTATAAAACATCAAACATAAACTTTAATTCAATTGTTCAAAAACTAAGTGCGGAATTACAAAAGAAACATAATTCAAAAGACTAAATAACGTCATCATCGATCGACACGCAATCCATTCATTCCATGCATCCTTAACACATAAGCCAAGCTGCCATGAATCTTTCCACCTTCCATAAATCATTTCCCTGCGTCAAGCTAAAAATAAAGGAATGAGCCTAATTCCCTGCAAGGAAAATCTACTAACAACATATAACATAAATCATAAACATAAGACTATATCATATACATATACTATAAAAAATATTACTATAAAAACATATATCATATAGGACTACAATATTAATGGCCATTAACTCATTAACATGGCATGTGATAAACCATCTAGGTCCTATGTCTACTAATCGAGGTAGGTTAAATCACATGGTAGTATATGATAACCCATCTAGGTCCTCTACTAGTAGGGTAAATCATAACTCTAACCATGAAAATGATAAATAATCTTGGGGCTTGCTGTCTAAGCTAGTCATATGCCCAAGCGACTAAAAATATATTCTTGGGGCTTGTTATCTAAACAAGTCATATGCCCAAGGACTATAAAACATATTCATACATATACATATTATAGCATAAAACATATCATAACATAAACATATAAGCACATAAAATCTATCCTATTTTCCTTACCAACAACCGGCATATTTAGGAACAAGAACGGGATTAGAACACTCCTAAAAACCAACAGTAAGAATGGTGAGTATCTCTAAAGACTAAAGATGAAATGAGAACTAAACCATCAAGAAGAAACCTACCAAGAAGAGCCTTAAGTTTCAAGAAACTTAAATACCTAATCAAGAATCATAAACAAGAGTTAGGATCTGAATAAAAGAAAACTAAAGAAAACTATAGAATCATAAAGAACTGAACTTAGGGATAAAAATACCTTGAATGATCTTATGGATTGATCTAAACCTCAATACCAAAATCACACTATATCTCACTTCCCAAGTGTTTAGAAAAGCTTAGAATGATAAAGCTTTTAACCCAAAACCCAAGTGTATCTCTCTATAGTAACACTAGCAATTTGGAGGCTCTGAAGACTGCTTGAAGAATGAACAAAATGGCTAAGTACTAGGTCCTATTTATAGAGTTCAAGGAGTGAAACTAACCCCTTGTAATTTGAATAAATAAATGATTATAAAATGATAAAGATTTCAATTTTCATTCAACAGATGCCCAGAACTCGGTAAAAATCGTTCAAAGGCAGGTCCAAGTGGTTAAGGGTATTTTTTAAATTTAAAAATCATCAACATTCAAAAATCATGCCTTGGAGCTGATATATCGCCCCCCATAGGCGATATATCGCCTCCCCCAAATTCCCAAGCCCCGTTCGTGCGTTCTTGCAAAGTCAACGTGTTTTCCGTATCTCCCATAGGCGATATATCGGCTCCTATAGCTATGATATATCAACACACGTTGATATATCAAACACATATTTGCACTTTGTCAGCATATTTTGAATTGGATAAACAACTTTGACCGAGTCTAAACGTGATCCTAACAGTTTCTGGAAGGTTCTAGAGCTTCTAGATTTTTCTTTTATTAAAACTATTCTTCAAAATACTTAATTCCTTAATAAATATGATTATGACAAGTGTCTGCTCTTAATGGTTATGTTTAAACCTTAGGTTATAATAAATATATTTCTAGAACCAGCAATATTAATCAAACATTATGTTATAATTAATATTCTTAAACTATAGGTTAAACTTATAAACTCCATAACTGTTGCTATGAGTTTCCAACTAAGTCTCGGCTTAAACCAAAATCCACAGAATCTATCATACTACAAACTAATACTAACTACTATTAATATCTAGCTAGCTAAGTAAATATTCTGGGACACTACAACCAAAATCCATGGAATCTATCATACTACAAACTAATACTAACTACTATTACTATCTAGCTAGCTAAGTAAATATTCTGGGACACTATAATTCTTCCCTACTTAAAAGAATTTCGTCCCCGAAATTTACTTACCAAACAATTCTGGATACCATGCTAACATGTCCTCCTCCAACTCCCACGTTGCCTCCCGTTCAGAACTATTACTCCATAGGACCTTGACTATCAGAATACTCTTAGATCGTAATTCCTTCATCCCCCTATCTAGGATGCTAACCGATCGTTCTTCGTAAATCAAGTCTTTCTGGAGTGCTATCGTATCGTACTTGAGGACGTGAGATGGGTCTGACACATATCTACACAGCATCGAGATGTGGAACACATTGTGGCAATCTGCTAGAGCTGGCGGTAGGGCTAATCTATATGCAACTATTCCCACCTTGTCCAATATCTCAAAAGGACCTATAAATCGGGGACTAAGTTTGCCTTTCGTCCCAAACCGCTTCACACCTTTCATAGGAGATATCTTTAGGAAGACTTGATCTCCGACTTTGAATTCTACATCACGCCGTTTGGCATCTGCATAACTTTTCTGTCGGCTCTGAGCAGCGAGCATATGCTTTCTAATCAGCGCTACTGCATCCTGAGCTTCTCTAACAGCTTCGGGTCCAAGAAGTTGCCTTTCTCCTACCTCGTCCCAATGTAATGGTGATCAACACTTCTTTCCATATAACAACTCATAGGGTGCCATCCCGATCATTGACTAGTAGCTATTGTTGTAGGAAAATTCTATTAGCGGCAAATACTCACTCCATGATCCTCTGAAATCAAGTACACAAGCGCGCAACATATCCTCTAAAATCTGTATGGTACGATCGGACTGACCATCGGTCTGAGGATGAAATGTCGTACTAAGACTTAACTTGGTACTCATGGCTTGCTGCAAGCTTCCCCAAAATCTCGATGTAAACACTGATCCTCTATCGAATACTATGGTCTTTGGGATTCCATGCAGTTTTACTATTTCTTGGACATAAACATTTGCATACTGATCTGCTGTGTACGTAGTCTTGACAGGCAGGAAGTGAGCTGACTTGGTTAGTCTATCTACTACTACCCAAGCCGAGTCATGTTGCTTATTTGTTCGTGGTAGTCCTGTCACGAAATCCATGGCTATGTCTTCCCACTTCCATTCTGGAATACTAAGCGGTTGCAATAAGCCTGCAGGCCGCTAATGTTCTGCTTTCAATTGATGGCATACTAAGCATTTAGACACATACTCCACTACATCTTTCTTCATTCCTGGCCACCAATACAACACCTTAATTTCATGAGTCATCTTTGTCGACCTTGGGTGAACTGAGTATGGGGTATTGTGTGCTTCTTCTAAGATCTTCATTTTAATTCCAAGATCATTCGGCACGCATACCCAGTCCTTATATGTCAAGAACCCTTGTCCTGATATCGAGAAATTTGTGGCCTTGCCTTCTTTAACTGCAGCTATGCGAGATACTAATGTGTCATCATGCCCTTGTCCGATCCGTATATCTTCTAATAGACTTGACTAGATGGACAAGTTAGCCAGTTGGCCAATGACTACTTCTATTCTAGCATTGATTAGCTCTTGCTGTAGCGGCTTTTCTATTTCAGCTAACGCTGCTAGATTTCCATAACTCTTTCTGCTTAGTGCATCAGCAACTACGTTTGCTTTTCTCGGGTGGTATATGATTTCGCAGTCATAATCCTTCACTAATTCTAACCACCTGCGCTGCCTCATGTTGAGCTCCTTTTGTGTGAAGAAATACTTTAAGCTTTTGTGGTTCGTATAAATCTCACACTGTTCTCCATAAAGATAATGGCGCTAGATTTTCAATGCAAAGACCACACTTGCCAACTCCATATCATGCGTTGGATAGCGTTGTTGGTACTCCTTCAGCTGCCTTGAGGCGTAGGCTATTACCTTATCATTCTGCATTCGCACACAACCCAAACCTTGCTTCGACGCATCACAGTAGACTACAAAATTGTCATTGGGTGTCGGTACACAAAGTACTGGTGCTAAGCATAACCTATCCTTAAGCAACTGGAAGCTTTCTTCACACTTATCTATCCAGTTGAACTTTTGCTATTTCTGGGTCAGGTTGGTAAGCGGAGTGGCTATCTTAGAAAAGCCCTATACAAACCTCCGATAATAACCTGCTAGCCCAAAAAAACTTCTTACCTCTAACGCGTTCTTAGGTCTTGGCCAATCCTTCACAGCCTCTTCCTTAGTTAGGTCTACAGCAACTCCGTCTTTGGATACTATGTGGCCGAGGAACGCTACCTGTGAAAGCCAAAATTTGCACTTCTTGAACTTGGCGTAAAGTTGATGCTCTTATAATCGCAACATGGTCATTCTTAAATTTTCTTCGTGCTCAACTTCGTCCTTTGAATACACCAAAATATCATCGATGAACACTATGACAAATTTGTCCAAGTAATCCTTAAAGATCCTATTCATTAAATCCATAAATGTGCCTGGAGCATTGGTAAGACCAAAAGACATAACTAAGAACTCGTAATGTCCATATCGAGTTCTAAAAGCTGTCTTAGGAATATTCTCTTCTCGCACCTTGAGCTGGGGATACCCAGACCTTAAATCGATCTTTGAAAACATGGTTGCTCCTCAGAGTTGATCAAACAAGTTGTCGATCCGGGGTAGTGGGTACTGATTCACAGTTGTCACCTTATTGAGCTCGCGGTATTCTATACACATCCGCATACTTCCGTCCTTCTTCTTCACAAATAGAACCGGGGCTCCCCATGGAGAATGGCTCGGTCTAATGAAACACAAGTCTAAGAGTTCTTGTAACTGCGTCTTTAACTCCTTGAGTTCAGTAGGTGCCATCTGGTATGGTGCCATGGAGATAGGCTCGGTGCCCGGTACTAGCTTGATTGTGAAGTAAATTTCCCGTGTTGGCGGCAACCCTGGCAAGTCACTAGGAAATACTTCTGGAAATTCCTTTATAATGCGGACGTCTCCAACCTTTAGTGGTGTTTCCTTTACCACATCCGCGACGCTGGCTAAGAATGTGTGACATCCTTTTTCTATCATCCTCTGAGCTTTGAGAGATGAAATAAGCGGCGTACGTAGTCCTGAAACTTTTCCCATAAAGCATAATGTCTGACCATCAAGATTCTCGAACGTCACTTGCTTGCGTTTACAGTCGATGGTTGCGCCATGCCTTGCTAGCCAATCCATGCCCAGTATTACGTCGAAGTCTTTAACTTCTAGCTCTATCAGGTCTCCTTCTAGTTCTACATCCTCAATTTTGATCGGTATGCCTCGTATTATCCGTGATGATAGGGCTACTTCACCCAAAGGCAATTCTGTTACAAACCTAGTTCTAAATCTTTCACAAGGTTTGTCTAATTTCTCTATCATTCCTAACGAGATATACGAGTTAGTGGCTCCTGAATCAAATAATACTAAACATACATTATTGAGGATAGGAATCTTACCTGTGACCACTTTATTACTAGCTTCAGCTTCTCCCTGGGTCAAGGCAAAGACTCTGGCATGAACCATCTTTTTGTCCATTTTCTCTTCTGGCTTGAGCTGGGGACATTCCTTCTTCCGATGACCTTCCTGACCATAATTGTAGCATCCTTTGGTGTTTGCACGACACTCCCCAGGATGTTTCTTTTGGCACTTAGAGCACTACGGGTATTCTACATAACCCGACCTACTACCTCCATTGTTTGTTCGTGCTCTTTTATTGTTTTCGAATTGCATATTGTCAGGATGCCTTCTCTTCTAACCATTATTTTTGCTAGGATGATGGTTGTTGTGGTGGTTCCGACCATTCTGAGGTTGACTCTTAGGTTCAGGCTTACTGGCTTCCTCCTTACAAACATTTGCCTGAAGCCTTTCCACTTCTATAGCTGTTTTTAGAGCATCAACATAAGTAGTAGTTCCAGGGTTGGCTAGCTTAACCCCTAGGTCAATCTTTGGTCTGAGTCCTCTAACAAACTTGGTAACCCTCAAAAAGTCTGTTGGAACTAACTCTGGTGCAAACTTGGCTAGTCGGTCGAACAGACGAGCATACTCTACTACTGATAAGTTGCCCTGCTTCAAACTAGTGAACTCTTCTACCCTTGTGGCGATGACTGCAGAGTTGTAGTACTTGTGGAAGAGCTCCACAAATCTAGTCCATGTCATGGTGGCGACGTCTTGAGTCTGCTGTACTAAATCCCACCATATTCTAGCATCTTTCTTCAGAAGAGATGAAACGTAGGATATGCGATCCGTGTTGCCGAGGTTCATGTGCGCTAGGATTGGGTATACATTTCTGAGCCATTCTTTCGCCTCGAAGGGGTTGGTTGTCCCTTCAAAGTTTGGAGCGTGTTGCTTACGAAACCGCTCATAGATTGGCTCCATGTACTGGGTTGGGTAAGGCGCATAGTTTGCCATTGGCCATCCCCCATTAGGACCTACTTGTTGGGGTTCTTGTGCCATTTTCTGAGGCTGCAGTTGCAGTTGAGGCTGAGGCTGGGTCTATGGCTGTGGCTGGGCCTACTGTCAGTGTTGTTACAGCAATTCTTCTACTTGTTGTCGTAGCCTGACAATTTCTGCGGTGTTGTCAACCGGAGGCGGCAGTGCACTTTTGTTAGCAGCAGTATTGGTAACACGCGTTCCCCTTCTGCGAACCGGAGGGGCTTCATTAGTCTCGTGAGAGGCGCTGGAGGCATTAGCGTTTGGGCGTGCAGACCTTCTGAGCAACATCTTCAGCAGAGTTCTAATAGTCGAGAAAAACATGTTAGAACTTACCCTAATAGGCTCTAAGGCAAACCTTAGTCTAAGCAAACATAACTCGGACCTATTAGTTATGATTTCTTATGAAAAATTATATAAGCCTTCTTTATAATTAGGGTGTGTTTCTATACTTAGAAAAATAAGCCATCTTTATTATTTTCTAAGTTTGTTTCTGTAATACCCTAAGTTTCCTAATAAGGTTTATGACCTTGATTAGGAGGCCGGGAGGGCCATAATTGATTTATTATGTTATTTAATGATAATATGGATGTTTAGGTATATTAAATCTGCATGTAAACCCATTTCTGATTAATTGGGTGATTTTTATATTTTGGCCATTTCGGGCATATTTGGCATATATGTGATATGTGTGTGGTGCTTCATTATTATTTGGTTATGCTAGGGTTACTCAGCACGAGACGATCCTAGGAGGTAAGCTAGTGGGAAAGTCATAACGGGATTTATTCTTCTCTCGGAGTGAGTCAAAGGGTATTTAGAGCATTACTGAGTTATTGGGTAATGGGAATCAATATTTTATGATAAATTGGGAGTTAGTAAGATCAGGGGGAAATTCTGGAGGTTTTGGCTATTTTGCCCCCGGGGACGTTTTCGAGACCCCGAGCATTAGGATTTGTTTGAGGCTACTTAAGCTTGAAGTAACATGTTAAGAAATAAAAAGAATGTTCACTATGTTCTCTCTCCCTCAAAGTTCCATTTTCATCTCCCGATCGCATTTTCGAAGGAAACTTGAGTTCTAGGACTCGAATTCAAGCAAGGATCGAGGCATAGTGATCCTAGGGAAGATTAGAAGCTTATTAGCCGGAGGATTTAGTTGGAAACAAGTCAATCAGAGGTAATTCAAGTTTTAAGTTCTAAGTTTTTGAAGTTTTTAAGCTTGAATTGGATTTTGTGTTTTGATGAGTTTTTGATTGATTTGAGACTTGGGTTTTGTTGGTTTTGGATCATGGGGATGTTTGGGAACTTTAATTTTTGAATTTGGAGATGTTTGGATAGGGTTTTGGAAGGATTTAAAATGGTAAAAATGAGGTTTTGGCTGGGTTTCAAGGTGGGGCCGTGGCCCGAGCTTGTTGCAGGTGGGTGATGGTGCTGATGGGCCTAAGGGCCGCGGCGGTTGTCAGGGGGGCCGCGGCACTTGAGGCCATTTGTGGCCAAAATGAAGTTTTGATTATGGGAACTCAAACCTTAGGCCTCGGGATTGTTCCTACTACCCAGTTTAGTGGGAATCGATGTCCCGGAGGCTAGGTCTTGGTTCCGGGATTGGGTTTTAGAACTTGAACTCATTGGATCACCGTTTATGGTTGTGACTAGGTTATCACTAGAGGCTTGGAATCAGGATCATGCTTGTGGCTCATTTATTGGTAACCTATGCTTGGACCAAAGGTAAGAAAACGACACCCCGTATATGACATGCATGGTTGTTATTGAGGCATGTCGAGTGTTTAAATGTGATGCACGAGAAACATGTGGTTAGGGCATGCCATGAATGTTAAATATGAGATTGATTAGAGCTTGAGTCTCTGTGTTTATGCATGATCCTAATTATGCTAGCAATTGTTAAGTAAGCATGCCGAATGCCCTATATTCAGATTTTTGACATATGATATATGCCTTGTAGCATTGCTTACTTGTGTGTGGCGCTGATTTACTAGTCAGAATTGACAATGGTGTTAGAACTAGCTGTGACTTACTAGTCAAGTTTGGTAGTAGTTTTGAGCACTGGTCGTGTGTTACTGACCTAAGAGTCATGAGCGGCATAAACGTCATGAACGTAGAGTCAATAAAAGATTAGATCTAATCGACATCGGCATTGAATGAATCATATGGAGCATTAACGCCGGACTGGCCCTAAGTTCGATGAAAAATAAAAGCGCTTGCCTAGTTCTATGACTAGTTACTCAGAGTCGGGGCGAAAGGCCCAGGTGACCCTATCGTCACATGGCTAAGGGAGCGGTACCCACAGTTGTGACGCTATGGTCACTCCCTTTTTGCCTAGTTCTATGACTAGTTACTCAAAGCCAAGGCCAAAGGCTTAGGTGACCGCTTTGTCACATGGCTAGAGGGAACGAAATCCCACAGTAGTGATTCTATGGTCACTTGACTGATTTGCATTGGTGACTTTCTTATCAATCACTTATTCTATTTAAGCTAGTGACGTGATCACTTATTTGTAAAGGGAACGAAACCCACCTTAGTGACTTTTACAACTGTCACTCTTTTATTTAGGGCTATAAGCCCAGCATGGTTATCAGAACCACCAGTGTTAAATATCTCATCTGATTAGGATTGACTTGATAGTCATCCACTCAGGAGGGCAGGATTCCTTATCCTGGATACCCATCATTATTTGAACTTATTTGCATGTGTGATTAAGGCTATTATGGCTAGGCATGCACATTATGATTTTATGACATGTTATTATTGATCATGAGCATATTGAGTTTTCTTGCTGGGCTTCGGCTCACGGGTGCTATGTGATACAGGTAAAGGCAAAAGAAAGTTGGACCATCCTTGATTTGGAGAGCTTAGGTGACGATGTGTACATATGCGGCTGCTCGACCGCCACGACCAATGGTCGAAAGAGGAACTAGGGTTAAACCTTGTTTTGCCGCTTAGATCGGTTGGTTGTAAATATTTTCTCGTAATAGACCTTTAAATTTTATTTTGGGATCCCAATGTATACAGTAAACATTTTAGTGAAATGTTATATCTTAACGAAATTTTTTAATTCATAAATCGCTAATCATACTTAGTTACACAATTATGGCTAAATGATTCAGTTAGCGAGTTTAGCACTGTTTAAAATGCGCACCGTAACGGTCCTTGGAGTTTAGGGTGTTACAATATGGTATTAAAGTGAGCTAAGGTTTATGGTTCCTGAAGACAAGTTGGGCATGTACACTCGTCACTGAAGATAGCTTCACTCAGGGAATGGTAACTATTTCTGTTGTTGTTATGTGCTTAACTGCTTAAATAGAATGTAAATGCTTTACCTGCACATTGTATTAGGGAGCATGAGATTCTGATAGAGCCTGGCTCTTGACTATATGATTACCTGCTCCGTGAACATATATAATTGTAATATTTGCATGCCGGAGTTGGAGGCATGGTGTGAATGTTGGAAGAGAAGGGATTAGGATTGATGTATGAATGCCATGAGCATGTTTTTAGCACTGCAGTGGTTTGTGATTGTGATGTGGTAAGATTGACCCCGTGGGGAAAGCTCTTGATATGCAGATTCAATCATGATTAATGGGTCAAGCTATTGACTGTAGATTCAATCAGCGGGTTTATATCCAAGGTTGATAATGAGGCCTGGTGGTGGTTATACTGAGGCTGGGAGTTTCAGCCAGGGGTTGAGTTTGTCATCTGCCCCTTAGAGTTTCCAGCAAATTTTTCAGATTTGCAATCAAGATTGCAGAAGCATGAGGAAGAGATTAGGTGTTTTAAGCAACAGCGGAACCTGTCGGGAAACACCTCTTCCTTTGCTATGCCTTGAGTGGCACCAGTTTTGGCTCAGCCTAGGGTTGAGAGCAGATGGGAATTTCTCTGTGGAATATTCCAGGAGTATTACCCTCTAGTCTTCGAGGGAGGCCTAGATCCATTCAGAGCTGAGCAATGAATGGGCATGATCAGTTCCATTCTGGACAGTATGGGGCTGGTAGGTCACGATAGGGTGATTTGTGTGACATATGTATTGCGGGATGATGCCCAGACGTGGTGGGAAGTAGTATCCCAAACACGAGACACAACTGTGATGGACTGGAAGGAATTTAGGCAGTTGTTCAATGAAGAATATTATTGTGATGCAGCCAAGACTGCTATGATGAATGAGTTTCTGAATCTCGTTCAAGGCGATGCAATAGTAACCGAGTATGTTAACAGATTTGATCGGTTGGCCAAGTTCACTTTTGATATGGTACCCACAGATGTAGCTCAGAAGGAAAGGTTTATTCAGGGGTTGAATTCCAAAATAGCTCAGGGCATTAGAGTTGCCCCAGTGCATGGAATCTCTACCTACGCTCAGGTGGTAGGGAAGGCTCTTGCTGTTGAGAGCATAAGAAATGAGAAGAAGAGTGCTAGGGAGCACGGATCTTAGGCAGTGGTACCTTCACTTATTGGAGCAAGCAAGAATGAAAGCTAGAAAATTTATCCAGTATGCACTCGGTGTAAAAGGCGTCATCTGGGAGAATGCTGAGCAAAGGCATGTTTCTTATGTGACATGGTTGGGCATTTTAAGAAAGATTGCCCAAGGCTAAGAAAGGATAGAATGGTGATTGGATTGGTGCCAGGAATGGATTCAGATTTAGGGCACTGTATTGAATGGCTCAGCAGAGTTGTAAGAATTAAAGGTTCAGTTATTGAGTAATATGGCGTTCTCCAAGGTGGATCTTTGATCTGGTTAGTACCAACTAAAGATCAGGGAGAAGGATAAATAGAAGATTGTTTATATCAGATAAGGGCACTAGGAGTGCTGAGTTATGATTTAAGAGGGTAATTAACGTTGAGTTGTCTTGATGAATTAGATGGACAGAGCATTCAAAGGATTATTTGAATGGGATTTGTGTTCGTCTTGGACGATGGTATTGTGATGTATTTCTGCAGAAAATTTCCAAGGTTAAGGAACGCCTTGGTAGGAAAGAGTTTCCTTGGATGGGCAGGATATTATATGTGCCTTGGGAAAGAGCTCTGAGTCTTCTTGTAGATCAAAATCAGTTAGTAGGTGGTTATGCACCTCAGTGGCAGGGAAAAAGGGTTGCTTATGCAACATGTTGGTTAAAGGATCTAACCAGAACTAGAGTAGAGTTTCTAGTGGGCCAGGTGGCCAGTTTTATGCTTGAGATAACTATCTTAGAGAGGATTAAAAAGGCAAACAATTAAGTGAACAACAAATAGGAAAGATTGAGTGGGAAGTCTTAGCTGGGTTAGCTAAGAGTTGTACAGTGTCAGGTATGAATTTATTGAGGTATAAGGATCAAATTTGGAATCCGATGGACACTAGGATTAATTGGGAGATTCTGGATGAATCTCATGCTACTCTCTTATTCTCTTCATTCAGGCATCATGATAGTGTATTAGAGTTTGAAAGTTTATAGTGATGGCCTGGGATGGAGAGGGACATAATGGTATGCATGACAAAGTTCTTAACATGTTAGCAGATCAAGACAAAGTATCGGAAACCAGTAAGGCCATTGCAGCCTTTGAGTATTTTATAGTGGAAATAAGGAAACATCACGATGGGTTTAGCGGTGGGGCTGCCCAGGATGGTGGGTCAGCGTGATTTAGATTAGGTCATTATGGACCAATATGTTAAGTCAGCTCGTTTCTATCAGTGAGGACAAGTAACATAGCTGATCCGTATTCAGGTCTTTATGTGAGAGAGATAATGTGCTTTCTTGAGAATTCAAGGTTTATCTTATCAGGTGAAGACTCAATTTTACTTCCAGGTCTTTGAAGGGTTAAGGAAGGCGATGAGTATATGGATGGAATTCAGTATAGTACATTATCCTCACACTGATGGTAAATTAGAGAGAGAAAGAGAGTTATCTAGTAGTGGAAAGGTACCTTATGAGATGAGGTATGTTTGGAATGTTTATCACTCGTTCCTTGGAATGAGATGGGTGAGACGTTGATTTTGGATCCTGAGGTAGTTCAGGGGACCATTGAGAATATTAGAGGTTAGAGCTTGGATGATCACTTCTCAGAGTAAATGGAAGAGTTTTACTGAATCGAAAAGCAGGAACATAGAGTTCCAAGTAGAAGATTGTATCTTCCTTTAAGTATCACTATGAAAAAAAAGGGTGAAGAGTTAAGGGAAAGTTGAGCCCTAGATTATTTTGACCGTTTGAATCCTGGATAGGATCGGTCAGGTTGCCTTTAGATTGGCTTTATCTTTGGCACTGTGAACAGTATACAGTGTATTTTGTATTTCCATGTTGAGGACATGGGTTAAAAGAAACTCATGAGTTGGGTAATGAAAATCTGGAGATTGAGGTTAAGTTATCCTGCAAGGAGTAGGCAGTCCATATATGAAACAGAAAGAATAAGGTTCTGAAGAACAAAGTTATACCTTGGGTTAAGGTATTTTGCAGAAATAGTGAGGTCGAGGGAGCGACCAGGGAAACTAGAATCAGTTGTACGGAATTTATATTCTGGGCAGTTTAGATAAATTTCGAGGATGAAATTTCTCTAAGGAGGGGATAGTTGTAATGCCCCAAATTTCCTAATAAGGTTTATGACCTTGATTAGGAGGCCAGGAGGGTCATAATTGATTTGTTATGCCATTTAATGATAATATGCATGTTTAGGTGTATTAAATATGCATGTGAACCCATTTCTGATTAATTGGGTGATTTTTATATTTTGGCCATTTTGGGCATATTTGGCATATATGTGATATGTGTGTGGTGCTTCATTATTAGTTGGTTATGCTAGGGTTACTTAGCACGAGACGATCCTAGGAGGTAAGCTAGTGGGAAAGTCACAACGGGATTTATTCTTGACTCGGAGTGAGTCAAGGGGTATTTAGAGCATTACCGGGTTATTGGGTAATGGGAATCAATATTTGATGATAAATTGAGAGTTCGTAAGATCAGGGGGAAATTCTGGAGGTTTTGATTATTTTGCCCCCGGGGACATTTTCGTGACCCCGAGCATTAGGATTTGTTTGAGGCTACTTAAACTTGAAGTAACCTGTTAAGAAATAAAAAGAACGTTCAATAAGTTCTCCTCCCTCAAAAATCCATTTTCGTCTCCCGATTGCATTTTCGATGGAAACTTGAGTTCTAGGACTCGGATTCAAGCAAGGATCGAGGCATAGTGATCCTAGGGAAGATTAGAAGCTTATTAGTCGGAGGATTTAGTTGGAAACAACTCAATCAGAGGTAATTCAAGTTTTAAGTTCTAAGTTTTTGAAGTTTTTAAGCTTGAATTGGATTTTGTGTTTTGATGAATTTTTTGATTGATTTGAGACTTGGGTTTTGTTGGTTTTGGATCATGGGGATGTTTGGGAACTTTAATTTTAGAATTTGGAGATGTTTGGATAGGGTTTTGGAAGGATTTAAAATGGTAAAAACGAGGTTTTGGCTGGGTTTCGAGGTGGGGCCACAACCCTGTTCTTGGGCGCCGCAGCCCGTGCTTATTACAGGTGGGTGATGGTGCTGATGGGCCTGAGGGCCTCGACGCTTGTCAGGGGGGCCACGATGCTTGAGGCCATTTTTGGCCAAAATGAAGTTTTGATTATGGGAACTCAAACCTTAGGCCTCAGGATCGTTCCTACTACCCAGTTTAGTGGGAATCGATGTCCTGGAGGCTAGGTCTTGGTTCCGGGATTGGGTTTTAGAACTTGAACTCATTGGATCACCGTTTATTGTTGTGACTAGGTTATCACTAGAGGCTTTGAATCAAGATCGTGCTTGTGGCTCGTTTATTGGTAACCTGTGCTTGGACCAAAGGTAATAAAACTGCACCCCGTATATGACATGCATGGTTGTTATTGAGGCATGTCGAGTGTTTAAATGTGATGCATGTGATGCACGAGAAACATATCGTTAGGGCATGCCATGAATGTTAAATATGAGATTGATCAGAGTTGAGTCTCTGTGTTCATGCATGATCCCAATGATGCTAGCAATTGTTAAGTAAGCATGTCAAATTCCCTGTATTCAAATATTTGACATATGATATATGCCTGGTAGCATTGCTTACTTGTGTGTGGCGCTGACTTACTAGTCAGAATCGGAAATGGTGTCAGAACTAGCTGTGAAGTTGTGACTTATTAGTCAAGTTCGGCAGTAGTTTTGAGCACTGGTCGTGTGTTACTGACCTAAGAGTCAGGAGCGGCATAAACTTCATGAACGTAGAGCCGATAAAAGATTAGATCTAATCGACATCGACATTGAATGACTCATATGGAGCATTAATGCCAGACCGACCCTAAGTTCGATGAAAAATAAAAGTGCTTGCCTAGTTCTATGACTAGTTACTCAGAGTCGGGGTCAAAGGCAAAGGTGACCATATCGTCACATGGCTAAGGGAGCGGTACCCAAAGTTGTGACCCTATGGTCACTCCCTTTTTTCCTAGTTCTATGACTAGTTACTCAGAGCCAGGGCCAAAGGCTTAGGTGACCGCTTTGTCACATGGCTAGAGGGAACGAAATCCCACAGTAGTGACTCTATGGTCACTTGATTGGTTTGCATTGGTGACTTGCTTATATATCACTTATTCTATTTAAGCTAGTGACATGATCACTTATTTGTAAAGGGAACGGAACCCACCTTAGTGACTTTTACAACTGTCACTCTTTTATTTAGGGCTATAAGCCCAACATGGTTATCGGAACCACTAGTGTTAAATCACTCATCTTATTAGAATTGACTTGATAGTCATCCACTCAGGAGGGCAGGATTCCTTATCCTGGATACCCATCATTATTTGAACTTATTTGCATGTTTGATTAAGGCTATTATGGCTAGGCATGCACTTTATGATTTGATGACATGTTATTACTGATCATGAGCATATTGAGTTTTCTTGCTGGGCTTCGGCTCACGGGTGCTATGTGGTGCAGGTAAAGGAAAAAGAAAGGTGGACCATCCTTGAGTTAGAGAGCTTAGGTGACGATGTGTACACATGTGACTGCTCGACCGCCACGGTCGAGGGTTGAAAGAGAAACTAGGATTAAACCCTGTTTTGCCGCTTAGATCGGCTGGTTGTAAATATTTTCTTGTAATAGACCTTTAAATTATATTTTGGGATCCCAATGTATACAGTAAACGTTTTATTGAAACGTTATATCTTAACCAAAAATTTTAATCCCTAAACCGCTAATCATGCTTAGTTACACGATTATGGCCAAATGACTCGGTTAGCGAGTTTAGCACTGTTTAAAATGCACACCGTAACGGTCCCTGGTGTTTAGGGCATTACAGTTTCTAATCATCCTATATGACTTAATTCTTAGGCTCAAAACTCGTCGCTATTCCAAAGTTAACCATATTGAGGAAGGGCTAGGATCAGTAAAATCGTTCCCACTACTATGGCCCCCTAACTCTCAATATAGAACCCGGTCTATTGATTTGTATCCACCCACACTGAACTCAATCATTATTTATTTATTTAAATTTATTATGATTGTAAAAAAAAATATCAAACTCATACATGTCATTCAAAAAATAACAATAATATTCATTTGGAAAAAGATTTTCACTAAATACAATCATAAATGTGAAGATAATAAATAAATAAAGAAATAAACTAATCTAAAAATCAGGATCTTCTATATCTGACCCTTCATCTAACATATCATCATCTATCTCCTCATAATCATCATTATCTTGAGCCTCAAAATTTCCTCGGGGAAGATTCGTAAAGATTCTATGTTTTTGCTCATTAGTGAATTGGAATTCCATCTTAGAGGTGAACCTAAGTATGAGAAAATAATATCTCATAGCTACTGGTAATTCATCTTCATCATATATAGTCTCCCATATTTCTTCTAAAGCTTAAATTACAGAAGGATAATCTTTAAAAATCCTAATCACTAAAACATATTGCTCCGTAGCTCTCATCATGATTTGCTTAGTAGTTTGAAGGTGAACTATCTCCTTGTGGAATAAGAGTAATCTCCAAGTGATTATTTCTAACACTCCTACTGTATTCCTTGGCTCTCTAGTCCTTTTAATGCTTTAATGGCTCGGATATCCTCATAGGTCAAGGCTCCATCAATTCTTAACTGAAAACATAAGGATTAAAACGTTAGCTAATAACATAAACATAATAACTGTAACATAAATACTTACATTGGCATTTAGATTCGGAGCTTGAGCGTGTGTATCAAGGAGAACTTCATGCATATGAATCGTTGCTCTGATACCAACTGTAATGACCCAACTATTTCTAAGACCTTGGATCATTAAAATTACTAGACATAGCTACTACTATTTTGATACAAACATAAGAAATAACATATCTTTATTGAAAACCCAAAATATTGTATCAAATACAAGATAATATAAAAATATAAAATGTGATAGATATGGTATGGGATCCCATTATTTATAAAACATAAAACATAAACTTTAATTCAATTGTTCAAAAACTAAGTGCGGAATTACAAAAGAAACATAATTCAAAAGACTAAATAACATCATCCTCGATCGACACGCAGTCCATTCATTCCCTTCATCCTTAACACACAAGCCAAGCTGCCATGAATCTTTCTTCCTTCCATAAATCATTTCCCTGCATCAAGCTAAAAGTAAAGGAATGAGCCTAATGCCCAACAAGGAAAATCTACTAATAACACATAACATAAATCATAAACATAAGACTATATCATATACATATACTATAAAACATATGACTATAAAAACATATATCATATAAGACTACAATATTAATGGCCATTAACTCATTAACATGGCATGTGATAAACCATCTAGGTCCTATGTCTACTAATCGAGGTAGGTTAAATCACATGGTAGTATATGATAACCCATCTAGGTCCTCTACTAGTCGAGGTAGGGTAAATCATAACTCTAACCATGAAAATGATAAATAATCTTGGGGCTTGCTGTCTAAGCAAGTCATATGCCCAAGCGACTAAAAACATATTCTTGGGGCTTGTTATCTAAAGAAGTCATATGCACAAGGACTATAAAACATATTCATACATATACATATTATAACATAAAACATATCATAACATAAACATATAAGCACATAAAATCTATCCTATTTTCCTTACCAATAGCCGACATATTTGGGAACAAGAACGGGATTAGAACACTCCTAAAAACCAACAGTAAAAATGGTGAGTATCTCTAAAGAATAAAGATGAAATGAGAACTAAACCATCAAGAAGAAACCTACCAAGAAGAGCCTTAAGTTTCAAGAAACTTAAATACCTAATCAAGAATCATAAACAAGAGTTAGGATCTGAATAAAAGAAAACTATAGAATCATAAAGAACTGAAATTATGGATAAAAATACTTTGAATAATCTTATGGATTGATCTAAACCTCAATACTGAAATCACACTATATCTCACTTCCCAAGTGTTTAGAAAAGCTTAGAATGATAAAGCTTTTAACCCAAAACCCATGTGTATCTCTCTATAGTAACACTAGCAACTTGGAGGCTCTGAAGAATGAAGAAAATTTCTGAGTTCTAGGTCCTATTTATAGAGTTCAAGGAGTGAAACTAACCCCTTTTAATTTGAATAAATAAATTATTATAAAATGAAAAAGATTTCAATTTTCGTTCAACAGACGCCCATAACTCGGTAAAAATCGTTCAAAGGCAGGTCCAAGTGGTTAAGGGTATTTTTTAAATTTAAAAATCATCAACATTCAAAAATCATGCCTTGGAGCCGATATATCGTCCCCCATAGGCGATATATCGCCTCCCCCAAATTCCCAAGCCCCGTTCGTGCGTTCTTGCAAAGTCAACGTGTTTTCCGTATCTCCCGTAGGTGATATATCGGCCCCTATAGCTGTGATATATCGGCACACGTTGATATATCAAACACGTATTTGAACTTTTTCAGCATATTTTGAGTTGGATAAACAACTTTGACTGAGTCTAAACATGATCCTAATAGTTTCTGGAAGGTTCTAGCGCTTCTAGATCTTTCTTTTATTAAAACTATTCATCAAAATACATAATTCCTTAATAAACATGATTATGACAAGTGTCATGCTCTTAATGGTTCTATCTAAACCTTAGGTTATAATAAATGTATTTCTAGAACCAACAATATTAATCAAACATTATGTTATAAGTAATATTCTTAAACTATAGGTTAAGCTTATAAAATCCATAACTGTTGCTATGAGTTTCCAACTAAGTCTCGGCTTGAATCAAAATCCATGGAATCTATCATACTACAAACTAATACTATCTACTATTACTATCTAGCTAGCTAAGTAAATATTCTAGGACACTACAACCAAAATCCACAGAATCTATCATACTACAAACTAATACTAACTACTATTATTATCTAGCTAGCTAAGTAAATATTATGGTACGCTACACTTAGAAGGTTGGTGGCTAGGGTTCAAAATCCCTAGGGGTAAGTATTTGGTTTATGATGTTTTGTTAGTTTCTACTTACTCTTGAATCCAAGATTCGTGATTGTTTCTCTTCTTTGTGTTTCGAAACCCTAGGGGTAATCAAGTGGTGGCTGAATTTTGAGTCCTTGATTTCTACCAAGGAAGGTAATGAATTTCTTTACCTATGTTGATTGGATGAGTCTATTCTTGGTTATGGTTTTGTGGTGTTTAATGGTTTGGTCAATATAGGTTGATGATGGAAGGTTGTTGTTTGATTAGGAGATGGTTATTGATGATGTTGTTGTAACTTTGTTGATCTTGTTCTTAGGAAGTATGTAGGATTATTTGAGGTTGAATGTTATATGTTTGTGTGATTATAATGATTATTATTATTTATTAAATAAAGATTATGTATGATTAAGTGTTGACAAGGGTTTTGGTTTTTGATCTACTAAATATATGATGATGGGTGTTTTCATATTTTTTTTAACATGAAAAGATTTGTTGATTTTGGGCTTAATTAAGGGTTTCGGCCTAGGGGTGGTGTTCAAAGCATGCTTGTTTTATTTTTATGTTTTAATGTCAATTGTAATCTTAAAAACATGATAGGTTGTTTGTAAGATTTTAAATGGGTATATGTTAGTTTTTTTTTTATACTTGAATGATAGAAACATGTTAGGGTTATATTCAAGACATGATTAAAGATGGGTTTTCTTTTATTTATGCTTGCTGTTTTTTTTTTTATAATTTGTGAGGATAATGGTAAATTAATGTTTTGAAATGCATATATGATTCTTCAAAATGGTATTTGACTAAGTAAATAAAAATGACATATTTTTTTTACATGTTAATGGTGTTTTTATCAAATTAATACATGCATATTTTTGTATATTTTATGAAAGAAAAATATATAGTTTTAATCCAAGTTTGTGATTTTGATTGAATAAATAGTTGCTGAAATTTTTGGTTAATAATAAGAAAAGTATTTTAAATGAGATAAGTAAAATTAGTGCATCAAATAAATTAACCCTAAGCTATGTATATGGTAAGTGTGGTATTTTAAAAATGTAAATATGTATTTTTCAAGTTATTATTTATATATGTACAGTTTTTTATTTATTTAAAATGTGAAAAAGATTATGGTTTATATTCCTTTGTGATTTTAAACAAAATAATAGTTGGCGAAACTTTGGGTTATTAAGATAAAATAATTATTTTATTTAAGAGGAACAAGTCCTGCACCTCAGTAATTTATGTCTTAAATAATATATATATATATATATGAAAATGTAATTTTCCACACTTTAATTATGAATTTTCACATTTAAAAATATGCAGTTTTTTTTAGATGAGTAAAAATTATTTTCTAAAGGACACAAGAAACTTATTTAGTTATTTTAAATAGCTACAAATTTTGTCACAATTTTTTATGTTATTTAAATAATAAATGGAATTATTATTTATGAGAAATTAAAAAGGGTTTAATGGATTATTTTATAAAGTAAATATGTTATATTAAAATTTGTTTAAATTTTGGGACTTTGAGAAACAATTCATGGTAAATAAATTTGTTGCTTTATTTTGTTTGAAGAGGCAAGAAATATACATGTAGGAATTATCATTTTAAACATTAGATTTTAATAATGCTCCCATGTATGCATGTCGCATGCAAATGCATTTTTACTTTCAACTATACGCCTATTATTCAAACACATTGCTTTTACTTTGTAACCATTAATGATTAATAGGTAGAATTAGCATTATTCTTTTATGATTTTATGTGGAAATGTTGGATGTTTCCAATTATTGAGCAACTTGTGCCACGTGTGCATGACTCATGCACATGTGGGGTGTGTATGTTGGGCATAAGTAGTCTTATGTGATTCTAAGAGACGAACGTTTGGTTATGATTATAGGCTTGCTGTGACGTATTCTCACTTTTGCTTTGCTCGAACCTGAGGTAAGAAAGTTAGATAGAATTTCAATGTTTATGCTATGAAATGGTAGGACTTGTATGTTACAAGGAATAATGTGTAATGTAAATGATGATGCTATGTTTTGATGATAAACCATGTGATATGGAAACGTAGAATTCTATCTTGATATGTTATGACGAGTATGATGAAACATGTGTTTTCTTTGTTTTAATGTGAATTGGATTATATGTGTTTGTATGATGAATGAAAAGAGATGGTTGCTAGCGTGCTGAACACAACAACAAATGAGTTACTAAGGACATGAAGTAACTCAAAGGGCGGACGTGGCAAGGTTATTCAAAGACCTAAGATCATGTTTACCTCATAAAGGAGGTTTTACCAACCCAATTATACTAGTTACCTCAAAGATGTGACATGGACAACAGATGTGCCATGATCACAAAGGGTATGCTTCTGTTGTATGAATGTGATGGATGACTATGATTTCACTTATGATTATGAAATATGAGTATGATGATGTTATGAACTGTTCTGTTTTATGATACATGTCTTTCTTGACTTTTCTTTAATTTTGTTGTACTTCCTTACTAGGCTTTTTGCTCACCCCCTTACTTTCTCCCTTTGAGGTAATCAATAGGGTTTATGCACGCGCTGTGATGTGGGGAGTTCTGACGTTTGAGTGTGTATGGCGTGGGGGTTTCCTATGAACGAATAAATGATCAACATAGGCACCGAGTTTTTTTTTTTTGAACTATGTTATGGACATTAGAATTTCAAACTAACCAGTGGGACTTAAATTTCTATTTTCTTTAAACATTGCATATGAACACATTATTTTTATTTTAAACTAATGGGCCCAACTTGCATGTTTTATCAAGGCGCCACTGAATTTATCTTTTAAGTGGTATTTTTCTAAGTATCCATGAAATTAGTGACGTTTATATAAATTAATAGAATATGGCGCTTTACATTAGTAGCCTCAAAACGAATCTGCACAGACTTTGCCCCGAACATGACTTGGCGCTGATACATGATTTCGTAGGTGGTCTCGACATTCTCCATCTTTGTCTTGAGAGTGTCGACCATACTAGTCAACATGTAGTACCGTGCCTTGTTGTTAGTGTTGGAAAAATAATCAGAGTGCACAACGAAATTGACATGGTGGGCCCAATGTTTAAATACTAAAGATTTTTCAATCTCTCATATAAAAAATTTATATGTTCAAGAAAATACTCAGACAGAAACATTAATATACAATATCATTAATCATGCAATATATATATATATACACATACTTATATATATATATCATATACACATTTATACAAATATTCAATAACATAAATATTTACCTCTTGAAGCCTATCAAGTGGCCTTGAGTCTTTTCGTATTTATATATATCGATCTTTCTATCCAACGCACTTTGAGCACTCAAACCACGATCTTCCGGAGTGTTCTCTACACCTCAAGATGTGTGTGGGCACATAGAGAACATGAGTTTATAATTTAGAAATCACAAGTATATCTCAACACATTAGAACTTGGATTATGACTTGAGAAATGTTAAATTAAAAAAAGAAGAAGATGACAATTTGTTGTCTAACAAATTCTGAAACTATTTCTGAATTCTCACTGACTTATTTTTCTTCTTGTTATTCTATAAAATATATACATTATGTATTACCTTATTATTTCTAATAATAGTAGTAATATAATAATAATAATAATAATATCATAATGATGATAGGAATTGATTTAGGTAATAGCTAACCAAATTTGAAAATATCTATTTTTAAATTATTAAATAAATAAATAAAAATAAAACAAAAACAATATTGATACTATATCAGTACACTGCTACACGAATGCCATAGTCCATGGACTATGTCATGCGTGAATAGCAGTATTCCCTTTGCAGAGATATTGTATTTTTCTTTTATTTATTTATTTAATTAAAATCAATCATTCCACAACATTTGGTATTATCTTTTTAAGGAAAAGATCACAACCATATTTCAACATTAAAATTTTTAAATTCAAAATTCAAATTGATCATCATTATCATCATCTTTTAAAATTCAATAAATCAAAAACTATTTTGACTTACCAATTTTATTTTCTCTCACTAAAATAAAATAATTAATTTTAAAATTTTATTTATTTATATATTTTGAAATTATATATTTAAATTAATAAACATATTTTTGAAAATTTAATAATTAATTCTAAATTAATTATTCAACCTCAATTATCATATAATTGTATATTTTACCTGAAGAATAAAATTCTTCTCAAATTTCCAAACTACAGATTTTCCCTTGTATCAACTCTTATCTTGATATGTGTTGATAGAGCCACCCTGGGGACTTATGGACCTATAATATCAAGCTCCAATAAATATTAAATTATTAATCAAAGTTCTTTGATTAAATAATCATATTTATTAATCTCATGATTACTCCCCTATAAATATGAGATTGAACTCTTTATAATTATAGACATATATTTACAGAGTACTTTACTAAATAATAAAGTGTCCATTGATATAATCATTAGATACAACGTTAATCCTCTATTAATGGTCATATTAAAAGGGAATAAAATTACCGTTTTACCTTTTTTTACCATATCTTGTTCCTAGCATACCATGGACTTTACTAGTGAAGGTTGTGTCACAACAAGTTTGCTACATGAGCACTCATAACCTTTTTAGTTCTAAAAGTCAACCCAATAGGGAACATCAAAGATTGAACAACTAAGGATATAACGATATTAAATAAATAGTCAAGAATTACTCTCCACCTTCAACAATCAATCTATCAACAATGACGGATAATATTCCCAATTCCCAATTAAACTATTAACCCTGCAGATAACACTTAAGCAGTCAATTATCCCATTTTCCTTATTATTCTTAATTAAATCTATGTGCTCTTAATTAACCCTTTTTACCCAGCAATAAACCTATTAAGCATGCGATCTATTTAACCTAGTAAAAGCATTACACTTTGTGGAAACAAGTTAATCTAGGCAACAAATTCATTAACCATGCAATTCATTTAACATAGGTTCTATTTTTCATCACAATAAAAATACCCGTCACAATACTCTAATTGCAATTTATCACTCTACTTAGAATCCTAAACTATTAGGTGAATAGAAATCCTAAGGTGATAGTAGAATAATGCAAAACCCTAATTAGCGGCCATCTAAACAAGATTTTACAAGATCCATGACATTCAAATAGAAAAATAGAAGCAATTTAATATTAGGGAATAGAAGGAATAAAATTCATCAATGCATTCAAGATCTCATGTCTAGGGTTTTGAAATAACCCTCAACTATGAAGAAAACTACTCCATAATCATATTCATAAACATAAATATTCAATGAAAATAAAAGAGTTTTGAGAAGAAAGAAAAACTAGATTGAAGAATATAGATGATGATCTTTTTTCTCCTCCTTTGCTGCTCTAGCCTCTAAAATTCGCAATCCAAAGTTATAATAAAAATGAACCCCAATCCCTTTTATAGCCCATCAAAAATTACGTTTAAAATTTGAATTTTAAGGAAAAACTTGTCGCACGGTCGCGACCAGTGTTTCTTGGCGGCCATGGCCACTAGAAAAATGTATTTTCCAGAAAATTGGGCTCTGGCTGCGGCCTGGGACATTGCTGTCGTGGCCTGGGGCATTGCTGTCGTAGCCACTACGTTCTGTCCCCAGGCCGCGGCTGTAGCAATTTTTCCCATTTTTCGGTTTTCTTCTGCTGCAGCGACTGGAAGTATTTTAAGCATAACTTCCTCGATATAACTTGGAATTGGACGATTAAAAAATATATAGTAAGCTAAGAAAAAGATCTAAAACTTTTATTTCTAGGTATATTTCCAAAAGAGTATTGGAAAATTATTAAAGTCAAGTGTGAATTTTCAGACTTGTAATTCCGAGCTTAACCATTGCTTGTATAACATACCAAATTCATTCATTTTCACCCAAATGTCTTGAAAATCCTAAAAACACAAAATAAACTAATTAAACATATATAAATAAATAATCAAGTGCATAATAATAGAAGAATAATGAATTAAAAATAGACAAATTCAGTACTTATCAGAGTTCATAGTAACCTCAGGATTAAGATCATCGTGTATATGATCATCATTTGATGTGTTTGATTAATACTATGAAACAATGTTTAAACAAGTATTAACAAATCACATCTGATCTAGTTTTATATATCACTATATATAAAGTACATTCCCTAAAGTGTCCTACTACACTAGTGACCTGAATCTAGGTCACTTGTATTCGTAATACTAGTGAACCGTACTAGCTGTAATTAATCTAAATATTCCATAACTTTATTTTACTGTCTGATATTTACTTAATATTATCAACATAATATTAGACATATTCTATATATATATATAATAATTCAATTCAATTATTTATTTCATTTAAAACATTTGTTAACTACAATTGCTTTAAGGGAACTATTCACAACAGTTAGTCGTCTGCCAACGCTCGTATTTGTCTCTTACAGACTTGGTAGCTCCTTTAGCTAGAACTTCCGGGGATTCCTCAGTCATGACGTACTTGGAGTTGTCACCAATTAACACAATGTTGATGTTCTACTTCAACTTAAGAAAGTTTTCATGTAACGTCCTGGGTAACCAAGACCGTTACACTGTGTGTTTAAAATAGTGCAAGACTCGCTAGTCAAGTCATTTGAACATAAATGTGTTTCTAAAGTGAACTGACAAGTTAGGGTTAAAAGGTTTTTATCGTAGAAGGGTTGATTTTCATTAAAACAAGTGTTTGTTACATGGGATCCCAAAAATAGTGTTTACATGGCAGATACAACCCTAAAAGATTAATACAACAAAAGCCAGTCTAAATGGAAAAATACAGTTTTGAGCTCTAATCCTTTGAAATCACTTGGTCGTGGTGGTCGAGCAACTGCCAATGTACACACTGCCCCAAAGCTCTCCAACTCATTGCTGGTCCAGCTTTCCTTTGCCTTTACCTGCACCAAGTAGCACCCGTGAGCCAAGGCTCAGCAAGAAAACCATAATCAACAAGCATAGACAACAACAGATGTATAAAGCAAACTCTAGTCCAACCAGTTCAATAAATTAGCACAAGTCAAGTATTAAACTAAGCAACGATAAACATATACTTCCAAATATATAATTTAAGCTTTAATACAATATTTAGGTGTTGGAGCCCTTAGGCCGAGTCATCTGGTTATTTAGCTGATCCCGACTCGCTTAGGCCGAGCTGCATTCAATATGCTTATCATCAACCCTGGCTCCCTTAGGCTGTACTTTTACATTACACATAACAGATATATAAATTACAGAACACATATGTTCATTTATAGGGAATCTCAATCCTGTTCACAACCACTTGGGTACAATTTTCTTACCTTGAGTCTTGAGCGAAGGATATAGAGCGGTCCTGAGCATGATCCTCAGTCCTGAGACTTAACTGTAATGTCCCAAAATTACCTAATATGGCTTAGGGCCTTGATCAGGGGGCCAGGATGGCACATATGGAGTTATGTGCTTATTTCCTATATTTAAATGTAATTATGTGGATTATGTGATAATATGACTAGTTGTGCATGTTTAAAGATATTAAATGTGCATGTGGGCCTGTTTCTTATTAGAAGGGCAATTCTAATAGTTTGGCTTGCGGGCATAATTGTAACAACCCGGATTTTCAAGACTCGATAATGCGGAAATATAAATGTTTTCATTTAACAAAAAGTCTCAAAAACCCATATAAAAAAAACTTTTTAAAAAGTCGTAGTAGGAGCAGCAGTAGCAGTTTTCGTGGATATTGGTCAAAACCGGGATTCAGTTATGGATTTTATAAGTTTAGCATATGGTTTAGAAATATTAATTTTATCATAAGGTTTGATTAACAAATATATTCCTAAGAATATTATTTTTTATAACCTAAGGTTTAGATAGAATAATTAAGAGCGTGACACTTGTCATAAGCATGTTTATTAAGGATTTAAGTATTTTTGATGAATAGTTTAATTAAAAGAAAGATCTAGAAGCTTTAGAACTTTCCATTATCTATTAGGATCACGTTTTACTCAGTTAAAGTAAGTTTTAATCAATTTCAAATTATCCTGAAATGTGCAAAAACGTGTTTGAAATATCAGCGTATGCCGATATATTTCAGTTATAGGGGCCGATATATCGCCTATGATTGGTACGAAAAACACGTCGACTTCGCACGAACGAAACCACGGACCCTCAAAATCATGGTAGGGGCGATATATCGCCTACCCAAGGAGATATATTGGCTCCAGTGGCCAATTTTTGAATTTCGTAGAATTCGGAACTAGAAACAACCCTCAACAACCTTGACTCAAAACTGAACGTTTTTGACCGAGTTCTAGGCATCTGTTGAATAGATAATTCAAATTTATTCATTTTTAATCATTTATTTATTCATTGAAATGGGAGTTAGTTTCACTCCTTGAACTCTATAAATAGAACCCTTCACTCAGCCATTTCATTCATCATTCAAGCACAGTTCAAAGCCTTCAAGCTGCTAAGTTCGTTCTAGAGAGAAACACTAGGGTTTTCGGGCTAAAGCTTTCAAATCTAAAGCTTTTATAAATACTTGGGAAGTAAGTTTTTGTGTGATTTTGGTGTTTGAGGTATAGATCAAGGTTCTAAACTAACCAAGGTATCCATTGTCTTCAGGTTTAGCTCACTATAGTTTCTATTATTCTTTCATTTTTCTTCAAATCCTAACTTGTGATAGTGACTTTTGGTTAGGTGTTCCATTTCTTTGAAACATATAGTTTTTGGTAAGTTCTTATATCGATCGTTTAGATCTTCTTTTCAACTTCATTTCTTTAGAAACTTATGGTTTCTTTATGTTTGGTTTTAAGAGTTCCCAATCCCGCTCTTGTCTCCAGTATTCCGGTTTTTGGTAAGGAAAATTAGGTAGTTTAGTATTATGACCTAGTTTATGTAGTTTATGATATAGTTTATGTTTGTATGACCTTTGTCCGGGGCTTAATTGCCACCCTGTATAAACACTTATCTTTTTATTATATCTGACTTGTTATTTTAGTTATGATTATGATATATGACCTATAGTTATGACTTATGACCTATGATCTATGACTTATGACTTGGAGTATGATTTAAGATTTATGACTTAGATTATGATTTAGAATTATGACTTAAGCTATGATATGACCTAGAGGTTTGTGTTTGTATGACTCTTGTGAATTTATGTTACGTTTGATTATATGACTAACTTTTGTATGTATTTTCCTTACTGGGCTTAGAAGCTCACTCCTTATGATTGTTGTTTTAGGAAATTAAGGATAGAAAGGCCGATGGCGAGTGGGGACCTAAGAGCTTCGTGATGTACTCGTGGGGGCCATATAGTTGAGCAAGATCAAGCGGGCCTATTTATTTATTTTTATTAAAGAAAGTTTATTTTAAAAGTTTTATTTAAATGTTGCTCATTTTTATGTTAAAGACAATTATTTTATTTTTGTAAAACCATGGATCCATGTATTTATTTTTAAGTTTTTATTCAATAAAAGAGAAATATTTACGATTATGACCCAACGATGTGTTCTTGGTAATCTATGAGAAATTAGGGGGTTACACAGACCCTACACAATCAATTTCAAGAACGCAAAAGTATCTTGGCAAACTTATGGTCATGCTTGATAACCAATGACAAATTATTTCATATAAACAGATAAATTCCTGCACTCAGAAAATCCCAGAACAAGCAGATATATTATATCACAACTATATCTTATCAACAAATATATATATCCCTGCACTCAGAAAATCACTAAGTAATTCTAGAAACTTAGGCTCTCACAAGAAACTAGCTCTTTCAAACGTCTCAAAATTGTTTAATCAAGCTATGCACATACTAAAAAGAGAAACACTCTCATCAATCATTGGCTAGCAACATTCACACTCAAAGAATTTAGTTGAAAAGTTAAGAAAGAAAGTCATCCAGCTTAAAAGTGTTTTTAAAGTGTTGCACGATCGTCATTGAGACCCTTAGTTAAACACAAACAAAAGCAAAGAGTATCCTTAAAAGATTAGCTAAACAACATGACAATAACATAACAATCAACAAGACAACACAGAAGCAATAAAAAATAATAAACAATAAAAAGTAAACAACAAGATAGTTCAAAACAGGAATTAAGTACAGAATAATAAATACAAATCAAAAGGTGGGTTAAAGAGGCTCCCTCCGCCTAGTCCTTAGAATCAGCATCCAAAGGACTAGGGTCATCATGAACATCTGGAGCAGTCCAAGTCTCAAAGATGGAGCTGGGGAACACTGGAAATGCAGCGGTTAGTTTGGTGAAGTTTCATTGGAGGGACTTGATGAGCGCGACATCCTGCTGCTTAGCGTACTTCCAGTAGTCATGTTGCTGAGCTTCTAGAGACACCAACCATCCAAGAATCTCCCTCTGCTGAGCAATGAGGTCAGTGAGTGCAGGAGCAAGGGGCGGGGCTGGTGGAGGGATGGTGGAGGGCTCAGCTGTTGAGGTAGATGCACGAGTCTGACCAATGATAGTGAAATTGATGTCCTGGTGCTCGAAAAGTACATCCTCTATGGAGGCAAAAGGCACCCCAGCTCTAATGCACAACTGTGTAATGAGTGATGGAAAGAACAGCTTCCCCATTTTCTTCCTGGCACAACTAGCAATCTGCCTGGAGATCAACTGGCCCACATTGATACTCAGCCCAGCCAGCATACAGTATAGTAGGAGCACCCTCTCCTTGGACATCATAGTGTCATGCGTGGTGGACAACAAGTGGCACTTAAGAAAATTTAACCATACTCCAGCTTCTGGCCAACTAGAGGTGTGCAAAAGAGTGCGCACACCGCCAAAAGATATGCACCACTGAGCTCCGGGAGTTGTGACACGTTGCAGTGCCTTGTCAAATTTTTTTGGTGAAGGGGCCAAGACCATCTCATTATATGCAGCGCATTCAACGCTAGCTAACCCAAAGTGGGAATTAATAGCTTCACCAGGAAAGGAGACAACCTTGCCTCGAACCAGCACTTCAAAATTCTCAGCAGAGGCTATGTTGGCATAGAACTCTCGTACCAGTGGGATGAGAGCTAGCGTAAGCTTTTGACAGAACACCTCCCAGTCGTGCTGCTCAATGACTCTGCTGATAAATTCTGGCAGCTCAACAGTGGTGGGTAAGAATCCTTATTCTTGGAGAAACTTCTTGGTTTTAATGGATTCGTATTGTGCTTTGGCTTGAGCAGAAGCAAACTTTTTAGTGGGGCCTGAAGGAGCTGAGTTTTTCTTGGTGGAAGGGGTCGGTACGGCACTGGGCGTTGGCTGGGAGGCAAATTTAGTGGAAGAGGAAGCCTTAAGTTTCTTTGGAGTAGGTGCATCGGATGTGGGTTTGGCGGCTCTCTTGGATTTGGGACGGGTTGGTGTTGATTTGGTGGCTGGTGGGGGAGTTTTGGTGGTGGTAGGAGCATTTATAGCTGCTGGGGGAGGCAATAGTAATGGGGTAGTGGGAATTTGTGGGGCTTTTGGTGGGGCAGTGGTGGTTTTGGATTTCTTTTTGGTTGTTTGTGGGATAGAGGGTGGTGTAGATTTTGGTTTGTCTGGTGGTGGGACAGTGGATGGTGGGGTAGATGTTGGTATGGTTTTTTGTCTCTGGGCTCGTGTTTTAATGGTCATTTCGGGCAAAGAGGGAGCAGCTAAATCACAAGGCCATCACACAAAAAATGAGCACCTGAACAATAATGCCAACAGATTTTCCAACAGAATAACAAAGCAATATTACAACCCCTGAACAGTAATGCCACAGATTTTCCAACAGATTTATTGTGCTTCCCAGATCAAATACTAGCAATGACTCCAATGCCCAGCAATATACATAACACTATAACAGAGCAAGGAAATTGGTACCCCAGCTTTTGAGTGGCTCGGCTGACTGGCACTCTGGGCTCAGGCTGGGGCTCGGCTAACTACTGGGAAACCCAGCTAATGTGTGGATCGTGATGCTTGGTGCCTAGGTGTTGAGAGCTAGGGTCACGCCTAACCAAAACTGATGGAGGGGCTCTCGGATGCACCTAGGATGCCAAGTGGTTCAAGAGTGTAAGGGAAGGCACCCAACGAGTATTGGTGCAGGAGCGTGGGATGGAGCTAGACACCTGGGATGTTTGGGTGCAGTCGAATGTGCCTGAGCTGCCTGGGTGCACCTGGAGAAGGCTTGCGAAGGGCAGGAGGGCACAGAGTTGACTCGCTAGTCAGAGAGGTGCGAGCCACACCTGGTTTTGTGGTGCTGGGTCGCTTGGAACCGTGCGCCTAGGTTCGGCTGTGACTGGAGTGGCGCGCCTGGATGTCTGGGGTCGTGGTTCGCTCGGCTAAGGCGCGTGAAGGGCAGGGGGGACCTAGTTGTGGTGTGCAACTTAGCCACACCTGGTGAAATGGTGCCTCTGCATGGTGCGCCTGGGTTCGGGCTTGAGGTTGTGCAGATGGTTCTGGGCTGGTGAGTGTCTCTTGTGGCTGGGTCTGGGCAGGGAGATACGAAAAATGGAGAAGATGATGATGGGTCATTAGGTTATTTGGCATATACATATATACATTTTATATATAATAGAAATTTTACTGAAATATATATTTCGTATAGTTTATAGTATATACATATATAGCTTAATTTTTTTTAGATACTTATTTCTGTATATGTATATATTTATATATTACATATATATAGTATTATTATGATTATTATATATATATTTTTGAATATTTTTTTGTATATATATATATGTGAATAGTATATATGGATATGCGTTTATCTGAATGAACCCACGACCTAGAATTTAGCCTGCCCAGAATGCCACCATTTTGCCTAAGTTTTGCTTCAGCAACCCAACTTTGACGTAATTCCCCTTTTTTTTTTAGAAATATTTTCGTGCATTTTGCTGAAGCAAAACTCTCGCAAAACCTTCAGACTCCAAAATTACTTCCAAAACACCCTATTTCTTGCTTTCTTAACACCTGAAACACCCAAATACACATAAAACCAATAAAAAACATCACAATAAAATGGAATTAAAATTACAAAAATTAAAAATAAAAATAAAAATAATTAAAAACACTCATATGTATATATATATTTTTTTTTTTTTTCTTTTTTTTCTCTCTCTTTTTTTTTTATAGACACTATTATTTTACACTTGATTCTTTTTGGGTTGTCTTTAAATTAGTGCATGAATCACTTGACTAACTTTAAGGATCCTCCAAAGTGATGGAGGTCTTATCGCGGTCGACCTAACCTCCCCAATAATGTTTTAGACACTGCCCATTCACTTTAAACTCCCTTCCGGACTGATCCTCACGAACTTCAACTACTCCAAAGGGGTAAACTTTCACCACTGTGAATGGGCCAGACCAGCAGGACTTCAACTTGCCAGGAAAAAACTTCAAGCGCGAGTTGAAGAGCAATACTTTCTATCCCTTCCCAAAGACTCGAGCTTGAATTTTCTGATCATGCCACCTCTTAGTTTTCTCCTTGTACAACTCAGCATTTTCATAGGGGAACAACCTCATCTCTTCCAGCTCATTTAACTGTAACTTTCAAGCTTCTCCAGCAGCTTGGAGATCCATATTCAACTTCTTAGTGGCCCAATATGCCTTATGCTCCAACTCCACAGGAAAATGGTAAGCTTTCCCAAAAGCCAAACGATATGGTGACATTCCCAAAGGGGTTTTGAAATCCGTTCAATAAGCCCAAAGAGCATCATCTAATCGCTGAGACCAATCCTTTCTACTAGGATTCACCACTTTCTCTAGGATTCCCTTGATCTCCCTATTGGATATTTCCGCTTGACCATTGGTTTGGGGGTAGTAGGCAATGGCAATCTTGTGCTTCACACTATATTTGGCTAACAAAGCTGCCAAAATTTCGTTCACAAAGTGGGTGCCTTCATCACTTATAAGCGCCCTTGGAGTGCCAAAACGGGTGAACACGTGCTTTATGTAGGAACTTCATGACCACCTTGGAATCATTAGTAGGACTTGCCACTGCCTCAACCCACTTAGAGACGTAGTTAATAGCCACCAAGATACACAAATTTCCAAATGATGGTGGAAATGGCCCCATGAAGTCGATTCCCCAAACATCGAACAATTCCACTTCAAGGATGCTATTCAAAGGCATTTCACTCCTTGCTAAAATATTTCCAACACGCTGGCAGCGGTCACATCTCTTAGAAAATTCATGAGCATCCTTGAAGATAAAAGGCCAATAGTACCCTAATTGAAACACCTTAGCAGCTGTCCTTTGCCCACCAAAATGTCCACCATAAGGAGCTGAATGACAATGCTCAAGTATGCTTGAAACTTCATCCTCATGCACACAACACCGCATGATTCGATCTAAACATTGTTTGTACAAATAAGGCTCATCCCAATAATAGAATATCATATCATGAAAGAACTTCTTGAGCTGCTGCCTATTCAAATCAGGTGGTTGCAAAGCACTCACCAAATAGTTAACAAAATCAGCGTACCATGGAGTAGTGGTTTGGTTCAAAACCAACAATTGCTCATCGGGAAATGTCTCTTTAATAGGCCCTTCATGTTGCTTTTCACTTCCAGCTTCAAGTCTAGATAAATGGTCAGCCACTTGGTTCTCCATTCCTTTTCTATCCTGAATTTCCAAGTCAAATTCTTGAAGAAGCAACACTCATCGAATAAGTCGTGGCTCGGCATCCTTCTTGGCAATTAGACACTTGATCGCTGAATGGTCTGTATAAACCACCACTTTAGTCCCCACAAGATAAGCTCTAAACTTGTCAAAAGCAAACACCACCGCTAAAAGTTCTTTCTCGGTGGTGGTATAGTTCGATTAGGCATCAGCTAGTGTCTTGCTTGCATAGTAATGGAATGAAAAATCTTATCTTTTCGCTGCCCAAGTACGACACCCACAGCAAAGTCACTAGCATCGCACATCAATTCAAAGGGGAGAGACCAATCCAGAGCTACAATGATGGGTGCGGTGATAAGAGCCTTTTTTAAAGTCACAAATGCTTCTTGGCACTCCTTGGTGAACTCAAATGCGCGATTTTTCTCAAGTAAGGAACAAAGAGGCTTAGAAATCTTTGAAATTTTTTTATAAACCTCCCATAGAAGCCTGCGTGCCCCAAAAAGCTTCTAATCCCCTTGACTGTAGTAGGTGGTGGTAATTTTTCAATGACTTCCAGCTTTGCTCTATCCACTTCTATGCCCTTGTTAGAAATTATGTGGCCCAACACAATGTCTTCTTGCACCATGAAATGGCCTTTTTCCCATTGAGTACTAAATTTGTTTCTTCACATCTCACCAAAACTTGCTCCAAGTTAGCCAAACAAGTGTCAAAAGACTCCCCAAATACTGAAAAATCATCCATGAAGACTTCAAGAGACATCTCCACCATATCTGAAAATATTGCCATCATACAACGTTGGAAAGTGGCGGGGGCATTGCACAGCCCAAGCGACATCCATCTAAAGGCAAAGGTGCCATAAGGACAAGTAAAGGTAGTCTTCTCTTGGTCTTCTGGCACGATGGAAATCTGATTATAGCCTGAATACCCATCAAGGAAACAATAAAACTCCTTTCCCGCCAACCGATCAAGCATTTGATCAATGAATGGCAGCAGGAAGTGGTCTTTACGAGTAGCCTTATTCAACTTTTGTAGTCCATATAAACATGCCACACTGTCACTTGTCTTTTGGGAATCAACTCATTATTTTCATTAGCCACCACCGTGATTCCACCTTTTTTAGGAACACACTGAATTGGGCTGACCCAAGAACTATTTGAAATTGGGTAAACAATTCCATAATCAAGCCACTTAATTATCTCTTTTCTAACAACTTCCTTCATGATAGGATTAAGCCTTCACTGCTGCTCAATAGAATTATTACAACATTCCTCCAACATAATTTTATGCATAGAAAATGAGGGACTTATATCCTTGATATCCACCATGGTCCAACCAATGGCCCTTGTGTATTTCTTCAAAACAGCCAGCAACAAACTCTCTTTTTCAGCTCCTAACATGGCTGAAATAATCACAGGCAATGTCTCATTATCTCTCAAATAAGCATACTTCAAGTGACTAGGCAAAGGCTTCAACTCTAATTTTGGTGGCTTTTGAATAGAAGGCTTAGGAGGCTTAAAATTCCCTTCCGACAAGTTCAATGACTCAAAAGGCCTCCTAAATTTAGCAAAAGGCTGCTTTGACTCCACCCATGTAACTTGGCTTTCTTCCTCTTCACTTAAGTTTTCAAGCTCTTCAAGTGACCTCACCTCCACCCCATCTTTAAAAGCTTCCTTATGGAATTTTTCAGCGACAATAGACTCAATTACACTTAGCTTAGAACATTCCTTAATCTCATCCACAAAACTTCATAGCGTTGAACACATTGAAAGTCACTTGTTGGTCATTCACCCTCATAGTAAGCTCCCCTTTTTGTACATCAATTAAGGTCCTCCCGGTAGCTAGAAATGGCCTACCTAAGATAATAGGAACATCTCTATCCGCTTCATAATCAAGGATGATGAAATCAGTCAGAAAAATGAATTTATCAACTTGCACAAGTACATCCTTAATTTTTCCTTCCGGGTGTGCCATAGAATGATCTGCTAATTGCAAAGTGACTGTGGTTGGTCTTGCTTCTCCAATCCCCAACTTCTTGAAAATTGACATGGGCATCAAATTGATACTAGCCCCCAAGTCACAAAGTGCTCTACCAACGTCTCTACCACCAATAGAACAAGGAATTGTGAAGCTACCCAGATCCTTCAATTTAGGAGGAATTTTATTCTTCAATATAGCACTACAACCTTCAGTCAACGCCACTGTTTCAAATTCACCAAGCCTCCTCTTTTTAGATAAAATATTCTTCAAAAACTTCATATAGTTGGGCATTTGCTCCAAATCTTCCACCAATGGTATATTGATGTGAAGTTGTTTCAAAACATCTAAAAATCTCTGGAATTGACCGTCTTGTTGCTGCTTTTGAAAGCACTGAGGAAATGGTGGAGGTGGCTTGCTTATAGGCTTTCTTGTAGCATTTTGCGGAGGAATTGCTGCAGCAATTGCTTCAGAATCATCATTTAAAAATTTTAAATTCACAACTTTGTCTCCCTTGTCCACACTACTTTGGATTGAAGTGGGCTCCCTGTTTCTAGTACAATTATCCTCAGTCAATTCCAGATTTTTACCACTCCTCAAGGTAACCGCCTTGCAATGTTCCTTACCATCTTTCCTTGGGTTTTCGGTATCACTAGGCAAAGTACCTTGTGGTCTATTCTTTAGCTCATTAGCTAGCTGCCCAAATTGAATCTCTAGGTTCCTCAAGGATGCCGCTTGGCTCTGAATCACAGCATCATTCTTGACCATATATTCTTTCATTAAACTCTCCAAAGAGCTTGATTGAGACACTTGAGGAGGAGGTGGTTGAGCTCTTGGTTGTTTTGGAGAAAATCCCGGTGGATATGTAGGATTGTTTTGCATTGGTGCTCTGCTTGAACTAGCTCCTTGACCCCCCCATGAGAAGTTTGGATGCTGCCTCCACCCCGGATTGTAAGAGTTCGAATATGGGTTATTACAATTGGCATTTTGATTCCCCACATAACAAACCGAAGTGGGATTCGAAGGACAACTCTCAAAAGTGTGCCCATCTCCACAATAAACACAAGATACCTCGGCAACTTGTCCCATAGCAGCTGGTTATACCATTCCCCCCAAACTCATGTTCTTGAGAAGGTTAGTCATTGAAGAAACTTGAGCGGTCAAAGCTTTCAATGCATCCACTTCAAGTATAATAGCCACTTTTTGACTTGTTGAGGCTCTAACATTGGACCATTGATAATTTTTGCTAGCTATCCTCTCCAAAATCTCATAGGCTTCATTGTAGGACTTATAGAGAATAGCCCCATTAGCTGAAGCATCTAACACCATACGAGTGGAAGAATTGAGCCCATTATAGAATGTTTCCATTTGTATACAATGCGGAATCCCATGGTGTGGGAACTTCCTCAATAGCTCCTTGAATCTCTCCCAAGCTTCACAAAATGATTCATCTTTCAGTTGCTGAAATGACATAATTTCATTGCGAAACTTGGCATTTTTGGTAGGAGGGAAGTACTTCATCAATAATTTTTCAGCCAACTCATTCCATGTAGTCACCGAGTCGGGAGGAAGGGTGTTGAGCCAAGCTCTAGCTCGATCCCTCAAAGAGAAGGGGAAAAATTTCAACCTTAGGACCTCGTCACTCACTCCTTGTAGCTTGAAAGAATCGCTCACCTCCAAAAATGAACGAAGATGAAGATGAGGATCCTCAGTAGGCAGCCCGCTACATTGACCCATTGTTTGCAGCATTTGGAACATCACGGGCATTAACTCAAATTGGGGTGCTTGAATTTCAGGCCTAACAATGCTTGGATTGAGCTCATTGAACATGGGGGCAGCATACTCCCTTATGGCTCTATCTCTATCATCAGCCATAGCAATTACGTTAGTGACATTATTAGCACCCTTAACTCCTTCAACCTCTTCAGCCATATTAAGGTTGCTTTGAGCCCGTTGTTCCCTTAGTCTTCTTCTAACTTTTCTTTCAATCTCAGGGTCAATAGGAGCTAGTTCAATGTTGAAACACCCCAAGTTGCTAATAAGGTTTAGGACCTTGATTAGCGTTCCTGGAGGGCAATAAGTGAATTAACATGATAATATATGAATTTAAATGAGTATGTGATTAGAATGCGTGTTTAGGTGGTATAAATATGCATGTGGACCCCATTTGCATGATAGGGGTAAATTGGTAATTTTAGCCCGCTGAGGGCATAAATGTGATAATTGTATTATGTGATTTGTACCACGTGAGTGTGGTGATATTAATGTGATGCACGTGCCGAGACGGTCCTAGAGAGCTAGTTAACTTAAAAGTCACAACGAGATTTTATACCCGACTCGGGAGGAGCCTAGGGGTACTTTGGGGAATTTCGTAAGTTGAGTTGAGAATTAGTGGTTGTTAACCAATGAATTAGCATTTGTGACGTGGCGAATAATCTCTTGACACGTGGCTGACACCTGGAGCGTCTGCTAGAGTATCGACCAGGAGACACACCAGAAGCAGGACAGACCTGTCTTTACCACGACCAGACTGGTCGGTGGTTCCACTGGCAAAACAACATTTATGGAAAGATCTTATGTATCCCGAATTTATTTCATGCAATCTTCTGAATATCCCATGATTCAGGGGATAATATCTGTAACAATATTGGGCAACCCTCCATGAGCCTATAAAAAGCAAGAGATGGCTCATGGGAAGGGACTTTTGAGCCCGGAAATCATAGAGATTATAGAAATTATCTGTGAAAACTTGTATTGTTGATGAGGAGTGTTGAAACTCATTGAACCCAAGTTCTCTGATCACACTTTCGATCCCATATCAATATCATTCTAAGTGGACGTAGGTCATTACCAGATTCTGGGGCCGAACCACTATAAATTACTGTGTTTTCTTTACTTTTGTCATTACGTTATTATCTATACATATTCGTCTATATCATTCATATTTTGACTCCGTGTCAGTTGGCTAAATCGTGGGTCAACATTCTGGTGCTTTCATTGAGAGGACGACTCATCGTTGTTGATAAAACTAATGGCGAAAGCAGGGAAGAAAGCTGCTCAGACCGCTACCGCTGCACCGTCGAATCCGCCACCTCCTCCTCCACCTGCAAGCATGGCGGAAGATGAGCCACAGCTAGATTTTGAAGAGGAGGAAATGGACGATGCGACTTTGAGGAGCACCTTGGGCACGTTGCAGGAAGAGTTGGCTAGTCTGAGAGCCAATCAAGAGACTGCCGCAGAAGCTATGGCGAGGCAGCAGCAGGAACTTGATCGTCAGCGGGCGGAGTTAAGCGAGAGACAAGCGGAGGTGGATCGCCGCCAGACTGAGGCCATGGCAGCCCTTGAAGCGGCCTTGCTGTTGGCCAGAAATCAGGCCACGCCTGCCTCGCAGCCTAATCAACCTGAAACTGGGCCACCCCAAGGAGGTCCCAATTCTAGCCCACCAGTCCATCCTTCAAGTCCGCAAAGGCATGAACAACCCCAGATGCCCCATGACGACGTCCCACTGGACCCCGAGGCAGATCCACCATCCCACGCTGCTCGAGGTAATCCCCCGCAGCAAAGGCAGAATAGAGCCGAGCGACAGCCTCGTAGTCCTAGACGCCGCGAGAATGATGGGCCACACCAAGCGAACAGGGGTCACCACCCTCCTGGTAACAGGAGAGACTCGGAGTTAGGCTCTGCGGTCCGTGGATCCCAACGACATGATAATGTGCGGGGACATCGCGACCAGCGCAGGCCACCCTCTAACGCTCGGGGTGTTTCTGCCAGAGACGGGAATAGAGGGAACAACCAGTCTTACCACAGCCAGTCAAAGTTCAAAGATGGCCACGGCTACAACGAGGCTGACTCAGGCAAGGACAATGCTGATGGGAGGAACGGAAATAGAGGCAAGAGCAGGAGCCAAATACCTCAAGATGATCAACCAAATAGACACGATGCTGGGGGGCAACCCAGGCAAAATAATGTCTTCAACCGGCTCGGAGGTAGCGAGCAACGAAGAAGAGAGTAAGATCTAAGAGACATACTCAATGATCGTCGAGAGAAGCATGGTGAGAACATCCCCCCAGCAGCAGAGACCGTAGCTATTCCTACTGCGTTGCAAGCCCAGATAGACGCACTAAATCAGGCTGTGCAACAGCTGGTCGGGGGAAGGACCTTTTACATCGACCACGATAGAAGAAAAGGCACTCCATTTATCCAAAGAATAGCCAACGCAGAGACTCCCAGCAAGTTCAAGATGCCTACGCTCCCGAACTTTGATGGATACGGGGATCCCCTCTCGCATGTGAATAAGTTTGAAATCCAGATGGACATTCAGAAGGTGTCCAAAGATGCTCGGTGTAGGATCTTTCCTGCAACACTTTCTGAAGCCGCTCAGGAATGGTTCTTTAAGTTCCCACCTGCAAGCATAGTTTCCTGGGAAATGTTCGTAAGGGAGTTCTACGGACAGTTCTACGCAGGCCGTGTCCACCCGACCGAAGCAAACCAACTGGTCGAGATCCGCCAGCAGGATGGAGAATCACTGAAGGATTACATCCAGCGCTTTATGCGAGCGGCAGCCGGAGCAAAGACAGTCGGGGATGAAGGAAAAATGATGGCTATAACCGCGAGAGTAAGGCGCCGTTCGCCCCTATGGAAAAGTCTTCGTAAGGATGGGGTTAAGACCACCCAGGAGTTCTTAGACCGAGCTGATTGATATATCAAGCTCGAAGAAGCCATTGCCGATGATGGAAAACCCTCAAATAAGGTTAAGAAGGCTGTCGAACCAGCCAAAGCCGCCAATGGCACCAAACCAAATGGCAACGGCAAGGGCAACGGAAACAGCAACGGTAATGGCAAGAATGGTGGGAAACGGCCACACAATGAGCCTTCCACCTCCGACAATAAACGAGCCAAGGGTAATCGTTATGATCCTAGGTTCACTAACTACACTGCCCTCGTTGAGTCTCGAGGAGAGGTTTACCAGGCCACAAGCTCTAGTGTGCCCTACAAGAAACCTGGGCCCATTCGAAAAGACATTTCAAAAAGAGACAATACCAAATTCTGTCGTTACCATAACGACTATGGACATGACACTAATGAATGCAACCAGCTAAAAGATGAAATCGAGTTCCTCATTAGACAAGGGCACTTGAGAAGGTACGTACGGGCCTCGGGAACTTCCCAACGAGAAGCTCCAGGTGGCAACGAGCAGACGTCCACACGCCAACGCTCGCCACCGTTACAGCCTGCCCCCGTAGCCGGAACACTTTTAACCATCTGTGGAGGCCCGCACCTTGCAGGGAATAGCGGAAAGGCTAGAGAACGATATGCTCGAACTCTACGCCATGACCAAGACATCGAGATGATGACTGTGGAGGACCGAGCGCCGAAAAAGGCCCGCTCAGAGGAGTGCGGGATAACCTTCTCTGAGGGCGATGCCCAACACGTCCGGTTCCCACATTCCAATCCGTTGGTCGTGGATATCCAAATGGCCAATATGATGGTAAAAAGAATACTGGTCGATACAGGAAGTTCAGTAAACATCCTGTATAATTCAACGCTGGAACGCATGAAGCTGTCCGTGAAGGACTTGGAGCCCTATAATCAAACCATATACGGCTTCTCTGGAGAAGGACTCACACCAGCCGGAATGATCAAACTCCCAGTGACAACGGGTACAGCGCCTGCCTCAAGGACATTACTCGCCACTTTTGTAGTGGTCGATTGTCCTTCAGCGTATAACGCAGTTATTGGGCGACCCATACTGGTTGAACTGAGGGCCATCGTCTCCATGTGGCATCTAGCCATGAAATTCCCAACGGACACAGGGGTAGGATGCATTTTGGGAAACCAAAGGGAAGCCAGGGAGTGCTATAACGCCTCAATCACAAAGGCAAAAAGTGGAGCATCGAGGAGCGCTACCCCAGAACGATTGCAGATGACGGAAAACAGACAAACCCAATCAGGTGGAAAAGTCACCAAATAGGGTGTTGCCCAAAGTGAGGATATAGATTTGGATCCTCGCTTTGGGGATTTTGAAGAAAATGTTGGACCCGTCGAGGACCTGGAGGAGGTCCAGCTCGATGAAAAAGACCCGACCCGAATCGTAAGGGTTGGGAAGAATTTAGAACCTACCGCAAAGCAGGAGCTGGTGGAATTCTTGCAAGAGAACCAGGAAGTTTTCGCCTGGTCACATAAAGACATGGTTGGAATAGATCCTGCAGTGATCAGCCATGTCCTAAACATAAACAAAATCTTTCCACCGGTGCAACAGAAAAGAAGGCTGCTCGATAAAGACAGATCAAGAGCCTTGAAAGAAGAAGTCGAAAGACTTAAAGAAAATGGGTTCATCAGGGTGGCGTTTTATCCATCATGGGTCTCCAACCCGGTGCTGGTCCCCAAGCCTAACGGCAAATGGCGGACCTGTGTGGATTTTACAGACCTCAATAAAGCCTGCCCAAAAGACTGCTTCCCGCTCCCGAGGATCGACCAGCTAGTCGATGCAACTGCTGGGCATGAGATCCTTTCGTTCATGGATGCATATTCAGGCTACAATCAGATCAGCATGCACCCCCCTGATGAGGATCATACCAGCTTTCGGACCGATACGGGCTTATATTGTTACAAGGTGATGCCTTTTGGACTAAAAAACGCAGGTGCAACTTACCAATGACTAGTCAACCACATGTTCAAGGAACTGATCGGAGTAAGCATGGAGGTATATGTGGATGACATGCTGGTAAAGTCCAAGAAGGCTGAAGGACATGTGAAGGATTTGCGAAGGTGCTTTGACGTGTTAAACAAGTACCATATGAAGTTGAATCCCCTCAAATGTTCCTTTGGAGTCGGGTCAGGAAAGTTTTTAGGGTTTATAGTGAATTCAAGGGGAATCGAGGCCAACCCCGACAAGATAAAAGCCCTGATCGATATGAAGTCGCCAGAAAAGATCAAGGATGTCCAAAGTCTGACCGGAAGAATAGCTGCCCTTAGTAGATTCATCTCAAAATCAACTGACAAGTGCGTTCCATTCTTCAATCTACTTAGGGGAAATAAGAAGTTTGAATGGACGGAAGACTGCGAGCAAGCATTCCAGACAATAAAGGCTCATATGTCGCAGCCTCCCATCCTATCAAAACCAATCGAAGGAGAGACTTTGTATATTTATCTGGCGATTACCGAAGTTGCTGCTAGTGCAGTACTGATACGGGAGGAAGAAGGCGTGCAGAAAGCTGTTTACTACGTCAGCAAAAGGCTTATCGGTGCAGAATTAAAATATCCACCGATCGAAAGATTAGCATATTGCCTAATTCTAGCCTCCCGAAAGTTGCGACCGTACTTCCAAGCCCATCCTATCACGGTTCTGACCGACCAGCCCCTTCGGCAAGTCCTCCAAAAACCCGAGGCGGCTGGACGACTGTTAAAATGGGCGGTCAAATTGGGACAGTTCGACGTAACTTATTCACCGCGAGCAGCAATAAAAGGGCAAGCCTTAGCCGATTTCATTGCGGAGTTCACCGAACTCCCCAGTAACGAGCTGTGCAAACAGCCTGAAGCGCCTATGCCTCAAGACAAGACTCCTTTGTGGAAACTATTCACAGATGGATCATCTAATGAATCTCACGCTGGAGCGGGAGTGATATTGATAACGCCCGATGGGCATCGATTTCACTGCGCAATCAGGTTTGACTTCGCAGCATCAGACAATGAAGCGGAATACGAAGCACTCCTCGCTGGACTGAGAATGGCCAGGGATATGAACATAAAAGCGCTCGATATTTTCAGCGACTCTCAGCTGGTCGTAAATCAAGTCCTGGGAGAATATCAAGCGCGAGGGTTAAAAATGATGGCCTACCTTAACAAAACAAAAGATTTGCTAGCACAATTTACAAAATACACCCTCCAGCAAATTCCGCGAGACCAAAATTCGAATGCAGACGCCTTGGCCAAACTTGCAAGTGCTAAAGATGCTGACACCCTGAACATAGTCCCAGTAGAGAGATTAACTGAACCAAGCATTGATGCGGCCGAAGCCAGCATGGAAATTCGGGTAGAAGATACATGGATGGCGCCTTACCTGGAGTATCTGACAAATGGGACATTGCCAGCAGATAGAAACAAGGCCAGAACTCTACAAAGACAAGCTGCTAGGTACATACTGCTCGACGGTGTTATGTACCGAAGAGGATACTCAATGCCACTGCTCAGGTGTATCACATCAGAAAAAGCTAAGGAACTCATGAAAGAAGTACATGAAGGCTTCTGCGGAGATCACACTGGGGGGCAGAGTTTGGCGAAAAAGATTCTCCGACAGGGCTATTTTTGGCCAACGATGAACGAGGATTCAATGGAGTACGTACGAAGGTGTGACAAATGTCAGAGGTTCTCCAAAATCCCACGAGCAGCTCCAAACGAGCTAAAGCAGATGCAGAGCCCGTGGCCTTTCGCAATATGGGGAATAGACTTAATTGGATCCCTGCCAACAGGAAAAGGAGGAGTAAAGTACGCAGTTGTGGCAGTTGATTACTTCACAAAATGGGTCGAAGCTGAACCACTCGCAACCATCACAACCAAGAAAGTTCTCGACTTTGTCATCAAGAACATTGTGTGCCGGTATGGTTTGCCCAGAAAAATAGTATCAGACAACGGAACCCAATTTGACAGCGACCTGTTCACCGATTTCTGCGAAAGGCATGGGGTAATTAAGAGCTTTTCTTCAGTCGCACACCCCCAAGCGAATGGGCAAGTCGAAGCTGTAAACAAAACCCTCAAGGACACCCTGAAGAAAAGACTTGAAGAAGCGAAAGGAGCATGGCCAGAACAACTACCTGAAGTCCTCTGGTCGTATAGAACATCTCATCGAACAGCCACAGAACGTACCCCATTTTCCTTAGCTTATGGGTACGAGGCCATGTTACCCGTCGAGATAAATCCCCCCTCACATCGGCGTTTAACGTACGATCAAGAGCAAAACAGCCAACTAATGCTGGAGTCCTTAGACTCAATTGATGAGATACGAGAAAAATCTCAACTCCGAGTCGCTGCTTATCAACAAAAAGTCGCCCGGTACTTTAACTCCAAAGTTAAAGAAAGAAGATTCAACGTCGGAGACTTAGTGTTACGACGAGTTTTCTTGAATACCCGCGACCCCACTGCTGGCGTGCTCGGACCTAACTGGGAAGGACCTTACCAGATTGAAGAAGTCCTTCACCCAGGCACCTACAAACTTGCACGCTTAAACGGAGATCTCGTTCCACGTTACTGGAATGGAGAACACCTGCGCAAGTATTACCAATAAACAGCCCTTCTTAAAGGACTGGCTTGTTCAAATTCTTCTATTAATTTTTACAAGTTTTGCAAAGAGGGTTAGCCACGGTGTATGGCTAACTGCTCGTATATGTAAGATTTTGTTTCAGAATCATTCGTAAAGACATGATTAGTCCATTTTTAATACGAAATTATAAGGGACTGTGCTCAGCCAGTCGTTCTTGCCAACCTTTGTGAATTTACATTTACAAATATTTGTTCACTACGTGTGTTGTTTTGCTGTATTACAAGTATCATTTTTCCGCACGAACAGGAATGTTCGAACAGGCCATGGTCAAGGCAAGTGACCAAGGACCTAAAGCTCCTCGATCACTTGGGGGGCATATAAGGCACATCGATAGCAAAGCATACTCTCAAGGTATGTCAACACATGAACAAAATGAGTGAAAGCATGCTTCAAGTACTTAGAGTATTTTTTCAAAATATATGTTTTGTTAAATCATGACAAAGTACTATGCTAAGTTCGGTCATACGGACAAACGTTATAATAAGTAAAAATATTATAACACCAAGAGTTAAGCCTTTACACCGCAAGCATTGCTGCTTGAATGTAATTGTTCAAACAAAAAGATTTACTGCCCATGCAGCAAAGCTTAAAAAGAAGCTATTGTTTTTACATTGCGACCCGTGGGTCGCATGTTCAAAAAGAAAGAAAGACAGTTAAATAAATTAAGAGGCATGGGGGGCAGGAGGATCCTGGGCAACAACCTGGTCAGTCTCTTCCTCGATGGTTTCTTCGTCCAAACCAACGACGCTTGGGGTTGCAGGAATCGCAGCTCTTGCCTCCTCTTCAGCCAGTTGAGCAGCGCACCGAGCCAACTCCGCAACTCTGACTTCCTCCGAAAGGTAGCTAAAGTCAGCACCCTGATTGTGTTTCCAGAAGTTATAGAAACATTGGAGTGTCGTCCTCTTGTACTTTTCCAGATTCTTGGAGTTGTCAAGCTCCGGCTGCTGCACCTTGCCCTCGAGAGTGGCGATAGTCTCGTCCTTAGACTTGACTACCCCCTCCAGATGCTTGATTTCGCGGAGATGAGTTTTGTTGTACGACCGGTACTCTTCCCTCAGCTTAACCGCTGCATCTTTTGCAGCTTCAGCCGCGAATAGTTTGGTCACCGCTGCATCCCTCTCTCGGACCACCGTCTCCAACTCCTTAGCATGTTTAGCCTCAGCAGCCGAAAGCTCCTCAGCCGCCTTCACCTGATGTTTCTCGAGAACTTTAGCCTCAATCTGCTCAAAGTAGGCCTGGGCTCGGGTACGAGCAGTAATGGCAGAAAGTAAGGCCTGTAAACGAAAGAAAAAGAAGTCAAGACTTATCACGAGAATTGAAAAAACAAAGACTCGAGGAGCAAAGAAATACTTACGCTGGAGATCTCGTTCAGAGTCCTGTTCAGGATCTGGTCGACTGGTAGCTCTACAGCTTGGATCATGGCGGCCCCAACACACTCACCTCTGCCAATGCGTTCAATTCGATCCTTAGCGGATCGAATGGTATGGCTCACAAGCCTGGCCTCATGAGCCTCTTCGCGAGAAAGATGCTCCCTAGCAGGCGCAGGTGGAGGGTTGGACCGAGCAGGGGTGTTTTGCTGTTCAGAAGGAGCTGGAGGAGGGGTAGGAGTTCGCCCAGTTGGCGCAGGACTTTGCACGGTTGGTGAGCCCTGAGGAAGGTCTTCTGGTCGACTCTTCTTGGCTGAAGGGCCTCGACTGGTTTCACCAGTTCGTTTCTTTGACCTCCGTTGAAGTTGAGGGACTTCCTCTTCCTCTTCGGCCTGGTACATGTCAAAGATATTGGGAGTCGACATATCTGCATGAAAATAAACATAAGAGGTTAGTAAGGGAAGAAAAAGGTGAAAGTAAGTAATACAACAGAAAGAAGATAATAAAGTGAATACCCGAGCTACAACTACTAGTCGCTATACTATTGACTCTATTAATCATATACTCATTTTCTGGCATGAAGAAGTTTGGCCCTAGATTTGGAGCATATGTAAAGTTGCCATCCTCGTCAAACATGTGACAGGGGATTGGCAGACCATTTAAAAGCGAAATAACGTTACCATTGTCATCAGAAGACTCTTCCAAGTCAACAACTGGTTCTGGGGCCTTTTCTTTCCCCTTGCCTTGGGGAACAGAAGGCCTTTCTGCAGAAGGGCTGCCCGTGGGTTCCCTGATCGTAACTCCTGTTGGCCTCCTCCTTGGAGAGGGCACAGGAAGTTGCTGCTCGGGAACCCCCCCGGCAGTGGGTTCGTCCGTTTCGGACCCTCTATTGTCATGGCGAGGAGCCAGAAGGCCAGATGACCTCAAATTATTTTCTAGTGTCAAGGTCTTGACACATTTGGTTGCGGCGGACATCTTGGCCAGAGTATCAGACCTCGACACCATGTCTGGTGTTGGGGTCGGGCGCAACCAGGGGCCTGAAAAGTAGATCGAGTTTGAGAAATGACGATAGGAAATACTATATGATAAAGTATCGACCAGGGCAAAGACAAATTTGTACCTCCTCTCGCGAAAGCCAAGTTGTCACTGGATATATCCGGAGTAAAGAAGTACTCCTTGTTGTAATGTCCCACGTTTGATATGTGGGTGGTGCCACTCAAAAATGTCTGGCCAGTTTCCTGATGGCAGAAGTGAAAAAAGCCCGTCCCGTTGTGTTGGGGATTGGACTTGAGGTCAAAGAGGTAGTTAACCTCATGAGGTGAAGGTTCTGGCCATTTGTTAAGTTTGTACAGGACGTAGAGTGCAGCCAACATCCTATATCCGTTAGGGGTTATTTGAAAGGGAGCGACGCCGAAATAATTGGCCACCCCCACAAAGAAAGGATGAAGAGGGAGATAAGCCCCCGCTTCAATGTGATACCGAGACCAGGCGCTGTTTGCTCCTCCTGGACAGTTAGCCCTCTACTCCGCAGTAGGACGTGTAATGGTTACCCCCGTTAGGGGGTATTTTCTGAAGCAATTCGCGACCATCCGAAGGGTCATCGAACTGGCTGGAGGAGTGTACCACTCGACATCAGGCGGATTGCGATGACGAGGACGAGCCCTAGTTTGGATATTGGGGTCAGGTACAAGATTCTCTCGACCACTGGTCGAGGGAGGCCCCGCCTGCGAATCAGGCTGGGCAGAAGAAGAAGGGTTACTTTCAGATTCGGGCCTTTTCTTGACAGAGGATTTTGAACGGGCCATTGAAGGAGAAGGGTGCGGTCTAGAAGAGTCTCGTGAGAAAGGTATCTGATGGATGCGATCGGCTGGTTGTTCTTCTCCTTCGAGCAGTTGGGCGAGGAGATCGTCGTTAATGGGTCTCTCACCTCCCCACAAATCTGGCATCAAAATCTGCAAACAGAAGAATGGGGAGGCGAGGTCAGAGGAATCTAGGAGATTCTTAAAGTAACGCTGGTCGAGTATAAAAGCTAAGCCTTTATATAACAGCATTCTAACTAAGTCTCTCTGCGCAAACAGTTTAAAAAACGGACCAAAAGGGTGAAAGTGAAAAGTTTTCCTGAAAAGCTTTTTCGACTCCCCTCACAACGGGAAGAAATTATTTCCAACTGGTTTAAAAAATCGAAATGCTACTTCGATCCTACGTCCTAAAAAGCACTAATCCTGGGTTTTAAACCTACTCAAAAGCCTACTTTGCCTACAAAAAAAACATCTTATCTACAGGCGTTCAAAAAAATCAGAAACCAAGAGATTCAAACAGTACACCGTTTAAAAGCATGCACCACGAAAGGTTAGAAGCATGGAGTTTCAGAGTAACTTACCAAGGAAAGTGGTCGTGAAGATGGAAGTGAGAGTTTCGGGAGTCAATGAGCCCACCGTCTGATCCTACAGCGCAAAGGAAGGTTCGCCGGAGAGAGTAAAGCTCTGGTTTTTAGGGTTTTTCGACAAAGAGATGACGTGCGTAAAAAGGAAAGAAGTGCCTCAAGTAACCTTATATAAGTTTGTCTTTGGTGTTCAAAAGGCGTGATCATTAGTTTTCCATTTTCAAAGTATGTGGAAGCGTAATGGCCGTCATAATTGTTTCTGGGAAACTGAAAAGCCTTGATTAGACAGGAGTGGTTTGCTTTTTTCAAGAACGCACGAAGGGCTCTGACACGTCAGGAGGGGTTACCGAAGGGTCGTTCATTCAAAGTTTATTTACTGTTCGTGGTAAATAAACTTTGGGGGGCAAATGTTATCCAATGAATTAGCATTTGTGACGTGGCGAATAATCTCTTGACACGTGGCTGACACCTGGAGCGTCTACTAGAGTATCGACCAGGAGACACACCAGAAGCAGGACAGACCTGTCTTTACCACGACCAGACTGGTCGGTGGTTCCGCTGGCAAAACAACATTTATGGAAAGATCTTATGTATCCCGAATTTATTTCATGCAATCTTCTGAATATCCCATGATTCAGGGGATAATATCTGTAACAATATTGGGCAACCCTCCATGAGCCTATAAAAAGCAAGAGATGGCTCATGGGAAGGGACTTTTGAGCCCGGAAATCATAGAGATTATAGAAATTATCTGTGAAAACTTGTATTGTTGATGAGGAGTGTTGAAACTCATTGAACCCAAGTTCTCTGATCACACTTTCGATCCCATATCAATATCATTCTAAGTGGACGTAGGTCATTACCAGATTCTGGGGCCGAACCACTATAAATTACTGTGTTTTCTTTACTTTTGTCATTACGTTATTATCCATACATATTCGTCTATATCATTCATATTTTGACTCCGTGTCAGTTGGCTAAATCGTGGGTCAACAGTGGTTAATGGTTATTGGTGATTGAGTAACCTGGGTAACCATTAGTAACTGCTGAGAGTAACAAGGTTAGATGGAAAAATGGCAGAATTGTAAAATAGGAGAAACGACAAGAGTGCCCTTGAGGTTTAGTTAGGAAGGAATTCTAATGGAAGGGTGAAGTGGTCATTAGGCAAGGGTTAGATAAGGTTCAGCTGAGGGAAAAAGGAATCATGTTTTATACTTAGTCACAACAGCTCGACTCAGGGTTGATTGGTATGGTTGATTAATATGCTTGAATATGTGTTTGAATGCCTTGTGTGCCTGCTTAGTTTATATAGAGCATGATGAATGAGATAACATATGCATGATGCCAGGGCAAGGCCCGTTGTGTTATATGCTATTTGTATCTTATCTGGATTGTTGATTTTGGTTGGTTATTGGGAATGGGAGGTGGAATTGGATCTTGTTATCATGCCTGATGAGCGGTGTCACTGATTGCAGGCATATAGTTGTAATGCCTCGGTAATCATCTAGACTCCGTGGCAGCAGAACCGAGGATGACAATCAGGGTCAGGACCCTCCACCTGCCCCACAGAACTGGCAGCAGATATTGGCCGAAATGGAGGCTATATTACAGAGAACGGAGGAAGAACTTCGTCAGATGAGGCAGCAGGCCCCTTCACAGGTCACAGGGTTACCGATTCAGCAGAATGTAGCGCCAGTGCTAGTTCAGCCTGTGGTTGAGAACAGGTGGTAACCCTTGTACGAAAGATTCAGGAAGCAGCAACCTTCTACCTTTGAGGGTGGGTCAGACCAACTGCGGGCCGAGCAGTGGATGAACATGATTTCCTTAATCTTATACTTTATGAGGGTTGAAGGAAGTGAAAGGGTAGCATGTGCTAGCTACATGCTTAGGGAGGATGCCCGCGTCTGGTGGGATGTAGTAAGTCAGCAGACGAATGTAACAACCATGACTTGGGAAGAATTTAAGAGTATCTTTAATGAGAAATATTATAGCATAGCAGTTTGAGCTACGAAGGTTGATGAGTTTATCAACTTGACTCAGAACAGGTTGTCAGTTACTGAGTATGCCCTGAGATTCGACAGACTGGCGAAGTTTGTGCCAGACTTAGTGCCGATGGATGCGGCCAGGAGAGATAGATTCATACAGGGGTTGAATGTGATGATCGCCCGTGATGTGAATATTACGTTGAATCCAGAGACCACTACTTATGCTCAAGCTGTGGATAAGGCCCTTACTGCAGAGAGGGCTGAGGATCAGATATGGAAGGAAAGCGTTGTTAGGCGCAATGCCAGGAGGACGGTGCCTCCTTTTATTGGGTCTAGTCGGGGCAATGGCCCCAGCGAGCAGAAAAGAAGGGTTCCAGATTCATTTACTCCTCCTAGTTCTGATAGGAGGGTGTGGGGTTCTGTTGGTGGCCGTCAGGGCAGTGGTGACAACTGGAGGAGTTTTCCAGTGTGTCCTCGGTGCAGACGACGACATCAGGGTGAGTGCCGGATTAGGGCATGTTTTATCTGTGGGAGTGCCAACCATCTGAAGAAAGACTGCCCACAAGCTAAGAAAGAAGAGCCAAAGCAGCGAGATAGTCTCGCTCCCGCCAGTGTATTCGCTTTGACTCAAACTGAAGCGAAGGCTAGTCCCTCGGTTGTGACAGGTCAGATATCTAGCGCTGGTTCTTTGTATACTGCATTAATTGATTCAGGGGCTACCCACTCATTTGTATCTGCTAGGGTGATAGATCAGCTTTGTAGACCTAGTATTGTGTATGCTAGGAATTTTCAGACTTTGTTGCTAACAGGAGAACTAGTAGTCTCTAGGAGATGGGTTAGAGAATTACCAGTAGAGGTAGATGGTACAGAATTGTTCGTTGATTTGGTTGAATTGGACATGGATGACTTCGATATGATATTAGGGATGGATTGGTTAACGAGGTATGGAGCAACGATTGATTGTAAGCGGCGAATGGTGACTTTTGAACCAGAAGGCGAGGTACCTTTTGTGTTTATGGGGACGGTGAATGGACTGCGAGTGCCTATGATTTCGGCACTAAAGGCTAGAGACCTGATGCAGGAAGGTTGCATAGGATTCCTAGCAAGTGTCGTGGACACCTCTAGAGCAGCTCCAGTGGGATCGAATGAAACTAGGTTGGTCTGTGAGTTTCCAGACTTGTTTCCAGCAGACCTACCAGGATTGCCGCCACAATGGGAGATTGAATTCGTCATAGAGTTGGCACCGGGGGTGGAGCCAGTCTCCAGGGCACCCTATAGAATGGCTCCAGGGCACCCACGAATGGTGATTTCGGCACATTCTATAGGGTACCCTGGAGACTGGCTCCAGCGAAGTTAAAGGAATTAAAGATCCAGTTACAGGATTTGGGGTTTATCAGACCGAGTTTTTCGCCATGGGGTGCTCTAGTGCTATTTGTTAAGAAGAAAGATGGGTCTCTTAGGATGTGTATTGATTACAGGGAGTTGAATAAACTGACCATTAAGAATAAGTATCCACTGCCTAGGTTTGATGATTTATTTGATCAGCTACAGGGGAGTACGGTGTTTTCAAAGAACGATCTTCGGTCAGGCTATCATCAATTGAGAATTAAAGAGGAGGACATACCGAAGACATCTTTTCGGACAAGGTACGGGCATTATGAATTTCTGGTTATGTCCTTTGGATTAACCAATGCCCCAGCGGCTTTCATGGATATGATGAATAGAATTTTCAAGGACTATCTAGATAAGTTTGTGATTGTATTTATCGATGATATACTAGTATACTCCCGGTCAGAGACAGAGCATGAGCATCATCTGCGCTTGGTGTTACAGCGATTGAGGGAGCATAAGTTATATGCTAAGTTTAGCAAGTATGAGTTCTGATTACCGCAAGTTATATTTCTGGGCCATATCGTTAGTAAGGAGGGGATACTGGTTGACCCAAGTAAGATAGAGGCAATGAGAGATTGGCCTAGACCGAGCAGTGTTTCTGAGGTCAGAAGTTTTCTTGGGTTGGTAGGATATTACCGGCGATTTGTAGAGGGGTTCTCTAGAATTGCTACTCCATTGAAAGAGTTGACAAGAAAGAAGACCAAGTATGTGTGGACAAATCGGTGTGAGAATAGCTTCAAGGAGTTGAAGCGGCGATTGATTACTGCACCAGTGTTGAGCCTGTCGACAGACAATGAAACGTTTGTGGCTTATTGTGACGCTTCCAGACAGGGTTTGGGATGTGTGCTAATGCAAGCTAGGAAGGTAATAGTTTATACATCAAGGCAGTTAAAGGAGTACGAGCAGAGATATCCCACGCATGATCTAGAATTAGCTGCGGTGGTATTCTCACTTAAGGTTTGGAGGCATTATCTGTATGGTGAAAAGTGCGAGATATATACTGACCACAAGAGTTTAAAGTATTTCTTTACTCAGAAAGACTTGAATATGCGTCAAAGACGGTGGCTAGAATTGGTAAAGGATTGCGATTGTGACATCCTGTATCATCCTGGGAAGGCTAATGTGGTGGCTGATGCATTGAGCCGGAAGGGCCCAGGACAGGTGCTTAGTTTGAGGCAGATATCAGACAGATTAGCTGAGGAGATGACCAGAGCAGGTATAGAGTTAGTGGTTGGTAGGTTAGCCAACATAACTCTCCAGTCCACGCTCCTCGAAAGGATTAAGGAAGCACAGGGAAATGATCCCCAGTTAGTTGAACCTAGAGAGAGTGTCCTAGCTAGAACGACCAAGGACTTCTCTATCTCGGAGATAGGTTTATTGAAGTACAAGGGACGAATTTGTGTACCGATTGATTCAGATATTCGGCGAGAGATCCTGGATGAGTCTCATACCAATTCCTACTCTTTACACCCAGGTACTACGAAGATGTACCAAGACCTGAAAGTTTTGTACTGGTGGTCAGGCATGAACAGGGATGTGGTAGACTATGTGGCAAGGTGCCTAACTTATCAACATGTTATTACAGCCTCTAGGGATTCCCGAGTGGAAATGGGAAGATATTACCATGGACTTTGTGGTTGGATTACCAAAGACCGTGGGTCAGCATGATTCGATATGGGTGATTATGGACAGGTATACTAAGTCCGCCCACTTTCTACCTGTGAGAACAACTTATACTGTGGAGCAGTATGCTGAACTATATGTGAAGGAAATTGTCCGACTACATGGGACTCCGAGGTCGATAGTATCCTACAGAAACCCCACCTTCACCTCCAAGTTTTGGGAGAGCCTGTAGAAGGCAATGGGCACACAGCTACGGTTCAGTACCGCTTATCATCCTCAGACACATGGACAGTCTGAGAGGACGATTTAGATACTGGAGGACATGTTACCAGCCTGTGTGTTAGATTCTGGGGGATCTTGGAGCAAATATCTTCCATTGATTGAGTTCTCGTACAACAATAGCTATCAAGTGACTATCAGAGTGGCTCCGTATGAAATGCTGTATGGGAGAAAGTGCAGGTCACTGATACACTGGGATAAGACAGGTGAGAGAAGATATTTAGGTCCTGAGATGGTTCAGAGGAACAATGAGGCAATTGAGAAGATTAGGGCTCGTATGCTCGCCTCCCAGAGTCATCAGAAGAGTTACTCATATCTGAGACGCAGGAATGTGGAGTTTCAGCTCGGCGATCATGTGTTCCTCAGGGTTTCACCCTTGAGAGGAGTGAAACGGTTCGGTGTTCGAGGCAAGCTGAGTCCCTGGTTTGTTGGCCCCTTCGAGGTTCTAGAACGAGTTGGAGAGGTGGATTATAGGTTAGCAATGCCTCCAGCTCTATCAGGGGTTCATGACGTGTTTCATGTGTCCATGCTCCGGAAATATGTATCAGATACTACTCATGTGTTGAGCTATGAGAATTTGGAGTTGGATCAGGATTTGTCATACGAGGAGAAGCCTATTTAGATCCTTGATAGGAAGGATAAAGTCTTGCGGAGCAAGACCATCGCCTTGGTTAAAGTGTTGTGGAGGAACAGTAAGGTTGAAGAGGTGACGTGGGAGCTTGAGTCTGATATGCGGGAGCGGCATCCCGAGTTGTTCAGGTAATTTCGAGGACGAAATTCTTGTAAAGAGGGGATAATTGTAACACCCCAAGTTGCTAATAAGGTTTAGGACCTTGATTAGCGTGCCTTGTTAGGCTAAGTTTAGCCTACTTTTTAAGTGTCTTGATCATTGTCTTTTTAATGGTTTATGTGTTTTTGGAGCAGATTTATGCTTGTTTTGCTTGATTTCAGGTTTAAGCATATGTTTTGGGCATTTGGAGTGGATTGTGGAGAAAATATGCTAAACTGAAGGGTTATTCAAGTTTTGCTGAAATTGTATTAGGGCCGCGGCGCAAGAATTAGCGCCGCGGCGCTAGTGCAAGTTAGAGCCGCGGCGAGCCCTTTTCCAGAAACTCAAGATTTCGCAATTTCCGAGTAGGGCCGCGACGCAGGAATTGGCGCCGCGGCGCTGACGTCCGTACGCCTCAGAATTTTAAGGGCAATTTCGTCATTTTGGGAAAGATATAGAATGAGGTCTTCATTTTGAAAAGGGGATCGCGATTTTTGACAGAGAAACGGACAAAAAGAGAAAAAAAGACAAGAGAAGACGGATTTTGGGACAAGCGTGGGCGATCTCCGACAACTCCCCATCTAGTTTCATCCTCTTTTTCTTTGATTTTTCCTATGTTATTGTTTAGTTTGATTATGGATTTGAATTTTGAGATGATGAACTAAACTCTTATTAGGGATTTGATGGATATTGACTGAAATCATCCCATGGTTAATGCTATTTGATTATTTCTTCTTGCTTGTTTATGAAATTTGTTCATCTTTGTGCTTAATGTATGTTTGAGATTGATCACCTTGAGCATGATTCATGATCCTAATGTGAAATCTGAAAAGTGAATATTAGGAATGCTCTAAATGAATGAACATAGGTTTTGATGCGAAACGAAAGTATTCGCATAGCTTATGTGACTTATAGATTATTACTTAAAGCGAATTGATTGTTGTGCTATCTCAGAAATGCAATAGTTGACAATGCAATTTAGAACCTAAATGATCTGAAAAGAGTTTAGGTAATTTTATAATCTGTCATTTCATTGAAAGAAGAAGAATAGTCAACTAGCGTTAACAATTGGGTTATCGAAGCAATTGAAATCATATCCCTATCTTCACATCCATTGTTAAACCCTTAATTTCTTATTTGTTGATTTTGCTTGTTTTGTTTTCTGCATTATTATTTAAACACCAAATTTTGTTGTTGCCAAATAGAAATATAGATCCAATTTTGTTAGTACTTAGCTACAATTCCCTTGGGTTCGACCTCACCTATGTGAGTACTACTTGTATGATACGTGCACTTGCGTGTATTAAAATATAAGCAACATGCCTGGAGGGCAATAAGTGAACTAACATGACAATATATGAATTTAAATGAGTATGTGATTAGAATGCGTGTTTAGGTGGTATAAATATGCATGTTGACCCTGTTTGCATGATAGGGGTAAATTGGTAATTTTAGCCCGCTGAGGGCATAAATGTGATAATTGTATTATGTGATTTGTACCACGTGAGTGTGGTGATATTAATGTGATGCACGTGCCGAGACGGTCCTAGAGAGCTAGTTAACTTAAAAGTCATAACGGGATTTTATACCTGGCTCGAGAGGAGCCTAGGGGTACTTTGGGGAATTTCGTAAGTTGAGTTGAGAATTAGTGGTTAATGGTTATTGGTGATTGAGTAACCTGGGTAACCATTAGTAACTGCTAAGAGTAACAAGGTTAGATGGAAAAATGGTAGAATTGTAAAATAGGAGAAAGGACAAGAGTGCCCTTGAGGTTTAGTTAGGAAGGAATTCTAATGGAAGGGTGAAGTGGCCATTAGGCAAGGGTTAGATAAGGTTCAGCTGAGGGAAAAAGGAATCATGTTTTATACTTAGTCATAATTGGGTTTATGCTGGAATTTGAGGAAAAAGCTAGAAGAAAAAGGGAAGAAGAGGAAAGCTGAATTTGGGAACCTAGGAGGAAATTCAAGAGGGTTGAAGGCAACCAAAATCAACAGTTAAGCTAGGATTGTTCAAAGGTAAGGGTTATGCTCTGTTTTTGCTTGAGTTTAAGGTTGATTTTCAGAGATTGAGTGTGGAAATTTAAAGATAGGATGGCTGGTTTTATTTGAAAATTCAGTTTGGGTAATCAAAAGGAAGGTGGCTTGCAGCTGGAGTTTAGGAGAATTCAAGCTGAGTTTTGATTGAGGTATGAATCTTTAACATGTTTAAACTTTGTATCTGGTGTGGTTTAAAGATTTTAGAAGCTATGGGTTAAGTTTCTGAAATATTGAAACTCAAGAATGGATTTTGAGTGTGATTGTGTAATTGAGCTGGTCTTTTATGTTTATAGGTTGCTAAAGGGTTCATTTGGGGTTTTAAATTGATTTTGGGGCTTAGGTACTTGTTTGGGTTGAATTGGAGTTGTTTTGGCTCGGGAAAAATGCAGGGGAAAACCCAAAAATCTGGGTTCGCGTAGGGGCGTCGCGGCCCTGTTCTTTGGTGCCGCGGCGCAGGCTTGCATCAGGATTAGAAAAAGTTTCTGGGCGCCTAGGCCCTTGATGGGAGTGCCGCGGCCCTAGGCTATTTTTGACAGCCAAATATTGCATTTTTAGGGCTTTTTCCCGGGGGCTCAGGGGATGGTTCCAATACATTGTTTTAGGGAATTAGAGGTCCCAAGAGTACGGGATTGGTCCCGGGAAGTGGTTTTGGGATTGGTTAGTATTAAAAGTGTTTTATATGTGTTGTGACTAGGATTTTGGAGAGGCTCGTGATAGAGGACCGTGCTTGTGACCTTGGTGCATCGGAAAGCTCGGGATACAGGTAAGAAAACTGTAACACCCATAGAGCAGGGCATGGGCCCATAGTGTTGTTGCAGGGCACGACCCTAGATTGTATTATTGCTAGGATATAGCTTTAAATGAATTATTATATGTTTGATTGTTGTTTGAGAATGCTATATGTGGTTAAAGCAGAATGAACAGCAAAGGAGCCGGGAACGGCAAAGGGCCGAGAACGGCAGTGGGGCCAGGAATATCACTTAGCACATGGGGTGCTTGTGGTTAGGGCATGACCCCAATGGATACATGGGATATCCTTATGGTGTAGACCGAGATCCTAGGCTTTGGTAACGCTTCTGGGACGGCATGGCCGTATATGTGTTTAAATCTTATGGGCTGTCTGATTAACTATGAATTATCTGCTATAGTGATTGTATGATATGCATATGTTATGTGTTGTATGAATTTTCTTGCTGGGCTTCGGCTCACGGGTGCTTTGTGTTGCAGGTAAAGGCAAGGAGAAAGTCAACCAACCATGAGTATGGAGAGCGTGGGGGCGGTGCGTACATGTCTGGCCTGCCCGACTGCTTTGGTTGGGGGCATTTTGAGAAATGGTTGTATTAAACTATGTTTTTGATAATTAGTCATCTGTAAACCTATTTTGAATTGTAAATATTTTACAAACCTCGTTTTGGGATCCCGAATTTTGAACTCTTGAATTTTAATGAAATTGAGTACTTTTAAAGATTACAACCTTGACTTCCTGTTTAATCACACTTTTGTTCTAAAAACCTCGCTTAGCTAGTTAATTGCACTTTATACTGAAATTAAAAACTGAACTGAACAAGAAAATTGCAAGAAATATATGGAGTGCAAAATGAACTTGAATTATTGAATTCCCCTATATTAATCATCCTAAACAAATTGCAGACAGATTGCAGCAGCAATATTCTAGCAAAACTCCCAGGTTAACAAGAATTCATTAAAACACTCATAAAACTTTCCAAAATTTTATGACATTAATTCTTCTACCTAATTAAACATATTCCTATGCAAAATTAGTTTTAAGAATGCAATTCAAAATTTAATTCTCAAAAGTTACACAAGGAAAATAACACATCCCTATGTTACTTACTAACATAACCTAACCTAGATTATGACTTGTGTCATCCAAGTTCTTCCCATTACATTTAATCTTTCCAGCATTAAATATACTTAAATAACTTGCCATTGTTGGCCAAACAATAACAAGAAATTAATATAAGCACACTTGAATGAACAAGGGAGATTTTACTAAAATAAAGTGCAAGAAATTGATAGACTATAACATAAGGTTCATCAAAAATTCAAGCCACCTAAAAATTAGTTCATGGTTGATTTCATAAACATTAATCCACAATCAAAACAGCCCATAATATTCAGATTCAGCAATCACTAAGAAAATGTAAAAGTGGAGTTTAGAAATAGAAAGAAGAACAAATCCAAAGTGATGCTTGAGCTAGCTTCTTCCTTCTCCTTCTTCTTGCTGATTTTTGGTTCTCTTTCTTTTCTTTTTTTGGTTTTTCTTTCCCAAAATGGATGCTGCCTTCATATTACAGCTGATGCCTCCTTTTGTGTATTCTAGGTTTTCTCCTATTTTTTCCAAAAGAACCATATTGCCCCCTTTTCTCCAAAAAATGAATTCCACCTTTCTCTTTTGTCCTTTTCTCCAATATGTTGACTAATTGTTTCTGCCCTTCCAGCTTACCCATTGACTGCCATGTGCTCCATGTGCCCAAAAGCTGCCTGATCAAAATGCTTCAGCAAAATTTGTTTTCCTGCAGAAAACCTGATAATTCTTCCATCAACAACAAAATTAAATAAAAATAGTTTCACATGTTAGTTCACTCCTTGTGCGAATATTTATCCATGAAACTATTACCTTTAACCCAATAGCTATTAAATACTACAAAAATAATTAAACTTAATTAAGATAATAAAAACACCAAAGTTAGCTAAAAAAGCTAAAAATAAACTAACATCACCCATGATTTTTTTCACAATTATAAGTTTAAAAGCACATGAAATAACTCTTTATTCAAGAGTTATCATGTCCCGATACTAACATACAATACAATAGTCGTTTCATGTTGCAGCCACACAATATAAGTTGACTTACTTGGAGTCCTTAGCACTCAGTAGGATTTCACCCTCCAATGTTCAGTCCAGTAACACTAGCCAATATTGTAGTTATCCATACAATATACTCGGATTAATTCTGACACTCATAATTCATTATTATTATTTTGGGCAGTTTAGTCATTTTAAGAAAAATCATTTGTAAGGATTAATGATCCTTATTTGGTTTTAAACCCATTAAGGAAATTCATACAAAAACATTTGAGACTAAACACTAAGTCTCGAAGAGACCTATCCTAGGGTCTCGATACCTAGGCTCGGGTATAACAATAGGATTTTCCCACAATCCGCTAAAAATCTTATTCTTTAAATGCATCGCTATTAACCCGTACTTTAAACAAGACGGTTAAATATATGGACGATTTTAGCCGGTATTATATCCAAAAAATACTAATTAAATTCCTTAATTATTTTTAAAGAAAATAAACTCTTAATTTTCCTTTTATTTTTCTTAAGGTTTTAATCTCTAAAAATCGTTTTAAGAAAATGACCTAATTTGTCTTAATTAGGAAAACCGTTAAAAATTTCCCATCTTGACTAGTTAATCTTTCTGAAGTCAATTAATCAAGTTTACTTACTAGAAAAATAATTCACTCAATTATTTTCTCAAAATATAAGGTTTTAAACCCTCTTTTAATTTATTAACTTATTAATAAATTAATTCTTTTATTTTTAAAAAGAATAAAAAAAATCTTTAATGAAAATAATTCACACTAAACTCAAAGTGGTATTTTAGGTCAAAATATATTTTCAAGACATACCAAGTTTTTATCTTGCAATAAGCAAACTTTCACTTTTTACCTTAATTTCCAAAAATCTCATTTTTACACTAAGTGTGAAAACCTTATTTTTTACATTTTTAACTACATACTTTGTTAGGTCATAACTTGAAATTTACTTACCCAATTGTTATCAAAATTTCTCCATTCCATTTTTGGTATGTCATTTAGGTCTTTGTAAAATCTTAGATCAAAAGGAGCATTTTTTATTGGTGAAATTATTTTCCAACAATGAGGTAAAAATGAGATTATTTTCAAGTCCTTATTTTTTTCCAAACTTTGACACATAATAACTTTCAAACCGTTCAATATTTTCTTACCAAATTTTACAGTGGAATACTAGGTTATGCCAATAATATGTCCACCAAAATTTAGAAAAAACTGGGTTCATTTGCCTTATAAAGTGGCTGTCCAAACTTGGTCCCAAAATTTAGAATACGAAAAAACAGTTTTTTACCTAAACTTTGAAATAGCATAACTCACTCATTTTTAAACATCTTTGAGTGTTTCAAAAGATCCATTTTATGTACTCAATCTCAAAAAAATCACAGTACAATTAAGTTTTGCAAAATCAAATACAGTGGATGCTTGACCCCTTGGAAGTCACAGCTCAAAACATGTATTTTGTTTTAGGGTTTCCTACAAAACCCTTGGAGGTTTTGGTCCCTATTTTCAAAAATCAACATACAAGCATCATTAAAAATATAAAAAAAAAAATGACCATAACCTTATTACATCACCAATAAGAAACTTTAAGTATTAACTATATAAAATAATGCTTAAAACTAAAAACCATACAATAACAACCATAAAAGTAAACTTTTTACCTCTTGTTGTTCTTACTTAAGGTTTGGATCTTCCTATTAGCTTTGGCTTCTTCAAAACCCTTTCAAAATCTTAACCAACTCCCCCAACAATATATATAATCAACTATTGAAAAATTTATGTTTAAAACTTTACAAGAGTCTAGTTTTTTTAAACTTTACCTTAGGGAAACCCTTTCTAGACCAAGGCTTAGCTTCCAAGCCTTCTTAGTGTTCTTGAGGTTGAAGATGGAGAGAAAACTTGATAGAGAGTTTTCAAATAAGATGAGAGTGATTGTGAGAGAGAGAGGGTCGGATTTGGGGAGGGGGGGGGGGGGGGGGGGGGGGGGTTAGGAGGGGTTAGACTACTCTAAAATATCCTAAAACACTTGAGTATTTTTACTGCCCACTTGCCCTTATCCCTAATATTTAAAATGGGATTTAAAACTTAATTAATTTTGTTCACACCATTTAAAGCCCTACATGACTGGCTATCTCTTCCAATATATGCATTTATATTATTATTATTTTTATAAGGCTATTTAGGATTTTTACCCCCCGAACTATTACATATGCATATCGTGCCCCCCGAATTTTTCAGGCAGTTAAAAAATCCCCCCGATCTATTAACAGTCATGTAAATTAGGATTTCTGTCCAATTCCGTTCATTTTTTGTAACGGGAGGATGATGTGACCTTTTTTTTACATGTGGGATGACACGTGGGACTCTAAAGTGTACAAAAATAATTAAATAATTAATTAACAATCCCTCTCTACATATAAATTTATATATATATATATATTTGGAAGCAAGTACTTCCTTCCATTGCCGTCGTGAGCATTGCCAACGTGTCATCCAAAATTATGTAAAAAAAAAGGCCACATCATCCTCCTGTTACAAAAAATGAACGGAATTGGACGGAAGTCCTAATTTACATGACTGTGAATAGATCGGGGTGATTTTTTAACTGCCTAAAAAATTTGGGGGGCACGATATGCATATGTAATAGTTCAGGGGGTAAAAAAACCTAAATAGCCTTTTTATAAAGGTGAATCAATATTTCCTAAGTCGAAAAATCCAACTTGACTTTCTATAACCTTCTTCACTCTTCTTAAGTTTTAAAAACAAAACTTAACACGTAATAATTTAATTAAATGTCTCTCACATTTAATTTAATTAATCACACAATAAAATTTCACCTAAATTCATGGAATAAAATCCCCCATTTCGGTAAAATTAAGCATTTAACATAAAATGCCCTAAAATTTTCATTTTCTCTTAGGTTTATTATTTTTTGACCATACTTTAATTTTAATGAATGTATTTTATGCCCAAAATATATTTTCCATAGTTTTTCATTTTATTTTATGAGATTTTTACCTGATCAGGGTTTTCGTGTCTGTCCAAGACCGAAAGTCTTATCTTGACTTTTAAATCACAAAATTCATAATTTGGCTAGCAATAACTCATGGAAATAAATTCCAAAAAAATATAATATTATTTAAAATAATATTCTTAACTCGGGGAAAAAATCCTGACCCGAGTCGTTTAAAGGTACCCGAAACGCAGGACGTAACAATACCTACAATTCATTGAGGTTTCGTCCTCGAAACTTAAAACAAATGAAGATACAACTCCCTCATCTTGTCTTCTGTTTCCCAGGTTGCCTCTTCAATGCCATAGTTACACCATTGTACCTTTACCAACTGCACCGTCTTGTTCCTCAACGCTTTTTCCTTTCTGTCTAGAATCATCATTGGCTTCTCCTCATAGACGAGTTCATGATCAATGCTCAGCTGTTCATAGCTGAGTACATGTGAGGGATCGCGCATGTATTTTCTCAACAAGGATACATGAAACACATCATGCACCTTACACAAGGCGGGCGGAAGAGCTAAACGATAAGCTACTTCCCCGATCCTTTCTATGATTACGAAAGGTCCAACGAACCTTGGACTAAGCTTTCCTTTCTTCCCAAACCGCATAGCCCCTCGTAGTAGAGCTACCTTAAGCAGCACATTATCGCCAACCTCAAACACCAGGGGTCTCCTGCGTCAGTTGGCATATTTGCGTTGTCGATCAACCGAAGTTTGCAAGTGTTGCCTTATTTATCAGATGTCCTCAGTAATCTGATCAACCTCATCCGATCCAAGAAACTTTCTTTCACTAGTCTTGTGCCAATGAATCGGTGATTGGCATTTCCTTCCATACAAAGCCTCATACGGAGCCATCTTGATGGAATATTATTGTAAGCGAACTCTATCAATGGAAGCTTATCATTCCATGACCCTTGAAAATCATGCATGCAAGCTCTTAGCATATCTTCTAGGGTCTGAATTGTTCCTTCACTTTGACCGTCTGTTTGTGGGTGGAAAGAAGTGCTGAACTTCAGTTTAGTACCCAACCTCGTTTGGATTCTATTCCAGAATGTCGAGGTAAAATGTCTGTCGCGATATGATACGATGGAGTTGGGTACACCATGCAGTCTCATTATTTCTGCAATGTAAATATCTGCTAACTTATGTGCCCCATAAGTTACCTTGATCGACAAGAAATGAGCAGCTTAGTCAGCCTATCTACGATAACCCGAATGGCATCGTGCCCCTTGGGAGTGGTTGGTAGACTTGTGACAAAGTCCATAGTGACCATCTCCCACTTCCATTCTAGAATTTCTAAGGGCTGTAACAATCCGGCTGGTCGTTGATGCTCGGCCTTTGTTTGCTGACAAGTCAAGCAGTGTGCCACATATTTTGCCGTCTCTTTTTTCATCCCAGGCCACCAAAAGTACTTCTTCAAGTCTCGGTACATTTTTGTGATACCCGGATGCATGACATAAGGAGCATTATATCCCTCGAAAAAGATCTGCTTCTTGATCTCGTCATCGTCTGGAACACATATTCTGCCCTTGAACCCCAATACTCCATCTTCGGAGATATGGAATCCTGGTCGCCCCTCGTTCCTCACTTCGTACATCAATCCTTGAACCCAAGGATCGACTAACTGCCCGCATTTTATAGCTTCCATAATGGTAGGCTCGATAGAGAGGTTAGCCAATTGACCAACTACTATCTCTAAATCCAAGGTAGCAAGGTCGGCTCGTAACTGCGGTGAAACCTCTTTCACTGTCATCACGTGAGCATTTGGTTGTCGACTCAATGCATCTGCCATCGACGCTGTCTCATATTCAATTCCTTATGAGTGAAGAAATACTTCAGGCTTTTGAGATCAGTGTAGATGTCACAGTGTATCCCGTACAGGTAGTGCCTCCATATTTTAAGTGCAAAAACCACTACTGCCAGCTCCAGGTCATGAGTGGGATAGTTCTTCTTGTAATTTTTTAGCTATCGAGAAGCATAAGAAATTAATTTTCTGTGATACATCAGCAGTGCTCCCAACCCTCGGCCTGAGGCATCGTTATAAATAGTATATCCCTCTGTGCCATTAGGGATTGTCAGCACTGGGGCAGTCGTCAATCTTGTTTTCAGCACCTGAAAACTCTTCTCACACTTATCAGTCCATTCATATTTGATGTTTTTGTGGGTGAGGGCTCATTGGTTCAGCTATTTTGGAAAATCCTTCCACAAATCGTCGGTAATATCCCTCTAACCTAAGAAACTTCTAACCTCATGAGCATTTTTTGGAGGTTTCCACTGCTTAATAGCTTCTATTTTGGCGAGATCTACTGAAACTTCATCTCCCGACACTATGTGCCCCAGAAAAATTACTTTCTCTAGCCAGAATTCGCACTTCGAAAACTTAGTGTAAAGCTTTTTGTCTAGCAGACACTGGAGGACCAGTTCTAGATGTGTTGCATGCTCTTCCTGGCTTTTTGAGTATATTAGAATATCGTCAATGAACACGACGACAAACTTATCCAAATACTCGTGAAATACGTGATTCGTGAGATCCATGAATGCCGCAGGCGCATTGGTTAGTCCAAATGACATCACTAAGAACTCGTAGTGACCATAGCTCATTCTGAAGGACGTCTTTGGTATGTCCGTCTCCTTAACCTTGAGCTGATGATAGCCCGATCACAGGTTTATTTTGGAAAATATTGACGCTCCTACTAGTTGATCAAAAAGATCGTCAATCCTCACTAATGGATATCGGTTATTGATCGTCACTTTTTTTAGCTCTCGATAGTCAATGCACATTCTCATCGAGCCGTCTTTCTTCTTCATGAATAAGATCGAGGCTCCCCACGAAGAATGGCTTGGCCTTATGAACTTCTTGTCTAGTAACTCTTGCAGTTGCAACTGCAACTCCTTGAGTTCAGCTGGCGCCATTCTGAAAGGAGTCTTTGAGATCGACGCGGTTCCCGAAATTAACTCAATCTCAAACACGATCTCTCGGTCTGGTGGAATCCCTGGGAGATCTTCAGGAAATACGTCGAGAAACTTGCACACAACTGGTCCATCAGATGGTTGTTGAATCGTCTCTTTATCCTTATCCAATATGTTTGTCAGAAAACCGATGCATCCATCACTCAACATTTTTCTCGCCTTCATCGCAGAAATTAGGGGACACTTCTTTTCTCTTGACGTATCCTTGAACTCGAATGGTTCTTCTCTTGCTGGGGAGAATACCACTTTTCTGCGCTTGCAATTAATAACGAATCCATAACTGGTTAACCAATCCATCCCAAATATGACGTCGTATTCATGTAGGTCCAAGACCAACAGATCCACAGTCAGCTCACGACCTTCAACCCAAATTGGTACGGCTCTAACCCATGTCTACACCAGCATATCCTCTCCCGAGGGCAAGGATACCCCACAAATAACATGCATAGGCTCAGGACTTCTATTTAGTTTTTCCACAAAGGATGCAAATACAAAAGAATGCGATGCACCAGTATCCATTAATACATATGCCGAGGTTTAGGCGATAGAGATCTGACCTGACACCATATCAGATGGTCCAGCTCCTTTGTCTCTTTGCGTAAGCGCATAAACTCAAGGCGGAGCTCCAATTTGTTTCGGTTGGTCATTTCCATTGCCCTTGGCTAGCATTCGACAATCTTTAGCAAAGTGCCCTGGCTTTCCACAGTTAAAACATACCCTACACTCACCCTGATGGCGTCGATTACACTTGTTGCACAGTGGCCATTGTTCAAACTCACGTCTTCACTATTTTTTGGGACTAGCCATTGCCTGATTGGGAGGTCCCCCTTTTCTTTTGTTATTTCCCCCAAAAATCGGTCTTGTGCCTCTTGGATTGTTTGTTCTCCTTGAGTTCTGGCCGAGCCTCAGGTTGAACTTTCCCCTTGGGCCATTCTGATTAGCCTGAAATTGTCCGGGGTTGTTGGGAGTGTACCTCCTGCCTTCATTCTTCTGTGGTTCTGGCTTGTCTGACACGGCCCAAGACTCTTGGCGAAGAGCCCGTTCCACAGCTTCGACATACGTCTCTGGGCCAGTTCTACCAGTGCCTACACACCTGGCATTGTCTCTACGTAAGCCCTCTTTAAACTCCAGGTCTTATTCTCTTCAGTGTTCACCTGGTTCTTCGCAAACCTAGACAGCTGGTCAAAATTTCAAACATAGTCCTGCACACTCGACGTTCCCTGCTTTAGATTAGTGAACTCATTCACTTTGTGCTCGATCACTGCCTTACTAAAGTACTTGCCATTAAAAAAGGTCAAGAACTCTAGCAATGCCATCTTGGAAATGTTATGCCCTTTCTTGGATGTGTCCCCCCAGATGCAGGCATCTTTTCTCAACATATAGGACGCACAAACTACCTTCTCTCTCTCGATAGTTCCAATGAAGTCGAAGATTCTTTCCAAAATACTGATCCATTCCTCTGCCATTGATGGGTCACTACTCCCCTCGAATATAGGTGGATTTTGGTTGCCAAACCTTTCTGATATAGGTTTTCCTCAGGCAGCTCTTGGTGATTCTACTGGCAGTACATGCTGCTCAATGATAACCTGCGAGCCAAGGTTGTGTTCTTCATTGTTTTTAGGTGGTACTTCGTTGTTCTGTGCATTATTGGGTGGCATGGGGAGTCATCCCAAATGGGTGTTAAACTTTTCTGCTTTGAGGGCATCAACATCTTCCTGTCTCATTTGCCCTCTTTCTATTTGGGCTCCCTGCGTCTCCACTAGCCTTTGTAGATTATTTATTTGCTCGGCTATCTCGTGAACTCTAGCAGCTTAGTTTGGAGCTCTAGCGACAGACGCATTCTAAGCTCTATCAGCAGGCGCGGCCTGGCCTCAGCCAGCAACACCCCTTCCTCTTTGAGCTCTTGCCCTTGCCCTCGCCATTTGTTTGATTTCAAATCAACAGCTCCTAAGCACATAGGGACAAGAAGTTAATATCGACGCATATTACCTTTTCCCTTTCGGTAGCCGCCACAAAGACAAAGATCCTCTATCTGAGTTGCTAGATTTGGTTCTGGCTGTACTCTTTGTCCTCGGCCTCGACCCTTCCTCTACCTCGGCCACGACCTGTATCTTGGTCAATGGCTGCTCTCTCGACTGGGTCTGGTTGATTAACAACTCGACCTCCCCTGACTTGAGTGTTGGGCACCATCGAAGGTCTTTATACCACAATGTATAGTAGGGAAGAATACTAACCTAGCAATAAAAATGATCATGACAGATCATGTTAGGAAAATATAAATTTTCCTCAATGGAAATAGTAAGAAATTACAACTCTATGCAATATATTACAAATAATAATGATTGATTAAAAGGAGTTACAACTCTATAACTGAAAATTACAAATAAACAAAGAAAATGAAGAAGAAGAGAATAGTAAAATACAACTCTAAGCAAAAGGTTACAAATAAAGTAAAGTGTTTGAAACAAAAGAAAAGAAAAGACTACAACTCTTGAACAAGAAATACAAGTAAAAAGAACAAGAGAATAAGAAGAAAACAATACAATAGAAAGGAGAACAGAAATACAAGAAAACTCTCACTTACACAACCTAAGTGAAGAGGGTTGGGGATCACCAACTTGAACAAGGTTTAAAACCTTTGTCCAAAAGCTTATTTCCCCCTAACTCAAGCACTAAGGGATCTCTCTCAGATATTGGAAAAGCTTTCTGGAATTATCAAGCCTCAAGGTGTTTCTAGCCAAGTGCTCTAATGGATAGAAATGTTGTGTCTTACAAGTGAGTTATAGGCTCCTATTTATAGAGTTTAGAGACACCCTTTGAATTTCAAATTCCACCAACCCCCATGGTTGTTACCAATGTTTAATTGGATTAATATGGAATTAAAAATGAGATTTGGGAGTTATTTGGGTTTTTTGAGCCGTTCAACAAAGATTGAAAAAATAGTCAATTTTTGGCCTGTGGCCGTAGCCAGAGACATTAGTGGCCATGGCCACTAGCCTCTGTCCCACAGGCCGCGGCCACCGACCATTTTTAGCACTAAAAAATGTGCTATTTTTCCAAATGATTCCAAACCCTCCCAAATGATTTTGTAACTCCCCAAACACATTATTGGCATTAAAATCATATCTCTAACAGCCATATCACATATGGCTTTATGAAATTCATCTCAATATTGTGTAACAACAATTTTACACAATAAAGGGTAATATTTGGAAGTTACAAATTTGTAACACCAAATATGTTACATTATTTGGATATATCTCATATATCTAAATATTGTAACTCTCTATTATATGTTACAATATGTGACACACTTTGTCACATTTATTTAATCTAAAACATTATATTATAAAATAATATAACATTCCCCCACTAGATTAAATAGTTATCTATTGTAACACTTATTTAATCAATCATTATATTTTGAAATATAACATATCCCCCACTTGATTAAATAAGAACTCTCTCTTATAGGATTCATTGCATTAGTGCATAAAGCAAAGTGTTTTTCAACTTGAACTTTACTATAGTGTAATTATCACAAAATTTGTCGAAAATTAGGTTGCACTAGGCATTGAACCATCTTTTCATGATAACAAATCGGTGATAACACACACACCTTTGCGATGTTCACTTGAGACCTCTATGTCTCGCTTTGCACCGTTAATGGCCATGTGCACTTTCCATTCATGGACGTTCTTGAGAATACTCCCAATTCTCATGAGAGGCAGCACCACCCCTAGGTCCATATAGGTAGAATTCTTACAGTATTTCGTTACCAAAAATACTTGTCTTTACAAGACTGAATTCTATTAAAAAACCTTTCGGTTTTAACCCTCCACTTGGTAACACACAAGTACTCAATATCTCAGATGGGACTTGTTTTGAGTACAACTAATATTCACTTGATTGACTTGTTGTTACCTATTGAACCTAACACTAGTTGAATAACTAGTGTTAAGATAGGTTACCATCAATCGTGAATCTCTTTAGGGAGTTTAAGTCCCATCCCTCGAGATGATGCAGCCACTAAATCCCTCGTTAGTGGCTTAGTGAAAGGATCCGCCAGATTTTCACTTGTTCTCAGATAGGATATTGAGATGACTCCTCTTTGAATCAATTCTCTTACATATCCATGTCTTAGACTAATGTGTCTAGACTTCCCATTATGCACTCCGTTGTATGCTCTAGCCAATGTCGCTTGGCTATCACAATGTATCGATATAGTAGATACATTCTCTTTGATTAGGGGAATCTCTATCAACAGATCCCTTAACCATTTGGCCTCTTTGCCAGTAGCAGCTAGAGCTATGAACTCTGCTTCCATAGTGGAATGAGATATACAGGTTTGTTTCTTGGAACCCCAAGAAATTGCACCTCCACCAAGTGTAAATACCCAACCAGTTGTCGACAAGTTGTCCCCAAGATTGGATATCCAACTTGCATCTGTATATCCTTCTAATATCGAAGGAAATTTGGAGTAGTGAAGGCTTAGTCCTTTGGTTTTCCTGAGATAACCTAGGACTCTTCCAATTGCCTTCCAGTTATCCACACTTGGATTACTTGTAAACCTACTAGGTTTACTTACCGCAAATGCTATATCAGGTCTAGTACACTGGGCAGCGTACATTAGACTCCCTATAGCACTAGCGTACTCCAATTGAGCCACCGTTCTTACTTCATTCTTCTCTAGTTTTACACTATGATCGAATGGAGTATTGGTATCTTTAACCTTGAGATGGTTAAATTTTTTCAATACTTTCTCAACATAATGGGCTTGCCCTAACGCAAAACCCCCCACTATGTTTCTTTACTTTGATACTGAGTATGGTATCAACTTCTCCAAGATCTTTCATCTTGAAGGTTGATGATAGAAACCTCTTCATTTCTTCTATCCCTTTCATGCTATTACTTAGAATAAGCATGTCATCCATGTATAATCAAACAATGATCACATATCCCTTACAAGTTTTGGAATACAAACACTTGTCTCCATTGTTATGTCTAAACCCATTAGACATGATGGCTTGATCAAATTTCTCATGCCATTGCTTAGGAGCTTGTTTCAATCCATATAAGGATTTTACAAGTTTACAAACTTTATGTTCATATTTTGGTAGGACAAACCCTTCGGGTTGTTCCATATAGACCTCCTCATTGAGGTCACCATTAAGGAATGTCGTTTTGACATCCATTTGATAAACATACAAGTTGTGTATAAAAGCTAAAGCGAACAAAATTCTTATAGAAGTTGTTCTTGCAACAAGCGCATAAGTATCAAAATAATCGATACCTTCTTCTTGCCTATACCCTTTTGCTACTAATCTAACTTTAAAGGTTTGGAAAGTGCCGTCAGTGTGGTATTTTCCCCTAAATACCCACTTACACCCAATTGGCTTAGACCCTGGTGGGAGGTCTACCGATTCCCAAGTGTTATTGGAAAGAATGGAATCCATCTCATCATTGATGGCTTCTTTCCAAAATGCATTATCTCTCGATTGCATAGCTTCTCTATAAGTCTTAGGATCATCCTCAACGAGAAGTACAATAGGAATTTTCCTAATGACTTCCTCTCTATTTCCTTCTACCATGTAGAATGAAATTCGTTGAGAATCTATCTCATCCACTACTAGACTTTTACGATTTTTAAGCCTTTGACTTCTTCTAGGTTCAAAGGGTTGCTTTACATCCTTTTGAGAATTCTCCTCTTGAGAATCAACTTTGGATGTAGAAGCTTGAGAATTGTTCTCATATAACAAATTCTCCTTTAGAGGTGTTGAAGCTTGAGAATTGTTGTCACATAACATATTCTCAAAGAATTCAACTTCTCTAGATTCAATCACAATATTATACTCTAAGTCTAATAGCCTATAAGCTTTACTGTTGTTGGCATAACCAACAAAAGCACACTTTATGGCTCTTGAACCTAACTTTGTTCTATTAGGTTCGTTTTTCTTGCAATATGCAAGACACCCCCACACTTTGAAGTACCCTATGTTGGGTTTTCTTCCTTTCCATAACTCATATGGAGATATCTCATTTTTCTTCATCAGTATTCGATTAAGAATGTGACAAGCGGTTAAAAGCGCTTCACCCCATAAGTTGAAGTTCAACTTAGAAAACACCAACATAGAATTTATCATCTCTAGATAAGTCCTATTTTTCCTTTCAGCAATACCATTGTGTTGTGGTGTATAAGGTGCAATGCACTCATGAATTATATCATTTTCTTCACAAAATGTATTGAATTAATTAGAGAAGTACTCTCCTCCTCTATCACTTCTTAGCACCTTAATCTTTTTATTTAGTTGATTTTCAACTTCTAATTTTTACAATTTAAAAGCATCAAAAGTTTCATCTTTATGCATTAAAAGGAACACATAGGTATATCTACTAAAATCATCTATAAAAGTAAGAAAATACCTTTTACCACCTCTAGTTAAAACACCATTTAATTCACAAAAATCACTATGGATTAAATCTAGTAAATTAGATGATCTTTCTACACTAGGAAATGGTTTCTTAATCATTTTCGTCTTAACACATGTTTCACATTTACCGTAGTTTTTAATATTGCATGCAATCATACCACATTTTACTACTCTTTTCATGGTTGAAAAACCTATATGCGATAGTCTAAGATGCCACAAAAATAAAGAATCATACTCAATAATATAGGCAGAATTAACATTTTTATTGATAACATTGAAAGCTACATCATTGGTGCACAATTTAACCATTCCCTCACAAGAGTACCATTTTCCCAAGAATACATTTGATTTGGTAAGTATAAGTTTACCGGACTCAAAAACGGCTTTAATGTCGGGCTTGCCAAGAAAATCATCACTTACCAAGTTTCTACTCATTTCAGGAACATAAAGTACATTCACTAATGTAACTTTCTTGCCGGAGGTGAAGTAGACTTCAATAGTACCTTTGCCAAGTACCTTGGATTTTCCCTCATTGCCCATTTGAATCTCATGGTTGCCCTTTGACTCTTCAAAGGTCTTGAACAATGATTTGTCATAGGTGACATGGACGGTGGCACATGCATCATACCACCATCCATTCACCTTGCCTTGGACCGCATTCACCTCACTAAGGGTAGCAACTATGTTTTCCTCTTGAGTTGCGTTCACCTTAGGTCCTTGTTGGTCTTTTCTATGCATACACTCTCTAGCATAGTGACCCTTTTTCCCACACACAAAGCAAGGACCTTTCTCGCCCTTAAACTTGTTTGGGTTGGTTTTTGGACCCAAAGGTTTCTCATTACCCTTTTTCCCTTTGTTTTTGGGATGTTTTGGTTGTGGCACCGCATTTGCTTTGGAAGTCTCTCCATTAGACCCCTCCACAAGTTTATCTCTACATATCGATTCCTCTTCGATTCGAATATACTTTTGGATTTCCTCCAAAGAATAATCCTCATTTTTATGAAGGATTCTTTTCCTATAGCTCTTCCAAGTTTGTGGTAATTTAGCCAGTATAGCACCAACTTGAAAGGCCTCGGGAAGCTCAATCTTTAACACTTTCAATTTGTTAACAGTAATTTGTAATTCATGAATTTGAGGAAGAATAGGTTTATCACCAAAAAAATTTGAAATCGAAGTATTGAGATATCAAAAACTTTTTGGTACCTTCCTCTTCCACCTTAAACTTTTCTCAAGTGCATCCCATATCTCCTTGGCCGATTTGGTCTCGGTGTAGAGGTCATAGAGCCTATCGGATTGGGCGTTGAGGATATGACCCCTACAAAGAAGGTTGTCATCTTCTCTCTTCCTTCTTTTCTCCACCTCCTCAGGAGTGTCTTTGTCGAATGGCTCGGCTAGAGATTCCAAGGATGACTCAAGGATGTAGGCGATTTTGAGAGTGGTTAAAAGAAACCTCACCTTGTCTTGCCACCTAGTAAAATTGGATCCATCAAACCTATCCAACCTCACTAGGTCTTGGTTCATGATATTGATGGTCTCCCCTTCCATTGAAACAAAATATAAATTTGAATGTTAGGAAAATATAAATTTGCCTCAATGGAAATAGTAAGAAATTACAACTCTATGCAATATATTACAAATAATAATGATTGATTAAAAGGAGTTACAACTCTATAACTGAAAATTACAAATAAACAAAGAAAATGAAGAAGATGATGATGAAGAAGAGAATAGTAAAATACAACTCTAAGCAAAAGGTTACAAATAAAGTAAAGTGTTTGAAACAAAAGAAAAGAAAAGATTACAACTCTTGAACAAGAAATACAAGTAAAAAGAACAAGAGAATAAGAAGAAAACAATACAATAGAAAGGAGAACAAAAATACAAGAAAACTCTCACTTACACAACCTAAGTGAAGAAGGTTGGGGATCACCAACTTGAACAAGGTTTAAAACATTTGTAGCTTATTTCCCCCTAACTCAAGAACTAAGGGATCTCTCTCAGATATTGGAAAAGATTTCTGGAATTATCAAGCCTCAAGGTGTTTCTAGCCAAGTGCTCTAATGGATAGAAAAGTTGTGTCTTACAAGTGAGCTATAGGCTCCTATTTATAGAGTTTAGAGACACCCTTTGAATTTCAAATTCCACAAACCCCCATGGCTCTTACCAATGTTTAATTGGAATAATATGGAATTAAAAATGAGATTTGGGAGTTATTTGGGTTTTTTGAGCCACTCAACAAAGATTGAAAAAACTGAAAAAATAGTCAGTTTTTGGCCTGTGGCCGCGGCCACTAGCCTCTGTCCCACAGGCCACGGCCACCGACCATTTTCAGCACTAAAAAATGTGATTTTTTTCCAAACGGTTCCAAACCCTCCCAAATGATTTTGTAACTCCCAAAACACATTATTGGGGTTAAAACCATATCTCTAACAGCCATATCACATATGGCTTTATGAAATTCATCTCAATATTGTGTAACAACAATTTTACACAATAAAGGGTAATATTTGGAAGTTACAAATTTGTAACACCAAATATGTTACATTATTTGGATATATCTCATATATCTAAATATTGTAACTCTCTATTATTTGTTACATTATGTGACACACTTTGTCACATTTATTTAATCTAAAACATTATATTATAATATACTATAATATTACATTATATTATAAAATAATATAACATATCATGCCATAGGATTTTAGTTAGCAGGACGATAAATCCAAAAAGAGAACCCTAACTACACGTCAGGTTTCTACATCCGCCTGCTACAACTACACCAAAGTCCTAGAACCTAGTAGGTTTGCAAGGTCTTTACAAAAAGTATCAACAAGACTCTCGTAGTATAACCTAATCTAGGCTATCCATCAGGATATCCAGCTTTCTGTCGGTATCATCATCCGGCTTCTCGGGATCCTCCTTTGCCTCGAGGTATGCTATCAACCATGGAGATGGGCCAATCCATAACCCAAACGCTAGCTCGATCTGCATACAAAAGTCATCCCACGTGTCGCGAACCAGCTGCATACGAAACCATATCTGTGTCGAGCCTCTCAAATAAGTGCTAGCATATCGTACTCTCTGTCGCTGGGGTGTGTTGGCTCTCTCAAGGAATTTTGTCATGTAATGAGTCCATTACCGAAATGACACGCCGATGTTGTTGATCGTACTCAAAGTGTCACGGATTCTCATTGTTAAATATTCTATAGTAATCAATCTTAGGCATAGGGATCATGGGTGGGTTTCCTATCAAAAGGTCACCTATCTAAGGCATATCGACCATAACCTACAATATATAGAATTAAGGTAAATAAAAGAAAGAAAGCAAAGGAAACATATATGAAAAGACAGTACTTACAGTGAGTGTCGGTCTATCTTTGCGAAATGTACATGTGGGTTGTCTACAAAACCGTCTCAACTCAAGCCCTGATACCAACTGTAATGACCCGAATTTTCAAGACTCGATAATGCGGAAATATAAATGTTTTCATTTAACAAAAAGTTTAAAAACCCCGTATACAAAAAAATTTTAAAAAGTCGTACGGCCATACTTAACATTTAATTACAAACATATTTTATAAAGAGTAGAGTGAGCCTAGTTTAGGAAAATTACACAACATTTCCAAAAATAAAACGGCTTTCCAAAAGGTTGGTCCACATGTACATTTGCAAGGTAGACTTCAGCGCTCACTGCTCTACCTTGCCCTTGCTCTTACCTATAACAAGAAACAACTAGGTAAGCGAAAATGCTTAGTAAGTTCAACCTTAAAAAAAAAAGCATGCAGAGACTAAGGGTTCCGGATCAAACCGAACCCTACACAATCAATTTCAAGAACGCAAAAGCATCATGGCAAACTTATGGTCATGCCTGATAACCAATGAAAAATTATTTATCACAACTATATCTTATCAACAAATATATATCCCTGCACTCAGAAAATCCCAGAGCAAGCAGATATAATATATCACAATATAATTCGAGACCAACGCTCGACAATTTCCAACAATTCGGGCATAACACGCCCTCCAGCATAAATGCTAATCTATAAGAGAGAACCGAGTCTCAACACTAAGATCTAGTCAATAAATATCCCCATCAAGGGTAACTATCGTGTTACCTAGGGCATCGTTACTTATCCAAGAGTAAATCCCTCACAAGGGTAACCATCAAGTTACCTAGGGCATCACTACTTATCCAATAGTGTAATCGAATTTACACAATTTTACAGAGACTTCTATGTTAATCAGTGATGCTGGTGAGCAGTTGCCCCTAGGATGTTCAGCCTCACTCAAACTTGGGCACTCTCATTGAATGGCCAATATTCACGGCTGCTATCCGGGAATAACTTATCAGAGCACTTGCTCGGGTTCTAACCGTTCACTGATTAAGTAAGCATGAGGGCCCCTAGGTCCCATTCATTTTGGCGCCCCAAGGTTTAACCAGCAATCCTCACCTCTTGGCCACTTGTCACGGTAATGAATCAGACATAATAAAATCAAGCGGTGTGATGGGGATCAGCCGTCTAGGATATGACGGATATCTACCGATCATATTTTCTAAATCAGCACTCACTAGACTAACATCTCAAAGAAACTTTCTACGACAGTGTATATATGTGCATGTGTCCCTATACTAACATACAATACAATAGTCGTTTCATGTTGCAGCCACACAATATAAGTTTACATACTTGGAGTCCTTAGCACTCAGCAGGATTGCACCCTCCAATGTTCAGTCCAGTTACACTAGCCAATACTATAGATATCCATACAGTATACTCGGATTAATTATGGCACTCATAATTCATTATTATTATTATTTTGGGCAGTTTGGTCATTTTAATAAAAATCATTTGTAAGGATTAATGATCCTTATTTGGTTTTAAACCCATTAAGGAAATTCATACAAAAACATTTGAGACTAAAACCTCGAGGAGACCTATCCTAGGGTCTCGATACCTAGGCTCGGGTATTACAATAGTATTTTCCCACAATCCGCTAAAAATCTTATTCTTTAAATGCATCGCTATTAACCTGTACTTTCAACAAGTCAGTTAAATATATGGAAGATTTTAGCCGTTATTATATCCAGAAAATACTAATTAAATTCCTTAATTATTTTTAAAGAAAATAAACTCTTAATTTTCCTTTTATTTTTCTTAAGGTTTTAATCTCTAAAAACTGTTTTAAGAAAATTGTCTAATTTGTCTTAATTAGGAAAACCGTTAAAAATTTCCCATCTTTACTAGTTAATATTTTTTAAGTCAATTAATCAAGTTTACTTACTATAAAAATAATTCACTCAATTATTTTCTCAAAATATAGGGTTTTAAACCCTCTTTTAATTTATTAACTTATTAATAAATTAAGTCTTTTATTTTTTAAAAGAATAAAAAAATTCTTTAATAAAAATAATTCACACTAAACTCAAAGTGGTATTTTAGGTCAAAATATATTTTCAAGACATACCAAGTTTTTATCTTGCAATAAGCAAACTTTCACTTTTTACCTTAAGTTCCAAAATCTCATTTTTACACTAAGTGTGAAAACCTTATTTTTTATATTTTTAACTACATACTTTGTTAGGTCATAACTTGAAATATACTTACCCAATTGTTATCAAAATTTCCCCATTCCATTTTTGGTATGCCATTTAGGTCCTTGTAAAATCTTAGGTCAAAAAGAGCATTTTTTATTAGTGAAATTATTTTCCAACAATGAGGTAAAAATGAGCTTATTTTCAAGTCCTTATTTTTTTTCCAAACTTTGACACTTAATAACTTTCAAACCGTTCAATATTTTCTTACCAAATTTTACAGTGGAATACTAGGTTATGCCAGTAATATGTCCACCAAAATTTAGAAAAAACTAGGTCCATTTTCCCTATACACTGGCTGTCCAAAATTGGTCCCAAAATTAAGAATACGAAAAAACAGTTTTTTCCCTAAACTTTGAAATAGCATAACTCACTCATTTTTAAACATCTTTGAGTGTTTCAAAAGCTCCATTTTATGTACTCAATCTCAAAAACATCACAGTACAATTAAGTTTTGCAAAATCAAATACAGTGGATGCTTGACCCCTTGGAAGTCACAACTCAAAACGTGTATTTTGTTTTAGGGTTTCCTACAAAACCCTTGGGGGTTTTGGTCCCTATTTTCAAAAATCAACACACAAGCATCATAAAAATTATAAAAAAAAATGACCATAACCTTATTACATCACCAATAAGAAACTTTAAGCATTAACTATACAAAATAATGCTTAAAACTAAAGACCATACAATAACAACCATAAAAGTAAACTTTTTACCTCTTGTTGTTCTTGCTTAAGGTTTGGATCTTCATATTAGCTTTGGTTTCTTCAAAACCCTTTCAAAACCTTAACCAACTCCCCCAAAAACATATATAATCATCTATTGAAAAATCTATGGTTAAAATATTACAAGAGTCTAGTTTTTTTAAACTTTACCTTAGGGAAACCCTTTCTAGACCAAGGCTTAGCTTCCAAGCCTTCTTAGTGTTCTTGAGGTTGAAGTTGGAGAAAAAACTTGATAGAGAGTTTTAAAATAAGATGAGAGTGATTGTAAGAGAGAGGGGGTCGGATTTGTTGGGGGGGGGGGGGGGGGGGGTTAGAAGGGTTTAGACTACTCTAAAATATCCTAAAACAGAGTATTTTTTACTATCCACTTGCCCTTATGGCCGACCACCTCTTCCTATATATGCATTTATATTTATATTTAATTTTAATTTTAATTTTTTTATAAAGGTGAATCAATATTTCCTAAGAAGAAAAATTCAAATTGACTTTCTATAACTTTTTTTTTCTTATTAAGTTTTAAAAACAAAACATAACACATAATAATTAAATTAAATGTATCTCACATTTAATTTAATTAATGACACAATAAAATTTAACCTAACGTCCATTCATGGAATAATATTCCCCATTTCGGTAAAATTAAGCATTTAACACAAAATGCCCTAAAATTTTCATTTTCTCTTAGGTTTAATATTTTTTGACCAAACTTTAATTTGTATGAATTCATTTTATGCCCAAAATATATTTTCCATAGTTTTTCATTTTATTTTCCGAGATTTTTACCCGATTAGGGTTTTCGTGTTGGTCCAAGACCGAAAGTCTTATCTTGACTTTTAAATCACAAAATTCATAATTTGGCTCCAAAAAAATATAATATTATTTAAAATAATATTCTTAACTCGGGAAAAAAATCTCAACCCGAGTCGTTTAAAGGTACCTGAAACGCAGGACGTTACAATAATTATATATCTACGTGCATATATGTGATATATGTGAGAGACCACATTATTGTGGGTTTATTTGGGTTACTCGGCATGAGGCGATCCTAGGGAGCAAGTTAGCGGGAAAGTCACAATGGGACCCAATATCCGACTCGAGGCGAGTCAAGGGGTATTTTGAGTGTTAGGCATTTAATAGGGTTATTGGGTAATGGAAATGAATAATTGGTGATATATTTGGAGTTAGTGAGTTTATGAGGGAATATTGGGGAATTTGACCATTTTGCCCTCTGGACGTTTTTGGTACCCCGAGCCTCGAGATTAGCTTAAGTCATTTAACCCTAAGGAAACAAAAGACAAGAACCACAAAACACTTTTCCAAACCGACTTACACTCTCTAACCTCACTATCTTCCTCTCTAAGTTTCTTAAACATGTGTCTTTAACCAAGGGGATTTTTTACTAGAAATCAGAGAATTAAAGCTTAAAACTTGGGGGATTAGTCCTGCTGCAACTTATGAGATTAATTATCAGTTGAGGTAAGCTTTAGACCATGTGTTTTTCCATTGAATTCTTTGTTTTGCTTGGCTGTTTTGAAGAGTTTTGAACCAGTTAGCTCTAGAATTGAAAGTGGTATTTTGGTGAGTTATAAGGTTTTTATTTTGTTAGGTTTTGTTGTTGGGAAGGTGTTAGATCTATTGTGGTAATTGAATTATTGTTTTGGGGTGAGTTTGGGTTAATTTAAATTGGTTTTGGCTGCTAAAAAGTATGGAAATCTAGGTTTGTGGGGCCAAGTCGCGACCTTGTTCTTGAGGGGCCGTGACTCAGCTTGAACCTAGACCTTGGGAGGTCTCTGTCTGGGAGGCGCCACAACTTACAAGGGCAAGTTGCGGCCTGCATCCCTTGACAGAGGGGGGAGGCTCTTGGATAGGAAGGGCGCGCCGCGACCCTCAGGACCAGGTCACGGCCTGCCTAGGCATTTTTGGCCTTGGGAAGTTTTTTTTTAAAAAGGGAACCTTTTTCCTTAGGGCTCGGGATCGATTCCACTACCCAGTTTAGTGGAACTCGAGGTCCCAAAGGCTAGGACTCGGTTCAGAAGCCTTTATTTGCTCGTTATTGATGGAATATTAAATTGGTTGTGACTAGGTTACCGCTAGGAGCTCGGAACTGGGATTGTGCTTAAGGGTCATTCTTATTTACACTTACTCGGACCTGAGGTAAGAAAATTGCACCCAATACATGTTATATGTGATTAGGGCTTGGCCTGACTATTATCAATTATCGTGGCCAGGGCTTGGGCCCCAAGGACATTTATATTTTTGCTTTTGCTTCACATGTTGGTTGATATCTGCTTAAGTGCTTTATGACTATTGTGTGAATTCTGTGGTTAGGGCATGAGGCCCTGTTATATAAGTATAATTAGTATTGTGAAAATGGTTATTCGATGGTGTTATGTGATTAACATGCATGCGTGCTTATTTGTTGGGATATGTCTATCCATGTCTGTTTCTATATTGTGGTATATAATCCTGGATTAGGTATATTGTGGATGCAAGGGAACCACCTATTAGTGTTATTATTTGTATATAGGCCAGGAAATGCTTATTAGAACTGTTAACACTGGCAAGGAATGAAAGAACATGCTTATTAGCTATGTTATACTTGTGAAAATGTATGGATATGTTAATGTGCATCATTAATTGCTAATGGATATCAAGAAGTGCTTATTAGCACTATGAATGAATATATTGTACGATGGCATGCTTATTAGCATTGCACTTGTTTGTTATTTGTTGATCTTGGTCCGTCAAGCAGCAAGAGGTATAGTTATTACTTACCTAATGGCCGATTTGATCTCTGAGGGTGAATTGGGTAACAGTATGAATCCTCGAAGGACAGAGAGATTAGCTGGCCAAGAGTTACAAGCCAATGAAGGGAATGACCAGGGCCAGGCCCCACCACCAGCTCCAGAAAACTGGCAACAAGTGCTTGCTAACATGCAAACCTGGTTAGGGAGGCAGGATGAAGAGATGCACCTCTTGAGACAGCAACAGATTCCAGCAGGGAACCTACAGCCCACGGTACCAATAATGATACAGCCAGAGGTACCAGAAGTAGTGCAGCCCCAAGCAGAGGGAGAGAGGTGGGAACCCCTGTATGAGAGGTTCAGGAAGCAACACCCTCCAGTCTTTGAGGTCAGTTCAGATCCACTAAAGGCTGAGTAGTAGATGACTATGATAACCACTATCCTGGATATGAGCGCAGGTGGTATGAGAGAGTGGCCTGCGCCACCTACATGTTTCAGAAAGATGCCCGAATTTGGTGGGAGGTGGTATCCCAGACCAGAGCGGTTACCACCATGGAATGGGAAGAGTTTAGAACTCTATTCAATGAGAAGTACTACAATGATGTAGTTAAAGCTGCGAAGGCTCAGCAGGTTACTTCAAGGTAACATGATAGTGACTGATTACATCCTGAAGTTCGACAGGTTAGCAAAGTTCGTCGGGGATCTGGTGCCCACTGATGGGACCAGAAGAGAGAGGTTTCTTTAGAGGATACAGCCTATGATAGCCCGGGATGTTCGTATTAACACTACGCCAAGAGTGACTACCTATGCATAGGCTGTGGAGAAGACGCTTACAGCTGAGAGTGCAGAGAACAAGATATGGTGTGACAATGCAGCCAGAAGGGATTCTAGGAGGCTGGGACCTCTATTTCCAGGTTTTGGTAGGGGCGGAGGCCCAGTGATGAGAAGAGGAAGACTCCGGATACAGTTTCAGCATCGGGGCCAGATAGAAGGCCACGGGGCATTCAGACGGGCCGCCAGAGTGGCAGAGAGACCTGGAGAGCATTTCTAGAGTGTGCTAGGTGTAGGAGGCACCATATTGGGGAATGTCAGGCAAAGGCCTGTTTTTTTTTTTTTTTTTGTGGTAGTACAAGGCATTTGAAGAAAGACTGCCCAAGAGCCAGGAAGGAGGAGCCAAAGAAGGTGGATAGCCTGATGCCAGCTCAGGTGTTCACCTTGACACAGGTAGAGGCCGAGGCTAGTCCCTCGGTAGTTACAGCTCGGCTTTCTAGTGCTAGAACCTTCTATATTGTTCTTATTGATTCGGGTGCTACGAACTCTTTTGTTGCTAGTAGGATTATAGATGGGTTGTGTAGACCATGTGACTTTTATCCTATGGGTTTGGTACGATGTTGCCTACTGGGGAGTTAGTAGTTTCCAGGAGATGGATTAGATCACTACCAATTACAGTGGATGGCAGGGAGTTATTAGTTGACGTGATGGAGCTGGAGATTACTGATTTTTGACATAATTCTGGGTATGGATTAGCTAGAGAAGTATGGGGCAACGATAGACTGTAAGAAGAAGATGGTAACTTTTGAGCCAAAGGGTGAGGACCCCTTTGTTTTCGTTGGCACTGTGCATAGACCCCGTATACCTACGATATCAGTACTTAGAGCTAAAGACCTATTGTAGGGGGGATGCATAGGGTTCTTAGCTAGTGTGGTGGATGTTAGGAACAAGTTTCCTAAAACCCAGGGGAATAGTGATGGGTTAGCCCAGTGTACAACAAAAAAAAAATGTAACATATTTAAACTACCTTTAAATATGCGGACCCATTAATATACATACATTAATCATAAACAAGAAAAGAATAAAGAGCATACCTCTTGATGCCTATCATCTTCCTATCCAAGCTACTCCTAAGTACTCACACCAAGATCTTCCATAACGTTCCCTACACCTCAAGAAGTGTGTGGGCACTTAGAGTATAAAGGATGAAATATTTCTGATTCAACTTGATGTACTCAACACATGAGATCAACAGAATAGGCCTGAGATTGGCTCTGTATCTTTTTCAGGGAGAGAAAGACAAGTATCGTTCTTTTTCTTAGAGCGAATAAATTCAGTATCTTATTTATTTTTTGATAAGTCTAACTTATATGGAAAATATTTAAAAAATAAATATGCAACCAATTTACAATTTATCTTTTAATTAATTAATTGTCTTATTAATGAAAATATCAAAAACTAACTTTTAAATTTTCCATTAATTAATTAATTAAATAAATAAAAGTGAAAAATATATCCCTCATTTTTATATAGTTGCACGCCACACACAGTCTAGGGACTGTGTGTGTAGTGCAACACCCTATAAATTATGGATATTTGATTTTTCCACAATTATTTAATTATTTATTCAAACTACCTTATCAGATAAAATCCAACAACCCGATAATTAATTCAAATTTGAATATTTTATCTTTTTAACTAATTATCACATATAATTAATTATTTGAATAAATATCAATATTCTAAATTCAAGTCCAATTTGAACTTATCAGATTATTATCTCCCACTCAAATAAATATATTTAATTAATTCTACTAATTAATTAAAACCAGTTTTAATTAAATACTAATTTCAAAAATTAAATATTTATTTTATTATAATTTCAAAAATTATAATAAATTAATTATTTATATAATTTCGAAAATTATATAATAATTAATTAATTTTGATAATTACAACTAATTTGCAATTAAATAATTAATCACTATTATCACATAATTGCATATTTGGCTCGAAGAACAAATTACTTCTTAAATATGTCTTTTACCATTTTACCCTTTATATCAACTCTTGCCCTGAATAGTGTTGATAGAACCGTTGTGGGGACCTATGGACCTATAATTCCAAGCTCCAATAAATTTGTGATTATTAATTAAACTCTTTAATTAAATAATCTTAATTTATTAATCTCATGATTACTCTACTATAAATATGAGACTGCACTCTTGTAATTGTAGACATTTCATTTACTTAGTACTTTATAACAATAAAGCATCCATTGATATAATCATTACATGCAAATTATCCCTCTAATAATAGTTCATAATTAACCAAGAATAAAATTACTGTTTTACCCTTTTAATTATATCTTGTTTCCTTAAGTACCATTGACTTTACTAGTGAAGGTTAATTCATAACTAAATTATAAATTTGAGCTCAATAACCTTTCAGTCCCAAAAGTTAACCCTTAAGAGAACCATTATTCAATCTCTTTCGAGAAGATATAGATTCCATATCTGTATACTATGTCCCTAGCCATTTACATTAATGAGTTCCCAAAAAAAAAAAGTTTATAGGTTGATCATTCTAACAAACCCTAACGAGTGAATCAAAGAACTCATATAACATAAACAAGAGTTCATAGTAACTTCAGGATTAAGATCTATTTGTATATGATCATTAGTTCATATATTTAATTAATACTTCGAAACGATATTTAACTAAGTATTAATAAACATATCTGATCCAGCTCTATATATTCTCTAATATATAAAACACATCCACTAAAGTGTCCTACTACACTAGTAATTCGGATCTAGATCACATGTATTCATAATACTAGTGGACCGTACTTGCAGTAATTAATCTAAAGATTCCATAACTTTATTTTACTGCGAACTATTCAAGTTAATTTATCTCAAACGCAATCCTCCCGTACCAATACGTGGTTAAGATCACATATATGAACTTAGGAATTTTTCTGATATTTACTTAATATCATCACAGAATAATATGGTCCATAAAATATATGCATAACAAATTCAATTTATTTATTTATTTCTTAAAACAATATCTACTACATATGCTTTCAGGGTGCAATTCGCAATAGTGGATACCACTCAGGTCGTGCTAGTAGGACCAGAACAGACTCGATTAGTCTGTGAGTTTCTGGATGTGTTTCCAGAGGATCTGCCCGGGTTACCTCCACACATGGAGATTGAGTTTATAATTGAATTGGCCCTAGGTATAGAGCTAGTGTCTAGGGTACCTTACAGGATGGCTCCAGCTGAGTTGAAGGAACTAAAGGTTCAACTCCAGGAGTTGTTGGACTTGGGTTTTATCAGGCCTAGTTTCTCGCTATGGGGCGCACCGGTCCTCTTTGTGAAGAAAAAGGACGGTTCTCTGAGGATGTTTATCGATCACAGAGAATTAAACTAGTTGACTATCAAGAACAGATATCCTCTGCCAAGGATTGATGATCTGTTTGACCAGTTGCAGGGTAGAGCGGTATTCTATAAGATAGATCTTCGATCTGGTTATCACCAACTAAGGATCAGAGAGGAGGATATATCGAAGACAGCTTTTCGCAGCAGGTACGGGCATTATGAGTTTTTGGTGATATCATTTGGGTTGACTAATGCTCCGGCAACATTTATGGATTTGATGAACAGGGTGTTCAAAGACTACCGGGATCAGTTTGTGATCGTCTTTATTGACAATATATTGATATACTCTCGGACAGAGACAGAACATGAACAACATCTTAGATTGGTACTACAGAGGTTGAGAGAATACAAGTTGTATGCGAAGTTCAAGAAATGCGAGTTTTGGTTGCCACTGGTGACTTTCTTGGGTCACATAGATAGTAATGATGGAATTAAGATGGATCCAACGAAGATTGAGGTGGTCAGAGATCGGCCAAGACCAAAGAATGCTTCAGATATCAGGAGTTTCTTGGGATTGGCAGGGTATTACAGACACTTTGTGGAAGGGTTCTCCAAGGTTGCGTCATCACTGACAGAGTTAACCCGCAAGAATCAGAAGTTTGTATGGTCGAACACGTGCGAAGACAACTTTCAGAAGCTCAAGAAGAGTTTGATCACTGCTCCGGTTTTGAGCCTTCCTACGAATCGGGATAAGTTTGTAGTTTACTGTGACGCTTCGAGGCAAGGTCTGGGTTGTGTACTTATGCAGATAGGGAAGGTGATTGCCTATGCATCACGCCAGTTGAAGGAATATGATCAGAGATACCCCACACATCACTTAGAGCTTGCAGCAGTAGTTTTTGCACTGAAGGTGTGGCGGCACTACTTGTATAGTGAGAAGTGTGAGATATACACCGACCATAAGAGTTTAAAATACTTCTTCACCTAGAAGGATCTGAACATGAGGCAAAGACGTTGGTTAGAGCTAGTAAAGGGTTATGATTGTGAGATCCTCTATCACCCTGGGAAAGCCAACGTGGTAGCAGATGCCTTAAGCCGGAAGGGTCCGGGACAGCTGTATAGTGCCAGACAAATATCGAGGAAATTGGTTGATGATATGACTAGACTTGGGATTGAGTTAGTGGTGGTCGGTTAGCCAACATCACTTTACAGTCTACTCTTTTGGAGAGAATCAAGGAGAAGCAATTAGATGACCCACAGTTGGGGCAAGTTAGAGCGAATGTCCTAGCTGGAATAGCTAAGGACTATACGGTGTCAAGTTTGGGCTTGTTGAGATACAAGGATCGGATTTGCATTCTGATGGACACCGGGATTAGACGAGAGATTCAGGATGAATCTCGTACTAACCCTTATTCTATTCATCCGGGCACCACAAAGATGTACCAGGATCCGAAAGCTTTATATTAGTGGCTTGGGATGAAGAGGGATGTGACTAAATATGTGGTAAGGTGCCTGACCTGTCAACAAGTCAAGGCTGAGCATCAGAGGCCGGCAGGGCTGTTACAGCCTCTGGATATCCCAGAGTGGAAGTGGAAGGATATCACGATGGAATTCATGGTAGGATTACGCAGGACAGTGGGCCAGCATGATTTTATATGGGTCATCGTGAATCGATATATGAAATCAACTCATTTTCTACCAGTGAGGACGAATTACACAGTTGACTTGTATGCAAATCTCTATGTGAAAGAGATAGTTCGCCTTCATGGGACTCCGAGATCTATTGTGTCTGATAGGGACCCTATCTTTACTTCCAAGTTTTTGGGAAAGTTGGCAGAGGGCAATGAGTACATAGTTGAAGTTCAGCACAGCTTATCATCCTTAGACCGATGGTCAGTCTAAGAGGACTATCCATATATTGGAGGATATGTTGAGAGCATGTGTGTTGGACTTTGAAGGGTCCTGGAGTAAATATTTGCCTTTGATAGAAATTTCTTATAACAACAGTTACCAATCTACCATTGGGGTGGCACCTTATGAGATGATGTATGGTAGGACGTGCAGATCGCCCATTCACTGGGATGAGATGGGTGAGAGGAAATATTTAGGTCCTGATGCAGTTCAGAGGACCACCGATGGAACACCATACTTTTCGATTTTTCAGATGGCTTACTACACGGGACTTGCTCTCTCCCACTACACTGTTGACTAGGGTGTAGTGGAGGCTTTTCGGTACGTCCCGGGCAGTCTTTTCCTCCTTGTTGGTCGTTGCCCCCCTTTTCCTTTGACTAGTCGGTATGATGACTATCAGCCTCATCACGACGATGACCATCTCTGAATTGTGAAGTCCTCTTTTCTCAAGGAGTCCTGGTCTGATCTTGCCTAGGTGGAGTCCTTTTACTTCCCAACCGGTGACTCCTTGATCTAGAAGTTCCTGATCGGTGGCTCCTGGAGGAGTTTCTAGAATTCTCCATTTGCGTCGAGGCGGTTCCGGATTGGACCCCATCATCTTCCCGACCAGGGGGGTTACTCTTGCTTCTGTCCGGTCCCCGAGAATTGGTTCTGTCAGTAGTCCTCAGACCAACATTATTATTTCTTGATCCCTGGGTGGCTGCTTGTGCCGCGGCTTGAGCATTGGCTTGGGCCAATTGGGTAGCCGCTTCTAGAGCAAGTGCTACTTCACGATGTCTCTGGTCGACTTTCTCCTGTCGTTGTCTGAGCTCTTCGCTTCTGGCCTCCATATCGCGCCTTTACTGATCTAATGCAACTCTCTGCTTGGCCATCTCTTCAGCGAAAGACTCCTGCGGAGCATTGAATTGCATCATCTCCTCTTGGAAAGTGCCTATTGCTTCTTGGAGTTGCTCAACTTCTGGAGTGGTCTCCTTGAGAAAGACCCTGGGCTCAGTCTCTGGATTCTACGGTCCAGGACCTTCTGATCTAGTAGGCTCTTTTGACGTGCCTGACTTTTTGGATGCCACATTGGTATTCTTGGGCGCCATCTTGATGTGATAATCGTGTGTTTTTCTCTTCAGGCTCTCAATGAAAGCACCAAAATGTTGACCACGATTTTGTCCAACGACGAGTAGACGTCAAAACTACAATAAACCTTCAAGAGAAAAATACGACACTAATATTTTCTAGTGGTTCAGCCCCAATTTATTGATAATAGCCTAATCCACTTGGAGTTGTGATATATATATCCTACACTTAAGATCAGATGAACTTGAGTCATCTGAGTTTCTTAAGTGTAAGTAGAAAAATACATAGTTTCTCTCTCTAAACTCTCTCAGAAAATGCCCCAAGAATTCCCCAAGTAACAGTCCCAAAATCTCCAAACTAGAGAGTTTTTCTCAGTCTAAAAAGATCCGATCCCCCAAAATGATGCCATGAGCCATTTATTTATAGGCTCATGGATCGTACATAAGATATTCCCTTTGACCGGGTCATTGGTTCTTCCAACAAATTTTAATTAATAAAATATAAATAAATCTAAATTACAATAATATATCTATTATTCCGGGATATCTGAGAGATTCCAGCGGCAGTTGAGAATGATTCAGGTTGAAGCTGTTACTGAGGATATAGGCAAGCACCTCTCGTCGGCAAAGCACACCTCTGGTCTAGCAAAACACTCCTCTAGCACTCCTCTGGTCTAGCATGACACATCTCTGGTCTAGCAAAACACTTTACTGGTCGGTCAAAATAAATGACTGGTCGGCCAAAATAAATGACTGGTCGGCCAAAACAGATGACTGGTCGGTCAAAACGACTGACTAGTCGGCCAAACTCCTAACTGGTCAGTCAAAAATCTTTACCGGTCGAACAGAAATTCTATCAGGTCGGTCATATTACTTTATCACCACTCCGAAGAGCCAACACATTTATTGACTATTAATGTGCCATTTACTGACCATGCATTGCCACTTGTCACTTCTGATTGTGACGTCATCGAACTGAAATTTTTGGGATAACACATATGATATAATTCATGCATGCCACATAGTCACACATTTAATCAATTAATCACACACGTATCCAATTATACCTTCCCAACATGCTAATCAAGGCACTAAACCCTATTAGCATTTCTGGGTCGTTACAACTATCCCATCCTACTAAGAATTTCGCTCTCAAAATTTACCTGAATAACTCGGGATATTGATCCCACATAGCTGACTCAAGCTCCCAGATCACTTCCTCGACCTTGATATTCCTCCATAATACTTTGACTAGAGGAATCATCTTGTTCCGCAAAACGTTATCCTTCCTATCTAAGATTTGAATCGGTCGCTCCTCATACGATAAATCGGTCTGTAACTCCAGGCCTTCATATCCCAATACATGAGTCGTATCTGAGACGTACTTTCGAAGCATAGAGATGTGTAATACGTCATGAACTCCTGATAGTGATGATGGCAGAGCCAATCTATAGGCTACCTGCCCAACCCTCTCCAGATCTCAAAAGGTCCTATGAATCTAGGGCTCAGCATGCCCTTTTTCCCAAATCTCCTCACCCCTCGCAATGGTGAAACTCATAGAAACACGTGGTCCCCCACCTGGAACTCCACGTCCCTACGCTTAGGATCAGCGTAGCTTTTCTGTCTGCTCTGCAAAGTGAGCATTCGAGCTTGGATCTTCTCAATAGCTTCATTAGTCTTCTAAACCATCTCCGGTCCCAAATACTTCCTCTCCCCCATCTCATCCCAATGGATGGGAGATCTACACTTCCTTCCATATAACATCTCGTATGGAGCTACTCCAATCATTGATTGATAACTGTTGTTGTACGAAAACTCGATCAACGGGAGGTACTTACTCCAAGACCCCTCGAAGTCTTGCACACACACTCTAAGCATGTCCTCCAATATCTGAATTGTCCTCTCAAACTACCCGTCTGTGTGAGGATGAAAGGCTGTACTGAACTTCAACTGAGTTCCCATGGCCTTCTGTAAACCACCCCAAAACTTGGAGGTAAATATGGGATCCTAGTCCGATACTATGGATTTAGGAACCCCATGGAGACGTACAATCTCCCTCACATATAACTCTGTGTACTAATCTACAGTATAGGTCGTCCTCACTGGCAGAAAGTGAGTTGACTTGGTATATTTGTCTACTATCACACACACCGAGCCATGTTGCCCCACCCTCCTGGGTAAACCTCCCACGAAATCCATAGTAATATATTCCCACTTCCATTTGGGAATACCAAAAGGCTGTAACAACCCTGATAGTCGCTAATGTTCAACCTTTACCTGCTGACAGATTAAACACTTGGCCACGTATTCAACCACATCCTTCATCATCCCAAGCCACCAATACAAAGTCTGTAGATCCTGATACATCTTTGTGGTGCCTGGATGGAGAGATTATGGTGTGGTATGGGATTCATCAACTATCTCTTGTCTAATACCCAAAACCATTGGAACATAGATTTGATCCTTGTACCACAGTAAACCCATCTCTGAAATAGAATAATCCTTAGCCACTCTAGTTAGGACATTTCCTCTAACCTCTTGCAACTGCGCATCACCTATCTGCCCCTCTTTTATGGTCTCAAAGAGGGTGGACTGCAAAGTAATATTGGCCAACTGGCCCACAAACAATTCTATCTTCGCTCTAGCCATCTCTTCTGCTAATTCCTTCGATATCTACTTCGAACTAAATAGTTGTTCTGGGGCCCTTCGGCTCAAAGAATTTTCCACTACATTGGCCCTCCCTGGATGGTAAAGGATGTCACAATCATAGTCCTTCACCAATTCCAGCCAACGTCTCTGTCTCATGTTTAAGTCCTTCTGGGTGAAGAAATACTTCAAACTCTTATGATCGGTGTATATTTCGCACTTCTCTCCATACAAATAATGTTGCCATACCTTTAGTGCGAATACCACCGATGCTAATTCCAAATCATGAGTAGGGTATCGTTGTTCATAATCCTTCAGCTGTTTCGACGCATAGGCAATAATCTTTTCATTATGTATCAACACGCATCCCAATCCTAGTCTCGATGCGTCACAATACACTACAAACTTCCCTCCCTCCGAAGGAAGGCTCAACACAGGAGCAATGATTAATCGTCACTTCAACTCCTAGAAGCTACCCTCATTTGTCTGACCAAGTGAACTTCAGGTTCTTCCATGTCAACTCAGTCAACGGTGTGGCAATCTTTGAAAATTCTTCCACGAACTGTTTGTAATATCCCGCTAATCCAAGGAAGCTCTTAACCTCTGAGGCATTCCTTGGCCTCGGCCAATCCCTAACTGCCTCTACCTTGGCCGGATCTACATTAATCCCATCTCCACTAACAATGTGTGCAAGGAATGTCACTTCCGGCAGCTAGAACACACACTTCTTAAATTTAGCATATAACCGATGCTCCCTCAACCTCTGCAATACTAGCCAGAGATGTTGCTCGTGCTCTACCTCTATACGGGAGTAAACCAAGATGTCTTCTATGAAAACAATCACAAACTGATCTAAGAAGTCCTTGAACACCCTGTTCATCAGATCCATAAACGTCACTGGGGCATTCGTCAAACCAAATGACATGACCAAGAACTCATAATGCCCATACCTTGTTGGAAGGCTGTCTTCAGAATATCCTATCCTTGATCCTCAGCTGGTGATAACTAGATTGAAGATCAATCTTCGAGAATACCGTCTTACCCTACAACTAGTCAAATAGGTCATCGATCCTAGGTAAGGGGTACTTGTTCTTGATGGTCAACTTGTTCAACTCCCTGTAGTCTATACACATTCTCAAAGTCCCATCTTCTTCTTCAAAAATAAAATCGAAGCACCCCATGGCAAAAAGCTAGGTCTGATAAACCCCAAGTCTAGAAGCTCTTGCAACTGTATCTTCAACTCCTTTAGCTCTACCAGAGCCATCCTATACGGCGCCCTCGACACCCTAGGTAACCAAGACCGTTACACTGTGTGTTTAAAATAGTGCAAGACTCGCTAATCAAGTCATTTGAACATAAATGTGTTTCTAAAGTAAACTGACAAGTTAGGGTTAAAAGGTTTTGATCGTAGAATGGTTGATTTTCATTAAAACAAGTGTTTGATACATGAGATCCCAAAAATAGTGTTTACATGGCAGATACAACCCTCAAAGATTGATACAACAAAAGCCAGTCTAAATGGCAAAATACAGTTTTGAGCTCTAATCCCTTGAAATCCCTCGACCGTAGCAGTCAAGCAGCTAAGAATGTACACACCGCCCCCCAAGTTCTCCAACTCATGGCTGGTCCAGCTTTCCTTTTCCTTGACATGCACCACGTAGCACCTGTGAGCCAAGGCTCAGCAAGAAAACCATAATCAACAAGCATAGACAACAACAAATGTATAAAGCAAACTCTAGTCCAATCAGTTCAATACATCAGTAGATTTCAAGTATTAAACTAGGCAACGACAAAAATATACTTCCAAACATATAATTCATTCTTTAATAAAATATTTAGGTGTCAACGCCCTTAGGTCTAGCCCTCTGGTTATTTAGCTGATTCTGACTCGCTTAGGACGAGCTGTGTTCAATACACTTATCATCAGCCCCGGCTCCTTTAGGTCGTACTTTTACATTACACATAATAGATATATAAATTACTGAACACATATGTTCATTTACAGGGAATCTCAGTCCTGTTCACAACCACTTCGGTGTAGTTTTCTTACCTTGGGTCCCGAACGAAGGATATAGAGCGGTCCCGAGCACGATGGAATCCTAGTCATAAGAAACAATGGATAACTATCAAATTCTTATCCAATTAAATGCCTTGGAATCAAATACTAACCTCCAGGACCTCGAATTCTACTAAATCGAGTGGTAGAGAGCGCTTAGATTTAAGTCTTTGAGCCTTCCCGACCCTAAAACCAACCTAGGCTATGGCTGCCTAAGCGGGCCGCGACCTAGCCCTAAGGGTCGCGGCGTGTCTCAAGTTAGAGGCGCCAGCCTCGTGTTCCAGGGGGAGGCGGGCTACGACTTTCCCCCTAGGGTTGCGGTGCGCCCACATGTCAGCCAGTCCCCCAGGGCTTTCTGGGTCACGCGGGCAGTGGCGCCCATGAACTAGGTCGCGGCGCGCCCCGTGAACCCAGAAAATCCTGGGTTTCTCAACATCTTTCCCAGCTCAATTCAGCCAAAAATTCCTTGCAACTTTAACCAAACCCATAACCGAGTCTAGGACTCTTAACCTCATAGTTTAGGCACAATAAATTCCCATAAACCTACCAAAATTACCACCCCAAATCAACAATTAATCATCACTCAAAATCCTTATCAAATTCATTCTAACAATCTTAATTCCAATTAGAAACAAGATAGAGCTCTTACCTTAGCTTATAGCCTCAATCCACAGCAATTGCTTGACTAATTCCAGCTTAATTTCCCAGAATTCCCTGCTAAATCCCCTGGCTTTTTCCTTCAAAAAATTCCCTCAGCTTTAGAGAATTCCAAGGGGAGAGAGAGAGTGAGAACATGAGGGCAAGAGAGAAAGAGAGAGAGTTTAAGGTATTCTAATATGTTCCACTAAGTTCTGATCACTCCAGCCTAAGTCTAACCCTTCCCACTATATCTCTTTAACTAAAATGACCAAAATGCCCTTAATACTAACCCAGCCTCCTATTTTCCCTTAGGGGCAAAATGGTCATTAACTCCGATTCCCGCTAATTCCTCGAGTCACCCTACCAATTCCCAATTAATCCCGACATGCCCAATTAATCACCAAATGATTTACTCGTTTCCTGATATATCCCAAGTATATGTTAAATTTTCCAAAATACCCCTAGGCTCACCCTGAGTCGAGTATTAAACCCTGTTGTGGCTATTCCGCTCACTAGGATCGCCTCGAGCCGTATACTGCAAATATATCCACATAATAATGTGGTCTCAATCATTTAACCCGTATAATCACATTTATGCCCTTAACGGGCAAAAATTACAGATATGTCCTTATAAACAAGAACGAGCCCACATGCATATTTAATACATATAAACATGTATATAAATATATATTCATATTATCATATAATTCATGCATGCCACATAGTCACGCATTTAATCAATTAATCACACACATATCCAATTATACCCTCCCGGCACGCTAATCAAGGCACTAAACCCTATTACCATTTTTGGGTCGTTACATTTCACCAGTGAGTTTCTCCATTTAAAGTTGAGATATGATGAGAGTAGACACATCCATAATTAAAACTAAAATTTTTTAATAAAATATAAATCAATCACTTTTGCTCAATAAAACTTCTATTCACACAAATTTCAAGAAATGGCACACAATACACAAAAAATATGTAAGATATGAGAAAAAAAATACGAAAAACAATCATATCTCTATTTATTTAGGCTTTTAACTAATCTATGATATCCTTGTCCCTGTTGGCGAGAGTCAAAAAACACCACTAGTTACATAGAGTTGTAAACTCATTTAATAATGGACACCATTATTAACATCCTACTGTTCAATCAAAATAAGAAAACAAAATTTCTTATTTAATGAGCTAAACTCACGGTTTCGATAATCATAGATTTAGTCCTAGTTGTCACCGTTAGGGTGTGTATATTAGAATTTGACATAACTATCTATCTTTTGAAATCTAACCTTGCCAAAATAACTAATGAACACCTTCCATAGGGGGACGAATCAAAGCGTCTCGAGACCCCATTAAGCTATCGACCTTGTTAAACTAACGGTGGAGATCGAATATAATTCTTAAAACAAGCTCAATATTGAAGTAAGCTAAGTATTTTTATTATCAGTTTTTCAAAAATTAATGACTAAGGTTCTTCAAAAAAAATTAAATTTGTAAAATAAATTTTTAAACCAAAGTTCTATAATCTATTCATTCTAAAGTATCACATTGAAACACATTCAATTAAATTAGAATTAATTTGTTGCTAATCAATTATTAGAATCCACTATAAAAGAAAAATTAATAAACCTAAGACAATTAAGTCTAAGTCAGGTAAATGGGCCTTAACAATTGAGTCTGCATGGAGGAGGGTTGGGTTCAGTATGTCGTACCCACTACTAACGCCCCCTAACTTCCATACAAGGCCCAAAAGACATAAATTTAAACCTTCGTTTTATTAATTGATTAGGCCCACTATAATCATGCAAACAAATGAGCATTCACAAGTGGAATAACCCACAAGAGATGAATTTAAACTTTACATTTTCTAATGAGCCTAAATAAAATCTATCATTTTATGAATATTTTATTTGGCAACCAAAACCACATATATATCCAAACATATGGGCCACTATATGCATCTAAGCCCAATTGCAAAAATCACTTATAGTTCACAGATATGTCACATAATTGAATATCCTCATTATATTTACTAAATGAGCAGTATCTATGTGTTTATGCAAAAATATCACAATTTATCACATTTTCAAAAATACCATAATTAATTATTCTAGAATTTATCTACACAAAATTCATAATTAACTACAATTTTGCAAAAAAAAATTAAGCCAATTTAAATAAAGTTCATCAACAATTAACAAAGTTCATTTGGATTTTATTTATCAACAATTAACTCAATTATGTTATTTTAGGAAATATATTAAATTAATAAAATTTAAATTTAATATCTATAGGATACTTGATTTTATAGAAAAATTGCACAGAAAAAATAAGAGATATTATGATAATAATGAAACTAATTTATATTTTTATGCAAAAATAATTAATTTTATTATTATGATAACCAAAATATCTTATTTCTTTTAAAAAATATATTTTTTCAGATTCAAATTTAGATACTTACCGTAACTTTAAAAATCAATATCTAATTTTAGAATAAAAATAATCAACTTTATCAATATGGTTATAAAAGAAGATATTTTGACAATTTGAATTAATTTAACAAAATAAATTAATAAGAGGATAATAATTAAAATTAAGATATATTTTGTCAATTTTGTGTGAAACAAGACAACATTTGGCTGCCAAGGTGCACCAGAACGTTGCACAGGGACGTCGCACGCAGCCTGGGAGGCAAGCCTCCCTGCCGCACACACCTCGTTAGTCGTGCCCTGCCACCAGCGCTCACCCCACGTGCCAGCCTCACAATCTGTGCGCGCCCAAGCACAAGCACACTAGCCACGCACACCACTCAACCAGCAAAACTTAGGCCAAAATTGACCCAATTTCAAAATTTTGTGCAATTTTTCACCAAAAATCATACACCAATTATTTTTAAATTGTTTTATACAAAATAAAACAGTAACAAAAATAATTAATAATCCTAAAATAAACAAAATTTGCAACAAATACACATAAACACAATATGCTTCATACTAAAACAAAATCAAATCAATTATGCTAAACATATCTCAAAATTCATTAAACATATTCATGCATAAAAATATTGATTATCAAGGCTCTGAGGTCAGTTGTTGGGAATACATTTTACAAGATCATAAATATTTTCATGTATGTTTCATATATTAAACAAATTAACATATAAAACAACCTAGAAACATGTTTCTAATGAATTTCATAAAGTAAATCAAATAATAGAGTTTAAGAATCTTACTTTTACGCATCGGATATTGAGACAACTTCCTTCACTCTCTCTAACCCTTGTTCCTTTCTATCACAGAGTAATGATGAGATAGTGAACTGGATCTTCAAACTACACAGTCTTCCACAATTACCTTTGATCACCTAGACTAAGGTGGACAATTCTCAACACATGAGATGGGAAAATTATAGAGAAGAAGAGAGAATAAGTTGGTGGCCACACTAGGTCTTTTGAGTCTAGGATATTCTTTTTCAAAAACCTAGACTTAAGTACCTATTTATAGCAACATTTTAGGGTTAATTTAATTTAATTAAATAATTAAAATTATAACTTAAAAATACCCTATATAGCTTAATATTGTAGTATTTGCCAAGCCTTGAGATTTTTTCATTTTTAAATTCAAATACTATTATTTTTATAATTATATAATAAAACAAAAACTCTTATTAATTAATTAAATAAATATAATATAATATATATACATTATAAACAGATTAAAACTTTATATACATATATATAATTATAATTATATTTATATTTAAATAATAATTAATTAAATCATTTATTCAAATCAACTAATTTTAATTTGAACCTTGATTTAATATTATTTATCAATTTGACACCAATTTGTCATAATTAATAAATTTGCCCAAATTTCTTTTTTCTTCGCTAAATTCCACTTCTTAGTAAAATTGTTCAAAATTGACACAAAATAAGTTTGTCAATCCTAATTGATAATTAAATCAATTAATCGAGACTATCTAGATGATTTAATCAAAGGTATTGTGGGGACCATGGATTCATGAATTCAAGCTCCAATAAGTTACCGTAAAATTATTATCGAATAATTTCACTACCTTATAATTCATCGTGACTCCACTAAAGACTCGGAATTGCACTCTTGAACTCATAGAACGTTTTACACTTAATGTAAACACGTTATCCATTGTTACAATCATAATTTGTCATTCAATTCTCTATAGATGATCTACAACTGAGTCGGCTACAAATTATCGGTTTACCCCTTATTGAATTTTATCCTTAAATACCACTAAGTTCCTTGTAAATGATATTTCTATGAACTTTAATCACAGAAATGAGTACTCAATCATTTAACGCGTTGAACCAAGCTATAAGGTGATCATAATTTCACTTCTTGCTAGAAGCTATAGATGTTCATATCTATGATTAACACTCCCACTCAATTATACTACCAAGTCCCCAAGATATAAGTATGGGCTAGTTCGTAGGGTAAGCTGATAACGAACAAATCAAAGGACTTGAATAATACAATCAATTAGAATACTAACCACTCAGAATTGAGATTGAATTGACCTATGGTCAACTGACTACATTAGATAATAACTGTACATTTACTTATCTATCTAAAGTCAATATCGGTCATGTTCGATGTAATAAATACATCTGATCTTGTCTACTTTGCTAATGTTCTGGAAAGAACATAACACTACAATGTGTAAGTAGATCGTATCGTAAATTGGTAAGTCAGTGTAAATCATGTGCACTGACTAATCTTAGGACTAACTTATTTTTTAACATATAATCATATTTATATTCCACTGTGATTATGTCATTATAAATATAATTAGCTATATGCTCAGGATTTAATAGAAGCTTATATTAAACAAATAATCATGAAAATAAAACATGTGAGCAAAGTGATTGACCAAGTCAAAAATAATTTCTATTCTTTCATTGATAATAAAATAAGATTACAAAGAAATTGAGTTTTAATTAGGGCATAAAACCCCAACATTTGGTTACCTCGAAAACTTATTTGTAGAAAATTTGTTATCTTAAGACATTGATTAGTCATTTTTAGGTTATACTATGGTGTCTTATTGTTTAAGATATTTTTATGTTACCTTCAAGCCTATTTTATAAACTAATGAGTTACAATATAGTATAACAAGTTATCATATAACCTATTGGCTAAACTTACTTTTATAGTAACTTTTAAATAAAATGTTTGAATACACTTTTTGGTCACTTGTATAATTTATATGTAATTAATAGTGGTTTTTTTATTAACTTGTAAGTTACTTTCTAATTATAATATATATATTGGTCTCTTACAATTAATTTTTGTTCAACCAAATTAAAAAGCAACTATGAAATTACTTTTCAAACACAACACATAAATGACTTACTCCAATTATTGAAGATGCATTTATGTTTTTTTTAATAATAAAGGCAGGAAAGAAACTTAGAAGTTACTTTTCAAACACAACACAAAATCGACTCGTTTCAATCATATTCTCTGGCGACAACAAGAAACCTATGCTTGCCTATTCCAAAATGATCCCCTCAAAGACTAGGTTACGATGTTACTACTCCTAAGCCCAAATGATCGACAATGTCACCAAAAAAAGATTCTAAAGTTGTGGATATATCCACAAACTCACCAGAAAACACTAACAACATAATCAAAATGGGTGGTTGTGTTTTGTATTAAATATTATTATAATAATGATATTTTATACTATTTGAATTTAATTTAGTCTTGTATTATATATTATTATAATAAATTTATATTAATACAATTAATAGATATCTATTCTTGTATTAAATATTTTTATAATAATAATATTTTATAACATTGGCTTCAAAATATATTTTGTTAAAATTAAGGACAAATAGCTTTTATAGCCCCTGAACTATTGACCCCTCCAAGTTTTGCCCCCCAAACTTTTTGGTGTTGCATAAATACCCCTAAAGTATTTAAGACAAATGAAAAATGCTCTTCTGTTCAAATCCGTTTATTATTTTAACATAACTATGACATGGCGTTGTTTTTAGTATGACAGTTGAATATTTAAATTATTTTTAATACCCTTTGGGCTATGAGGTGCCATTTTTAAGTATTTATTTTCCTCTTAGAACACTAATTTTATTTCACCTTTATGACCTTCCATATATTGATCCCAGTGGATATTCGAACAAAATGATATCATTTCAACAAAAAGAAAAAAAAAAGAACAAAATGACAAAGATGTTACTTTATTGGTTTAATTGTTATTTCTATTGAAATGAACAATGATTGTATTTTGATTTATATCTACCATTTTAATTTAACTGTTTCTTTTGAAACATAAATTGTTCTCCGTCATAACCAAAATTGACTTCACACGTAGAAATAAATCACAATAATGTTGAAATAAAGAGAGAATGCATTAATGTTAAGTCACAAAAAACATGTCCCAAAATACACTAAACATGTCCCCCATCAATAAAGAGAGAGAGAGGGAGGGAGCCCCTGCTACACACCATACAGCTCTCTAGCTTCACATTATCAAAAATAAGTTTCTCAAAAATAACTTCAGCTTATGACTCACCATGCTACTTTTTCTTTGCCTCTTAAGTTGAGATTTTATCAGGTTTACGTTTAACTTTTGGAGAATTCTAGATATCAGAATAAATATTTTATTAACTCAATAAAAAACTTAAGTAACAGATATATATTTCAACAACTCAAATCACTTAAAAGTTAAATCGTGGAGGGTGAATGTAACGCCCTGGTTAACAAGGACCATTACACTATGTGTTTAAAATAGTGCTTAACTCGCTAAGTGAGTCATTTAGACTTAAATGTGTAATTAAAGACCAAGTCAAGGTTAGGTATTAAAAAGTTTGGTCAACAAAATTATTATTTTTCATGAAAATATTAAGTTTATACACGGGATCCCAAAAATCAGTTACAGACTTATAAAAGAGAAATGGAATACAAATTAGTCGTCCTAAGCAGCAAAATAGGGTTCAACCCTAGTTCTTCCCAGGCTATCCCAGCCGTGGCGATCGAGTAGGCAGCATATGTACACACCACCGCCCCTGAAGCTCTCCAACTCATGGCTGGTCCAGCTACCCCTTTCCCATACCTACACCACATAGCACTCGTGAGCCAAGGCTCAGCAAGAAAACTTAAATCAACATGCACAACTCAGTAACAGTATATAAACAGTAAACTCAAATCAATAAATTCAATCAGCAATAGAATATACGCAACAAACTCAACAATAATATTCAGCTCAATCAAAACAATTAGTTAAGTGCCAACAACACTTCTGTTTATTGTATAATGTTCAAGCCCGGTGCCCTTAGGCCGAGTCCTCTGGTATTATAGCCGACCCCGGCACGCTTAGTCCTGGCTTCGTTTCGCACGCTTGCTATCGGCCCTCAGCGACCTTAGGCCAGCCTTTAAAACAGATGTAATCACAAATAGACGTTGCACAACAAGCAATCAAAGGCAGCATATACAAGCATGCCTATCCAACTATTCTCAAATACAGATATATTTAAAACCATAATGTATTCATTAATAGGGGTCTAAGCTCCATCCATAACCTGGGTACAGTTTTCTTACCTTGAGTCCCGAGCAGCTAGTGTATGGCAGTCCCGAGCACGATCCCTATCCCTGAGCCCTAGCGGTATAACCTAACAACAAGCAATAATGGTAATCATCAATCACTTATACTGTTCAAAAGTTTCAAGGTGTAACTCTAACCTCCGAGACCTCGAATTCTACTAAATCGGGTACTAGAATCCTTCCCAAGCCTTTAGGTTTGAGTTCTCGAGCTTAAAAACTTGTTTTGGCTATTTTCGTTAATTTGAGCCATGACCTAGCACCCTAGGTCCGCGATGCAATACAAGTCATAGAGCCTCAAGGCTCTCTTCTGGGGACGTGGGTCGCGCCGCGCCTCAACCTACGCCATGGTGCCTGGACAAAATTCAGAAGCTCCCAGCCTCTTCGCACACACGGGCTGCGATGCCTGAAGAACAGGGCCGCGGCTCGAGCCCAAAACCCAGAAAAACCTGCATATTTTCACTTCATTTTCTCCAAACCAAATTCAACAAAATTCCTTGTAACCTTTAACTAAAACCAAAATTGAGTCTAGGACTCTTAACAACACAACCTAGGCATTATAACTACCCAAAAACCAACCACAAATCTCACCCCAATTCAACAATTAAAGCTAACCTTAAAACCCAGCCAAAACTTATCCTAACAGCAGAATTCACAAAGAAATATGGTCATGAAGCTTATCTCAGGAGTGATTTTATCCTTTAAATGATCCCCAAGTAGTCCTAGCTCCAATTCTCAGCTTGAATCCACAAATTCCCAAGCTCTTCTCTTCCCATAAGATCAAACCCACCAAGGCACCAAGAAGAGGAGATAAAACAAGGGGGAGAGAGAACTGGGAGACTTCTGGGGAGAACTATGTGGCTTCCAGTATTTTCCTAAGGTTTACCCTTATTAAAAAAGACAAAAACACCTTTAACCTTATCCTTAACCTTTCTAACACCACCAAGGGCAAAACCGTCTTTGCTACCATTTTCCTGCTAAACATTAAGTAAATTTCCCAAAATACCCCTAGGCTCACCTCGAGTCAGGTATTAGACCCTGTTTACCGAGTTTTTCGGAAACTAGAAATATGTTATGAAATAAGAGATGGAAAGAAAGGATAAGAGATGGCCAACTACAGCTTTTACGTTTTTGGGGCGTTAATGAGCCTTAGTCTACGAGTCACTAGTATTAGGCTTTAGAGAGTTTTGATAATGGAGTTTTTCTACAAGTTCAGCAGAGTTTTTGCTTACAAGAAAAATTATAGGATCCTTGCTACAATACATAACTAAACCTATTTATAACCAGTCAAGCAGCTTGGGCCAGACTAATCCGGGCCCAATAAGGATGTAATTACAATTTTCTCACTAACAGAGCCATAATACAAAGAATATAACATAATTAGATGTTAATTTGGGCCCATTGGGTCGGCGTAGACGTGGCCAAGCCTTACAACTATCCTTTGTTTTTTAGCACGGACTGATCCGCATGAGCTACTAAGGGGATCCTGGGGATAGGATCTGTCAGAGTAGTGGCAGTACTGTTTCCTAGGAACAGTGTATGTTCCATGCGTACCCCATTCTGCAGATTAGTTAAGGAGACCAACCTCCAGATTTCTCGGGAACACGTCAGCATCAAGGAAAACAAGGCTTGCCCTTTTTGGACATATGGTTCGGGTTCATTTACAAGTGCCCGGGATCATTTACCTTAGTCCTGGTTCGTTTACCAGGACCCGGGTTCATTTACTGAGGTGAATACCTTGTTGATGACATCTTCTCTTGGATCCCACTTGTTGGGTTCCATCTCCTAGAGTGCGCCATCTGCCATCACCACTTGCATCCCGGATGGTGCAGGCTAAGAATGGTCAGGGAGACAATATGACCCTACACCTTGGTCCTGGACCCCTCACTACGCTTATGCTACTTGCCCATCATCAGGCTTAGCATGGCCTGGGTTGCTAGGGTTTCCTGATTCGAAGTTCACTAGGCCCAGATTGGGTTCCCAATGTTCTAGACACGTGTCACCAGGTTTATGGTGTGTCTATACCACTCGCGCCTTATAAATTTGGAGAGAATATTTTGATTACCTAGGTGACCGATGGATGTCAGGACACGTCTCAAAGCACCTCGTCTGTATGAAAAAGATGATTTGGTACTCGAGTGGGCTGGTTAATGCTTCTGCACTATCCGGAGACATTGGATGGGGATAGTTTTGGGGTTTTCAATGTTGACCATTAGATGAGGTAGGCGCGGATCATGGATTGACAAATCCACTATTTAGTATTGTATTAGGCCAATTAATGCCCTTGCATCGTCTGGGACCGTCAGATGGGGACAATCTTGGGACCCCCATTATGGACCATTGGATCAAATAGTGGATTTTTATCCTATAAATACCTCGATGGGCTCATTTTCACATTTTACTCATCCCAAATACTCAGTCTAGAGAGCAGAGGAAAAACTTCATATATCCAAAATTGTCGACAAGATTCTTCGGCGATTAATACATCTTCTTACTCATTTGTTTCTGACGGACCCTCTTCCCACTAAACCAGCAGATAATTCTCTCCCGGTTCACACATCTGGGAGTGCCAACGAACTATTGCATTGTCTCCTCAGGTTCAAGACCGAGATTTTGCCGACATTTTCACCTGAGACTCAACGAATCCTAAATCCAATACCTCACTGTAATATTTCTAGTCATTTTATCCTCTCTTTTTATTCCTTTTTGGTCATTTTTATTGTCATGTCATTTCTGCGACTGTAAGACCATTAGGCCACGACTATCATGTAGGGTGGTCTTAGGTAGGATAGTGGTAGAACTAGACAGTAGGGTTTCTGGGTGACACCTCATACCACATAGTTTGGTTGTCCCGCATCAATTCGGATGCATAAACACTATTTGGGTAAATTAGAAAAATCCTTGGCATTTACTTCCCGACATAAGATCCTGGGATCTCTATTGGTCACAAATCTGGGTCCGGAAGGGACCTCTCCAAGCAATTTTAGGAGAATCCCCATACCTCAACCAGTTTCCTTTGATTTTGGTGCTAACTGCTTGGTTCTCGTTTTCCTTGTCATTTCCATGTACCTGATCATGGGTCGCGGCGTTACTTTGTACGCGGAGGATATTGTCCAAGTGGGCCCCGTAGTCCTTGAGGGGACCAAACTTTCCACTGGCAACATGTGGGAAATGGACGGGGAAAAGAACGAGTTCCAAAACTACCGGATGCTGAATGAGATGGAGAAGGCCCTTGGAGTGGAGTCGACCCCATGGCTCTTTTACAACAGATTGGTCTGAAAGGAAGAGAAAGCCCATACCGGAGTAGGCGTGTTCAGGTGCTAGAGCATAGGCCACATCAGTGCGGGAGCTAGTCTCCCGCTCCATGACTATTTCATGTAATTCCTCAAGTTCGTGGGGATCGCACCTTTTCACCTTCTGCCCTAAGCGTATTAGTTTTTTGTCGGATGGCCCATATTCTACTCTTCAAAGAAGATCCCGGCACTTACCCCCGCAGAGGTGCTGTATTTTTACAAGCTGGAGCCGCAACTTAATGCTGAGGACAAGATGAGGGATGGGTTCTATAGGCTGAAGGCCCGTGGCATTAGTCCAGATCCATTCATCACGTGGAAACATCCCCCGAATGTCAGACATTATTGGTTCATGACATCCGGGTTCCTCCTCGAGAAGAACCCCACCCTGGTGCTGGACTTTCAGCACGTGGGTAAGTCATCCTTTTTCATTTTTCATCTAGCCCTTTATTTAGTTTATTAGAAACTTATGTTCATGTGAACAAGTCCATACACTCAAACTCGACTTAGTAAATCGATCCTGGATCAAAAGAAGTATTATGCCACTCTTACTGTCGATGAGTTGGATGTGGGGGGCTTCGTGACCACTGAGAACCTTCGGCTGGTCAAGTTGATTGCTGCAAACCAGTCAATAGATGCCCCTAGCTTCTAGGGGCTACAATGCGAGAGGGATCCTACCTTGAGAGAGGAGCTGTCCCTTATTCACATTGAGGCAGTGGAGGTCGCGGTCAAGGCGGACACGGAGAAGAAGTGAAAATAGCAGGCGAGCCATGTAGAGAGGGCCGCATCCGAGGAGCTGAATGCCCTTCTTGAGGGGAGGCAGCCCAACACTGGGGCTCCCGAGGCTAGCATTTCGAGGCAAGATAAAAAGCCTCATGTTTTAACTTATGCCCCTCATATTGAGGTCTTAGTTAGGAATAAGCAATAGTACCAGGATTATTTGACCGGGAATATTAGCAACGTGGGGCTTCCTTGCCCCATTTCAATAGACACGCTGACCCTCATGTACTCATACTAGTTCCTTCACTATGGTAGCTTTTTGGACCCAGATGATATGGGGGACCGAAGTCATTCTTTTGCACTAGGGGAGTTGAGTCATGCCCATTCCATGAATGAGGGTTTGTTCCAGAGGACTTTAGACTTAAGTGTTTCTTTTATTTTTGTCTGTCACCCCCATTCCTTTATTTTATTGATCACTTTTCTTTTTCTTTCTATCTCAGGTGACCCGGACATGTCAAACCCAGTGGCCAAGATGAAAGAGATGATCGAGGCTAGAGCTGTTGCGGCCAAAGCTTTAGCAAAGAAGGCTTCCAAGGGTCCAGCAAAGAAGAATATTATTGAGCTGATCCTCAAGGACTCACAGCCGGACCTGGGAGCTTCCGAGGGAGTTCAAGCTACTTCGTTGGTCTCGGTGGCACCTATTAGGGTTTTATGCCCTAATTAAAACTCAATTTCTTTGTAATCTCATTTTATAATCTTTAAAAGAATATAAATCATTTTTTGACTTGGTCAATCACTTTGCTCACATGTTTTATTTTCATGATTATTCATTTAATATAAACTTCAATTAAATCCCGAGCATATAGGTAATCGTATTTATAGTGACGTAATCACAGTGGAATATAAATATGATTATGTGTTCAAAATAAGTTAGTCCTAAGATTAGTTAGTGTACAAGATTTACACTGACTTGCCAATCTATGACATGATCTACTTACACATTGTGGTGTTATTCTCTTTCCAGAACATTAGCAAAGTAGATAAGATCGGATGTATTTGTTACATCGGACAGGACCAATATTGACAATTGATAAGATAAGTAAACATACCGTTATTATCTATTCTAGTCATATCATATAGTTGACCATAGGTCAATTCAATCTCAATTCTGAGTAGTTAGTATTCTAATTGATTGTATTATTTGAGTTATTTGAGTGCGCCATCGGCCATCACCACTTACATCCAGAAGGATGTAGGTTGAGAATGGTTAGGGAGAAAATATGGGCCTACACCTTGGTCCTGGCCCCTTCACTACGCTTATGCTACTTTCCCATCATCAGGTATAGCATGGCCTGGCCAGCTAGGGTTTCCTAATTTGTAGTTCAATGGGCCCAAGTTAGGCCCGAACCTCTTCTGAGGGCCCCTAGATCCGTTTGGCCTTGCCACGTGTCAAAGGTGGAATATATGGATAACAGACCTCGTTGTGACTATTCTGTTAATCCGCTTATTTGGATCGCCTCGAGCCAAATACTACGAATATATCCACATAATAATGTGGTCTTAATCATTTATCACATATAATCACATTTATGCCTTCATCGGGCCAAAATCACAAAAATGCCATTTTTAACAAGAACAAGCCCACATGCATATTTAATACTCATAAACATGCATATATATTCATATTATCATATAAATCATGTATGCCACGTAGTCACACATTTATTCGATTAATTCCACATATGTAAATTCACTTATGCCCTCCAGGCACACTAATCAAGGCACTCAACCTTAATAGCAAATTCGGGACGTTATAGTGAAGCCTTGATATTTTCAGCAAAAGATGATGGAGGATTAATCACTTCTGTAGTTGGAGGATTGGTCACTTTAATACCAACTAGTGGAGCATTGTTAGATCTAAATTGATTGTTCCTAACACAAGTTTTGATGTTAAGACCTTCTAAACCGCAGCCACTACATCTTATGTTCACATAGTGCCTTTTCAACTTCTTTCCATGGGGTGGAACCACTTCATCAAGCTCCATTTTCCTTGACTTAGGTCTACCAGGTTGTATCTTTGAAATGGGTTTAATCATGCCAAACTTGCCACTGATAGGCCATTCCTCTTGATTTCTTATAGGGAAGATTTGTTGGGAATAATCTTTCATGTAATACTCCTTGGTGTACCATTTGCGAACATAACCCTCTGGATCATCCCTATTATGCCATATGGCAGCCATTGCATGCCAACATAGGATCCCAATTAGATCCCATCTTCTACATGAGCAATTTCTATTCGCCAAATCAATGTAATACTTGCCACCATACATATTGATGACTTGGTAAATTGATTCTGATGACTTGATCGGTATGTGAGAACCAACCTCAATTTTGTTTTGTTCTAAAATCATTTCAATCCTAGGTGCAATGTGCCATGCCACATAATTACTGAATTTTTATTCTCGGTAAGCCTTTGAAGTAGCCACATCCTAATCCTTTCAAGCATAGACAAAATTGGCCTATCTCTCACAGCCAATATAGCCTTTGTCCCATTGAAAGATTCACACAAAGTATTCAACAAGATGTCACAATGAAGTTGGGTCCAAAAGTGTGATCTACTCCAATGTAAAGGCCCATCCTTCATATACCAATTGTATACTTCTACACTCTGGCTTTTAATGTCCTCCATTACTGCATTAAAATCTACATAAGGTAACCTCCCTTGCAGCCTTCCACAAGAGTTATTTAAGTGTTTTCTCTTTAAACACTTTGATGATTTTTTTTCCAAGTGTCGTGCACATTGATGATGCTCTACTTCAAGTTCTCCTTCCTCCCACAAACCTGATGGAGCCAAAATGGGTATGTTTTAAATATTTATATCGCAAGCGCACGAACCATTCATATAGAATAGTGATCGTGTAAGCAAGGATGTCGAACCCAAAGGAGTTGTCTAAAATCAAAAAGAAAACTATTTTAAACCAAAATTAATAAATTATAACCTAGCTCCAAAGATTGATGATATATTTGTATCAAGAAAATAAAATAAAAGATAATAATAAAGATATTAAAGACAATATATATAACTAATTTAATAATTGTAAACAAGATGGTAGAAGAAAGATTATTAAGATAATAGAATCCACAAAACATAAGTTCAATAATATTTATAAGTACATTGATTCCCAAGTTTTAGTAATATTAGAAATTAATCAAACCATCACTTATTCAAATTAGATATTCTATTTAAGCACAAGTTATTATAGAAATATAGGATTTATCTTCACTTTTTAAGATATAATTTCAAAGTATTTAGTGTGAATCAATCTAAAGAAACAACAAATAAATCAATAAATATTATTTATAAGGCAAAACATAATATTTGTGTTCTAAGCATTTGATGTACACAATTTAATGGCACACATTAATCAAAGAATATTATGATTTTGCACTAATGAAGAACAAAGTGTAAATATATGCTAACAATAAAAAATACATGATATTTAAGATGAAAGAAGATATTTGAAGAAGAAAAATTTATAAACTTTGTTGCACAAATAGAAAATCAACATACAAAATAAATACTATCTAGTTACATATTGTTTCATCATCACCTTAATAATCTCAAAAAGATTAGAAACTCATAACTAGAATAGAAATTATAAAATAAAGAAAATACATACTTGAAAAATGCTCTTGAAAAACACTAAAATGGAGGAGAGAATGGTAGAGAGAAATAGTAGAAAATAATATGGTTACCAAAAATTAAGCCACCAAAAATGATCTTGAAATTACATATTTATAGCCAAAATGAGATTATTAAATTAACTAAATAAATTAAATATGGCATGTAGTGGTAAATTTTAGGTGTAATGATGGTTTTGGGTAAAATTTGTAGAAAAGTCAGGTAAAAACAATTGTTATTTTTGGACATGGGGACAAGGAGACACAATGGGCTCAAGAGGAATGGGAAGGTGGCTGGTTGGCTGCTGGTGGCAGGCGAGCCTGGGCTGGTGTTGTTGGGTGCATGTCCAAGTGGGGGAGGAAGGAGCTGGCGTGGGCTTGGGCTGGTGGGTCGAGTGGAGCTGTGAGGTGGTGGTTGCTGTTGGGCTGAGAAGCTGCTGGGCAGGATGGGTCCACTTGGGCCGACATGGGGCAGGCGGCTCATGGTGAAGGAGGTGTTTGGCTGGGAAGGAGAGGCTGGTTTGGGCCTTGCTTCAAAATCACCAATTTGTCTTTCTTTTCTTTCAAAACTAACACTTTTCTTTTCTTTTCTCTTCTCTTCTTTATTTTCAAGCATAACAAAAATGCAAAGTACATCCTACAAAATAAGTAAACATTAAATTATAATCAAATATTTTCAATTATAAAATAATTCATATTAAGTCCTTGAAAATATTAATTAAAATTTAATTTACTTTGGCAACTAAGTTCAATAAAATCACATTTTAACTTTTAATCTAACAACACAAATTACAAATAATTAAACTACAACATATTATAATAAAATATCTTTAAAACACACAAAAATCTATAAAATTACAATAAGACTAATAAATTCAAAGTTACTTAAAAATTCAAAGACTAAGCAATGATTAGCATAAAAAAATGTGGTAAAATAAATATATTTTGTAGAGTTATCAAAACCCTCCGAAGCTTGCTTAAAACCCTTTTGTTTCTCTGTTATGAAAGTTTAATGGTTTGAATTCAATATCTCACAATCCTCCCTCAACAAATTGACAAACCAAGACCATGAGTCCTCGTTCTCAATCTCAACCATAACAAAAGAAATAAGGAACATGTCGTTATTGGCATCTATGCCAATTGTAGTGAGTAGTAGTCCTGGATGAGGTCCTGTAATATGACAACCATCAAGACCAATAACTGTGACGGGTGTCGTGTGCCGTGTCAAATTTAATTATTATTTTCTTTTCAGTATTACCAATTATATCAGTATAACAGTAAATACAAGTCGAACTCACGAGGACTACATTCAAATTATTATTCAAGAATTAACAACGAAAAATAAAGAAGGGATTTTTTCTCAAACTGAAACTTAAATAGCAAACATAAAGGCAATAATGAGTTGATATTACAATTTAAAAAAATAGTTCAGAGTCATTCTCCACCCTCCACAATCATTCAAGACCAACAATAATAAACATTATTTTGATTTCCCAATTAAATTATTAACCCTGTAGATAACGCTGAAGCAGTCAATTATCACAATCTTCCAATTACAATTAATCAAGGTGAAACACTCAATAATTAAATCTTTATACCAAGCAATAGATCCATGAAGCATGTAATCTATTTAACCTAAAAATAACATTAATTTCTGTGGAGATAGGTTAATCTAAGCAACAAATCAATTTAGCATATAATCCGTTTAACCTAGGTTCTAAACTTCATCACAATCAATAATACCTATGACAATACTATCAATTGCAAATTATCACATATACTTAGAACCCTAAACTATTAGGTGAATAGTAATTCTAAGATGATAGTAGAACAATGAAACATCTTAATTAGTTGGCCATCTAACAAGATATCATATAGTCCATAACATTAATCATAGAAGAATAGAATCAATTTAACATTGGAGAAATCAAGAAATAACATTCATTATTGAAAATCAAGAATTCATGTTTTGGGTTTTGAAATAACCATTAACCTAAAAGAAGATTACTCCACAATCACAAACATAACTAATAACATAATCATAATTGAAATTAAAGAGTTTTAAAGAGAAGAAGGAAAAAACTAGTTTGATGTAGGAAAGATTGTTCTCCTCTCCTCTCCTCTCCTCTGTTCTTCTAATCTCCTGAATTCATTATTAAAAACTTCTCAAAACCTTAGCCCTAAAACTCTTTATAATCCTCTTAAAAATCTAATTAAAAATAACCTAAAAATTTAAATCTCGTTGATTGTCCGCGGCCTGGAACAGTGGTTGTCGTGGCCAATGTGCATGATACTTGATAAAATTCACTTTGAGTCACGGCCTAGAAAAGTAGTGGTCGCGGCCAGTGCACAGTTTCTCTCAAAATTTTGTATTTTGGCCACTACTTTAAGAAGTACTCGCCGCGACCAAAACTTGTTGTTTCCAAAATCTTAATTCCTTGCAATTAGGTTGCAGCCACCACTTCTTTGAGTTGCAACAAACACTCCAAATTCCATTTCACTTGATTTTGTAAGCCGCTACTCAAGCTTCATTCACCGCAACATCACCATATATGCTTAGAGACTTCAAAACACATTAGAGTTACATCTCAACTTCATCTTGCAACTCCTTTTTGTAGCCTATAAAATTCTTAAACCAATGTTGCATCAAATATATAAGTGTTATCAACAACAACAAAAATTACAACTTAGTTTAAATATCGAAAACTTACAAAATGAAGCTAAAATCTCTTGAAACACCAAATTAGCATCATCCAAATACAAAAGAACTTGCAAAATATATATCTAACAATGAACTTATCAAATTCCCTCGCACTTGAACTTTGCTAGTCCCTTAGCAACTAACTAAAACTAAAATAAAATTAACATCAAACAAAATAAACTCAACTCAACTAAGGAACAGTCTTGTTGAAAGCGATGATTGTCTCAGAGAATTACACAAATATATAATGCTAGAATAAATTCAAATTCCATATTCATTAGAATTTCAACCCCATAATGAACCACTACTTAAATTGAATCTTTATAACCTCATTCATAATCAATCTTACCCACTTAGATGTATCAAAATCAATCCCTGCATGTCAATTATTTATATATATGTATATATCACCTGTATAGAAAATACTTATCATGAAATAACATTCACTCCATAGACATTGACCAATTATTCTCCACTAATATAAATACACATAACCAAGAATCAAAAGGTCTTTATAAGCTTGTAATGTAAGGCTAAAGTTAGAGGTAGATTAAAAAGTTACATTTAGGCTCAATTCACGCCATAGTATACATTTTTTTTCTAATCTTTAGATCTTCCCACAAACTTCTCATACAAATCCAGAATAAAAAATCTTTTATCTTCTTCTTTTCACATTGATCTCACTATTTCCCCCATACTTATTCTTTTGCAATATATATATTTTTGAAAATTTTCATTGCAAACTCTTTTTTTTTTTTCAATTCACATTTCACAGGGAAATAGGTGATCCTTTACATTCACATTACAACCCAAACAAAAGAACCATTACATAATTTTCCTCCCTTCTTTATAATATACATCCCACAAAATAACATTCACTTATGACTATGGTGCAATGGGTTACAAGAAAGGATTAAAATTTTCAAAGCTGCAAAGGTCTAGATTCTAGGTTCATAGAAGAAAAGAATAGTCATTATGGCTCAAAAATGGAAAACTATGGAATAATATATCAATGGTAGGCTTGAAAGGCTCAAACGATCCAAAGAACTTGCCTTAATCATCTCCCTAACTATGTGTACTCGTGATTTTGCCTCAAATAATTAATCAATGATTTCTATAGTGATGGGGACTTTAAATTTCCAACATGCCAAAATTGTTTCCAATACAAATAAGAAGTAAAATTAATTATGTACATAAATTCCAAAATACAAGCTCAAGATTAAGTAGCAATCACACATGGGTTAAGCACACAAATCATACATAATTCATCATTATCTAGCATCACATTCAGTACTCATCATTGACCACTACGTTCAACAAGACCAAACACAATAAAACACACAAACAAATAAATAAATAAAAACAGACTAAAAAAACAAAAAACAAAAAAAATAAACCCAACAACAGACAAAATGAAATTGTTCCCTTCCCCCACACTTAAATAGTACATTGTCCTTAATGAAAATAAAATGAAAGATAAGGAAAAGAAAACTCCATCAAGTACGCTCTGTTTAACGTCGTTAGCTCGACTGAATGTTGGTCTCAAGATCTTTATGTTGGGTATTTCAATGAAGTCTCCGTCCCTTTGATCTTACCAGGAGAATCAAACACATTGAATTTGATAACTTCACCATAAAATTCCATTGTCAGCATTCCTACTCTAACGTCCAACTTTGTATTTGTTGTTGTTGTACCCTAATTTCAACTCAAGTTCATTCACCCAGCTCAGGTACAGCTGGCAAATAAATATACGGAGACGTAGTATGGGAGTGATATCTGATTGTTATGCACGTGGATAGCTCGGGTGTGGTCACCCATGGTATTAGGCCCCCTGGGTCTAACCCAAGCAAGGGATACAAAGGTCGTGAAGCGTGAGCTCAGGATATTAAAATAGCTGTCTAAGCACGAGCTTGGAGGAGACACCCAGCTCGTGATAATTCTAATATATTGCATACCTGCAGATCCCCAACGACTCGAGTCCTTTTATACGTTTATATATGACCATGATGTCATATTTAATGTCCCAGATATTAGGAGAACATTTACTTTGTGATCAAATCACATCCCAATATAAATGGGAATTATTTGTATTAAATGTAATAATTATGTAAATGTGTGATTGACTCACACGGTTACCCAAACCTATCAATGGAATTCCCTTATAAATACTGGGAGAATTGGACAGGGAAGGGGATGATTATTCTATAATACCAAAACTCTGGCAAAATAAAGAGAGAAACATTAATAATATAGACTCGTGGACTAGGTGGATTTTAACCACTGAACAACGTAAAAGATTTGTGTTCTTGTGAATTCATTTCATTTTTCATTACGGTTTATTACTAAGCACTAATCTACCTTATTATTTCTTAATACACTGTTGGAGCAAAACCACGTCAATAGTTTCGTGCTTTCATTGAGAGGATAATTAGTGCTTTATCAAAATCCCAGTCGAATCTCATCATGGTGCTCACTCGCTCAATGCATGACAATGAGATAGAACAACCTGGTGGGCAGGAGGCCCATCATACTGCTGTTTCAAACGAGTATGGCCCTGAAGTCCAGCAACATCCGGGAAAACAACCGACGGGTCACAGCAACACTGGGAGTTCGGCGTCATTACCACCAAATCCAAACCCAATCTATTTAACTGCCGTTAAGATGGAAAACATGCAATTAAGAAGCCATCTCGCTAAGGCAAACATGCAAATTGAGGAGGTTTTGGCTCGATTACCCCATCTTGCAATTGACATTAATGTCGAAAGAGGCAAAGTGGGTCTCATAAATCCCACAGGAATAACCGATCCAAACCAATTCGGTCAGTCAGAACTGCCACCCCAAGTTATGTGCCTACAGGGCAAGACCGCCAAAATGCTCATCCCAGTGGCCTTCATAGGGGTCATCAGCATATTAGTCGATCGGTTTGGACCACAACCCCAAGTTTGGTGCCTCCTTCGCAAGCACCTAGGAATACCCATGGCAATCCATGAGGAGGGGTTGGGAAAGGCTCACAAAGAAAAAATGTTCCAGCAAACCCTCCTACGTCGCGACCGAATCGTCAGGAGCAGAGAGCAAGAGACAATGGGGGAGAGCAGAGGCGGGCTAATCTAGCTCGCCCTGATGGGACAAGGATTGCCTCATCGAGAAGGCATCCCCCGTCACCTATTAGACATCTAACACCACCTCATCCTATGCAGGACATTCCAGCTTATGGTGACTGTAACGCCCTAGATAACCAAGACCGTTACATTGTGTGTTTGAAATAGTGCAAGACTTGCTAATCAAGTCATTTAGTTTGAACTGTGTATCTAATGACACAAAGGATTAGGTTAAATAGAGTTTGACTATAAACGGTTAAACTTTATTGAAAACAGACGTTTATTATATGGGATCCCAAATCAGGGTTTAAATAACGTAAATACAAAATTCTTAATTACAAATAATTGACCAAGCCACTCTAATGGAAAAATATACGTTTTAGGTTTCCGTTCCTGTACAAATCCTCGACCATGGTGGCCGAGCAGCTGACAATGTACACCTCGCCCCCAGAGCTCTCCAACCCATGGCCAACTTGCCTTACCTACACCATGTAGCACCCGTGAGCCGAAGCCCAGCAAGAAAACATAATATCATATCATAACAGTATTAACAGCTAAACAGTTCACAGAGCATAATCCATTAACCACAAAGCATTACTCAGTTCTTTCAAGCCATTAAGTCCATTCAAGACAACACACTGGTCAATAATCAATAATTCAGCTCCAGATACTCATTAAGTCATAGACACTATTCTACAACAGATATTCAGCACATACATTCAGATTCAAGACACAATCAATCACATAATACACTCATACCACATAATATCCAGGGCCGACGACTTAGGCCGCACCCTCTGTTTAACCCACTGACTCCGGCCCGCTTAAACCGAGCTCAGTGCATAATAAGCTGTCCTCGGATACCAGTGTCCGAGCTGCGCCCTGTGCACAAGTATGGATTTTGGCACCCTTAGGCCGTTACCACATGTCCCCGTGGCATAATACCACCTTATGACATTCATACCATTATAGGGAACGCTTAGTCCCAACATATTCACATGGTGTATCACAATCACATAACAATACATTCAAATATAGGGAACACTTAGTCCCGTCCTATCCACATACATAGGTGCAGTTTTCTTACCTTAAATCCAAATGCTTTAATTAGAGAGGATGACCTCCGAGCACGATCCATTCCCGAGCCCTAGCTTATCCCCTAGTCACAACCAAGATAATGAATTCCATTAATACTCGGATATAGGTTTCTGGTTATAAAACTAACTCCCGGGCAACCGAATTCCACCAAGCACGGTGGTGAAACCAATCCCGAGCACACTAGACTACCTTCCCGCGCTTAAAACCCTCAAAAACTCATGTGTGCAACCAAGGGCTGCGGCCCTTGAAGCTTAGCCGCGGCCCTTCTCCAAAACAGATCCAACACCACACCTGAAGGGGACATGCGCCGCGGCCCTTGCTTTGGGTGCCGCGGCGCTTGCCTTTGGCCGAGCCTTCTTGGCTCCTTTGCAAGCTAGGGCCGCAGCGCTCTAGAACAGAGTCGCGACCCTTCCCGTCGAACCCAGAATTTCCACCATTGTCAACCTCCAAACCTTAACCAAAACCATCCCAAAGCTCCCTATTTCCATATCAATCATTCCCAACACTTTTAAGACAACTTTAACATCATGATTCAACAGGAAACCCAATCTAAAAAAACTCATTGCAATCCATGTTTCAATCTCTGAAACTCAAGAACATCAAACACCATAACCAACCATTCAAAACTCAGATTTAAACTTCTAAATCATAAATTAAAGTTTACCTTTTCAGCTGAACCCCTTTTCTAAGCAGAATCCCAGCTAGTTCCCAAGTTTCTAGCTTCAATTCCACCTTAAACATCAAAATTACAATTATCTTACTACTCAGAAAACTCAGAGTTTCTAACCTCAAAAACACAGTTTGATTCTCACCTTAGCTTTCATTAAATGTTCCCTGGATAATCCTTGAGCTAAGCTTTTAAATCCCCACTGAAATCCTCTGAAATCCCAGCCTAAATCCTCCAAATTTCCTCTGTTTTCCTTGTGTTTTTCTTAGTTTTCTTGAGAGAGAGGAGAGAGAGAAAGAGTCGGTCTAACATTTCTTTCCACTAGCTTATGTTTTAACTAAGTCTATCCTTTATCCCGTTACGTCAATCCCGAGCCTCGGGGTGCCGGAAACGTCCCCGAGGGCAAAATGGTAAAATTCTCCAACATTCCCACCTAGACTTCCTAACCTCAAATATATCTCCATATATTTATTTTCATAACCCGATAGTCTAAATAATTACCCAATACCTATAATATCCCTGACTTATGCAAAGCCAACTATTAAGCCCCGTTGTGACTTTCCCCGCTACCTGCTCCCTAGGATCGCCTCGTGCCGCTAATTACAAAAGCACACACCTGTACACGCACATATATTTATCCATCTATCCACATAATAATGTGGTCTCAACAATTATCACACACATTCACATTTATGCCCTAACGGGCCAAGATTACCATTATGCCTTACCAGCCAAACAGGGCCCACATACTTATTCAATACCCATTTCACGCTTTCTTACCATTAATTCTCTTAACCTCCAATTATGCCCTCCTGGCACACTAATCAAGGCCCTTAAGCCTTATTAGTAATTTTGGGTCGTTACAGTGACAGTAGGAGAAATCTTTCTCCGTCTGCCCATACCTACGTCCCACAGACATGTGTTGAAAATCCAGATCCTCGGCCCCAACCGCGAGCTGTAAGCTTCGCAAATGGAAGTTACTGGACTGAAATTCATCGAAGTGGTAGGTCCGAGGGCGATCTGAGAAATTAGCTAAGTTCGGCACAAAGCCCTCGGTACGATTCACAACCTGATTTGTGTGATCGTCTGAATTCGCAGAGAAGGAATCCATCTCGGAATGAAGATGTTAGTTATACTCGACAAGAGGGAGGTCCGTCCATAGTATGCGATAATGGGAATGCCCCACCAAACCAAGCTCGAGCTTGGAGGGACAATAACCCATCAAACGCATACGATAGGATAGGAGTTGTTGAACATCCCCCGGATAACCTAGGGACCAAAGACAAAACCATCGAGAGGCTAGCTCTGATGGAAGAGCAAATGAAGAGGTTTTTATATGGAAAAGATAAAGACGATTGCAACTCAGAGGATGAGCTCGAGCCTTTTGCTCCAAATATTGCTGCGGCCACATATCCGATAGGCTTCAGAATGCCACTATAACGACCCATAATTACTAATAAGGCTTAAGGGCCTTCATTAGTGTGTCGGGAGGGCATAACTGGATTATATGTGATTTAAATGATTAAATGCATGATTATGTGATAAGCATGCCTATATGATTATTTGGATGTATGAGATGCATGATTATGAGTATTAGTATGCATGTAGGCCCTGATTAGGTTCTAAGGGCATATTCATAATTTTGGCCCATTGAGGGCATAAATGTAAATATTTGTGATAAATTGTTGAGACCATATTATTATGTGGATATATTTGTAGCTTGTGACTCGAGGTGATCCTAGTGAGCAGTTTAGCGAAAAATTCACGGTGGGAATTTATACCCGACTCGGGAGAGCTTGGGGGTATTTCTGGAATCTGGGAAATATATTGGAGGCTATTTGATATTAAGTAAAATGATTGGTGATTAGTTAGGTGTCAGGATGTAATCAGTAATTATTAGGGACACTCGAGGAATTAGCGGGAATTGGAAACAAATGACCAAAATGCCCTTGGAAGGATTAAAGGCTTAGGATTTAAGTGGGAGGGAAAAATGGTCATTTGGTTTAATAAGGGGTAAGGGTCATTCTGCCTTTATGGATTTAGTGGATTTTGTAGAAGGGTATAGAAGCTGAAAGAAAATAGAAGAAGAGGAAAAAGGAAAGAAGGAAAACAGAGTATATGGTATATCTCTTTCTCTCTCTCGGTTTGGTCATTTCTTCACCTCTCCTTGAAGGTTTTTGAGGCTATAACCCAGGGGAAACCTTAGGCTAGAGCTTGGGGATAGGATATTTGATAAAGCTTGAGGATTCAGCTTAAGTTGGTTACCCAACTAAGGTAAAGATTAAAGGTGGTTCTTGAGTTTTTCTGAACTTTGTTGAAATGATTTCTAAACTTGAGTTTTGGATGGAAGTTGAGGGAATTAAGCTTGAAGAATTGAGGAGCTTAAATTTGGAAGGATACTAAGGGAAACCTAGGGTCAAACTCCCAAGCAAAGGTAAGAAAATTCTGAGCTTAATCATCTAAGTTGTTGGGTTAGTTCTGAGTTTCTGGTTGAGTTCTTGAGAGTTGGGTTCAAATCTTGTTTTCCTTGTTTGATGGTGCATGTGGCTAGGTTTTGTGTTGTTGGGTTATGTGGGATGAGATGTAGATGATGGTAGGCTCAATTTGGTGTATGGTTGAGGTTTGGAGGGGTTTTATGGAAGTTTGGCTCGAGGAAAATCAAAGGAAGAAACTCAGAGTGCTGAGTTTGCTGCAAGTAGCGCTGTAGCACTAGCCTTAGGGCGCTACAGCGCTAGGCTTGGGTTTCCTGGAGGATTTTGGCTCTGATTGTAGCGTTGTAGTGCCAACTTTGTGGCGCTGTAGTTACCCTGTTTCCAGAAGGGGGTTTTTGGGTTATTTCTTAAGGTTTTTGCCCGGGGGCTCGGGGTTTGATTCCACCACCCCGTTTGGTGGAATTAGGGCTTCCAGAGGGCTCGGGATTGGTCCTGAGGTTAGGTTTTGGAATTAAAGTTTAGTGATGGTTCTAATTTATGGATGTGACTAGGTGTACGCTAGGGCTCGGACGGGATCGCGCTTGAAGGTCGATTTCATTAATCAAAGTTAACGGAATCAAAGGTAAGAAACCGCACCCGGTTATGTGTTTGTGTTGGACTAAGAGTTCCTTATATTCATATGTGATGCCATGCGATGGTATTATGCCATGGGACATGTGATAAATGGCCTAAGGGTGCTGGAATCAATATTTGCGCACAGGGCGCGGCTCGGCCACTGGTAGCTGAGGTTAAATATATAATCACTGAGCTCAGCCTAAGCGAGCCGGAGTCAGTGGGATAATTAGAGGGTGCGACCTAAGGGCGTCGACCCTGTATTTTGGCGTGATATGTTTAATGTTCTTTAATTAATGACTATGATGAGTTTGTTATCTGAATAACTGATTATTGGTTTGAGGATTGATGCCACTGCTTATGTGAGCTATATGATTTGTTGTATATCTGATTGTTGTTTATTGTTTATACACTGTATTATGGTTTCTTGCTGGGCCTTGGCTCACGGGTGCTTCGTGGTGTAGGTAAAGGCAAGGGCAAGGTGGACTAGTCCTGAGTTGGAGAGCTTTGGGGGCTGAATGTACATAGTCAACTAATCGCCCGCCACGGCCGAGGAGTGATACAGGACGGGACAAGACTAAATGTCTGTTTTTCCCTTAGAGTAGCCAGTATATGTTTATAACCTGGAATTTTTGTAAATTGTCTTTTAAACTCTATTTCTTTTGGGATCCCATGTACAAAATGTTAAATTATGTGAAATGTAACTTTTGTAACCAAAATATTTTAACCCTAATTCAATTATAGTTTTAGTACCACGTTTCTAACTAGATGACTTGATTAGCAAGTCTTGCACCTTTATAAATACACAGTGTAGCAGTCTTGGCTATCCAGGGTGTTACAGCCACGCTTGTCAAAGTTTGATGGAGATGAAGATCCGTCAGACCACCTAGGGATGTTTAACACCATGATGATGGCCCACAATGTTGGACTCTATCTAAGGTGCATTTTATTCCCTTCAACTCTAATCGGGCCAGCCAAGCAGTGGTTTAAGCAATACAAGAGGCATTCTATAAGTTTGTGGAAGAAGTTTTCTTCTGACTTAAAAAAAGCATTCCGGGCTTCCCAAACAGCTCGGGTTAAGGCTGATTCATTAGCCAATGTAAAGCAGCAACCTGGAAAAACATTGAAGGCATATCTAAGTAGATTTTCCAATGTCGCTGCACGAGCTAGGGATGTCGATGACAGCTCCAAGTTCATGGCAATGAGGATGGGAATCCTTGTTGGGGGCGACCTGTGGCAAGAATTACAGAGAAAAGGAGTTAATAGTGTTGATGAGTTCTTAGCACGAGCTCAAATATGGATTAACCTGGAAGAGGCGTGAGCTTCCGTCGCAGGAACCAACCAGATCCCTGTCCAGGCCGTTGGAGCAGTAATTGACGTTGCAACTACGGCTCAAACCGTTACCCAGAATAACCAAGGGGGGAGTAACAAAAGGAAGGGAAATGGTGAAGGTGACCAGAGCGGAACAAAGAAAAATAAGTATGGGGATAAATTCAAGCCTGTTTACGCCACTTATACCAACCTCACGGATACTAAGGAGCGCATCTTCCTGGAAAATTCAACTCGCCTTCCATGGAAGAAGCCAGAACCGTTGAAGAGCCAAAGGGCGAAGAGAGATTCATCAAAGTTCTATCGATTCCATAATGACATCGATCATAACACTGATGACTGTCGACAGCTAAATGATGAGATCGAAACTCTCATCAGGGTGGGACCTTTGGCCCAATACGCCCGAAATCGGGTGGTCCCTAATCAGCCCACTGTACCAAACCCTCCGTCAGCCCCCGAAGCTCCAGTAAGTCAAACCGGAGCTCAAGCAAATCAGGATGATCCTTCTCCAATAGTAGGGGAAATATAGCCACCATTTCGGGAGGACCTCATCTAGCAGGCACGAGCAGAGGGACCCAGAAGAGGTACATTAACGAACTAAAATTCCATAACGGAGTGGAGTTCATTCCGAAATAGCGGTTATCGAAACAACAGCGATTGGAAAAACAACCAATCATTTTTATTGAAGAGGATGCTAGCCACGTCCAATTCCCACATAATGATCCCTTGGTCATAACCGTTCAGCTTGCCAACTTGAGGGGCCGAAGGACACTAGTAGATAACGGGAGTTCTGTGAATTTATTTTTTAGGTCCACCTTGGAAAAAATGGGGTTGCCTGTAGCAGAATTGAAAGCGACCTCAATGATTCTGTACGGATTTTCTGGTGAAGGGTTAGCAGCCATCGGGACGATCAAATTAGTGGTAATATTGGTAGAAGGTTCACAAACTGTCTCCAAGCTACTTGAGTTCGTGGTAATCAACTATCCAGCTACATACAATGTGATTTTGGGCCGACCTGCGTTGATGGTATTTGAAGCCATAACCTCTATCCGCCACCTAGCACTAAAATTCCCCTCTGCTGCAGGAATATGCACCATCAGAGGTGATCAGCTCGCTGCCAGATAATGCTATAGCATTTCTATGAAGGGAAAGTCACAACCCGGGCAGCAAGCTATGGTCATAAATGACGGAGGCGAGGAGTCCCGGGAAGTAAAAGTTACTTGTGGGACGGAAGAACCTCAGCAAAAAGAGGACAATAACGACGCCCGACACGATGACATTGACCCATGGATAGGCGAAGACAGGTCAGAACTCCAGGCTATAGAGGAGCTCGAGGAAGTAAACATTGACCCTAAAGAAGCTTTAAGAGTCGTAAAGGTTGGGGAAAATCTAGATGATAGAAGGAAGAAGGAGCTGGTCGATTTCTTACAAAAGAACCTGGATGTTTTCGCCTGGTCACATGAGGATATGGTGGGGATAAGCCTGAGTGTAGTCATGCACACTTTAAATTTGGACAAGAACGTGCCTGCAAAATCCCAAAAATAGAGACGCTTGGGAACAGTCCAAGCTGAAGCGCTTGAGGAAGAAGTAGCTCGACTGTTAAAGTGCGGGTTTATCCCGTGTTGGTCCCAAAGCCAAATGGGAAATGGAGGACCTGCATCAACTTCTCCGATATGAACAAAGCTTGTCCAAAAGATTGTTTCCCATTGCCAAGGATTGATCAGTTAGTAGACGTCACTGTAGGTCACGAGCTCATGTCCTTCATGGATGCGTATTCTCGATATAACCAGATCGCGATGAATCCTGCGGACAAGGAGCATACCAGATTCATGACCCCAAATAACGTATATTGTTATAAAGTCATGCCCTTCGGACTAAAGAATGCGGGAGCTACTTATCAACGCTTGGTCAATAAGATGTTCGCTAATCAGATCGTGAGAAGTATGGAAGTGTATGTCGATGATATGCTTGTTAAATCAAAGACTGCCAATAACCATGTGTCCGATCTTGAAGAATGTTTTGGGATACTGAGGAGATATGACATGAAGTTGAATCCTCATAAGTGCACTTTCGGGGTGGCATCTGGAAAATTTCTGGGATTTATAGTCAACACAAGGGGGATAGAAGCGAATCTAGATAAAATTAGATCATTGTTATAAATGCCCTTGCCCAGGTCGTGTAAGGAAGTTCAAAGCCTGACTAGAAAGGTGGCAACTTGAAATCGTTTCATTTCAAAATTGATTGACAAATGCCTGCCATTCTACAACTTGCTCAGGGGAAACAAAAAATTTGAATGGACTGAGGAGTGCGAACAGGCCTTCCTCAACCTAAAAATACACCTAGTCGAGCCCCTGTGTTGTCTAAACCTATGTCTGGAGAACCTCTATTCCTTTATTTGGTCGTGACAAAAAATGCAGTCAACGTCGTGTTAGTTCGAGAAGAAAACCAAGCTCAGAAACCAGTATATTATGTAAGTAAGAGACTTCTCGAGCTGAATCACAGTACCCACTAATAGAGAAACTAGCATTATGTCTGATATTAGCTTCTAGAAAGCTTCGTCCATATTTCCAGTCCCATTCAATCAACGTCATGACCGACCAACCTTTAAGGTAGGTGTTGCAAAAACCTGAAACATCGGGACGTCTGCTAAAATGGGCTATCGAACTTAGCCAGTTCGAACTATTGTACGTGCCACGGACCTCAATCAAAAGTCAGGCCCTTGCTGATTTTATGGCTGAATGTACCGGATTTCAAGAGGAGCTATTGAAGGAGTCGATGCAAGAGTTGTGGAAAATCTTCATGGATGGGTCATCAAACGAGAATGGATCGAGAGCTGGTATCATCTTAATCTCCCTAGAAGGGCATTGATTTCATACAACTCTGAGATTCAAATTCGAGGCATCCAACAACGAAGCCGAATATGAGGCTTTACTAGTTGGGCTAAGGGTGGCAAGGGAGCTCAAAGAAAAAAGCCATCCAATGCTATAGTGATTCTCAGCTCGTGGTTAATCAGGTGTTGGGAGAATATCAAGCTTGAGGTATCAAGATGTCAGCCTACCTAGCTAAGGTGAAGGGAGAGCTGTCCGAATTTGAGTACAGTACTGTTGAACAAATACCTCGCGAGCAGAACTCTAATGCTGACACTTTGGCAAGGCTTGTCACCACCAAAGAAATTGAGACCTTGAATGTAGTACCAGTGGAGTTCTTAGAGAGGCCAGGTGTGGCAGAAGAAGTGATAGAGGTAAAAATGATCGATACAAGACTGACATGGATGACTCCCATAATGGAGTACCTCACAACAGGAAGGCTACCTGACGAAAGAAAGGACGCAAGAAAAATACTTTATCAAGCTCCATGGTATGTAATAGTTGATGGGACCTTGTACCGACGTGGTCATTCATTGCCTCTCCTATGATGTGTTCTGCCCGAGGAAGCAAAAACTATCTTACAAGAAAAACACGAAGGCTTTTGTGGAGATCATGCTGGGGGGAAAAACCTAGCACTGAAGATACTGAGGTAGGGCTATTTTTGGCCCACTTTAACGAAAGACTCAATCTCGTATGTACAGAAGTGCAATAAATGCCAGTGTTTTGCCGTAATTGCCCGAGCTACTCGCATCAAACTAACGATGATTTCTTCCCCATGGCCATTTGCGGTATGGGGAATCGTTCTGATAGGTTCCCTACCTATGGGAAAGGGAGGAGCTTGCTATGCGGTGGTGGAAATCGACTATTTCACGAAGTGGGTAGAAGCTGAACCTCTGGCATCCATCACTTCAAAAAAAGTCCTAGACTTCGTAGTGAAGAGTATTATATGTTAGTTTAGGCTTCCTAAAAAGATCATATAAGACAATGGGAAACAGTTCGACAACGATCTCTTCACTGACTTCTGTGAAAAATATCGAATCACTAAGAGTTTCTCCTCGATAGCATATCCACAGGCCAATGGACAGGTGAGCCTGAAAAAGAGGTTAGATGAGGCCAAAGGATTATGGCCCGAGCAGCTCCCGCAAGTACTTTGGGCATACCGAACTTCTCTCAGAACCTCCACGGGACATACTCCTTTTTCCTTAACTTTTGGAAGCGAGGTCGTCCTTCCAGTCGAAGCCATGGTAGCCACTCACAGGCAAAGGACATTCAACCAAGAGCAGAATGAGGGACTACTTAACGCATCTGTAACGCCCCAAACTCCAGGGACCGTTACGGTGTGCCTTGTAAATAGTGCTAAACTCGCTAATCGAGTCATTTGGCCAAATCGTGAACTAAGTATGATTAGCGGTTTAGGGATTCAAAACCTTGGCTAGGATGTAACGTTTCACTAGAACGTTTAATATATACATTGGGATCCCGAAAATATAATTTCAGAGTCTATTACAGAAAAATATTTACAACAGGCCGTTCTAAGCGGCAAAACAAGGTTCAACCCTAGTTCCACTTTAAACATCGGTCGTGGCGGACGAGCAGCTGCGTATGTACACATCACCACCTAAGCTCTCCAACTCAAGGATGGCCCAGCTTCCTCTTGCCTTTACCTGCACCACGTAGCACCCATGAGCCAAAGCCCAGCAAGAAAACACAATAAAGCATGATATAATATCAACAACGATCATAATAACCATTCAGGACTATCAGTCCAAGCAAATAGGTGGCAATAGCCAAAAGTCACAATAATGAGCATCGCTCCTTCTATCCATGTTACGATAGGGTCACCAGGGCTTAACTGATAAGTGATCCTTTCATAAGTTTGATTAGGACAGGTGCATGGTGAATGGTCAACAACATAACCTTCCTCCCGACTCTAGAGTCGTGCAATGGACAGCGTCCCTTAGCCATGTGACAAACAGTCACCGGGGTCATATACCTTGGCTGATGATCATCTGGTCTTAGACCAGGCAAGCGCTTATAGTTTTCATTGACTTCCAGTCGGTCCAGCATTAATACCCCATATGAGTCATTCAATGCCGACCTCGATTAGATCTAATCTCCATTTGGCCCGGCATTTACAACGCACTGCCACTTCTGACCCTTGGGTCGGTGAAACACGACCAGTGCTTAGCCTGTTGTGAACTTAACCAATAAGTCACAGCTTCACAAACGGATTTGATACCATTGTCGATTCTGACTAATAAGTCAGCGCCATACACAGGTAAGCCATGCCACCAAACATATATCACATGTCTATTATCCATAAACAAGGTATTCAGCATGCTTACTTAACAGGTATTAGTACAATTAGGACTATGCATAAACACAGAGGCTCAAGCTCTGAACGATATCATACACAGTATGCAAAGCATGTCCTAATCACATGTTTCTCATGCATCATATGCATAATATTCCACAATCCAACATGCACCAATAATAGCCATGCATGTCACGTTCAATAATCAACCAACATGCATCAAGAATAGCCATGCATGTCATACTCAGTAATCAACCAACATGCATCAATAATAGCCATGCATGTCATACTCAGTAATCAACCAACATGCATCAATAATAGCCATGCATGTCACATATACACAGGGTGCAGTTTTCTTACCTCAAAGTCGAGCTAGAACGATTAAAAGAACGACCCTTGAGAACGATCAACTTTTAGTCCTTTAGCGGTCACCTAGTCATAACCAAATATAAGGTATCATCAATAAAAATTATCAACATAAGTTCCCCAATCAATATCTAGCCTCCGGAACACCAATCCCCACTTAACCGGGTACTAGGTTCAACCCCGAGGCCTATGGCTTAAATCCCCAAGCTAAAAACGTGTTTTTGGTCAAAATGGCCTTAAGGGCCGCGGCCCTCCCTTGCTGCGCCGCGGCGCGCCCTGAAACAGAGAGGGTTTCCCCCTGCCAAACGCCTTGAGCCGCAGCGCACCACAGCCATGCCGCGGCTCAATACCCAATTTTTGCCCAGAAAACCCAGCACGCACACCAGAATTTCCCCTGCGTTTTCCCTTAGAACCAGCCCCTCAAATTAGCCCAAAACCTCTTCCAAACACTCATTCAAACCCCTAGACATCACCCATAACCTCCCATCATCAAAACCCAAAGTAAACATCACCCAAACTTCCATTAATTCAAACTTTCCACATCAAAAACCATGAACTGAAAACTAAAAGGGAAAACAGAGTAACACCTGAAACCAAAGACTAAAACTTACCTTGAAACCTGTTTTGAACCTCCCACACAAGCTAAATCAAGTCCACCAACCCAGCCTTTGAGTTTCCTAGCTTGAAACCTCTCCAAGAACTCAAGAACACCAAAGGAGAATGAAGGGAGGAATGTGTACGGGAAGGGAAGAAGATAATCTTTGTTTTGTTATGTTTTAGTCTACCACTTTCTATAGCCAACATCCACTAAGGTCATATATATCCACCCTTAAATGACCAAATTACCCTTGTGTCATCTAAAGCCTCTAAAACCAATTCAAGGGTAAAATTGGTACTTTCCGCTTATCCCGTTAATCATAATTAACGCTTCCCAATTCCTGCTAATCTCAATATCCTCAAATTCCAATAATTCATATCCCGTTACCTAAAATCCCCGGTAACGCTCTAATCATTAAATTCACCCCGAGACTCACCCCGAGCCCCGAACTTGAACCCGTTATGACTAGACCGAACACTGACATCTCATGATCGTCTCATGTCAAATAGCTCGAACCAATCCACCTTATAATGTGGCTATATTAATTAATCACAATCACGCATCCAAAATATACAATTACGCCCATAGTGGCCAAATTACCAAATTACCCTCATAGTCAACATATGAGCCCATATGCATGCATTCATCATCATATAATAATATAATTCACATAAACATGCATATAATCATTAAATACCATAATAAACCAATTATGGCCCTCCCAACCTCCTAATCAAGGTCCTAAACCTTATTAGGAAATTTGGGGCATTACAGCATCCCTCGATCTGATTGAAGAAAAATGAGAAGAGTCGCAGTTATAGCTTGCCCATTACCAACAAAAAATCACTCGCTATTTTAATTCTAAAGTTAAGACATGTAGATTTGGATTGGGAGACCTGGTTCTCCGAAGGGTATTTCTAGCAAATAAAGATCCCAAGGATGGTGTTTTAAGCACGAATTGAGAGGGACCATATCAGGTCGTTGAGGTTTTGCGAGAAGGAACTTTCAAGATAGCTCGGCTGAATGGGGAAGTAGTCCCACGAACCTGGAACGCCTTACATTTGAAAAAATATTATCAGTAGCACCACCATCAATGTAAGGCTTATTTATAAAATCCATTTTATTAAATAATAGGTGGTTTATTAAATAATTTTTAAGATTGTATGAGTTCGTGTTCTAGTGTTGTAAAAGCAACCAAGAAAGTTTCTACATTCTGGTTGCTTGGGGGCAATATAACCCGAGATTGGAAAAATTAAGCTAGCTTGATAAGTTCAAATCATTAAAATCCCTGGATACAACCAGGTCCAAAACTTAGAGGCTTGGAAAAATTTATTATTCGATGACTTTTTAAGAGCTCGAGTTTTCAATAAACCTAGCGCGAACTAAGTTGAAATCATTTAAAATCCTGGACGTAACCAGGTCCGAAATTTAGAAGCTAAGAAATATTGATTATTCAATGGCCTTTTAAAGGAGCTCGAGTTTTCAATAAACCTAGCATGAACTAAGTTGAAATCATTTAAACTCCTAGACATAACCAGGTCCAAAATTTAGAAGCTTGGAAATATTGATTATTCAATGGATTTTTAAAGGAGCTCGAGTTTTCAATAAACCTAGCACGAACTAAGTTGAAATCATTTAAAATCCTGGACGTAACCAAGTCTAAAACTTGGAAAGTTGGCAAAATTGTTTAATATCAAGGGCTTTTTAAAGCTCGAGTTATCAATAAATCTAACACGAACTAAGTTTATATTATTAAAAACCTCGGATACAACCAGGTTCAAGGCCTGATTCTTAACAGGTATGATACAAATCAGCACACAAAACTTGGATGTAACCAAGCTTGATAAATTCTATCCTGATCTTAAAATCAATTCCTAAAATCTCGAATGTACAAGTCTAAGGATTCATAAACATGAGAGATAGTAAAGGAAAGATAAATGGATCAAAAAGTTAGATGTATATTGAAATAAAGCAAGAAAATTATCCCGAGGAGAAAAACCTCGAACTGAGCCAAAAGGCAATTGTTTAATAAAAAAAATTGTTAAACAATTACAGATAAATACAAAAGGGCTATCATTGAGCTCCATCAGCTCGCCCCGCCGAGGTGACCTCCTCGCCATCTCCCTTAGCTGCTCCAAAAGCCTCACCAGTCTCTAATGGTTCTTGCAAGAGTCAAGCCTTGAATCTTGCAAGGTACGGATCCCACAACTCATCCCCCATGAAAGAGAAGTTTCCATCCGGATTGAAGGCCCAGCACTGGTATAGCATCTCTTCCAAGGATGATGATGAGGCTGCCTTTTCTTCTTTGACTACGGCCTCGGCCTCGAGCAGTTTTGCTTTGGCTTCATCAACCTCTCAGTTTGAGCCTAGAGGGAAAACAATGCAGTCTTTGCAGCCTGCTCACTTTCCTGGGATGAGGCAAGAGCAGTCTTGGCATCATGCTCACTCTGTTGAGCAGCTGCCAAGGCAGCTTTGGCGGCCTGCTCGCCCTCTTGAGCGGCAGTCAGGGCGGTGTTGGCAGCGTTCAGATCAGCGCGGAGCTCATCGTTCCTAACCCTAGCACGGGCCATGCTGCGATACTGGGCCAGGACAGACTGCAAAATAACAAAACAAGTCATATATACCCGTGATCACAATAGAAAAAAAAATTCACCAAGGAAAGACAACTTACCGTGAGGTTCATCCCCATAGTTGATTCCATGACATTCTCCGGGCTGCGCTCCTCAGTGGTCCTTAGATTCCTCGAGCTGGCCTTATAGGCGTGCCCCACCATATGGCTCGTCGTCTCATCAATGATACCTTGAAAGGCTTTAGATATTTTCTCCAGATCCTGGGGATCTATTGGTATTCAAATGGTGGGAGCTGGGATGGTGGGGACTGGAGACTCAGATTGTATCACTTGAGCCTAAGGAGGCACGAATCGAGGAGGAGGAGGGGGAATCCTCCTAGCGGCAACACAAGTCACCGGAGTTGTTTCCTGAGTTGTGCTCGTATCTTTCCCCTTGGCAGGGGATTTTGAGGTGTTTCCCGCTGCAGGGGGTGCCTTCTTTGTAATCCTGGGCCTTTTCACAACAGGGCTCGAGCCGGTCTTCCTAGCAAGGAAAGCAGTTCAGAGATTAGGAACTCCGGGTTGTTCCATCTCTTCGCCTGAAAATAACAAAAAGGAATTAGTTCACAAATAATGTTGTCATAAATATATAAAGAAAGAAAATAAACAAAGATCTTACCCTCCGGGCTGGGGGAGGAATCTATTATCACAACCTCCGGCCTTTGAACTAATGAAGGAGAGGGGGATTCTACGACTAATATTTCTAAGATCCTAAGGGGTTCAGGTTCAGGTCCTTCCTTAGGGCTGGATTCCTCTACATACTGTATAAATCCAGGGGCAAATGCACCCTGGAGCAGGGAAGGTCAGGTCCTACAGTTGGTCCCATATTCTTCGAAAATGGTGGATCTAAAGTTTAAAGTGTTATCTATAACGACTGTGCCCTTAGGATAATTGCTGTCATGACATACCACTAGGTGGTCTACACATTGGAGCAGTGTTATATTACGTTATGGGTTATGAGGATGACGATGGACGAGCTGATTTGGGTTAAATCGAACTAACCTAAAATCGGCAATAGCCCTATCTAATTCCCTATAGGGGTATGGGTTACCTTGGCCGGAGGCGCCGGCTGCTTCCCCTGACGCAACTCGTTCTAAATCAGGTTCCCGAACAGCCTCGGGAACCTGCCTTTTTCGCACAAGAGGCACCTCATCATCTTCCTCCTCCTCGCCTTCAGTGGCTGGCAGGGCCTCCTCTTGAGAGGATGGGAGCTCATGGATCACCGGAAGGGTAGCTCAGGTCCTTAAGGCCAATGTTTGACCTTTGCCGACCAACTTGCACGCCAGCATCGTGACGTCATTCATGACCTGGCGGTAGTCCTTCTCACTGGATGGAAGCCCAGACAACTTCTTGTACTGACCCCTGAGGGTCACGGACTTCTCCGTCCTCGCAAATATAGATGCATGAGAAACAAATTCAGTTAATACATGTACAAAAGAAATATCTTGAAACGAATAAAATTTCACGAGCTAAAGTCACAAAGTAAGGAACTTACGAGGTCGATTGAAGTATCGATGTTCGCAATTCCATAATCCATTCGACATAAAGAACAAGTCTTTGTAGTCGTTGGGATGACTGAGAAGCTCGATGACGGGGGCAGAATTGGAAAACTGTGTGAGATAATAGAACCCGTCACCCCGCCCTCTCTGCTCCAGGCTAGCTTTGAGGCAGAAAAAGTATAGTATATCTGTCGGGGTGGGGACCTCCCACTCATGCTTCAAAAAAAAATATTTCAGCCCCGCCAAAGTCTATAAGAATTTGGGGGGAGCTGAAATGGAGCCAAATTCACATAATTTAAAAAGTCTGCGAAGTATTGGTCCAGGGGAAGAAAGGCCCTAGCCTTCAGATGCCCACCACTCCAAGCTGCGAAGTCGTCTTGGAGAGGGGAGCTGCTCCGTTCCCCTTCAAATGCAGGTCGGGCAAGGAGAGTTCCAATCCTAACCTCTATGCTGTGGCTCAGCATGATTTTATCCACCCTCCCCTGGGTCGTGATCTTTGATACGATACGTTCAGCCTCGAAGTAGGCGTTGGGGTCAACCACCAGCTCATTCTCCACCATCGGACCGAAGTGCAGGATAGGAGACTCTAGGGCGATCTGCTTCGCCTTGTTCTTATGCTGAGCGGACAAGCTTGATGCATTCTTCTTGGGGGCAGTTTTCTTTTAAGGAGCTATCAGATCGCCTAACAAGCAGAATGACCTAGTTAGTAGGCGACCTAAGAGGATTTAAAGACTGACGCGGAAGTACGAAGGGGGGAATGGTTTCCTTTTGTCATACGAGCTGAGGTTAGCCTCAGTCCCATCACGTGATGCCATGCGATACCCTAAGTTACGCGCCACGGTTTCCTAACAGACCCCTGATATTTAGGGATCCGTGTGTCAGACTGTCAGACCACTACCTTCCTTGGGAAGCAGTTTAGTGCAAAACCACCCAAGAAACGTAACATCTAAGCTATCTGGTTTGAAACCTAAAAACCCTTCATCTCCTTTATCCTGAATGAGTATTCTTTAAATTAATTCACCATTAAGATTACCCAGATTTATCCAGAAATTTCTCAGTTTTATGAATGTCTTATTTCTAGAGCTATTTTTGGACTCACCCGCTGAACCTAAGTCGAAACCTATTCCCTAAAAACATTTAGAAATAGCCTAACAGTGACTATAGTGAATATTGTGGATGAACATAGTGAAGAACAAATAGTCCATTTAAAAAATAAAAAAACTCTTCAAACCAAAGAATGAGATACTTACAGTGTGTTCTTCGACGATAAGACGTGGACTTTGTAAAGGGAAGTTCCTGGAAAACTTCTAAGTGACTGGGTACAATGAACGATTTTTGGGGATTTCTGGGAAAGAAAAAATGCTTGGAAGTGCAAAAGAGGAAAATTTTTAAATGAAAGGTGGTGAAGTCTGAAACTTGGCCATCCCTTTTATACATAAATTGTGTAAATTAATCTGGGCCATTCATTTGGGGTAGTTCAAGATCCAAGGGCCAAGATTAAATAGATCAAACGGCGGCAAAAAGGTGACAAGACAATTATTGCAGTCCTCGAAACCCGAACAGACGCCAATTGCAGTATACCACGTGTCCAGTACTCAAGTAGTGGGCAGACATGGTTTTATTCAACAGAAGTCTAAAAGGCCCTACTGTGTAGGTCAGAAAGTGTCGACGTCATACACAAGCAAGAGCTTGGGTGGAAAATTTTGTACCCTAATTTCAGCTCGAGTTCATTCACCCAGCTCAGGTACAGCTGGCAAATAAATATATGGAGACATAGTATAGGAGTGATATATGATTGTTGTGCACATGGACAGCTCGGGTGTGGTCACCCGTGGTGTTAGGGGCCCTGGGTCTAACTCAAGCAAGGGATACGAAGGTCGTGAAGTGCGAGCTCAGGATATTAAAATAGTTGTCTAAGCACGAGCTTGGATGAGACATCTAGCTCGTGATAATTCTAATATATTGCATACCCGCGGATCCCCAACGACTCGGGTCCTTTTATACGTTTATATATGACCAAGCTGTCATATTTAATGTCCCAGGCATTAGGAGAACATTTACTTTGTGATCAAATCATATCTCAATATAAATGGGAATTATTTGTATTAAATGTAATAATTATGTAAATGCGTGATTGACTCACGCGGTTACCCAAACATGTCTATGGAATTCCCTTATAAATACTGGGAATATTGGACAGGGAAGGGGACGATTATTCTGTAATACCAAAACTCTGCCAAAATAGAGAGAAAAACATCAATAATATAGACCCGTGGACTAGGTGGATTTTAACCACTGAACCACATAAAAGATTTGTGTTCTTGTGAATTTATTTCATTTTTCATTACGGTTTATTACTAAGCATTAATCTACCTTATCATTTCTTAATACAATGTTGGTGAAAAACTGCGTCAACACTTGTCATCAAGAATGGTCTCCCAAATAAAATCGGTGTCAGATTGGGTATTGATGCATCCCCCATTTCAAGTATATAGAAATTTGTTGGAAAGACAAGTCCATCAACTTTCACCAACACATCTTCAACTACCCCTAAAGGATAAGCATTAGTGCGATCGGCCAGCTAAACAATAAATCCTGTCTCCTTTAGTGGCCCAAGATTTAAAGAAGCATATGATGAATATGACATGACAATAATCGATGCTCCCAAATCTATCATACATCTTTTATTCCCAATCATACAATGAATTGTAAAGGTTCTAGGATCCTTGCATTTTGGTGGCAACTTCTTTTGGAGAATAGTAGAGATGCTCTCCCCCACACTTATCTTTTCATCACCCTTCAATTTCTTCTTATTCATGCACAACTCCTTCAAAAATTTAGCATAACATGGCACTTGCTTAATAGCATCAAGTAATGGAATGTTCACCTCAACTTTGCAAAAAGTCTCAAGAATTTCCTTGTCAACTTCCTCTTTCTTAAACTTTTTCAATCTGCTTGGAAAAGGCAGATGAGGGACATAGGTTGGCATAGTTGGTTTATGTGACTTTTTCTGCATTGATGGTTCATCATGGATGGAGTTGTCTACTTCTTGCTTTTGCACTCGAACTGGCGATGAAGGTTGTGTGGGTCGCTCATATTGTATACCACTTTGCAGTGTTATCGCAGTTACATTCTCCTTGGGATTCTTCTCAGGTTTTGAAGGCAATTTATTAGAAAGATGAGCTTCCAACCTGTTATATGATGCCGCTAGTTGTCCCACCTGATTCTCCAAACTTTTGATGGAAGCTTGGGTAGTTTGCTGAAACTGAAGAGTACTTGTAGTAATTGCATTGATTAAATCTTCAGTAGAGGGTTTTGTACTCAATGGGTGAGCAGCTTGTGGGGCTTGTGATGGTCTAGGTGCATAGTTCTGTTGAGATCGTTGTTGAAGAGAAAAAGCAGGCAGTCTAACAGGTGTAGACTGTAGAGTAGCTTGTTGGTGATTCCCATAACGAAGATTTGGATGATCACGCCAGCCAGGTTTATAAGTTTGTGAAAAAGGTTCATAGTACATCTGGCGTAATTGACCTGGGAAATTACCTACAAAATTACCACCCTCAGTCTCTCCCTCAAATAGAGTGGGGCAAGTATCAGTAGCGTGCCCCATAACATGACATATTCCACATGGTCGCACTTGTTGGCCTAAAGCAAGTTGTTGTACCACTGCAGTTAATTGAGCCAATTGATGACCAAGTTGATTCTCGTTTGAATTGCCCACCTCATTAACTGACTTGGGTGGTGGATTTGGGTCTTGGCGAATGCCAAACTGTTGTGAGTTGGCAGCCATATTAGAAATTAAGCTACTGGTTGCAGCAGGGGTCTTATCAACTAATGCACCCCCACTGGATGCATCAATCATACTTCTATCCAATGATTGTAATCCTTCATAAAAGTACTGGATTAGGAGTTGTTCAATTATCTGATGATGAGGGCAACTAGCACACAACCGCTTAAATCTCTCCCAATATTCATACAATGACTCCCCTATATATTGTCTTATACCGCAAATCTCTTTCCTGATGCTTCCAAATTTAGATGCTGGAAAATATCGTTCCAGGAACATAGTCTTGATAACATTCTAGGTTTCAACAGTACCGAGTGGAAGATAGTACAACCACTCTTTAGCTGCATCCTTCAGGGAGAAAGGAAAAGCTCGCAACTTAATTTGTTCTTCAATCACTACAGCAAGTTTCATACTAGAACATACAATATGAAAGTCCTTCAAATGTTTATTCGGGTCCTCACCGGCCAACCTATGGAAAGAAGGAAATAAGTGAATGAGGCCCGACTTCAACTCAAAGTTGACATCCAAAGGTGGATACTAGATGCAAAGAGGTTGTTGGTCAAGATCCGGCGCTGCCAACTCTTTCAACATCCTTTGCTGGGCCATAGTTCTATAGGATCGAACTGAATTGTGAAAATCATACTCGTTGTCAGACAATAATGGCTCTTTAACAGACTCTACACGTTGATAATGATGCTAAAAGAGTGGTTTATCAGTGATAGTTCTGGAAGAGTGTGATGCGGACTATGCCTCAAGATAATCTTTGATTTTTTGTAGTCAATCTTGTGTATCGTCTTCACCAGACATATACCTAACAATTCCACAGTAAAAACTAATTAGTTGCAAACAAATAAATTTGAGTAATAAAGTGAATAACAATAGTCCCCGGAAACGACGCCAAAAATTTGACGGGTGTCGTGTGCCTTGTCTAATTTAATTATTATTGTCTTTTTAGTATTATCAATTATATCAGTATAACAATAAATATGATTCGAACCCGTGAGGACTACGTTCAAATTATTATTCAAGAATTAACAACGAAAATTAAAGAAGGGATTTCTTTCTCAAACTGAAACTTAAATAGCAAACATAAAATCAATAATGAGTTGATATTACGATTTAAAGAAACATTAAGAGACATTCTCCACCCTCCACAATCATTCAAGACCAACAATAATAAACATTATTTTGATTTCCCAATTAAATGATTAACCATGTAGATAACGCTGAAGCAGTTAATTATCTCAACCTCCCAATTACAATTAATCAAGGCGAAGCGCTCAATAATTAAATCTTTATACCAAGCAATAGATCCATGAAGCATGTAATCTATTGAACCTAGGAATAGCATTAATTTCTGTGGAGATAGATTAATCTAAGCAACAAATCAATTTAGCATAAAATTCGTTTAACCTAGGTTCTAAACTTCATCACAATCAATAATACCTATGGCAATACTATCACTTGCAAATTATCACATACACTTAGAACCCTAAACTATTAGGTGAATAGTAATTTTAAGATGATAGTAGAACAATGAAACATCCTAATTAGTTGGTCATCTAACAAGATATCATATAGTCCATAACATTAATCATAGAAGAATAGAATCAATTTAACATTGGAGAAATCAAGAAATAACATTCATTATTGAAAATCAAGAATTCAAGTTTTGGGTTTTGAAATAACCATTAACATAAAAGAAGATTACTCCATAATCACAAACATAACTAATAACATAATCATAATTGAAATTAAAGAGTTTTAAAGAGAAGAAGGAAAAAACTAGTTTGATGTAGGAAAGATTGTTGTCCTCTCCTCTCCTCTGTTCTTCTAATCTCTAGAATTCATAATTAAAAACTTCTCAAAACCTTAGTCCTAAAACTCTTTATAGTCCTCTTAAAAATCTAATTAAAAATAACCTAAAAATTGAAATCACGTTGACTGGAAGTGGCCTGGAAAAGTGGTTGTCACGGCCAGTGTGTTTGATACTTGATAAAATTCACCTCGTGTCGCGGCCTGGAAAAGTAGTGGTCGGGGCCAGTGCACAGTTTCTCTCAAAAATTTGTATTTTGGCCACTACTTGAAGAAGTACTCGCTGCAGCCAAGACTTGATGTTCCCAAAATCTTAATTCCTTGCAATTAGGTTGCGGCCACCACTTCTTTGAGTCGCAACCAACACTCCAAATTCTATTTCACTTGATTTTGTAAGCCGCTACTCAAGCTTCATTCACCGCAACATTACCATATATGCTTAGAGACTTCAAAACACATTAGAATTACATCTCAACTTCATCTTCCAACTTCTTTTTGTAGCCTGTAAAATTCTTAAACAAAAATTGCATCAAATATAGCAGTGTTATCAACAAAAAATTACAACTTAGTTTAAATATCGAAAACTTACAAAATAAAGTTAAAATCTCTTAAAACACCAAATTAGCATCATCCAAATACGAAAGAACTTGCAAAATATATATCTAACAATTAACTTATCAAACTGGCCTACAACCTTCATTGAAACCAATCCTACACCCTGCATAATAAATATACATTTTTTTTAATCTTGGTCGCCCATTAGATCCCATTTCAGCAAGAAACTCAACTGTTGAACCCTTGTTAGTGTGCTTGATTTCCTCAGCATAATCATATAAAGCAGCATATTGTTCTTCATAAGTCCCTTCAATTATTCTTGTTGCCATCTTCTTAGCTTTATATGCCTTATCCCTTGAAACCTTCCAAATATGATCTTTACTAACTTTGTGAATGAAGGATGGATTGGCCAGATTTCATTAATCTTGAATTGGTCTAAATACTTTTTTGTTAACCACTTCGAGGTAGCAAACCTATTATTGTTCTTCCTGGCACATCTATGTTGATCTATATAGGTCTTAATCACAAATGTTGAAGACTCATCTACCTTCGAAGCAAAGCAAACCCATGGGCAATTTATATCTTTACCGTTCAATATAGCATACTCTCTAACAACTTGCTTAAACACTACCCCAGAAGAAAAATCTAATCCTAATTTTAACATATGCATATCCACATCAACATCACCCTTGAATTCTGGTAGTTGAGGTAGTTTCCTTTTTCTTGTCAACTTTTTTGGCTTACTAAACTCATTACCTTCAACCATTTCTTGACTACTATCCTCATCACTGTCAGAATTCCCCCATCAAACGATATCATCATCTGAATCCTCTACCTCTACCAGAACGTAGATCATCAATCTCAATTAGCCTCTTTTGTAAGCCTTTCAAAAAAAATTCTGCATTCTCATCAACATTTAAATCATTATCACTCTGTTTGTACTCAAAGTCTTCTACATAATCTAAATCTTCATCATCACTTTCATCAAACTCTCCAACATCACTGATAGCCAATGTATTGCCTATTCTTGAACCACCAACCCCTGAACTAGTCCCCAAATCACCTAATCCAGCTCCCATTTTATTAGAACAAGCAACTTCATGCCGAAAATCAATCCCCAAATCACTTAAACCAGCAAAAACAGAAGCTTCTATGCTATCTCCTAATTTTTATTTATTAAAAAAATATCAAAGCAGAGAGTTAAATCTATTTTAATGCAGCGGTTAAAAGACATCTTGCAGTCATCAATCGTGTGCATACATATTTGTCTTACTTTCAATAAAGGAAACTTTATAATTTATTTTGCTTATTAAATCTTAGATGGGTCCATCCATTAATGGCTTCACTAGTCACCCACGTGAAAACAAAGATTAGACAAGTATACAATAATGGTTCCAATTTATCAACCCATTAGTTTATGATTTTGCTTTTTTTTTTTTTTTTTTTTTTAAAAAAAAATTATATATATATATATAATAAAATGTAGAACTTGAACATTTACAATATAATACATCTCCTGCTTTATTTTCTTAATCTCCTTCCATGAATAAATCTCACCCTTGCTTGTCTTCAAAAAAAAAAATTAGGGAAATAAGAAGAATTGGTTTTTGAATGTAAAATGTTCTTTGATCTTTTCTTTCTCTGTAAGAAAACTGGTAATATTATATATATTATTATTTTTATAATTAGTTAGTAACTTAAGAGTTCCCGCCAATTGTGGAAATACAATTTTACCCTTTCAAATAAGTCACGTTAGAGTTCTGTTAAAAAAATAACAGAAGGGCATTTTTCAGTTGTCTCAAATACTTTACGGGTATTTATGCAACACCAAAAAGTTTGGGGGCAAAAGGTTAGAAGTATAAAAGCTATTTGTCCTAAAGTTAATGAAAGAAACAGAAAAACCATTAACTACCTACCTTTTATATAGAATATATTTTTTTTTTTTTTGTTTCCTAATTAAACTAGTATAATAAATATATACGAGTAAATAATAAAAAAATGCAAGAGAATTAAAAATTTATATATAACTAGTTAATTTAAGCTTAAAGGATCTAATAAATAATATATTTTCTAGTAGATAAGGAAAAAAATTTATTTTAACAGATTTTTATTTTTTTTAATGTAAACTTTAACGGAATATTTTTATATTTAACAGTAGTTTGTAAATATTTAAACTTAAATAAAATAAAATAAATAATTAAAATAACATATCTTTTGAGATATTTTACAATAATAATTATTTAAAAATAATAAATAATTAAAAAAAATTAAAATATGATATTTTTTAGATATTTTACAATAATAATTATTCAAAAATAATAAATAATTAAACAAATTAAAATATAATATTTTTTAAATATTTTACTATAATAATTATTTAAAATAATAAAATCATATATTTTATAACTTAAATAAAATTTAATTAAACTTAAACTCATTTATTAGAATAATATCATATTAAACATATAATATAACATACTGTCAATTAGTAACAAATTGATTTTTTTTAAAACTAGCAGAAACTTAAATTTAAAATATTTGTATAATATTTAATATTACATTAAACATATAATATATAGTCTATTGTTATCTCTTCCAAATTCAAAAACTAAAACAAACATAAACTTACACAAAACTAGATAAATTATTTAATTAAAATAGAAAATTTATTTAAAATTTATATAACATTAATATAAATTTAATTAAAATAATTAATAAGTTCTATAAATAAAACTAAATAAATGTGCATATTGCACGTAGCTTGTATCTAATATATAAAAACATATAGAGGAGACCTTTTTGGATTGATTCTGCTATAATTCCATTCTCTAAATTACTCTCCAGGTTTTAGAGATCACTGGGTTTTGTACCATACGTACACTAACTCACCCGAAAAACCGTAGAAATGGAAGTCATCGTTGATGCACAGTATTCTACGGTGGCAACGGATAAGAGAGAAATGGACGACGCTGACTTGGATTATGTTGCCAAGAACAGGTCATTGAGGTGCAATGTTTTGTTTATGCATGGATTATATATTTCAAAATTTGCAGGTGCTCCAAAGATGGACGTAAACACCGTAAAAATGAAATAAATAAATCGTATAAATGAAAAAAAATTCCTTGCGGCCATAATATAGTAATTTGGGTAAATTTCAAAATAATACTCGTAGAAATAATTCAATATGAAGTTATCTACTTTTCATATGGCGTGTGAAATAAAAGGAGAAAAAAAATTAAATTAACAGACACATCGACTCTTTTTACATTTCATGCATAAACTACAAGACTATTGTTCGTATTTCATCCGAGAATCTAAACAGACTGATTTTTTAACAGCATTTATACTATCAGCTAAAGTAGAAAACCTCTTCATTATCCAATAAGATATCAAGTCTACTACAAAAACTAGTCTCCTTGACATAAGATAAACTTTCAATATTAATTTTTTTTTTTTTAAATAATGACACATGTCCGTGCTCTGCAAGGAACCATCCAGCCAGTAAACAACACTAAAAGTCTATCCCCTGCTCCAGTATGTTTCAGTCATGGAGTTCAGAGATTGATGCATGTTTAAACCAAAATTTATCACCATTAAAATCAACGTAGAGGAAGGCCACTAGCTGAATACTCAACCTCCTGAAATTTAGACAAGACAATGTTTATAGATGCAGACCTTGTAAGCCACCCAAAGACTAGCTATTGACAAAACCAACTAGTTAATTCGTTTTGCAAACTTGAGTTTGAAATTGGGTCCTCACACCTTACATAGTGCTAGGTAACATGGTATTAATGGAATCATATGTTAAGAAAAACAACACTTGCCAATGGCCTAAATGCAATTAAAGAGTAAACAACACATTAAAATGAAGAATAAAAAAACCAAACTTTAAACTAACTTGAAGTTCATTTTCTTATTTAGGCAAACCAATCTCTACTATTCACATCTCCAACAATACATCAAACAAATAGCCAAAAGCAGCTAGTCATCAGTACAAGAAGAATTGTACCTGAGCAGGGGCTAAGGATGAAACCCAGTCTGATGCATGCGTGGGAAGCAACCCCAAAGTATTAAGCTGTCAAGATGAAAAACTTTCAAGTATGAATCACTGAAAGAAAATGGCTGAATCCAACATGTACTGGATTGCTTGGGATTAGTAAAAAATAAGGTAACTAAAAAACATGAGAGAAAGTGGAACAATCACCTTCCAAAAACCTAGAGCTAGACCTCCCAAATTAAGGGCAATGAACAACAACTTAGGAGCAAGAAGATCAACCTTGCTATCTTTATACGGCTCAAAAACTGCGGAATCAAAACCAAAGTAACAAGAATTACCTCGGTGAGAACATAAAAGTGCCTTGTAAATAGAACTTGAAATATAGTTCAAGTGGCACGATTTCAAAATAACTACAAACCATACAAATGTGATATATCAAAGCAACAAGTAATTCTGAATGGAAATGTTATATCTAAGTAGCTACATCATCTAAATGAATTCATTTGCATTTTGAAAGTGTAGATTACCCTCCAATTTCTTATATACTTACAGACTTACCTTATAAATAATATTTCTTGCTATGTTATTACAGATTAAAACACAGAGACACGGAAAACAAACACTAGAAAATAATTTATGCATATCCTTACCCTTTCCCACGCCCTGTAAGGCGCTAATGGGCTGCCAAAGAGCAGAGAAAGTAATTCCAATGCTAAACAAATGCACTGTACTTCCAGCCATCCACATCATGAATCCCATCATCATCAAATTTTTAAAGGGAGCCTGTGCCACCTCCCAAGTTTTCTGTTGAAACAAAAAATGATACCACGAGTTAGATTAACGAGTTCTTGATCCAGTTCATCAAAACCCTTCAATATCAAGGGGAAAATTCACTAGAAAACTCCACGACAACAGAAAAATCAAACGCCAAGTTGGCTGATCCAACGCAGTCCAACAACTCAATCTACTTGCTACACAAATAAAATCTTCCCAATGCAAAAGATAGTCCATCAATTATTATTATGTATTTAATTTAAGTTTTGCAGTAAAATGAGCAAATACTCGATCGGACGAAACAGCTGCTTAGATTAGATCTAAATCTCAGCAAGAGCTAGAGTGAAATTGAAAATTGTCATTTTTTTTCCAAGGTTAATCATTTGACTTCTTCCACATACCACACTAGAAAATCAACACAAAAATAAACAAATTAAATATAAAAATTGAATAAGAAATCATACCTGGGATTTCCAAGTAGCTTCAGCATCCTTCTTCTGGCGACTCACAGCAGAATCATCCTAAACAAAACCCAAAAATCAAAATCTAAACCACAAAATATTTCATCAAAAAGATCAAACCCCATAAAAAATTAAAAAATAAAATAAAAATAAAACCTGATCGAGGGAGGCACGAGAGAAACCAGGAGGATCAGGAATATCGCGGGAAGAAGGGGAACTAGAGTAGTCCGAGAAGTCAACGGCCCATCTACGACCTCCACCCATCACTCCCTTTCCCTTCTCCATCTCTCCCAAAATTTCAATGTTTTGATTTGATTTTGGTTCACAGCCTCCTTCTTCACTAATAAAACAATTATACTCTCTTTATCTACTTGATTTTTTTTATTTATAAAAGATTAATTTCCTTAACTCCAGATAAGAACAACAGTAAATATAAACATGTCCCAAACACTCACAATAAAGGCAAAAATCTGGAAGTAACTCATACTTAAGTTCATGCCAAACTGGTTTTTCTATAGTAGGAAACAGAATCCCAACACCTCTAGGCAATGGTTTGGTAGTATCTAATTACACCTTAACCCTCATATAAGGCCCCCAAGATTCCCTAAGAGAAGACTCCTCCATTTCAAGAAACTTACCCAACACAGTACCAATCAAGTTAGCTAACTCAGGAGATCTCTTAAGAAAAGGAATTCTACACTTGAACCCAGAAAGGGGCATGAATTATGGACTCAAGCATAATGACAAAATTATGACTTGGAATTTCCATGATAATGAGATTTTGAGCAAAGTGCCATAGTTACCCCTATATTACACGATTCCCCTCCCCCTCACAGCCAAACTCAGCCAGAAAAAAGACCTTGTTCAGCATCAGAAATGATTACAGAAAATCGTCCCTTCCAGAGATTAGACATAATTTTTTTTGAAGGCTTCCTTATTAAAAAGGACGATTGGTTAGGACTTTCAAAAAGAGTTTCCAGAAAGAGTATAAATTTCATTCTCAGCAGAAGTAAAATTAAGTGATAAAAACAAAGAGTTAACCATATCATCAAGAGAATTAGCCATTTTAAGATAAAGAACCTCATAATAGAAAAGAAAAAAATAAACTCCCATACCCAAACACATACATAGAAAAAGACTTCATGATTGAAATCAGAGACTTTCAAATAGAAGTCGCATCGACATATTACAAAAATACAGAAGTAGATATGAAAGAAGAAGTAATCGATTGCAAAAGAACAGGTGATTATGGAAAAAATTAGAATAGGTGGCATTTTCAGTTCAATCACATTAATAAATCTCAGATAAAAAAATATCATTATCAAAACATATCATCAACAAACAACCAAGAAATCCAGATAAAGAGCCCAAAAATTTATTAATGAAGAGCAACACACAATCCTATATATAATCCACTGTAGCAAAAAGATAATAGATTTACCTCAAGCTTCTCAAGCTTCAAAGTATAAGCAAACTCTTCGAATTTATCCACCTTCTTCTCAAACTCACCACAATGAGTCAATGACTATAGACTAGTCCGCTCCAATCTGTATATCCACAAAAATAAAAACTGTCACTAAAATCTCAGCATATCACATTAACTTTCAGCATTAAGCATATATACACAAATTTTTCTAAACAAACATAATTTTATGACCGCCTTCAAACTTCAATCAATTCTTTTCCAAGTAGAGAGAGAGAGAGTACTCACCACCGAGACCGTCACAGTGGATGTTCTTTAAGTGTGAGAGGGCTCCGACTCCAAGAAGGATGGTGGCTGGGCCTGGGGTGCGTGAATGCGTCTGCGTGGTCTGATCTGGTTAGCGCCGCCGGCGAGACGGGGAGTTAGAGAGAAGGGACTAGGGAGGGCCGTAGGGGAGGGACTAGTCGAGGTGGAAGGGGGTAATAGTCGTGCGAGAGATCTGAGCGAGAGGGGGGAGACTAGGGTTAGATAGAAACTAGGGTTACATAGAAATCAGTAGGGTTGTGGAGAAATTTTTACAACCCGCCCTAGCCGAATAATCCGCCCAAACCAATCTGAAAAAATCGCCAAAAAATGCAACCTGAATAAACCAACTAAAATTTAAATCGCCCAATATAACCCAACTTGCCCAATTAAAAATTTATTATTTTTAATATATTCAAATAACTATATAAATTAATTAAGTTTTATTTTAATTTTTTTACTATAACTTTAAAATTTTGTTTTAAGTTTAAAAAGATAAATTTCACATTATTAGTACTAGTATTTAAAAGAAAAAAATGTAAAAAAAAAAATACCACTTTTGTTTTGGCGGGTTGACCCGCCCAACCCGACCAACCCGCCCAAAAAAAAATACAATTTCGATTTGGGCAGGTTAACCCGACCAACCCGCTCAAATTATTGGACGGGTTAAAAAAAAAATTTCTTAATTGGGCAAGTTACGGGTCACTTTTGCTAACCCGATTATAACATTGGACTGGTAAAAATGTCTTGTAACCCGACCAACCCGCTCAATGCTCAGCCCTAGAAACCAATCCTTTTTTTCAATAAAAATATCAGGCTCAACCCGAATTCAAATGTGTATATGAATACAAACTCAAAACCGACCCGAACAAAAGTCGTGTTGGGCCTACCAGAATTTGAGGGTTTTGTTTTGTTTGTTTTTTTTTTTATCAAATCACTAAAGAGGACTTAGGTTGCGTATCACATGCATCATTTTAGTTAATAAAATTGTTTACGGAATGCATAATATAAAATGATTTATGACCCATCAATCATTTAGCATAAAACTAGTTCATAAATTAATTTTTGTTGCACATTCTCTTAATTATTTTCTAACTTCAAATAATTATGTCTACATATTTAGGCCCGTTTAGTAACCCTTAAAAAAATGATTTTTTATTTTTTTTAATTAAAAATATAAAAAATATGATTAGGAAACACGTTTGATAATACAATTTTATTTTTATTTTTATTTTTTTTAATTTAAATTTGAAAATTAATTAAATTTTAAAAATATAATTTTGAAGCTTTTAAAAAAAAATTAAAACGTATTTCGACTCTCTCGTCTTCCTCACCTTCGTTAAGTAATGGCTTCTTCTTCACCTTCCTCAATCAACTGAGCTTAGTAATGGCTTCTTCTTCACCTTCCTCAATCCATAGAGCCCAATAATGGTAATTTCTATTATTAAGGTATGATTTTCTGTCATTTTCAATTTTAGGTTTGTGCCATTGAAATTGCTTTTGTATTTCTCTTATTTCCTCCCACCCGGTGCTGAAACCATCGCCGACGTTCCTTACCATCTCATCTTGTTTCTCATGACCTCCATGGATCTCACTCGCCCCCAACTCGAAGCTTCTCGTCAAAACCTCAAACCCCAAATCATCTTCTTTGATTTCACCCATTGGCGGCGTTGTGACTCATTGTGGTTGTGGGTCTTTGCTGGAGGGTATGGTGAATGGGTGTCGATTGGTTTTGGTCCCAAATATTGGAGATCAGTTTATCAATGCTATGATTATGAGTGATGACCTTAAAGTTGGAGTTGTGATTGAGAAAGGGGATGAAGATGGGTTGTTTACGAAAGAAGGTGTTTGTAGGGATGTTGAGGCTGTAATGGTGAAGGAGAGCCATGTGGGGAAGGAAGTGAGGACTTAATTACAAAACTAAATATTAGAATGTTATGGGATTTAATTAACCAATTTATGTATCGATTTTGTGGTTTCTAATCCATTTATAGTATTAATTTGGTTTCAAATTCGATTGTTTCAGATTGATTAGCTTGGTGGATTGGTGGCTTTTAGTGTTTTAGACAGTTTGGCTTGGTGACTTTAAGGTATATTATTATAAACTATGTTGATTAAATTCTCACTAATCTGAAGGATTAATTATGATCCATTGTTTTGAGGCCTTTTGTTTGGTTAATTTTGTTGTATATTTAGTATATGATTCATACTTTTGACTTTGATGAATATCTGGTTTGGCAATTGGTGTTTCATTCCTTATGCTTTGAGTTGTATGTATCAATGTTATGGAGTTGTGTTTTTTATTGAAGGCTTTGAGTTGTTTTTCCTTTTTCTAATATGTTTGATGTATTGCATTGTCCTTAGTTGTTGAGTTGTGATTCATTACTTTGATTCATTATCTTTTTTTATCACTTTTAAGTTTATTACATTTATGTATTGACATTACGTTTTTATATATATTTGTTCTAAATATTGGGGTGCTTTTCCTGTTGAGACTACATGTGATATTGAACGAGGCTTCTGTGTAAACTGGAACTTGTATTGTGTTTGTGCTGCTGTTGCTACTTTATTAATTTTAAATGCTTGATGTTTTTTCTATGACAATGCTCATGTTTTTCTTTTCATAGTAGAGTAGACTCTGTTTTGGCATAGTTAACTTGTAATTGGTAGTTCTTATTTTAAAATTAGACAGTATAGTGGTGGGATTAGCCTCATTTTTTTGCATTGAAAATGTGAGCGAAATTTCAAATCTTAATGCTTATAAATAGAAAACAATTCTCTGGTCTGAAGTCTGTCTTACTCTCTCTCTCTCTATTTATATATATATATATATATTTATGTGTATGCATATATGTATTTAGTTCCATATAGCATAAAACTAACAAGTACTCATTTAAACTATCAAGTTTAGTAACATAAAATTTGGTTTGTTCTAATAGATAGGATATAGGTCAGTAATAACATAATATTATTAACTTCATTAGATATAAATTTGGTTTGTTCTGATATAGACAGGATAGTCATGCATGACATGTAAGAATCTTCTTTATCTCTTTTCCCTTGAACACCCCATCAGCACAGCAACTGCTCGAACTTTGAGTTTAAGATTTTCCACTAGATTCTCTTGTCTTCCAATTGTAGCCTTAAAAACCTTTAGATCCTGTGCCAGAGTTATACTCTTATTCAGGTTCTTCTGTCTGGCTGCTTCTTCCTCATTTATCCCTTATCTATCATCCCTATTAGCTTTTTGTGAGGTAAAGTTATGTTTTTTATTGGAATACAGATGATTAATCCATAGGGGAGTGTTAGATCTTGAACTGTTTCTTGCTGTTACTGAGTATACAGTAACTACCCTTTTAGAGCCTTAAGATCATGGTGTTAGTAAATGTCAATAGGTCACATCACAAGTCCAGACAGATTAATTAGGTCATAATGTCAATTTGTCTATACAAACATTTATTGTCTCTTTTTTTAGATCTCTGATATTATGATCTTATCTCTAAATTTTATGGTGTTTAGGGAGGTGCTTTAAATAAGATAATGTTTTCTAATTGACCTTTATCTGAATTCTAGGAATTTACATTGATCATTAAGCCACTCACATTTTATCTTCTTACTTTAGTTGAGAGAAAGGAGCTGTCTTGATTAGACTTTAATTCCAAAACAAAGCCTTGAGAAGTGGGTAATGTCATATCCTCCATTGAAAATGATAGAAGGCAGAGATCTTAGAAAATCTTGTTTAGTGGAACCCTTTTTGATATGGTGGGGGCCTTGTTCTACTAAATTGTATGAAAATTAAATTTTATATAATAAAGTTTTTTGAATAGATTGATAAAATTAATTAGTGAGTTAATGTGTCATGAATTCAGTAATTTTAACATTATTAGGACTTAGTTTTCGATTTTTATGTGCTTATTGAAAAATCATTATGCGTTGAATACAGGTCAAGATTTAACAGTGGCACCCCTTTCTAGAAAGAATATCACAGGGCATTTACATCCATCAGTACATCAGGGCATTTACATTTAGGAATAGTCTCTGTTGTTGTTTTTAGATAGCAAATATATGGCATAAATCTAATTTCTTATTGCTGTTCTTGAAATGTGGTTGTTTCTTTTGGAATAGTCTTGTATTTGCATTTAGAATTCTTATTGAATCATTAAGTCTTACCTAGATGGTAGGTGTTGATAATGAAGTTCTTATTATTGAGAATAATGATGAGGCTTCTGATTAGACTCAAAGGCATGAAGAAATTTTCATTGAACTTATGGAAGAAGAAGTTTTAAAGGGAAATAAGACAAAAGTACATTGTCATTGCTTGTTGTGGGGTTCACAATTTTATAAGGAAAAATGCAGAAGCAGATGTATATTTTGATGGAGGTGAAGGAAATTCTGAAGTACAGGCCACTACTTTACAAAGCACGGATGGAACTTTGACTGATAGTGTAGAGTTCAGTATCTCTATAACTCATATACGTGAAATGGCTCATGTTCGTGATGAAATTGCTGATCATATATGAAGAGCTAGTCAACGATAGTGAGATTGAGTAAATACATTAGTTGATTGTTATGACTCGTTTAATACTTTACTTTAAGTTTAGACAATTATCAGTTCATACTTTTTATTTTACTATGTAGACTTTATTGATTTTATGTTATCTCATGGATAGATATTAAGTTTTGAAATTTGAGATTACTTGGATATTATTAATATGATTTTTTTTTACTATAATTTTCTTATTTTTTATTTTAAGATAATAAATAGTGGTCACAAAAAATCTTTTTATTTTTTAGTTTAGAAAATGAAAATAAAAATTCAAAATTCAAAAAAAAAATGTTTACCAAACATGTTTTTTTATTTTTTATTTTTTAAACAAAAAAATAAAATTAAAAGTTACCAAACACATTTTTATTTTTATTTTAAAAAACAGAAAACAAAATGGTTATCAAACGCATTTTTATTTTATAAAAAACAAAAAACATAAAACAAAATTATATTTCTATTGTTGAGTTTAAAAAATTTTAAAACAAAAATTTTACCAAACGCAGCCTTAGTAAATTTGGAAATTATATCAAATAAAATTTTGAGACATAAGTGATACTTTTAAAAAAATTGGACTTCTTAAAGCACTCATAATAAGTGTTCTACTCTATATTTTTAAAAACCTCACCAAAACACTTTTTTTCCTACTTTACCTTAAACATTTAGATTATACCATATATTAGCTTCTTTATTTTTTTGTAATTCTTTTAAATATTATATTTTTTAAAATATTTGATCCATTAAAAAATAAAAATAATTAAATTTAATAGTATCACACACATATATATATATATAAAAAAGTTTATAAAAAAATTAAAGTAAATGGCAGCTAAAATACCCAATGCTTTCAAAATATTGCACTTTTATACCCAATCTTTTTTTTTTTTGCAGTAAATATACTCAATGTCTTTAAAAAATATAATACCATATTTTTTGGGAATGATTGATTTTAATTAAATAAATAAATAAAAGAAAAAAAACAATATACCTGAAAAGGGAATACTGCTACACGCATGGCACAGTCCAGGACTGTGTCATGCGTGTAAGACAGTGCAGATAAAGTATCTGTGTTGTTTTTATTTTATTTTATTTAATTAATTAATATTTTTTAAATATTTTTTTTCAAATTTGGTATGTTATATATTTACCTAAATCAATTTCTATCATCATTATGATATTATTAATATATTACTGTTATTATTATGAATAATAAGGTATATATAATCTCTATATATATATTATGTAATAACAAGAAAAAAAAACAAGACAGTGAAAATTCAGAAAAAGTTTCAGAATTTGTCAAACAAGAAATTGTCATATTCTTCTTTTATTCTAACATTTCTCAAGTCATAATCCAAATTCTCATGTGTTGAGATATATTTGTGATTTCTAAATTACAAACACTCGTTCTCTATGTGCCCACAACATTTTGAGATGTAGAGAACACTCCAGAAGATCGTGGTTTGAATACTCAAGCGTTGGATAGGAAGATTGTTATATATATACAAAAAGACTCAAGGACACTTGATAGGCTTCAAGAAGTAAATATTTATGTTCTTGGATATTTGTATAAATGTGCATATGATATATATAAGTATGTGTAAAGTTATATATATATATGTTGCATGATTAATGATATTTCATATTAATGTTTCTGTCTAGATGTTTTCTTGAACATATAAAATGTTTATATGAGAGATGGAAATTTTTTATGTTAATAAAATTGGGCCCACCATGCCAATTTTGTTGTGCACTCTGATTATTTTTCCAACACGTGGAGCCTAGGGCATTCCGCCCAAGCATGTCACGACAGATCGCATCAAGCCCAAAGGAGGATTCCCTTCAATGCCTCCCCAGCCCCAAGGAAACCCTGGGCGTGGAGCCAGCAGAAGAGAAGCACTACTACAAAAAAAGGTCATTTGAGTCAGTTCCCAACTGCCACAATTGAAATTTTGCGTCAGATTTAAAAGTGACGCGAACTCCCATGACTCAAACCAACCTGGCATTAGCGTCAATGGTGCATTGATGCAAATCTGGCATTTGAGTCAGTGGGGCACTGACGCAAATGTCAGATTTGCATCAGTGCTCCACTAACGCTAATGCCAGGCATTTGAGTCGGTTTAGCACTGACACAAATGTCAGGTTTGCATTAGTGTCCCACTGACACAAATGTCAGGCTTGTTTGCATTAGTGTTCCACTACCACAAAAGCTAAAAAAATGCAATTTTTTGCATTAATTAGAAACTACCGCATAATGTTTTAACCAAGAAAATTGTAAATGTTTATGTCAATTCCCTTGGCCTATTCAGCAGAAACAGAAAAACAGCAGCAGGACAAGGAATAAATGTCTCGATTAACAATGAATACGTTGACTCCGAGGGAGAAATAAAAGTGAGATTTCCCGAGGACGACTATCACCGCAACACACAGCCCGACCTGCGAGACAACCTGAATGCTCGCACGAACCGAGCGAATCTCAAGGACCTCCCATAGAGACCACCACAACCAGAACCAAACCTCCGAGACAATCTTAATGCTCAGAGGCGAGAAACTATGCCCGACCAAAGGGCATATCTGGCACGAAGTGTTAGCCATGATCCTCTCCATGCAAAATTGGAAAGTTTCAAAAAGATCATGTTAAATATGGCTCGGAAGCAAGGACAAGACTCTGACTCGGAGGATGAAGAGGGGGAGTTGTGTGCCCTACACATTGTCGAAGCCCTGTTACCTTGAGGGTTCAAGATGCCAGACATCACTCCCTACAGCAGAGCCACAGACCCCTTCGACCATCTATCAAAGTTCAAAAGATTGATGTCGATACACCGCGTCTCCAAGGATGCAGGATGCCACGTCTTCCCGTTAACCTTAACGGGACCTACAGACGAATGGTTCAAGAAGCACTGGTCTGGATCAATCCATTCCTGGCACTAACTCTATGCCGCATTCCGAAGACAATTTATAGGTTCTCGAAAGGTGCACTTTGAGGTCAATGCTTTGGCCAACATCTAGCAAGGGCCTTTGGAGACCCTTAAAGCGTACATAAAACTCTTTAAGGAGGAGGTTACAAGGACCAAAAAGGTCGATAATGGCAGCAGTTGATGGCCCTAAAAGCTGGCATCCGACCAGGTTTTTCTCCATGGGACGACCTATTAGGATTAATGCCCTAAAAGCATGTAAAGACATTTTATTGGTTTTAAATAAAAGTACAATTTTATTATATTTGAATGTTATAATTATTATTTGAATTAATTATATAATAATATCAAGAAAATTCTCTATTCATTTATGAGAATATGATCTTGTATTAGTACGAGAGAATTAAGATCATATATAATGAATAAAATAGTCAGTAACATATTATAGTAAGGAATCTTTAATGAATGGTTACTAGTATGGTTTGCTAAGCACACGAGATGCAAGTAATCTAGATTCGAATTACTGATGTGGATAGACATCTTAGTAAAGGTGTTGTATATAATAGAGATTATATATGACATGACCGATGAGAATGAATTATCTTTATAAACTTGTCGTTTGACGTAAAGATTTAATTCTTGTCATAATAGATGATCATTTGTAGATCAGTCTAAATCATGAGTATTCATGAACTCGTGTTTATGTTTATTGGATCTTTTGATTCACTCGTTAAGGTCTCTTAGAATAATGAGGCTAATGACTTTTGTTTTGGAGATTCAATATCATGAATGGTTGGGAACATGAATTACAATATTGGAATCCATACTATCCTAACGAATCAAATATTGGTTCTCTTAAGAGTTGATTCTGGAACTGAATAGTTATTAAGTTCAAATCTATAATTAGATTATAGATTAATTATTCGCTAGTGAATTAATGGTACTTAAGGATCGAGAGGTAATTAAAAGGGTAAAACGGTAATTTTGACTAGCTCTAATTAAGGAACAAATAATGGAGGACAGAACTACATATATTGATTATATCAATGGACTACTAGAGAAAACTTTGTAAATATAATTCTATAAATACTTAGAGTGCAATTTCATATTTATAGTGGAGTAATCATGGAATTAATAAATAAGATTATTAGACTAAAGAGTTTAATTAATGATCTGGTTTATTGGAGCTTCGTATTATAGGTCCATGATCCCCAGATCACCTCTGTCCTATACTGTCAAGGGTGAGGATGTCAAAAGAAAGATTTGTTAAGAGAAATGACTAAATTGCAAAGGAATTAATTTTCCAGGGCAAGGAAATAATTATTTGATAATTGTGGGTAATTGATTAATTGTGAATTAATTAATTATTTAACTATATAGTTTTTATTTTGAAAAACTATAGATTAAAATTAATATTAATCTTGTTTGGATTAATATAAAGAGAGATAATAGTAAATATCTTATTTATAATATGATATTTATTTATTTAATTTAATATTGTTATTTTAAGATAAAGTTTGTTGTACCCTAATTTTAGCTCAAGTCAGTCACTTAATTCGGGTACAGCTGACAAATAAATATACGGAGAAATAACCAAGGGAATGATATTTGCTTATTATCTACGTAAGCAACTCCAGTTTCACATGGGCACGTGTGGTGTTAGGCGTCCTGGGTTTAACCTGAGCTACAAACACGAAGGTTGTGAATTGTGAGCTCATAATATTCAAACGACATTCAAAATACGAGCTTGGAGGAGATGTTCGACTCGTGCTAATTCGAAAATATTGCATACTCAAGGAACCCTGGAGACTCAGAATCCCATTATACGGTTATTTATGACCAGGTTGTCATATTTAATGTCCCAGATATTAGGAGAATATTTACTGTATGATCAAATCATATCCCATTATAAATGGGAAATATATGTATTAAAAGTAATAAATATGTATATGCGTGATTGACTCACACGGTTACCCAAACTTGTCCATGGAATTTCTCTATAAATACTGAGAATATTGGACAGGAAAAGGGGCCATTATTCTGTAATACTGAAACTCTGCTGAAACAGAGAGTGAAACAACAATAATATAGATTCGTGGACTAGGTGGATTTTAACCACTGAACCACGTAAAAGATTTGTGTTCTTGTAAATTCATTTCATTTTTCATCACGGTTTATTTCTAAGCACTAATCTACCTTACTATTTCCTAATACACTATTGGTGAAAAGTTGCATCAACAAAGTTAATTTTGAATTAACTGATATTTATGTTGGAATAAATATCTTGTCTTAATAGTTGATTAAATAAACAAATGAAAAAATTATGCCAACCCTAATAGGGCTGGGCTTGCTCAACTAAGTCGCGACCCTAATTCCTCATATGCTCAATTTTCACTTTTCAGCACTTTTCTCCACCTCAAATCATCTTGACTTCCCTCGGATGATAAGAACTAATGACAAATTACTACAAATATCATAAAATTGCCCATTTTTGTCCACCAGCTCCGCTTCTGTCCATTCCATCCCGCGATTCATAGAAAAAACCCGAAAACAAAACAAACACAAGCATAATACCGTACAAAACTCACAATTTGACTCAAAACCGCTATAAAAACATACTCTAAAATGACCCTAAAACGAACTTATCAGATACTGAATTTACTCAATAGACTTCCCCTTATAATGTTTCTATTCATATTGAGAATATAGAACACATTAGTTAGGGTCACTTTCTTTCCATTAGTGAGGAACACATCAATGCAACCCCTTCCAGGTATCTTGGATCTCTTTTCATTTCCCATTGGACTTCAAGTCCCACCTTTGCACTTTCAGCGGTTTGGAAAAGAGTCTTATCATAGGTTGCATGAATGGTGGCACAAGTATCATACCACCATCCTTGCACCTTTCCTTGGGTTTCATTAACTTCACTCAAGGTTGCAATGATCTTATCATTAAATGCATTGGCCTTCGTATTCTTACTTAGGTTTGCAATGATCTCATCATCAAATGCATTGACCTTAGTATCTTCACTTTCTTTTGCAAAGATCTTATCATCAATTGCATTGACATTTTCACCTTCTCTTAAGGTTGTATTAGTCTCATCACTACATGCATGAACTATGTCAATTGTCTTTAGGGTTATCATACATTCCTCATTGAATGCATTATTCTCAATTAGGGTTACAATGCATTCCTCATTGAATGCATTGAATTTAATCTAGGTCACTAAGATCTCATCATCAATTAGAGTGACCCAATTAAATTCATTTAGAAGTGCAATGATCTCAACATAAAATGTCTTAACCCTAATATTATTATGGTTAATTTTACAATTACCATATCTCTCATGATGATTAATAATTTTACAAACAAAAGAAGTATAACAATAACTCTTGAATTGTTTATTAACATTCACCATTGAACTCTTATTATAAACAATAATCTCAAACTCACAAAAATATGGCAGCAAACACATTTCATTCAAATTCTTGAACTCTACACATGTAGAAATATGGAATTTGATGACACCAATCTCCATAAGCATGTAATCTCATTGAGTTATCTCATCCTTTGTTAATGAAGACTTTGAATCCATATCCACATTCATGTAGAGCATATTCAAATATAACTTTCTTTGATATTTCATGGTTATGTGTTCAACACAAACCAAATCTTGAAATAAGGGTTTGAAGATTGTAGAAGATGAACAAATTTTCCTCATTGTTGATTATGCAAAACATAAAAATAAAATATTAGGAATAGAGATTTTTTATTTTTGGGGATATAAGGCTTACACTTTATTAAATCAACAATTAATAGTGGGAATAGTATAATATTTCAAACCCTAGATGCTAATCAAGAACCTTATTCAAATTAAGAATGCAAATCTTGATAATCAAAGAACCATGTTCATGGTGTAAATGCAAATCTTGATTATAAAGGATTAAATATAAGATGAATTTAGAATGAAAACAACACAAATAAGATCAAAATAAATATTATCAAAGTAAATAAGATCAAAGTGTAGAGTGGACATGTCTTGAAGAACAACCCTTAGAACATAAAATCACAAAGCTATGATTTTATGTGAAACACAAAAGTTGCAAGGCTTGACGCAAATGTAGATTTGTTGTCCAAAAATCTCTATTACTAGCCGTCTCAATGGAAATTCTTGAAGCTACTACATTGGAATGAGATTGTGATACACAAGTCTTGATCCTTCATACAAGTCAAGCTTTAGTGATGAAGATCGTGGAGAAAACTAGTAATCTTGGAGCTAGAGATGGAGAGAGAGAGTTCTTCTTTTATAGAGAGAGAGGCGAGTGATAAATTTACCAATTAACTCGTATGAACCTTTTAAATAGTATAGGACCCTCATTAGACTCAACCAATGAGATTAGAGCATTTAAATTTAAGTTTTGGAGCTAATTTACGTAATTGTATGGAATTTTTTGTAACTGCCTAGGCAATGTATCGCCTGGCACCAGGTGATACATCGCCTGGTCTATCTCAGGCCTTTTTCAAGGCTTAGGCGACGCGTTGCCTCCTAGGGGGCGATGCATCGCCGACGCCCCTGTATTGGCACTCCAAGACTTGTCTCAAAACACCTCCAAATTCTTCCAAACTTCTTGGGTACTCTTATATACTCCAAATAAACATTTTGGACCCAAAAATTTGATTTATAAATGCCTATACTGAAAGTCAAATTTTACTTGTTGACTTTTGTGAAATCGTTGTTGTTTTAGCATCTCTTCGTGCCTAAACAATTTCACCATGTATTTAACCAATCTCAACACCTTTCACTACCATCACTTCTAAGAAGGCGCTGGAATTCATCATCAAAAATATCATTTTTCGTTACAGGCTTCCGAGGAAGATAGTCTCCGACAATGGCCTGCAATTTGACAGTGAGTTATTTATCGAATTCTGTGAAATGCATGGAATCATGAAGAGTTTCTCCTCTGTAGCTCATCCTATGGAAAATGGACAAGTGGAAGCGGTTAACAAGACGCCTAAGGCCACTTTGAAGAAACGGTTGGAATAGGCAAAAGGCGCCTGGACCGAGGAGCTGCCTAAGGTATTGTGGAGTTATCACACCACTACTAAGACCTCCACTGGCCATTCACCATTCTCTATGGCCTACGGGTATAAAGCCATGCTCCTAGTTGAGGCAGCAACCTCCATGTACGGACGAGATACTTAAGACCCGACCACGAATCATGCTTTACTTTAAGAGTCACTAGACCTTGTTGAGGAGCTCTAAGAAGCTTCTCAACTACGTGTAGCGTTCTACCAACAAAAAGTGGCCAGATACTTCAATTCCAAAGTGAAGGATAGAAAATTCGAGGTCGGAGACTTGGTGTTATGGAGAGTCTTCCTCGCAAGCCGAGATCCAGGTGCTGGAGTGTTGGGCCCTAACTGGGAAGGCCCATACCAAGTCAAGAGCATCGTGTCTCCCAGAACATAAAAATTGGCCCGACTGAACGGGGAGTTAGTGCCCCACACCTAGAATGTCGAGCACCTTTGTCGGTATTACTAGTAATATGAGCAGTTGGTATTTTCTAAATTTTGTAATCATTTGTAGACTTCGGGCACCTTAATGAAAATTGTGTTTGCAAAACACTATAGATGGAATCTAGAGATTTTGCAAGTGTTTTTTATTTGTTTTACGTTTTATTGCCCGGGGAGCACCCACTTGCTGGCCTGTACAAGTGAACGCAGACCAGTCTCCGATCACTTGGGGGGCATAGCTAAGTCACCTTGAGAGGTAACCTGTAATGCCCACCTAATCCAGGACCATTACACTGTGTGTTAAAATTAGTGCTTAACTCGCTAAACGAGTCATTTGAACTGAAAACGTGTACTTGAAACTATAACAAGGTTTAGCTACTAAAATTTTTGTTAAAAAGTCAACCATTCCATTAAAGAGTTTGAGTTCGATACATGGGATACCAAAAGAGTTCAAAATTGTTATAGATTCAAAATGATTACAAAAGTCAACCTAAGCGACAAGATCAAGGTCCAACCCTAGTTTCGACAGATATCCTCGGCCGTGGCGATCGAGCATGTTGCATAAGTACATCATGCCCCTGAAGCTCTCCAACTCATGACTCGTTTAGCTTTTTATTTCCTTTACCTGCACCACGTAGCACCCATAAGCCAAGACTCAATAAGAAAACATAAACATTCTTATAAGCAGTAAATCATCAAATTACAGAATCATAATTAGCATGCCTAGCAATAATAACCCTACTCGTGCATGCGTTCAATCCAGATAAGTAACTATAAAGCCACACCGGGGCCCATTGCCCTGAAAGCATGTAAAGACATTTTATTGAATTAAATAAAAGAAGGATTTTGTTATATTTGAATATTATAATTATTGTTTGAATTAACTATATGATAATATCAAGAAAATTCCTTATTCATTCATGAGAATATGATCTTGTATTAGTACGAGAGAATTAAGATTATATATAATGAATAAAATAAACAGTATTATAAGTATGGAATCTTTAATAAATGGTTACTAGTGTGGTTTACTAAGCATATGGGATACAAGTGATCTAGATTCAGATTACTGATGTGGATAAACATCTTAGTAAAGGTGTTGTATATAATAGAGATTATATATGCAGGATCGATAAAAATTAATTATCTTTATAAACTTGTTGTTTCACATAAAGATTTGTTTTGGAGATTCTAAATCATGAATGACTGGGAACATGAATTACAATAATAGAATCCATACTTTTCTAACGGAACGAAAATTAGTTCCCTTAAGGGTAAATTCTAGAACCGAATAGTTATTGAGCTCAAATCTATAATTTGATTATAGATTAATTATTCACTAGTGAATTAATGGTACTTAAGGATCAAGAGGTAATTAGAAGGGTAAAATGGTAATCTTGACCAGTTCTAATTAACGAACCAATAAATGGAGGACAGAAGTACATTTATTGATTATATCAATAGACTACAAGAGAAAACTCTATAAATATAATTATATAAATACTTATAATGCAATTTCATATTTATAGTGAAGTAATCATGGAATTAATAAATAAGATTATTATATTAAAGAGTTTAATTAATAATCCAGTTTATTGAAGCTTCATATTATAGGTCCATGGTCCCCAAATTACCTCTGTCCTACACTGCCAATGGTAAGGATGTCAAAAATAAAGATTTGTATAGAGAAGGACTTAATTGCAAAGGAATTAATTTTCCAGAGCAAGGAAATAATTATGTGATAATTATAGGTAATTGATTAATTATGAATTAATTAATTATTTAACTATATAGTTTTTATTTTGAAAAACTATAGGTTAAAATATATATTAATCTTTTTTGGATTAATATATAAAGAGAGATTAATAATTATCTTATTTAGAATAAGATATTTATTTTTTTAAAATTGATATTTTAAGATAAAGTTAATTTTGAATTAACTGATATTTATGTTGGGATAAATACATTGGCTTAAAAGTTTATTAAACAAACAAATGAAAAAATTAGGGAAAATCCTAATATGTGGGGCGACACACTCACTATGCAGTGAGTGTGGCGCCACACACAGGGATTCCCTAATCATTGGGATTTGAATTTTGAATTTTGAATTTAAAATTATTTGTTTAATCAATTATTTAATTATTCATTTTAAATATGATTTATATGAAATAATTAAATAGTAATAACATATCAGTTTTAATTTGAATTCTATTTTTAATAAAATAAAGATTAATTATCTTTATAAAAATTGATAGAGTGATATTTTCAAATATAATGTTTTTCATATGATTATAAATAGACTCTCTCTAGGACAGAAGCGATAGTTTTCCTAAACCCGAGAACTGTTCAATTCCTCTTCTCTCAATCAAACCTCTCTAGATCTCATGTGTTTAATACATCTAGAGAGTCATAAATCGACATTTTGAATCCTACGTGCCTACACACGTCCTTATGTGTTTGAGGATTGGTCAGTAAGATCAAGATGTGAGCTTTCAGAACTTAAATAGGAAGATTGTTGATTTTATACAAAAATATTTGAGGACACTTGATAGGCTACAAGAGGTAATCTCTAATCTAATTGTATGTGATTTAATATATATATATATATGTGTATGATCTTGGCTGGTATTAATAATTATTAAAAAGTGCCAATTCCCTGTTGTGTTTCTTTGATTTACTCTTTTAATACCAACAAGGGTTGGCCAAGCATACTTAGCGCTTTATATTTAAGGCGACCAAAGGGTCGTTCAAGCATATATCATGCTTCCGGGTAGGCCTAACCTCATTGGCCTACGTTTAGCACGATATTGCCGCTCTCAACTCATAAGTTGAGCCTTTAATCATATATAACAGATAAACCATCGGCTGATAAGTCGAGCTTTTAATCAAACACAATATATCAACCCTCGACTTTGTAGAATCCCAGAATATTTACTTAGCTAGGTAGTAGTAGTAGTAGTAGTAGTAGTAGTAGTAGTAGTAGTAGTAGTAGTAGTAGTAGTAGTAGTAGTAGTAGTAGTAGTAGTAGTAGTAGTAGTAGTTAGTATTAGTTTGTAGTATGTTAGATTCCGTGGATTTTGGTTCAAGTCGGGACTTAGTTGGAAACTCATAGCAACAGTTATGAATTTTATAAGTTTAACTTATAGTTTAAGAATATTAATTATTACATAAGGTTTGATTAATATTGCTGGTCATAGAAATATATGTATTATAACCTAAGGTTTAGACAGAACCATTAAGAGCATGACACTTGTCATATGCATGTTTATTAAGGATTTAAGTATTTTGATGAATAGTTTAATTAAAAGAAAGATCTAGAAGCTCTGGAACCTTCCAGAAACTGTTAGGATCGTATTATGACTCAGTCAAAGCTGTTTATCCAATTCAAAATATGTTGAAAAAGTGCAAATACGTGTTTGATATATCAACGTATGCCGATATATCGCAGCTTAGGGGCCGATATATTGCCTACGGAAGATACAGAAAACACGTCGACTTTGTACGAACGTACAAACAGGGGTCGGGATTATGGTGGAGCTGATATATCGCCCAGGGTAGGCGATATATCGCCCCTGGTGATGTATTTTTGAATGTTAATGATTTTTAAATTTAAAAATACCCTTAACCACTTGGACCTGCCTTTGAACGATTTTGACCGAGTTCTGGGCGTCTGTGGAAAAAAAATTCAAATCTTTTTCATTCTATATTCATTTATTTATTCAAATTAAAAGGAGATAGTTTCACTCCTTGAACTCTATAAATAGGACCTAGTACTCAGTCATTTTCTTTATTCTTCAAGCAGTCTTCATAGCCTCCAAGTTGCTAGTGTTACTATAGAGAGAAACACTTGGGTTTTTGGGTTAAAGCTTTATCATTCTAAGCTTTTCTAAACACTTGGGAAGTGAGATATAGTGAGATTTCGATATTGAGGTTTAGATCAATTCATAAGATCATTCAAGGTATTCTTATCCATAAGTTCAGTTCTTTATGATTCTATAGTTTTCTTTTATTTAGATCCTAACTCTTGTTTATGATTCTTGATTAGGTATTTAAGTTTCTTGAAACTTAAGGTTCTTCTTGGTAAGTTTCTTCTTGATGGTTTAGTTCTCATTTAATCTTTATTCTTTAGAGATACTCACCATTTTTACTATTGGTTTATAGGAGTGTTCTAATCCCGTTCTTCCCAAATATCCCAGCTTTTGGTAAGGAAAATAGGATAGATTTTATGTACTTATATGTTTTATGTTATGATATGTATATATATGTATAAATATGTCTTGTAGTCATTTGGGGCTTATAGTTTCTTAGATACCCAACCCCAATCTTTTATGTTGCTTGGGGCTTATAGTTGCTTAGATAGCAAACCCCAAGATTATTTATCATTTTCATGGTTTAGAGTTATGATTTACCCTACCTCGACTAGTAGAGGACCTAGATGGGTTATCATATAATACCATGTGATCTAACCTACCTCGATTAGTAGACAAAGGACCTAGATGGTTTATCACATGCCATGTTAATGAGTTAATTAATATTGTAGTCCTATATGATATATGTATTTATAGTCATATATTTTATAGTACATGTTTATGATTTAGTCTTATGATTTATGATATATGTGTCAGTAGATTTTCCTTGCTGGGCATTAGGCTCACTCCTTTATTTTTAACTTGATGCAGGAAAATGAATATAGAAGGCGGAAGGATTCATGGCAGCTTGGCTTGTGTGTTAAGGATGAATGAATTCAATGGACTGTGTGTTGATCGAGGATGACGTTAATTTTTAGTCTTTTAAATTATGTTTTTGATGTAATTCTGCAATTAGTATTTAAAGTTATGTTTTATGTTTTATAAACAATGAGATCTCATACCATATCACATTTTATTTTATATTTTTACCTTATTTTGTATTGGACAATATTTTGGGTTTTAATAAAGTTATGTTCTTTCTTATGTATGTTTCCCAAAATAGTAGCCATGTTTAGTAGTTTTAATGGTTCAAGGTCTTAGAAATAGTTTGGTCATTACAGACTTATAAGCTGATCTTTTCAATCAAATATAATCAATAAACGCTCGACTTATAAGTCAAGCTTTTCAATTAGATAGAACAGATATGCATTCATCATTTAGTACAGATATGCATAGGGCAGTTTAATAAAACATACTAAGCACGGTTATAACCATGTACGATAACTGGGCCAAGCCCTAATCACAGATTGGGTGTAGTTTTCTTACCTCAAGTCCTTATATAGAAATGTATAGCGACCCCGAGCGCGGTCCTTTCCTCCCGAGCCTAACGGTATACCCTAGTCACAACCAAAACAAGGTACAACTATCAAGAAATGAATCTATAAAAGCTTATGGGCCAAGCCCTAGCCTCTGAGACCTTGAATTCTACTAAACTAGGTGGTAGAACCATTCCCGAACCCTTAGGTTTGGGTTCCCATAACCCAAAACCTAATTTCTGACTTTCTCCAATTTAAGTTGTGGCGCCCCCCACTAAGGGTCGTGACGCTCAACTAGTTAGAGAGCCCTGAGCTCAAAACCACAAGAAACGCGCCGCGGCACCAATGCGGTTCGAGGCACCTCCCTACCTCACTGAGTTCATGTGGGCAGTGACACCTCAAGAACAGCACCGCGACGCAACCCCGTGAACCCTAAATTCCAGCGATTTTAAGAATCGCAAACCTATCCAAAATCATCCCAAAACGCAATATGAATCACAAACCTATCAGAAACATAAAAACCAACTTCAAACTCAACTAAAACACCATAGAAACTCAAAATTCATAAATTAAAAAAAAAAATTTAGGAACTCAAAACTTCAAAACTCAGAATTACCTCTGTTAAAATCTATTCCCAGCTGTTTCCCTAAGCTTACAAGCTTCTAATATCAACTACAGCGTCAATTCCTACCAATACTTGCCTCAAAACTCAAAGAATCAAGAGTTTTTCTTCAAAATTTCCAAGGCGCTTAGAGAGGGAGTGAGAGAGAATATGAGCTAGGAGAGGGAGAGACTTCACAATTTTCTGAGTTAATAAACTTAGTCAATTAACATATATTCAAATGGTCTAAATGATCAAAACACCCCCCACTCACCAAAATCCCTCTCAAAGCCCCTTAAGAGCAAAAACGTCATTTCTATTCTCTAATCTCGTATTACTCATAATTCCTAGATAATTCTGCCAAGCCCAGAATATCATTATTTTCCCAAAATACGTCTCATACTCCAATGAGTCCCGATAACTCACCGTATTACCCAAAATACCCCTTGGCTCATCCTGAGCTGGGTATAAATCCCCGTTGTTACTAAACCGCTATCTTGCTCAAAAGGACTGACTCCTGCTAAATATCTCAAATATATTCACATAATAATGTGGTCTCAATCATATAATCACAATTATTCCTTCAGCGGGTCAAAATTACAATTATGCCCCTTTATATAAAAGCGGGCATGTTTCGCACATTTAATACACCTAAACATGCTTAACTAGTCATATCATAATATAACTCATGCAATTCACACAATCATGTAAATATCCAATTAAATCACATTATAATCAAATAATACCCTCATAGCCTCCTAATCAAGGCACTAAGCCTTATTAGGAACTTTGGGACGTTACATAACTGCTTGCAGAGAATGACCTAAGGAACTAAGCCTATTATGGGCGGAGTAAACCTAGCGTCATGGCTTGCGAGATTTTACGAGAAATGACCTAGGGAACTCAGTTTAAGGAGCCTGTACGGGTACCTGAGAGTAGACCTAGTGTCACAAACAAACCATTTAAGACAGAGAACTCGAGTAACTTCCCGAGGACTAAGCGCCCATAAAGCAACACTGAGTTCCTGATTTCCAAAAGAACAAAAGGTTAATAAGACCCAAGTCGCATGTACTCGGGCACAAGTCTAAACCTAAATAGCCTAAGGGCGGAGTGTTGGATTAGCTTATACATGATCTTTATTTATTTTCATGTATATCTAATATTAAACAAATTAATACGAGATAGCCTAAAACATGTTTCTAAAATTGAATTCAAAGAGAAACAAAGAATAGAATACTTACAGTATATGCAGCGGAATTAAAGAGTCATTCCTTCAGTTTCTCTAACTCTTGTATCCTCTCTGTCGCAGAGTATTATCAAGAAACTGAACCGATCTTCTATTTTCTTCACAATCTTCCAATGTATCCTTAGAACCACCTAGACTAGTGTGGGCAATTCTCAACACATGAGATAGATATAGAGAGAAGAAGAGAAAATAACAAAGAGGCTTAGAAAAGGACTTGTGTTTAGAGAGAATCTAAAACTATCAGAAAATCTGACTTGTGACTTATCAAACTTATGTTTTGACTTCTCTCTAAGCACTCATTTTATAGACTCAATTAAGCCATTTAATTTAATTAAAAAATCAATAAAATAATAGTCATTTTGAAGCCCTAGGTCGAAATTATCATGGGTTATAGGCCCGTGAAATTTCCCATTTGATTATAAGCCTATTGGACTTAAAATCAAGACCTGTATTATTTTCTATTGATTTAATTAATTAAATAATTATTTAAATCCTTTATCAAATTAATTATTTATAATTTGAACATTGATTTAAACTTATTTATTAATTTAGATACCAATTTAACTTAATTAATAAATCTGCCATAATTTCTCTTTTCTTTTCAAAATTACACAATTCTGTGAAACTATCCAAAATTGACCTGGTCAACTTTGATAATTCTAATTGATAATTAAATCAATTAATTGAGACTATCTAGATGATTTTATCCAAGGTACAATGGGGACACATGGGCCTATGAAATCAAGCTCCAATAAGTTATCATAAATCTAACAAATAAATTTACTAACTTATTAATTCCTCGTGACTCAACTATAGACTTGGAATTGCACTCTTGAATTCATAGAACGCTCTATAAAAAATATAGATACGCTATTAATTATCCATTGTTACAACCATAATTGTCACTCAATCCTCTATAGACGGTCTACAATGAGATAGGACTAAAATACCGTTTTACCCCTCATTGTATTTTATCCTTAAAACACTTAGTTCCTTGTAAATGATATTTCAGTAAACTAATTTAATTACTGAAATGAGATCTCTATCATTTAACACCTTGAACCAAACTAAAAGGAAACCATCGTTTCACTTCTTCATCAGAAGCTATAGATGTTCATATCTATGATTAACACTCCCACTCAATTATACTACCGAGTTCCCAAGATGTAAGTATGGGCTAGTCCGTAGGGTAAGCTGGTAACGAACAAGTCAAAGAACTCAAATAATACAATTAGTTAGAATACTAACCACTCAGAATTGAGATTGAATTGACCTATGGTCAACTATATGATATGACTAAAATAGATAATAACGGTATGTTTACTTATCTTATCAACTGTCAATATCGGTCCAGTCCGATGTAACAAATACATCCGATCTTATCTACTTTGCTAATGTTCTGGAAAGAACATAACACTATAATGTGTAAGTAGATCATATCGTAGATTGGCAAGTCAGTGTAAATCCTGGGCACTGACTAATCTTAGGACTAACTTATTTTGAATATATAATCATATTTATATTCCACTGTGATTACGTCACTATAAATAAGATTAGCCATATGCTCGGGATTTAATAGAAGTTTATATTAAACAAATAATCATGAAAATAAAACATGTGAGCAAAGTGATTGACCAAGTCAAAAAATGATTTCTATTATTTTATTGATAATAAAATGAGATTACAAAGAATTTGGGTTTTAATTAGGGCATAAAACCCCAACAAACTCCCACTTGCACTAATTGAAACTAATGCCTTAATTCTACTAATCCCATTTCCTTGATATGCTTATCAAATGTAGCTTCTGGTAGTGTCTTTGTAAACGAATCCGCAAGATTGTCTTCAGTTGCAATCTTCATAACCTTCACATCTCTCCTGGCCACATATTCTCGAATAATGTGATACTTCCTTTCTATATCCTTACTCCTCTTGTGACATAGAGGTTCTTTCGAGTTGGCTATCGCTCATGTATTGTCACAAAACAACACACGCGGTTTATCCATTTCTGGAATAACACCAAGATCCAAATAGAACTTCTTTAGCCAGACTATTTCCTTAGTTGCTTTTGACGCGGCTATGTACTCAGCCTCCATGGTGGAATCTGAGATTGCAGACTGCTTTACGCTTCTCCAAATCATAGCTCCACCCCCAAGAGTAAACACCATTCCAGAAGTAGACTTTCTGTCATCGACATCAGTCTGAAAATCTGAATCGGTGTAGCCTACAAGGTTCAGAACACCACCCTTGTAGACTAACCTATAATCCCTAGTCCGTCTCAAATACTTCAGGATACGGTTAACTGCTATCCAATGTTTCGGTCCTGGGTTTGACTGATACCTGCTCACTACTCCCACTGCATAGCAGATATCTGGTCTAGTACACAACATGGCATACATCAGACTTCCAACTGCATATGCGTAAGGAACTTTTCTCATTGCATCTTCCTCTTTAGGAGTCTAGGGAGACTGCTTCTTTGAAAGATGAATTCCATGGCGGGACGGTAGACGCCCTTTCTTGGAATTTTTCATTGAGAAACGTTCAAGCACAGAACAATTTTTTTTAGCAATGAATATCGTAAAGACTACACTTCGCAACAAGATGGAAGATGAATTTTTAACTAATTTTTTGCTATTTTACATTAGAAAGAAAACTGATGTAACTTATAGATGACTTTCGTGATATACAAGAAAGACGTTATGTATTTTAAATTATTGACTATGAATTTAATGACGTATTTTGAAATATTTGTTACTTAAATTTTTAATAGTTTGGCATCCCCCATCTTCGAATCCTGGCTTCATCCCTGTGTAGAGTACTAAAATTCATTGAAGAGTTTTGATATCTATCTATATATATATATAGAGATAGATTAAATATTTTAGTGGACACATGGAGTTCTCAGTTAATAGAGAGATCGTGTGTGCATGAGAAGTTTACTGGGGCTCTGCAATTAAAATGGTTGTGCCTATAAAGCTTGTTTTATTTTTTTTCCTAATATTTTTTTTATAATTTAAATAATAATAATAAATACAAAATATAGGTATTATATGAGGTAGACTAGTTAAAAAAATTGCCCACATATAGAACTTTCCTATAAATATATACTTAGCCTAATAAATATTATTAGACAACATTAGGACAAGTGGTGGGAAGCTTGAGCTCTACTTAGAGATAAGTGGTTTAACTCATTATAAGTGCATATATTTTTATAATAAAAAAATTAAATACTTTGACTATTATTTAATTTTTTTTTTAAATATCATATTTTCAAATTTTGCTTAACTATAGTTGGTTGAGATACTAATAGAGCAAAAATCAACTAGGTCGAGATGCTTGTAGAGCTTAACTGTAGTTTGTTGAGATGTTATTAAAGCTCAACTAGACTCGGTTGAGCTTCATATTTTTAACATTTAAACTTGTTCCATCGACATAAGCTTAACTACACCCAGTTCAAAAACTTAATGAACCTTTAGTTTAAGGCTCGAATGACGTGAGTACAGCTCGACCATACAAGGTCGAGTTCGACTAGGTACATTAGCTCAATTGTACTTAGTCGAGCTTTACATTTCAACCTTTAGCTCAACATTGTTAGGTACAGTCAAGCTTGACTGTGTTTGGTAGAGCTTCAAACTTTGCTCAACTATAGTTGGTTAAGATACTAGTAAAGTCAAACTTAACTTGGTTGAGGTGCTTGTAGAGCTCATTTGCTCAACTATAGTCGGTTGAGATACTAGTAGAGCCAAACTCAAATTGGTTAAGATACTTGTCGAGCTTAATTGTTGCTCAAATGTAGTTGGTTGAGAAACCAGTAGAGCTCAAATGGACTTGGTCGAGCTTAATATTTTCAATATTTAAACTTGTTCCATCGACATAAGCTCTACTGTACCCAGTCGAGCTCGACTGTACCTAACAATGTTGAGCTAAAAGTTGAAAATATGAAGCTTGACTAGGTACAGTAGAGCTCGACTATGCTCAATATTTTTTTTAATAATATTGATTATGTATAGTCAAGCACTACTCATACCAGTCGAGCTTTATACTATAAATTCTACTCATGCTAGTTGCGCTTTACTCATACCAGTCGAGCTCTACTATGTATTTACAATTTTATACTATGTATAGTCAGCTCGACTATGTTTGGTAGAGCTTCAAACTTTGCTCAACTATAGTTGGTTATGATACTAGTAGATTCAAACTTAACTTGTTTGAGATACTTGTAGAGCTCAACTGTTTTCAACTATAGTTGATTGAGATACTAGTAAAGCCAAACTCAACTTAGTCAAGATATTTGTAGAGCTCAATTGTTGCTCAACTGTAGTTGGTTGATATACCAAGTAGAGCTCAACTAGACTTGACCGAGCTTCATATTTTCAATAAAATAAGAAAAATCCATGAAAAAATAAAAAATAAAACATTTTCTATAAAAATTCAGGAGATGGAAAATTCCATAAAATTGGAAATGCATTTCATCCATGTATATTCGAATAAGCTTGAATTGTATTAATTTTCATGGAAATTATTTGAATAATAAATGCCTATGAAATGAAATTTGTTGATTCAACCAACTTTTTTTTAAAAACTATTAGTTTTAACAAATTTGTCAAATATTAACAGCACTCTTGAAGAGATGCAATTCACGTTATTCATTAAAAAAAAACAAGACAATGCAATTCATGTTAAGAATTTGACCTATGTGAACCTAGAGCTGGTGCCATCTCTCAAGAGAGTAGGAGTTTTCTCTCTGGATGGTTCATGAATGGATAAGCACAAGGCCATAAAAGTGTTAAGCGTACATAGCGGGAAATACATGAGTAATCAATTAGAGGTGTGTGAGATATTATCGGTTTTATCACTAGAAATGTTTGGTTCAATCTTTTAAGAATACTTAGCATTTCAGTAAACTTTGTAGTATTTTCACTAAGATAAAGTTCAAACCGAAAGGTACTTTATTTTATGCACTCATATCGTTCAAGCTAGAGAAAGATGATGTATTTAACCAAGTGGGTGTTGGTATTAATTTAATAAAATCAGGGATGCAATAGAAGGGTAGTGGTTTTAAAAATCATTAATAGCGAGTCAGGATCAATACATATATTTAGACATTAAATCTACACACAAAAAGAAAAGAAGAATACCTCTCGTAGCCTATCAAGAGTCATTGAGTCTTTTTGTATAATCAAACGATCTTCCTATCCACACAAAGACACACCACACTCTTCCAAGTCATTCCTCAAACACACAAGGACGTGTGTGGCTACGTAAGATTCACTGGTTTGATTATTTAGGCTAACTAAATGTTCTCAACACAAGAGATCTAGAGAGTTTGGAGAAGAGAAGGCTTTAGAGAGTTCTAGAGAATTTTTTAGGCTTAAAACAATTTTATTTTCTTTAATTAATTCAAAACTGACCTTTTAGATTTTTTATTTTAATCAAATTAAAACAATAATTAAATAATTAAATAAAAAATAATATTTAAAATTCAAAATTCAAATCATAGAGACATTTGGCACATGAGTGTGGTGTACACACACTCATGTGTCCCTAGTTTTTCTCATTTGTTTGTTTAATTAAAATTAAGACAATATACTTATTCAAAATTAATATAAATATTATTTTAAAATAAATATTAGTTAATTCAAAATTAACCTTATCTCAATTTATCAGTTTGAATAATTATCTTATACTAAGATAACATTTAACTCTCTATAATATTAATCCAAAAATTGATTAATATAAATTTCAACTAATATAAAGTTTTTCAAATAAAAACTAATTAGTTAAATAATTAATTAACTCGTAATTGATTAATTACACATAATTATCACTTAGTCCTGAAAAATTAATTCATTTACAATTTAGTCATTTCCTCCATTAATCTTACTTGTGACATCTTTACCCTTCACAATGTATGACAGATGCGACTCAGGGACCATAAAACCTATAATACTAAGCTTCAATAAACCAGACTCTTAATTAAACTCTTTAATTAAATAATCTTATTTATTAATTTCATTATTAATCCACTATAAATATGGAATTTCACTCTTAGTAATTATATAATTATATTTATAGAGTAATCTCTTGCAGTCCATTGATATAATAAATATATGTAGTTTTGTTTTCCATTTATTGGTTTGCTAATTAGAGCTGGTCAAGAATTATTGTTTTACCCTTCTAATTACCTATCATTCCTTAAGTACCATTAATTCACTAGTGAATAATTAATCTACGATAATATTATAGATTTGAGCTTGTTATCCCTGTTTTCCACTCGTGACACGTGGCATGACTCAACGGGCCCGTGGGCCCTCTCAAAGAGGTCCGGGTCCATCCCGAGCCCAATGAACAGGGAACGAAGAAGTCTTGATAGCCCAATCGTCATCGAGCCCAACAACGTTCGATGGGTGCGACCATAATGAGGGAACCGGGACTAAGATGCAGGCTCGACTCATCTTCCCGATCCCAACCTACTTGTATCCTCCAGGATGCCAATAGAAGTGACATACTAACTAGTCGATGGAAATAGACCTGGTCAAGAATCCATGGGAGATATTCAGTGTCACAATATCCATCTTGGCAAATGAACTCGAGTTCTGGTGAACGAATTAGGACACCAGCAAATAAACCAGGACATTAGTAAATGAACCCGGACTAAACATCCGGATAGGATAAGCCTAATCTTCCCTGACGCTGACATGTCCCCAAGAAACACGGAAGTTGGTCTCCTCAACTAACCTACAGAAGAGGGTACACACGGAACGTACACTATTCCTAGGAAACAGTACTACCACTACTCTGACAGATCCTGTTCCCATGATCTCCTTAGAAGCACACGCAGACCAGTCCGAGCTAACGTACTATGGGCAGCTGTGAGGCTTGTCCATGCCCAACTTGGCCCAATAGGCCTAGATTACTACATTTTATTATATAACATTCTTTGTATTATGACTCCATTAGTGAGTAAACCGTGATTACATCCCTATTGGGCCCGGATTAGTCCGGCCCAAGCCCACTACACTTGACTGCCTACAGATAGGGCTAGTTGTGCACTATAGCGGGGACCCGAGATTTTCTCTTGTAAGCAATTACTCTGCTAAACCTGCAGAAAACTCCATTGTCAAAATCTCTCTAAAATCTAATACAATAGACTCGTGGACTAAGGCTCATTAACGCCCCAACCACGTAAAAACTCTGTTGGTTCATCTTTTATCTTTTCTTTCAAACTCTTATGTCTTAATATATTCCTAGTTTCCAAAACACTCGGGAAACATTTTGGTGCTTTCATTGAGAGGTGAAGGAAGCTTGAATCAATCTCGATCATTTGAAAAAAATGGTGAACACCAGACATACTGTGTTTGATCCTGCTCACCAGTAACAACAAGACAATGGAGAACCATTGCCCAATCAACCATTTCCTCAAGACCAACTTGAGGATACGCCTTATCAGGGGCCTCTGCCCGACAACTCCTAGAACTTCAGGGATAGGGGTGACTACGACGAAGGCTATTACAAGGAAGATGAATGGGAATACGAGGATCACGAGGGCGAAAACCCAGTTGATTCTGAAGAAAAGGATATGGAGCCTGAACAGGAGGATCCAGAGGAGGTCTACCTGAGACAACAGGGCTTGGATCAAGAAGTCAGGATAGTTGAACAAAAAGAGCCACTTGCCAGATGCAAGAGTCCCTCCTGGCTCTTCAGGCCTTCATTGCTGCCCAAGGATTGGCAGCCAATCCTTCAACCGTTCCACCTCCAGGAATGCAGCAGCCTGTCTCACCTATCAGGATTGGCGTACCTAACAACACTAGCCCTATCCCTCCTTCGAGACCATATCCCGGAGCCAGCCCATCGAATCCTGCTCAGGAGAAAGAAAAAGCCAAAATGCCTGATCTTGTGGGAAAAACAAACCCCCAGAAGAAAGCTCATCTCGTTCCAAGAACTGGGGCTAACCTAGGGCAATTCCCTAGGAAAGAGCGGATGAATCCTGTCCCAAGACGGGATTGTCCGAATGATCGGCAAGGGAAGTGCCCACAGGGTACTAACCCCAAAACGTCCCTTGACAGGATGAACGGGAGCAACACTTTTATCCCAGCTCCTCCGTGAACAAGGATCACAAAGGGCACAAATGTGAAGAAGAACCAAAAACCATCAGTTCAGGAGATGATACCTTCCGAGTAGACTTGGGCAATGGCCTCAATGCCCGAAAAGAACGGGCTCGCAAGGAAAAGATTCACCCCCGAGGAGGCGACTTGAGGAATAACCTCAATGACAGGAGGAACGAGAGAGTCCCCCTGGATGATGGAATGGCCAAACAGTTCATGGAACAGTTGGCCGCTCTTAATAAGGTCACAGATTGCTTGGTCCGGAAACAAGAAGGCGGAGATCCTGATTCCGAAGAAGAGGGAAAGGAGCCATGTGCCAAATAGATGTTGGATGTTGTACTACCAAAGGGGTTCAAGATGCCAAACCTACCCGCCTAAATCGGGAACGCGGACCCCAGGGATCACTTGTCCTGCTACAATCGCCTGATGACCGTGGCTCATGTTTGTGACAATGGCAAGTGCTTATGTTTCTCTATTACTCTAGTTGGACCCGCAGAAGAGTGGTGGAAAAGACTCGGGATCAATCCTATCTTGGTCTGGATTGCATTCGGTGTTCCGTAAGTAGTTCGTGGCCTCCATGAAGATGGACATGCAAATCAGTGCGCTGGCCAATGTCAAACAACATCCCACGGAGACCCTCAGGGCTTACATCCAGCGCTTCACGGAGGAATCCTCGAAAACTAAAGTGGAAGACGGACAGTGCCTGGTGGCTCTCCAATCCAGGATCAGAGCTGGATCCCCTCTCTGGGATAACATGTAGTGCAGAAGGCGACTACCCTTGAAGAGTTCATCAGAAGGGCACAAGGTTTCATCAACTGGGAGGAGGCCCGAATCTAAGCCTTTGGGTGACAACCAGCAACCCAATCGACTACCCAAACCTTCCCCAGATACGGAGTGAAATATCCAGCAAATCTCTACCCAGCACCCCCGGTGGCATCCAGATCTGCTTATACCCATGGGAGATGGGACGCCATTCATGACCCCGACGGTCTATGGGCCCACTTCAACAGGGTATGCTTTATCTCTGTCAACCCCATTCTTTGAGTATGGAATGACACCCACCGGGTACAGTGCCGCGCCTGGCGGTGCCCAACCGCCTCAAGCCGAAGGAGATGAGGCAAGCATAAACCCCTCCCGGGGAAAGAGATCGGGCAAAGGACAAAATCGATCCGAGCCTTCAAAAAAGGGAAGAAGGGGTTATGAACCCCAATACACGGAGTACACTAATCTAGTTGACACTCGGGAAAACATCTATCTGGCAACGAGCAATGTAGTCCATTACCGGAAGCCAGCTCCCATGTTCAAAGGGGGAAAGAATTCGAGGGACACCAACAAAAGGTGCACCTACCACAAAGACGTGGGTCACACGACAGAAGAGTGTTGTAAGCTGAAGGACATGATCAAAAACCTGATCAAACTGGGGCATCTCCACCAATGGGTCAAGATGCCAATAGGGGTTTTGGGACTGCCAGTAGTTCCCGGACAACCTACGGCTCTAGGTGCACCCGGATCGTACCGACCTCCTCAGGGAGGGTACGCTGCAGGTTCAGGAGCACAGGCCCCCAGGGGGATCCAATAGTGCAAGCACCTGGACTCAGAATGCCATATCCTCCCAGAACTGCGCCTCCATGAGTAGATGGTCACTTGGCCACCATATCAGGAGGCCCACATCTAGGAGGGCCATCCCGGAATGATCAGAAATGATACCTCAGCGAACTCGATCACGACCATGAAGTATGCGCCTTAGTCCAAACTCTGACCCAACACCTGAAGTTGATGAACCTGCCCATCACGTTCACAGAAGAGGATGCCCGGAACGTTCATTTCCCACATCATGACCCCTTGGTCATTGATGCTCAAATCGCCAACAAAAGAGCATACCTAGTGTTGGTGGACGACGGGAGCTCCGTCAATGTATTATTCAAGCTGACTTTCACAGCAATTGGTTTTACCAAGGCAGATCTGGCTTCATGCCCAACACAGATCTATAGTTTCAATGGGGATTCATTGCTCCCGATGGGTAAGATTCAACTGCCCGTGACATTGGGGAACAAGATTCAGGGATCGTTCAGATATTGTAATTTTGTAGTGGTGGACTGCCCCACTGTGTACAACGTTATTTTTCGTCGTCCCGCATTAGTTGATTTTGGTGCCATCACCTCCATCCGCCATCTCTGCATGAAGTTCCCATGCGATAACAGAGGAGTGGGAACCGTGCAGGGAGCTCAGAAAAGCGCCCAAAAGTGTTATCACATCTCCGCCCGACCAATCTACATGGTCCGTGAAGAGGAAAATGCTTATCCAATACAATCACCACAGCTAACATGGAGGGTAGTCCGAGAGGAGGAGGAATTAGATCCACGGATAGGAGCGGATAGGGCATTAGAACCCATGGAGGAGGTTGAAGTGGTGTGCATTAGTGACAGCGACCCGACCAGAGTAATCCGAGTCAGGAGGCACCTGAACTCGGAGGTCAGAGCTACCATAATTGCCCGAGTGAAAGAGAACCAGGATGTCCTGGCCTGGTCTCATTCGAATATGACCGGGATCGATCGCAATGTCATATGTCATGCCCTGAACATTGACATAAATGCAACTCTCGTCCGGTAGAAGCGGAGACCCCTAGGGACGGAGAGGGCAGAAGCCCTTAAGTTGGAAGTAGAGAAGTTGTCATCGATCAACTTTATTTGGGAGGCCATGTATCCCACTTGGCTGGCCAATCCGGTGTTGGAACCAAAGTCAAACGGGACGTGGAGGACTTGCATTGACTTCACTGATCTTAACAAGGCCTACCCGAAAGATTGTTTCGCTCTACCCCGGATTGACCAGATGGTGGATGCTACATCCGGGTATGAGGTATTGAATTTCATGGATGCCTAATCCGGCTACAACCAGATCTCAATGCATGTAACAGACCAGGAACACACCAGTTTCCAGACAGACAAAGGTGTATACTGCTACATCATCATGCCCTTCGGGCTTAAGAACGTCGGGGCCACCTATCAGAGGCTGGTCAACAGGATGTTCCAGAATCAACTGGGGAGGAACATGGAAGTCTACATAGACGACATGTTGGTCAAGTCCAAGACCTTGGCCGAACACGCGGATGATCTGGCAGAAGCATTTGCCATCATCCGGAAGTATGGAATGAAGCTGAACCCTAAAAAGTACACCTTCAGCGTGGCATCTGGGAAATGCCTTCGCAATGGAAACACAAAGACGTTCAAAGCTTGACGGGAAGAATAGCTGCTTTGAGCCGCTTCATCTCAAAGTCCATGGATAAGTGTACCCTATTCTTCAATATACTTTGCAGAAGAAAGAGGCTTGAATGAACGACTGAGTGTGAAGAGGCCTTCTAGAAATTAAAGGAGCATCAGGCCCAAGCGTCAATCTTGTCGAAACCAGTGGATGGGGAGCCATTGTAACTATATTTGGCAGTGTCGTAACATGCCATCATCGCCGCTTTAGTGCGAGAAGAGGGAAAGGTCCAGCTCTCGGTCTATTACGTAAGAAAAAGGCTGCTTGGCGCGGAGTCTAGATACCCTTTAATCGAAAATCTAACATTTTGCTTACTGACCGCCTCTAGGAAGTTGAGACCTTACTTTTAGGCCCACGCCATTAAGGTACTGATGAACCATCCCCTATGATAAGTACTACAGAAACCCGAATCATTGGGGAGACTCTTGAAGTGGGCCATGGAGCTTAGCCATTTTGACATAGCATATGTGTAATGCCCCGAAATCCTTAATGCGGTTTAGTGGCTGGATTAGTAGGCCGAGAGGGCCATAATTGTTTTATTATGCCATTAAACTATTATATGCATGCTTTTGTGAATTATATTATAATATGATGTTAAATGCATGCATGTGGGTCCACATTGTGTTTTAGGGGTTTTTTGGTAATTTGGCCCGTTGAGGGCATAATTGAATATTTGTATGCATGTCGGTGAACTGTTGTTGAGACCACATTATAATGTGTATTTGTTCGAGCTATTCGGCATGAGACGATCTTTGAATATAAACTATCGGTTTGGTCATAACAAGGTTAAGTTCGAGTCTCGGGGTGAGTCTCGGGGTGATTTTTATGATTAGAGCGTTGCCGGGAATTAAAGGGTAACGGGATATGAAACATTGGTATTTGAGAATTTCGAGAATAACGGGAATTCGAGGGTGTTAAGTTTGATTCATGAAATTAGCAGGATTAGAAGATAAATGACATTTTTGCCCTTACTAGCCTTTATAGAGTTTTACTTAACCTAGGGGGCAATATGGTCATTCGGCAAGGGATATGTATGACCTTAGTAAGCTGTAGAAGGCCATCAGCTTAGTCGAAAACATAGTATCAAAACACCTCTCCCCTACATCATCCTCCTCCTTTCTTCTCTCTTTTTCTTTTTAATTTTTGGGCTGTTCTTGAGGATTCAAGCTAGGGAAATGGATCTTGAGGGCTTAGGATTGCGTTCCACCATTGAAGAGGGTTTAATCTTGAGCTTGAGGTAAGATTTAGCCATGAAATTTCTGGTTTTACTCTGTTTTTGGTTTGGTTGAAAGCTTGAGAGTTTTGATTATCGAATTGGGTATTTGGTATGGTTTTAAGTGGTTCAAAGCTTGGGTTTTGTTGTTGGAATGTTGGTTATGTTATGGTGACGATTGGTGTTGATTTTGGGATTGATTTGAGGAAGGTTTGGTTGTGTTTGATTTGAAAAAAAAGGGAAAAAAATATGGGTTCTAGGTTGAGCTGCAGCTCTATTCTTGGGTGCTGTAGCTCAAGCTGTGTGAAGGAGAAGTTGGTGCTGACGGGCTATTAGAGCTGCGGCTCTAACTTGTAGAGTTGCGGCTCTAATTCTGTCAGAGAGGGTTTTGGTCCCCTGATTTGGGTGGGGCTGCGGCTCAAAAGCTTGGGGTTGCGGCTCAAAATGGGTTTTAAGTGATAGAAACTCAAACCTAAGGGCTCGGGATCGAACCTACTACCCGGTTTAGTAGAATTCGACATCCCGGAGGTTAGGACTTGATCTGGGAACCTTTTATTATTCATTTTATTGATGGAATCCCAAAATTGGTTATGACCAGGTGAGCGTCAAGGAACTAATAGGTTGATCATTCTCAAGGGTCGTTCTTTTACTATTTCTCGCTCAAACCAAAGGTAAGAAAACTGCACCCTGTGTATATGACATGCATGATTGTTGTTGAGGCATGTTGGTTGTTAAATGTGGACAATGATTGCATATTAAATGCTTAGCAGATCTTGCTTACTTGTGTATGGCACTGATTAGTCAAGGATGGCACGGGTCGCATATTACTGACCTGAGAGTCAGAAACGGCATAAGCGTCCTGAACGCAGGACCGATAAAAGATTAGATCTAATTGATATCAGCATTGAATGACTCTAGGGGCATTAATGCTGGACCAACCCTAAGGTCGATGAAACTCATAAGCGCTTGACTAGTCTAAGACTAGTTACTCAGGGCTAGGGCCAAAGGCCTAGGTGACTGCTCGTCACATGGCTAGGGAGCAGAATCCCACAATTGTGACTCTATGGTCATGAGGTAGGTTATGTTGGTGACTAGTTCATCAAGCACCTATTCTGTTTAAGCTAGTGAAAGGATCACTTATTTGTAAAGGCCCGGTGACCCTATCGTCACATGGCTAGAGGGAACAGAACCCACCTTAGTGCCTTTTGTGACTGTCACTCATCTGTTTTGGACTGAAAGTCCTGAATGATTATTATGATCATTGTTGATATTATATTCATGCTATATTGTGTTTTCTTGTTGGGCTTTGGCTCATGGGTGCTATGTAGTGCAGTTAAAGGGAAAGAAAAGCTCACCCAGCCTTGAGTGGAGAGCTTAGGTGGTGCTGTGTACATATGCGGACGCTTGACCACCACGGCCAAGGAGTTCTCAGAGGAACTAGGGGGTTTACTCTATTTTTGTCGCTTAGGTCGGCGGGTTGTAAATTTGAAACAGTAATGACCATTTTGAGTTGTAAATAACTTGTAAATATTTTTTATGGGCCCATGAACAGTTTTATGTATTAAATAAAATATACCCTTTCATTTTGATTGGTTTTCCACCTTAGCCTGTCAATAACACCTAGAGGCATGTTTTTAACCAAAGAACTCGGGTAGCGAGTTAAATTTCTGGTTCACCGTTCACTGTAACTGTTATGGGGTAACCAGGGCATTACAATATGTCCCCAGGATTTCTATCAAAGGACAGGCCATGGCCGACTTCATCTTAGAATGCACTGGGTTAACCAAAGATGAAGAACCAATCGACCCCATAATGCCTCTATGGAAAATCTTCGTAGATGTAGCCTCAAATGAAAATGGGGGCGGGGTTGGGATCATCTTAATATCCCCTCAAGGTCATCAGTTGCAAAGTGCCCTACGCTTCTAGTTCGAAGCATCAAACAATGAAGCTGAACACAAGGCCATGCTAGCCGGACTACACCTGGCCCGGGAGGTAGGAGCAGCAAATATATAAGTCCACAGCAACTCCCAACTAGTGGTTAGGTGGATTTCAGGGGAATACCAAACAAAGGGGGAAAAGATGGTCGCCTACGTGACATGAACCCGGGAGTTACTCCAATCTTTCAAGAAATACTTCATCTGCCAGATCCTCAGGGAACAAAATGTGTTTGCAGACACATTGTCAAAATTGGCCACGGATGTTAAAGAAAAACTCTCTGGGGTTGTCCCGATCGGCCATCTTCCCGCGCCTAGTATTCAAGCCCCCTCAATCATATATGCCATAGATTACTCCACTTCCTGGATGGGCTCTCTCATCCAGTCTTTAACCATTGGGGGATTGCTCGCGGATAGAGCTACCGCCAGGAAACTTCAGTACCAGGCCCTCAGATACGTCATGATGGATGGCAAACTCTATCGCAGGGGGTTGTCCATGCCATATCTTTAATGCGTATCCGGGACAGAAATGAGTGCAATCATGCACGAAGGTTTTTGCAGAGATCACATAGCCAGACTTAGCTTGTCCAAGAAAATCCTAAGGCAAGGATATTTTTGGCCAACGATGAAGAAGGATTGTGTTGATTACGTCCGCAAATGTGAACAGTGCCAAAGGTACGCGAAGATCCTGCGAACCCCTTTGGTGGAAATAACTCTGATGACTAGTCCCTGGCCTTTTGCAGTATGGGGAATCGATTTAGTAGGATCGCTCCCGACCAGGAAGGGTGGGGTAAAATATGCCATTGTAGCTGCCGGGTGGGGTAAAATATGTCATTGTAGCACCATCACCTCCAAAAAGGCCATGTACTTTGTAATCAACAACATTGTGTGTCGATACGACCTCCCTCACAAAATCGTGTCCGACAACGAGAAGCAATTTGATAGCGTCCATTTCACTAACTTCTGTGAAAGACATGGCATCATCAAAAGCTTCTCTACAGTTGCAAGGCCTCAAGCAAATGGGCAAATAGAGGTTGTGAACAAGATTTTGAAGGGGACATTAAAGAAAAAGCTACAAGCCTGTAAGAGCAAGTGGCCAGAAGAGTTACCCCACGTCCTAGGGGCCTACCGGACCACAGAAAGAATGTCGACGTATTAATGGCCCCCTCTAGCTCCATCTAAGCCATCTCTACCACCAAATCTGCGTTCCTATGGGCCAACAGGGCATCCTGGAACAAACCAAAGTTAGAAAATGTACAATCAACAGTGATGGTAAAATAAAAAAATTAAACAGGAATATGGCTTACCGCGGTGGCCTGATGAAGAATGGCCTGGGAGATGAAAAGGGCACCATGGCTGGCCAAGGTGGCATATCGTTGGAGCTGAAGGGTGGACATGGTAGCCCCTACCTGGGCCAACAAATCCACATCAAGCGGAGCCATATCCTGCCCCAACTTAGGCTGGACACAATCTCGGCTACAAGTCAGTCCACGATTTGTTGGGGAGCATTGAAGGCCTCCGGACATTTGGCCAACTCCACCTTCCGTCAGATGGTCAGGGCCCGGTACACCTCGTCCTGTTTGTCTCGTCCATCGTCCCAAGCCCGGGACACCATTTTCTTCCTCTCCTCCTGGAGGACCAGGTCCCTTTCCTCAGGAAGGGCTGGGTTGACGGGAAGCCCTGGAGCCTCCAAGACCTCCTGCGTAACGATGAGGCTTTCCCTAGAGGAGTGATCCTCAGCTATGGCTGGATCCTTGGTCCTAGCCCTCTTGGCTCGCTTTGCGGACTCCATGACAACCGATTTTTCCTTCCTCTTGTCAATCCCTCCTCCTTTAGAAGGCTCCTGCTCCAAGTTGATGACCTGGAGAGGAGCAGGTTGGGGCGAGATCATTTTAGCGTGCGCCACCGGAAGGTAAATTGCAGCCAGAGCCCTCTCAGAAGCTTTCTAGACTGGCTTTGAGTCCCCAAGGATCAACTCTATGACTTTCTTCTTGGCTGAGCCTTTGACGACCCTCTTCGCCGAAGCCTTGGCTGCGGCTGCCCTGACCTCGATCATTTCCTTCATTTTTTCCACAGGGTTAGACATCTCAGGATCACCTGAGAGAGATAGAAATATGAAACTAATTAGTAAAATACATGAATGGGGATAGAAGTCAAAAAATAAGGGAAATACTAAAGTCTAAAGTCCTCCGGGACGAACCCTGATCTAAAGAACAGGCATGACTTAACTCCCCTAGTGCGAAAGCATGAATTCGATCCCCTATGTCATTCAGGTCTAAAAACCTACCAAACTGAAGGAACCATGAGGGACAAAAGATCCACAACAATGGGGCAAGGAAGCCCCACGTCGCTAATAGTTCCAGACGGATAACGGTGATACTGTTGCATATTCCTAACTAAGCCCTCAAGGCGAGGGGCATAAGTAAAAATCAAAGGCGTTTTACCTTGCCCCAAAATACTAGCCCCGGGAGTTCCAATGTTTGGCTGCCTCCCCTCGAGAAGGGCATCCAGCTCTTCAGACGCGACCCTCTTCGCTTGATGGGCCCGCTCTTTCTTCTTCTTATCTGTGTCTGCCCGAGCCGCGACCTCCACTACCTCAATGTGAATGAGGGCAAGCTCCTCCCTCAGGGTCGGATCCCTTTCGCATTGTAGCCCTCGAAAGCTGGGGGCATCTATCGATTGGTGGGCGGCAAGCAACTTGACCAAACGAAGGTTGTCCGTGGTCACAAAGTCCCCACGTCCATTTCCTCGACACTAATGGTAGCATAGTATTTCTTGCGGCCCAGAATGGATTTGGTGAGCTGAGTCTGGGCTTACGGACCTATTTTCCAGGAACGTGAGTGTGCAGCAAACAAAACTAAGAAGCTAAGTGAACAAGGAAGAAAAGTGACTTACCCACGCGTTGGAAGTCCAGCACCAATGTGGGGTTCTTCTCCAGGAGGAACCCGGATGTCATAAACCAATAATGTTTGACATCCGGGGGATGCTTCCAAGTGTTGAATGGAGCCGGATGGATACCACGGGATTTCAGTCTATAAAACCTGTCCCGCGTTTTGTCCACAGAATTAAGCTGCGGCTCCAGCTTGTACAAGTAGAACATGTAACGCCCCAAACTCCAGGGACTGTTACGGTGTGCCTTATAAATAGTGCTAAACTCTCTAATCGAGTCATTTGGCCAAAATCGTGTATCTAAGTATGATTAGCGATTTAGGAATTAATTTTTTTGGTTAAGTTGTAACGTTTCATTAGAACGTTTACAATATACATTGGGATCCCAAAAATATAATTTAAAAGTCTATTACAAGAAAATATTTACAACAGGCCGATCTAGGCGACAAAACAGGGTTTAACCCTAGTTCCTCTTTCAACCCTCGGCCGTGGCGGTCGAGCAGCTGCATATGTACACATCGTCACCTAAGCTCTCCAGCTCAAGGATGGTCCAGCTTTCATTTGCCTTTACCTGCACCACATAGCACCCGTGAGCCGAAGCCCAGCAAGAAAACTTAATATGCTCATGAACAGTAATAACATGTCATCAAAACATAAGGCGCACGCCTAGCAGAGATAGCCCTATTCAAGCAGGCAAATGAGTTCACGTAACGTTGAGTATAACACATCAACCAATGATCATAATAATCATACAAGGCTTTTAGCCCCAAATAGAAGAGTGACAATTGTAATAGTCACTTAGGTGGATTTATTCCCAATAGCCATGTGACGATAGGGTCACTGGGGCTTTATAGATAAGTGAACCTTTCACTAGCATAAACAGGATAGGTGCATGATGACTAGTCACCAACATAACCTTCCTCATAACCATAGAGTCATAACCATGGAGTACTGCTCCCCAGCCATGTGACAAACTATCACCTAGGCCTTTGGCCCTGGCTCTGAGTAACTAGCTTAGACTAGTCAAGTGCTTATAAGATTCATCGACCTTAGGGTCGGTCCAGCGTTAATGCCTTAGAGTCATTCAACATTGATATCGATTAGATCTAATCTTTAATCGGCCCTGCGTTCATGACGCTATGCCGTTCTCGGCTCTTAGGTCTGTGATACTCGACCAATGCCGACCCTGACTAGTTAGTGCCATACACAAGTAAGCAATGCTACCAAACATATATCATATGTCAAATATCCAGATACAGGGCACTCAGCATACTTACTCAATAATTACTAGCACACCTAGGATCATGCATTAACACAGAGGCTCAAGCTCTGAACAATCTCATATTCAATATTCACGGCATGCCCTAATCACATGTTTCTCGTGCATCATATGCATTACACTTAAACATCCAACATGCATCAAGAATAACCATGCATGTCACATATACACAGGGTGCAGTTTTCTTACCTCTGGTTCGAGCGAGAGCAATAATTGAACGACCCTTGAGAACGATCGATCCTTAATCCTTTAACAGTCACCTAGTCATAACCAAATATAACCTCCATTAATGAGAATCAACAATAATAGGGTCTTGATCTAAACCCCACTCTCGAGACCCCGAAATGTACCCACACGATGAGTAGATTCGATCCCGGGTCTTAAGGACTGAAACCCCGAGCCAAAAACCCTTAAAAACACTCAAAACAGGGTTCTGAAGAAACAGAGTAGCGCTACAGCGCTGCTCAATAGCGCCCCAGCGCTATACTCAGAACCCCAAACCGCCCAAACAAATCCTGTGTAGCGCTATAGTGCCCTCTGATGGGCACTGTAGCGCTACCCCCAGCCAGACACTCCCCTAAAATCTCTTCCTTCGATTCTACCATTTCCAACCCAAATCTAAAGCCTCCAATCATCAAATTAAGTCCCAAAATGAACCCAAATACCTTCTCCACATGTCCTAGGCACCACAACCCCAAGAACCCTAGCCAAAACTCCAATCAATTCCCAACTTTCCAACTCAAAAACCAGCTGAAACTTAAGAAAACAGAGCAAAAGCAAGAGTTCTAATGGCTAAAAACTCACCTCAATCTCAGCAACACACCCTCTTCAATGGTGGAGCATAACCCTAGCTTATCCCAGCTTGGTTCCTTGGCTTGGTTCCTCAAAAAGAGCTTGAAAATTCAAGGAGAAATGGAGGAGAAAACTATCGGGAGAGAAGGAGGAAGGAGACTCTGTTTTTGACAAGGTTCTACAGCCTTAATGGCTTATATAAATCTCTAAGGGTGAGAAGACCTAAATGCCCTCAAGTCTAAAATAAACCTTAACTGCCACCAAGGGCAAAATCATCCTTTCACACCTATTTCGTTAATCATAATTCCCGTTATTCTCGTTAACACCCCCCAATTCCCGTTATTCTCAATATTCTTAAATACCAATAATTCATATCCCATTACCTCTTTAATTCCTGGTAATGCTCTAATAATTAAAATCACCTAGAGACTCACCCCGAGCCCCGAACTTAAACCCGTTATGACCAGATCGAACACTTGCATTTCATGATCGTCTCATGCTGAAAAGCTCGAACAAATCCACATATAATGTGGTACCATTCATAACTCACCCACATGCACGAAAATACACAATCACGCCCTCAACGGGCCAAATTACCAAAATGCCCTTATAATTATAAATACATCCATATGCATTCGTTTACCATCATATAATAATATAATTCACATAAACATGCATATAATCATTTAATAACATAATAAATCAATTATGGCCCTCCCGGCCTCCTAATCAAGGTCCTCAACCTTATTAGGAAATTTGGGGCATTACAACTATCCCCTCCTTACGGAAATTTTGTCCTCGAAATTTATCTATACAACCCGGAATAAAAATTCCGCACAACCGATTCTAGTTTCCCAGGTCATTCTCTTGACCTCGTTGTTTCTGCTACATAGCTTAACTCAAGGTACCCTATGTTCCTCATAGCCTTATTACTTCTGTTACAATCTGAACTGGCTATTCCTTACCGGAATACTTAACCTTCAGATCCTTATAACTCAACTCATAAACTCCTTTCAACCCATGTCCACTGCATAGAAGTACATAACACACTGTATACAACTGACAGTGCCAAGGATAAGGCTGATCCAAAATCAACCTAACCATTCCTATCCAGGACTCAACTGCCAAGATAATCTAGGGCTTAACTTGCCCTTAACTCCTCACCCCTTTCATGGTGATACTTTAAGGAAGATACATTCTTCTACTTGGAATTCCACGCTCCTACTTTTCAATATGGTAAAACTTCTCCATTTACTCTGAGAAGTGGGCATCCAAGCTCTAACCTCTAACAATCGCAATGGTCCCCTAAACCATCTCATTATCCAGAATCCACCCCACATTCATCTCATTCCAATGAACTGGTGCTAAGCATTCTTAACATACCTCATCTCATAGGGTACCTTCCAATACTGGCTAACTCTCTTTCTCTCTCTCTGATTTACCATCAGTCTGAGAAGAATAAGCTGTATTGAATTCCACCTATATAATCATCGCCTTCTTTAACTCTTCCAAGACCTGGAAGAACAATAGAGTCTTTATCTGATAAAATAGACCTTGAATTCTCAAGAAGGCATATTATCCCTCTCACATAGGGAAATCTGAATACTAATCAACTGTATCTCTTATCCTTACTAATGGAAGTTAACTCATTTGGAAAACTGGTCCATAATGACCCAACCCAAATCACGCTGACCCATTAACCTGGGCAACCCCGCCGCGAAACCCATCGCGATGTTTCCTTGTTTCCATTGCAAATACTCAAAGCCTGCTATGGCTTTGCTAATTCCCGATACTCTGTCTTGACCTATTAACAGGTTAAGAACTTTATCATATATTCCATTATGCCCCTCTCCATCACAGGCCACCACTATAAAGCTTTCAAACTCTGATACACTGCAGAATGCCTGAATGAAGAGAATAGGAGAATAACCTGAGATTCATCCAGAATCTCCCAATTAATCCCAGTGTCCATCGGATTCCAACTCCGATCTCTATACCACAATAAACCCATATCTGACACTGTATAATCCTTAGTTAACCCAGCTAAGACTTTCTCCTTAATCTTCCTATCTGTGGTTCACTTAATCATCTTTCCTTTTGATCTTCTTTAAGATAATAATCTTAAACATAAAACTGGCCACCTGGCCCACCAGAAATTTACTCTAGTTCTGGTCAGATCTTTAACCAACATGTTGCATAGGCAATCACTTTTCCCTGCTACTGAGGTGTTATAACAACCACCAAATTGAGTCTGATCTGCAAGAAGACTCAGAATTAATTTCCAAGGCACCTGTAATATCCTTACCACCCAAGGACACTTCAGCCCCTAAGGCATTCTTTGACCTTGGCAAATCTCCGCAAAGAAAACACCACAATACCATCGTCCAAGATGATCACAAACCCCATTCAAATAAACCTTTAAATGCTTTGTACATCTGATTCACAAACACTTGGCATTAAACAATTTCTCAAATCATAACTCAGCACTCCAAGTGCCCTTATCTGTTATAACGGCAGACTTCTGCATATTCTTTTCCCTGATCTCTAATTGGTACTAACCAGATCCAAGATTCACCTTAGAGAATACCATCTTACTCACTAACTGAGCCTTTAATTCTTACAATGCTGCTGAGCCATTCAAAACAATGCCCTAAAACTTGAATCCATCCCTGACACCAATCCAATTACCATTTTATCTCTTCACATAAAGGAACCCTGGCAAATCCCCTGGGAACACATCCAGAACTCACAGACTAATCTAGCCTGCCTTGACCCCACTGGCACAATCTAAGTGGTATCCACCACACTAGCTAAGAGTTTCATGCATCTCCCTACCATAAAACTCTAGCTCTCAAGCCCAAGAATTACTATTCTTTCCTTACCATTTAGCATTTCCCCACACTTGGATAACCAATCCATACCCTGGATCATACTAAAACCAGTCAGTCATAACCAACTCATGAAAACCATTAATGAGTCCTTTCCACAATAATTCACCTGATCTCCAGCCCATCTCTTAGGTTACGAGTAAAGTATCACACTCCCATCACAACATAACTATGAGATCTGTGTATCAACTTTATGCTTCTCTATATGCAACAAATAAAGAATAGTATGGCACCAAGTCAGTCAGCACAAAAATAAAAATCAGGACCAAAAACTAACCTGCCACCCCCAAGGAATTAGTCTCGGTCTCAAACTCTGATTGCCTCGAAATAAACACTCGAGTTGGAATCGAGCTGTCTATCCCCTTTTGTTCATGCTCTCTTAGCCTTGGGTAATTCTTCATGATATGCCCAACCATATCACATGCAAAACATGCCCTTGCTCGGCATTCTCCCAGATGACGCTTCTTGCACAGAGTGCAGATTGGATAAATTTTCTTCCAGCTTTCATTCTTACTTACTCCAATAAGTGGAGATATTGTTATCTGAGCTCCATGCTCCCTAGCACTCTTCTTCTCATTTCTTATGCTCTCAACAGCAAGAGCCTTCTCTACCATCTGAGCATAGGTAGAGATTTCATACACTGGGGCAACTCTAATGCTCCGAGCTATTCCAGGATTCAATCCCTGAACAAACCTTTCCTTCCGAGCTACATCTGTGGGTACCATATCTAAAGCAAACTTGGCCAACCCATCAAACCTGTTAACATACTTGGCTACTGTTGCTTTACCCTGAACGAGATTCAGAAACTCATTCATCTTAGCGATCTTAGCTATATCACAATAATACTTCTCATTAAACAGCTGCCTAAACTCTTTCCAATCCATCACAGCTGTGTGTCGTGTCTGGGATACTACTTCCCACCACGTCTGGGCATCATCCCGCAATACATATGTCGCACAAGCCACCCTATCGTGACCTATCAGCCCCTTACTGTCAAGAATAGAACTGATCATGCCCATCCATTGCTCAGCTCTAAATGGATCTACGCCTCCCTCGAAGACTGAAGGGTAATACTCCTGGAATCTTCCACAAAGAAATTCCCATCTGGTCTCAACCCTAGGCTGAGCCAAGGCTGATGCCACTCCTGGCTTAATCAAGGAAGAAGTGCTCCCCAACAGATTCTGCTGTTGCTTCAAACACCTAATCTCTTCCTCATGCCTCTGCAATCTTAATTGCAAATCTGTGATTATCTGCTGAAAATTCATAGGAGCAGATGAAGAACTAACACACTGGCTGTAACTCCCAGCCTCTGTATAACCACCACCAGGCCTCATTATCTGCCTTGAATATAAGCCTGTTGATTGAATCTGCAACCAATAACTTGACCCATTAATCATGATGAGCATATCTAGAGCTTTCCCCCATGGGATAAATCTTACCACACCACATTCATTAACCACTTGCAGTGCTAAAAACATGCCCATGGCATTCATACATCAATCATGATCCCTGCTCTTCCAACATTCACACCATGCCTCCAACTCCAGCATGCAAATATTACAGTTATATATTCATGGAGCAGGTAATCATATGATCGCATTCATATATATATATATATATATATTCACGGAGCATATAATCATATAATCAAGAGCCAGGCTCTATCAGAATCTCATGCTCCCTAATACAATTTGTAATAAAAGCATTTACATTCTATTTAAGCAGTTAAGCACATAACTACAGAAATAGTTACCATTCCCTGAGTGAAGTTATATTCAGTGACGAGTGTACATGCCCGGCTTGTCTTCAGGAACCATAAACCTTGGCTCGCTCTGATACCAAAGTTGTAACGCCCCAAATTTCAGGGACCGTTACGGTGTGCCTTATAAACAATGCTAAACTCGCTAATCGAGTCATTTGGCCAAAATCGTGTATCTAAGTATGATTAGCGGTTTAGGGATTAAAAATTTGGTTAAGCTGTAACGTTTCATTAGAACGTTTACTTTATACATTGGGATCCCAAAAATATAATTTAAAAGTCTATTACAAGAAAATATTTACAACAGGCCGATCTAGGCAGCAAAATAGGATTTAACCCTAGTTCCTCTTTCAACCCTCGGCCGTGGTGGTCGAGCAGCCGCATATGTACACATCGTCATCTAAGCTCTCCAGCTCAAGGATGGTCCAACTTTCTTTTGCCTTTACCTGCACCACATAGCACCCATGAGCCGAAGCCTAGCAAGAAAACTTAATATGCTCATGAACAGTAATAACATGTCATCAAAACATAAGGCGCACGCCTAGCAGAGATAGCCCTATTCAAGCAGGCAAATGAGTTCACGTAACATTGAGTATAACACATCAACCAATGATCATAATAATCATACAGGGCTTTTAGCCCCAAATAGAAGAGTGACAATTGTAATAGTCACTTAGGTGGATTTATTCCCAATAGCCATGTGACGATAGGGTCACCGGGGCTTTATAGATAAGTGAACCTTTCACTAGCATAAACAGGATAGGTGCATGATGACTAGTCACCAACATAACCTTCCTCATAACCATAGAGTCATAACCATGGAGTACTGCTCCCCAACCATGTGAAAAACTATAACCTAGGCCTTTGGCCCTGGCTCTGAGTAACTAGCTTAGACTAGTCAAGCGCTTATAAGATTCATCGACCTTAGGGTCGGTCCAGCGTTAATGCCTTAGAGTCATTCAACGCTGATATCGATTAGATCTAATCTTTAATCGGCCCTGCGTTCGTGACGCTATGCCATTCTCGGCTCTTAGGTCTGTGACACTCGACCAATGCCGACCCTGACTAGTCAGTGCCATACACAAGTAAGCAATGCTACCAAACATATATCATATGTCAAATATCCAGATACAGGGCACTCATCATGCTTACTCAATAATTACTAGCACACCTAGGATCATGCATTAACACAGCGGCTCAAGCTCTAAACAATCTCATATTCAATATTCACGGTATGCCCTAATCACATGTTTCTCGTGCATTATATGCATTACACTTAAACATCCAACATGCATCAAGAATAACCATGCATGTCACATATACACAGGGTGCAGTTTTCTTACCTCTGGTTCGAGCGAGAGCAATAATTGAACGACCCTTGAGAACGATCGATTCTTAATCCTTTAACAATCACCTAGTCATAACCAAATATAACCTCCATTAATGATAATCAACAATAATAGGGTCTTGATCTATACCCCACTCTCGGGACCCCGAAATGTACCCACACGGTGAGTAGATTCAATCCCGGGCCTTAAGGATTGAAACCCCGAGCCAAAAACCCTTAAAAACACAGGGTTCTGAAGAAATAGAGTAGCGCTACAGCGCTGCTCAATAGCGCCCCAGCGCTATACTCAGAACCCCAAACCGCCCAAACAAATCCTGTGTAGTGCTATAGCGCTCTCTGATGGGCGCTATAGCGCTACCCCCAACCAGACACTCCCCTGAAATCTCTTCCTTCGATTCTACCATTTCCAACCCAAATCAAAAGCTTCCAAACATCAAATTAAGTCCCAAATGAACCCAAATACCTTCTCCACATGTCCTAGGCACCACAACCCCAAGAACCCTAGCCAAAACTCCAATTAATTCCCAACTTTCCAACTCAAAAACCAGCTGAAACTTAAGTAAGAAAACAGAGAAAAAGCAAGAGTTCTAATGGCTAAAAACTCGCCTCAATCTCAGCAACACACCCTCTTCAATGGTGGAGCATAACCCTAGCTTATCCCAGCTTGGTTCCTTGGCTTGGTTCCTCAAAAAGATCTTGAAAATTCAAGGAGAAATGGAGGAGAAAACTATCGGGAGAGAAGGAGGAAGGAAACTCTATTTTTGACAAGGTTCTACAGCCTTAATGGCTGATATAAATCCCTAAGGGTGAAAAGACCTAAATGCCCTCAAGTCTAAAATAAACCTTAACAGCCACCAAGGGCAAAATCATCCTTTCACACCTATTTCGTTAATCATAATTAACACCCCCCAATTCCCGTTATTCTCAATATTCTCAAATACCAATAATTCTTATCCCATTACCCCTTTAATTCCTGGTAATGCTCTAATCATTAAAATCACACCGAGACTCACCCCGAGCCCCGAACTTAAACCCGTTATGACCAGACCGAACACTTGCATTTCATGATCGTCTCATGTCAAAAAGCTCGAACAAATCCACATATAATATGGTACCATTCATAACTCACCCACATGCACGAAAATACACAATCACGCCCTCAATGGGCCAGATTACCAAAATGCCCTTATAATTATAAATACATCCATATGCATGCGTTTACCATCATATAATAATATAATTCACATAAACATGCATATAATCATTTAATAACATAATAAATCAATTATGGCCATCCCGACCTCATAATCAAGGTCCTCAACCTTATTAGGAAATTTGGGGCATTACACAACACCTCCGCGGGAGTTGCCGCCAGGATCTCCTTCGATGTGCAGAATATGTGCCATCTCGCGAGCGACTTATACGCTTGGGGTAGAAGCTGGAATGGTGCGATCCCCATGAATTTAAGTAACCGCGCGAAGTAATCATGGAGCAGGAGAGTAGCCCCCACACTAATGTGTCCTATGCTCCAGGCCCCAAACTCGCCCACGTCGGTATGGGCCTTCTCCTCCTTCCGGGCCAATCGGTTGTAAAAAATCCCTAGAGTCGACTCCACTCCCAGGTGTTTCTCCAAGGCATCCAACATTCGGCAGTTTTGGAACTCGTTCTTCTCCCCATCCATTTCTTATGTATTGCCAATGGGAAGTCTATGCCCTTCGAGGACTATGGGGCCCGATTGAACGAAGTCTTCCGGATGAAAAGTCACGTCTCGACTCAGGATTAGTGACCTGGAAGTGACAAAGAAAATGAGAACCAAGCAGATAGCACCAAAACCAAAGAAAATTGGCTAAGGTACGGGGGTTCTCCTAAAACTGCTTGGAGAAGTTCCCTCCAGACCCAAATCCAGGATCAATAAAGATCCCAAGATCTTTAGTCGGGAACTAAAAATCAAACGTTTTTCTAACTCGCAAAAACAATCTAGGGGCATCCAAATTGATCTGGGACAACCAGACTAATAGGAGTTATCACCTAGAAAATCTACAATTCAGGCCTACCAATTTCCTACCTAGAACTACCCTACATGGTGGTCACTACCCTAATAGTTTTATGGTTGTAGGAATTGCATTACAGTAAAAATGACTAAAAAAAAGGAGGGGAATAAACAGAGAAGAAAACGACCAGAAAACTTACTGAGAGGTGCTGGATTTGAAATTCGAAAAGTCTCAAGCGACAAAGGGGCAGAATCTTAGCCTTAAATATGAGAAGATGATGCAGCAGTTCGTCTGCTTGTTGAACCGGGACAAAGTTGTCTGATGGCTGAACGGAAGGAGGTCTAGTCGGAAATAGATGGACACGGAGGTGAACTAATCGTCGGAGAATCTCATCGGCAAATTGGGACATAAAAAGCTCTCTTTTCTGCTCTGAATATATGGAATGTGTAAAGTTTGAAATGAGCATGTCGAGGTATTTATAGGGAAGAAATTCACTAGTTGATCCAACGGTCCATAATGGGGATCCCGAGATTATTCCCATCTAACGGTCCCGGATGATACAGAGGCTTTAATTGGCCTAGTCAAACACTGAATCGTGGATTCGTCAATCTATGATTCGCACCTACCTCATCCAACGATCCATGTTGAAAATCTCAAGGCTATCCCCATCCAACGTTTACAAATGGTGCAGAGGCATTAAACAACCCACTCGAGTACCTTGTTATCCCTAAAAAATACAAGGATGACATGGCAAATGAGAATGAGACACGTGACATCACCAATTAGGAGAAAACAAAAAAGTATTGAGAAAAGACCGACGGGCAAAACAGATAGGTCCAGAACCTAGGAAAGCCAACCAAGCCTAAACCCCCAAGGGGTGGTCAGCCTGACCCCTACCACTAGGGGTGGTCAACCAAAGTAGGCCCAAGAGCCTTAGGGGTGGTCAGCCTGACCTCTACCCCAGGGGTAGTCAGCCCCAATGTGTCCAAGAAAGTGGTCGGCCTGACCCCTACCCCAGGGGTGGTCGGCCCTAGTATGCCCATGGATCCCTAGGGGTGGTCGGCCTGACCCCAACCCCTAAGGCGATCGCCCTGACATGCTCAAGAACCACCTGGGTGGTCGGCCCACCCTATTCTTCATAGGGTGGTCGGCTCAAACCCCCAAGTACACTTGTAATGACCCAACTATTTCTAAGACCTTGGACCATTAAAAACTACTAGACATAGCTACTACTTTTGGAGAAAACGTACATAAGAAATAATCATAACTTTATTAAAACTCTAAAATAAATATTGTATTAATAACATAAAAGTGTAAAATAAAATGTGATAGGGTATGGGATCCCATTGTTTACAAAACATACAACATAATTTTATGTACTATTTGCAGAATTACATTAAGAAAAAAAATTAAAAGACTAAAATAAATAACTTCGTCCTCGATCGACACGTAATCCATTCATTCCATTCATCCTCAACACACAAGCCAAGCTACCAAGAATCCTTCCGCCTCCATATCTGTTTTCCTGCATCACACTAAAAATAAAGGAGTGAGCCTAATGCCCAGCAAGGAAAATCTACTAACAATCATGTAACATAAGGCTATAAACATATGACTAATAAAACATATATCATATAAGACTACAATGGCCATCATACTTCTTGGGGCTTGTTAACTAAGCAAGTCATATGCCCATAAATTTTGTGGGGCTTGCTATCTAAGCAAGTCATATGCCCATAAATTATTGGGGCTCGCTAGCTATACAAGTCATATGCCCAAGGACTATAAAACATACTATACATATACATATCATAACATAAACTTAACATAACATAAACATAACATATAAGCACATAAAGTCTATCCTATTTTCCTTACCAAAAGCCGGGATATTTGGGAACAAGAACGAAATTTAGAAACTCCTATAAACCAACAGTAGAAAAGGGTGAGAATCTTTAAGAATAAAGATGAATGTGGGAACTAAACCATCAAGAAGAAACTTACCAAGAAAGACCTTAAGTTTCAAGAACTTAAATACCTAATCAATAATCAATAACAAGAGTTAGGATCTGAATAAAAGAAACTAAAGAAAACTAAAGAATTATATATAACTGAACTTAAGGAATAGGAATACCTTGGTTGACCTTATGGATTGGTCTAAACCTTAATACCGAAATCAAACTAAACCTCACTTCCCAAGTGTTTATAAAAGCTTAGAATGATAAAGCTTTAACCCAAAACCCAAGTGTATCTCTCTATAGTAACACTAGCACCTTGGAGGCTCTGATCATATGCTTGAAGAATGAAGAGAATGGCTGAGCACTAGGTCCTATTTATAGAGTTCAAGGAGTGAAACTAACCCCTTTTAATTTGAATAAATAAATTATTTTAAAATGAAAAAGATTTGAATTTTCGTTCGATTAACGCCCAGAACTCGGTCAAAATCGTTCAAAGGCAGGTCTAAGTGGTTAAGGGTATTTTTAAAATTCAAAAAGTCAAACTTTCAAAACTACCCTCATCTAGCTGATATATCGCCCACCCTAGGCGATATATCGCCTCCCCCAGTATTCCCGAGGTTCGTTCGGTCATTCGTGCAAAGTTGACGTATTTTCTGTATCTTCCGTAGGCGATATATCGGCCCCTATGCTGCGATATATCAGCATACGTGAATATATTAAACACGTATTTGCACTTTTTTAGCATAATTTGAATTAAGTAACAGCTTTGACTGAGTCATACTACGATCCTAACAGTTTCTAGAAGGTTCTAGAGCTTTTAGATCTTTTTTTTATTAAAACTATTCATCAAAAATACTTAATTCCTCAATAATCATGATTATGACAAGTGTCATGCTCTTAATGGTTCTATCCAAACCTTAGGTTATAATAAATAATATATCTATGACTAGCAATATTAATCAAACCTTATGTTATAATTAATATTCTTAAACTATAGGTTAACCTTATTAAATTCATAACTGTTGCTATGAGTTTCCAACTAAGTCCCGACTTAAACCAAAATCCACGATAACTAACCTACTACTACTACTACCACTACCACTACCACTACCACTACCACTACCACTACCACTACCACCACCACCACCACCACCACTACCACTACCACTACCACTACCACTACTACCACTACCACTACCACTACCACTACCACCACTACCACTACCACTACCACTACCACTACCACTACCACTACTACTACTACTACTACTACTACTACTACTACTACTACCACTACTACTACCACTACTACTACCACTACTACTACCACTAATACTACCACTACTACCACTACTACTACCACTACCACTACTACCACTACTACCACTACCACTACCACTACTACCACTACCACTACTACCACTACCTACCACTACCACTACTACCACTACCACTACCACTACCACTACCACTACCACTACCACTACCACTACCACTACCACTACCACTACCACTACCACTACCACTACCACTACCACTACCACTACCACTACCACTACCACTACTACCACTAATACTACCACTAATACTACCACTACTACTACCACTACTACCACTACTACCACTACCACTACCACTACCAGTACCACTACCACTACCACTACCACTACCACTACCACTACCACCACCACTACCACCACCACTACTACTACTACCTACCTACCTAGCACCCAGAGGATCAACAGGTCCAGCACCCAGAAAGTCACAGGCCTAGCACCCAAGCTCGGGTCGTCGGGCCTAGCACCTAAGTCTCACATACCAACAGAGACTTAACATTTTCCCAGAAGTTTCAATCGTGCATTGTCTACCACGATCTAAAGAAACAACGAGAAGACCCATGATCTCATGATCATGAGAAGGTGGACATGTATCTCCACTACCTGATAATCGTGTGCCAAACCACGATCCCAGTATGACTGGTCATGTAACAATCCTTGGCTACTATAAATAAAGGACCTAGGGCTTCATTTAAAGGGACTTTTTTTTTTTACTCTCTTTTCTGGATCTGATCTCTTTCTTTGGAATTTTGGGAGAAAAAGCTTACAGATGAGTGAACTCACCAATTTGTACTTGTAATTGTCGAGTGACTCAATACTAAAAGCTAAGTGGATTAGGTTATTACTGTTCATTTGAACAGGGCTAAACCACTATAAAATTCCTGTGTGTTTATTTAAGATAATCGTACTCTGTCATTTATTTCATTCAAAAGGTTTCGTATACTGTACATACGACCGTTGGCCAATTTCACAGGTCAACATTTCGGTGCTTTCATTGAGAGTACGAAATCCAGAAACACGTTTTCATCATTTTTACGATGCCTCCAAAACCCAGTCAGACAAAGAAGACTGCTCCTATGGATCCCCCCACTCAGGATCCCATAGATCCCGTTATCGAACCTCAAGTGGAGGAAGGAGATCAACCTGATGTAGAAGATCCACAGGACGCTCACCAGGAGGAGATGGCGCAATTTCTGGCGAGGCAGGAGGCCTTTGCTGTAGAAATTTCCCTTCAGAGGGCGACTATGGAACAGTAATGATGGGAGATCGATGAGCAAGTCTAAAGGATGATCCAGAGGGAGCAGGAGGCTGAACAGAAGCACCAGGACGCCGTTGTGGCCTTGGAGGTGGCTACTCAGTTAGCCTGAGCTAACTCTGAAGCTGTTGCTCAAGCGGTGAGGGAGGCTCAGGCCAAAGCAGCAGGAATGCGAGACAACAGTAACAGAGAGTCCCAGGGGAGGAGTAGGACCCCAAGGACACTCTCAGAACCACTTTCCCAGAGACAGGATGAAAAGGCACAGTCCAAGACTACCTCCTCCATGACTAAGAAGAATAACACTCCATCTCGGAGTAGGAGTATTACCAACCCGAAGGCCCCCTCCCAGGGGGACCGACAAAACAACGCAGGAGATGAGGGTCAAACATCTGAAAGGCATGACATGTATGGAAATGGCCGCTCAAAGTCTCGAAGTCATGTAGGAGGAGAGGCTTCGGGGGCAGGGTCGCATCGACAGGGGCAAGGCGGACCTACCACCCTAACACCCTCAATCTCACAAGGGAAAAGAACCGATGAATAACATAAGTACTGTGTTTGATAGGCTGGGGAAAGATGCGCAACCTCAGGATTTGAGGGAGGTCATCAACAGAAGGACCATCGCTCAGGAAGGGGTACCAGGGACCTCTACCCCACCTAGAGCAACGATCCCACCAGCAGTACAGGCTCAAATAGATGCACTTATTATGGTTGTTCAGGGTCTAACAAAGAAACCTTCAGATATCAAGCTGGCTCATAGAAGTGGGAGTCCTTTCAGTGCCAAGATCCAAGCTGCCTAACCACCACCAAAATACAAGACCCCGAAACTTCCTACATACACTTGGAAGGAGGGCTCGGTATGACACATTGGGAAGTTCGAGGATCAGATGGAGTTACTCGGTGTGGAGCATGATTATAGGAGCAGGGTATTCCCTACCACTTCCTCTGACTCAGCTTAGGAATGGTATTAGAAATTCAAACCCGGATCCATCATTTCTTGGGTGCAGTTCAGGAAGGAATTATGCAAGGTCTTTAGTGCCGGGCGAATTCAACCGGTTTATGTCAATCAGCTAGCTGACATCAAGCAAGGGAAAGATGAGTCCCTAAAAGAATACATTCAGAGATTCATGAGAGAGGAAAATCGGGCGGCCACGGTAGGAGATGAAGGGAATTTCGTTGCCATCTCGGCCTGAATAACTTATCGAAGTCCCTTGTGGGATAGTATACACAGGAACCTTATCAACACCTTGCAGGAGTTCCTGGGCCGAGCTGAAAAATACATGAAGCTAGTGATGCTATCATGAAGGAAGAAAAGACATAAACCATTCGACCATTGTCAAGGCAGATAAGAACGGTGCAAACCCTCAGGGTGGCAGTGGGGGTGACAGTAAGAAGATAAATACCTCAGGGGCCGAGCAGGGGAGAGAAAAGAAAGCTAAGTCAGCACCCGCCGATAAACAAGCTAAACATCAACCCACCAGCCCAGGTTCACCAATTATACCATCCTGACCACATCAAGGACTGAGATTTACTTGGCAACATACCAGGAAGTACCATACCGAAAGCCACCACCCTTGCATTTAGAAGGAAAAAAGGACAAGAATAAGTTTTGTCGTTTCCATAATGATTATGGGCACGACACAAACGAGTGCAAACAATTGAAGGATAAGATAGAGTTTCTTCTCCGATCAGAAAAACTCTTGAGGTACCGAGGCAAGACGGAGACCCCAGGCAGGCACCCAGAATTTCGAAGGCAGAAGAGTCCACCACTGAAGCCGACAGCTATAGACTTCACACTGGTTACCATATATGGAAGACCCCGCATAGCAGGCAACAGTAACAATGCTCGCGAGCCATATGCAAGGACCCTTAGGCGTGAGGTAGGGGAGTCTTCCTAGTGCATGGCGGTCGAGAAGCAGTCTCCAAAAAATCTAAAGTGTGAAAGTGAAACACTCACTTTTACAGAGGATGACGCCAGACACGTGAGGTACCCCCACAATGACCCTCTAGTCCTTACCATTCAAATCGCCAATGCCTGAGTGAAGAGGTGCTTGGTGGATACGGGAAGCTCGGTAGATATCATCTACAAATCATCCCTCAAGAAGATGAAGCTCACGGTCAAGGACATGTCACCATGTTCCCAAGTGATATATGGGTTCACGGGAGAATGCCTAGCACCAGTAGGAACTATCAAACTACCGGTCACAGTGGGGGATGCCCCCATGCACGAGACTGTGATGACAGAGTTCTTGGTAGTAGATTGCTCATCGACTTACAATGTAGTACTCAGGAGACCCCTCCTAATGGAATTACACGCAGCTGTATCTATTTGGCATCTATCTTTGAAGTTCCCCACCAGCGCAGGGCAAGGATGCATACAGGGTAACCAAAGGGAAGCATGATAATGCTATAATGCTTCAGTGGTCAAGGAAAAGAAAGGACCATGCTTAAACAACATGATAGTAACCTGCTACAAAAAGAGTGAAGGAACCAATGAGATTGTCAACATGGAAATTGACGTTGAAAGAAATGTTCTATTGGATTGGGAGCTGCTTTTAATGAAGATTTGTTGTTATAGCAAGTTTCCCAAAGCGAGGGATACGACATCGATCCTCGCTTTGGGGATGACGTCATGAGGGTGTCAAAGATCTTGACGAAGTCCTACTAGATGAGGAGGACTCAACTACAATAATCAAAGTCAGGAAGGAGTTAAAGGTGGAAATTAAAGCACGATTGGTGGAATTTTTTAAGAAAAACCAAGACGTCTTTGCCTGGTCACATAAGGACATGGTTGGAATTTCTCCATCCGTAATAAGTCATGTCCTCAATATAGACAAGAACTACCCACTAGTGAAACAAAAAAGGAGACTGCTTGACAAAGGTCAATCTCAAGCCCTGAAGGAGGAGGTCGAGCGGCTCAAGGAAAACAGTTTTATAAGGGAGGCCTACTACCCTGATTGGGTATCAAACCCCATGTTGGTCCCAAAACCAAAAGAGAAGTGGAGAACATGCGTGGACTTCATAGATCTGAACAAGGCCTGTCCCAAAGACTGCTTCCCACTACCCAGAATAGACCAACTGGTCGATGCAACGGTAAGACATGAAATACTCTCATTCATGGATGCGTATTATGGGTATAATCAAATAAGTATGCACCCTCTCGGTGAGGAACATACCAGCTTCCGGACAGACAAGAGATTGTACTGTTATAAGGTGATGTCATTCGGTTAAAAGAACACAGGAGCCACCTACCACGTTTAGTGAATGGCATGTTCCGAGACTTGATCGACAAAAATATGGAGGTATACATCGATGACATGTTGGTCAACTCCAAAGAAGCTAGAGGGCATGTTCAAGACTTGGAGGAATGCTTTGCAATACTTAGAAAGTATAGCATGAAGCTAAACCCTCTAAAGTGCTCGTTTGGAGTTGGTTCTGGTAAGTTTCTCGGATACATAGTCAATTCACGTGGAATCGAGGCTAACCCCGAGAAGATCAAAGCATTGATTGACATGAAGTCACCTACCACAATCAAAGAAGTGCAAAGCTTAACCGGGAGAGTAGCTGCCCTCAGTAGGTTCATATCAAAGTCTACAGACAATTGTGTCCCTTTCTTTAACTTACTGAGGGGCGGCAAGAAGATCCAATGGACTGAGGAGTGTGAGGAGGCTTTCCAAGCCTTGAAGGAGCACCTCGCCCAACTTCCCATCCTAGCAAAGACAATATATGGAGAAGTACTTTTCATCTATTTGGCAATCACCGAGCATTCAATCAGTGCTACTTTGATAAAGGAAGAGAATAGGGTACAACACCATGTATACCATATCAGTAAAAGGCTAGTTGGTGCGGAGTCTAGGTATCCCCCTCTTGAAAAACTAGCCTACTGTTTAGTAATCGCCTCTCGAAAGCTGCGTCCATATTTCCAAGCTCATTCGATCCGAGTCCTGACTGATCAACCGCTAAGGCAGGTTCTTCAGAAACCAGAGGCCTCGGGACAATTATTCAAGTGGGCAGTGGAACTGGGATAGTTTAATATCACTTATCATTCAAGGATGTCGATAAAAGGACAAGCATTGGCAGACTTCATAGTTGAAGGCACCAACCTTGAAGACCCCCCTACCAATCGAAGAATGGAGATACCAAGAAGGAAGGAGATACTCATGTATGGAAGCTATATGTTGATGGAGCATCCAATGAACGCAACTCAGGCGCAGGAATCATACTGATCACTCTGGAGAATCATCGAATCCATTGCACTTTCATATTTGGATTCAACGCTTCAAACAATGAGGCTGAGTACGAGGCATTATTAGCTGGATTACGCTTGTCTCGAGATATACATGCGTAGTCCCTGGAGATATTCAGCGATTCCCACCTAGTGGTGTATTAGGTACAATGGGAGTATCAAGCCAAGGGACTTAGGATGGTGCAGTACCTGAACAAGGCGAAGGACTTGTTGGTGCAGTTCAAGAAATACTTAATTACACAAGTCTCGAAGGAGCAAATTTCCAACACTGATGCCTTAGCCAAGCTTGCCAGTGCCAAAGATGCGGACACTCTGAATATCGTTCTTTAGGAACCTATCAGCCCATACGATCAAAAAACAAGAGACTGGTCCGAGGACCAGTCACTATTATCAGATCATAATCGAATCTAGTCCTTGAGGAACCGATCGATAATTTGATCTAAGACTCATTACAGATTTGATTAGCCCATCTAGACCCGGTTGGTCCAACTTAGACATTTCTGTCTACAATCATTATAACGAGTACACGAGAGATTACGTAGATCGTGATCAACACTTGCTACACAATCTGCATTTGTGTATAGGTATCATTACTACTGAGTATGAAACCATCACCCGACTACCAATGAGGGACAAGCATTTTCTGCTTGCATCATTGGGTGAAAAGGATAGTACTATGTGTCTAACGCTCGAAGCAAGGCATAGTCAAGTAGCAAGTGACCAAGGCTTTTAAACCCACGATCACTTGGGGGCATATAGTACATACCGATCGGGGTATACATGAGCAATGGGGGCGTGACCTTAAGTACTAAGCATGCTCAAGTTTTTCTAGGAAATTTGTTCAACATATGTTCAGAAAGTGCAAAAAAAACAAAAATATAAATATTTTTCAAGGAATTTTAAATTCCTAAAAACATAGATATTTTTCAAGGAAATTTGAATTCCTAAAATTGTCTACCTAAGAGGTTATAAGTAGATCCTCTCTCCTCATTCCTGCTCCATGCTCCACTTTCAAACAGGATTTAAGTCTGATTTTTCCAGTTCCTCATCAAACTCAGATCTTTGGTAAGTACTCTCTTCTAATCTTCACATCATTTAATTTAAATGTGCTTAGATTCATAAGAAACACTTTGCATTTTTGAGGATTTTTTGTCTGAATCTTATTGTATTGTTGTATCTTGATCCAAAATAATTGACTTACTCGAATCAAGATTTCTCAGTAAAATTCCTTAGCTTGGGAGATTTCCAGGGTTATAAACCCCAGACTGGACGATTTCCAGGGATGTAGGACCCTAGGCCGACCACTCACTAGTCCTGGCGATTTATGGGACTCCAAACCCTAGTGCCTGCGATTTCCAAGGATAGGATCAGATTTGGACTGAGCACCTCCATGGCACCCAATCATGGGTCGAGTACCTCTTGGCTTCTCCTTGTGCGATTTCCAGGCCTAGGAGCAAGTTTGGGCCGAGCACCTCCAGGGCTCCCAATCCTTGCCTTAGGCGATTTCCAGGACAGTGTTTGGGCCGAGCACCTCCAGGACTCCCAATCCTTGCCTTGGGAAATTTCTAGGCTTAGAATTAGTGTTTGGGCCGAGCACCCCCAGGGCTCCCAATCCTTGTCTTGGGCGATTCTGTGACAGTCAGTATCCCGTGATCCATATGGGGAAAGACCGGGTAAAGCTGTGCAATCCCACATCACCTGGGGAAGGTCAAGTGTGATGATTCTAAGACTGTGTAGGTATGGGACTACACAGTTGAAGAGGGCTTAAATGGATTGATGGGTACTACCTATATCAATAAGATGCATCTTCTTTTTGGTAGCCCATCACTTGAGAACTCCAAATTTAAGCGTGCTTGACCTGGAGCAATCTCAAGATGGGTGACCTCCTAGGAAGTTTTCCCAGGAAGTGTGCGAGTGAGGACAAAGCACGCCAGAAAGACGCGTGTTGGTTTGTAGGGCCAGTCATCATTCTAGGAAGTAGCCATAGTGACGTGGGGCATTACAGATTCCCAAGCTTAGAATTAGTGTTTGGGCCGAGCACCTCTAGGGCTCCTAATCCTTGTCTTGGGCGATTCCCAAGCTTAGAATTAGGGCTAGGCCGACCACCCATAGAGCTTCATGGGCCGAGTATTCCCTTTCCTTCACTTAGGCGATTTACAGGCCTAGAATTAGGGCTAGGCCGACCACCTTAGGGGTTCATAGGTCGAGTACCTCTTGCCTTAGGCGATTTTCAGGGACTCAGGGTGGCCGGCCCAAGCATAAGCCGACCACCTGGGATCCTAAAATATAATTTTTTCAACTCAGCTGATTTCCTTGGGGGTCTACCTTGTACTGTAAAAAAAATTCTGGAGACTTGAACGGTCCTCTGGCATTTTTCTGAAGCTTACTTCCTTGGGGTGGTTGGCCTATGCTTAGGCTCACTGGGCCGACCCCCTATATAGAATCTTGCTCCTGATTTCTTCATTTTTACTCTTTAGTTCATGAACATGCCCCCAGCTATTGGCATCATTATGCTCATTTACTAACTTTAATCTTTATTTTTCTTCTGTTGCAGATGCCCAGCTCCTTTTCATCAAACAAGTCAGTAAGTGAGCGTACTCCCCAGGATTTCTTGGAAAGGTTGAAAAGGATTCTCCCTCGTTTTGCTTTATACTTATTCAGTGAGGAATATTTCTTAAAGAGGTACTGTCCAATGGCGAGAGTGAAACAGACAACTCGGCAACCCCTGAAGATGATCTTCAGATTGCCAGCAATGTCACTCAGGGCTCCTTTCCGTGCTCTTCAGATTACTTCTTAGCACAGTATGCCTTGTGATTCCCAAGGCACCCAAGGTACACCTCAGTGGAGTCATTCTTCTCAGCAGGAAAGGTCAGATCAGTGAAAACCATTGCAACGCCCTTCTCACCAAGATACTAGTCGGGTTCCCCATCAATCTTCTTCTCAGCAAGAACATACCAGGGTTCTCATCGCTATGCTACTCATTCTCAGGAGCATTCTATTCACAGGTTCTGGCCTAAGGTGGTTCACCCTCCTTCCAAGAGTAAGACGGTCTTGCCAGCTGCGCAGCAGAAGAAGAGACGACAAAAGGAATTCAATTCATCAGATTCTGGGGCCACCTTCGCCAGTGAAATCATATGGAAACCAGTTGAGAAGCCTCGCCCTGCTGATTATGAGGTTGTTTGGTTCAAGGGGGCGGCCTCTGACATGACTGAAGAAAAGGTAAAGAACTTAAGGAAGACCTTTGACCTCTCTGGCGTGTCTATTACTATCCCTGGTCCAGATGATAGAGCTGAGGACCCCCATTTGGGTAGGTGCGCTTAGATACGTTCTGCCATTAGGTCTGGGGCCCTACTTCCTCTTCATCCATACTTCCATAGTACCGTGGAGCTCAAACAGAAGGAAGTGATCGAGTTGACTCTCAAGATAACCCAAATGGAGGGGAAACTTGCTGATCAGCTCCAATAGTCTGAAGCCAAGAAAGAGAAGTTGATTGTCGACATGGACCGATTGCGGAAGGACGCTCTTGTCGAGAAGGAGCAAGAGTTCAAAGTTTCTCGGGACAAGGCTTGAGAGGAGTATTCAGAGACAGCCTTATTTTGCTTCTACTTAATCTGGAAGTCCAACAAAGATCTAAACTTGGATTTCCTTCCCGAGAAGACGCGAGCGAAGGAGCTTAGGAAGTGTCTAGCTCGTGAGGCTGCCGAGGCTCAGGGTATTCTTTTAGATGATACTCCTCACCCTAGTTAGTCTTCTTGGTCCTTTATTCTGTCTTTCCTCTCATGCCATTGGTGGGGCACCTCGTACTTGATAGTTTTTACATAGGACATTTTATGCCTTTATGCTTTTTTATTATGAGTACTCAGTGTATTGACTGAAAAAAAATTATTTCCAATGCTTACTAAGTATATCAACTCACAACCCTTATTGGTTCAGGTGTCAGTATACTCTAAACACATGTATTTTACATGCCATACTAACCTTACTCCTTTACGTTTTTCATGCTAACAACCATGGTAATGTGAGTAGTATGATACTTCACCAAGTACCATGAACAAAACGGTCAGGTTCGACCACCCCATGGGTGATAGGCCTACCACCCTATAGGGTTGATGGACTAGCCGACCACCCCATAAGGGACATGGTTAGGAATCTCCCTACCAATGCATTTTTTGTTTTTGTTTTTTGCACTTTTGGAACATATGTTGAACAAATTTCCTAGAAAAACTTGAGCTTGCTTAGTACTTAAGGTCACACCCTCATCTTGAATTTTATTTTTTTTTATTTTTAGGAATTAATATCCTTGAAAAATATATTATATTTTTAGGACTTTAAAACTCCTTGAAAAATATGTTATATTTTTAGGATTTCAAATTTCCTTGAAAAATATATTAAATTTTTAGGCAATTAATTTTCCTTGAAAAACCTAATTATTTTTAAGAATTACTATTTTTCCGTGAAAAATTCGTACCGAGAAAAGTATCGATAGTTAAAAAAGTACTATGTAATGTCCCAAGGGATTTGACTATTTGAGTACTGTTACGGTATGTTTCTCGGGCCAGGATCAAGTTTATCGTAATGTTGAAAATATTGCAATAAACTTGGGGGGTTATCCCTCAAAAATACAAGGATGACGTGACGAATGATAATGAGACACGTGACATCACCAATCAGGGAAAAACGACAAAGTATTGAGAAAAGACCGATGGGCAAAACAGATAGGTCCAGGACCTAGGAAAGTCGACCAAGCCTAAACCCCTAGGGGTGGTCGGCCTGACCCCTACCCCTAGGGGTGGTCAGCCTAAGCAGGCCCAAGAGCCCTAGGGGTGATCGGCCTGACCTCTACCCCAAGGGTGGTCGTCCCCAGTGTGTCCAAGAAAGTGGTCGGCCTGACCCCTATCCCAGGGGTGGTTAGCCCCATTATGCCTAAGGATCCCAGGGGTGGTTAGCCCCAGTATGCCCAAGGATCCCAGGGGTGGTCGGCCTGACCCCAACCCCTAGGGTGGTCACTTTGACATGCTCAAGAACCACCTGGGTGGTCGGCCCGCCCTATTCTTCGTAGGGTGGTCGGCTCAAACCCCCAAGTACACTTCACTGAGAAATACTCACTCTCATTCAAACTGAGATCAACAGGCCTAGCACCCAGAGGGTCAACAGGTCCAGCACCCATAAGGTCACAGGCCTAGCACCCAAGCTCGGGTCGTCGGGCACCTAAGTCTCACATACCAACAAAGACTTAACATTTTCCTAGAAGTTTCAATCGTGCATTGTCTACCACAATCTAAAGAAACAACGAGAAGACCCATGATCGCATGATCATGAGGAGGTGGACACGTATCTCCATTACCTGATAATCGTGTGCCAAACCACGATCCCAGTATGACCGGTCATGTAACAGCCCATGGGTACTATAAATAAAGGACCCAGTGCTTCATTTAAAGGGATTTTTTTTTACTCTCTTTTCGGGAACTGATCTCTTTCTCTGGAATTTTGGGAGAAAAATCTTACTGACGAGTGAACTCACCAGTTTGTGCTTGTAATTGTCAAGTGACTCAATACTGAAAGCTAAGTGGATTAGGTTATTACTGTTCATCTGAACAGGGCTGAACCACTATAAAATTCCTGTGTGTTAAGATAATCGTACTCTGACATTTATTTCGTTCAAAAGGTGTCGTATACTGTACATACGACCGTTGGCCAATTTCACAGGTCAACATACCCGATATACCTTTTTCGTATAGACGGGACGCCTCGAGAATTACGCTGACACCCATCAGTCACTTGAACAATCAAAAGATTCTTTCCAAATCTTTAAGGCAAGAGTGGCACAGATGCACCATCAACCTGGAAACACATGTCAGAAACATCGAGAATTTGAAAGGACGAGGATCAACCAAATGGCCTCCAAGTAAATGAACCTGACTTTTGGTAAACGAACCAGGACATTTGGATTTGATTTGGGAGAGTAAGGCAAGTCTCCACCATGCAAACACAAATGAAGACTTTGGGGGTAAATTTTATCCCTGTTTTCCACCCGTGACACGGGGCATGACTCAACAGGCCTGTGGGCCCTCTCAAAGAGGTCCGGGCCCATCTTAAGCCCAATGAACAAGGAAGAAAGAAGTCCTGATAGCCCAATCGTCATCGAGCCCAACAATGTTTGATGGGCGCAACTATAACGAGGGAACTGGGACTAAGATGCAGGCTCAACTCATCTTCCTGGTCCCAACCTACCTGTATACTCCAGGATGCCAATAGAAGTGGCATACTAACTAGTCGATGGAAATAGACTTGGTCAAGAATCCAAGGGAGATATTCAGTGTCATAATGTCCATCTTAGCAAATGAACCTGAGTTCTGGTGAATGAACCAGGACTCCGATAAATAAACTGGGACATTAGTAAATGAACCCAGACCAGACATCTGAATAGGATAAGCCTGATCTTCCATGACGCTCACATGTCCCCGAGAAACATGGAAGTTGGTCTCCTCAACTAACCTGCAGAAGAGGGTACACAGGCTGTTCCTAGGAAACAGTACTGTCACTACTCTGACAGATCCTGTCCCCAGGATCTCCTTAGAAGCCCAAGCGGACCAATCCGAGCTAACGTACTGTGGACAGCTGTAAGGCTTGGCCATGCCTAAGCCGGCCCAATGGCCCATATTACTACATTTTATTATATAACATTATTTGTATTATGACTTCATTAGTGAGTAAACCGTGATTACACCCCTATTGGGCCCGGATTAGTCCGGCCCAAGCCCACTGCACTTGACTACTTATAAATAGGGCCAGTTGTGCACTGTAGCGGGGATCCGAGATTTTCTCTTGTAAGAAATTACTCTGCTAAAACCTACAGAAAACTCCATTGTCAAAAGCTCTCTAAAATCTAATACAATAGGCTCGTGGACTAAGGCTCATTAACGCCCCAACCACGTAAAAACTCTGTTGGTTCATCTTTTATCTTTTCTTTCCAACTCTTATTTCTTAGTATATTCCTAGTTTCTGAAAAACTCGGTAAATAGAGCTCAATAACTATTTAGTCCCAGAATTAACCCTTAAGGGAACCAATATTTGATTCGTTAGGAAAGCATAGATTCTATTATTGTAAAATCATGTTCCCAACGATTCAAGATATTGAATCTCCAAAACAAAAGTCACTAGCCTCATTATATCAAGACACCTTAACCAATGAATCAAAAGATCCAATAAACATGAATAAGAGTTCATGACTACTCATGATTTAGACTGATTTACAAATGATCATCTTTTAAGATATGAATTATATCTTTATGGAAAACGGAAAGTTTATAAGGAAATTAATTCACATCGGTCTTGTCATATATAATCATAATTATGTGAAGTACATTTACTAAATGTCCATCCACATTAGTAATCTGAATCTAGATTACTTTCATCCAACTATATGCTTAGTAAACCGTACTAGCAAGCATTGATTAAAGATTTCATACTTTAATATGTTGTTGACTATTTTATTCATTATTTATGATCTTAATTCTCTCATACGCATACATGATCATATTCTCATAAATGAATATGAAATATTTTGATATTTATATATAAATTATTCAAACAATAATTTCGATAATCAAATATAATAAAATTGTACTTTTATTTAAATCAATAAAAAAATATTTTTTTTTCACATGATTTTAGGACACCAACTCTAACAATGGGGGATTGATAGGATTGGTTAAATACATAGTGAAATTGGTTACGTCCAAAGAAGTGCAAAACTATAATGATTTCACTAAAGTCAACATAAGTGGGTTGACTTTTGGTGTAGGCATCTAAAAATTATTTTTTTGGGTTCAAATTGTTTCTTTGGAGTATATAGAGTACCCACAATTTTTGGAGGCATTTGGAGACTTTTAGGGTGATGTCTGAGGCGACATTACAGAGGCATCTGCATTGCGTTGCCTATGGGAAGCAACGCATCGCTTAGCCTACAAACCCACGCCAAGCGATGCATCACTTGCATGTAGGTGATGCATCGTCTATGTGTAGGCGATGCATCGCGTGGGCAGTCCATACGGGGTCATACAGTTACGTAATTTTGGCTCCAAACTTATTTTTAAATACTCTAATCTCATTGGGTAACACTAATGACGGTTCCTACACTATTTAAGGAGTTCATTGGAGATTTTGGTGAATTGATCACTCTTCACACACACTATCTCTCTCTCTCTCTAAAGTCATTTCTCTCCAACTCACAAAGATTACTTGTTTTCTCCAAGATCTTCATTAAGAAAGCTTGACTTGTTTGAAAATCAAGGCTTGTAAATCCCAATCTCATTCCAAGTTGTAGTACTTCAAGAAATCTCTAAGGGAAGGCTAAGAATAGAAATTTTTGGACAACAAATTCAATTTGTGTCAAGCCTTTTGTCATCTCCATTGATTCACATAAAAATATAATATTTATGATTCTATGTAACTAGGATTTTCTCTTCAAAAGGTCATCAATATCTCTATCTCTTGATCTTATTTATGTTATTCTTTCATTTTGTACAATGTTATCTTGGGTTTGATTTCTTTGAATTAAAATATTTAAATGTGTGTTAAAGCCATATTCCCAACAGTAACTACATAAGAAAGTAGAATAACATCCATCTTCTATCAAGAATAAACAAGCTTATTTTCCAATCACTAAGGTGTATTTTGAAAAATATCATGGCTAAATATTTTGTATCTTGAATAGAGGCACTACTACAAAAAAGGTCTTTCTCTGCGGTTTTTTTACTCAATACACTGCGGTTTTCGAGAGTATTGAAAAGCGCAGTGTATTCGACCGCAAAGAAAAGTGATACGCAAACCGCGGAGAAAAGCTACACTTTTCTCTGCGGTTGTAGTAAGCCAACCGCGGAGAAAAGAGAGCTTTCTCTGCGGTTCTAGTAAGCAAACCGCGGAGAAAAGAGAGCTTTCTCTGCGGTTTTCTTACTAGAACCGCAGAGAAAGCTCTCTTTTCTCCGCGGTTGGCTTACTACAACCGCAGAGAAAAGGACTTTCTCAATAAAAAAAAAAAATTAATTTCGGTTGATAACCGAGCATTTTTAATAAAAAAAAATTAATTTTCAATTTTAATAAATAATTATTTTCAATAGTATAACTAATTTGTTAAATTATTATATATACATTTCATATCTAATACAAAATAAATGGCTAGTAATGAATTAAAGACTTTAATCATTCTAACCAATATAAGTTAGCACTTTAATCTTACATACATACAAAAATTTAGTTTTCATAAACAAATGGCATTAATCTAGCTAACCAATCACTTTGTAGTGGTAGTAGATCCTCTTTGACATTATATTGCTTTTTGTCAAACCACTGCAAAATTGAAAAGTTAATATAGATTAGATAATTAAATACAATATCTAGTTTTTCTTAAGCAAAAAAGAGTTTAAAATATAACATACTTTCTTCTTGATAACTTCTGCTGGATTCGGTGCATTTACAAGATCATAAATGTATCTTAGTACATAATAACCACATTCATGACTTTCAGGTTGTTTTGGACAAGAACCTCTCACCAATTTTGTAAATGTGCCGATGTATTCATTTTCCAAACATTGTGCGTATGCTCTACAAAAATTAAAATTAATTAAATACATATTATGCTCTCAACTTTTAAAAATTAATAATGCATACATTACAAATGAAGAACTTACTTTTCTATAACCTCCGTAATTATTGGTGGAGATTTATGATTTTTTAAAGGGTCCAAAATTATGGTCATCCCCCGCATCATCACGAGCACCAACATCCAATGTCGACTAAAATAATAATAAAATATGATTATTATAAAATTAAAATTCAACCATAGTAGTGATAATGTTTAAGTAGTTCGTTCTTACTCAACAATCCAGGGAATGAAATATATTTGGCCTCGTCTATCCATAGTCATCATCCATTTGGCTATAAGATCCACCGTATAGTTTTTACTTTCATCATTGCCAATAGAAAGATTTTCGGTGTCAAAAAATTTATATAATTGTCGTGAATTTGGGTGCATGCTTTCCCAAATGCATCTGTAGAGAATCAATCATTCATATTACATTTTCAATTAATAAATTAATATCGTCAAAAAAAAATTGGGCAGAGTTTCCTCTGTTTCTATAGCATATCCAAAATTATTAGAACCTATAAATTCAATTCAGACAAAGCATACAACAAACAACATGCATGTTCTCAACCATAAGCCACCGCAGCACACAAAATTCGCAGAACCTACTTCACTAAGACACACATGTTCTCAACCTTCTGTTATCTCCGCAGCACACAATTTCATCTCAGAACTTACTTCACTACGGATGAATATCTAATATATTCAAACTCCTCTAATAGTTTGTAATGACATAACGGATTGATACATACCTCATACCAAACAGCATAGCTGAGGATCCAATATTATCCATGGAGGCTGCTTGATAAACGTCTTCCGAAGTGATGAAGATAGCCTCGCGTTCTCCTATAAACTCCGGGTCAACGGGAACTTGTACAACCCCATCTATTCCTTTATTGGAATAATACTCCTTCACTATGAATTTTAGACTCATATCAATTTTGTCCCATTGGTTATCTGTTAACCAATTTGAAGGTTCTGGTTGAGTTATTTCAGCGGGGATGACTACGTGAGATCCAACTGATGATAAATGTGGGCTTCGAGATAGGGATTTGTGATTAGATGAAGATGGACCCTACATAATAGCATTAAACATATCAGTATAGTGTACCCATTTAAAAATAAAATTTAAATATCTAAGCAAATAATTTTATACCTGACAAGCCACAATTAAATTTTTAGGCCAAGGCAAGAATGTGTCTCGTGCATCCCCAACATATCGTACGTTACCAAAGGGAATAGGGATCTCAGCTTCTTCTTGTAAGACATCTATAAGCCAAACCCTCGCAACTGAATCATCAAGTACATTTCCATGGACGGTAATTTGGCTACCCATGTTTGGTACAATGAGTACACCTTTAGCCACCACATTGTCAATATTATCAGAACACAAATAAACTTCATAGGTCGGTGGTGGCGGAGACTCATAAATTGATGATCCATCATCTTCATCAAAAGGATAGTCTTCGGTTTGATGAAAATGATCATCTGCGTTGGGGGCAGGTCGATAGACTTCATCACTTGTATTCTCATAATATTGTCCCTCATCAAATTGCCCTTCATCGTTGTATCCACACTCATCGTTTTCCTCATTATATTCTTCATTTTGAGCTAATTCCTCTTCTGTGCTAAATTTATGTCTTTTTAGCTCTTCAATCTCAGCTTTTAGTCGAGCAATCTCCTCTCTTGCAGTCATTGTTTTATGTTTTTTTCCAAACATTTTGGAAACGGTCGCAGTGAACCTACAAAAAAAATCAATAAAGTCCATCAATAAACCAATCTAAATAATTCTTAAAAGAAAACAACTATTATAAATTATCATACCCGCCAGCTCGAACACGACCTGGGTGTTCTGGTGTCCCTAATGCTTGAGTCAAGATGTCATCTCGACCCTGAGCTGTAATTTCACCACGAATCACTTTTTCTTTGACGTCCTCCTACTCAAGATATTATTTGGTTAAATTAGTTTATATAAATAAAAACAATATATTGATTCTGAAACCTTAGAAAACTTACTATCTTTTCGGCAATTTGTCGGTCTAGCTCTGTCACAAGAACTTTATTTTTTTCACGCGATCTAAGCCAAACTTGATACCTCTCTGGATTTTGAATATTTCGTTCTTTTTTCTGCATTGTACAAGATAATTATAGTTATATGTTGCGATAATATCAACCATTATTTAAACTATAATATCAAATATACTTACCAAATCTTCTCTTATATTAGCCATTCCTCTACGAGAGGTTCGATGCCTTGACTTCATTAGTAATGCACGGTTTTTTTGTTCTTGATGCACTATTTGAAACTCTGGACTTAGACGACTAGTTACAAATTGTAACCATTCTCTCTCGTCAATTATATCGCTATACCTCTTTGGGGGAAATTTGAGTTCTTCCATCATACCCATTTCAGCCAAAGGTTTGATGTACTCGGTAGTGAGTTCACTTTTAAAATCTCTCATTATTTGACCAGCTTTTTTCAAAATCTCACGTTTGAAGGTTTGAGGAATGTTGTGACCACCCTGAGAATATAATTAAGAAAAGTAATTATTAAATTTAGATATCACACATAAATAAATAAATAAATATCATAATGATAATTTCTTACAATGATATCCTCCCATAGACCATCTTTCAAATCTTGTGGGACCTTCCTCCAATCACCTGAGTTGATAGAAATCGTGGCTCGTACTCTAGATCCAAGATATGATATCATGTTTGTATACACATCACCTATTGGTTGTCCCAAATCGTTCCATTGAAGATTTTTCTTGATTCCTTTGGCTTTTTGTTGGGTCATGTAACTCATTCTTGTTTTACCACGACCTTGTTGTTTCTCTTTGTCATCTCTTTTATCCGCCATCTGCATCACACAAATTACAAGTGTTAATGCATTATACAAATAAATAATCACAAGTGTTAATGCATTATACAAATAAATAATCACAAGTATTAATGAATTATATAACTTACTAAACATGTTTTCTTCTTTTTCTTATTTTATTTCTGGTCGATTCACAATCGACCCATATTCCTTCTTCGATGTCGGTTCTAAGACAATCACGATCATCGCTATCACTTTCATTATCATGTTCCTGAATATTCTCAACTTGTTCATGTATCGGTTGTCCAACAATGAAACAGTCATGATATAAATCATAATTTTCATCGTACTCTTCTTTTTCTGAGAACTTCCGCTCGGGAACTGATAAAACAATGGACCATTTATCATTAACTGGATCAAGAATGTAAAACACTTGTTTCTCTTGGGAAGCCATGATAAAAGGATCGTTCTTGCTTCCCTTCTTGCTTAAATCAACCAGAGTGAATCCAAGTTCGTCAGTTTTAACTCCAGTATTGTTGTCCACCCAAGAACATTTAAGAAGAGGAATACGAAATAATGAATAATCTAGCTCCCATATTTCTTCAACAACCCCGTAGTATGTCATTGTGCCTGAAATTGGGTTTTTATCTTTTGCACTGGCAAAATGCATAGCTTCTGCGACTACACTTACTCCACTATTTTGAACCAGACGCGCATCATCTCTTGACTTAGTATGAAATCGCTTCCCTTCAACAATGTAAGCTTGATGCTTTATTACATCAATGCTTGCTCCAAGAGATATGCGCTTCAACTCAGTCGACAGTCCATGATTTTTTTCTCCCAACTTCGTCAAAATTGTATTCTTCAACCACTGGCAAAACGTTTTATTATGCTCATCTATAACCCATTTTTGTTTATTTTTAATCTTGTTTGGAATCATCGACCGTAATAACTCTATGTGATCACTGAAACATAAAAGAAATAACAAAAAGTTTAAACAACAAAAAGAAAAACACTACTCTAATATATATGATTGAAATATATTTTCTACTTACATTATATATGATTGAATCTCGGGATTATTTTGCAACACAACTAATTAAGCTTGATCTAATTCTGCCCTAGACACGGTGGTCACTGTTCCATTCCCTCGTAGTCCTTTATCAACTCCATCTGAGTTATTTCGTGGTTTGCTGATTCCGATTGCTTCAACCCCACTCATGTATTCTGAGCAAAATTCTACTGCCTCTTCCGATATATAACATTCAACCATACTAGCTTCAGGACGATAATGATTACGCACATAACTTTTCAACACCTTCATACTTCTTTCAAATGGATACATCCATCTCGCCCAAACTGGTCCACACAACTTGGCTTCCCTTACTAGATGAACCATTAAATGAATCATAATGTCAAAGAAGGATGGCGGAAAAAACATTTCAAGGTTGCATAGAGTTTCCACTATCTTATAATGCAATTCATCCAATTTTTTCATTTCTAATTCTTTTCCGCATAAATGATTGAAGAATATGCAAACATTCGTTAAACAATCTCGAACTTTTTTCGGTAATACTGACCGAATAGCAATCGGAAGTAATTGTTGCATCAACATATGACAGTCATGTGATTTCATACCCATCAGCCTCAAATCTCCCATGGATACCAAGTTTCGAATGTTGGATGAATAGCCATCAGGCACTTTCATCTCTGCAAATGATTTACATACAACTTTTTTCTCTTCTCTGGACAACGTGAAACAAGCAGGAGGTAAATATGTGCGTTTACCTTTCTGTTCAGGTGCTAAATCAGTTCGTATACCCATTTCAACAAGATCTAAACGACTAGTTAAACCATCCTTAGTTTTACCGGGAATATCAAGTAATGTACCTATAATACTTTCGCACACATTTTTTTCTATATGCATGACATCCAAACAATGTCGAACAAGTAAATCTTTCCAGTAAGGGAGACGAAAAAAAATTGATTTCCTTTGGAAACATCCACTTACTTTCTTATTTTTCTGCATTTTTCCATACTTGAAATCAATTTTCTCTACTTCTTTAAGAATTTGTTGCCCCGAAAGTGGCAAAGGAGCAATACCTTGTTCTTTATCACCATCAAATGCTTTTTTTTTGTCCCTATAATGATGATTTAGGGGCAAATATCGTCTATGACCCATATAACAAATTTTGTGCCCATTAGACAGACGAATAGCCTTTGTGTTAGTGCAACATATTGGACATCCCTGGTAACCTTTTGTGCTTAACCCTGATAGATTACCATAAGCTGGGAAATCATTAACAGTCCACAACAAAACAACTTTTAAGTTAAAGACTTCTTTCTTAAAACCGTCATATGCCTCAACACCATTTTCATACAAATCTTTCAAATCATCAATTAATGGTGCCAAATAAACATCTATATCGTGTCACGGTTGTTTTGGGCCTGAAATCATTAACGTGAGCATCAAAAACTTTCTTCTTATCACTAACCACGGAGGAAGATAATATCTACCTAATTCCTAAGTTGATAATGAAAAGAAAATTAGTATAGTAATACTCTAAAATTATGTTCAATTATTAAATTATAAAATGAAATGGACAGAGTTTCATTTATTTCTATGACATATCCAAAATTCATATGTATTTAAAATTTCAACAAAAATAAAAACATTATTATTATATATAGTAACTTATAAAACATGTTCAACTAATATCATCAAAAATAAATTGGGCAGAGTTTCCTCTGTATTTATAGCATCTCCCAAGTTATCTACCTATAAATTCACATCAAACAAAACATATAACAAACAACATGCATGTTCTCAACCATAAGTCACCGCAGCACACAGAAAATTCACAGATCCTACTTCACTAAGGCACACATGTTCTCAACCTTCTGTTATCTCCGCAGCACACAATTTTATCTCAGAACCTACTTCACTATGGATGAATATCTAATATATTCAAACTCCTCTAACAATAGTTTGTAAATATAAAAAAAAAAAAAAATTAAGTAGTAATTACTACTTACCTTAAAAATTAATATTCACCAATTTCAACCTCGAACAAATATTTCAACCTTGAGTGGGAGCTCACACTCAAACAAATATTTCCTACAATAAAAAGTTAAGCATTAGTAAATATATGGTAATTGAATTTATCCTAAAATAATATAATCAACAAAAATATACTTTAAAAAAATCATTACCTAAATAATATACAAAATTATGCAAGAGCACTAATTTTTAATATAAAAAATTATGTAAACAACATTATTCTAATAAAATAATACAAAAATACCCTAAACCGAAATATACATTAAAGAAATCAAGTTTTAGTGATCAATACACGTTTTAAACAATAAAAATGTCCTCCAATCCTATATAAAATTTCAAAAATATTACAAAAAATAACCATATGATCATACATAGAAACCACCATTAAACCCACACAATATTTCTTCATTTTTACCCTAAAACTTCAAAATAACTCAAGATTAACTATATATACATGATTTCAAGCATTAATATGCAAAGAAATGGAAAAAAAACAAATAGAAATAGCCAATGTGGGTACCGTGGTTGGGTTCGGCGTGGGGAGTGAGCTCTCGGCCGTGACCTTCAACAAAGAAGAAGATGGGAAAAATGAGTGGGAAAAATAGGTTTTTGGGCTTTAGTGGGTGGAGACCACCTTTCTCCGCGGTTTTATACCCAAAACCGCAGAGAAATGTCCACTTTTCTCTGCGGTTTTGGGTATAAAACCGCGGAGAAAAGTGTCCCGTTCAAACCTTTCACTGCGTTTTTTTTAAAAACCGCAATAAAACAGGGCGCGGACATTAAATATACATTTTTTGACTCTTTCAAACCTTTTCACTGCGCTTTTTATTTATTGTTTAAAAAAAACCGCAGAGTAAGGCTATATTTGTAGTAGTGAGGTAAGCATGGTAGTTTGTGATTTAAAAAATTATCATTTTCTTAAAATGTATTTATATCATTCTTTTATAATATATATTTATTTATTTAAAATTTATATGACATTAAAAAAATCATAATAAAAATAAATTAATACACTTTATAAATAAAACTAAGCAAGCATGCATGTTTATTTCACCTAGTGTATATATATATATATTTGTATATCATAAATGTGAGTTTAACATAAATTGTTGTTTTCCTTTAGATTTTACACTTTTTTTTTTCCTAATACTGTTGTTAGTTTTAAAATCATCTAAATAAATTTTAAAAAATAAAAAGTAATAAAGTCATATAAATAAAGTAAATAAATTAAAAATAAAAAGTAATAAATTATCCATAATAATTTCTCATCACATATTTTAAAATTTCATATTAAAGTATTTAAATTATTCTATCAATTATGTTAATAAAACTATAATTAAAAAATATTTATGTGCTTAAATTTATTCTATTCTTTCTTTTATTAATTATTATTTTTTCATTTAACGTATTTTGTTTATCGAAACGTGAAATAAGACATAAATATACACATTTTTTATTTTGTCATTTATTTTTTTTAATGAGAAATTAATTATTGCCATTAATTAAATAATATATATTTATATATAACTTTGTGTTGGCTTTAAAAAAATTTAAATTAAATAATTAAAATTTGATCAATTAAAAATTTTAAATTCATAGTTTTAATTTAGAATTTTTAAATATTTTATTATATTAAAATTCATAGGTATTTTTTCTAACAGAAAATTAGAAAAAAAGTATTTAATTTTAAAACTAGAATCACCATATATATAATATAAATCAAAACATAAAAAATACCAAAATTTAAATTATTATAAACACTAAATTTCAAACTAATAAACAACATCAAATAATTTACTTTTTATGCACACACAAATTTGGTTTCTACAAAATACTCTCATAGTAAACTCAATAGAGCAATTGAGCAATTGCCCGATCTTCCTCTTCCAACATAACATCAATATTATTCAAGGCAAGACAAATTTTGTTGAATTCATCAAGATACTTGCACAATTCCTTGTTGTCATCCATATGCAAGTAAAGAGTTTATTATTCAAATACAATTTATTGGCCAAAGATTTCTTACGATAAATTGATAACAATATATTCCATAACTCGAGTTGTTTCTTCATTGGAAACTTCTCGCAATACCTCATCTCCCAAACCAACTTATTTTATATCTAGAGAAACATAATTGTTTTTTTAAAAAAAAAATAAGTTTCTGTAAAATATCATAATTTGTAAGAGTTTTCAAACAAACAATATTACTCTTTGTATGTTTTAGAGTTCCACAAGTTATAAATTACAAGTGATTATTTTGTGGAATTATTTTTATGAATTTCCAAATTATGTCAATGACTTAGTGACTTTGGCTATAATACTATTTTTTTTTTTTTGTGTTTATTAAAATTAGAACAAGTGTCTTATTGATTCAAGGTGATAAATGAGTTTGAAATCTAATATCAAATTTAACTACGAGACACGCTCGTCCTGTCTGACTAGCAACAAGTTTCGTTTCTTCCTTGCCAATCTAAAGAAGCTCTATCCTCATGTGACTAGATCTGCGCTAACCTCCTCCCTCGCCGATTCAAAGAAGCCTCATCCCCTACGCCCAAATCTGAGTAAATCAATTGGAAAAAGAAGATGATGAAAATAATAGGCTTTTAGAGTTTTGAGTGGTTTTTTACTTTTCATTATTTGTTTATGTTAAATTTAATTATTAAAACAATTTAAATATTTTTTGTTTTAATAAATCATATTTATTTATTATTTTTCCTATGAAGTTTTGAATTAATCTTTTAAAATTATTTTGAGTGTAATGATTTTTTTTAATTTATTAATTTTTAATACAAAAATAGATTTTTGTAAAAATTTTAAATTATACGGATGGTCAATCACATTAGCAAAATTCAACAAAAGTCCTACATTTGAATAAGGTAAATAGTTAAAAGAAAATTTTTAATATGCTAAAAAATTCGATAACACAATTTAAAAATAATAATAGTTTGGAACGTAAAAATCTTATTTAACATCTTTTTAATTAAATCAAATATGTGATACTTATTTTCCTATTGAAATATGGTCTCTTGATTATACTTTAGTTTTTTTTTTTTTTTTGCAAAAATACAATATTCTATTCCCAATACTCTAAGGTTCATTAGCAAGACTTCTCAAAAATAAATTTTGGCTTTTAGCTTTTTAAAAGTTCTTTTAAAACTTGATTGAGGTGCTGGTTGGGAGAGCTTATTATATTAAAGCTTCTCTTGGGCTTTTAAAACTGATTGGTTGTATAATAGAAATTAACTTTGAGCTTTTAAAAGCTTTCTAAAAAAGAGATTTTTTAAGAAGACACGGGAAGTCATTTTCATCTTTAATGATATATTGATAATGACCATATTGACCTTATTATTATGAATGATAGTTTATTAATTTCTGTTATATCCTTGGAACCCTATTTATCTTTTTCATTGTGCTTTTTGTTCCCCTTCTCCTCTGTTCAACAACCCACACAGACCATTAAAGCTCTAGCTTTACAGGTATTCTCTAATCTCTATTTTATATGAATAGATATTGTTTTCATTATTATTTATGTGCTATATTTAAGTGCATAATATGTAAATCAAAGCTGATTATTGATATTTTTCCTTTTAGATCAAAACTTAATTTTGATTTTTTTATGAAACTCCCTTTGCTTTTTTATTGTTTATAACCCAGAAGCTCCATCATCCATCATGTTTCTTAAACAATAAAATAAGCATTATTTAGGACAAGTACAAATACTTCTTGGTACCATCCATTGTTTTTTTTAAAAAAAGAAAAAGAACGTTGTTGCTTAACTCAAAATTTTAACACAACAAGAAATAATCAATTTGTAAAATGCTTCTTTTTCATGGACTTGATGAATTCTCTTTGCTATGTCTAAATTTTTTTTTAAATAAAATAAAAAATACAAGAAGACAACATTTCACCACCAATTTACAAAAAAATATATTTTCTTAATGAAAATATTAATAAAAATTACCATTTATTAAATATTAATTATAAATTTTTTAAGTGGTAATTATTGTTTGAAGTATATTAAAATAAATGAATGAACTTTGGTATTCAAGTCCTAACCATACCAATTTAGGTTTCCTAATCCTCTTCTTACTCTATTGCTTGTGGCCCAAAATGGTTATTAAAGTAATCAAATTTTACATAGATGAATATTATAATAGGCTCATACAAATCAACGTATAAACACCCAAGTTGGTACATATTAAACAGTAACTATGTTTGATTTATTATTGTTATTGTTATTACTTGCCCTCTTGCTAGTTTAATTTATATTCAAAATTTAAAGTAGATGGATGAAGGAGCACAAGGTAAAACAAAAGTTATATGGGATCCAAAAACACGTGGAATTTAGGTTGATTTGGCAGAAGAACAAAAAAGAAATGGAACACATTTGAGCAAATTAGGTTGGAAAATTTTTATAGAAAAATTTAACAAGGCAACATCAAGAAACTATGATTGAAAACAATTAAAGAATCATTGGGACAATGTCAAAAAAGACTGGCAACTATGGGATGCATTGCTAAGAGAAGAAACTGGACTTGGTTGGGACATGGAAAGACAAACTATTGATGCTACAAATGAGTGGTGGGAAACTAAATTGCAAGTATTTTACATAAACAATTCATTTTTTGTCATTCACATGGTTATATTTTTACTAACTAAAATACATTTATAAAACAGAAATATACAGAAGCTTCAAAATTTAGAATCAAGGGTTTGGAGCACGCATTCAAGTTTGATGAATTATTTAGAGATGTTACAGCTATAGGAGCTAGAGCTTAGGCACCGTCATCTGGATTATTGCCTCCTTTGTATAGGCAAGACTCTATTAATGGGAATAATGTAGATGACGTTGTTGGGGTAGAATCAAAAGAATCTAACCATTAAGAAGTAGAAGGTAGAAATCGACATGAGAAAGTACTTGAATTAAAAAAAAAAGCAATTCAAGAAAGGAAAAAAAAATTCTACAACAGCAAAGTTAACCAAGCAACTTGATGACATTTGTGATGTTATTAAAAGCATGAGTTCGTATATAAGAACTGATTCACCTGGTTATAGCATTCAAGAGGTTTTTGATAAATTAGTAGTGCTTCCTGAATGTCAACCAATGAGTCCACTTTTCAAGTTGGGAACTAGATTGTTTGCAAAAAAAGCGAATAGGGAGATTTTCATTGCTTTGAAAGAACCCGAGTACCAACTTGAGTGGATAAAGGATCAACACTTGATGGTTGAAGGAATAACTAGTCTTTTGAAAAAGTGGCACACATTTTGTGATATAACAATCTCTTTTTGTACATGTGATACACTTTGACTATCATATTGTTGTCAATACATATTTTTGTGATTTACTTTGAAGCTAAAGTCTTGTATGAGATATGAAACTTTATGTCACGTGTTAGAAAAATATAGAACTCATTCAATGCTATAAATAGAAACTTTGGGACAAATGTGTCTCACCTATAGTCTTAATATTTTTATTTTGATGCAATTGGTTACAGGATGGAAACTGATTCAAATGATGATATGCATGATGAGTATGTCGAACAAACTATTATAAATGACATGGAGGATGATGAACTTTGATGGACCCAAAATGGGTACGTTTTAAATATGAAAATCGCAAGTGCACAAATCGTATATATAGTATAGAGTTCGTGTAAGCAAGGATGTAGAACCCAAAAGAGTTGTTTAAATTAAAAAGAAAACTATTTTAAACTAACATTAATAAGCTCTAACCTAGCTCTAAAGATTGATGATGTGATATTATGACAAGAAAATCAAATAAAGACAATAATAAAGAAATTAAAGACAATATATATAACTAAATTCATAATTTTAAACAAGATGGTAGAAGAAAGATTACTAAGATAATAGAATCCACAAAATATAAGTTCAATAATATTTATAAGTATATTGATTCCCAAGTTTTAGTAATACTAGTAATTAATCAAACCATCACTTGTTCAAATTAGATATTCTATTTAAGCATAAGTTATTATAGAAATATAGGATTTATCTTCACATTTAAGATATAATTTCAAAGTATTTAGTGTGAATCAATCTAAAGAAACAACAAATAAATCAATGAATATTATTTATAAGGCAAAACATAATATTTTTGTTCTAAACATTTTATGTGCACAATTTAATGACATAACTTAATCAAATAATATTATGGTTTTGTACTAATGAAGAACAAAGTGTAAATATGTGCTAACAATAAAAAATACATGATATTTAAGATGAAAGAAGAAATTTGAAGAAGAAAAATCCATAAACTTTGTTGCATAAATGGAAAATCAACCTACAAAATAAATACTATCTAGTTACATATTATTTCATCATTACCTTAATAATCTTAAAAAGATTAAAAACACATAACTAGAATAGAAATTACAAAACAAAGATAATACATACTTGAAAAATGCTCTTCAAAAATACTAAAATTGAGGAGAGAATGGTAGAGAGAAATTGTAGAAAAGATGATAGTAACAAAAAATTAAGCACCCAAAAAATGGTCTTGAAACTCCATATTTATAGCCAAAATGTTATTATTAAAATAATCAATTTAAATTAAGTAAATTGATTAAATTAACTAAATAAAGTAAATATGGCATGTATAGGTAAAATTTAGGGTGTAATGATGATTTTGTGGTGAAATATGTGAAAAAATTGGGTAAAAAATTGACATTTTTGAACAAAGGGACAAGGGGACAATTTATGGGCTCAAGGAGGAGGCAGCTGGGTTTTGGTGGCTGTGACAGCTGGGTCGTGGGCCTGGGAGGCAGCTGGGGTAGGCGGCCCGTGTAATTGGCTAGGCTGGCAGTAAGCGCGGGCCTAGAGAGGAAGTAGCTAGGTCGTGGGGCTGAAGGACTGGCAGGCGGGCCTGGAGCAGCTTGGGGGAGTCGGGCCTGGGCTAGAGCTTGGGCCTGGGAGCTGCCTTCCTCTTTGTTTTTTCTTCTCTTTCAAAAACGTCACTTTGGTTCATTTCTTTTATTTTATTTACTTCTTTCCTTTTCATTCAAATAATGCAACATGTTTCCCATAAAATAATCATAAACTAAATTAAAATTAAATATTTTCACTAATAAAATATACCATATAAATTCCATGAAAATATTAATTAAAATTTAATTTGCATAACATTTAATTTCAATAAAATCACATTTTTAGCATTCAATCTAACACCACTAATTTCAAATAATTTAACTACAACATAATACAATAAAATATCTATAAAAACATATAAAAATCTAGAAAAATACAATAAGACTAATAAATTCAAAATTACTTAAAAAATTAATAAACCAATTAAAAACTCAATAACTAAGCAACAATTGACTTACAAAATGTGGGAAAATAATTCTATTTTGTAGAGTTATCAAACTTATTCTTGTCGTTACAAGAACAGTAGTATACCATTGCAATAACTTTGTAGTGAAGGAACCATGTAGAAATTCTCCTCATACGGGATGTAAATTTATACAAGAAATACTTGAGGGAAATGCGCACGTTGTCGTGAGCAATTTCAGATGGAAACACATGTATTTGTTAAATTATGTGATAGGTTAAGAAGTTATGGATTAAAATATTCTAGAGGAGTTATGCTTGAAGAAGCAGTAGGCATGTTTTTTTATGACTTTAGGACACGGTGTTGGAAAGAGAATAATAGAAGATAAATTTCAACATTCAAGAGAGATGGTGAGTAGACATTTTGACATTGTGTTAGAAAAAATGGCTGCCTCTGCCTTCGATGAAATTATGCCACCTGAAAATTATGAAAAATTCCCGCATTATATTCGAAATAATAGCAAATATTGGCCACATTTTAAGGTTAGTTTTCATTTGTTTTCTTTTTAATTGGCAGAACTTGTGTACTTGTTTACATTTGAACACAATTTTATTTGATATCTAAACTTAATAGGACTGCATTGGGGCTATTGATGGGACTCATGTTCGTGCATCACTTCCAATAAATGAGCAAATCTCATATATTGGTAGGAAGCAATATGCTACACAAAATATTATGGTTGCTTGTGGACTTAATATGTGTTTCACTTTTGTATGGCCTGGATAGGAAGGAAGTGCTCATGATACACTTATATTTTTGGAGGCATTGCGAAATCCTGACATTAAATTTCCTAAACCACCACAAGGTGTTGTTTATTAAGAATCTATGTATACATATATATTCTTTTGAATAATATTATGTAATTTTGTGAATTGTTATTGCAGATAAATACTACTTGGTTGATGCAGGATACCCAAATATTAAAGGTTATTTAGCTCCATATAAAGGAGAAAGATATCACCTTCAAGTTTTTCGCAGTAGCGGTTAGCCAAGAGGAATTCGAGAAAAATTTAATTATTTGCATTCTTCGTTGCGAAGTGTTATTGAGCAAAGTTTTCGAGTGTGGAAAGCAAAGTGGAAGATCTTGGATCGCATGCCTTCTTATGGATTCGATAAGTAAGTAGCGATTGTCACTACTACTATGGCTTTGCATAATTATATAAGAAGAGAGTCCATTGCTGATACCGAGTTTCAATCACGTGATGAAAATGAAGATTATGTGCCAGATGATGAAGAATCGTTTTAAGTTTTACAACTAATGATAATGATATGGGAGTTGTACGCCCTGGCTTTCCCACGGGCTGTTTAGCAGGGCGATCCTCGGACTAAACATGATTTAGCCTAAGGCTCCCACAGGCCAGAGGCTTTATCTTCAAGACGGGCCCTTTCTAGCTCGAGGGGATGGAGTTTCCTGCTCCCTCTTGTTGTTCCAGGAGCTGGGAACAACATCCGGCGACCACTGACGGATCAGCTCGGGTTATGGATTGTTCCGGCAGCGAGCTTCTCAGGAAGCTCTGACCCTATGGGAAGTCAACACGCAAGATAAACGTGCATAATCCTGCCATCACGTGTCCGATATCCCCCTGACTTCTCGGACACGCAGCAGGAACGTGCGTATTCAGACACCCACGGACGGGTTGGGCCGTGCGGCCCATTGTTTCCTTCCATACTGATTAGACCACACTTGTGTGTCAGGTTTAGGAATTAATCATGAATATCACAGACTTGATATGACAAATGGAAAGGTCACGGGATGACCTCCCTACCAATTTCCAGGTGCCTTCTCCTATAAATATGGAGACCCTGGGAATTGATAGGGGTTGGAAAAAATAGTCTTGTAAGAACTATATATTTTGTAAACCAATTACCCAGAAAAGATCAATAATATTGACTAGTGGAGTAGAAGGATTTTAACCTTCGAACCACTTAAAAACGTGTTTAAGGTCACCTAGTTCTTTTCACAAAGATTTCATATCTGCGGCGGTTCTACTTTTAAGTACTAATCTCTTTCTCTTCTTCTCTTAATTACCTGTTGCCGAAGAACTGCGTCAACAGTTTGGTGCTTTCATTGAGAGCAAGTCCAATTAGTACTACCACAAACATACAACTATGGTGACCACTCGATCCAAACATGGCAACGAGACAGAACAGCATGATGGGCAGGAGGCCCGCCATGTTGCCCTCCCCGAGGAGCAAGTTCCTGAAGTCCAGCAAAGGCCAGGAAAGCAGCCGGCCGGCCAAGACGACACTGGTAGTTCGGCGCCCCAGCCGCCTAATCCGAATCCATGTTATTATACTGCAGTGGAGATGGAGAATGCTCAGCTGAGGAGCCAGCTAGCAGCAGCTGGTCAGCAAATCCAGGTTATTCTGAGTCGACTACCCCCTCTCACAACCAACGGTAACGTTGGAGAGAGGCAAGGCGAGGCTCCTAAGTCTCGCCGGAGTAATCGATCCAGGCATAGCCGTTCGAGTAGACTCCCTGCAGCCAACTCCACCCCTTCATCACGCCATCAAGAGGCGAACTTCAGGGAAATGCCTCAGACCGAACCGCAGCAGTACAGGCGTTCGGTTAGGACATCAACCCCTAGCTCTCAGCCTTCCTCGAGGACGCCCAGAAGAGATAGGGGAAATTCCCAAAGGAGGGCCGAGGAGATCCGGAGACGTCAGCCCGTCCCCGAAGAACGACCAGTTCCTTGTCCAGATCGCCCAGCGCGAAACCATCAAGCTGGCAGGGCCGAGAGGCCCCCACCAAATTTAGTCTGTCCAGACGGCACTAGGATCGCCTCTCCGGTCAGGCATCCTCCTTCTCCCATCATATATCCGTCTCCTCAGACCGTCCAAAACATCCCGACCTACGGAAATAGTAGGAGAGACCCGCCATCGGCCGGGCCTTCCCGCCGCAGCAGGGCGCCGGGAGGAGGAGCAGGTCGGAGCCGCCAAAGACGCACATCGAGCCTGTCCAGCAGGAGTCACTGGACCGGTAGTGCACGGAGTGATCTTTCGGGAGGGGACCTGCGACAGCGACTAAGTTCAGCACAAAGTCACCATGATTCCCATGGAGGCGACCTTCGAGATCGCCTCAACTCTCACAGAGAGGGTCCAGTTAGGGATGGTAGCCAGGCCCGCTCAGTTGGGGTCCGATCCGAAGTACGTAATGGCGGGAATGCCCCAAATGACCTATCTCCATATAGGAGGGGCAATAACCCGCCTAATATGTACAACGGGTCCGGAGCTGTTGAACAGCCCCGGAATAACCCAGGATCTCAGGACAAAACCCTAGAGCGCTTAACTCAAATGGAGGAGCTGATGAAGAAGCTCCTGTCGGAGAAAGAAAAAGACGAATATGATTCAGGGGATGAGATGGAGCTCTTCGCCCCCAACATAGCAGCAACGGCATACCCTTCTGGCTTTCGTATGCCTCACTTGTCAAAGTTCAACGGGGATGGAGACCCATCTGACCACTTAGGGATGTTCAACACCCTAATGATGGCTCATAACATCGGGCCAGAGCTTCGTTGCTTGATCTTTCCTTCCACCCTAACTGGACCTGCCAGGCAGTGGTTCAAACAAAGTAAAAGGCAGTCAATCAGCTCCTGGAAGACCTTTTCGGCTGACTTCAAGAGGGCATTCCGCGCCTCTCAGGCCGCCAGGGTCCAGGCCGACTCCCTAGCTAACGCGAGACAGCAACCTGGAGAAACGCTAAAAGCCTACTTGAGCAGATTTGCAAATGTCGCTGCTCGAGCCAGAGACGCCGACGACAGCTCCAAACTCATGGCTATGAGGACCGGGATCCTAGTAGGCGGAGATCTGTGGAAGGATATTCAAAGGAGGGGGGTCAGCTCAGTTAGTGAATTCCTTAACAGAGCCCAAGAATGGATAAACTTGGAGGAAGCTGAAGCTTCAGCCGCGGGGACCAGCCAGGCCCTCGAGAAGCCCGCTGGGGCGGGAACAGAGATCGTAGTAGCGACTCCCGACGTCACACAGAGCAACCAGCCCGGTGGCGGCAAAAGAAAAGGGAATGGTGAAAACGTCCAGCACGGTCAAAAGAAGAATAAGTCCGTGGATAAATTCAAGCCCGTGTTCGCAACGTATACCGAGCTCACCCAAACCAGAGAGAATATTTTCCTGGCCAACGCTACGCGAGTCCCCTGGAAAAGACCGGAGCCAATAAAGCACCCTAAGGGAAAGAGAGACGCTTCCAAATTCTGCCGTTTTCATAACGACGTCGGGCACAATACCAACGACTGCAGGCACCTCAAAGATGAAATCGAGACTCTCATCCGAGCAGGTCCGTTGGCGCAATACTCGCGGAACAGGGTCCCGACAGGTCGACCCGCTCCGGAGATCCCAGCCAGTCAACCTGGACCTCGAGTAGATCAGGACGTCCCTCCCCCCGTGGTCGAGGGAGAGATTTCCACCATCTCTGGAGGGCCACACATGGCTGGCACGAGCAGAGGCGCCCAGAAGAGGTACATAAATGAGTTGAAGGCCCACAATGGAGGGGAGTTCGTCCCGGAACAGCGTCAATCAAAACAACAAAGATTAGAGAAACAACCAGTCACTTTCACGGAGGAGGACGCGGGCCATGTCCAATTCCCTCATAACGATCCCTTGGTCGTAGCAGTCCAGCTCGCCAACCGGAGAGTAAGGAGGGTGTTAGTGGACAATGGGAGCTCGGTGAATCTCCTATTCCGTTCAACCTTAGAAAAAATGGGTCTGACCGTCTCCGAGCTAAAGGCAACCTCGATGATGCTATATGGTTTTTCAGGCGAAGGGTCAGCAGCGATAGGAACGATCGAGCTGGTGATCACCCTAGGCGACGAGTCCCGAACAGTGTCCAAACTGCTCGAATTCGTAGTCATTGACTGCTCCGCTGCCTACAATGCAATTTTGGGCCGACCAACGCTCGTTGCTTTCGAAGCTATCACATCCGTCCGGCACCTCGCCATGAAGTTCCCTACTTCGACAGGGGTTTGCACTATCAAGGGCGATCAGCTCGCTGCCAGGGAATGCTACAGCATTTCCATGAAGGGAAAATCTAAACCCGGGCAGGTGGCGATGGCCATTCAGGATGAAGAGGAACCGCAGGGACCCAAGGCGGCCCCTGAGATTGAAAAACCTCGGGTTTTCGAAGACGAAAAGCTCGCCTTAAGCGAGGACATTAACCCTTGAGTAGGCGAGGACAGGTCCGAGCTCCAAGCTATTGAAGACCTCGAGGAGGTAGGCATCGATGAACAAAATCCTTCACGGACGGTGAAGCTCGGAAAGAACCTCTACGATAGAAGAAAGGCGGATCTGACTGTGTTTCTGAAAAAGAACCTAGACGTATTCGCATGGTCGCACGAGGACATGATAGGGATCAGTCCGAGCGTAATCATGCACACGCTCCACCTAGACAAAAGCGTCCCTGCAAAGTCTCAAAAGCAGAGGCGTTTAGGGACAACCCGAGCCGAGGCCCTTGAAGAAGAAGTAGCCCGGCTCAAAAAATGTGGCTTTATTCGCGAAGCCAGATTTCCCATTTGGGTTGCCAATCCCGTGTTAGTTCCAAAGCCCAATGGCAAGTGGCGGACCTGTATCGATTTTTCCGACCTGAATAAAGCCTGCCCCAAGGATTGCTTTCCGTTGCCGAGGATCGATCAACCGGTGGATGCCACGGCGGGGCACGAGCTCATGTCCTTCATGGACGCGTACTCGGGCTACAATCAGATCGCGATGAATCCAGCAGACCAGGATCATACCAGCTTTATGACCCCGACTAATGTCTATTGTTATAAGGTCATGCCGTTCGGTCTTAAGAATGCCGGGGCAACCTACCAAAGGCTGGTAAATAGAATGTTCGCGGATCAGATCGGGAAAAACATGGAAGTGTACGTCGATGATATGCTTGTCAAGTCAAAGACTGCCACCAACCACGTCGCCGACCTGGAAGAATGTTTTAACATACTGCGAGAATATGGCATGAGGCTCAATCCTCAGAAATGCACTTTCGGTGTCGCATCGGGGAAGTTCTTGGGTTTCATAGTCAATACCCGAGGAATCGAGGCAAATCTCGACAAGATCAGGTCACTGCTCGAGCTTCCATCCCCCAGGTTGCGGAAAGATGTCCAAGGCCTCACAGGAAGGGTGGCAGCACTGAACCGGTTCATTTCCAAATCGACCGACAAGTGCCTGCCTTTCTACAACCTGCTCCGCGGAAACAAGAAGTTCGAATGGACAGTAGAATGCGAGGGCGCATTCCTCGACCTAAAAACGCACCTAGCTGAGCCACCTGTGCTATCAAAGCCCAGGGTAGGAGAACCTCTTTTCCTCTACATGGCCGTGACTGAGGACGCAACTAGTGCCGTTCTGGTGCGAGAAGAGGACCAGGCTCAGAAACCGGTTTATTACATCAGCAAGAGACTCCTCGGAGCTGAGTCAAGGTACCCGTTGATGGAAAAGCTGGCGTTCTGCCTAATCACGGCCTCGCGAAAACTCAGGCCATACTTCCAGTCCCACTCTGTACACGTCATGACCGATCAGCCTCTAAGGCAGGTTTTGCAAAAGCCTGAAGCCTCGGGACGCTTGCTAAAGTGGGCGGTCGAACTCAGTCAGTTCGAGATTTTCTATACTCCCCGAACTACCATAAAAAGTCAAGCCTTGGCCGACTTCGTGGCAGAATGCGCGGGATTCCGTGAGATCCCATCGGAAGATTCACAGCAGCTCACCTCCTCAGGTTCATCGTGGAGGATCTTCATTGATGGCTCATCTAACGAGAACGGCTCCGGGGCCGGAATCATTCTGATATCCCCAGAAGGACATAGATTCCATTCGGCGCTGAGGTTCGGGTTCAAGGCGTCCAACAACGAGGCAGAGTACGAGGCCTTGTTAGCCGGACTTAGGATAGCTAGCGAGCTAAAGGCAAGCTCTGTCCAATGCTTCAGCGACTCCCAGCTCGTGGTGAATCAGGTCTTAGGCGAGTATCAGGCGCGGGGTCCCAAGATGGCCTCTTATTTGGCTAAGGTAAAATCCGAATTGTCTACGTTTGGGCAAGGGTCGATCGAGCAGATACCTCGGGAGCAGAACGCCAATGCAGATGCTCTCGCCAAGCTCGCCACCTAGGGGGAGGCAGAAACCCTGGGGTTGGTGCCAATTGAGTTCTTGGACAAACCAAGCATAGACGGAGATCGAGCAGATATTGAGATGATTGACATCAGGCCGACCTGGATGACTCCCATTGTTGAGTACCTCGTCGAGGGCAAGTTACCCGAAGGGCGCAACGACGTACGGCGAGTCCTTTATCAAGCTCCGAGATATATGCTAGTCGAGGGGGTGTTGTACCGACGTGGGCATTCATTACCTCTCCTCCGGTGTGTTCTTCCAAGTGAAGCGAAGGCCATCCTGCAGGAAGTTCATAACGGATTCTGCGGAGATCACACTGGGGGGCAAAGCCTGGCCTTGAAGATCCTTCGGCAGGGTTTTTACTGGCCGACTCTGTCCAAAGACTCGATCTCATATGTAAAAAAGTGCGACAAATGTCAGCGGTTCGCCGCGGTTGCACGAGCCCCCCCGACCGAGCTAAAAATGATATCGTCTCCCTGGCCCTTCGCCATTTGGGGCATAGATCTAATAGGCGCCCTGCCCACCGGAAAGGGCGGGGTCCGTTACGCCGTGGTAGCCATTGACTACTTCACAAAGTGGGCCGAAGCAGAGCCGTTGGCGACAATAACATCGAAAAAGGTGCTAGACTTCGTGGTTAAAAGCATCGTTTGTCGATTCGGCCTACCCAAAAAGATCGTTTCCGACAATGGCACTCAATTTGACAGCGACCTATTCACCGAATTTTGCGAAAAGCACGAAATTGTGAAAAGTTTCTCATCCGTGGCCTATCCCCAGGCGAACGGTCAGGTCGAAGCTGTCAATAAAACTCTGAAGGCAAGCCTCAAGAAGAGGTTAGATGAGGCAAAGGGGATCTGGCCAGAACAGCTCCCCCAAGTTCTGTGGGCCTATAGGACCTCACATCGGACTCCCACGGGTCACACTCCTTTCTCCCTAACCTTTGGAAGTGAAGCGGTCCTCCCCGTGGAGGTGAAGGTCCTGTCGCACAGGGTCCGGTCCTACGAACAAGACAAGAACCACGAGCTCCTATGCCACTCCTTAGACTTGATGGATGAGAGGCGAGAGGATTCACAACTCCAGCTTGCCCATTATCAACAGAAAATCACTCGCTACTTCAACACTAAGGTCAAAAGACGTGCCTTTAGCGTCGGCGATTTGGTCTTGAGGAGAGTTTTCCTGGCCGGGAAAGATCCCAAAGATGGGGTTTTGGGACCAAGCTGGGAAGGACCATACCAGGTCATCGAAGTCATCAAAGAAGGGACGTATAAATTAGCTCGACTTGGTGGAGGGGCGGTCCCGCGGACTTGGAATGCAATCCACCTAAAGAAATATTATCAATAAACATTTGTAAGACCTAGAAGGTCACCTTCCATGTATAAATAAAAATCAAATGTTTCTCGTTATTTGCAAGTGTAATTTTAAAGTAACAACGAAAGGCCCTTTCCCAGTTACTTGGGGGGCATATGGTACCTGGATATATCCAGGTCTCCTTAACGACTTAGGTGTTAATTTTTATCTACGGATAAGAGTCATCACAAACTAAGTCCTATCCTGGTCTTAACCGGGTCATAAAACTTAGAAGTTAACAAAAATTTGTTGACCGTGGTTCTTCTTTAAAGAGCCCGGGATACGGATAAAAGTTAACGCGATCTAAGTTTTTTCGAAATAAGTTCCTGGTCTTAACCGGGTCATAAAACTTAGAAGTTAACAAAAATTTGTTGACCGTGGTTCTTCTTTAAAGAGCCCGGGATACGGATAAAAGTTAACGCGATCTAAGTTTTTTCAAAATAAGTTCCTGGTCTTAACCAGGTCATAAAACTTAGAAGTTAGCTAAAATTTGTTGACCGTGGTTCTTCTTTAAAGAGCCCGGGATACGGATAAAAGTTAACGCGATCTAAGTTTTTTCAAAATAAGTTCCTAGTCTTAACCAGGTCATAAAACTTAGAAGTTAGCTAAAATTTGTTGACCGTGGTTCTTCTTTAAAGAGCCCGGGATACGGATAAAAGTTAACGCGATCTAAGTTTTTTCAAAATAAGTTCCTGGTCTTAACCAGGTCATAAAACTTAGAAGTTAGCTCAAATTTGTTGACCGTGGTTCTTCTTTAAAGAGCCCGGGATACGGATAAAAGTTAACGCGATCTAAGTTTTTTTTCAAAATAAGTTCCTGGTCTTAACCAGGTCATAAAACTTAGAAGTTAGCTAAAATTTGTTGACCGTGGTTCTTCTTTAAAGAGCCCGGGATACGGATAAAAGTTAACGCGATCTAAGTTTTTTCAAAATAAGTTCCTGGTCTTAACCAGGTCGGAAAACTTAGAAGTTAGCTAAAATTTGTTGAACGCGGATCTTCTTTAGAGAGCCCGGGACACAAATAATGTTAACTTGAACTAAGTCATAAAAATAAAAAGATAAATTGTGACCAAATGCATACAAGTATATATATAAAACTGGCTGAGCAAGATGTCTCGAGGCGGAAACGCCCCACACAAAAAGAGAATTACAATAAAAAATAAAAATAAAAAAAATAAAAATAAAAAATGCTCAAAGTGCGTAAACGAGGAGCATCCTAAGCCCCATCAGCTGGCCCTTTGGAGGTCGCGGTCTCGCCTTGTTCCGCCGCGGCAGAAGCCTCTCCAGTCTCCGAAGGAGGAGCCTCCTTATTCAGGCGGGCTTGAAGCCGCGGCAACAGGAATGCCCAGAGGTCCGGCGGCATGAAGGAGAAGTCCGCGTCCGGATTGTGGGACCAGCAGTGATAGAATAGGTCCTGTAAGGACTGCTCCGACACGACCCGCTCGTCTTTCAGGGCGACCTGGGAGGTCTGGACTTCGGCCTTCGCCACCTCAAGGTCTGCCCGCGATGCGGCCAGGGAGTTTTTAAGCTCTAGGTTCTCGGAGCGAAGCTTCTCTAGCTCGGATGCGGCCAGGGAGCGTTTAAGCTCTTGGTTCTCCGAGCGGACCTTCTCTAGCTCGTCTTTGGAGGCCGCCAGGGCGTCTCTCGCCTCCTGAGACTCCTGGAGGGCAGTCTGGCGATCTGCTTCCAAACCCTCAAGCTGGGCCTTGGTCCTAACGATGCCTCTATAGGCGGCAGCCATGCCCTGCAAGAAAAGAATGATAAATTAGCAAACTGGAAGGAGAAAGGCGGCGTGTGAGTGTCAAAGCCTTAGAAGAAGGGGGCACTTTACCGTTAAAGTCATGTCCATAGCAGATTCTATAACTCGGACCGGGCTCGTTGTTTCGATGGCCCGGAGCTCCTTCTCCCTGATATTGTAATAGTGGCTGACGGCGTAGCTGGCCGACTCGTACACCGTACCCCGGAATGCTTCGGGCATCTTCTCCAGAGCCCGGGGGTCGACCGGGATACGCACGTCCGGGGCTGCCGCGGCCAGATTCCCGACCTCTATTACCCCGTCCTGGGCGGCCAGTGGAGATCGTTGGGGTGGCGGATGCATGAGTCCTGTCCTGGCGACAGGGAGGTTCGCCCCCGCGACCTGGGATGGCGGGTCTCTCTCCTTCTCCGTAGCTGGGGATTTGGTGGAGACCCCGGTCGAGCTCTTGGACTCACGAAGCCTCTTTAACCTCGGCCCCGCTGGGGGATTCCCACCGAACACAACGCCCCGCAGACTATTCCCGGGCTGAGACATCTCTTCTGCCAAAGAGCAAAAAACATGGTTATTAGCAATCATACAGAAATAGAGGCAATAAGAAAGCAAATACTAAGGGAGCCCTACCCCCCGAGCTGGAAGAGCCTAGGATGATTATCTCACGAACTGGCGAAGGTTCTAGGTCCGGTTCTGAATCGGGGCTGGGCTCTTCTACGTACTGCCTAATCCCCGGAGCGTAGACGCCCCTTTGGAGCGCAGGCCACGTGCGTAAATTGGTCCCGTACTCCTCAAAAATGGCCAACCTAAAGGCTAGGGTATTATCTACTACTACGGTACCCTTGGGCCGACTCTCTTGGTTGTCCAGCACGAGCTGGTCAACGCAGTGGAGCAGAAGCGTGTCCAGGTTCGGATTCCTTGGGTGACGATGGACGAGCTGCCTAGGGTTGAACCTAACCAGCCGGGGGTCTGCAGTGGCCCTATCTACGTTCTTAAATAAGTAAGAGATACCTTGACCTGAAGGGCCCGCGGCTGCTCCGGATTGGGCCCTCTCCTCGCTCATCCCCTGGGCGACCTCCAAGCTCCTCTTCCTGTTCCTCACCAGAGGAACTTCCTCACCTTCTTCCTCGCCTTCGTCATCTGCGACCTCCTCCGCGACGATCGGCCTGTTGTCGCGGGCTGGGGGAGGACCCCGGGGCCTCTTCAAATTTAAAGTCTGATTTGGGAAAATCAGCTTGCAGAATACCATCGCCTCGTCCGTCACGAGCACGCGGTAGTCTTTCTCACTGGGGGGAAGGTTCGCCAGTGTATCGTATTGACCCCCGAGGGTCACGGACTTTTCGGTCCTCGAGTAGATGGCTGCAAGGTTGGTTGAAATCAGAATTGGAATAAGGGACGAGCTAAAATAAGATAACCGTTAAAAGGCGAGCTAAATGGAGGATTACTTACGAGGGCGGTTGAAATAATGATGATCGCAGTTTCGGAACCCAGTAGACATAAAAAACTGGTCTTTGAAGTCGTTTGGATGGCTCGGCAGCTCGATCACTGCTGCTGTGTTAGGGAAGCGGGTTAAGTAATAGAACCTGTCGCCTCGCCCCCGCTGGTCCGGGCTGGCTTTGAGGCAGAAGAAATATAGGATATCAGCAGGAGTGGGGACCTCCCACTCATGCTTTTGGAACAAATACCTCAGTCCCGCCAGCAGACGGTAGGAATTGGGGGGGAGCTGAAATGGGGCCAACCCCACATAGTTCAGAAAATCAGCAAAATACTGATCCAGGGGGAGGAAGGCCCCTGCCTTGAAGTGTTCCCCGCTCCAGGCCGCGAACGACTCGTCGAGCGGCGTGCAGCTCCTCTCCCCATCCGCAGCAGGTCGGGCGATCACGGAGGTCTTCCCCAGAGGAATGTTGTGGTTAAGGAAGATTTTGGTGATCTTTGCCTGGCTGGTTATCTTCGAGATGATTCTCTCCGCCTCGAAAAACGCGTCAGGAGCCACCTCGGCCTGCTTCTCCACCGCCGGCCCAAAGCGAGGAATTGGCGAGCTGGTCACCACCGCCTTTCCTTTATCCTTCTGGGAGGTCGAACTTCCCACATTCTTCTGTGGCAGATTTCTCTTTGGAGCCATCTGGTCACCTATCGAACAAAAGAAAACACTTTAGAAAAGGCGACCCAAGCAGGAGAGTGAAGCAAGTATTAAGTGCACGAGCTGGGGTAAGCCCAGCCCGTGGAGAGTGGTGCCACGCGTTCCAAGGAACACGCGCCTATGCCCTCAACAGATCCCAGATTACTCGGAATTCGTGTGTCAGATGGCTCAGAGTAAAAAAATTGCCTTGGGGGGGAAGTTTCAACAGGCAAGGCGTGGCAAAACCGCTTTTAAGGCGTATTCCCTAAGCTACCCGGTTTTTGCACCCAAAGTTCCTAAGGATCCTACCCAGAAATTGTTCCTAAGAGAGAATCATGGAACCCATGTTCTAAGGCAATGTCCCATGGCAAGTGTGCCCTAATCTAAGAAGGGCCATCACCCTCCATATCCGCGCGACCCAGAAAACCTCTGCATGTGGCTACAGTAAAAAAATTTACCTAGGCTACAGTGGCATGCTTTCAAAAATAAACAGGGACAGAAGACTTACAGTATAGGGTTGGATGGTGAGCGAGGTTGCTGCGCTGGTAGGAGCTTCGTTGGCGCAGTAGTCTCCAAGGCCTTGAAGGAACTCGCACGCTTAAGCTTCGTGAACGGAGAAGATGAGAGCAATGGAAATGAGGGTTTTGTTCTTCGGAAGGTCAGAGAGAAAAGAAGGAAATTTGAGAGGTTCTGAATGGTAAGGTGGCCCGTGCGTGGGATGACCACCCCCTTTTTATACAAGGGAGGATCACGTGTAAAAGGCTCCCGGGAGACCCTCCACTCGAAATGTGAAACGACGGCTGGACAGTAGGCTAGGCCATTTAATGCGGTTCTCGTAGAGTGTACCGTCGCCACCCACGGCGTTCCACGTATCAGACGCATGCGAAAAGCATGGAATGCGAAGGGTTGTGGGAGAAGTCTAAAAGCTCCTACTGTGGTCTCCCATATCTGACGTCATGGACCACGAGCAGGAGCTTGGGGGGCAGATGTACGCCCTGGCTTTCCCACGGGCTGTTTAGCAGGGCGATCCTCGGACTAAACATGATTTAGCCTGAGGCTCCCACAGGCCAGAGGCTTTATCTTCAGGACGGGCCCTTTCTAGCTCGAGGGGATGGAGTTTCCTGCTCCCTCTTGTTGTTCCAGGAGCTGGGAACAACATCCGGCGACCACTGACGGATCAGCTCGGGTTATGGATTGTTCCGGCAGCGAGCTTCTCAGGAAGCTCTGACCCTATGGGAAGTCAACACGCAAGATAAACGTGCATAATCCTGCCATCACGTGTCCGATATCCCCCTGACTTCTCGGACACGCAGCAGGAACGTGCGTATTCAGACACCCACGGACAGGTTGGGCCGTGCGGCCCATTGTTTCCTTCCATACTGATTAGACCACACTTGTGTGTCAGGTTTAGGAATTAATCATGAATATCACAGACTTGATATGACAAATGGAAAGGTCACGGGATGACCTCCCTACCAATTTCCAGGTGCCTTCTCCTATAAATATGGAGACCCTGGGAATTGAGAGGGGTTGGAAAAAATAGTCTTGTAAGAACTATATATTTTGTAAACCAATTACCCACAAAAGATCAATAATATTGACTAGTGGAGTAGAAGGATTTTAACCTTCGAACCACTTAAAAACGTGCTTAAGGTCACCTAGTTCTTTTCACAAAGATTTTATATCTGCGGCGGTTCTACTTTTAAGTACTAATCTCTTTCTCTTCTTCTCTTAATTACCTGTTGCCGAAGAACCGCGTCAACAGGAGTTTTTGTGATATAATTGCTAGAGAAATTATGTTGTGATTATCTTTATTTATATATGAGACTACATTAATATTAATATGCATAAATATGTTTATTAGGTAAATTTCATTATTATTATTATAAACACGTATGTATAAGAATTTTAAAATATTCAGAGTTACATGTTTATAAAAATACAAAAATATGTATTTTATTTATTTTTATTTTGGATACAAATTAAAAAATATATTTTAAGTGAAAACAAAAAATAAAAATTTATAAGAATAAATAAAACATTATAAATATATAAATTTATATTTTATTTGTTTATTTATTGAGGATATAATTGTCACAATATATTCTTTATAAATTTTTTAAAAAGTTTATCTAAACTTAAAAGTTCTTCTATATTCATAAAGCTATTTTGAAATATATCATCCAAATAAATTCTAAAAAGCTAAAACTTTTAATTCTCTTCTTCCAGCCAAAAGTCAAAGTAAAACTCCAACCAAACGAGCCTTGAATTTCCTCACAATTTAAGCTTTTACTTTAAAAAAAACTCTTCCTGCTGAAAAAGTGTTTTTAAGAAGATAAAAACCCAAAAGCTATAAGCTAGGCGAACCAAGCCCTAAATATGTTTTAGATTTAAGTATATGAAAGGTAATTCCCATTATAATCCAATTTTTTTAGAGAAACAATTTAGTATTTGTGTTATGTCAACTCAAACACAGTTTCAGTAATCGTATTATACCAACACAAACAAGGATGAAGGCAAAAGTGAAGTTGAGGGGGTCCAAATGATAAAAAAAATATGAGGGGCCAAATTCATAATTTTTTAAAGATCCAACGATTATATAAAAAAAAATCTATATTTGCGGCATAAATACTACATTTTTCAGTTTTATAGATTTATATACCACATCTTTTTTTTCGACGGATTAAATAGCAAACGTTATGAATTGACCTATTCTGTCACTACCACTCCGTTAAGTGGGAAAAAAAGACATGTGTCACAGATCTGAATAAATCCTGTTTTTTTGTCAAAAACTAATAAACAAAATTAAAACATAAAACAAAAATAAAAATAAAAAACTCAAAACTCAAAACTCAAAACTCAAAAAACTAAAACCCATTCCTTAAAAAACAAACAATTTTCTTCTGAAACTCATTCCTTCAAAAACAAACCTTCAAAAACTCAAATTCTCCCTCTCTCTCTTCGGGTCAACACCAGGGGAAACACAAACCATTTTTGACAGCCATTACCAGAGGAAGACAAAGAGGAAGACGAAGTCACCAATGCATATTCGGCGCCTTCCTGGGGAGGAACCCCCTGAGTATGGTAAGTTAGTTTTCTCTTTGTTATATATGTGATAAAATGGTTTTTGTTGCTTTTTATGGGGTTTAGTCTATAAAGTGGTTGGTGTGGGTGAGTTTTGTTTTTAGTTTGGTGTATTATTAATTTGGTGTGGGGTACTGCTTTTTGGAAGTATGTGTAGGCTAATATGTGCATTGATTCACTACAAGAAAAAGCAGTATTCATAACACTTAAAAACTGCTAACAGGGACTATTGATAGCACTTCTGAAAATGCTAACATAGCCCCTGTTATTAAAAGTCCAATCTTTTCTATAACAGTTTTTGAATGTTATGTTCGGTGTTATCTTAAACTATTCAATAACACATTTTTAGGTGCTATAATATTCAAATAATAACATTTAGATAGAGTTTTTGGTTATAAATTTGAAGTTTAATCTTGTACTTTTTTCATAACACTTTTCAACTGTTACATTTGATTATTTTGATAACATTTTTAGTTTGTTATATTCTATAAACCATAACAATTTTTTACGCTTATAATATGTTTTTAAATCATAACATATAGTAATAAAATTTTAAATTTTATTTTGATAAGTATACTTATATGGTTTTTTTTTTAATTAAAAGATTTTCATTATTGTATTTTGATAAAAAAAAATTCAAAATTAATCATAAAATGTAATTCTCAATAGATTGATAAACCATAAGTATTACATTAAACAATAACTAATTCAAACCATGAATGTGTCTACTTCATGAGATCTTAGTTCTAACTTAAGTTTGAAAGCATAACATAATAAAGTTTTATAATCTTGAACAATTTTTACTTCAAAAATGAAAAATAGAAACATTACAAGATACACAAAAGTAAACCATGTGTGAAACTTGCTCCATCCTTCAATTCATCATCATTTGTGCACTTGTCTTTGTTGTGAGTCCATTTGTTTAGCTACAACAAAATTTAAATAAGTAATGCTTCAACTTAAAGTTATAGTAAACTAAAAGAGTACATAAAAAAAGTTAATTACCTAATTATAACTTTATCAGTTGGCCATGCAATTATACTACCTACAACATCTTCTATAGTAGACATAATTGTTGAAGGCCTCCACAGAAATGCATCATTCTTTCTCACAAGATCTATCCCCACTTTCATAGCACTAGGCCCAAGAGGAACATGGTGAACCTCATCCTTTGGGTCACTTGAGATAAAATAACCTTCTGCAATAATTTCTCCAGATCCAATCCAATCTAATATTTTGCATTTTGAGCCAAATGTGTGGTTCTTGACACTCTAACAATATATCAATATAACAAATTCAGCAGCAGTAAATGATTTTATATTGAATATTATATGTTTTAGATTTTATCATTTTCATATAATTAGTATCATAATTACCTGAGTGGAATGAACATGAGAATTTGATTGAACATTGACATTTGATTGCTCCTCACTCTGAGTAGATGTATTATATTTACAAGTAAGATAGAAAGACATGAATTCAACATCAAAATGAAAAAAAAAATACAAAAGTAAAGACTAACCAAAAAATTAAACATGAATCTTAGTTATTATTGCAATTCAGCCACATGAAAATATAGTTTCAGCATCAAAATACTTACTTGATTTTTCATTAAAGAAACAATAAGTTGCTCCATGTGTTGCATTTTGTTTTTCAAATATAGTACCATAAGTGGGCCAGTAAACAATTAAAAATGATAAATAGTGTTATAACATATATCACTTTTTGAATTATATGATTTTTTTTTTCTAACAAGTACTAATACGTATACAATAGTACAATAACACCTACTTTGTTACTCTGTTTTTAACCTTTAAAACAATTTTTTTTTGTCAACCAATAAATCGTTAAACAAATTTAGAACGAGAAGAATTTGCCTATTTTGATGCTAATTATTACGAGTCAAATTACACTTATTACTCTTTAGAAATATTTTGTTAAGAAAAGTATTTTATGTGTTTTATGATCAACTATTAAAGCTAATGCGGCAATATAAATAGTGTTGAAAAAAATATAAAAAATAGTGAGAAAAAAAAAAGAAATCTTCTACGGAAGAGGTTTTCTCCAAACTCATTTATTTAGTCATTAAAAATTGGGAGGAAAATTAAAAAAAGAAAAACTGACAAAGAAAAGTCAAGAAACACTTTGTTTTCCTCTTCTCTTTTCTTCTCTTCTACATCAAAGAGAAGACAGAATTCAGTTTTCACTAGGCCGAGGGATTCATTCGATAGTTGAGGTTGTTTGTGACCAATTTAGCTTTACTGGGTGTGTTTAAGAGTTTAGAAGAAGTACTCATTTTAGTTCGTTAATTCTGTTACATAATCACTCCATTTTCAACCAAAAAATGCAAATAAATCTTAGAATTTTTAAATTAATTCATTTTTTTCCAAAAACATCAAACAGTGCATATTACATTTTTTTTCCTCCAAAAAATGCTTAGAATTTTTAAATTAATTCATTGAATCTTTGAAGCGTTACATGTATTAGGAAATGTTAGTTCTTACGTTTGAAGCTGTGATGTTGTCACTTGACAAGCCTGAATGTTTACCAGTGACAAATTTTACAATATTCAATTTCTAATATAAATGTATATTATGTTTTATTGTTTCTATTAGGGTTACCGCATGCAACCCAACACCTAGACCTGGAGACACATCCCAAGTGTTTTTTTTTTCTTTTGAATAAACCAAGTGTTTTATTGTTAATGTTTCATTTGAAAAATGCATTTGGAAACCAGTTTTAAATTGTGATGACTACTGTTGTTGAAGTTACAGACCACCTTAAAGCTATCTCTTTAAAATGACACCTTAAGAAAATAAAGATTGTTTTGGATGGATCCACTAGATATTTTGAATCAAATTTTGAGGTTCAAATGCTGTATATTTATTTATTTTTGATTTTGTAGTAATCATAATTTGTAGGTACGTATGAATAGCATTCAATCATTGAGAAAGAAGAATCAAAGGGTCAAAAATGAAAAATGATCCAACCAAAATGATTGAAGCTAGACTGTTATCTTATGTTCTTCTGGACCACTTGAAAACATATTATCAAACGAATAGGGTCCACTCTTATGGAATTATCAATCTGTCTGTACTAGACTACATTGGTTTTTTAAAACTATATATAGTTACCATAGCGTTATTAAGTACCGTTATGACTTAAAATAATTAAGTAAAAGGAACATGTTAATTTCTTTAGTTCTTTTCTTTACTTTCCATAAAAAAAATAAAAAGGAGATTTTCTATTGTTTTGAAAGCAGATTTTTTAAATGGATTTGGTTAAGAATTAGCCTTAATATTAGTACTAATTGGAATTGTTTTAGAGGGACACTCTAAATTCCAATGAATAATCATTCCAAAATCCTTGCTTTAATTTATGCATCACGTGTAGGACAAATCATGATGACTAATTATATATATGCTATAATGATAACCAGATGCTATAGTGAATCAATGATAAGATCATCTCAGTGATTCATTCATTCTAAAGTTTATATATTCTCTTTTTCTTTTTTTACCTATTAATACTCATTCCTTATTGCTCAAATGGTTTTGATTGTTCTAGTGCTGAGATTTTTAATTGTATGTTATAACAGTTACTTGATTTTCTAGTACCATGATTCTTAGTCCCACTAAAGATTTCTTGGTCTAAATCTATTACTAATTTCTAGTACTTTAGTTTCATTAAGCTTTCAAGAGATTCTAGTGTTGTTTTTAATTTAAAAATCAGATTCTAAAATGGTAGCCACTAACTAATTGGGTTTGGATCAAAGACAAGATTTTAGCTTGGGTTGTGGCAATTAAATCTAATTTATACATATGGAAATAATGAAAACAATATGACTAAATGAAAAATTTAATCTATACATATAATGAAAAATCTAATCTATACATATAAAAGCTTACCTAACCATCTATCAATACCAAGTCAAAAAATTCAAACAACACACAATAAGTTTTCTTCCTTATATCACCGCAACACACAAACAAATTTTCCAGAACCCACTTCTCTAATACACACAAGTTTTCAACCTTCCGTTATCACCGCAACACACAATTTTAATCTCAAAACCTACTTCTCTATGGATGAATATTTAAGATATTCAAACTCCTCTAACATTTTAAAGATATTAATAATAAGAGTTAAAAGAACAAATTCCGTACCTCTTGCAAATTACCTTTGCAATGCTCCTTGCCAATTCGATCCCCAACCTAAAGAATATAATCAATACTTAAAAGATTAATACAAAATTAAAATTTGTCAATAGATATTAAACAAGCATGTATGATAAACTAACAAACTAAACAACATGGCAAGCAAGCTCAAACAACCAAAAATAAAAGTTGGAATATGACCAATCAGAATAAGGCTTAACTGTTCAGTGGATGGGTTTAAACTTTACAAGAGTGATATTGCATTGAAATATTGGGCTTTCTATTTTTCTTACTGTTTTCAGAATCTGAAGAGATTTTTCTTACTATTTTTCTTATTGTTTAAACTGTTCAGTGGATGCTTTCTATACGTGTTTAGTGTAAAGCAGACCCAAAGTTGGGTTCCCCTTAAAAAAAAGAAAAAGAAAGACCCAAAGTTGGGTTTAGTCTAGATCAGCATTCCTATAAATTAAGATTAAAGGTACATATTATTTTGTATTAACTTTTCATGACCTTTACCACTTCCTCAGCCTATCAACTATATTTGGTAAGATTGCTGGTTTTTAGACTTGTCAGTAATAAATTGTAATACTAGATGGAATACAATGTTGCTATAATGAGTTTTAAATTAACAAGTGCTCCTCATTTATTTATTATTGTCAATATATATAGGAAGATCATTTAAAGCCTAAAAATAAATAATTTTTATTTATTCAAGAAGTAAAGGAATATTTTAATCTTAAACATTAGATTATAATTCATGGTTTAGAAACAATGTCGTTACACGATTTTTTTACGATCAAATGACCTATATATAAAAATAAAAATGTGTAATATATTCAAGAAAAATTATAGCAAATAAATAATTTTTCTTGAATATATTAGTAGCTGGCTTCCATGCCATTATATGAGATTAAAATTATAATCAATAGTGTGTTACTTTATTTTAGTACCAGTTTTTTGTTGGTTCCTTGATCTGTAATGGAAGTGAAACAAGCACTTTTGTTAGGAAAGGTCATAAAACAGTAGACATGCCTCTTGACAGTGATGTTTTCCAAGTTTTTCTTGGCTACAATGATCCTTAACAGGTATATGCATTTGTCTATATGTATATTTTTTTTTAAAATGAGTTTCAATTCTTAGTTATAAATTTTGCTTGTATAGATAGCTATTGGTTTATTCTACATGGTTCCTGAGATCTGAAGCAATCATGATGTTGGGTTTTCTATTTGGTGGAATTAAGTTAAAGAATTTGACTTGAAATTTATGAAATTGTTCAAATGGTTTCATTGTTTGATGGCCTGAAATTAAGGTTCATATTGCACTAGGATACCAACTTGGGAAGACATAAATAGTGTTCATGGGTTACAATGGCCTAACCAGGTTCAAGTAAAGTGTTTTACTGCATGTAAGTTAGCAAGAAACAAAAGGTTGTCGAGAGCAAATTAGTAACTTATAAATTCATCAACTGTACTTCTGGTTTATAAGATAAACATGTGTCAAGTAGACTTATGTAACTTGTTATATTTTAATTGCCTGGTTATTATTTATGTATACATTTGTTGGCATTATGTGGTCATTAATACATGAGATATACAAATACCACTATCCTTATTCTAGACATAATAGTAACTTACAAAAACTACAATATTATAGAGTTCCAATTCTAGTGAAAAACAAGATTAGCTGTACCAAATTTGCAGAAGAATAATGAAACAACTACCTGATTATATGCATATTATTCATATGTTTTTCACAATTTAAACACTATACTTTCATGAAGTCTCAATTATATTCTCTTAGAAGAACTGTATCTCGTCACATTTTTAACGCCTAGAATCAAGACATAAAGCATTTCTAGACATCTTTTTCGATGAATTATATGGTAGAAGTTTTAATATCCTTGCAGCACACACACACACTCACATGCATCCACACAGTTGGAACTTTCCTGACAGTGCTCGTGAAGCAATAAATATTATAAGTTCCACAACTTACACTCCTGCCATTCGTGGCTGGAATAAGATTTCTCCTGTTTGAAACCGCTCTTTTGAAAGAGTGAACTGACCTTCTCCTGCTGCGTCAGATGATGCTCGTGTATCTTTGAGTAGCTCAGCCTCATAATCATAGGCAACATAATAGAGATTCTGTATAGAAATAAGGTCATAAATAGAACTCAGCTTCAGCAAGGTCTCCTTACAAAAATGAGAGAGAAGAGCAGTAGAAAACAAAATTGAAACATTCCACTAAAACACAAGATACTAATGGTATTAGTAGTTTAATGTACCATGAGCAAAATATTTTCTTTGAGGGTGCAAAGCTGATAGTATTAAAATAGAATAACTACAGTCAGGAAAAACGAGGATAAATATTCAACAACAATATTCTGCACTCAAGAAACAAGCAAGACTTGTACCTCTTTCAAAGTGCGAACGGTGTACAGCGATTCAAAACTAATATTGTTCTGCTGCATCAACTCCTTAAGAAACCCGGTAAGTTTTAGTGCTCCCAGTCCCACAACCTCCACACCCACTTTGCGCATTACTTTACCATGTAAAACTAGTAGCCGAAAAAGAAAAGAAAAGAGTATATTTCAGATCCCCAAAAATTGAATGCAACCAATATATGATATAAAAGAAAGCACTGGAAAATCCATATAATGAAAATGAAAAAAGAAGAATAAAAGCAGCAAGGCTGCATGGAAAGTTAAAACTGTAACTTATACTGCAAGGCTAATCAGTATATATCATAGGTAAATGAAACCTTGTTGATAGTTTAAGGAAGCATAAAGCATATAAAAGATAAAAGAGAAACTATCACTCCTTACTTGGAACAACTGATGTGACTTGAAACCCAATATTTACAACAATTCCTGAAGTTCTTCTAGCAGCATACAAAGCTAAAGTTGCCTACATTTTCAAAAATAGAAAATGGATAAGATCTTACAAATAAAAAACATCTATCAAAGAATCAATCGAACATTTTAAGCCAAAAGCAAAAGGTCAAATTACTCATAAACAAGCATAAGTACATAAAGCATCTCAGCTTATAGTGTTAATAAGTAAATTTGGTGCCTGTGCAGGATTGTCAACCACTCAAGTCACAGAAGCTTGCTTTACAAAAGGAAAATGAAGAATGAAAATTGGATCAAGGCCTCAAAATCTATATCCGATGGTAAATGTCATTTTTGCATGAAACAAACTAATCTTAATTCTTTACCAAAGAGGGGTAGCTCAAATGATAAGGCATATGGCTTGTTATATCACAAGGTATGAGGTTTAAGTTTCTCTTGGATACCTACATAGCAATTGTTAGCGGAATCCTAGTTTTAAAAAAATAAAAAATTACTCTTATTTCTTTTAGTATTAAATATTTTAGAATATTAAACAGCAGCGACAAGTTAAGGCTTAGCAAAATTTACCTGATTAATTGCACAAACAGCAGGAACATTCATGTTAAATAGTGTTGTATATATAGCTTCCTTGAGTTGCCGTCTTAATGCTTTTGCAGATTCAGTATCTGCAATAAAAAGACAGAAACCACATCATAAGGACAGAAAGTGTCTCAAACAAGAAAAACACATAATTCTCAAGTGTCTCACTAAGGAATTACACGACCAAACTTCAAAAAAATTGAACTATCTAAATTACAGAAAAGGCAATGAATATATAGAAGCTGACCATCATAATGCAATATTGGTATAGACACAACCACTGGCTGTGATGGTGCTCTTACCTGCATCCTGTAAAAGACATATCAAATATACATATGTGAGTAAAGAAGCTCATTTCATGAAAGCCAAAGCAAAGAAAAATAGAGGAGCTACCTGCTATAAATAGTGGAAAAAAACTGTCTAAGTCTAGTATACATTGGAGACTCAATGTTACCAAATTCCTGCATATGAGAAAGTGACAATTGGGATTACACACAGTTGTGGTTAATGAATGAATGAATGATGAAACTTTGAAGCTGGTAGTTAAAAGGTGACCAAGAAAGTAGCAGAGCGCACAGATGGAGCAGCATACTTGCTCCAACCGTATTTGCAATAGCCAGAGCCACCTGGTCAAAGGACAGAGAAGAACATAATAATAGAAAACAAGAAATGGGTATTGACTAGTGTTCCTTCCTATATAATAACACCACAAGGAGCATATAGTTATATTTTAATTGCCTGGTTATTATTTATGTATACATTTGTTGGCATTATGTGGTCATTAATATTATTGATTAGTTGTAGATATCAGACTTAAACCAAGAACCCGTGCACACGTGCCTTACACTAGGAGTACTTCGGAATCAAGTCCTCGTGAAACCTTTAATGCTTAATAATGTTTCAAGCTTTTCAATTTACTAACTTCTTAAAAGCCATATTTTCAAGATCTGTGGTGTTCTGGGAAAATAGCTGTGACATATCAATCTACAACATTCAGCCAACAGTTATCAATATTTTCAAGATCTGTGGTGTTCTTTCACAACAGTTATCTTCCTCAAAGTTCAGCTCTTATTCTGTCAACAGCTCTTAGAAAGTTCTTTCACAACAGTTATCTTGCATATCAATCTAGTTTCTATCAAAGATGGGTTTTTTATCATATCAATCTACAACATTCAGCCAACAATTTATATTATCAGGGATGAGAGAAACAAACCTGAGATAGTGGGCGTGAGGCAGAGAAGCTCCACTCTGGAGCGTAACTTCATGAGGCGGAGAAAGAGCTCCACTCTGGAGCGAGTCTTCGTGAGGCAGAGATGAGTTGAGGGCGGAGAGACTTCGTGAGGGCGGTGAGGCAGAGATGAGTTGAGGGCGGAGAGACTTCGTGAGGGCGGTGAGGCAGAGATGAGTTGAGGGCGGAGAGACCTCGTGAGGGCGGTGAGGGCAGTGAGTCTTCGTGAGGGCGGAGAGGGCGGAGTGAGTCTTCGTGAGTGAGAGATGGAGGCTGAGAGAAAGGGTAACTTAGAGAAAGGCTGAGAGAAAGGGAATTTGGCAGAAATTCATTTTGGCGCCTGAGTTTTTAGTCATATGGCGCCAAAATCAGACCTGTGTGTTTTTAATCCCCACTATTCACATCCGTGTGTTTTTAATCCCCCACTTAATAATAGCACTTCTAAATATATGCTATTCTTTAATGTAATATATACTAAATATTGTTGTAGTGATTGTGATGGTATCTATTTGGAATATTTTTGACTGAGTAAAAGGGAAAAGAAATGGGTATTGTAATGCTTTGGGACGTGGGATTTTGTCACTGTTAGACTAAAATAATGCATTTTTTACTTAGGCTAAAACAGAGCATTATAGAAAGAAAATATGCACTTAACTATACAATCAATGTATTTTTTTTCCTTTATTGGCAGATTTGAAGTTTGAGTTATTCACAATTAGTGTGCATCATGGTGGGAGGCGGTTCACTCATTTTTATGAGAAAAAAATATGAAAGGGGGGGGGGGGGGGGGGGGGGAGATTGATTATTTGGGAATGTTTCAGTAGGTATGATTTGTAGAAAATTGCAATGGATATTGGGTATGAGCTGCCTGTTGGTTTTTGGTGGAGGCCATATGGGAACTTTGTATACAAAGGTGCCATGTTAGTTTCAGATGAAGATATTAAGGCAATGATCTTTGATATAAAACCAAGGAGGTATAGGTTGGTTGATATCTTCTTGGTCTTGCCTGACAAGGATTATGTGGCTCCTGCTGTCAGTTACTATGAAATTGTCACTCTACCAAAATGTAGAATTGAAGAGTTACCAGATGATGCTGAAGTGGATGTGGATGTTGTAGTAAATGCAGAGGGTTTTCCTGAGGGATTTGTCACTGATGGTAGTGAAGAGAATGTGGATGTGGATGATGTTGAAGAGGTAGATGATGCTCCTGATTTGGTTGTTTTGGATAGTGATGAAGAATAAGAGTTACCCTTCCCACCCCAAGCCCAAGTACCACCTCAAACTCATGAAACAGAATAACCATATCAAGAAGAGACGAAGTAGCACCTGAATTAGAAGATAACACTACGGCTGAGACTAAAAGAAAAGGCAAGCAGCCCCTGAGGAAGTGTAACAAGAAGAGGAGAAAGGGAAAGAGGAAGGTTGAGAAAGATGATAATTTTCTGTTGGAAGAGGAAGATTAAGTTGATGATGGTGAACATAAAAAGGATTTAGAGAACACAACCGATCCAAGAAAGTGGTGGTCTTTAGTGAAAGACCATTGTAATGAGCAAGATTATGTTGATTCTGAAGGAGTAATATTTGAGGATGATCTCAATAGCTTGTGTAGTGATGATGAGCACACTGTTAGAAAGAGTAAGAGTGAATACAACCCTACTAACAAGTTTGAGAAATTTGAGTTCAAGCTTGGGATGATATTTCCTACCATGGACCATCTAAGGGAGGCTTTGAAAGATCAATTTATTAACAATAATAGAACATACAAGTTTGTTTTCAATGACAGATCGAGAATAAAAGCCAAATTCAAGGGTGAAGGTTGTGATTGGTTTATTTATGGAAGAGTTCAGGGTAATGATAAGAAGACTGTTAGGATAAACAAGTACAAGTCAGAACACCACTATAGGATAGTGTTCAACAAAAAACTTGTGACAAGCACATGGTTAGCCAAGCATTTCTTGGAGCAGTTCAGACTTAATCCAAACATGGACTACAATGGATTCATGGGAATGACCTAGAAAATAAAATTCAGCAATGTGTCACAAACCATTTTCTACAGGGCTAAGGCTTATGCAAGAAATCTGTTGGAGGGTTTGGTTAAGGATCAATATTTAATCCTTGATGACTACTGCGAGCAGATAATGGAGACAAACCCAGGTAGCATAGCTTTACTTAAAACTAACCTTGTTGATGGCCAAAGAGTATTTGAGAGGGTTTATATTTGCTTGAAGGCTTGTAAGGATGGGTTCAATAAGGGTTGTAGGCCTTTGCTAGGACTGGATGGATGTTTCTTGAAAGGCTATGGTAAGGGTATTTTATTGGCTGTTGTAGGTATAGACCCAAACAACTCACAATTTCCAGTGACATATGCAATTGCTGAGAAGGAGAACACTGAAACTTGGACTTGGTTTCTGAATTTAATAGTTGAGGATCTTGGCATTGAAAACCCAAGTATTTTCACAATGATGAGTGACCGACAGAAGGGTTTGGAAAAAGCTTTGGCTGACATTATGATTGGAAGTGAAATCAGGTTTTGTGCGAGGCATTTGCACTCCAACTTCAAAAAAGAACATCCTGGTTTGATATTAAAACAAATGTTATGGGGCTGTGCACGGGCAACTACGCCTGTGGAGTTTACTCAAAGAATGAATGCTCTGAAAGAAGTAGATGAGAATGCTTACAAATGGTTGTTGAAAAAGGACCCTAAAGAATGGAGCAAATCACATTTTAGAGAAGTTGTGAAGTGTGACATGTGTCTTAACAATCTTTGTGAAAGCTTTAACTTAGCTATCATGCCTACAAGAGACAAGGCAATTGTAACACTGTTAGAGAATTTCCGATTTTTGCTTATGTGCAGATTCAACACCAAAAGGGAAGAAGTTAAGAAATGGGGTAAATCCAGTTGGTAGAAGGATCTTTGCGATTATTGAGAAACACAAGAAAGTGGCCATGGAATGTTACTCAACAATGGCTGGAAATGCTCGGTTTTCAGTAACATATAAAGGAACAGAAACATTTGTGGTTGATTTGGTGAATAAAGTGTGCATTTGTAGGGTTTTCCAATTGTCTGGCATACCATGTCCCCATGTTTTAGCTTCTATATGGGCATCAGGATTGAACCATTATGATTATGTTGATGACTAGTATAAAAAAGATGCATACATGGCTGCATATGCTGGGATAATTAAGCCCATGCCTAGTCCAAATAAGTGGCCCCAAACTGGCCTAAACCCCATACTCCCACCTCCAGAGCAAGTCCTACCTTGAAGACCAAAGAAAAAGAGAAACATAAGCAATGATGAACCTCCACCAGGTGCTACAACACTTTCAAGGAAGGGTCAAGCTAATCACTGCAGCAGATGTAAGTAGACTGGGCATTCTAAGACAACTTGCCAAAATGAAGTTGTTAAGGAGAAACACTCTTATCTACTGTCATGATTTTTTTTATATGATATGTTATTGGTTGTGATATTACTGAAAACTAATTGATATGTTACTGATTGTGATATGTTGCAGCCCAAAGTTACGAAGAGGAGAGGTAGACCATTTATGGCTAATCCACTTCCTGAGACAGTGAAGAGGAATGAGAGGAGAAAGAGACAAAAAGCAAAGGAACAGGCCTTTGGATCTCAGCAGCAACAAGGATGAATTTTAGACCTGCTCTACAACAACTCATTTTGTAATGTTGGTTTCTGTGTAGAAGAGGGGATGGAACAAGTCATTTTGTGTAGAACATATCTTTTTTGTACATGTGTAGAGCAGCTTCTTTTGTTTAAATATTTAGGGTGGATGGATAAATGAGCAACTCCCTATACTTTACTGTTTTATGGCTAACTGTATTGGATATCTTATATTGAATGTGTTGCAGGCGAAAATTAATGCTATATGAAATTCCATTTTTAGTAATTACCAAACTAATTAAGCCATGTGAATTAATTAAAGTGCGGAATGGTAATTAAATATTTAAACAAATTTCAGTTCAGTCGGGACAAAATCCAAACTTGTCACGACAGAAACTAAACGCAGTAAAAAGACAGTCCAAAAACAATAAAGAACACAACAAATTTTTACACGGTTCAGAAACCCTTTCGGATAACCTACTCCTTGGGGCCACGCCCAGAGAATAAAACCAATTAATGAAGAATCACAAGTACAAAATATTGACTTAAACAAAACAAGACTCCCTCTTGAGATTTGCTGCAACTTTGTTGTACTTCTCTTCACTAATCTGATCTTGATTGAAACGCTCAACCACTTGAACTCCCTTCAATGGCCAGCGAGTGCTTGCATCCTCCTGACGCAAGACTTGTAAAAATCCTCTCCCGAAGACTATAAAAGTTGTGTTCAAATTACAATGTGTATTCACTCATGAACGTGTATAAACTCACCACAAAATTTAAACACTCATATTTCTACAAGATCACGTGAATACTATGATCTTGAATACAAATAAAGAACTCTCACAAATATTACAATACACTCACAAATTATGCACCTAAGAGTTCACTTTTTCTCAAAGCCTTAGAGACCTATTTATAAAGTCCAGTTCATGCTCATAAAGGCTGAGAATGAATCTCCTAATAAAGGCAAGAATATTTGAAGATATTCTTGATTGATGAAGAATTGCCTTTATTAGAAGATGCTGATCCGACAGATACGATTTTGGTGGAGACAGCTAATACCTATGTCGAATCAAAATGCTCAAGATAGAAATAACAATTAATGACATCAAAGATTCAGTTTCCTGAATTTTATAATCTTGAGCTACACGAAAATTTAAAGTCAAATACTCCAAAAATGACTTTGAGTAAGTACTTAATATTTGCTTTAAATAAACAAGATATATCTTCCCTTTATGATCAAATTGTGATAATATAAAGTTAAATAAGGAATGTAAATATTCCAAAAATCACAAGAAAGGGAAAGTGAATTCCGAAAATCACAATAAAGGGAAACACAAATTGATCTTTTAATTAAAAAGATATTTCTATAACATATGCCAATTTTAGGATTTACAATCTCCCCCATTGGCAATTTTATAGACAAGGCATATCTATTTTTTAAAAGATCCCTGCATAAAACAAGTGAGTGCTTAAAGTCACAAGAGTCACAAAATGACTCCCCCTGCCAAAAATAACCAAAGTACATGACAAAAACAATTAACAAAAACAATGAGCAACTGCAGGTCAAACAACATAATCAAAGCACCAAAAAAAGAGTAACTCTCTCTCCCCCTCATTGTCTAAGAAAAATGCCAAAGAACAAGGAAATGAAACCAAAACAAAGACACATTTAGTGTTCTTTTACATTTATCAAAAGCAAATAAAAATAAATTGAAAGGAACGGTAACCGTCATGGAGTTGGAGAGGTAGATGCATTGATGATCGCCAAAGAAGCCATAATTTGGCGCTAAGTATCCTTCATGGTAGTGAAGCAAGAGCAGTCGAGGCAGCAGGGGTGTCAGACTCGACATCTCCAGACCCAGAACCAGCCAAATTAATGTCTTTCACCTTTCTAGCTTTGGTGGTGGAACCACGGCCTCGGGTCTTCATGGCTGCTAGAATAGAAACAAACGAAGACACACAAAGAACAAAAACCTAAACAACTTGAGTACGAGTGAGCGAGAAAGAAAAGCAAGAAAACACTTAGAATTAAACAACCAAGGTGAAACCGAATATGTAGAGAATTCGGTGCACAAATGAGGCAAGTTCGAAAATGGGTAACCAAAAATGGGTAACCGAATTTAAAGTGATAAATGCCAAAATATCTCCTTTTTTTAAAAAAAAAATCTTTCACACCTCAAAATTGGAAACTTTTTGCATGATTTGAATATAATGAGATAAAACAAATAAATTGCATAAATTAATTCTTTTTTCAAACTTGATTTTTTTTAAGTGCACGGTAAAAAAAACAGATTTTATTTTATTTTATTTTTTATTTTTATTTGAGAAAAATTGCCGAAAATAAAAAGTAAATTGTCATACCATATGTGTCCATGTAAATGCCAAGTCCTGTTCAAGATAAACAAGATAACCATTTTTTTCACAAATTAGAAAAATTAGTTATAATTAAAATACTAAGTGACCATAATTCAAAAAAATATACCAATCACAAAACATATTTTAATCAATTCATTATATGTATGAGTCTTACAACAATCTTACACAGTCTAGTCAACAAGCATGTGTGTGTGCATGTGTAATCAATTTGGCGTTTCTTTTTTGCCTTTTAAAGCTAGGGTCATTGCCCATATTTGGCAATTGTAGTCTTTTTCAAATTGTAACCATAATGGAGGTTATAACTCTTATACTGATGGTAGCCCTTTACACTGGTAGAGTATCACAATATAATTGCTAATTACCTAGTACCAACTTACTCAGTGTCGACTTTCACACATCAGTATAGGTAGCTATTTTCCAAAATGGAGCGTGGAAAAGAAACTGGATTAAGGAATGCTCATACAAAAACAAACATAATGATTTGATCAAATATAAATTGGATAGTCCATAATTTTTCAAATATGGTTTTTATTCCTCACAAAGTATAAGAATTATAATGTTCATTTTCTAAATTTTTTAAAAAAATGCTCATCAAATTTCTTCGAAACAGGACAAGAGATTTGCACAATCACATATGCAAGGCAAGACAATCTATTATTGGCAATTTCAAATAAAACCAACCCCCAAGGATTTCTTGAGGGAATCAAATCTGACAGTGTCTAAAGCTTTAGTAAACATATATGCAATTTGTTTGTTAGTCTCATCATATTCTAAAATAAGAGTTTTGTTTTCAACAAGTTCCCTGATAAAATGATGACGAATGTCAATATGTTTGGTGTGAGAGTGCTGAACAAGATTTTTGAAGATATTAATAGCACTTGTATTATCACAAAAAATGGTTAAAGTTTTAAGATCAAATCCATAATCAGCGTTTCATCCACAAAAGTTGAGTACAACAGCTTCCAGCAGCTATGTACTCAACTTCGGCTGTTGACAAGGAGATGGAGTTTTTTTTTTTTTACTATGCCAGGAGACCAAATTATTTCCTAAGTAAAAACAATCACCACTTGTATTTTTGCGGTCATCAGTGTTTCCTGCCCAATCTGCATCACTATAACACACATGGTTAGAGTTTGTTTCTTTGGAGTACCAAATGCCTAAATCAAGAGTATTATTGATATAACGAATAATTCTTTTTACAGCAGTCACATGAGACTCCATGAGGTTCCCTTAGAAGTGAGCACACACTCCAACATTAAAATATTTTTCATGAGAAATTTTCAAATGTTTTCCCAATCGACATGGTTCGCATTTACCAAAAAAATATTTACTTAAATTTGGTAAATTATGAACATGACTCAAACTTCCAATTTTTCTCAAATTTTCAAAAACCACATGACCATGTTTTTCATGACACAAATTAGTATCACTCCTTGTATTTGTGTGACAACTACGTGATTGAGATAATGTGTAACAATTTTCAACAGATTTATAACCCTTCAAAACACAATTTCCATTTTGGTGAAGCACAAAACAATTATCATGAGAATTTTTTTACAAACAAGTCTTGGTCACAAATTTGACTTATACTAATTAGATTAGTTTTAAGCCCATCAACCAAACGAACATTTTGCAACTTTGGTAGTCCTTCATAATTTAGAGTGCCACTACCAAGTACCTTACAAGACTTACCATCTCCAAATGTGACTTCCCCATTTTTCAAAGTCTTGAAATCAGTGAGTATGCTTTTGTTACCTGTCATATGCCTAGAACAACCACTATCAAAATACCAAGAGTTAAAAGCACATGTTCTAAGACAAGTAAAGGCAGCAAGACATTTGAATTCATTTTTATTCACCCAAACTTTCTTAGGCCGTGTCCTTTTCTTCAAGGGCATTTGTCTCAAATTACCATGATGATTAAAGTAATATTTTTGAAGAAAAATCATCAAGGTAAAACATTTAGGTTGAATATGACCTTTCACTCCACAGAAATGGAAAATTGGAATAAAAGGACCTGTTTTTTTATTCTTGAAATTTCTGGTCTGTTTCTCATGTGTTGAAACAGATTGAGGAGATGATGCCACATGAGTTTGAGTTGTTCCTGCAGAAGGGTCAGTTGTCGAAACAATAGGAAGATTTCTAGAAATATAAATTGTTTTTCCTTTAGGTTTAGATCCATTTGATCATAACCTAGAAAAATCACAAGCTTTTTGACCTGCAAGCAGAACATCATCCAAAACCATAGATCTATGATTACGCATTTTGACACCTTTCACAATTTTATCAACTTCATTAGACAAACGAATGATTTCAGAATCTTTAGCAACAATCTCAATTTCATATTTTTTAAAAAGAGAGTCAAGTTCTTCATTTATCTTCTTGATAACTTTGTTATTGTTTGCCATCAAACGATTATCTGAACATACTTTCAACCATTGATCATACATGTTTTTGTATGATTCTTTCAAGGAATCCTCATCCAAATCGGATTCATCCGAATCACCATGGGAACCCTAATCTATTGAAATAATATTATTTAAACAAATAAGGTTCTCATTCACCTGCACAGAAAGAGGTAAGCAAGAAAAAACAGAAGTTAAGGCAAGATTAGAATTTTCTTCCTCATCACTACTTTCAGAGTCCTGGTCACTCCAAGTGACTGCCATGACTTTCTTATTTTTCTTTAAGGTATTGGCACATTCGAATTGAATATGCCCAAAACCTTCACACTCCCTGCATTGAATACCTTTTCTATTAGTAGATTCAAAGGGTTTTGAAAAATTATTACTTTTGGAGGATTTAGACATGTTTTTCTTGTTACCAATCTTTTTCATAAACTTCTTAAATTTTTTTTATAACAAGATAATTTCATCATCATCTTCCTCATCTGAGCTTTCCATTTTCTCTTTGGAAGATTTCAAGGCAATCAATTTCTCCTTCACAACAATTGGTTTCTCCTGTTGGCGGATCTTTTGATTTAGTTCAATTCAAAAGTTCGAAGAGATCCAATCAATTCCTCAACTTTCAAGGTGTCAAGGTTCTTTACCTCCTCAATGGCTGTGATCTTGGATTGAAACCTGTCAGGAAGAGATCTAACAATTTTCCTAACCAAAACAGAGTTAGACAACTTTTCTCCTAAAGCAAAGTATTCATTAGCAATGTCAAACAATTCTTCATAAAACTCAGTGAGGGTTCCATTTTCAGACATGCGAAGGTTTTCAAATCTTGTGATCAACATTACAAGCCTAGATCGCTTAACATCAGCGGTTCCTTCAAATTGAGTTTGAAGGATTTCCTAAGCATCTTTGGTAGACTCATAAGATGAAATCAATTTTATATAACTCTCACCCACACCATTAAAAATTGCATGTAAAGCTTTATTATTATAAATTGACAATTTATCTTTTTCATTAGACCATTCAAGTTCAGATTTTACCTGTGTCTTACCGGATTTTGAATCTGTCTCGACAGGTGGTGTCCAACCGGTCAATATTGATCTCCAAGCCTTTTCATCAAGGGATTTGACAAAAGCTTTCATCCTTACTTTCCAGTATGGATAGTTAGTATCATTCAGCAATGGAGGGCGAGTTATAGATCCACCTTCTGTAAAGAAAGACATTTCACAAGAAACAAAACAAACGGAAAACTACAAAATCTCATAAAGAGTTTAGTGACCTGCTCTGATACCAATTGAAATTCTTTTTTTAGTAATTACCAAATTAATTAAGCCATGTGAATTAATTAAAGTGCGGAATGGTAATTAAATGTTTAAACATATTTCAGTTCAATCGGGACAAAATTCGAACTTGTCACGACAGAAACTAAACACAGTAAAAAGACAGTCCAAAAACAATATAGAACACAACGAATTTTTACAAGGTTCAGAAACCCTTTCGGATAACCTACTCCTTGGGGTCACGCCCAGATAATAAAACCAATTAATGAAGAATCACAAGTACAAAATATTGACTTAAACAAAACAAGACTCCCTCTTGAGATTTGCCGCAACTTTGTTGTACTTCTCTTCACTAATCTGATCTTGATTGAAACGCTCATCCACTTGAACTCCCTTCAATGGCCAGCGAGTGCTTGCATCCTCCCGACGCAAGGCTTGTAAAAATCCTCTCCCGAAGACTATAAAAGTTGTGTTCAAATTACAATGTGTATTCACTCATGAATGTGGTATAAACTCACCACAAAAACTAAACACTCATATTTCTACAAGATCACGTGAATACTATGATCTTGAATACAAAAAATGAACTCTCACAAATATTACAATACACTCACAAATTATGCACCTAAGAGTTCACTTTTTCTCAAAGCCTTAGAGACCTATTTATAGAGTCCATTTCGTACTCATAAAGGCTGAGAATGAATCTCCTAATAAAGGCAAGAATATTTGAAGATATTCTTAATTGATGAAGAATTGCCTTTATTAGAAGATGTTGATCCGACAGATACGATTTTGGTGGAGACAGCTAATACCCGTGTCGAATCAAAATGCTCAAAATAGAATTAACAATTAATGACATCAAAAATTCAGTTTTCTGAATTTTATAATCTTGAGCTGCACGAAAATTTAAAGTCAAATATTCCAGAAATGACTTTGAGTAAATACTGAATATTTACTTTAAATAAACAAGATATATCTACCCTTTATAATCAAACTGTGATAATGTCAAGTTAAATAAGGAAGGTAAATATTCCGAAAATCACAAGAAAGAGAAAGTGAATTATGAAAATCACAATAAAGGAAACACAAATTGATCTTTTAATTAAAAATATATTTCTATAAAATATGCCAATTTTAGGATTTACACTATATTATTGGTATATTTCAAAATTTTACTAGTTTATTTACTGGTTTATGGCTTAAAACTATAAGAATTTTGTACTAGTGCATGATCTTTTTACTGGTTTATGTCTAGTTTATGGCTTTTGAATTACTAAATAAGGACATGATAATGGCACTCAAATTGACTTAATTAATGATGCATCAGCTATTTACTGGTTTATGGCTTATTTACTAGTGCAAAATCATGCAAAATACCAGTTGCGACAACAATTAAAAAGACAACTTGCAAGAACATTTTGGATTCAAAATAAATAAAATTTCATTGATGCAAAATACTAACTACAAATTCCATTTTCATTGTCAATATACATACAATCATTGATTCAAATTACAAGTTCAATTCTTTAACCAAACAGACACAACAACAACAAATATAGACATCAACAATATTAATTTGACATTTTTACAAATCCAAACAAGGCCAACCCCATTTTCATTAGCTTGGTCTCTCAAATAGCAAGCTCCATATGTCATTGGTCCCATAATTTGGTCTTCATTTTCCATAACCTGTAGTGGTTCTCTGATATTGATAATCTCGTGCTCCTACTCCCTAATTCTTCTCAATAGCCCCGATATGACTTTTTTGGATCTTTCACAAATTTCAGGATCAACCCAATGAAAAAAATTGCATCTGACTGGAAATTCAACAAAAAGAAAATGAAAAATGCAACAAAGAACCTGTGATTAAACAAAAAAAGTGAAAAAAAAATTAAGGTACAACGATCTTACCTTCATCTTCCAGCAAGTAATGAACCTTCTTCCAGGATTAGCATCTGTCCATGACGTCCTCTGAACCCATAGTTCCCCACAGTGATAAGTGTTAGGACCCCTAGATTTTGAAAAATCTTTCTTCCCCCCAGAGTTACTGCGAGGGTTTACTCTTTGCCAATTGCTTTGAGGGCTTACGTGAGATGAAGAGGAAGCATCTCCCATTGTCGATTTCAAGCTACACCGTTGAAAATGGTTTGTGTTCCCTGGTGTTGACCCGAAGAGAGAGAGAGGGGGAGAATTTAAGTGTTTGATTTTTGGGGTTTCTATTTTTGAAGGATTGGGTTTTAGTTTTTTTTATTTTTGTTTTATGTTCTAATTTTGTTTTATTAGTTTTTGACCAAAAAAATAGAATTTATTCAAATCTGTGACACGTGTCTTTTTTTTCCAATTTAACAGAGTAATAGTAACGAAATAAACCAATTCATAACGTTTGATATTTACTCCGTCGAAATAAAAGATATGGCATATAAATCTATGTAGCTAAAAATATGTAATATTTATACTGCAAATACTCCTTAAACGCAATTACTATTAGGTTGTCCCGATCCATAGTATGCTCGTGTCATTGCTGTCATTATTATGCAAGTATTGTATTTTTTTTTTTTTTTTTGATGTTGTGCTTATAATATATTTTGATAAAATTTTAACATTTTATTTCAAATTTGAACTAAAATACAAGTTTTTATATATAATTGTAGTATACTTACCATAATATTTTCTTAAAATAGTGAAGTAATTATATTTCTATTGTAATGAAAAAATATATTTAATAATTATGTACATACTAGAAAAATGATATTTTGAAAATAAAAAATATAAGAATTCGTATAAACATCATTTTATAAGAATACCCACATGTGTGTTTTTATGTATACTCATCCTCATCCTCATCCTCACCACCCATGTACTCGTCTTTTAAGAACAAACCCAGCTTCTCTAATGGTGAACGAGAGAGACTTGACCTGGAAGATTCAATGTAACAATGATTTCCTCTTCTAGAAAACTGACACGACGGCTTGTACCCGCACAGCCGTTCAAGTGCCTCAAAATTCTCCAAGGTTTGCTCAATATCAGCTTTCTCATTAACCTGAGTGGTGGACGTGAGCCACTATTAGTTTCCTGAGCTAAAATGATCATTTATATCAAGACACCAAAAAAACGATATCAAACCTTATCAAGTGCAACTCGAGCAGCTTCTCTTTCTCTTTTTCGTTGTTGTTTTAACTCCATTTTGGTCTTTGTTCTTAAAGCAACCTCAATCCTCACCTCTGCAAAGTTAAAATTTTAGTATCGCAAATTACATAAAGACAAACAAAAAAGATGACTACTTACCATGTCTCAAAGAAAAATCCGAATTTATGTACTACATTGAAACTCACTAAACTGAAGCACAAATTAAACACTCATCTATGTCAAAGAAAGTTCTCATTTTTTTTTAAAATACTCTCCGCCTAACCTTACAAAATTTGGGACCAGAAAATTATAACAATTACAAAGTACCCAAGAGGGACTTGAACCTCAGACCTTATGGAAGCAAACAACCTGACCGACCATTTAAGCTACCCATTCATTCAAAGAATAAGAGTGTATGATAAGAAACTGCTGTTACTTGTTGCAGAAATTAAAGTAGCATTTTACAAAGTGCTTTGATTGATGAAGATGAAAACTTCACGCAGGTTGTGTATGTCATGTATATTTGTTAGTCTATGATTTATGAGTTGGACTGGGCCTCCATGTGTTTGTCTGTGTGTGGTTTCTGAGCTAGGGGCGCTTGGAATTTCAGTGCTACTTGTATACTTTCAAATGGTAGCTCTTCTTGGGTAAAGAAATCCCTTAAATTAATCACTCATCTATAACCCCCACCCCCAAAAAAGGAGCGGTCTATAGAAAAGAAGTTTGTTGCATAAATTTAGATAAAGAAACACTGGATGAAATGTTAGAAAGAAAACTGACAATAAAAGAAAACAGTCGAGACAAATACTGCAATAGTCTATAAACAAGTTTCAAAACAAAAATTACCTTCAGGTTGCCTCTGTTCCAATTCTTTATCATGCTTTAACTTCTCAAGATTAGTTCTCTTATCACCCTTGTAAGAAAACGGGAAGATAAAAAAAAATCAGAAGCTATCTTCAAGACTTCAACACTAAAACCTCCACAAACTTTCTACATTACAAAGGGATAGAACATGGATTACCTGAGTAGCCTTAAAGGAGTCAACGCAGTGTTTATCTTCGACTTTCAAAATAGTGTCTGCATAGCGGGATTTTAGTTTTGCAGCGACAGCTTTTGCAGCACGGAGGGATTCTTGCAATGATAATTTAACTGTCGGAGTAGATTCTAAAACAACACAGTCACCATGGATGAGAAATTACACAAAGCATTAAAACTTGAGAGAGACTTTAAAAAGAACAAATGGTGAAATTAAAAATAGAGGAAGAAGAAGACTAACCTTCTCTAGATGTAGTTATATTCTCACTCTCAGATTCTAGATCAGGCTTGGGCCGACAATCCTAGATTTACATAGAATGATCAACTATCCAACAATGTAAAAACTTAAACACTCAGGTAATTGAGATAATAGATCCTTACAGTTCTAGAGGTCGTGCTGCAAGGATGATCTCTTCCCAGTAATCTGTCTGAAGAAATTTCTAAACCAAGACAGGGAGAGTCCACAGATCAATTGTTTGATAGTGACATCCATGAGTTAGTTAAGTACATAACAGCCACAATAGAAAAGGATAAAAATCCACTGACCACTATATAGGCTACATCTGCAAGCAATGCTGCCACATGAGCTGCATTGCTTGAGAGTTATACTAGATGGTTTTTTTGCATTAACAGAGACACGGAGTCGTCTACTGCTCTTGTCAGTACCTACAAGACAAAATGCCAATTTAGCTTATGTATAGAGCTATAAAACAAATTTAACACCCCCACTTCATACCTTTAATGAAGTTCTTCCCTAACTTTTGCAAAGAATTGGTATTCGTTTTAGAGTGTTCAACCTATAAACAAAATGTAAACAAGTCACATAAACAATAAACCTTCATGAATACTTTCTTGCAACGAATAAATGAATGTTATATGACGTATTATTTGCAAAACAATTAAGGCAATTCATAATATTAAATGTCTCTATACCTCTTACCAATTCAATATATGAACAAACATAATCACAAATTTCCTCACTACTACTTACTATATCAGCACTTCTTGCCTGGGAAGAACATCTTACAACCTTTCCTTTGGAAGGAAGTGACCTCTTGGGTGCTGACTTATTAACCAAAAGAACTGGTGGGTCACACTTTTGCGTGGTATCTCTTAATAAAGTGTCTGATCCGAGCCTATTCTCCAAAACTTTATATTTTTTCTCAAAAATATAGCTCAACTTCTTTGCCATCATGTGAACATCATTGATAGGAGGATTATAGTGCATGGCATTGGAAAAAGTTAATCTGACATCACCTGCAAACTCTGAAATGCCATAATAGTCATTCCTTTCCAGTTTAGATTTTATTGTTCCCAAGTCCATGGGTTTAGCAATGATCGAAAGGTAGTCAGGAATGTTCAGAGCAACAGGATCAACCGGTTGGTTGAAAATCCAACCAAATTCATGAGACATCAGATCTTCCAAAATTGACGAACACATCACCAGGGCACTGGTTTCTGTCTTCTGTTTCTTCTCACTCTGACACCCAACCATCCATGTTGAACCTCGATCATTACCAGACACAACACTAGTACTTGACATCATGTAGTCATTAATTTCAACACCACATGATGTCCCCGGATCAGTTTTTATACTCTCCTTGGAAAATTTGATCTTCAGCCTCTTGGGTTGTACGAGCATCATAATGGCAATTAGTTGCAGAACTCAATGAACACCACTCTGCATTGTTATTCAGACAGAAAAATATATTAATATATATTTTACTTTGGGGGAGGAGATTCCAACTTGGGACCTCGTCAAAATGGATTGGTGTAGCACAACTAGGCTATGTCTATCACTACAATCCAACAATATATATATATATATATATCAATAAGGACCAATACTCAATAATTATGTTCAAATAATTTAGATTTTTATTAAATGATTTACGATCTGGTTGGGAAACTTTTTTATAACATATTAATAAAATACCAATTCAATATCTAAAATTAATGATGATATAATTTTTCATTTTGTAAACATTATACAGAGTACAATAGTAATCACTGATTTTTTTTCATATTAATACATATTTATTTATTTGCATGTGTGATAGTACTATCATAACAAACAGTAACAAATTCAAACGCTTACATGCCTGTTGCAATTACTAATTTGTTAACAGTGACTCTATTTGTAAAAAAAAAATATGAAGGTAATTTAATAAAGTACCAATTCCAGAAATTAAAACTAACTTCAAATGGAAAAATTGGTAAGAATCGTTGTCAAAATCATCCACATAATAAATACATAAATATTAACTTTGGAATTTGATCTAGTAATTTAGATGGAATTTGGAAATGAAACCTAAAATAGGTTTAATTAATATAGCTTATCATTGACATGTGATTATTGATTTGTGTTTATGATAGGAATATTCCTATATATTATAGGTAGTCAATAATAAGGTTAGAATTAATGTTGTTATAGATTACAATTTTTAATAGAATATTAGAATTAGCCTACTAGTTACTACTTTTGAAAGAACACAAAGGAAAATTAGAGACCTAAGGTGATGTTTGGTTAGGGATAATAGAATGAAATGAAAAAGAATCCATTTTCATTCCATTCTTTTGTTTGGTTGTATTTTAGTGTATTGGAATGTCATTCCGATGAAAAAAATAATAATTTTGTACTCACTTCGAAACGTTCAAACTAAACACTAAGGATAAGGCTATATTTGCTAATAGGAGGAAAAGAAAAAGAGAGGAGGAAGTACATAATCTAGTGAAATAGAATAAATGAACGATTACTCTCAATCTTTATGTTTCTTACGAGGAGAACGATTGAAAGTTCATTAATCTTCATAGTACTAAACATACTATAGAAGTTCAATGAGTACGTGATGGCTTATTCTTTATTTAGTGTATTCTGAAAAATAAATATTAATCAAAATAATGAGAGAAAAGAAAGATATTTTAAGGATATAGTGTTAAGTAACAATTGCCCCTTTCATATGTGATTATACCATATTTGTTCATCACAATCAATCAATGACTCAATGTCCTTTCTTTCATAACTTATGTGTACTTCCTTTCAAAAAATAAAACTTATGAGTACCCAATTATATTTTTAATTGAAGTGTGAAAAATGTGAACCTTACAACTCAATATTAAAATTTAAGTGAGATATGATTACTAAATTAGGCATACCACGGTATGTTTTTATCATATGAAGGATTTTGTTATATATATATTTTATATAACTTCCCATTTTTCATGAATATATATGCTAGTTTGAAGTGAAACATGTGCCTAAGTTAACAACCGCAATTTTTATTTTTAATAAAATTATTTTCTTCACAAGTTATTTTTCCATATAATTTTATCACAAAATATTTCAACTAATTTTCATCAACCTTACCAAAAACATAAGTGTAATTTACTAAAGGCAAAAGAAACGACGTGTAATAGATGATATAGTTTATTAATTCCCCTATTTCTTTTTATGCCCCTCAGCAAATTTTACAGATTAAATTCATGTAACTAATAACTTTTCCATTCCAAATTCCAAATCCTAAGTCCAAGAGTTATGGTGAGAGTGCAAGTATAGCAAGAAAGAAAAGATCAAAATAAACAATTGATGCGAGCTCTTGAGAATGAAAATAACTAACTGTATTTTGTGTCTACTCATTTGAAACGTTTTCAGCTAATAGACAACAATAGGCAATCCACAAGATCTAATACTATAAGAAGGTTTCAGCTATAGACAACATTATGCAATAGGCAGGATCTATTCCTAATCTACAAGAAGGTTGGCTTCTTCCAAGTCATGACAACTTTATATTGTAGCAAAGAGTTTTATAAGGGACAATGAGAGAAAATGGAATCATCTTTACAAGGCTCAAGAGGCATATAGTGTAAATTAAGCCGATTGACCAAGAAATGCTAATAGTATATGTGTATCAACATTTATATAACATAGTCAGTGAGAATTGTGATGAGATTGTAAAATAAAAAAATAGGTCTTCCTTATTAGTAAAATCATCATTAGCTGATTACTTGATTTTTAAAAAAATATATATTTATATATATATAAAAAGTGATCAAATTTACATGATAAAAAGTAAAGAAAAATGCATAATCTTGAAAGAGACATTATATCAAACACGTTGCAAGCAATTATACCAGAATACAGGAAAATGATTTTTTTTTTCTTTCACTTTTGCTGTTTAGCAACTTGTAAATTATAGTAAAGTGATTTGTAGGAACCCTTTTTCCCATAAACACGAAGCTAAAACAAATTAATTTTAAACCTCTATGGAAAACCCATCAAGGAAGAAAATCAAGCCCTGTGCGAATACCGAACAATAATAAATGCATACACATACATAAGGCACGAAGTGATAGAAGCAAAAGAAGAAGAATAAAAAGACATACTCTTATACGATGATTCTGACGATGCTAACGCTTCAGTAGCGAAGAGAAGGCAACTGCATCATCACAAGTTAAAAAGGAAGAGCCCACGGCCGTGGGTGGGTGGAGCTGGTGGTGGGTTCCTTTGCCGAGAGAGAAAAAGAGGGGTCTTACGGTGTTGTCTCTTGTGGCCGGGGTCACGGCACATAGAGAGAAACAGAGGAGAGGGGAGGGCTCGGGCAGAGACGGCTCTAGTAGATGTAGAGGTGAACATTTATCCCCAAAAGAAAACCAGAGCAGTCAACCCTTTAAAAAAAGAAAGGGCTTAAATCATACGAGCACTAACAATGGAATAGGTAAAATATAAAGAAAAAATTATTTAAAGTAGTCTTTCTAATAGGTAAGATAAATGGTTAAGATAAACTTGAGCTAGTTTAATTTTTTTTTTACCTAAATAAATAGTGATTCTCCTCCATATTTAAGCTATTAATATTTTATTAATTTTTTGTGTAAATGAGGACTAAATAACTAATGTTTTCAAAAAGTTTAGAGCACTACCAATATATCTTCTACTTTATTTTTTAAATTACCTTAGTAAAATTTTATTTATTTTTATTTTACCTCAAACTTTTATATTACACCATATATTCATTTTTTTATATTTTATCTCTACATTATTTAAATATTATATTTTTAAATATCTTTATTAATTAAAATAATAGAAAATTAGATAAAAGAATAAACAAGTAATTAATTTAGAAAGAGAAATAATAAAAATGACTAAAATAACAATAAAAAATGTTTGAAGGAGAGGTAAGCCTTAACTATATGTGGAGTTGAAAATATGGTGGTGAGCTAAAATAGATGAGTGGTTTAGCTCATCCAATGAAGTGTATTTTTGAAGATTTTGAGCTAAATTTTATAATTTTACCTATTATAATTCACCCATTGTGAGTGCTCTTATATCCAATCTTTTTTTTTTTTGTGGTAATATAATAAATATTTTCAAAATGTTATACTTTTATTCCCAAATTTCTTTTACGGTAAATATACTCAATATTTTTAAATGTTGTATTTTAATACCTATTTTTTATTATTTTGATAAATAATAAGAAAGTGAGGGAAAAATATAGGATTTTAATTATTTTTAAAAATTTTAATTTATTTTCTCTTTTTTATTCTTTCTCAAAATAACTATTTTAAATTAAACATTAATAATTATTTTATTAAATTAATAAAAATAATTAAAGACTTATATATTTTCATCAATTTAAAATATAAGTTTTTAAAAAAAAACTAAAGAAAAAATATAAGTTTTAAACATTTTGATTAATTGTGCTAATCTTAATTATTTTGAAAGTGAAAATAATTTAAAATTTTAAAAATAACTAAAATCCTATATTTTTCATTCACTTTCTTATTATTTCTCAAAATAATTTTTTTTTAAAATAGGTATAAAGTGCAACATTTTGAAAGTATTGAGTATTTTAGCTGTCAATGACTCTATTTTTTTTTTTATAAACTTTTGCATATATATGTGTGATACTATTATATTTAATTTTTTTATTTTTTTAAATGAATCAAATATTTAAAAAATATAATATTTAAATGAATTACAAAAAAATAGAGAAGATGATATATGGTTTAATGTAAAAGTTTAAGGTAAAGTAGAAAGAAAAAAAAAGGTGTTTCGGTGAGGTTTTTAAAAATATAGAGTAGAGCACCATTGTGAGTGCTTTAAGAGGTCCAATTCTTTGAAAAGTATCACTTATGTCTCCAAATTTTATTTTATATAATTTCCAAATTTACTAAATGTGTATGACATAATTCTTTGAAGTTAGAAAATAGTTTACAGAATGTGCAACAAAAATTAATTTATGAACTAGTTTTCTACTAAAAGGATTGATGGGTCATAAATTGTTTTATATTGCGCATTCTGTAAACAATTTTCTAACTAAAATGACATATGTGATACACAACCTAAGTGATCTTTAGTGATTGATCTCAAAAAAACAAACAAAACAAAACCATCAAATTCGGGTAGGCCCAACACGATTTTTGTTCGGGTCAGTTTTGGGGTTGTATTCATATACACATTCGAATTCGGGTTGAACCCGATATTTTTTATGAGGAAATTACATTTTATATGGGATTTTTAATAGAGTGTGCAAAAATATAGTTTTTTTTTCAAAAAAAATTAATTTGTGGCTTTTTTTAATAATTTTTACTTTTAAGGGTTTATTTTCCCATATTTTTGTATAAAATTTGGTTTATGCCATAGTTTTACTCTTAATCAAGTTTTATTAATTTAGAATTTGGAAGGGCATATTTGTAATTTGATTATTATTTTTTTAGCTTATTTTTATATTAAATTTTTCTTTGGTTGTTTTGCAATTTTTTTTCTTTTTTTTTTAATATGAATTGTGTTTAAAATTATTTTTTATTTATTATAAATATTTTTTTCCTTTTTTCTTAGATTGTACATTTATTTTTTCAAATCTTGGGTTAACCAGTTACTTGATTGATCTTTGACAGTTATGTAAAAAAAAATCCTAGAGCTAGGTTAAATAACATGTACAAGGAGGGGTAATCGGTTATCCTAAGATGAGTAATTTTCTGCCATATGAGGGGTAACCAGTTACCATAAGAGGGGTGACAGGTTACTCATATTAAATATGAAAAGAAACATCAAATTTGAAGGAAAAATAGTAAGAACACTTCATTAAAGAAGGAAGAAGAAGTAACTATGATTTTAGTAACATAGGTAACCAGTTAACATAAAGAACTCATAAATATACACACACATCAAAACGTGAAGGTAACCAGTTACCCCAAGAAATATACACACAACAAACGTGAAGGTAATTAGTTACTCCCATAAATACACACACAAAGAACGGGAAGGTAACAATTTACCACAAATCTAAAGATATAAAAATAAATCAAATCCACCCCATTTCCCTTCTCTCTCATCTTCTTCATATGATTTCTTTCTAGATTTGAATGTTCACATCACGGTAATTGGTTACCCATTCATGTTTTCATATTTTTACTAGTTTTCTTTCCAAATTTTGGTGTTCTTATAAGGCTTACAGTAAAAAGAAAATGTTGAAAAAGTTTATTTGAATTTTTTTACATATAGTGGAAAAAACTATAAAAAAAAATTACAATAATAAAAGATAATAGATAAAAAAATAGTAAAATAATTATGTAATGTTAAAATATGTGTGAAAAAAGGGAAAAAAATATAATGAGAAAATAATAAGTACAAAAAATGAAGAAAAAAGAAGGAAAAAAACTTAGGAAATAAAACTTAAAAAAATATGAAAAAAACAAAAGAAATAATGAAGGAAAAAAAACAGATGAATGAATAAAAATAAAAAGAAGAAGAAGAAAAATAATGGAAAAATAGAAAAAAAAATTGGTAGAAAAAAATGAAAAAAAAAATGGAAGAAGAAAAAAAACTCATATGTGTGAAAAAAAAAATGGAATGAGAAAATAATGAAAACAAAAATGAACAAAAAATAGAAGGAAAAAATGGAAGAAAAAAAAAGGGAAAAAAAAAGAGAGGAAAGAAAACTAAAAAAATATGAATAAAAAAAACAAAATAATACAAATGAAAGAAGAAAAAAATAAATGAACAAAAATGAAAAGAAGAAAAAGAATGGAAAGAAAAAAATGCTGAAGGGAAAAATTGATAGAAAAAGAAAAAAGAAAAAAGAAAAAATGGAAGGAAAAATAAGTAAGGAAAAAAAAGAAAGAAACAGTAACTGAAAAAATAATTAAAAATGAAGGAAAAAAATAAAATTACATTTAAAATAAAAGAAAACATAACTATGATAAAAAAATATGGCATTTACATATTTTAGTTAGCTATTAATTATGTTTCTCATACTTTAATTTTTTATTTAATAAATTTCTCATACAAATTAAGAAAAATAAAATTCACATATTTTGCACATCTATATATATATATATATAAAAATAAAAAAGAGTTTCAAAAAAATGACGTGATATTTTAAAATCTCTTTAAATCATTCTTTCTATTTTCTCTTTTAATTTATTTTTTTATTCATTTTAGTTGTATATTAGTTTAAATTTAAATAAGATATTTACAAATTATTTATTTAAATTAATAATATTATATATATAAATATCTCTTATTATATATAATATAATAACATGACTCTTTATTTCAATACACCTAAAGTCTTCTCTTTTTTTTATTAAAAAAATAATAAACATTACATAATCCACATTAATACGTTTACTTTTTAATTTATTTACACTTTAGTTTAAATTTAGTTACACATTAGTATAAATTATATATGTATACAAGAGTTTTTAATATAATTACGTATAATAGTCTTATTTCTAAAAAAATATTTATTATTATTAATTTTAAATTTAGTTACACATTAGTATAAATTATATATGTGTACGCCCTAAATATTCACGAGTTATTAGCGAGTTGGAAAAGGGCATAATTCAATCTACCACGTGTAAACCGTCCACCCGGAGCTGCTGGTACAAGTCTCCACCTCTTTAGCCCGAGCTGATCAAAGAGTTATCAGTATACTCAAAGGCAACGGGTCAGCAGTATGGATATCACGAGCTGGCGCTACATCAAGCTCGAGGTGTGGCATAGATCTGGCATCCCCGACTATTTGTGAAGTCAACCACGCAATGTAAACGTGCGCATATCAGACATCACGTGTCTATTCCATTCCTGAATTCTCGGACACGCAGCATAAACGAGCGTGTTCAGGCACCCCATGACTGGTTTGGGCTCCCCTTACCTATTGATTAGACAACACCTCATTGTCAGGTTTTAGGAATTAATCATAAGTGTCACAGAGATGACATGATGGGTAAGAAGGTCACGGGATGATCCCCTTTACCAACGCCCAGATATCCTCTCCCTATAAATACCGAGACCCTGGGCATTGCAAGGGGTTAGCATTTTTATTGTAAAGAAACACGCTGTAAGGAATACTCAAGAAATATCAATAATATTGACTGGTGGACTAGAGGGATTTTAACCTTCAAACCACCTAAAAAGGACAGGAGTGATAACCTTCCCACAATACTAATTTCGCCAGTTTGGTATTTAAATATTTTCATATTACGGTTCACTATTTAGTACTAATCCATCCCATTTATTCGTATAATTATCTGTTGGCGAAGAACCGCATCAACAGTTTGGTGCTTTCATTTAGATGATTTAGATTGGTGCTATTGCAGAAAACCTGGCCATGGTGGTTACTCGTTCGAGGCATGGTAATGAAGCGGATCAACATGATGGGCAGGAGGCCCACCATGCCGCCATATCCGATGATCAAAACCCCAAGGTCCAGTAGCGGCCGAGAAAGCAGCCTATGGGCCAGGGCGACACCGGGAGTTCGGCACCCCAGCCGCCAAATCCGAACCCGGATTTCTACACAGCGATAGAGATGGAGAACGTCAGTTGAGAAGTTAGCTGTCAAAAGCAAACAAGCAAATCGAAGAGGTCTTGGCCCGGTTACCCCCTCTTACAACCGACGCTAACGTCGGAAAGAGGCATAGTGGGACTCATAGGTCCCGCCAGGATAACCGGTCCAAGCCCAGCCGGTCAGTCAGAACCTCAACTCCGAGTTCTACTCCCACGTCACACCACCACCAGGAAACTGTGTTTGAGGAGTTTCCTAGGGCCGATCAACAATTCAGCCGATCGGTCCGAACCTCAACTCCTAGCTCGATTCCACCCTCGAACGCACCCAGAAGGGCCCGAGGCAGCTCGCGGAGGAGACCCGGGGAGGGCTCGCGAAGACAGCTTGCTCTGGCCAGCCGTCCTGCACCACGGTTAGACCGCCGAGCGCAGGACGCAGGGAATGGTAGAGTGGAGCGGGCGCGACCTAGCTTGATCCGCCCAGATGGGACTAGGATTGCGTCACCAGTTAGGCATCCCCCGTTGCCCAAAAGATACCCATCTCCTCCCCATCTAGTCCCAGCAGGAGAAATTCTCCTTCCGCCGGTCCTTCCCGTCGCAGCCGAGCGCACGGGGAAATCCTGGATCCTCACCCTTAGCAGTGGGCTCCGAGTTTTTCAAACGGGAGTTACTGGACCGGGAGTCATCGAAGTGGCATGTCCAATGAAGACCTGCGCCATCGTTTGAGTTCGGCTCAAAGCCCTCGGGCCACCCCGAGGGCCGACCTTCGAGATCGCCTCAACTCACAGAGAGGAGATCCGACTAGAAATGGTAGTCATGCTCACCGAGGGGAGGGTCTATCGGAAGTACGTGACAGTGGGAACGTCCCACCTAACCAAGCTCAAGCTTGGAGGGACAATAACCCGCCTAATGCTTACAATGGAACTGGAGCTGTTGAACAGCCCCGAAACAACCAAGGAAGTAAGGACCAAACCCTAGAGCGTCTAGCTCAGATGGAGGAGCTGATGAAGAAGCTCTTATCGTAAAAGGAAAAAGATGAGTACAACTCGGGGGACAAACTCGAGCTCTTCGCCCCCAGCATAGCAGCCACGGCGTATCCACGTGGTTTTCGTATGCCCCACTTGTCCAAGTTCGATGGAGACGGAGACCCGTCAGATTATTTGGGTATGTTCAACACCCTGATGATGGCCCACAACATCGGCCCCGAGCTAAGGTGTTTGATATTTCCTTCCACCTTGACTAGGCCGGCCAGGAAATGGTTCAAGCAGAATAAAAAGCAGTCCATCAGCTCGTGGAAGACCTTTTCTGCTGACTTCAAGAGGGCATTCCGAGCTTCTCAGGCTGCCCGCGTCAAAGCCGACACCCTAGCAAACGTGAAGCAGCAACCCGAGGAACCTTTGAAAGCTTACCTGAGCAGGTTCGCAAACGTCACGGCTCGAGCCAGGGACGCGGACGATAGTTCCAAGCTTATGGCCTTGAGGACTGGAATCCTCGTTGGAGGCGGACTATGGAAAGAGATACAGAGAAAAGGTGTCAGCACCGTAGACGAATTCCTAAACAAGGCCCAGGGATGGATAAACCTGGAAGAGGCACGAGCATCGGTCGCAGGAACCAGCCAAGCCCTTGATCAGCCCGTTGGAGTGGGAACGGATGTCGTGAAAATGACTCAAATCGTTACACAGAATAACCAATTGGGTGGAGGCAAGAGAAAAGGGAGCAGCTGTTGATCCCAAAAGATGGTGTTTTAATATTTAAACTCGCAAGTGCACGAATCGTTTCGGAATATAATGTTCATGTAAGTACGAGGTCGAACCCATGGGAGTTGACTAACATAAAAAGAAACTATTTCAAACAAAGCAATAATATTCTAACCTAGTTCCAAATATTTGATGAGATTTTGTTTTAGAAAAATAAAAGACAAGTAATGAAAAGATTTAAGATTAAATAGAAAAATGGTTTTCAAATGATATATGTAAAATAAGATTATTAAGATGTTAGAATCCACAAAATGCAAGTTCAATAGTATTTATAAGTATATTGATTCCCAAGTTTTGATATAGTTGAAATAAATCACATTATATATATTTTTTAAAATATATTTTCTATTCAAGCACAAGTTACTCTTTAAAAAATGTAGGATTTTTCTTCACTTATATAAGATATAATTTCTAAGCATTAGTTGTGTTACAATCTAATGAAACTACAAAAAATCAAAGAGATTATGTTTAGGCAAAATATGCTACTTATGCTCTAAGAATTAAATGTGAACAATTTAATGAAAAACATTTAATCAAAGAATATCATATTTTTGCATAATGAAGAACTAAGTGTAATATGCTTTAATACTCAATAATAGATGAAAAATGCATATATTTGATAGAAAAATCCATAAACAATGTTACACAAATGGGAAATCAACATACAATAAAAAAAATACTATCTAGTTACATTTTGCATCATCATCATCTTAATAACCTTTGAAAAAGATTAGAAGCTCATAACTAGATAAAAATTACAAAATAACATACTTGACATGCTCTTCAAAAGATGAAAATGGTAGAGAAAATAGTGAAGAGAAGAGAGAAATATGGAGTGTAGAAGAGGTTGAAAGATGAAGAAGAAGAGCTCCCCAAATGGTCTTACAATACTTTATTTATAGGCAAAATATGGAGATTAAATTAATCAAATTAAAATAAATAAATTGATTAATTTAATTGTGTTGGGAAGTGGTAGGATAAATAGAGTAAGTGTAAGAGTATTGGAAAGATGAAATGTTTGGTTGGGTAAAAGATTAGTGAAAAGTTAGGGTAAAAAAAATGAATTAGGAATGTTTATTTAGGTAAGAAAAATAGGGAAGAGTGAATTGATATTTGAGTGAAAAATATTGGGAATAAAAATGTGGTTTTTGGCCTTTTAGTGGCTATTGGCAGCTTGGTTGTCTTGGCATGGGAGCATGATTGCATGGCTGTGTTGAATTGGAGCTGGCTGTGTCTTGGCTGGGCCGAATTGGTGTGGTCTTCGGCTGGGAAGTGGAGTGGCAGCAGCTATGGGATGTTGGGCTTCGGAAGGCTGCAGAGAAGAGGAGACCGAAAATGGGCCTGGGCTTGAGTGAGCTGCAGCAGAAGGCCCACGGTCTGTTGGATTGGCCCGTGTAGCTTGCTGGGAGCAGGCTGAAGACTAGAGGCGGTTTGGTGATGCTAAGTGCTCCTTGTCCGTACAGCTGGCAGGTGGAGTTGCTGGGCGTGTTGGCTTCATGCTGAGACTAGGAACTGAAGGAGGCTGGACAGGTGGCGATGCTGGGAAGGAGGCGCTGAAGGCAGGAGGTGAGCTTCAGGAGCATGTGTTGGCTGAGACGCTGTTGGGGCAGGGGCATTGGGCCTGGCTTGGGCCTGGAGGAAAATGCCACTTTTCTTGCTTTTCCTTTACAGAAATGTCAATTTTTCACCATTCTTCTTGCTTTTCAAGAGCAAATATCATACAAAAAAAATTCCCTATAAAATAAACATAAATTAAATTAAAACTAAATATTTTCAATAATGAAATATACAACAAAAGTTCAATCAAAATATTAATTAAAATTTAATTTACTTAAACATCTAAGCTCAAAATTTCATCTTTTTACTCCTAACGTAACAATATTAATTTTAAATAATTTAAACTATAATATTTTACAATAATATAACTATAAAAATACACAAAAATCTATAAAATTAAAATAAACCTAATAAATTCAAAATTACTTGAAAACTTAATAAATCAATTAAAAACTCAAGAACTAAGCAACAATTAACACATAAAAAGTGGTAAAATAACTCTATTTTGTAGAGTTATCAGCAGCGAGGGCGGCCAGCACGGCCCAAAGAAGAACAAGCCCATGGAAAAATTTAAGCCAGTCTACGCGACTTACATCGAGCTCACAAACACTAGGGAGAACATTTTCCTAGCAATCTCTGCCCGCCTTCCCTGGAAAAAGCCGGAGCCTTTGAAGCACTAGAAGGCCAAGAGGGACCCTTCCAAGTTTTGTCGATTCCACAACGACATTGGCCACAACACTGACGATTGTAGGCATTTGAAAGATGAGATCGAGACTCTCATCAGAGTCGGACCCTTGGCTCAATATGCACGGAATAGAGTTCCCGCTGGTCAACTAGCTCCAGAAGCTCCGGTAAGTCAGCCCGGGCCACGGATAAATCAGGACACCCCTCCTCCTATGATAGGAGGAGAGATATCCACGATCTCCGGAGGCCCCCATTTGGCTGGCACGAGCAGAGGTGCCCAAAAGAGGTATTTCAATAAGTTGAAGGCTCATAACGGAGTGGAATTCGTCCCAGAGCGGCACCTACCAAAACAACAACGACTAGAGAGGCAGCTCGAGGAGGATGCTAGTCACGTCCAATTCCCCCATAACGATCCACTAGTCATAACTGCCCAACTCGCCAACCGGAGAGTTAGGAGAATACTGGTTGATAATGGGAGTTCGGTGAACCTGTTGTTCCGATCTACGCTGGAGAAGATGGGGCTATCCGTCACTGAATTGAGGGCCACCTCCATGATGCTGTATGGATTTTCCGGAGAAAGGTCGGTAGCAATAGGAACAATCGAGCTGGTGATTACCTTGGGAGAGGGACCCTGGACTGTCTCTAAACTCTTCGAATTTGTTGTCGTCAATTGTCCCGCCGCCTACAACGCTATTCTGGGCTGACCTACATTGATAGCATTTGAAGCCATAACCTCCATTCGCCATCTCGCTGTCAAATTCCCCTCCTCCACGGGGATATGCACAATTCGAGGAGATCAGCTCGCTGCCAGGGAATGCTATAGCATTTTCATGAAGGGAAAGTCACGACCCGGGCAGCAGGCGATGACCACTCAGGGCGGGAATGAAGAATCTCATGAAATAGTACCTATTCCTAAGATAGAAAAACCTCAAAGAGCCAAGGAGGAGGATATCACCTTGAATGATGATGTCGATCCCAGGATGGGCAAAGATAAATCCGAGCTCCAGTCCATCGAAGAGCTCGAGGAGGTTAGTATCGACCCACAAGACCCCTCGAAGGTGGTAAAGCTCGGGAAAAACCTATGTAGCGAAAGGAAGGCGGAGCTGATTAGGTTTCTACAAGAAAATCTAGATGTGTTCGCCTGGTCTCATGGAGACATGGTAGGGATCAGCCCGAGCGTCATCATGCACACCCTCCACTTGGATAAGAACGTACCTGCAAAGTCCCAGAAACAAAGGCGCTTGGGCACGACCCGAGCTGAGGCCCTAGAGGAGGAAGTAGCCCGGCTCTTAAAGTGCGGCTTTATCCGCGAGGCAAAGTACCCGATCTGGGTCGCCAATCCTGTTTTGGTCCCGAAGCCCAACGGGAAGTGGCGGGCCTGCATCGACTTTTCCGATCTAAACAAAGCCTGCCCCAAAGATTTCTTCCCTTTGCCAAGGATTGACCAATTGGTAGATGCCACGGCGGGGCACGAGCTCAGGTCTTTTATGGATGCGTACTCAGGCTATAACCAGATCGCCATGAATCTGGCGGACCAGAAACACACTAGCTTCATGACCCCAACTAACGTTTATTGTTACAAGGTCATGCCTTTCGGGCTGAAAAACGCAGGAGCTACATACTAGAGGTTGGTAAATAGGATGTTTACCAATCAGATCGGGAAAAATATGGAAGTGTATGTTGACGACATGTTGGTCAAGTCAAAAACTGCCGATAACCATGTCTCCGATCTGAAGGAATGCTTTAAGATTTTAAGAGAATATGGCATGAGGCTAAACCCCCAAAAGTGTACTTTCGGAGTTGCGTCAGGAAAATTCCTGGGTTTCATTGTCAATACTAGAGGAATAGAGGCGAACCCCGATAAGATCAGGTCGCTACTCGAGATGCCCTCACCCCGGTCGCGAAAAGACGTTCAAAGTCTAACAGGAAGGGTGGCAGCCCTTAATCGGTTTATTTCCAAATCTACCGACAAGTGTTTGCCATTCTACAACCTACTCCGGGGAAATAAAAAATTCTAGTGGACCGAAGAGTGCGAACGCGCCTTCCTCGACCTGAAAGCACATTTAGCCGAGCCGCCTGTATTGTCCAAACCAACAGCAGGAGACCTATTTTCCTTTACCTAGCTGTCACGGAAGATGCGGCTAGCACCGTACTGGTTCGGGAAGAAGACCGGTCTCAAAATCCAGTCTATTACATCAGCAAGAGGCTTCTCGGAGCTGAATCTCGATACCCGTTGATGGAAAAGATGGCCTTCTGTCTTATTACGGCCTCCCGAAAGCTCAAACCGTATTTCCAGTCCCATTCAATACACGTCATAACCGATCAGCCTTTAAGGCAGGTTTTGCAGAAACCTGAAGCATCGGGACGTCTGTTGAAATAGGATATCGAGCTCAGCCAATTTGAGATACTGTACGCGCCATGAACTGCTATAAAAAGCCAAGCCCTGGCTGATTTTGTGGCAGAATGCACAGGATTCCGAGAAGACCCGGTGGAAGAACCAGCTCGAGCCTCATGGAAAGTCTTCGTAGATGGCTCGTCTAACGAGAATGGCTCCGGGGCTGGAATCATATTGATATCCCCAGAGGGACATTGATTCCACTCTGCGTTGCGATTCGGATTCAAAGCGTCCAACAACGAGGCCGAATACGAAGCTTTATTGGCTGGGCTAAGGGTGGCCCAGGAGCTGAAGGCCAGCTCCGTCCAGTGCTACAGCGATTCCCAACTCGTGGTAAACCAAGTATTAGGAGAATACCAAGCACGGGGAACCAAGATGGCTGCTTACCTGGCCAAGGTAAAGAAAGAGCTATCCGCATTTGAGCACGGCATAATTAAGCTGATACCTCAGGAGCAGAATGCCAACGCTGACGCCCTGGCAAAGCTTGCCACCTCCGGGGAGGCAGAAACTTTGGGGCTGGTACTGGTAGAGTTCTTGGAAATACCAAGCATAGAGGAAATCAGGGCGGAGGTTGAGATGATCGACACCAGATCGACCTGGATGACTCCCATCCTTAAGTACCTCACAACAGGGAAGTTACCCGAGGAGTGGAACGACGCAAGGAGGGTACTTAACCAGGCTCCGAGGTATATAATGATAGACGGGATATTGTACCGGCGTGACCTCTCTTTATCTCTTCTGCGGTGTGTTCTGCCAGGCGAGGCGAAGACCATTTTGCAGGGGTGCATGAGGGCTTTTTGATAACTCTACAAAATAGAGTTATTTTACCATATTTTATATGCTAATTGTTGCTTAGTTCTTGAGTTTTTAATTAACTTATTAAGTTTTTATGTAATTTTTAATTTATTAGTCTTATTGTAGTTCTCTAGATTTTTATATGTTTTTACAGATATTTTATTATAATATGTTGTAATTTAATTATTTAAAATTTGTATTGTTAAGTTAGAAGTTAAAAGTGTAATTCTTGTGAACTTAAATGCTATATTAAATTAAGTTATAATCAATATTTTCAAATAATTAATATGATGTATTTATATTTGAAAATATTTGATTGTTATTTAATTTTTTTTTTCTTGTAGGAATTATATTGTAGTTTTGGGAAAAAGAAAGAAAGAAGAGTGGCATTTGTGAAAAGAAGTAGAAAAAATTGGCACAAGGCCTTCTCCTTCAGCAGGCTCACTCCAAGGCCCAGCCTTGTCCTCCAATTTAGCACCCAGCCGTGTACTCATGTTCAGCCTTCTCCAGCCAATTCATGAGGGAAATTTGCATATATTATATACCCCATCAGCCATATATGCCAATCTGCTACCTCACGCTCCCTGCTCCACACAGCTGCACCTCACGCAGCAGCCTTCCGCCTGCCACCAGCCAGGCCTAGCTTCTCCTCAGCCCACAAGGCCACGCCTGCCACCAGCAGCCTAGTGCTGCATTTTGCCACTTTTTGAGCCTAAATTTGCCTAAGTGTATCATTTGTCCTCTATGCTCAAAATGCCACTTTTTACCCATTTTCTATACACTTTTTACCCCAAAATCATCATTACTCCTACAATTTACCCCTATTTACCATATTATTATTAATTTAATCAATTTACTTAATTTAAATTGATTATTTTAATAATCTCATTTTGGCTATAAATAAGGGTTTTGAAGACCATTTTAGAGCTGCTTAATTTTTGGGTTACCATCTTTTTTCTCCCATTTTCTCTCTACCATTCTCTCTTCCATTTGGGTTTTTCAAGAGCATTTTGCAAGTATGTATGTCATTTATTTTGTAATTTCTACTCTAGTTAAGTGCTTCTAATCTTTTTCATAAGATTATTAAGATCATGATGAAGCAACTTGTAACTAAGTAATATTTATGTTGTATGTTGATTTCCCTTGTAATGCAACAAGTTTATGGATTTTTCTTCTTCATATATGTCTTTCATCTTTAATATCTCATATTTTAGATTGTTAGATAATATGCACTTTGTTCTTCATTTTGCAAAAACATAATATTCTTTGTGTAAGATGTGTCATTAAATTGTACACATCCATGCTTAGAACAAAAATATTATGTTTTGCCTTATAAATAATGTTCATTGATTTATTTGTTATTTCATTAGATTGATTTACACTAAATGCTTTGAAATTATAATTTTGAAAAGTGAAGAAAAATCCTATCTTTTTATAAGTAATTTGTGCTTAAAATTATAAATCTATTTGGAAAATGATAGTTTGATGTATTTTAACTATCACTAAAACTTGGGAATCAATGTACTTATAAATATTATTGAACTTATATTTTGTGGATTCTAATCCTTAATAATCTTATTTTACCATCTTGTTTACAATTATTAATTTATGTTTATATATTGTCTTTAATTTCTATATTATTGTCTTTTATTGTATTTTCATTATTCAAAAATCTTCTCAATCTTTGGAACTAGGTTAGAATTTGTTAATTTTGGTTTAAAATAGTTTCCTTTTCGATTTTAGACAACTCCTTTGGGTTCGACCTCGTGCTTACACGAACACTATATTCCATATACGATTCGTGCGCTTGCGAGTTATAAATTTTTAAAACATACCCGTTTTGGGTCCATCACTTTTGCGAAGATCACGCTGGGGGGCAAAACCTGGCCTTGAATATATTGAAATAAGGGTATTATTGGCCCACTTTGTCAAAGGACTCGATTTCCTACGTCCGAAAGTGTAACAAGTGCCAGCGATTCGCCACAATTGCCTGAGCTCCTCCAGTCGAGCTGAAGATGATCTCGTCCCCATGGTCGTTTGCGGTCTGGGGGATTGACTTAGTTGGTGCCCTTCCCACAGGAAAATGAGGAGTTCGCTACGCGGTGGTGGCTATCGACTACTTCACAAAGTGGGCAGAAGCAGAGCCCCTGGCGACGATCACTTCAAAGAGGGTCCTCGACTTTGTGGTCAAAAATATTGTCTGCCGATTCGGGCTGCCAAAGAAGATCGTGTCAGATAATAGAACACAGTTCGATAGCAATCTCTTCACCGAATTCTGCGAGAGGCACGACATAGTTAAAAGCTTCTCCTCCGTGGCCTATCCCCGGGCCAATGGGCAGGTCTAGGCTGTCAACAAGACGCTAAAAGCAAGCCTTAAGAAGAGGCTGGATGAAGCCAAGGGAGTTTGGCCCGAACAGCTCCCCCAGGTAATGTGGGCATACCGGACCTCGCGCCAAACTTCGACGGGTCACACTCCTTTCTCCCTGGCTTTTGGGAGTGAGGTCGTCCTTCCTGTCGAAGTAAAGGTAGCCTCGCATAGAATCCAGATATTTGACCAAGACCGGAACGACAAATTTCTCTGCGCGTCCCTCGACCTAATTGATGAAAAATGAGAAGCTTCACAGCTGCAGCTCGCGCATTATCAACAGAAGATCACTCGTTATTTCAACTCAAAGGTCAAGAAACGCATCTTTAGCGTAGGCGACCTGGTACTCAGAAGAGTCTTCTTAGCCTGTAAGGATCCCAAGGACGGAGTGTTGGGACCAAACTGGGAAGGACCCTATCAAATAATAGAGGTTGTGAAAGAAGGAAACTTTAAGCTAGCTCGGCTTAATGGAGAAGCAGTCCCATGGACTTGGAACGCTATACACCTGAAGAAATATTATCAGTAATACTTTTGTAAGGCTTAGTTAGAAAAGCCACCTTGTTTTATTAAATAATGAGATAGTTTCTTCGTATTATCGTATATGTTTGTGGATGTAATGTTAAAAAAGCACGTTTCAAGTAACCACGAAAGGTCCTTTCCTGGTTACTTGGGGGGCATATATCCTGGATACAACCAGGTCCTAAACTTAGAAGTTGATTCAAATTGATTAATCGATGTTTTTCTTAAAAAGGACGAGATATCAATAAAGAATTAACGCGAACTAAGTTTTTCAAAATCAATGTCCTGGATGCAACCAGGTCCTAAACTTAGAAGTTGATTCAAATTGATTAATCGATGTTTTTCTTAAAAAGCACGAGATATCAATAAAGAATTAACGCGAACTAAGTTTTTCAAAATCAATGTCCTAGATGCAACCAGGTCCTAAACTTAGAAGTTGATTCAAATTGGTTAATCGATGTTTTTCTCAAAAAGCAAGAGATATCAAAAAAGAATTAACGCAAACTAAGTTTTCAAAGTTAATGTCCTGGATACGACCAGGTCCTAAAACTTAGAAGTTGGTTTAAATTGATTGATCGATGTTTTTCTTAAAAAGCACCAGATATCAAAAAAGAATTAACGCGAACTAAGTTTTCAAAGTTAATGTCCTGGATACGACCAGGTCCTAAAACTTAGAAGTTGGTTTAAATTGATTGATCGATGTTTTTCTTAAAAAGCACGAGATATCAAAAAAGAATTAACGCGAACTAAGTTTTCAAAGTTAATGTCCTGGATACGACCAGGTCCTGAAACTTAGAAGTTGGTTTAAATTGATTGATCGATGTTTTTCTTAAAAAGCATGAGATATCAATAAAAAATTAACGCGAACTAAGTTTTTAAAGTTAATGTCATGGATACGACCATGTCCTAAAACTTAGAAGTTAGTTTAAATTGATTGACTGATATTTTTCTTAAAAAGCACGAGATATCAATAAAAACACTAACAGGAACTAAGTTCTTACCAAATGCGTTGAAAATGAATAACAATAACGGTAAAAAATAGATTAAAGTGAAATCTGGGGAAACCAATTGTCTCGAGGAGAAAAAACCTCGTGGTAGAAGATTACAAATAAAAAAAAAACAAGAAGGATCAAAAGTCCTAGGCTCCCCCAGGCCGCTCCGACGAAGTCACCCCTTCGACATCCTGCTCGCCTGCAGCAGAAGTCTCCCCAGTCTCAGAGGGCGCCTCTTGTTGAAGAACTTCTCGAGGAAGGGCTCCCACACCTCCGGCGCCAGGAAGGAAAAATCGCCATCCTGGTTGAAGGCCCAGCAATGATAAAGCATGGCCTCCATGGAGGAGCTGGAAGATGCCCTCTCTTCCACAAGGGCGGCCTTGGCCTCCTCAAGCTCGACCTTCGCGGCATCCAAGGCGACCTGTGTAGCCTCGGCCTCCAGTAGCTTAGCCCATTTTGCCTCCAGATCAGCCTGCGCAGCAACCAAGGCGGCCTACGTGACCTTCTCGCTTTCCTTGGCAGCCATCAGGGTAGCCTTGGCATTTCGCTCTTGTTGTTGTGCAGACGCGAGAGCGGCCTGGGTAGTCTGGAACTCACCCCTGATCTCGTCAAACCTGGCCCTGGACTGAGCTATGCTTCGGTGTAGAGCCAAAGCCGCCTGCAAGGTCAAAAGATAATAAGGCATGTGCTATAGAAAAAGCAAAGAGAACCATTGATTAAGTAAACTTACCGTGAGGGTCATCCCTAGTGAAGACTCCATAGCGTTCTCGGGGCTCCTCATCTCAATCTCCCACAAGTCCCTTGGGGTGGCATTGTAGTAATGATCCACCGTATAGCTCGCAGTTTTGTAAACCGTCCCTCGAAAGGCCTCGGGGATTTTCTCCAGGGCCTGAGTGTTGACCGGGATGCGCACAGTGGGAGTCGGAGCTGGCAAGGTCCCAGTTGGTACCTCCAGTTCCCGAGTAGGGACCGGAGGTCGCGGGGGAGGTGGGGACATCTTCTCTGCGGCGGGAGGGACCTGGCCCCTCCTCTTGGCGGGAGACTTGGAGGTGGTCCCGGGAGGGGGAGCTTTCTTGGTCAGCCGGGGCTTCTTTACCAATGGCCCAGACGACCCGGAGAGAGGATTCCCCCCCTGGAAAATGGATCGCAGGACGTTGTCCCCGGGTTGTGCCATCTCCTCGCCTGAAACAAAGACAAGGAAGCTTTAGCATGTAAAAATACTTGATCACAAAAAATCTAAGAATGTATTGAAAATGTCCTACCCTCCGAGCTAGAGGAGGAATCTATGGCCACGACCTCCGGTCGTGGAGCTTCTACGGGGGAGTCTAAGATTATAACTTCACGAATGAGAGGGGGCTTTCGGTCCGGATCCGCCTCAGGACTGGACTCCTCTACATACTACCTACGCCCCGGAGCGACTACACCCTCCAGAAGGGAGGACCACGACCTAAGGTTGGTCCCATACTACTCAAAAAAGGCTGACCTAAAAGCCAGGGTGTTGTCTACTACTACAGTCCCCCTAGGGCGGCCCATGTCATGGCGCAACACTAGTTGATCAATGCACTAGAGCAGAGTTATGTTACGGTCTGGGTCATTTTGATGACGATGTACGAGATGGCTGGGGTTAAACCTAGCAAGCCGTAGGTCTGTGGCAGCCCTGTCTAAGTCCTTAAACAAGTATGGGTTACCTTGGCCGGAGGGGCCGGCTGTTGCCCTGGACCGGATCTGCTTCGCATCGACCCCCTGGGCGATCTTAAGAGCCCGCTTCCGACGCACGAGCGGCACCTCATCTTCCTTGTCTTGCTCGTCATCATCCGCAGCACCCCCCTCGAGGATGGGCGCCAGTTCGCGAGCTTCTGGGATGACCCGCGGCCTCCTCAAGGCCAGGGTCTAACCCGGATAAATTAACTTACTCCCCAGCATGGTCTCATCAGACACGAGCTAGCGGTAGTCTTTTTCACTTGATGGGAGCCCCGCCAAGGTCTCATATTGACCCTCGAGGGTCACCGATTTAGCCGTCCTCGCAAAAATAGCTGAACGATGGTATTCAAGTCAATACGCATGAAAAGAAACAAATCAGTGATGATTTTGCGAGCTGAGGATAGAAAGAACTTACGAGGATGGTTGAAGAAATGGTGTTTGCAGTTGCGAAACCCCGTCGACATAAAGAACTAGTCCTTGAAGTCGTTGGGGTGGCTGGGCAGCTCGATGACTGCAGCAGAGTTGGGAAAACGGGTCAAATAATAGAACCTGTCACCTCGCCCCCGTTGATCTGGGCTGGGTTTGAGGCAGAAAAAGTAAAGGATATCCGCTGGTGTAGGGACCTCCCATTCATGCTTCAAGAAGAGCTACCTAAGCCCCGCCAGCAGACGGTAGGAGTTCGGGGGCAGTTGAAAAGGGGCCAGCTTCACGTAGTTCAGAAAGTCTGCGAAGTACTGGTCCAGAGGTAGAAAGGCCCCGGCCTTGAGGTGTTCGTCGCTCCAGGCCGCGAACTCCTCGTCGAGTGGTGTGCAGCTCCGCTCGCCCTCGAGGGGAGGTCGGGCAACAAGAGCGCCTGTCCTAATTTTGATGTTATGGGATAGCAGGATCTTGTTGACCTTCTCTTGAGTTGTAACCTTCAAGACTATCCTCTCAGCCTCGAAGAAGGCGTCAGGTCCCATGTAGCACCCCAATTTGCTAATAAGGTTTAAGACCTTGATTAGCGTGCCTGGAGGGCAATAGATGAGTTAACATGTTAATAAATGAATTTGAATAAGTATGTGATTAGAATGTATGTTTAGGTGATGTAAATGTGCATGTGGGCCACGTTTGTATGATAGGGGTAAATTGGTAATTTTAGCCCGTTGAGGGCATAAATGCGATAATTATATTGTGTGATTTGTACCACGTGAGTGTGGTGATATCAGTGTGATGCACGTACCGAGACGATCCTAAGGAGCTAATTAGTTTAAAAGTCACAACGGGATTAAATACCCGGCTCGGGAGGAGCCTAGGGGTATTTTGAGGATTTTGTAAATTTAGCTCTTGTGAGTTAATGGTAACTGGTAATCTGGTAACTTGTGTAACCATTAGTAACTGCTGGGAGTAACAAATTCAGATGGAGAAATGGTAGAATTGTAATATAGGTGAAAGGACAAGAGTGCCCTTGAGGTTTAGTTAGGAAGGGATTTTAATGGAGGGATAAGATGGTCTTTTGGCAGAGGTTTAGATAGCTTTGGCTGAGGGAAATGGATATACATGATACTTTATGCTAAGTATGACTGAAATCAAGTTTGGAGGGCTAGAGAAATCAAGAAGGAAAAGGAAAAACTAAAAACCTAGAAGGCAAAGTGGAAGAGGAAGTGAGCTGAGTTCTTTGAGGCTAGTGAAGAGCTTAAGGGTGTGGAATCAAACTCAGGTCAAGGATTACTCAGAGGTAAGAATTTATCCCCTGTTTTGTTAAGTTTTGAGCTTGATTTTAGAAGATAAGAATAGAAATTGAAAGATAATCATGGCTGGTTTTGCATGAGGATTCAGCTAGTTTATCAAGAAGGATTTGGTTTAAAGCTGGGATTGGAGGAAGCTCAAGTGGAATTCTTGATTAAGGTAAGAGTATTAAACATGTTTGAAATCTCATAACTGTTATGGTTTAAGAGTCTAGAAGTCTGGTTTGCACTTCTCTCAAGTTTTGGTTTAAGTGTTTGAAATCTGAAACTCAAGTGTGAATGTTCGGTGTGATTGTGTGTTTGAGCTTGTTGGTGGTGTTTATAGGTTGGTAGATGGTTTATTTGGGGTTTTGAATTGGTCTTGGGGCTAAGGTACTTGTTTGGGATGATTTGGAGTGGTTTTAGCTCGGGAAAAACGCAGGGGAAAACCCAGAAATCAAAGTTCGTGAAGGAGCGTCGCGACCCTGTTCTTGGGCGCCGCGGCGCGAGGTTGCATCAGGATGAGGGAAAGCCGTTGGGCACTGCGGCCCTTGAAGGGAGTGCCGCGGCCCTAGGCCATTTTTGAAAGCCAAAAATTGTGTTTTTAGGGCTTTTGCCCGGGGACTCGGGGGATGGCTCCAATGCATTGTTTTAGGGAATTAGGGGTCCCGAGAGTACGGGATTGGTCCCGGGAAGTGGTTTTGGGATTGGTTAGTATTAAAAGTGTTTTATATGTGTTGTAACTAGGATTTTGGAGAGCCTCGTGGTAGAGGACCGTGCTTGTGGCCTTGGTGCATCGGAAAGCTCGGGATACAGGTAAGAAAACTGTAGCACCCGTAGAGTAGGGCTTGGCCCACAGTATTGCTGCAGGGCGCGGCCCTAAGATATATCATTACTAGGATGTAGCTTTAAATGAACTATTATATGTTTGATTGTTGTTTGAGAATGCTAAATATGGGTGTAGCAGAATGAACGGCAAAGGGGCCGAGAACGGCGAAGGCCGAGAACGGTGAAGGCCGAGAACGAAACTGGGGCCGGGAATACCACTTAGCACATGGAGTGCTTGTGGTTAGGGTGAGACCCCAATGGATACATGGGATATCCTTACGGTGAAGACCGAGATCCCAGGCTTTGGTAACGCTTCTGGGATGGCATGGCCGTACATGTGTAGAGTCCAAGAACTTTACTTAGCTAGTTAGATAGTAGTATTATAGTATTTATAGCATTATCTTTGTAACTGTGGATTTTTGGTTTAGACCGGGAATTATTTGGACACTCATAGTAGTACTTGTAGATTTTCTAAGTTTAACCTATAGTTTAAGAATATTAATGTTAACCTAAGGTTTGATTATATGACTGATATTAAGGATAATATTTATTATACTATAAGGTTTAGATAAGGACCAATAGGATTTTAAGCACATGTTATGTATGGATGATTAAGGATTAAGTATTTTGAGGATTAAATTTAATAAGGGTAAAATTTTGAATGCTATAAGGTCAGTCAGCAGCTTTGAATACGTTGAGGGCTTAGTCAAGGCTGTTTACTCCATTCAAACTTAGCTAAAAATGTGTAATTTTGTGTTTAATTAATCAGCGTGTGCCGATATATCGCAGCACGTAGATACGGAAAACACGAGACGATGCACGACAACCTCGGGCATACTGGCCCAGGCGATATATCGCCTACAGGGGGCGATATATCGCCTCCTTCAGCATATTTTGAAACATTTTGAATTTGTTTTCCATTCAGCCATTCAACCTCTTGATAAGTCCAGCACCTTTTTGAACGAGTCTTCAGCCTCTGCTGAACGATTATTCAAATTATTTTCACCTAAAAAGCTATTATTTTTATTCAAGTAAAATTAAGATCCTTTCATTCCTAAACTCTATAAATAGGACCTAGTACCCAGCCATTATTCACCTTTTACTCTAAGTTCAGAGGCTGCAAGTGCTAGGAGAGTGTGAGAGTTAAACACTTGGGTGGGGAAATCATAAGCTTGATCATCATAAGCTTATCAAACACTTGGGGAAGTAAGGTTTCATAGTATTTCGGTTCGAGGTTTAGATTGGTCTACAAGTCTTCAAGGTATTTCTATACCCTAGTTCATTGGTATTATGTTACTTTCTTTCTCATAGTCTTCTACTCAGTCTTCTAACCTTATTCTTATTTTGGTTAGGAAATCTAAGAACTTGCACATAAGTTTTTGGTAAGTATGTTTCTCCAAGGTTTAGTCCTTCCATCCCTTTCATTTCTCTTTTCCTTCTATAGACTCACCTTTTCTTAATGGTTATTAGGAGTGTTCCAAAAGTCTCAATGCTGTCCTCTTATCCCGGTAACTTTGGTAAGGAAAATAGGATAGAATCTATATGTTTTATGCTTATGTTATCTTATGTTTTATGTTATGAAATATGTTATAAAATATGTTATGAATATGTATGTTTGTAGGCTTGGGCATATGACCCATATGACTAACAAGACCCCAAATAGATTATGGGCATATGACCTACTTAGCTAGTAGGACCCCACTAATCTCATGGGCATATGACTTGTTTAGTCTATGGGACCCCAAGTAATAATGGCCATTATAGTATGTGTATGATAAAGTGTTATGTTAAGTTTTTATGTTTCTTATGAAATTTATGTATATGAACTATGTGTTAGATTTTCCTTGCTGGGCATTAGGCTCATTCCTTTTTGTTTATATGTGCAGAAAAATAGCTATAGTGGCGGGTAAGATTCGTGGATGCTTGGGAGAATGTGTATCGGTGATGAATGGATTCAAGGAGTCGAGAGTTCGATTTCGAGGATGTAGTCTTTTATTTATGGTTTGTGTGTATTTTTCCGCACCTATTTATGTAATCTCTTTTCATTTCAATTAAGATATGTTTTCTTTTTAAAACAATGGGATCCCATATCCTGCTTTGAGTTATGTAAGTTTTAACATTGGTTTTTACAAGTTTTTAATAAAGTATGATCTTTTTCACTTGTAAGTTCTATTAAAGATTAGGGTCTATGATAGTTTTCGTTAATGGTCCAAAGTCTAGAGTAGTTGGGTCATTACAACATGTGTTTAAATCTTATGGACTGTTTGATTAAATATGAGTTACCTGTTATAATAATTGCATGATATGCATATGTTGTGTGCTATATGAGTTTTCTTGCTGGGCTTCGGCTCACGGGTGCTCTGTGTTGCAGGTAAGGGCAAAGAGAAAGTCAACCAGCCATGAGTACGAAGAGCGTGGGGGTGACGCGTACATGTTTGGCCTACCTGACTGCTTGGTTGGGGGCATTTTCGAGAAATGGCTGTACTAAACTCTGTTTTTGATAATTTGTCAACTGTGTATCTATTTTGAGTTGTAAATAGTTTACAAACCTCGTTTTGGGATCCCAAATGTTAAACTACTGGAACTTTTAGTGAAATGGAGTACTTTTAAAGATTACAGCCTTGTCTTTTGTTTAATCACACTTTTGTTCTAAAAACCTCGCTTAGCGAGTTAATTGCACATTTTAAACTCACTTAGTAATGGCTCTAAGGTAGTAGGGGGTTACATCCCACCTCGACCTCTTTCTCCATGGTGGGACCAAAGTGGGGGATCGGGGATTCAGCTACCACCTCCTTCCCCTTGCTGGCCTGCTGAGATGACGAGCCGGCAGCACTCTTTTTGGGCATGTTCTTCCTAGGCCCCATCTGGTCGCCTAACGAACAAAGATGAAGAAAGTTTAGATAGGCGACCTAAAAATAGGAAAGGGAATCTAGCGCAAGAAATGATTTTCATACACGGGCTGAGGTAATCTTAGCCCACGGTGCGTGAGGCCACGCGGTTCCATGAACACGCGCCTATGTTCCCAACGGGTCCCCGATTGCTCAGGATTCGTGTGTCAGGAGGGTCAGGATAATGCTTGCCTTGGAGGGAAAGTTTCAAAAAGCAAAACCGTCTAGGAAGCGTGTCCCCTAAGCTACCCGGTTTTGCACCCCAGAAACCTATCGCCTTCCCCTCTCCAAACAGGCATTCCAAGAAGCTACCTAGAAAAGCTACCCAGAAAAGTTACCCCGGAATTATCTTGTCCTATATAGGAATGGCAAAATGGGTCTATGGAGCGGGGCGGGTCGGGGCCCCGACCCGGCGGGGCATCATTGCCCCGGTAAAATTGGGGCAGAATTCGAGGCGGGGCTTTGACCCGCCCCGCCCCGATATAAATTCAGGCGGGTCGGGGCAGACCCGCCCCGATTACTTTTTATTTTTATTTTTATTCTAAGTGACTTATACTGCTGAACTGAACCCTTTTTTTCCAAAGCCAAAAATGAAACCTTCTTCTCCAAACCAAATCTGCTGCTGCCGAATGCCGATCCAACCTCAGAACAACCAGGAAGAACATGGTCAATGAAGTTCCCGCCAGGATCGACACTCCCGCCACTAATTTCCATCTAGGAACGTGTTTTTCCCGTTGACCGGCGGTGTATCCCGCCACCGTCACCTGCAAAGTTTTGGGTAATGGTGAGTGCTCTCTTCTCCATCTCCATCTTCTCCATCTTCAGATGGGTATTGCTTCTATTCATTTTTTCAGATGGGTATTGCTTCTATTTATTTTTTTAGATGGGTATTGCTTCTGTGAACACAAATTTTGCATGTAAAGTACTTTTGAATTCAAGGGTTTCTTGATAGTTCTTTTGCTAGGTGCTCATTTTCATGTTCTTGTCTTTGCTCTGTTGTGAAGTTATGGCTACTGATTCATATGGAACTTGATGTAATAAACAATCCAAATGCAGCTTATGAACTTGATTTTGCACTCAGATTCTGTGAAATTATACCTTATTAGTTATTTCTCTCTTTTCTATTATGCATGTACTGTTTAACATTGATAAACATGTTTTTGTCAGCCTTATTTTTTGTTGCGTCAGGTTTTCTCTCCTTCTTGTCATCGTTCAATTGTATTTCATGAATTGAGTTTACTCATATAACATAAATCTTAGCAACATTATGGTCGTTTCTTTTTTCAGGTTTGCATCTTTGCCTATGGTCAAACAGGATCAGGCAAAACATAACCGGTTGGCTAGAAGCTGTTTCAATCCAACTGTTCTATCAGACATACTGTGGTTGTAAGCATATATTGCATTCCTTTCATTTGCATCTACATAAATGTTGGTTGTTTAGTCAAGTATGCAAACTCAAATAGTAGAACAGTTTGTTTATGACATATCTAACCATATTTTTATTTTCATATTTGCTTCGAATGCGGTTTGATAGTTTACTGGGTTTTTATTTTTATTTTTATACGTATAATAAACAAAACCATTATAGATGATTGAAAAGAAAAGAAATAGCAGAAACTAAACACTAGAGAGAATAAATTATTTGTTCTCTTTTCCTTAAAAAAATTTGACAAATCTCTTTGATGACCAATTTAACAAAAAAGTAGCCATCTTAGTCTCTAAGACTTGCCAGAACCAATAGTCTTCTTAATCATTAGAGTCTTACATCTTTTCAAAAGTACCAGTCAACTTCATGGAGCCCATTACATTTCACCAGAAGTTTCATTGTTGACTTTATGACTGTCATATATCTATCTATATGTTATTTCCTTGACATTTATTATTTTTGGAAGTTTGAGTTGAGCCATAAATGTTCAATCGGTGCTGTAATTTTAGGCCTTGGTACTGTTCATCTTTGATTCATGAGACATGAAATTCTTCTGTTTTGTTGTGTTTTGCTAGACCTTAAATAAATGCAAAACTGTCTTAAATAAATGCAAAACTTAATGTTCTGTTCTGCTATGTGTACTTTTGTTTTGTGTTTTGGTTGGGGTCATTGATAATAATAGGTTTCATGATGATTCTTCTACTCAGGGACCCCTGCGGATTGTGTTTCATTAGGACTGTCAGTGACACTATTTTCTTGGTCAAAGCCTTTACTGGTTAGAATTTATGTGTTGTAATCTTTAAGTTATATTTGTACATATGTATAATATTTTTGGAGCCAAGCAGTTCCTAATTGTTATGTGGATATAATGTAGGTTAGATCAAACACTAAACATGTCTACCCAAGATGTTATCGAATCTAATTTTGTCGATGATGTTGATTATGTTCATTCAACACATACATAAGAGGCACAATCTCTAGGAAATACAAGAGATGAAAGTGAGAGTAGAAGTACTAAAAGAAAGAGAACATCTCCTGCATGGGATCATTTTACATTGCAAAAAATTGATGGTAAACTGAAGGCAGTTTGTAACCATTGTGGGAGGAAATTAGGGGGAGAGAATAGTAATGGGACTAAACATTTGCTTGCTCATGTGAAAAGATGCCCAGTAATAAAGGAACAACTTGCCATGAATCCTAATCCTAATGCAAGTCCTTCAGTCACAACTTACAATTTTGATCCTGAACTAGGGAGAAAAAAGTTAACTCAAATGATCATTCTACATGAATACCCTTTATCGATGGTTGAGCATAGTGGTTTTATAGACTATTCAAATACTCTTTGCCCTATGTTTAAAATGTTGTCAAGGAATACAATTAGGTCTGATATTTTGAAAATGTACAAGGTTGAGAAGGAAAAATGTAGCCAAATTTTGGAGAAGAATAGAAGTAGAATAGCTATAACCATTGATATGTGGACTGCCAATCATCAAAAGAGGGGATATATGACTGTGACAGCTCATTTCATAGATGACTCTTGGAAGTTGCATAGTAGGATTATAAGTTTTAAGTATGTACCATGCCCACATGATGCTGTAACACTTACTGATACATTGAGTTTGTGTCTGTCTGAATGGAATATTGAAGACAAGATTAGTACAGTGACTGTGGATAATTGTACAACTAACGATGCAATGATTCCACTTTTGAAGGAAAAATTTAATTCTAACTGTTTCATTTTATAAGGAAAGCTACTTCACATGCGTTGTTGTGCGCATATTTTGAATCTTATTGTCAAGGATGGCTTGTCTGTTATTGGTGATAGCATTGACAAGATTCGAGACAGTGTTGCTTATTGGTCGGGCACACCAAAGAGGTATGAGAAATTTGAGGACACTACTCGTTCTCTTGAAGTGACATGTACTAAAAAGTTATCACTTGATTGTCAAACAAGGTGGAATTCAACATACTTGATGCTCAACATAGCTTTGTTGTACAATAGAGTATTTGAACAATTAAAACTACGTGATTCAAGATATGTTAGATATGCGCCATCAGAAGATGATTGGATTAGAGCTCAAAAATTTTGTGACAAGTTGGAAGTGTTTCATGAGGTGACAGAGTTGTTTTCTGGAACCAAGTATCCTACAGCTAATCTTTTTTTCCCAAAGATGTGTCAAATTAAAATGAGAATTAAAGCATGGATGACACTAGATGAGCCCTTTATTAGGGACATGGCAACTCAAATGATGTCTAAGTTTCAAAAGTATTGGGAAGAGATTCATGGGCTTATGACTGTGGCTGTTGTTTTGGATCCAAGATATAAGTTTATGTTGATCGAATATTATTTTCCTACCATTTGTGGAAATGATCAATATGAGATTGAAATTGAGAAGGTCCGCAAGCTTTGTTATGAGCTACTAGAAGAGTACAGTTCTAAGTTTCCTAATCTTAGAGAAAGAAGTCAGCAAATGGATAGTGTATCAGCATCTTCTCAAACACAAATAGATGATCTATCTAACTTTGACACATATGTTAGAGTTGCATATGGTGTAGAGAATGTGAAGTCAGAGTTAGAACTCTATTTGGAAGAGATTTTGATACCTAGGACTGATGAGTTCTTTGATATATGCAATTATTGGAAAGTAACAAGACTCAAATATCCTGTGTTGAATATGATTGCCAAAGATATATTTGCTGTGCCTATTAGCACTGTTGCTTCGGAATCTACATTCAGTACTGGCGGTAGACATGTGGGTTCACACCGAGCGAGACTTCATCCTTCTACATTAAAAGCATTGATATGCACTCAAAATTGGTTGGTAAATGACAAAAAAGGTAAATATACTTATCTTTATATATATATATATAAATTCATATTTTATTGTATTATTTCAAAATTAATTTTTTTTATTTTCTTTACAGAAGCGACTCTACTAGTCACCATGAATGATTAAGATAATGATGTAGATCCAACTATGGTACTTAATTATGTTTTTATAAGTCATCAAATAAATTATTAACTTCTATTATTAATACATATTTTTTTTTTGTAGGAGCCATACATAGTTGATCTTGATGATTAACGTAGCAGGTCAATAAAGAAGAAGAAAGTCATTTGATTCTTTTGACGCATCAAAAGTGGAGTGCTATGTTGCATATGATAGTTTTATTTTACTTTGTTCTCTTGAGAAACTCTTATTATACTTGGCGAATTCTTGATTTAAATTATGATATAATGATATGATTTAATACAATTCTCTCATGTTACTTATATACATACATAATATGTAAAATTGACATTTTATATGTGGTTTAGAATATCCTTAATTTTAAATAGATTTTAAGTGTAAGATATATAAAAAAAAAATATATTCCATAACTACTCTATGAAAGAATTGTAAATATTAAAAAATATGTTTTATTTAATTATCTTTATTCTTGTAATTATTTTTGTAAATTATAAAATAAAATATTTGAAGGTGTAGTTGACAAGAAGTGTAAAAAATAAGGATTGCAATAAAAAAATAATTTAAGTTTAAAGAGAATTCTAAAATTAAAATTTAATATTTCTTAAAAAAAAGACAAATGGGGCAAATGGAGCGGGGCAAACCCGCCCCGATTAAGACGGGGTAGAGCGACCCGCCCCGCTTCAATAAACTAATCGGGGCGGGGCGGGGCAGGGCGGGGCGGAAGCGGGGCGGGGCAGACCCGCCCCATTTACATGCCTAGTCCTATACGTCACATTCCTAAACATATTCTCATATGATCGATACCCCTAGGATAAAAACCTATGCACAAAACACCAGCCAAAAAGAAAAATAACCTACAGTGTGCGACTAAGAAAGAAGTTTACCTAACAAGAGAAACGGAAACATCTAAACGTGCAACAGACAGAAGACTTACAGTGTTTTTGCCGTGTGAAAATCTCAAGAAGCGTAGGAGTCGGAGTCCTAGTGGAGCCTTTAGAACTAGAGTCACGAAGAGACCCTTGTGTCTAGAGCGTAGAGACCTCTGGGACAATTACCGGAAGGAGAAAGACTTCTGAGGCTAAAGAAGAGAGAAGATGAGGAATTTTTTTTCAAATAAAGGGTGGCTCATGCGAAAGGTGGCCAACCTTATATATACGTAAAAGGCAAAGGAGCGAGGACCGTTCGATCGCCTTAATGCAAGATACGAGGGTCACAACTCGAAAGACGAAACGACGGCCAAAGATAGGCTAGGCTATTTAATGCGATTCTTGGAAGTCGGACTGTCGCCAACCACGGTGCTCCACGTGTCCGATACTAGCGCAATGGGCGGGACATGAAGAGTCGAAAAAGAAACCTAAAAGCCCCTGCTATGGCCACAGATGACGTCATGTGTCACGAGCAAGGACTTGGAGGGCAAATGTACGCCCTAAATATCCATGAGTTATTAGCGAGCTGGAAAAGGGCATAATTCAATCCGCCACGTGTAAACCGTCCACCCGGAGCTGCTGGTACAAGTCTCCACCTCTTTGGCCCGAGCTGATCAAAGAGTTATCAGTATACTCGAAGGCAACGGGTCAGCATCATGGATATCACGAGCTGGCGCTACATCAAGCTCGAGGTGCGGCATAGATCTGGCATCCCCGACTATTTGTGAAGTCAACCACGCAATGTAAACGTGCGCATATCAGACATCATGTGTCTATTCCATTCCTGAATTCTCGGACACACAGCATAAATGTGCATGTTCAGGCACCCCACGACTGGTTTGGGCCATGCGGCCCATTATCTCCCCTTACCTATTGATTAGACAACACCTCATTGTCAGGTTTTAGGAATTAATCATAAGTGTCATAGAGATGACATGATGGGTAAGAAGGTCACGGGATGACCCCCTTTACCAACGCCCAGATATCCTCTCCCTATAAATACCGAGACCCTGGGCGTTGCAAGGGGTTAGCGTTTTTATTGTAAAGAAACACTCTATAAGGAATACTCAAGAGATATCAATAATATTGACTGGTGGACCAGAGAGATTTTAACCTTCGAACCACCTAAAAATGACAGGAGTGATAACCTTTCCACAATACTAATTTCGCCAGTTTGGTATTTAAATATTTTCATATTACGGTTCACTATTTAGCACTAATCCATCCCGTTTATTCGTATAATTATATGTTGGCGAAGAACCGCGTCAACAATATGTATACAAGATTTTTTAATATAATTACGTATGATAGTCTTAATTCTAAAAAAAAAAATTATTATTATTAATTTTAAATGTCAAATCTATCTATCTATATATATAAAGAAGAGCTTCAAGAAGATGATGTGGCACTCTAAAATCTCTTCAAAACACTCTTTCTATTTTCTCATTTAATTTAATTTTTTTATTCATTTTATGAATTTTAGTTGCATATTAGTTTAAATTTAAATAAGATATTTATAAATTATTTTCAAGGAGATGACGTGGCACTCTAAAATATTTTCAAAACACTCTTTCTATTTTCTCATTTAATTTTTTTTTATTCATTTTATGAATTTTAGTTGCATACTAGTTTAAATTTAAATAAGATATTTACAAATTATTTATTTAAATTAATAATGTTATATATAAATATCTCATATTATATATAATATAATAACATGAGTCATTATCTCAGTACACCTAAAGTCTTCTTTTTTTTTCTTTTAAAAAAACGTAATTTATCTATATATATAAATGAGAGCTTCAAGAAGATAATGTGATACTCTAAAATTTCTTCAAAACAATATTTTTATTTTCTCTTTTAATTTAATTTTTTTATTCATTTTAGTTGCATATTAGTTTAAATTTAAATAAGATATTTACAAATTATTTATTTAAATTAATAATATTATATATAAATATCTCATATTATATATAATATAATAACATGAGTCTTTATCTTAGTACACCTAAAGTTTTCTCTCTTTTTTTTCTAAAATAAAACGTAATTTCTTTTTTGTTTTTTTAAATAAACATTACACAATTCACATTAACACGTTTACTTTTTTTTTTTTTAAATTTAGTTACCCATTACTTTAAATTTAGTTACACATTAGTATAAATTATATATGTATACAAGAGTTTTTAATATAATTACGTATGATAGTTTTATTTTTAAAAATATTTATTATTATTAGTTTTAAATATTAGTTTAAATTTAGTAACACATTAGTATAAATTATATATGTATACAAAAGTTTTTAAAATAATGACTTTTGATAGTCTTATTTCTAAAAAAATATTTATTATTATTAATTTTAAATGTCAAATTGTTATAATTATTAAATTATTATTATCAAACTGATTATAAACATCTATTAGATACATGTTACACCCAGATTTCGAGCTATGCAAAATATGACCTCGAAAGTTGGAATTCGCAAGTAAGTAGACTCATAAGGTTGGAAACATGCTCCAGAATTGCATGTCGAGCCTGCAGGACATAGACAACCTCGAGTATGGTGACCTCGAAGTATTCATGATCTCGAAAGATAGCTCCGGGGAAGCATTCATCTCCAGGGATGACCTCGGGTCAAGGGTCCCGAGCTCGACGCACATACGATCTCGAAAGCCATGTGACCTCGGAAGATGTCTCCAGCTCGAAAGGTGACGGGAAACCTGGGAGGCTAAAGCCTTAGAGATACGTGATAACCACCTTGAATATCTACAAGTGTTATAAATATGAGATGTAATCCTCATTTATTATTGTAAATCCCCTAGAATCATGGGATATTATTTGGTCAGTTATACGTCCCCTGGTCTTTAGGGGACGTTTCCTTTTATATCTGATTATAGGCATTTAAAGCCATTAATTTTATTTATACAAAAAGAGTAACTACCCAAAATATATGGGATAGTATTCTTTAGCCTTCTCTATAAATAGAGAGGCCATGCACCATTGTAAAGGACCGAAATTCTGATCCTTGAGAGAAAACTCTGGAGAATTCATTCTTGAAGAATTCCTAGAGATAATCTTGAGTTTAATAACAAAGACTCGTGGACTAGGCAGATTTAACTGCTGAACCACGTAAAAATCGTGTGTTTACATTGTTTTATTTCAATTGGCCATTTTCAGTTATTGTTTACGTGCTCTTCTTTCACTATTTGACGAAAAACGGCGTCAACAGTTTGGTGCTTTCGTTGAGAGCCTTAAGCATTCATCCCTGAGAAAATCATGGCCACAAACAATCAGAACACCCCTGAAGAAAATTACCCAAGACGTCCTGGAAAACAACCAATGGAGAACCCGGACGTTGAGGAGAGGAGTGGGTCTTCTGATTCCCGGGGACCACCGCCTCCACCAAGGGATGAGGATATGTACTACAATCCTGAGCGTTACGTTCCTATTGTAGAACTGGAAAACCAGCAGTTGAAACAGCTGTTGGCAGAGGCCAACAAACAGAATGAGGAGTTGACTAGGATAGCCGCAGAGGCGCAAGTGGCTCAGCCCCCGCCTCCGCGCGAAAAACAAGTGCCTCCTCCAAGGGATGTGCATGTTCCTCCCCGGAGGCCCCATGGGCATCCGCGAAAGGATGCTGCCACAAGAAGGCCGACTCAACCTTCGGCGCCAGCAGAGCCATCTGCTCCTCCTAGGCCCCAGAGGAGTACCCGAGCTCGGGTCCTGCCTAACCCGCCTGTGGAAGTGCCTGCGGGAACTGAGAATAACCGAACCCCTGCAGAGGCTCGGACTTAGGTACCTGGGAGCGCACCGAACGCGACTGACCCATCTCGGGCAAATTCTGGACCCTCTAGGCCGCGACAAGGGTGGCAGCCACCGTCGCCTATACGGTTCCCTCCGTCACCCATAAGATATCCTTCGCCACCCCGCAGAAACGCTAAACCTATTCGAGATCAGGATCAAGGGCGTGCAAGGGATGGACAAGGAAACATGGAGACTTTCCAGGAGCGGAGAGGCGCTCCATCTGAGAGAAGTCAGACGTCTCGGTCTCGCACCGTGGAGACGAGGCGACGTGGAAAGAATCCATCGTGAAACAACTGAGCAATGAGTCTCACCAGTGACGAATCCGGAGAGACCAGGTCCGTCAGCAAACACGACCGAGGTCGTAAGAATACTGGAAGTCGCAAGAAATGTCCCGACCTGCGCAATCATCTGAATCAGAGTCGGGGGAATGGAAATCAAACAAATCCGGACCTGAGGGATCGCTTGAATAGGCGTAGAGATCCCTCGCGGAGACGCGAGCCTGGAATCACGATCAATGACAGTCAATTCCAGACAGCACCTCCTACTGACCCAGTCCAAGAAAGAATCGATCAGCTCGAAAGAGCCTTTAGGCTTTTGAAGAATGAACGAGGATTGAGTCGATATGAGGACTAAGATGAGGAGCTCGAACCATTTGCTCCCCATATTTCTGACACTCAATTTCCTCAAGGGTTTCGGATTCCTCACGTCCCAATGTTTGAAGGAAAGACTGATCCATGTAGTCACCTAAGCACGTTCAACACTATCATGAGAGCCAGTAACGTGGGTTATGAGCTCAGGTGCATGTTGTTTCCAACATCATTGGCAGGACCCGCCAAAAGTTGGTTTGAAAAGTACAAGAGACACTCAATAACATCATGGGAGCAGTTGTCTAAAGACTTTAAGAAGCAGTTCAGAGCAATGGTAGTGGTCAGACTAGAAGCATCCACCTTAACTAACGTCTGGCAGCAACCGGGTGAAACATTGAAGAGTTACTTAACAAGATTTAATCTGGAAGTAGCCCGAGCTCGGGATGTGGATGACAGTGGACACCTAATGGCAATCCGAGCTGGTGTATTACCAGGAAGTGCCCTTTGGGACGACATGCAAGGGAAACCGGTAAGGTCAATAACCGAGTTTAACAGACGAGCGCAGAGGTTTGTCAATGTGAAGGAAGCGAGGTCGACGCTCAAAGGGACCTCCCAGTCCGAAACTACAACGATAAACATCAACTCTGCCTCAACCTCGGCGGACCCAGCGGCGCCAAAGCCTGCCTCGGAGAACCCATCCAAGAGGAAAAAGAACGAAGGAAGTAATCCCGAAGCTAAGGGAGGAAAGAAAAAGAAAGGAGAGAGGTATTTCTCCGTGTATAAAGTGCACACCGAGCTCAACGAGTCTCGAGAAAACATATACCTGGCAAATGAAAACCAGGTCCCCTTCAGGTGTCCAAACCCAATGAGAAATCAAAAATCCAAGAGGGATTCCAGTAAGTATTGCCGGTTCCACAGAGACACCGGGCACACAACTGATGAATGTCGACAACTGAAGGACGAGATCGAAGGGTTGATCTCGAGAGGTTACTTCCGGCAGTATGTCAAAAACCAGAATACTGGTCAGACGGCCGCAAGCCAGAGAGTAGCCGCGCCTCCGACGACACAAAATAATAACTCCCGATCTCGGGAAAAGGACAGCCCCCCCCCCCCCCCCGATAGATGGAGAGGACGTAATAACCATCTCGGGAGGGCCTCATCTCGCAGAAGGGGGCAGGAATGCCCAAAATAGATATGTTAACGAGCTTAAGACAGGGGACGGGTCTCCTTATGAACCCGAACCTAGGGCACCTAAAAGCCAGAGGATTGAATTACAACCCATAACCTTCACTGAGGAGGACGCCTCCCATGTTCAGTTCCCACATCATGATCCGCTGGTTATTACTCTTCAACTCGCCAACAAAAGAGTCCACCGAGTTCTCATAGATAATGGGAGCTCAGTCAACATCCTTTACAAAGCAACCCTCGAGAAAATGGGACTCTCCCTTCGCGACCTGAAGGCATGTGCAACTACTTTGTACAGCTTTTCAGGAGAAGGAACTGACTGCATGGGATCCATTGAGCTCCCCGTGACCTTGGGAGACTATCCAGTCTCGGTGACCAAGATAATGGAGTTCGTGGTGGTAGACTTGCCATCTGCCTACAATGTGCTGCTCGGGAGACCCGCCCTGGTCGGGCTGGGGGCAGTTTCATCAGTAAGGCATCTGGCCCTTAAGTTCCCGACCCCTAGCGGAGTCGGGACATTAAAAGGGGACCAACTGGCAAGGAGAGAGTGCTATAGCATCTCTTTGAGAAAGAAGCAAACGAGCGCTCAGGCACTCGTTATCATACAAAATAAAGATGGAATGGTCTTAGAAATCGACGAGAAGATTGATCCGAGGATTGAGGAGAAAGTTGACCTCGAACCTCTAGAGGAGCTCGAAGAAATTCAGCTCGAGGAAGCTGAACCCTTGAGAAAGGTGAAGGTCGGGAAACACCTCCCAGATGAGACAAAATAGCAATTAATTTGCTTTCTGAAGAAAAACCAGGATGTCTTCGCATGGTCGCATTCCGACATGGTGGGGATAAGCCCGAATGTAGCAAGCCATGCTCTAAACATAGACAAAATTTTTCTCCCAAAGCAACAAAAGCAAAGGCAGCTGGACGAAAACAGGAAGAAAGCACTGAAGGAGGAGGTTGACAGGTTAAAGGCAAACCATTTCATTAGGGATGCCTTTTACCCTGACTGGGTAGCCAATCCGGTGTTGGTCCCAAAGCCCAATGGGACGTGGAGAACCTGTATTGACTACTCAGATCTCAACAAAGCTTGCCCAAAAGATTGTTTTCCGTTACCAAGGATTGACCAGCTCGTGGATGCCACAGCGGGGCATGGCCTGATGTCGTTCATGGATGCCTATTCTGGATATAACCAGATTCCCATGCACGCCCCAGACCAAGAACATACGAGCTTCATCACGGATAAAGGGCTATATTGTTATAATGTCATGCCATTCGGGCTCAAGAATGCTGGAGCCACATACCAGCGGCTCGTAAACATGATGTTTTCTGAACAAATTGGGAACAACATGGAGGTTTATGTTGATGACATGCTTGTAAAGTCTCAACTCAACAAGAACCATGTTGATGACCTCGAAGAGTGCTTCGGCGTGCTCAGGAAGTATAACATGAAGCTAAATCCTCAGAAGTGCACTTTTGGGGTATCTTCAGGAAAATTTCTGGGCTTTATTGTGAACTCCCGTGGAATCGAGGCTAATCCTGACAAGATCAAGGCCCTGATCGACATGCCCTCGCCTCGAAGGCACAAGGATGTCCAAAGTCTGACTGGCAGGATGGCGGCCCTAAGCAGATTCATCTCGAAATCTACGGATCGTGGTCTTCCTTTTTTCAACTTACTAAGAGGAGGTAAAAAATTTGAATGGACAGAAGAGTGCGAGCTGGCCTTTCAGGAGCTCAAAAAGCACCTAGCGGAACCGCCCATCCTATCAAAACCTGAAACGGGAGAAGTATTGTACCTATACCTCTTAACCACCGAACACGCGATAAGCGCAGTGCTCATTCGAGAAGAAGAGAGGGTGCAGAGACCCGTTTACTACATCAGTAAAAGATTGTTGGGGGCAGAGTCAAGGTATCCACTGATGGAGAAAATCGCGCTCAGTTTAGTTCATTCATCCCGTAAACTCCGCCCTTACTTTCTGGCACATCCCATTCATGTACTGGCTGATCAGCCACTTAGGCAAGTCCTATCCAAACCAGAGGCTTCAGGTCGACTTCTTAGATGGGCTGTTGAGCTCGGACAGTTCGAGATCACCTACCACCCGAGGACGACCATTAAGGCACAGGCACTGGCGGACTTTATAGTGGAATGTACTGGAATAGCCGACGATGAGGTAATAACCACGACCCACGAGCTATGGAAACTTTACGTCGACGGCTCGTCAAATGAAAACGGAGCAGGGGCAGGGGTTATTCTGATCACCCTCGCAGGGAGTAAATTTCACTCCGCTTTAAGATTTGGCTTTAAAGCATCGAATAATGAGGCCGAGTACGAGGCCCTACTCGCGGGACTACGAATAGAAAAGGAGCTCAAGGCTAAAGCTATGCATTGCTACAGTGACTCCCAACTCGTGGTTAATCAAATCTTGGGAGAATATCAGGCTCGAGGCACAAGAATGGCAGCCTACCTGGAGAAGGCAAAATCGGCATTAGAGTATTTTGAGTTTTATACAATCGAACAAGTCCCCCGAGAACGGAACTCAAATGCAGATGCCTTAGCTCGACTCGCCACATCCACTGAAAATGAAGAGCTGAATGTTGTACCCATAGAACACCTATCAGCACCTAGCATAATCGAACCAGAAGAGGAAGATGTGTGTATGATCGAGACAGAGCCGACTTGGATGACCCCGATAGTTGATTATCTCAAAAATGGAGTTCTTCCAAAAGATCGAAACCAAGCTCGAAAGTTGATGTACCAACTTCCCCGTTACACAATTTTGGATGGAAGGTTGTACTGAAGGGGATATTCCATGCCGTTACTCAGGTGCGTAACCCCTCCCGAGGCTAAGAAAATCATTGAAGAAATTCATGAAGGGTTCTGCGGAGATCACACTGGGGGGCACAGCCTGTCCAAGAAGATCATACGCCAGGGATATTTCTGGCCAACCATTAAAGCGGATTCTTTCGAGTATGTGAAGAAATGCGACAAATGCCAGAGATTCGCCACGATACCGCGAGCTCCACCAAGCGAGCTGACCATGTTGACATCCCCATGGCCTTTTGCAGTATGGGGCATCAACCTCATAGGCTCTCTCCCGACTAGCAAAGGCGGAGTAAAATATGCTGTAGTCGTTGTGGATTACTACACAAAATGGACGGAGGCCGAACCATTGGCAACTATAACTTCAAAGAAAATCCTTGATTTCGTTGTAAAGAGCATCGTGTGCCGATATGGAGTACCGAGGAAGATCATATCTGACAACGAAACTCAGTTCGATTGCGACCTATTCACCAATTTTTATGAGAAGAACGGTATAATAAAGAGTTTTTCATCAGTGGCCCACCCTCAAGCGAATGGCCAGGTCGAAGCTGTAAACAAAACTCTCAAGAGTTCACTAAAGAAAAAGTTGGAGGAAGCGAAGGGACGGTGGCCCGAAGAATTGCCCCAAGTCCTTTGGGGATACAGGACAACGACTCGAACCTCGACAGGACATACCCCGTTCTCTCTAGCATACGGCTGCGAGGCAATGTTACCCATAGAAGTCGAAATCCCAACGATCCGAACTCAGACCTACGACCACAGTTCAAACCATACTCAGCTCGAGGAAACCTTAGACTTGATCGAAGAAAAAAGAGAAGAGGCCCAGCTGAGAAATGCTGCCTACCAGCAACGAACTACCAGATATTTCAACAAGAGGGTTCGAGATCGAAAATTTGGAATGGGAGATCTGGTGTTAAGACGCGTATTCTTGGCTACTCGAGATCCGGCAGCTGGAGTGCTCGGGCCGAACTAGGAAGGACCATACTAGATAGAGTCAGTCATCCGACCTGGTGTGTACAAACTTGCAAGATTGGACGGGAGCCTAGTACCGCGAGCATGGAATGGCGAACACCTTAGACCTTACTATCAGTAGTATAGGAAAAGTGTTGCCTATAACCATGAGTTTATATTTGTATTAGCTTATTTGTTTTTGAATGTCATCAAATAAAAGTTCCATTTAGTTCAAATATGTTATTTCTTTTCATTTTTGCAATCTCTCTTAATTTAATAACCTATGGTCACACTCATAGGATATTAAGGGGGCATCATTGGTACATATACCATCAGCTTAAAAAATAAAATAACATATGCAAAAAAATATATATAAAGTATTTGGATATAACCAAATACGCGAGCTTAGATAGTTCGGACATAACCGAACTACCAAAATCCTAAAACGTTTGGAGTTAACCAGATGTGCAAACTTAACAGGTTTGGAACAAACCAGCCAAAAAATTAATCGATGATAAGTAGGAACCTAAACCTATTGCGAAACAAGTCGAGATCGAGGCTGGAATATCTTAAAAGAAAAATAGTTTCAAACTCTTAACCTCGGAGCAAAAACTGAGGATGAGTAAAAGTGACTAAACAAAAAAGATATAACCAAATCATTTACATTACATACCATATAAGTACTTTTGGGTTCATGGTTAAAGTAATACCCGACTTTGAAAAATAACGAGGTCGGAAGCGGATAATTTGAACAAACTATGCATGAATGCATTGAGCTTCGAACCTAAATCCACGATATGTTTGTATGAATAAATAAACATAAATGATTCATCCATAAAAAAATGTGTAAAATATTTCGAGCCAAGAAATGTAAAGCACATGTAAGTAATATTTAAAGAAATTGTATCAGCCCCGTGGGCATAAATTAAGATAGTTACAAAATAGGGGGACGCAGCCCCAATAAATGATTTCCCCGAGATCAGATTTAAGGAAGAGGAGTCTCCTTGGCCTTCTCAGCATCAGTAGCACCGGACCCTCCAGGACGAATAGCATGGCTATCCTTCTGAGCCGCCTCTCGAGCAGCTTCACTTGCCTCAAGACGGGCATTCCACCGCTCAACATATGTGGCCTCGAGAGGGCCCAGGAAGCTGGTATCGAGGTCGGCATTATCAGCCCAAAGTTTGTACATGGCTTGGTCGACCGCTTTCTCCTTCTGCTCCTTATACTCGTCCAGGAGGCGGGCCTTCTCGCTCTCCATGAAGTCCAAGGTGGCAGATTTCTCCTCTTCGAGCTTGGCATTGGCCTTCTCGAGACAAGTCTTCACCTGCTCCAGCTCGACATTCGATTTCTCCAGCTCCTCGAGACGTGTCTTCATTTTTTCAAGTTCAGACTTCGAATCTTTGAGCTCGTCAGCCATCTTAAGCTCGAGATCCTTCGACTTCTGGGCCAGGGACATGCTCGTTTACACCTCGTTGGTCAGTTTATAGTTGAGCTGTGCTGAAACGACAAGGGCTTGAAACACAAAGAACGAATCAGAATTGCGAACTGAGGCACAAATATTTAAAATAGAGTTGCGAAGGCTACCGCGGCGGTGAGTTCGATACTCTTATCATAAAGAGTATTGCAGTCTGAGGCCTTGTGCACGAGGTCCCAGTGGTCGGCGCCGAAGCCAGAAAAGCTCTGACCCACTCAAGAAAGGACATCCGAGCTGAGCACAGCCCCTTCTGTCCCAGCGGCGCCATCAAGCACGAACTCCTCAATATGAGTTCGGGCCGTTGGCAGCTGAACCTTGGAGATAGAAGGTTTCTTCGGGGGCTGAACAACTGCTGTTTGAGTTTCGGTCGGAGGTAGCGAGATGGGCGCGGTCGAGCCAGACGCATCAACCTGGACAGTCGGTTCCTTGGCTGTGCTCGCAGTAGTCTGGGCCGTGGGGGTCGTCTCGTGGCGTCTGGGTACCTTGGATGGTCGGTCGGACCTCCGTGGTATTCTCGGACGTTTGCTCTTCTGGGCGCCAGCTCCCCCATCGCTAAAGAGCACAGCGTTGAGGTCGGGATTCATGGCACCTGCGCAGTTCCAATAAGTTAGACAATGATAATAAGTTTGCAAAGAGAGGGAAACCAGGTAAAGAAAAAACCTAACTGGAACTCTCCCCCGAGCTCGAACTTGGGGACCAGGAAATTCCCCCGTCTTCGGAGGAGGCGGGGGGAGTGCCTTCTCTATATGTTGGCGATAACCTCGAAAGGTCCCTATAATCGTTGGTCCCATACTGAACGGCTATCCCGTTCCACATCTCGTCCGAGGTATACATGGTGTCGTATTTCCCGAGCCCACTATCAAACCTATGGACGCAGTCATCTACCCAACTCCATATGTAGAAGTGGTATCTATCCTGTGGACACGAGACTAACCTATTGGGTCTGTGTTTTAGTAAGGTCGGGGACCACATTCTCGAGGTAGGAAGGACTTTACCTTCATCCGAATCCGAGCTCGAGGCTTCATCATTAGCCTCATTCCCAGACAGCGGGCTCCTTGGGCGAACTGGAAGAGGTGGCCTCGTTTCTCTCCTCTGAGGAAGGGCGCCTGTGGGCAGGGGCACCTGCTCCCAGTGTTCATATTTTACATTGGACCAGTCAAAGGTGGACTGGCCCTCCTCCAAAAGTCTGCACTTTCGGAGTTTGTCCTCGTGTAAAAGGTATAGGAGAGACCTCCTGCCACGGGGGAGTTGGAGCAGGGTCTCTCTGTGCTCCTTCATTGTATCGTTAGGAGTGGGACGCTGAAAATTGGTTGAAAGACAACATATTTCTATTAAGTATGGATCTAAGAGCTAAGGTCACGAGCACAGAAATAAAGATAACAAGAATACTTACGAATCCGCCTAAACGAATAGTGTCGAGACGGGGACAGACCATCTGTCCAGAAGAAGGCCCTTTTGAAATCGGGCGGATGATTGGGAAGATCTTCAAAGACCTTCTTCTCCTTGGGATAGCTCGAGAGGTAATAAAAGCCATCCCCTCCCCGAGCTCGGGAGGGGTTACTTTTCAGACAAAAGAGATACAAGATCTCTTGAGGCGAAGGTCCTATCCACCCCATCTCGTGGTACAAGGACCTCAGGGCAGACAGTACCCTGTAAGAGTTGGTGTTGAGTTGGAACGGAGCCAACCCAACGAAATCCGCGAAGTCCTTGAAAAAAGACTTCAAGGGAAACAGAGCTCCTGCCCTCATATGTTCCTGGCTCCAGGCCGCGTATTTCACACTGGCGTCGCGGCCCCCAGGGGTGAAGCAGCTTCGTTCATGGTTGGCCGGAGGTCAAAACTTCAAAGAGCCTGACAGGCTAAGGCCGTGGAAAGTCAGGATGTCACTTATCTGGCTAGTTGTGGTAACCGAGCTCCAGTAGTGCTCGGCCTCAAACATTTCTCTCCCCGGCTGCGAGGAGGAAGGTTCCCCCATTAGTGAAAATTTGAGCTCTCCGGGGTGGTATGCGACAGTAACCTTTAAAGCAGGATCGAGAGGAATCGGCCTAGGACCTGAATTGGATTCCGGATAGATGGCCTCCCGAAGAACTCTCCTCTTCCCCTCTATGACTTTGTCTATCTGACGGCGGTAGTGAGCTCGAATGTCCTCTTGCTCGCGCGCAAGCTCGTATTCTCTTATCCGACGTTGATTCCGGGCGAATAGCGATTCTGGGCTCGGAGATTTTGGCTCGTAAGGGATTGCCAGCAATGACCCCCACCGTCTTTCTAGATTCTGTGACATCTAGCGAGAAATAAAAAATGGTGAGGGCCATGCATGCAAGAGTTGCGAGCTCGAAGTTGCGAGCTCGAAGTTGCGAGCTCGGGGGTTTAGGAGCGAAATAAGCTAAGTATTAAGACCCTTATTGAAGAGTCAGGGTGTGCGTTCCACGAAAAAGTAAGGAGCGTGGATAATTTTGAAAATCCCGAAAATCAAGGGAAAGGAGAGTGGCAGTTAACCAGGAAAGGCAGGCTTGGGTTTCGTGCATTTATCAAGGCCCATGTTTTTCACCCGAAAACTTAGTGTACAAGAAACGTCGCCTAAAAAATTTTCAAAACCCAGAAAATTGGAACCTCACTCAAATATGAAAACTGGGTATAAGCTAGTGATGTAAATCCAGTACGGAAGTCTAAAAAGCATAAGAGTCTATCGGATCAAAACCTCCTATCGTATTATGCTAAGGATGTAAACTAGTATGTAAACTAGCATAAACACATACACAGCAAGAACAACATGAATGAAAACTGACAAAATGGAAAACAAAGATTGCTTACTTACACAATAATGGCGATTGCAGAGAGATTGTCGATTGAAGAAGAGGTTGCAAATAAGAACTCACTGACTCGAACAGACCAGGATTTCTTTGTTTCTTTGGCCGAGAAAACATGCACAGAATAGAAACGTTATGAGGAGGTCTCTGGTTTCTTTTTTCTTTTCTTGCTTTTGGTAAACGAAGGTAAAAATGAAGACGAAGAGTAGGGTCTTGTATATATAGGTGGGAAAAAGGAATTAATCTGGAACGTTGAACAAAATCCTTGCAAAATCCAATGGTCAGGGATCAATGACAAGATAGCGCCGAAAAGGTGTCAGACGGACGATCGTGGGCGTGTTTCCAAGGTACTCAAGTACCAAAAATGAGCAATACCCAATTGACGCGTGTCCATTTTCAAGAGTGTATGACGGTACAGTTCTCAAAGAAAGTAGTTCAAAAGTTTCCTTCTCTTAGGATTCGAACAAATACTTTTGAGGGGGCAAGATGTTACACCCAGATTTCGAGCTATGCAAAATATGACCTCGAAAGTTGGAATTCGCAAGTAAGTAGACTCATAAGGTTGGAAACATGCTCCAGGATTGCATGTCGAGCCTGCAGGACATAGACAACCTCGAGTATGGTGACCTCGAAGTATTCATGATCTCGAAAGACAGCTCCGGGGAAGCATTCATCTCCAGGGATGACCTCGGGTCAGGGGTCTCGAGCTCGACGCACATACGATCTCGAAAGCCATGTGACCTCAGAAGATGTCTCCAGCTCGAAAGGTGACGGGAAACCTGGGAGGCTAAAGCCTTAGAGATACATGATAACCACCTTGAATATCTACAAGTGTTATAAATATGAGATGTAATCCTCATTTATTATTGTAAATCCCCTAGAATCATGGGATATTATTTGGTCAGTTATACGTCCCCTGGTCTTCAGGAGACGTTTCCTTCTACATCTGATTATAGGCATTTAAAGCCATTAATTTTATTTATACAAAAAGAGTAACTACCCAAAATATGTGGGATAGTATTCTTTAGCCTTCTCTATAAATAGAGAGGCCATGCACCATTGTAAAGGACTGAAATTTTGATCCTTGAGAGAAAACTCTGGAGAATTCATTCTTGAAGAATTCCTAGAGATAATCTTGAGTTTAATAACAAAAACTCGTGGACTAGGCAGATTTAATTGCTGAACCACGTAAAAATCATGTGTTTACATTGTTTTATTTCAATTGGCCATTTTCAGTTATTGTTTACGTGCTCTTCTTTCACTGTTTGACGAAAAACGGCGTCAACAATATATAACCGAAATTTATGTTATTATTTATGGGTTTATACCTTTTTGGATCCTGTGTTTTGTTCAATTACCTATTTGAACTCTGTGTTTTGACAAATTACTTTCTGGACCCTATGTTTTATAAATGATTAAAATATAACCCTAAACTCAATTTTGATGAAGACAAAATTGAATATAACAACACAGTTTTTAAGCAGAATGATTTTATTTTTGTTCTGAATTGTTAGTTTGGTAAATTATTTGTGATTTTAGTTGAGAAAACATTGACCAAAATCGGGTTTAGGGTTCTATTTTAATCATTTTACAAAACATAGGGTCTAAAAAATAATTTGTCAAAATACAGGGTCTAAAAAAGTATAAACCCATTATTTATAGGTAAATCACAAGTACTAATATATATATAATTATTCTTTAAATTTATATAAAAAAATCATACTATTGAAATATTAGTTGTTACTATCTAAATATCTATAAATATCTAAAATTAAAAATTCTTCACATGCTTTTTTAGGTACGTTTTCTCCTATTTCCTATTTAACATATTAATTAATTTTTTTTAAAAACAAATCACTCTTTCTATTTTCTAAATTATTCACATTTTTTAATTCTTCTTTTTCAAATTTATGATTATTAGTTAATAATTAAAAAAGAAAAAACTATAGTATCTACACTATCCAAATATCTATAAAATGATTAGTTAATCATTAAAAAAGAAGAAACTATAATATCTAAACTATCTAAATATCTATAAATATCTAAAATTAAAAACTCTTCACACGTTTTTTTGGTACGTTTTATCCTATTTCCTATTTACCATATTAATTAATTTTTATAAAAAAAATGTAGTTACACTAATAAATTACCATACACGTTATAAAAATAATAAATGTAATTTTTTAAATTTAAATGAGATATGTATAAGATATTATTATTTAAATAATATAAATATCTCTTTGTGAATCTCATATATATTCTAAACATTCTCTATTAATCTCATATTTTCCTCTACTCTAATTTCTCTATTTTTTTTCTCTTATTATCTCTAAACTCTTTCAGTTTCAATTTTCAATGAATTCTAATTCATATCTCCAAATTTGATTGATTTACGTGTTAATGATAACACAATCCTCTCGGGTTTTTATTCAATTATTAATATTTGTTAATCTTTAAAGTTTTTATTTTAAATTATTATCTTTATATTCTAACATCTTCATCTTATTTTTCTATCATGTTTTAGATGTTATCGAATGTTTCTGTGGTGTAGGTGATATTGAAATTGTTAACATGATGTTGTTTGTAATTATATACTTTCTCAAATCTCTAAAAGCATTGTGCCACCATCAGATCAAGTGCCTTTGATTTGTATCTTACGGTATCCTTTTATACCATGTCTTAGATTTTATTCATGAGGAAAATATGAAACCAAAGGCTATATAAAACTGTCCAGCATTTAAAAAAATGAAGAAAAAAACAGTTATTGCTAGAATAAATATTTATACCAAATTGTTTTATTTTTAAAAAAAATAATGGAGATCTAATGTTGTTTTTTAAAAGAATCAACCAACAAATTTTAAATATTGCAGGAAAAACAAAAAAAAAACAATAAGAAAACTAAAAACAAAATTAAACAAATTTTGATTTGTTGGCTTTGTGATTTGATGCAATACAACTGTTTTAGATTCTATTTTTTTGGAGGAAGGTACAAATCTATGTGTGATTGTGTAAAAATAAGAAAAATCAGGAATTACAAAATTATTATAGCAATGTTCATAGTTAAAATTCATAATAATCATATAGTTAATTAAACATTGACGGATAAATAGTAAAAAATATAAAAGTAATTAATAGAGTCATAACCCAGTTATTCAAATTCTGAATAGTTATATTCAAATTGGTATTATTATAATAAATTGTTTTTGAAGAGGGGTATAATTTATTGATATCTTGAAAAAGTTTAATCATTTTCATTTTAAAAAAAATCTTTTGAATGAAATACAATGAAACAACTTCATAGCAAACTTAATAAATTGATGGACAATTCATAACCACCAAGACCAAATTATGGAGAGAACACTTTCATAAAAAAAAATTATTCATAGTATGTATGCTTTTTATTTAAACGTACATAATTTTATCAAAAATATATATTTACAACATGTATAAATTATAATAATAAACGTCATTTTTTCTCATTTTTTATTCTACCATTCGAATTTATGGCTATTAAGTAATCAAGGAAAAAACTCTATCTATTTTCTCTTTTTTATTTTAATAATAATTATAATATATGTGAATTGAACATATCTATATATAATAACAATACTGTTACACCCAGATTTCGAGCATGAGATTGTGATCCCAAAATCTTGGCTCGATATGTGTAAGCTCAAAATAAGCATTGTCGCCGTATGTCCATTCTGTTAAAATGTTTTTCCTGTAAGCAGCGACCTCGGAGGAGCAAAGGGGTGTGTAACCTCAAAAATGCTCTGAGCTCGCAAATAGCATGGTGTGACACTCGGATGTATCTCTGAGTTATCCCTTGCCTTTTGGACTGGTTCGAGTTCGAAGTAGGTGAGTTCGCATGTGGTGACATCGTCAATGCCTATTTGTTCCGAGCATAGGCAAAGTCAGGCGACGAGCTCATGATTGACTGATAGTCTCGCGAGCTCAATATCAATTGCTACTCTCGAAGATTTGATGAATCCTGTATCCGAGTTAATCGGTTACATGTGAATATGTTTATTGTTGTACAATCCCAATATTTAAGGGATATCATTTAATCTGTTATCCGATCCCACTTTTCATGGGACGTTTCCGTATATGTAGGAAATAATGCATTAAATAACATTATATTAATTGATTCCCATAATATTTTCTCGGAATATGTGGGAATGAATTCTGTAACCTTCCCCATAAATAGAGAAGGAAGCTCCATTTGTAAGGGACCGATTTCTGATTTATGGAGAGAAGACTCTGGACAACTATTCTCTGAAAAGTTTCCAGAAAACTCCCAAGTTCTAATAACATACATTCGTAGACTAGGCAGATTTAACTGCTGAACCACGTAAAAAATCTCTTGTGTTCATCTTTGCTTATTTCCTCCAATATTTTCTTGTTTAATTGCTCTCTTATTTAAGTTGACGAAAAATGACGTTAACAGTTTGGTGCTTTCATTGAGAGCCATTAAACAGTGTGTCTGTAAACCTGTTTAGTCAGAAAGCCTCTCAGATTAGCAATGGCTACTAATGATCCCAATATTCCTGAGAAAGAAATTTTAGATGAAGCTGAGTACCCCCGGCGCCCTGGAAAGCAGCCTATGGTGAATTCTGATCCCGATGAGAAGAGTGGTTCATCCGGTTCTCGAGGACCACCTTCCCCAGGGACGATGAGGACATGTACTACAATCCTGAAAGATATGTCCCAATAGTGGAACTACGCAATGAAGAGCTAGCCATACTAGCTGCTGAAGCGCAGGCAACTCAGGCCCCACCTCTGCAAGATGCCCAGGCTCTGCCTCCGTGGGACGTTCATGTCCCACCGCGTAGGCCTCAAGGGCGGCCGCGCAAAAATGTATCCACCCGAAGAGCGGAGCAACCTCCGCCACCAGCAGAGCAGCCTGCTCCACCGAGACCCCGGAGAAGTAACCGGGCTGAAGGTCCTGCCAACCCAATTGCGGAGGCACCAGCCGGAGTAGGGAATAACCAAGCCCCCTCGGAGGCTCGAACCCGAAATCCTGGTACCGCGCAAAATGTTGCAGAACCTGATCGAGCAAACTCAAGGCCTTCTAGGCCTCGTAATGGACGACAACCACCATCGCCAATAAGGCACCCTTCACCAATTCAGAGGAATGCACAACTGACCCATGATGATAGGGAAAGGCGAGATGGGCGAAGGCATGGGAATGGGGAAACTGCTAGGGAGCATAGGGGTCCCCATCCCACGAGAAGCCAAATGTCTCGATCTAACACTATTGAGACGAGGCAACCAGCAAGAAACCCATCTCGAAATAACCATGCAACGAGCCATGTCAGCGAAGGCTTGGGTGACACCAGATCTGTAAGTATATACGACCAGGAACGTAGGAACACTGGAAATCGAGGTGATCACCCAGATTTACGGGAGCATCTAAACCATAATCGGGGGTGAGATAATCCCTCGAATCCAGACCTGAGAGACCATCTCAACGGGCGCAAGCATCCCGCACCGAGACGGGGAACTGGAGTTGTAATCAATGATAACTAGTTCCCCCTGGTTCAGGCCAAACCTCCCATAGACCCAGTCCAAGAAAGGATTGAGCAGTTAGAAAGAGCATTCAGGTTCTTGCAAAACAAACGAAGCCCGGAACGGGACGAAGAGTTCGACGAGGAGCTCGAGCCTTTTGCCCCACATATCTCTAGTACCTTGTTTCCTCAAGCATTTAGAATTCCTCATGTCCCGCCATTCGATGGAAATTCATATCCGTATAGTCATTTAAGTACGTTCAACACAATCATGCGAGCCAGTAATGTGGGCTACGAGCTCAGGTGCATGCTGTTCCTAGCTTCTCTCACGGGACCAACAAAGAACTAGTTTGAAAAATATATGTTGACGCCGTTTTTCGTCAACAGTGAATAAAGAGCACGAAAACAATAAATAGTTATGGCCAGAAAAATACAATAAAACAAATGGGATTTTTTACGTGGTTCAGCAGTTAACTCTGCCTAGTCCACGAGTCTTTGTTATTAGAACTTAAGATGATTTCTGGAAATTCTTCAAGAATGAATTCTCCAGAGTTTCTCTTCAGATTACAAAATTTCGGTCATTTTCAAAGGTATAAGACTTCTCTATTTATAGAGGAAGTCTCAGGATATAATCCCACACCTCTCTGGGAGGTTATCCGTTACATTAATAAATTTAATGGCTTTAAAAGCCTGTAACTCCTATATACAAGGAAACGTCCCCTGAAGACCAGGGGGCATATAACTGACTGATAAATATCCCTTTATTATAGGGAAGTTACAACAATAAATGTAGACTGCGTCTTTCCAAATGACTCACTAAGATGTTCGAAGTCAGCAATCGACATCATCAACATCGTACCAACCCAGGTCTCTGATTGACTTTCGAGTTGTATTATTTTCTCCAAGACCACATAGTTTCGAGCTCATACTTATGTCAGGCTCGGGACTTTTGATCCGAGGCCACCCGAGAATAGACGCACTCCGATGTGTGTCTTTCGAACTTGCAGGGCTTCGAGGTCACCCATATTCGAGGTTGCCACCTGCTTTCTAGGATCGATGCCTAGGTTGCGAACATGTATTCTAGTTATTACGAGCTCACACCTGACGAATTCAGCTTTCGAGATCACAATTCTCAAGGCTCGAAATCTGGGTGTAACATTTTGCCCCCTCAAAAGTATTTGTTCAAATCCTATGAGAAGAAAACTTTTGAACTACTTTCTTCGGGAATTGCACCGTCACACATGCTTGAGTATGGACACGCGTTAGTTGGGTATTGCTCATCTAAGGTACTCGAGTACCTTGGAAATCTGCCCACGATCGTTCGCATGCCACCTTTTCGGTACCATCTTGTCATTTGTCTCTGGCCGTCAGATTTTATAAGGATTCTAGCCAATGGTCCAGATCATTCCTTCTATTATCATTTCTAGTAGCCTATATATAAGGTTTCAGTCATCTTCTTCCCCTCATTTCTACGTTTACCAGAGAAAAAAGAAAAGAGATAAAACCAGAAGCCATCCCAGAGAGCTTTTTGCTTTTGCATGTTCTCCCAGCCAAAGAAACAAAGGACCGCTAGCTTGCTCGAGACCGTGAGGTTATACCTGCAGCCTTTCCTTCAATCAACGATTTCTCTGCAATCGCCATCACTGTGTAAGTATCTGACGATCTTTACGTTTTTCTTTATGCCGGTTTTTGTCTGTGTTGCTCTCTTATTTTTGGGAATGTGCTGGTTTATTTTTTAGTTTGACACGCTAGGAGACTTTGACCGATAGGCTTTTAAGTTTAAGTTTTCACGCTAGGTTTAAGTCACTGGTTCCAAATCCAGTTTTGATGTAGAAAAAACTCAAACAAGGTCTCTTTTTTTTGGGTTTTCAAAATTTAAAAGACATATCTTGCACACCAAGATATCGGGTACAAAATCTTGGTTTTAAAGAATGCACGATACCCAAGACTACCATTTCTGAATAACCGTCACCTTTTTCCCTGATACTTCGGGATTTTCAAAAATTAAATCCACTTTCTTCCCTTTTTCGTGAAATACAGGTCGTGGCACTTAATCGGGTCTTCGGGATCGAACTCATTTTGTAACAAAGCATTCTCGAGCTTGCTTCTCTAAGCTCGGTATTCTTAATTCCTTGCTTGCATGGCCCTCACCATTTTTTTCTTTCTTGCTAGATGTCACAAAATCTAGAAAGACGGTGGGGGTCACTGCTTGAAATTCCGTATTCACCAAAACTCCGAGCCCAGAATCGCTGTTTGCTCGAAACCAACGTCTGATTCGTGAATACGACCTCGCGCGCGAACAGGAAGAAACCCGAGCTCATTATCGTCGCCAAATCGTCGAGGTCATAGAAAAGAAGAGAAGAATCCTTCGAGAGGCCCTCTATCCGGAATCTGATTCAGAGCCCAGGCTGATCCCCCTTGATCCTAGGTTGAAAGTGACCATCGCGTACAACCCGGGAGAGCTCCAATTCTCACTGATGGGGGAGCCTTCTACCTCGCAGCCACGGAAGGAGTTCTTCGAGGCTGAGCACTACTGGAGCTTGGTTACCTCGCTAGGCCAGATAAACGATATCCTGGCCTTCCACGGTCTCAGACTGTTAGGCTCCTTAAGGTGTCGAGCCCCTACTTCCAGCGAGCAAAGCTGCTGTGCCTCAGGAGATGAAAATACTGATAACAAGCTGAGGTATGCGGCTTGGAGCCAGGAGCATATGAAGGCAGGAGCGTTACTGCCTTTGAAGTCTTTCTTCAAGGACTTCACAGACTTCGTTGGGTTGGCTCCATTCCAGCTCAACACCAATTCGTATAGGGTTCTGTCTGCCCTGAAGTCGATTTACAACAAGCTGAAGTGGGAAGGACCCACGCCAGCAGAGATCTTGTATCTCTTTTGTTTGAAAAGCAATCCCTCCCGAGCTCGGGGAGGAGATGGCTTCTATTACCTCTCGAGCTACCCGAAGGAGAAGAAGATGTTTGAGGATCTTCCCAACCATCCTCCTGATTTTAAGAAGGCCTTCTTCTGGACGGATGGCCTGTCTCCGTCACGATGCTATTCCTTCAGACGGATCCGTAAGTATCCCAACCTCCTTTATCTCTGTGCTCGAACTTTTTTCTATAGGCTTGTACTTAGTTGAGTTGCATTTTATTTTCCAGCCAACTATCATCGTCCCACTCCTTCTGATGAGATGAAGGATCGTAGGGAGACCCTGCTTCAACTACCTTATGGCAGAAGATCACTCTCATACCTTTTGCATGAAGGTAAACTTCGAGCTTGCGGGCTCTTGGAAGATGGCCAGTCCACCTCGGATTGGTCTAAAAAAAAATACGACCGCTGGGAGCTCGTTCCCTTGCCAACAGGCGCCTTTCCCCCGAGAAGAGAGGTGGGGCCCCCGCCTCCAGTTCACCGGAGGAGCCCGCAATCAAGGAATGAGGCCAACGATGAAGCCTCGAGCTCAGACTCGGATGATCAAGGTACAGCCATCCTAAGCTCGAAAATGTGGTCCCCCACCTTACTAAAACACAAACCCGATAGGTTAGTGTTGTGCGAGGACGATAGGAACCACTTCTATGTGTGGACTTGGGTAAATGAACGGGTTCATAGGTTCGATAGCTGGCTCGACCAGTATGATACCATGTATAGCCTGAACGAGGTATGGAATGGAATAACCGTCCAATACTGGACCAATGATTATAGGGACCTTTCGAGGTTGACATCCACATATAGGGAAGGTACTCCCCCCTCCTCTTCTGAAGATGGAGGAATTTCTTGGTCTCCGAGCTCAAGCTCGATTCCAGTTAGGTTTTTCTCCACTTCCCTTTTTTATCACTTTGCATACTGGTGTGATGTTGAGTTACTTTTTATATATTCCTTTCTTTTTTTGTTAACTCTACTGCGGTGTGATTGTGTAGGTGAGATGGACTTCGATCTCGACAGTATCCTCGAGAGTGGCGGGGCCAAGAGGAGCAAGCACCCCAGGGGGTCCCGAAAAATGGACCGGCCTGCCAAGGTCCTTAAGAGGACTGAGAAGACGCCACCTCCCCCACCAGCTCCACCCGCCACGAGCTTCGCTGTGGCACCAGCTTTGCAGGTCAGGGCATCTACCATGGTCGAGATCCATCCTCCCGTCCTTGTTCACCCGACGCTCGGTCCTCCTCCCAAAAAACCCTATGTTTCTCGAACCCACAAGTTGTCAATTTCTACTCACGTTGAGGAGTATGTAGTTGACAACGCTGCCGGGTCCCATGGGGCCACACTAGGCTAGGATGTTTTGTCTCGAGTGGGCCAGAGCTTTAGCGGTTTTGATGCTTCTCACTGGCAATTTATGACCGAGGCCCGAGACAGCAACACACTCTACGAGAAGAGTGTCGAGCTCATCGCCGCGGTAACTTTTCTTGTCTCGCAGCTGGCTATATGCATAGATGTTCCGTATGCTAATGTTGATTTCTTTGTATGTCAGGCTCTTGCTGTATCTGCTCAGCTCAACTATAATTTGAACAACGAGATCCATTCGAGTAAGTCCTATGCTCAAGAGGCAAAGGATCTTCAACTCAAACTGATTGATGACCTAAGGGCAACAAATGCAAAGCTTGAGGCAGGAGCCGAGGAGCTTAAGGCCAAGGCATCCGAGCTTGGGAAGCTAAATGCTAGGCTCGCGGAGCTTGAGAAGGAGAATGCCAGGCTCGCAGAGCTTGAGAAGGAGAACACTCGGCTCCAAGAGGCTAATAAAAAGCTCGAAGAAGACCAGGCCGCCACTTTTGATATACTTGAGGGTGAAAAGGCTCGCCTCCTCGCCGAGTACAAAGAGAAGAAGGACCAGGCGGTCGATCTGGCAATGTACAGAATATGGGCCAATAACGACGACCTCGATACCAGCTTCCTAGGCCCTCTTGAGGCAAAGCTCCTAAATAAGTGGAATGCTCGGCTTGAGGCGGAGGAGGTTGCTCGGGAGGCCGCCACCGAGGTTGCTCAGAAGGATAGTCATGCTATTCGTCCTGAGGGGTCTGGTGCCGCTGATGCTGAGAAGGCCAAGGAAACTGCTCCTTCTTGAACCTCACCTCGGGGCTGCGTCCCTTCATTTTTGTAATTGTTTTATTTTATGCCCGTAGGGCTGATACAATTTCTTTTTCTTTTAATACTCATGCTTTTCATTTCTTGATTTGAAATATTTTGCACATTTTATCTTAAAGAATCGCATATGTTTATTTATTCGTACAAACATAGTTCGGATTTAGGCTCAAGGCTCAATGCATTCATGCACCGTTTGCTCGAATTATCCGCTTCCGATCTCGTTATTCATCAAGGTCGGATATTACTTTAACCATGAACCCGAAAGTACTTGTATGGTGTGTAATGCAAACGGTTTAGTTATATCTTATTGTTTAGTTACTTTTTCTCGTCCTCGGTTATCTCTCCGAGGTTATGAGTTTGAAACTATATTTTTTTTTTATAAGATACTCCAGCCTCGATCTCGACTTATTTTGAAGTAGGTTTAGGTTCCAACTTATCGTCGATTAGCTCTAGCTGGTTTGCTCCAAACCTTTTAAGGTTGTGATTGGTTTGTGATCCATACACTTATATGTTTTTGATAATTTGGTTTTACCCAAACTTCCTTAGCCCGCGCATTTGGTTACATCCAAACACTTGTATGTATTTCGTATATGCTACTTTATTTTTCAAGCTGGTGGTATTTATATATATACCAATGATGCCCCCTTAATATCCTATGAATGTGACCATAGGTTATTAGATTAAGAGATATTGCAAAAATAAATTATATCAAACGAAATAACTCTTTATTTAACAAAATCCAAAAGTAGGCAAAACAGTACAGAAAAACAAGCATGGTTACAGGCAACATCCTTCCTACACTATTGATAGTAAGGTCTTAGGTGTTCGCCATTCCATGCTCGTGGTACCAAGCTCCCATCCAATCTCGCTAGCTTGTAGACACTGGGTCGGATGACTGACTCTATCTGGTAGGGTCCTTCCCAATTTGGCCCGAGCACGCCAGTTGCTGGATCTCGCATTGCCAAAAATACACGCCTTAGCACCAGATCTCCCACACCGAACTTTCGATCCCGAACCCTCTTGTTGAAGTACCTGGTAGCTCGTTGCTGGTAGGCAGCGTTCCTCAGCTGAGCTTCGTTTCTTCTTTCTTCAATCAAGTCTAAGGTTTCTTTGAGCTGAGTGTGGTTCGAGCTTTGGTCATAAGTGTGAGTTCGAATTGTAGGGATTTCGACCTCGATAGGCAACATAGCTTCACAACCGTATGCTAGAGAGAATGGGGTATGTCCCGTTGATGTTCGAGCTATAGTCCTATATCCCCATAGGACTTGGGGCAATTCTTCGGGCCATCGTCCCTTTGCTTCCTCCAACTTTTTCTTTAGCGAACTCTTGAGAGTTTTGTTTACAGCTTCGACCTGGCCATTCGCCTGAGGATGAGCTACTGACAAAAAACTCTTTATTATTCTGTTCTTCTCGCAAAAGTTGGTGAACAAGTCGCTATCGAACTGGGTTCCGTTGTCGGATACAATTTTCCTCGGCATCCCATATCGGCATACGATGTTTTTTACCACGAAGTCAAGGACCTTTTTGGAAGTTATTGTTGCTAATGGTTTAGCCTCTGTCCACTTTGTGAAGTAATCTACAGCGACAACAACATACTTCACACCGCCCTTGCCAATTGGGAGAGAGCCTATGAGGTCGATTCCCCATACCGCAAAGGGCCATGGGGAAGTCATCATGGTCAGCTCGGATGGTGGAGCTCGAGGAATCGTGGCGAACCTCTGGCATTTATCGCATTTTTTTACGTACTCGAAAGAATCTGATTTAATGGTAGGCCAGAAATAACCTTGGCGTATGATTTTCTTGGACAGGCTATGCCCCCCGGTATGGTCTCCACAGAACCCTTCATGAATTTCTTCAATGATCTTCTTGGCTTCGGGTGGAGTCACACACCGAAGTAATGGCATGGAATATCCCCTTCTATACAGCTTTCCGTCCAAAATGGTGTAACGGGGAAGTTGATACATTAACTTTCGAGCCTGGTTCCGATCTTTTGGAAGGACTCCGGTCTCGAGATATTCGACTATCGGGGTCATCCAGGTAGGTTCGGACTCAATCATACACACGTCTTCTTCCTCCGACTCGTTAATGCTAGGTGCTGAGAGGTGTTCTCTTGGCACAACATTTAGCTCATCATTCTCGGCGGAAGTAGTGAGCCGAGCTAAGGCATCTGCATTTGAGTTTTTCTCTCGGGGAACTTGTTCGATCGCATAAAACTCGAAATGTTCCAATGCGGATTTTTCCTTCTCTAAGTAAGCTGCCATTTTTGTGCCACGAGCCTGGTATTCTTCCAAGATTTGGTTAACCACAAGCTGGGAGTCGCTGTAGCAATGCATTGCTTTAGCTTTGAGCTCTTTGGCTATATGAAGTCCCGCCAGTAAAGCCTCGTATTCAGCCCGCCAGTAAAGTCGAATCTTAGGGCAGAATGAAATCTGCTCCCTGCGGGAGTAATCAAAATGACCCCTGCCCCCGATCCATTTTCATTAGATGACCCATCGACGTAAAGTTTCCACAGCTCGTGGGCCGGGGTTATAAATTCATTGTTGGTCATGCCAGTACATTCCACTATAAAGTCTACCAATGCCTGTGCCCTAATGGTCGTCCTCGGGTGGTAGGTGATCTCAAATTGTCCGAGTTCAACCGCCCATTTAAGAAGTCGACCTGAAGCCTCCGGTTTAGATAAGACTTGCCCAAGTGGTTGATCAGTCAACACATGGATGGGGTGCGCCTGAAAGTAGGGTCGAAGTTTACGAGATGAATGAATTAAGCTGAGAGTCAGCTTCTCCATCAAGGGGTATCTCGACTCTGCCCCCAGTAACCTTTTGTTGATGTAATAGACGGGCCTCTATATCTTTTCTTCTTCTCGCACGAGTACTACACTTATTGTGTGTTCGGTAGTGGAAAGATATAAGTACAGTACTTCTCCCGTAATAGGTTTTGATAAGATGGGGGGTTCTGCGAGGTGCTTTTTAAGCTCCTGGAAGGTCAGCTCGCACTCTTCCGTCCATTCAAATTTCTTGCCTCCCCTCAAAAGGTTGAAAAACGGAAGACAACGATCTGTAGATTTCGAAATAAACCTACTTAGCGCCGCCATCCTGCCGGTCAAACTTTGGACATCTTTGTGTCTTCGAGGTGAGGGCATGTCAATCAGGGCCTGGATCTTGTCTGGGTTGGCTTCTATTCCACGAGTGTTTACAATAAAGTCCAGGAATTTTCCTGATGATACCCCGAAGGAGCACTTCTGAGGATTTAGCTTCATGTTATACCTCCGGAGCACGCCAAAGCACTCTTCAAGGTCGTCAACATGGTTATCGTTAAGTTGAGACTTGAATAGCATGTCATCAACATAAACTTCCATGTTGTTCTCTATTTGCTCTGAAAACATCATATTCACGAGCCGCTGGTATGTGGCCCCAGCATTTTTGAGCCCGAATGGCATGACATTATAGCAGTACAGCCCCTTATCCGTTATGAAGCTCGTATGTTCCTGGTCAAGGGCATGCATGGGAATCTGGTTAAATCCAGAATAGGCGTCCATGAACGACATCAGTCCATGCCCCGCCGTGGCATCCACGAGCTGGTCAATCTTCGGTAAGGGAAAACAATCCTTCGGGCAAGCTTTGTTGAGGTCTGAATAGTCAATACAGGTTCGCCACGTCCCATTAGGTTTTGGGACCAACACCAGATTGGCTACCTAGTCAGGGTAAAAAGCATCCCTAATGAACTGGTTTGCTTTTAACCTGTCGACCTCCTCCTTCAGTGCTTTTTTCCTGTCATCATCCAGCTGTCTTCGCTTTTGTTGCTTCGGAGGGAAGCTTTTATCAATATTTAGTGCGTGGCTCGCTATGTTCGGACTTATTCCTACCATGTCCGAATGTGACCATGCGAATACATCCTGGTTTCTCTTCAAAAAGCAAATTAGTTGCTATTTGGTTTCTTCCTGGAGGTGTTTTCCAACCTTTACCTTTTTCGAGGGATCGGACTCTTCGAGCTGGATTTCTTTGAGCTCTTCTCAAGCAGCTGGAATAAAGGTAGACTCCCTTGCAAACGTAAAGCAGTAGCCCAGAGAACCATTGAAAGCTTACTTGAGTAGGTTTGCCAACATCGCTACGCAAGCTAGAGACGCGGATGAAAGCTCCAGGCTTATGGCGATGAGAACAGGAATCCCTGTCGGAGGCGACCTGTGGAAAGAGATCCAGAGAAAAGGCATCAACATAGTGGACGAGTTCCTGAACAAGGCTCAGAGATGGATCAACCTGGAAGAGGCGCGAGCTTCGGTCGCAGGAACCAGCCAAGTCCCTACCCAGCCTATTGGAGAGGTAACGGACGTGGCAGCTATGACTCAAACTGTTACCCAGAATAACCACGGGGGAGGAAGCAAGAGGAAGGGAAATGGTGAAGGTGGCCAGAATGGTTCAAAGAAAAATAAGCCCGTGGAGAAATTCAAGCCGATCTATGCGACTTACGCCGATCTCATGGATACCAGGGAGCATATCTTCTTAGCGAACTCTGCCTGCCTCCCATGGAAGAAGCCCGAGCCTCTAAAAAATCAAAGGGCGAAGAGAGACCCGTCGAAATTTTGTCGATTCCACAATGACATTGGTCACAACACCGATGATTGCAGGCATTTGAAAGATGAGATCGAGACGCTTATCAGGGTTGGGCCCTTAGCTCAGTATGCCCGAAATCGAGTCATCCCTAATCAGCCCACTGGGCAAAATGTTCTATCAGCTCCTAAAGCCCCCACAAATCAGACCGGAGCCTAGGTGAATCAGGACACCCCTCCTCCGATAATAGGAGGAGAAATAACCACTATCTCTAGAGGCCCTCATCTGGTAGGTACAAGCAGAAATGCCCAGAAGAGATATGTCAATGAGCTGAGGTCTCACAATGGAGTAGAGTTCGTCCCGGAGCAACGTTTGTCTAAACAACAACGATTGGAGAAACAACCGATCAATTTTACTGAAGAAGACGCTAGCCATGTCCAGTTCCCGCATAACGACCCTCTAGTCATAACCGTCCAACTTGCCAATTGGAGAGTTAGGCGGACCTTGGTCGACAACAGGAGCTCTGTGAACCTGCTATTTAGGTCCACATTGGAGAAAATGGGATTGTCTGTGGCCGAACTAAAGGCAACCTCCATGATGTTGTACGGGTTTTCCGGAGAAGGTTCGACAGCTATCGGAACAATCAAGTTCGTGATAACCTTGGGTGAAGGACCACGAACTGTTTCTAAGCTGCTCGAGTTTGTGGTCGTGGACTGTCCAACCGCGTACAACATAATCTTGGATAGGCCCACACTGATGGCATTCGAAGCTATAACTTCCGTCCGCCACCTCGTGATCAAATTCCCTTCATCAACGGGAATATGTACTGTCCGAGGCGATCAGCTCGCTGCTAGGAAATGCTACAGCATTTCCATTAAGGGAAAATCACAACCCGAGCAGCAGACTATGGCCGTGCAGGATCAGGGAGAGGAATCCCAGGAAGTTAGAGATAATCCTGGGATGGAAGAACCTCAGCAGGTCAGTTGTAGGGGAATCAGCCCGAGTGAGGATATTGATCCCCGGATGGGTGAAGATAGATCCGAGCTCCACGCTATCGGAGACCTCGAAGAAGTAAACATTGATCCCAAAGATGCTTCGAGGGTCGTTAAGCTCGGGAAAAATCTTGACGCCGACAGAAAGGCGGAACTGATTACTTTTTTACAAGAAAATCTAGACGTTTTCGCTTGGTCCCATGAAGACATGATAGGAATCAGCCCGAGTGTCATCATGCATACGCTAAATCTAGACAAAAGCATGCCTGCGAAATCCCAGAAACAGAGGCGTCTGGGTACGACTCGAACTGAGGCACTGGAAGAAGAAGTACCTAGGATTTTGAAGTGCGGCTTCATCCGCGAGGCTAAGTATCCGATCTGGGTCGCCAATCCTGTCCTGGTCCCAAAACCAAATGGAAAATGGCGGACCTACATCAATTTCTCCGATCTAAATAAAGCTTGTCCCAAGGATTGCTTCCCCTTGCCAAGGATTGACCAGTTGGTGGACGCCACCGCAGGGCACGAGCTCATGTCCTTCATGGATACATACTCTGGATATAACCAGATCGCCATGAACCCTGCAAACCAGGAACAAACTAGCTTCATGACTCCAACCAATGTGTCCTGCTATAAAGTCATGCCCTTCGGGCTAAAAAAATGCTGGGGCAACCTACCAGAGGTTGGTTAACCGAATGTTCGCTATATCAGATCAGAAAAAACATGGAAGTGTATGTTGATGATATGCTAGTCAAGTCAAAGACTGCCAATAACCATGTCTCCGATCTGAAGGAATGTTTTGGAATTCTAAGGAAGTATAATATGAGGCTAAACCCCCAGAAATGTACTTTCAGAGTGGCGTCAGGAAAATTCCTGGGATTCATAGTCAACACCAGGGGGATAGAGGTGAACCCAGACAAAATTAGATCACTACTAGAGATGCCTTTGCCCAGGTCGCATAAAGATGTCCAGAGTCTGGCAGGAAGAGTGGCGGCCCTCAATCGGTTTATTTCTAAATCCACCGATAAGTGTTTTCCATTCTATAATTTGCTTCGGGGGAACAAAAAGTTTGAGTGGACTGAGGAGTGCGAGCAGGCTTTCATCGACCTTAAGACACATTTGGCCGAGCCACCGGCGTTATCTAAACCAAAGGAAGGAGAGCGCCTTTTCCTCTATTTAGCCATGACCGAAAATGCGACCAGCACCATGTTGGTCTGGGAGGAGGACCGGGTTCAAAAGCTAGTATATTATATAAGCAAGAGACTTCTCGGAGCAGAATCTCGATATCCTTTAATGGAAAAGTTGGCGTTCTGCCTTATTACGGCTTCCCGGAAACTTAGGCCATATTTCCAATCCCATTCAATCCACGTCATGACCGATCAGCCTTTAAGGCAGGTGCTGCAGAAACCTGAGACATCGGGACATTTGTTGAAATGGGCGGTCAAGCTCAGCCAGTTCGAGATACTGTATGTACCTCGAACTACGATAAAAAGCCAAGCCTTGGCAGATTTCATGGTTGAATGCATTGGATTCCAGGAAGAGCCCTTGAGAGAACCAGTGCGGGAATTATGGAGAATCTTCGTAGACAAGTCATCTAATGAGAACGGGTCCAGAGCTGGGATCATCCTAATATCCCCAGAAGGGCACCTTTTCCACTCCGCGCTGTGGTTCGGGTTCGTGGCATCTAACAATGAATCCGAATACGAAGCCCTATTGGCCGAGCTTAGAGTGGCGAAGGAATTGAAGGCCAAGGCCATCCACTGCTACAACGATTCCCAGCTCATGGTAAACCAAGTATCTGGGGAATATCAAGCTCGAGGGGCCCAAATGGCAGCTTACTTGGCCAAAGTCAAGAAGGAGTTATCTGAGTTTGAGTATAGCTTAGTCGAGCAGATTCCTCGTGAGCAGAATGCCAATGCCGACGCCCTGGCTAGACTCGTTACCTCTAGAGAAGTCGAGACTCTAAGCATAGTACCAGTGGAATTCTTAGAAATTCTGAGCGTGGAAGAAAGCTCGGTGGAGGTCGAGATGATCGATATCAGACCGACCTGGATGACTCCCATAATAGAGTATCTTACGACAGGAAAATTGCCTGACGAGCGGAAAGACGCGAGGAGAGTACTCTATCAAGCTCCAAGGTACAGAATCATTGACGGGACACTGTACCGACATGGCCACTCCTTGCCTCTACTACGGTGTGTTCTGCCAGAAGAAGCCAAAACTATTTTGCAGGAGGTGCATGAAGGCTTTTGTGGGGATCACGTTGGGGGACAAAGCCTGGCCTTGAAAATATTACAGCAGGGGTATTTTTGGCCCACGCTATCGAAGGACTCCATCTCCTATGTCAAAAAGTGTGATAAGTACCAGCGGTTTGCCACCATTGCCCGAGCTCCTCCGGTCGAGCTAAAAATGATATCATCCCCCTGGCCATTCGCGGTATGGGGAATCAATTTAATTGGAGCCCTGCCCACGGGGAAGGGAGGAGTTCGCTATGTAGTAGTGGCTATCAATTATTTTACAAAATGGGCGGAGGCGGAGCCCCTGGCTACAATCACCGCAAAGAGAATCCTCGGCTTCGTGGTCAAGAATATTGTTTGCCGATTTGGACTGCCAAGAAAGATTGTGTCAGACAATGGGACGCAGTTCGATAGCGATCTCTTCACTGAGTTTTGTGAAAGGCACAGTGTAATCAAATGCTTCTCCTCGGTAGCCTACCCGCAGCCCAACGGACAGGTCGAGGCTGTAAACAAAACCCTCAAAGCAAGCCTTAAAAAGAGGTTGGACGAGGCCAAGGGAGTATGGCCCGAGCAGCTCCCCCAGGTGCTGTGGGCTTACCGGACCTCCCAACGAACTTCTACGAGGCATACCCCTTTCTCCTTAACTTTCGGAAGTGAGGACGTCCTCTCTGTCGAAGCAAAGGTAGCCACACATAGGCTCCAGACCTTTAGCCTGGAGCGGAACGACAAACTACTCAGCGCATCCCTCGACCTAATTGATGAGAAACGGGAAAATTCACAGCTACGGCTCGCACATTATCAGCAAAAAATCACGCGTTATTTTAATTCAAAGGTCAAAAAGCGTGTCTTTGGTTTAGGAGACCTGGTACTCCGAAAGGTATTTTTAGTAGGCAAGGACCCCAAAGGCGGTGCCTTAGGCCCGAGTTGGGAAGGGCCCTATCAGATAGTCGAAATCGTATAGGAAGGTACTTTTAAATTGGCCCGACTTAGTGGAGAAACGGTACCACGAACCTGGAATGCTATACATCTGAAAAAAGTATTATCAGTGATCAAACCACCTATCTATGCAAGACTTGAATATAAAAGCCATTTAATTTTAGAAATATATAAAAAAAAAAAAGGGTTTATGGTATATTTGTATCTTCGTACGGTTGCATATGCATGTTAGTTCAAATAACCCAGAAAGTCAACTTCCTGATTACTTGGGGGGCAGACAACCCGAGGACCAGGTTCTGAAACTTAGAAGTTGGTTAATTTGATTAACCAATGTTTTTCTAAAAAATGCGAGGTGTCAATAAAACTAACGCGAACTAAGTTTTTAATTAAATATCCTGAACACGACCAGGTTCCGAAGCTTAGAAGTTGGTTAAATTGATTAACCAGTGTTTTTCTAAAAAAATGAGAGGTGTCAATAAAACTAACGCGAACTAAGTTTTTAATTAAATATCCTGGACACGACCGGGTTTCGAAACTTAGAAGTTGGTTAAATTGATTAACCAGTGTTTTTCTAAAAAACGCGAGGTATCAATAAAACCAACACGAACTAAGTTTTTAATTAAATATCCTGGACACGACCAGGTTCTGAAACTTAGAAGTTGGTTAAATTGATTAACAATGTTTTTCTAAAAAATGCGAGGTGTCAATCGAACTAATGCGAACTAAGTTTTTAATTAAATATCCTAGACACGACCAGGGTCCGAAACTTAGAAGTTGGTTAAATTGATGAAACAGTGTTTTTCTAAAAAATGCGAGGTGTCAATAAAACTAACGCGAACTAAGTTGTTAATTAAATATCCTGGACATGACCAGGTTTCGAAACTTAGAAGTTGGCTAAATTGATTACCCAGTTTTTTTTTCTAAAAAACGCGAGGTGTCAATAAAACTAACGCGAACTAAGTTTCTACCGAGCACATCATAAAGCATGAGAAAGAGATCGAAGAATAATTCAAACTTAGATAACTAAAATTAATATATAAAAAAAAATATTTGTCTCGAGGTGAATAACCTCGTGCTTAGCATTTACAAAGGAAAAATACACAAGTAAAAACAAAAAAATCTAAGACCCCCCAGGCTGCTCTGAGGACGTCACCTCCTCGGTCTCCTGCTCGCCAGCGACAGAGGCCTCCCCGGTCTCAGACTGTAGCTCCTGTTATAGCCGAGCCTTGAACTTCTTAAGGTAGTGCCCCCACACGTCGGAAGCCATGAAGGAGAAGTTGTCGTCTTGATTGAAGGCCCAGGAGTGGTACAACATGCTCTTCGTGGAGGATGTCGATGCTTTCTTCTCCTCCAGAATAGCCGCTCGACCTCCAACTGCTTGGCCTTGGCCCCCTTGAGCTTGGCCTGAAGGGCTGTCGTGGCAGCCTTTGCCGCCTACTCACCTTCTTGAGCCGCAGTTAAGGCAGTCTTTGCCGCCTGTTCGCCCGCTTGGGCCGCTGCCAAAGCAGCCTTGGCTCTTTTCTCACTCTGTTGAGAGGTGGCGAGAGTAGGTTAGGCAGTCTGGAGCTCGGCCTTGAGTTCATCATTCCTGGCCCTGGCCTGAGATATGTTGCGATGTTGAGCCAAGGCAGCCTGCAAAAAGAAAAGAGACAGTTAGGCACATACCAGGGAAAAATAATAAAAATCAGGTGAGGGAAAATGCTTACTGTGAGGTTCATCCCCAAGGCAGATTCCATGACATTCTCTGGGCTCCTCTCCTCGATCGCCCTCAAGTCGTTGGGCTTGGACTTATAGAAATGCTCCACCGAGTAGCTCGCCGTCTCGTAGACGGTCCCCCGAAAAGTGTCTGGAATCAGCTCCAGATCCTGGGGGTTGATGGGGATGCGAACAATGGCGGCAGGGACCACTGGAGCTGGGGGACCAACCGGTGCTACTGGATCCCAAGTAGGAGGTGGGGGAAAGTGAGGAGGGGGTGCAGCCGGACCTCTCTTCTCCGGGGCTGCGGCGGGCTGAGCTCCCGAGCCCGAGCCTTTCCCCTTAGCCGAGGATTTGGAAGTAGTTGCGGCCGAGGCGGGCGTTTTCTTTGACGTGGGCTGAAGTTTCTTGACTAGGGGACCCTCGCTGGATCTCCCCTCCTGGAACATCGAGCGGATGTCAGGTTCCCCTCGTTGTGCCATCTCCTCACCTGAAAAAGAATGGGAAATGTGCTAAGCATGCATATACGTTCATCAGTTTACCAAGAAAATGCGTATAAAGTAACAAAAATCCTACCCTCCGAGCTAGAGGAGCCTATTTCCACGACCTCTGGCCTTGGAACTGCTATAGGGGAAGGAGAGTCTAAGTCAACCACTTCTTGGATTAGGGGAGGTTCCGGATCAGGCTCTACCTCAGGACTGGACTCCTCTACGTATTGCCTAAGTCCAGGAGCTACAACACCCTGGAGAAGGGATGGCCACGACCTAAGATTGGTTCCATACTCCTCAAAGAAGGTCGACCTAAAAGACAAGGTATTATCTACTACTACGGTGCCCCTAGGATGACCCATGTTGTGACGTAGTACTAATTGGTCGATGCATTGGAGTAAGGTTATATTACGGTCAGGGTCGTTTTGGTGACGATGCACGAGCTGGTTTGGGTTAAACCTAACTAGCCTAAGGTCTGCGGCTACCTTATCTAGGTCCCGAAAAGGGTATGGGTTACCTTGTCCAGAGGGGCTGGCTGCTGCCCCCGATTGAGCTCGGTCCACATCAGGTTCCCGAGCAATCTCAGGAGCTCGCCTCTGTAACACCCCAACTCCAGGGACCGCTACAGTGCACATTGCAAACAGTGCTAAACTCGCTAATCGAGTCATTTGGCCATAAACGTGTGACTAAGCATGATTAGCGGTTTAGGGGTTAAAAACTTTGGTTAAGATATAACGTTTCACTAGAACGTTTACTGTATACATTGGGATCTCAAAAATATAATTTTAGAGTTTATTACAAGAAAGTGTTTACAACAGGCCGTTCTAAGCGGCAAAACAGGGTTCAGCCCTAGTTCCACTTTCAAACCTCGCCCAAGTATTGGTCGAGCAGCTGCATATGTACACGTCATCACCTAAGCTCTCCAACTCAAGGATGGTCTAGCTATCTTTTGCCTTTACCTGCACCACAAAGCACCCGTGAGCCAAAGCCCAGCAAGAAAACTCATATGCTCACAAACAGTCATATCATGATATCAAATCATATCTGGCATGCCTAGCACTCATAGCTCTATTCAGCATGCAAATGAGTTCAAATGATGCTGGGGTATCCAGGATAAGAAATCCTGGCCTTCTGATTGGAGGACTAACAAGTCAATCCTAATCAGATGAGCGTCGTAACACTTGAGGTTCTGGTAAAACCATACTGAGTGACCAACAAGTAGGTCACTAATTCAAGTGGAAGGGTGGCTGTTGGGTAAGCCTCTAACCTTCAACAGGTTCTGGTAAACCATGCTGAGTGACCAACAAGCAAGTCACTGGGGCCTCAGTGCCCAAGCCATGCATATGATGATCAAAATGATCATGCAAAGCTCATGGCTCTGATCAGATGGTGAATATCACTTGAGGTTCTGGTAAACCATACTGAGTGACTGACAACCAGGTCACTAGGGGCCCAGTGCCCATTTCCTGCAATGGCTCTACATGACTAGCCTCTGGCTAGATAAATGCTTGTTTATATTCATCGAACTTGAGGTCGGTCTTGCATTAATGCTCTTTGATTCATTCAATGCAGAGGGTCGATTAGGTCCAATCGACATAGCTTGCACTACACACTAGGGTTGTCATGACTAGTGAGTTAGTACAATGTGACCAGTGCCCAGTACCACTGCCGAACCTGACTAATGAGTCACGGCTTCACATTTGATACTAACACCTTTGCCAATTCTGACTAATGAGTCAGCCCTGTGTGACCAGTGCCCAGTACCACTGCCGAACCTGACTAATGAGTCACGACTTCACAGTTGATACTAGCACCTTTGCCAAATCTGACTAATTAGTCAGTACCATGCACAAGTAAGCAATGCTATCAATGTGTATCATATGCCAATTATCCAAGAATAGGGCATTCAACATGCTTACTAAACAGTTGCTAGCATAATTATGATCATGCACAAACTCAGAGACTCAAGCTCTAGCCAATCTCATATTCATCATTCATGGCATGCCCTAATCACATGTTTCTCGTGCTTCACATACATCACACTTAATCATCCAGCATGCCTCAGTAATAATCACATGCAAATGGGCAATATTGCCAAGCATTCATTATGCTATCAATGTTTACATTTAAACATCCAACATGCATCAATCATAGCCATGCATGTCACATATGGGGTGCAGTTTTCTTACCTTGGGTTCGAGCGAGAATTAATAAAAGAAACGACATTTGAGAACGATCAGCTTTTAGTCCTTTAGCGGTCACCTAGTCAAAACCAAACATATAGGATACCATTAATAAAAATGACCAACATAGGTTCCCAAACCAATATCTAGCCTCGGGACATCAATCCCCACTTAACCGGGTACTAGGATCAACCCCGAGGCCTTAAGCTAGCATCCCCAAGCCAAAAACCTATTTTTGGCCAAATATGCCTTGATGGGCCGCGGCTCACCATAGCCATGCCGCGGCTCATCCCCCTGACAGAGGCATAATTGCCTCAGAAACCACTTTAGGCCGCGGCACACAAAAGCCAGGCCGCAACTCATTACCCCGATCAGCCCAAAAACCAGCAACGCACCAGCAAACTCCCCTGCATTTTTCCTCTCAAACCAGCCCTTCAAATCAACTCAAAACCTCTTCCAAACACTCATTTAAACCTCCAAACATCACCCATAACTCACCCACATCAAAACCCAAGTTAAACATCAATTAAACTCCCATTAATTCCCAACTAACACATCAAAATCACAAGCTGAAACTTAAAAGAAAACAGAGTATAATCAGAATTTCATGGCTGAGTTTCCTTACCTCAAGCTCGGTTTTCAATCCCCTTCAATGGCTGAATCAAGTCCCTAAGCCCAAACCTTGATTTCCTAGCTTGTTCCTTCAAATTGGCTCTCAAAATTCCAAAGGAAGAAAGAAGGGAAATGGTGTACGACAAAGAGAGAAGGATGAGGATGTTGATGCTCTGTTTTGGTTCTGTTTTTCTACAGCCTTCTAATTGATACATATCCCTTGCCAAATGACCTAAATGCCCCTAGGTCACTTAAAAGCTTCTAAACACTTCCAAGGGTAAAATCGTCATTTCCAACCTATACCGTTAATTATAATTAACGCTCTCCAATTCCCGCTATTCTCAAATACCAATAAATCATACCCCATTACCCTTTAATTCCCGGTAATGTTCTAATCATCAAAGTGACCCCGAGACTCACCCCGAGCCCCGAACTTATACCCGTTATGACTAGACCGAACACTTACATTCCCATGATCGTCTCATGCAGAATGGCTCGAACCAACCACATATGATGTGGTAAAATTGTAATTCACCCATATGCATAAAATTACACAATCACGCCCCCAACGGCCTAATTACCAAAATGCCCTTGCATTTAAAATATGAGCCCATATGCATGCATTCACCATCATATAATAATATAATTCACATAAACATGCATATAATCATTAAATATCATAATAAATCAATTATGGCCCTCCCGGCCTCCTAATCAAGGTCCTAAACCTTATTAGGAAATTTGGGGCATTACAGCCTCTTTCGCACAAGTGGCACCTCGGGCTCCTCTTCCTGCTCGTCGCTGTCGATGACCGCGGCGCCTGCCTCGGGGATGGGTGCCAGCTCGCGAGCTACTGTGTAAGTAGCCCGCGTCCTCCTCGGGGCCAAAGTCTAGCCTTCGAAAATTAATTTACACGCCAACATCGTGTCATCAGACACGAGCTGGCGGTAGTCCTTCTCACTAGGCGGAAGCCCCGCCAGGGTATCATATTGACCACCAAGGGTCACTGATTTGGCCGTCCTCGTAAAAATGGATGCACGATGATGCTCCAATCAGTATACACACGAAAAATCTAAGAATAAAAAATAATAATAATTTCGCGAGCAGAGAATAGGAAGGAAACTTACGAGGACGATTGAAGTAATGGTATTCGCAATTGTGAAACCCATTCTACATGAAAAATTGGTCTTTGAAGTCGTTGGGGTGACTGGGCAGCTCGATGAATGCAGGCGAGTTTGGGAACCGGGTCAAGTAGTAGAACCCGTCACCTCGCCCCCTTAGATCTGGGCTGGCTTTGAGGCAAAAGAAGTAAAGGATATCTGTCAGAGTGGGGACCTCCCACATCTGCTTCAGGAAAAGATATCTCAGCCCGGCCAGTAGACGATAGGAGTTCCGTGGAAGTTGAAACGACGCTAACCTCACATAGTTGAGGAAGTCCGCGAAGTATTGTTCAAGGGGGAGGAAGGCCCCAACCTTCAAGTGTTCATCACTCCAGGCCGCGAAATCGTCCTGGTGTGGTGCGTAGCTCCGCTCCCCTTCGTAGGGAGGTCGGGCGATGAGCGCCCCCATCCCAGCCTCAATGTTATGGGACAACAGGATCTTGTTGACCCTTCCTTGGGTCATTATCTATGAGACTATCCTTTCGGCCTTGAAAAAGGCGTCAGGAGCGACCGCGACCTCCTTCTCCACCACGGGGCCGAACTTAGGCAGGGGGAATCAGGGACGACCTTCTTTCCCTTGTGAGATTGCTGGGATGACGAGCCATCTACGTTCTTCTTGGATGCGCCTTTCTTGGGTGCCATCAGCTCGCCTATCGAATAAACATGATAGAGTTTTTAGTGGGTGACATAGAATTTTTTAGCATGAGAAATAACAAGGACCTGGGGTCCTAACATGCGAGCTGATGCAATATCAGCCTGCGTGATGCTGCGCGTTGCCTATGCTACGCACCTAGGTTTCCCAACAGATCCTTGATATTCAGGGATCCATGTGTCAGCAGAGTTAGGCCATTACTTGCCTTGGGGAAAGGGTTTTAGAGAAAAACCGCCTAAGAAATATGACCCCTAAGCTACCCGATTTTGTACCCTAAAAACCTCTCGTCTACCATATCCCGAATGGGTATTTCCTAAACTTACCCAGAAATCACCCAAAAATTACCTAGTTATGGACATCACAGTCCTAGGCATGTTTTAGAATCTACTCAATACGCCTAAAATCAAAACTTATGCACCAAAGTTATTTAGGAGCAGCCTACTGTTGGTAACTATAAAGTGCAGATTCACATGACAAAGAAAAAGGAAGAAAACTGAAACACGCGGAAAACAGTAACATACAAGTCTTGGAAAAATAGGAAGCTTACAATATGTTCTTCAAACGAAAGTTGCAAGCAAAATAGAAGAAGGGCTCCTGGGGAAATCCTTGCTGACTGGGTTTCCAAGGGTTTTTTGTGACGAGATTATGGGGATTTCTGGGATTTTAATCAGAAGAAGAAGAATTTTTGAAGCTCAGAAGAGAGAAAATGAAGAAAAATTTCGAATGAAAGGTGATGAGTGCTGAAAATTGCCAGCCCTATTTATACGTAAAAGGCATAAGGAAACGAGGACCGTCCGATCAAGTTAATGCGAGATACGAGGGTCATGATTCGAAAGATGAAACGGCGGCAAAAAGGTGGCCAGGCCATTTAATACAATCCTCAAAACCCGAACAGACGCCAATCACGACGTTCCACGTGTCTAGTACTCAAATGGTAGGCAGGGTCTGGATAATCGCAAAGGAAGTTTAAAAGTTCCTACCGTTAAAGTCAAAAGTGATGTCATAGAACACGAGCAGGGACTTGGGGGGCAAATGTACGCCTTGAAAATCAGCACGTACCTTGTTGAGGCAGCTCGGGTACAGCGGCCTAGCAAAAATCTATAATCAATGTGCCACATGTTCACCTTTCATCTGAGGAAATTCGGTATGATTCCCTAGAAAAATAGCTCGAACTGGTGAGTTCAAAGCAACATACCGCCTGGAACCACTTGTGGAATATAGCATCAGAAGGCACGAGCTGGCACTACGCTAGCTCGTGGTAAGCCAGAGATCTGACATGCCTCAGGATCTTTATAAAGTTTACTACGCAATATAAACGTGCATAAAACAGACATCACGTGTCTGTTTATTCCTGAATTCTTGGATACGCAATATAAACATGCATGATCAGACATCACACGCCTGATTTAGGCCATGCGGCCCATTATCCATTTTATCTATTGATTAGGCCACACTTCAATATAAAATTTAGATATTAATCACTAATGTCACGGAGATGATGTGAGGGATCAAGAGATCACGGGATGACCCCAACACCTACCCAGAGATCATTCTCCTATAAATACCAAGACCCTGGGTAGTGCAAGGGGTTGGATTCTTTCTGTAGTGCAAATACTCTGTAAAAATAGAAAGAGATATACAACAATAATATTGACTTGTGGACTATGGGTATTTTAACCTCCAAACCACGTAAAAAGGAACGAGTATTCTTACTATATCATTCTAAGTACCTTAAAGAATGATTATTCTCATTACGATTTATCCTTAAGCACTAGTTCATTCCAGCTAATTTTCGTAATACACTGTTGGCGAAAAACCGTGTCAACATACGTGAATGAGCTGAAAACTGATGACGGGTCTCCCTACGAACCCGAACCCAGAGCTCCGAAACAACAAAGGGTTGAATCTCAACCCATAACTTTTACTGAAGATGACGCGTCCCATGTACAGTTCCCTCATAATGACCCGCTGGTCATCACCCTTCAGCTCGCGAATAAGAGGGTACACCGAGTCCTAATTGATAACGGGAGCTCGGTAAATATCCTTTACAAATCCACTTTAGAAAAGATGGGACTCACACTTCGCGACCTAAAATCTTGTGCAACTACGTTGTACGAATTTTTAGGAGAATGGATTGCCTACATGGGATTCATCGAACTCCCTGTAACCTTGGGAGACTACCTAGTCTCGGCAACCAAGATGATGGAGTTCGTAGTGGTGGATCTCCCATCAGCCTGTAACGTTCTACTCGGGAGACCTGCCCTAGTAGGGCTGGGGGCAATTTCGTTGGTTAGGCATCTAGCCATCAAGTTCCCGACTTCTAGTGGAATCGGGACTCTGAAAGGGGACCAACTCGCAGGAAGGGAATGCTACATCATTTCCGTTAGAGGGAAGAAGCAGAAAAGTGCACAAACACTTGTTGTAATTTAGAATAAGGATGGGATAGTCTTCGAAATAGATGAAGAGATCGATCCAAGAATAGAAGAAAGGGTCGACCTCGAGACTCTAGAGGAGCTCGAAGAAGTCAGGCTTGAAGAAGCTGATCCCCCAAAAACTATGAAGGTGCGGAAAAACCTTTCAGAAGAAACAAAATAGCAATTAATTGGCTTCTTAAGGAAGAACCAGGATGTTTTCGCATGGTCGCATTCAGACATGGTAGGGATAAGTCCTAATGTAATAAGCCATGCACTTAACATTGACAAGAGTTTCCCCCCGAAGCAGCAAAAGCGAAGGCTCCTAGACGATGATAGGAAGAAAGCCTTGAAGGAAGAAGTCGACAGATTAAAGGTGAACCAGTTTATACAAGACACCTTCTACCCTGATTGGGTCGCAAACCCGGTCTTGGTTCCGAAACCTAATGGAACATGGCGGACTTGCATCGACTATTCTGATCTCAACAAGGCATGCCCTAAGGATTGATTTCCCCTACCTCGGATCGACCAGCTCGTAGATGCAACAGCTGGGCACAGACTTATGTCATTCATGGATGCTTATTCTAGATATAACCAGATTTCCATGCATGCCCCGGACCAACAGCATCGAGTTTTGTGACAGATGAAGGGATGTACTGTTACTATGTCATGCCTTTCGGGCTTAAAAATGTTGGAGCCACGTACCAGAGACTAGTAAACATGATGTTCTCCGAGCCGACAGGTAATAACATGGAAGTGTATGTTGATGATATGTTGGTCAAATCTAAACATAACAATAACCATGTTGATGAAATCTAAGAATGCTTCGCCGTGTTACGAAAGTACAACATGAAACTCAACCCCCAAAAATGCTTTTTTGGAGTATCATCAGGGAAGTTTCTGGGCTTCATAGTAAACGCGCGGGGAATAGAGGTTAATCCCGACAAGATTCAGGCGTTAATCGACATGCCCTCACCTCGAAAGCATAAATCGTCTAGAGCTTAACTGGACGGATGGCGGCATTAAGTAGATTTATCTCTAAATCTACAGACCGATGTCTACCATTTTTCAACCTTTTAGGAGGGGGCAAAAAATTCGAGTGAACGGAGGAATGCGAGCTGACATTTCAGGAGCTAAAGAAGCATCTCGGGGAACCTCCCATCTTGTCAAAACCTATCACAGGAGAAATCTTGTACCTGTATCTCACTACAACCGAGCACGCCAACAACGTCGTGCTCGTCCGAGAAGATCAAAAGGTACAAAAACTTGTGTACAATGTCAGCAAGAGGTTGCTGGGGGCAGAATCGAGATACCCATTAATGGAAAAGCTGGCCCTTAGCCTAATCCACTCATCTCGAAAGCTCCGACCTTACTTCCAAGCACACCCCATCCACATGCTGACTGACCAACCACTTCGATAAGTCTTATCAAAGCCAGAAGCCTCGGGCCAATTATTAAAATGGGCTGTCGAGATCGGACAATTCGAAATCACTTATCATCCGAGAACAACCATAAAAGTGCAAGCTCTAGCAGACTTCATTGTGGAATGTACAGGAGTGTCCGAAGACGAAGTTATAACCCCAGCCCGCGAGCTGTGGAAATTTTATGTCAATGGATCTTCTAACGAAAATGGATCGGGGGCAGGAATCATATTGATCACTCCAACCGGAAGTCGATTTCACTCTGCCTTAAGGTTCATCTTTGAAGCGTCTAACAACGAGGCTGAATACGAAGCTCTATTGGCAGGACTTCAAATAGCGAAAGAGCTCAAGGCTAAAGCAATTCATTGCTACAGTGACTCGCAGTTGGTGGTCAACCAAATCCTAGGGGAATACTAGGCTCGTGGAACAAAGATGGCCGCATATTTAGAAAAATCAAAAACAGCACTCGGACATTTCGAGTTCTATGCAATAGAGCAAGTTCCCCGAGAACAAAATTCAAATGCAGATGCCCTAGCTAGGCTCGCCACATCCCACGAGGTTGATGCGCTGAATGATATGCCAATTAAGCACCTTTCAGCACCCAGTATTAGTGAGCCTGAACAGGAAGATGTATGCATGATAAACTCCGAACTCACCTGGATGACCTCGATAGTTGATTACCTCGAAACTGGCATTCTCCCAGCAGAATGGAGCAAGGCTCAGAAATTGATGTATCAGATTCCTAGATACACTATTGTGGAAGGAAGGTTATATCGGAGAGGATACTCTATGCCATTACTCCGATGTGTGACTCCACCCGAGGCCAAGAAAATCCTAGAAGAAATTCATGAAGGATTTTGAGGAGACCACACTGGGGGGCATAGCCTATCTAAGAAAGTTATAAGACAAGGATACTTCTAGCCCACTATGAAGGCAGACGTGTTTGAATATGTCAAAAAATGTGATAAATGCTAGCGGTTCGCTACAATCCCACGAGCTCCACCATCTAAGCTAACTATGATTACCTCACCATGGCCATTTGCAGTGTGGGGAATTGATCTCATAGGCTCGTTGCCAACTGGCAAAGGGGAAGTTAAGTATGCAGTGGTCGCGGTCGACTATTTTACAAAGTGGACCTAGGCTGAACCTCTGGCAATGATTACCTCGAAGAAAGTCTTGGACTTTGTGGTAAAAAACATCATCTGCCGATATGGAATGCCAAGAAAAATAGTATCAGATAACGGTACTCAATTCGACAGTGAATTGTTCACCAATTTTCGTGAGAAAAATGGGATAATGAAGAGCTTCTCCTCTGTTACCCATCCCCAAGAAAATGGCCAAGTCGAAGCTGTGAATAAGACTCTTAAGAGTTCTATGAAAAAGAAATTGGAAGAAGCTAAGGGAAAATGGCCCGAGGAGTTGCCCAAGTTTTGTGGGCATATCGAACTACGGCTCGCACTTCAACAGGGCATACCCTTTTTTCTCTGGCATATGGGTGCGAGGCCATGTTACCAATTGTGGTCGAAGTACCCACTATTCGTAGTCATGCTTATGATCAAGCCTCGAACCAATCCCAGCTCGAAGTAAGTCTGGACCTGATTGAAGAAAGACGTGATGAAGCTCAATTGAAAAATGCAGCATATCAACAACGAGCTACCAGATATTTCAATAAAAAGGTTCGGGACAAAATATTCAGATTGGGAGACTTGGTGTTAAGGCGTGTGTTCTTAGCTACAAGGGACCCAGCTGCTGGCGTACTCGGGCCCAATTGGGAAGGACCTTATCAAATCGAATTAGTTATTGGACCTGGCATCTACAAATTGGCGAGATTAAATGGAGAATTGGTACCACGAGCATGGAATGGCGAACATCTATGACCTTACTATCAATAGTGTAGGAATGATGTCTCCTGTAACCATGCTTGTTTATCTTTACAAAGTTTCTGTTAATAAATTGTTCAATATTGAATAAAGATCATTTTCGTTTCAGTATGTTGTATTTTTTACAAACTCTCTTAATTTAATAACCTATGGTCACACTCATAGGATATTAAGGGGGCATTAGTGGTATATATACCATAAGTTTGAAAAAATAAATAACTCAAAAATAGCATACACAAAAACAAGCAAATGTCTGTACTGTTAACCCGACATGGAAGTTAAAAGTGTATATTAAAAATAAAGTGTTTGGATATATAACCAAATGTGCGAGCTTAGTAATTTGGACATAACCAGATTATTAAAAATAAAAGTGTTTGGATATAACCAAATGTGCGAGCTTAGATAATTTGGACATAACCAGATTATTAAAAATAAAGTGTTTGGATATATAACCAAATGTGGGAGCTTAGATAATTTGGACATAACCAGATTATTAAAAATAAAAGTGTTTGGATATAACCAAATGCGTGAGCTTAGATAATTTGGACATAACCAGATTATTAAAAATAAAGTATTTGGATATATAACCAAATGCGCGAGCTTAGATAATTTGGACATAACCAAATTATTAAAATTAAAAGTGTATGGATTACAAACCAGACACGAGCTAAAAAGTTTGGAACAAACCAGCTAAAACTAATCGACAGAAAGATGGGATATAAATAAACCCACTTCAAATTAAGTCGAGATCAAGGCTGGAATATCTTGCAAAAAGATAGTTTCGACCTTACAACTTTGGGGAGCTACCCGAGGACGAGGAAAAGTAACTAGAAAAGCAGGATATAACTAAACTACCTATCTTACACGCCATATAAGTACTTTCGAGTGCATTGTAAAAGTAAGTTACGGCCTTGACAAATAATGAGATCGGACATGGATATATCGAACAAACTATGCAAGAATGCATGGAAACTCGAACTTAAATCCAGCATGTGTTTGTATGAATAAACAGACATAAATGCAAAATTTTAATGTAAATTGCTTAAAATATTTCGATTTGAGAGATGTAAAGCAAAAATATTAAAGTGAAGTCAAACATGGTATTACAAATATCATAAGTAAATAGCTCTTTTACGAGCTATAAATTGTTTTTGCCCTAAGGGCATGAAAAACAAAAGCTATAAACTATTACAAAAGTCTCAGAGGGACGTAGCCCAGGATCGAGATTTAGGAGGCAGGAGCACCCTCCTTAGCCTTCTCAGCATCCTCCTTGGCCTTCTCAGCATCCTCCTTAGCCTTCTCAGCATCCTCTCGAACAGCCTCCTTTGCCTCCAGCCAAGCTTGCCATTTGTGTAGAAACTCGTCCTCAAAAGAGCCTAGGAAACTGGTGTCAAGATCGGTGTTGCTGGCCCAGATCCTGTACATGGCCAAGTCAACCGCCTGATCCTTCCTCTACTTGAAATCTTCAAGAAGACGAGCCTTTTCGCCCTCTATTATCTCGAAGGTGGCCTTTTTCTCCTCCTCGAGCTTGGCATTCAGCTCCTCAATCCTGGAGCTCTTCTCTTTGAGCTCGGCCTTCACCTTCTTGATCTCAGCCTCCAGCTTTGACCTTGCGGCCTTAAACTCGTCTGCAAGCTTGAGCTGGAGATTCTTCGACTCCTGAGCATAGGACATGCTCGCATGGACCTCATTGTTCAACTTGTAATTTAGCTGATCAACTGCCGTAAGAGCCTAACACACAAACGAATCAAGTTAGAACATACTCTAAGCAAAATTCCAACAAATAGTGAAGTGAGAGAGGTTACCGCGGAGGTGAGATCAACACTCTTGTCATAGAGGACGTTGGAGTCCCAAGCGTTGACCAAGAACTGCCATTGAGGAGCCTCAAGACCACTAATGCTTTGGCCTACCTGAGACAGGATGTCCGAGCCAAGAGTGGCTTCGTGAGTCCCGGCAGCGTTGTCGACGACATACTCATCAACATGAGTAGAAATCGACAACAGGTGCCCCTTAGAGGTCGTTGGTTTCTTCAGAACTGGGTCGAGCGTTAGAAGGATCCTGATAGCAGGAGGCAAAAGGAGGAGCATCTGTTGTGGAAGTGTTGACCTGGGAAGTAAGGTCCGCTACCGAGCTCGGTATAGTAGGAGCTGGGGGAGGATTCACCTCGGTCCTTTTAGGGACCTTAGCAGGCCGACCATATTTTTGCGAGGCTCTTGGGCGCTTGCTCTGCTTGGCCCCCTCGCCACTGGCGAGCACATTCTCGAGGTCGGAATCCATTGTACCTGCACAATCAAATCACATTAGAAAACAAGCTTAAAAAATGCTAAAATTATCATAGAGCAGACAGTTAAAGGATTTAAAGACAAGTGACAAGGAACCTAACTGGAACTCTCCCCCGTGCTCATGCTCGGCGACCAAGTAATTCCCCCATCTTCAGAGGAGGCTGGGGGAGTCCCTTCCCTATACATGGAAGTCAACCTCAAAAGGTTCCTATAGTCCTTTGTCCCGTATTGGACGGCTATTCCATCCCAAACCTCGTTCAGACTATACATTGTGTCGTTATTCCCTAGCCAGCTTTCAAACCTGTGGACCCTATCGTCTACCCAAGACCATACATAAAAATTGTCCATATCATCTAGGCATAAGATCAGGGTGTCGGGTTTATGCTTAAGGAGGGAAGGAGACCACAAGGCCGAGTTAAGAATGACCTTACCTCTGTCACTCGAGCTCGAGGCCTCATCATTGGCATCGTTCCCCGAGCATGGACTTCTGCGACGGTGAGCTGGGGATCGTGCCTTTGAGCTTCGCCTCGAAGGAAGACTGCCAGTTGGGAGAGGCACATACTCCCACTTGGTATACTTCTTGTAGGCCCTATCGTCTATTGATTGGTCCTTCTCCAGGAGGCCACAGGCTCGAAGCTTATCTTCATGAAGAAGATAAGACAGAGAGCGCCTGCCATATGGAAGCTGGAGCAAAATTCCCTTATGCTCCTTCATCTCATCCGTGGGAGTAGGACGGTGATATTTGGCTGGAGAATTGAATACATTATGAGTGGTTCGAGCCTAAACAAAAGTCGAGCACGAAAAGAAAAAAGATAGTATACTCACAGATTCGTCTGAACGAGCAATATTTGGAGGGAGTTAGGTCGTCCATCCAAAAGAACGCTAGTTTGAAGTTAGGAGGATGGTTGGGCATGTCCTCGAAGATCTTCTTCTCCCTGGGATAGCTCAAAAGGTAGTAGAAGCCATCTCCTCCCCGAGCTTGAGAGGGGTTGATTTTCAGGCAAAAGAGATATAGAATCTCTCTTGGGGAAGGTCATTCCCACTTCAGTTCATGGTAAAGCGACCTCAGGGCTGACAAGACCCTATACGATTTGGTTTGGAGTTGGAAGGGGGCGAGCCCAAAAAAATCCAGAAAGTCCTTAAAAAAGGACTTTAAGGGAAACAAGGCCCCTGCCTTCATATGCTCGTGGCTCCAAGCCGCGAGCTTCAGCTTATTGTTGGGATTGCCATCTCCCGGGGCGTAGCAGCTGCGTTCATTGGAGTTCGGAGCTCAACACCTTAGCGAGCCTGACAATCCTAGGCCATGGTGAGCTAGGATGTTGGTTATTTTTTCCAATGAGGAAACCGAGCTCCAATAATGCTCGGCCTCGAAAAACTCTCTCCTCGAGGTAGGAATGGCAGTCGGCTGTGAGGTGGATGGACGATTTGTTGATTCTTCCATCAAAGAGAATTTGAGTTCGCTCAGTTTGTAAGCGACCGTCACTTTAAGCTTGGGGTCAAGAGGAATTGGTCTGGGCTCGGGGTCCGGGTCTGGATAGATCGCGACTCAAAGTTTTTTCCTCTTTTCTCTTCGACCTCGTCGATTTGGTGTCGAAAGTGAGCTCAAGTATCCTCTTGCTCACACTTCAATTCGTGCTCATGAATCAGCCACTAGGCGACTCTGGGCTCGAAGTTTTCAATGAATAAGGAATCACGAGTACTGACCCCCACCGTTTTTCCAAATTCTGCGACATCTAGCAAGAAAGAAAAAGGGTGAGGGCCAGGCACACAAGAAACTAAGGATAAAAATTGAGATGGTTCGAGCTCGAATGCTCGAGACCATGGAATAAGCTTAATCAAAAGAACAAGATCAGAAATCTGAGCTATTGAACGAGTCGAGCCCGAGCGTGTATTTGACGCGAAGGGGGGAAGGCGGATTTATTTTCGAGAATCCCGGGTTTTCAGGGAAAAAGTTGGCGGTTACTAAAAAATATGATATTTTTGGGAAACGTGCAATTTAAAAACCCTAATTCCATAACTCTATTTCTTAAGCTACACGAAACCCCCCCATTACCAGAAAACACCATTTTTATACATTTCTACCCTAAATTTTTCAGCTTAAACCTTGATTCTAAACATGCAAAAATTACTCAAATCAGAAAACTTGCGCAGTGCAAGAGCGAGGCCTTATCAATCTGGTAGAAACCAAGAATGTCATTTTTATAAAGGAAACATGTAAAAAGAGAAACATGTGAAAAAGGATCAGATGCTTACACAATGTAGCTTGTGGATACAGAGAAAGTGACGATCGAAGAAGTGATTGCAGGGAAGCTTTCACGGAGCCATAGACACCAAAGGATTTTTGTTTCTCGGTTTGGAGAACAAGCAAGAACAGAACAAATTTTGAGTTCTGTTTTTTTCTTCTCTTTTCTTTGAAAGTACTAAATGTGAAAGTAAGGGGAAGAAGATGACACAGATATATTTATAGGCCCCGAGGAATTTCAAAGGTCGGGCTAATCTGGGCCATTGGCCAGATTTCACATCCAATCCGACAGATAGGAACAAATGAAAGGATGGCGCCATAAAGTTGGTAGGCGAATGGACGTAGGCATGGTACCAAGGCACTCAAGTACACTGATTAATCAACCCCTAGCTGACGCGTGTCCACACTCGAGTACAATTGATGGTACAGTTTCCAAGAAGGGCAGTTCAAAAGTTTCCTTCTCATAGGATTCGAACTGATACTTTTGAGGGGGAAAAATGTTACACCCAGATTTCGAGCATGATATTGTGATCCCAAAATCTTGGCTCGATATGTGTAAGCTCGAAATAAGCACTGTCCCGTATGTCCATTATGTCAAAATGTTTTTCCTGTAAGCAGCGACCTCGGAGGAGCAAAGGGCTGTGTAACCTCGAAAATGCTCTGAGCTCGCAAACAACATGGTGTGACACTCAGATGTATCTCTGAGCTATCCCTTGCCTTCTGGACTGGTTCGAATTCGAAGTAGGTGAGTTCGCATGTGGTGACATCATCAATGTCTATTTGTTTTGAGCATAGGCAAAGTTAGGCGACGAGCTCGTGATCGATTGATAGTCTCGGCGAGCTCAATATCAACTTCTAGTCTCGAAGATTTGATGAATCCCGTATCCGAGTTAATCAGTTACATGTGAATATGTTTATTGTTGTACAATCCCAATATTTAAGGGATATCATTTAATCTGTTATCCGATCTCACTTTTCATGGGACGTTTCCGTGTATGTAGGAAATAATGCATTAAAATAGCATTATATTAATTGATTCCCAGAATATCTTCGCGGAATATGTGGGAATGAATTCTGTAACATTCCCTATAAATAGAGAAGGAAGCTCCATTTGTAAGGGACCGATTTCTGATTTCTAGAGAGAAGACTCTGGGCAACTATTCTCTGAAAAGTTTCTAGAAAACTCCCAAGTTCTAATAACATAGACTCGTGGACTAGGCAGATTTAACTGCTGAACCACGTAAAAAACCTCTTGTGTTCATCTTTGCTTATTTCTTCCAATATTTTCTTGTTTAATTGCTCTCTTATTTATGTTGGCGAAAAACAGCGTCAACAAATATTAATAATCTATCTATTTTTATTTTTAAGTTTTGATAAAACACGTAATCATAAAGTTAGTTTTTAATAATAAAGGGTCTAAATGAGCAATCGACAAAAATACATGTGGTTCAAATAATCTATTTATTTATTCATAATTTTAACCTTTTGACAAAACACGAGGTCTGCAAGTTAATTTTTAAAAATAAAGGGTCCAAATGGATAATCGACTAAAATACAAGGTTCAAAATAGTATGAACCCTTACAGAAAATATATTTATATAATTTACTTTTTATAAAGAATTTTTAACTTTTTGAATAAATACATGGTCCAAATGTAATTTTTAAAAATAAAGTGTCAAATTGAGTAATCGGCCAATATATAGTTTTCAAATAATCGATCTTTCTATTCCTATTTTTAACATTTTGACAAAATACGAGGTCTAAAAGTAAATTCTTAAAAATAAATTATCCAAATGGATAATCGGCCAAAATAACCCTTATTATTCATAATTTTTCGAAAACCTACAGGGCATTTGCTATACAACGAACATCATCATGAAAAAACTATGATCAAGACATCCTCACATGTCCATGTAAGAAACATGTTGTACAAATAGGATAAAAAAGAATCTCAACTATACAAACTACAAATATATATATATATATTAGTTATTACAAAAGACTGTGCGAAACACGGTTATGTTTTCTAGTTGATAGTATAAAAGCCATATTTTTTTTAAAAATCCCTATTTTTATTAAAAAAAAGAAAGACTAATTTCTATCTAACCCTGGTCTCCCCCATCTCGCACGACTATTACCCCCTTCCACCTCGTGTAGTCCCTCCCCTCCGGCCCTCCGTAGTCCCTTCTCTCTAACTCCCCGTCTTGCGAGCGCTAACCAGATCAAACCACACAGACACATTCACGCACCCCAGGCCAAGCCACCATCCTTCTTGGAGTCAGAGCCCTCTCACACTTAAATAACATCCGTTGTGATGGTTTTCAGTGGTGAGTACTCTCTCTCTCTCTCTCTACTTGGAAAAGAATTGATTGAAGTTTCAAGGCGGTCATAAAATTATGTTTGTTTAGAAAAATATGCTTAATGTTGAAAGTTCATATGATATGCTGAGATTTTAGTGACAAAGTATTTATTGTTGTGGATATACAGATTGGAGCGGACTAGTCAATAGTCATTGACTCATTGTGGTGAGTTTGAGAAGAAGGTGGATAAATTTGAAGAGTTTGTTTATACTTTGAAATTTGAGGTAAATCTATTATCTTTGCTATAGTGGATAATATATAGGCTTATGTGAACGTGTGCTGCCCTTCATTAATAAATTTTTGGCTCATTATGTGGATTTCTTGGTTGTTTGTTGATGATATGTCCTGATAATGATATTTTTTATCTAAGATTTATTAATGTGATTGAACTGAAAATGCCACCTATTCTAATTTTTTCCATAATCACTTGTTCTTTTGCAATCAATTACTTCTTCTTCCATATCTACTTTTGTATTTTTGTAATATGTCGATGTGAATTCTATATGTAAGTCTCTAATTTCAATCATGAAGTCTTTTTATATGTATGTGTTTGGGTATGGGAGTTTATTTTTTTTCTTTTCTATTATGAGGTTCTTTATCTTAAAATGGCTAATTCTCTTGATGATCTGGTTAACTCTTTGTTTTTATCACTTAATCTTACTTCTGCTGAGAATGAAATTTATACTCCTTTTGGAAACTCTTTTTGAAAGTCCAAACCAATCGTCCTTTTAATAAGGAAGCCTTCAAAAAAAATTATGTCTAATCTCTGGAAGGGACGATTTTCTGTAATCATTTCTGATGCTGAACAAGGTCTTTTTTTTGGCTGAGTTTGGCTGTGAGGAGGATAGGAATCGTGAAATACAAGGGTAACCATGGCACTTTGCTCAAAATCTCATTATCATGGAAATTCCAAGTCCTAATTTTGTCATTATGCTTGAGTCCATAATTCATGCCCCTTTCTGGGTTCAAGTGCATAGAATTCCTTTTCTTAAGAGATCTCCTGAGTTAGCTAACTTGATTGGTACTGTGTTAGGTAAGTTTCTTGAAATGGAGGAGTCTTCTCTTAGGGAATCTTGGGGGCCTTATATGAGGGTTAAGGTGTTATTAGATACTACCAAACACGAACAACAAGCCTAAATGAATTCATTGGAAGTTATGTAGTATTCAAAATTAGTTGTATTAAACCAAACAAAGGTTTTTACAATTGCCTCTATCTCACTTATTTTCAAAAATCTAAAATGAAGATGAGAGAGAGGGAGGAGAATAGATGCGTATCTTTAGTGTTTTATTGTTGATTAGTGCCCAAAAATACACATTTATTGATTTTAATAGTCAAAATAAATTAAGTTTTAATTAATATTATTATTGAATTAGCATGATTATATTTATAAATGAAATTATTTAATTTTAATTTAGTTTGTTTTATTCTGTAGGATTTAATTAGTATTTTTGACACTTGGAAACAAAGAAAAAAAATAAAATAAAATTGAAGAAAGAAAAGGAAATGTGGCATTTTTGAAGTGAAGAAGCCCACAATTAGGCCCAAATGCCCAAGGCCCGCCTGGTATCCTTTCACCCCAGCGTGCCATGTGGCGCGCCCCTGAAGCGCCAGCTATTTGCGCTCAACCTTCTTCAGCAGCCTTCGACCCGTGTGCGACCCGATTCGGCACCCCTCCAAACCCAGCGCAGCAAGCCCAATCCGAAGCCCCCTTCAACCATCCCAGCAAGCCCAGCTTCACCCAGCGTTGCCCTCCAAGCCCAATGCACCAAGCCCACCAGACCCAACCTTCTCCTCTCCCAGCCAGCACCACGTGGTGCCTCCTCATTAGCTGGGAATGGGTCAAAACCCACTTCTGCCACCAGCCACCTTCAACCCATATTTTGTGGGTATTGGGCCTTGCAAATTGCTATTTTGAGCTTTAAAGTTCATACTTTGTGGTATTTTAGAAAAATGGCATTTTGACCATGCACCAAAATAACTAGGTTAATATTTATAATAAGATTTGATTTTTTTCAAAATCATATTTTATTATTAATATTTCAGATTTATTTTGTAAACCCTAATTGTTGTTTACTTTCTTTTAAGTCCTTGTCTCCCTCTATAAATAGGGACTCTTTCTTCACAATTAGTATGTAATTTTTAGAGTAAAGAAACTATAGCAAAATTTCTACTCACTTTCTTCTTAGAATTTTGTGAGAATCATGAGCATAATGGCCTAATCTTCCTAGGAAGGTTAGGGATGATTCCATATGCTATTGATGTTATTTTGCTACTTTGATTTACTATGTTCTTAATGTAATGTATTTGAGTTATTTATGTTCTTTCATCCCCATCTCTATTTTGTTATCATTATTTACTTGTACTAATAGTATATATGATTAGTCATGCTCTTTCTATGTGCTTCCAATTAGTAAAAGTAATATTGATGCATAATTTTATGTCTAATCTTCTATTGCATTATTGCTCTTGGGTATTTTGTCATTTTTAGATTTTTCATGAGATTAACATTGTGCTTTTAAAGTAAAGAACTTTATAACTCAAATGGACTTTTGTTAGAAAAAAAATATGAACTTTAATGTTAGATTTTCCAAGTAAATATTGGGATATGAACTATTTGCTTGTGTATTTTTGTAAATTAAGTAACCAAGTAACTAAACAAGCATATGGATGATTCTTGAAACCTTTCCATTTCTCAAACTCTTGATTTCCCTTACTTTTGTTTCACTTACCTCATTTTATCATTTCATCAAAAAGAAACTACCAAAATCTCAAATCTCTCTTCATTTCCATCATTTTTATTTATTTCATGTTACTAACTTTTTGTGTTATTTTCTACTAATCTTTTGGTTTTAGGTTACCTCCTTGTGGATCGACCGCCCGATTTTACTACAACTACCGCTTAGTGGTAGTCATGATTTGGGCGTTAAACAATTGTAACGCCCTAATTTCTCATAAATTATAGAGAATACATCGTTGGATCATAATCATAAATATTGCTCTTTTATTAAATAAAAACTTAAAAATAAATACATGGATCCGTGGTTTTACAAAAATAAAATAATTGTCTTTAAAATGAGCAACATTTAAATAAAACTTTAAGAGAAAAAATTCTTTAATAAAAATAAATAAATAGGCCCGCTTGATCTTCCTCGACTATATGGTCTCCACGAGTACATCATGAAGCTCCTCGGTCCCACTCACCACCGACCTTTCTATCATTAATTGCCTGAAATAACAATAGCATAAGGGGTGAGCTTCTAAGCCCAACAAGGAAAATACAAACAAGAGTTAGTCATATAATCATTTAATCAATATATCCTAAATTACACAAGAGTCATAAAAAAAACTTATTCATACAACATAATCATAAGTCAAAATCTATGTCATATCATAGCCTAAGTCATAATTTGTAGTCATAATTCATTATCGTAATTATAGGTTATAGATCATAATCATAACTATAGGTCAAAATAATAAGTCAGATATAATAAAAAGATAAGTGCTTATACAGGGGTGACAATTAAGCCCTGGACAATAGTTCATCATACACTGGACATCAACTTAGGTCCGTCATAAAGTTTTGGCAACCGAGCCTACCTGACATAAGTCTTTCATACATCACTGGACACCTTAGGACCAGACACACTTACCCCTTTATTGTACCTGAAATGTTAGGTCATACAAAACATAAACTAGATCATAAACTAAACTACCTAATTTTCCTTACCAAAAATCGGGATATTGGAAACAAGAGTGAGATTGAAAACTCCTAAAACCAAACATAAGAAACCATAAGTCCTCTAAAGAAAAGAAGATGAAAAGAAAATCTAAACCATTGAGATAGTAACTTACCGAAGACCTTAAGTTTCAAGAAACTCAAACACCTAACCAAAAGTCATTATAACGAATTAGTATTTAAAGAAAAAGGAAAGAATAAGAAGAATGGAAATGGACTAAACCTGAAGATTAACAGTACCTTAGATAGCTTAGAGCTTCGATCTATACCTCAAACACCGAAATCACACAAAATCTTTCTTCCCAAGTGTTTAGAAAAGCTTTAGATTTGAAAGATTTAACCCCAAAACCCTAGTGTTTCTCTCTAGAACGAACTTAGCAGCTTGGAGGCTCTGAACTATGCTTGAATGATGAATAGAATGGCTGAGTGAAGGGTCCTATGTATAGAGTTCAAGGAGTGAAACTAACTCCTTTTAAAATGAATAAATAAATGATTAAAAAATTGAATAAATTTGAATTAGCTGTTCAACAGATGCCCAAAACTCGGTCAAAGACGTTCAAGAATGAGTCAAAGTTGTTGAGGGTTGTTTCTAGTTCGGTTTCCATGAAAAATTCAAAAATGGCTACTGGAGTCGATATATCGCCTACCCTAGGCGATATATCACCCCTACCTAAGCCCCGAGGGCCATGGTTTCGTTCGTGCAAAGTCGACGTGTTTTTTGTATCAATCATAGGCAATATATCGGCCCCTATAGCTGCGATATATCGGCATACGTTGATATTTTAAACACGTTTTTGCACACTTTCAGCACACTTGAAGTTTGTTTAAACCACTTTGACTGAGTAAAACGTGATCCTAACAGATGAGGGAAGGTTCTAGACCTTCTAGATCTATCATTTATTAAATTATTCATTCAAAATGCTTGAATCCTTAATAATCATACATGTGACAAATGTCATGTTCTTAATTATTCTATCTAAACCTTAGGTTATAATAAATAATATTTCTATGACCAATTATATTAATCAAACCTCATGTTAAAATTAATATTTCTAAACCATAGGTTAAACTTATAAAACCCATAATTATTTCTATGAGTTTCTAACTAAATCCAAGCTTTGACCAATATCCACGAGAACTAAAATTCTACAGCTACTATTACTACTATTTAGCTAAGTAAAATTTCGAGACGCTACATTTATTCTCTAATTAGGCGTGGAAGGGTATAGGGAAGACTAATAGTCAACCAATAATAATGTATTAAAAGAAATATAAATATTTTTTAATATATAAAGAAATATAAATAATTAATTTTTTTAATATATATTATATGTAATTGGATTGGATAGTTTTTTAATTAGATCTTGATAGTGTCATCTATCATCTGATCCAATCCATTTGTAATTGGATGTCCATTTTTTTGTAATTGGATTGAAATGAATTGGATTAGTTCAATGTAATTGGATTGGTTTGTACATTGCCTACCCCTAGCTACAATTAAATCAATTTATTAGTTCTTTATTAAGGTTGAGATAGATAAACTAAGATCAATTTTACTTCAGAAAATGTTGATTATAATATCTACCTCTCATTCATTGATGATCATAGTATTTTGATAAATATCGATTAACCAAGTTTTTTTTAAGTTTGGAAAATGTTAATTAGAATCCAATAATTAATATATGTACAATTATATAGTGTTTTTGGAGTTTTTTTTTTGTACATTTTCAAACTTTTATATGTGTTGTTGAAAATATAGACAAGTTGTCAAAATTAATAGATAGGTTGTCTAAAATTTCGATGGACTGTCGAAATTAATAGACGGTCAGTCAAAATTTTACATTGTCTGTCGAAATTAATAGTTATATAAGTGGTCTGAAATATTAGACGACTGGTTACGTGTGGTCTAAAAAATCTCAGGTGGTTTGAAATTTCGACATGCTGTCTAAAAATCTTAGTCTTATTCACCCGTTTGAGAAATGGATCGGGTATCGCGACCCAGTTGCAGACACACTAGAAAACGTGGCTTCCGACCACAGTTTTGAGCCCAAAAATTGCATAAATGTTCCTTGAATCATTTCAAAGAGATTCGTGATGTTAATTTGAACCAAAAGATTCTTAAAAATTACTTCCAATCAATAAAAAACACACAATGCTTTTGAACCATAAAAACTAAAAAAAAAAGGGTTTTGGGATTCATGCAAAATGGGAAAATATGTGCAAATAAGTTTCTAATCACCTTTACTTTATCACACAAGCTTCATTTTGTATCAAAAACTCCCAAATCCGAATTTCATGTTTTCTAAAAAAAATATGAAAAAAAAAAGCTCTGACATGAGAGAGAAAATGATATTTTACCTATTTTTATTTACTTCAAATATAATTTTTGATAAGTAGAAGAGAAGAAAGAGTACATATGTAAAATTATACTCCTTCATTTAGAAAATAGGCATTAGGCTAAAATGTTTTTAAAAGTAGAGTGGATTACAAATTACACTATATTTGCAGTGTATTTTCACTAATTTCTCAAAAAATTAATATACACGACGATGTGCGGTGTGGTTTGAACCACATCTATAAAATTTAAAACCGTGTACAGAAAAAATAGTGCTACCTCCTATAATCTTACCATGCATTTATATACATGTGCCTTTAATTTGTTTTTTATTACTTATTTAGACTTTGTGTTTTAAAAAAAATATTTTTGGATCTTATATTTTGTAAAATGGTTCAAATAGACCTATAAACTCAATTTTGATGAAGAAAAAATTGAATGTAACAATACAGTTTTTAAGCAGAATGATTATATTATTTTATTTTTGTTTTAAATTATTAGTTTGGTGAATTATTTGTGATTTCAGTTGAGAAAATTTTGACCAAAATCAAATTTAGAATTTTATTTGAATAATTTTATAACCATAAGGTTAAAAATTAATTTCTCAAAAACAAGATAAAAAAAAGTATAAACTTCTTTTTTTTTTTTTGTTTTGTTTAATGTGTCCTTTTTGAACCTGTAAAATAACTCATTAGTCTCCTTAGCGCCTGTGCTGACCTAGTGAAGTGATATTTGTTAACTAAAATTTATATATATTATCTTTTTATTTTGTTTCACCTTAAGCCGAGAGATTTGGATCTTAGCCGTTCGCTCCTTAACAGGGCTGTGAGATTTGAGATTTTATGACATAGGTAGAATAGTAGAGAGTTGGAGACTTGAAAGAGAGGATAATTTAGACTTTTCACAAGTAATAGCTGAAAAATAAATAAAAAATAAATTATGTTTATAAAGAGGGTCATTCCGCTAAAGACGTTTATCTGAGAGGTTTTATGGGATTCTCCATCTCCAGAATTTTTATAGAAAAAGTCGTTTTAGGTTTATTTTATTTTTTCCGCTCAGAACAAAAATCCTTGTTTTTGGCATAAATTGGTAAGTAGCTTTGGTTTTTCCCTTTGCGTTTTAGGGAGTTTACATCTTGTAACAATGCAAAATGTTGAAGAATTTCTGAGATGTAAGAAGAATTATAATATTGGAATTTTAAGTTGTTGTTGTTGTTTATTTGATTATTTATCTTATGTTTGAGTGTTCTTTTTGAATAGGATCTTTCGGGATAATGGATGTGAAACCAAAGAGAAAAATTGTTACAGAGAATGGGGATACGGGAGAGGACTTGGTCCTTGCAACTTTGATTTCAAATGGAGATGATGTGGGCCCTCTTGTTAGGCATGCCTTTGAAATGGGGAGGCCTGAATCACTTCTTCACCAGCTCAAGAATGTCGTGAGGAAGAAGGAAGCTGAGATTGAGGATCTCTGCAAAACCCATTACGAGGAATTCATTCTTGCGGTCGATGAGCTTCGGGGAGTTTTGGTTGACGCGGAAGAGCTTAAAGGTGATCTGTCAAGTGATAATTTTAGGTTGCAAGAGGTTGGGAGTGTTCTTTTGATTAAACTTGAGGAGCTTCTTGAGTCTTATGCAATTAAGAAGAATGTGACTGAAGCTGTCAAAATGTCAAAAAGTTGTGTACAGGTGTTAGATCTTTGTGTCAAGTGTAATAGTCACATTTCTGAAGGCCAATTTTACCCAGCATTGAAGACAATCGACCTGATTGAGAAAAATTACTTGGAGCTGATTCCTGTCAAGGCTCTCAGAATGGTGATTGAGCAGAGAATTCCAATTATTAAATCACATATCGAGAAGAGAGTTTGTAGTAAGTTCAATGAGTGGCTTGTACACATAAGGAGTTCTGCAAAGGACATTGGCCAAACAGCAATAGGCCATGCTTCATCCGTGCGTCAGAGAGATGAGGAAATGCTAGAACGTCAAAGGAAAGCAGAGGAGCAAAATATTATGGGGTTAGAAGAGTTTTCTTTTAATTTAGAGGTGGAAGAACTAGATGACGACTCTGTTTTGCAAATTGATCTGACACCTCTTTATCGAGCATACCACATCCACAATTGCTTAGGAATTCCGGAGCAGTTCCGGGAATATTACTATAAAAATCGCATGTTGCAGCTTAACTCAGATTTACAGATCTCCTCAGTGCAACCTTTTGTTGAATCTTATCAAACTTTTTTGGCCCAAATTGCAGGGTTCTTCATAGTGGAGGATCGGGTCCTCAGGACTGCTGGGGGTCTACTTTTAGCTGAGCAGGTTGAAATAATGTGGGAAACAGCTTTAGCTAAAATGATATCTGTTTTGGAGGAACAATTCTCCCATATGGATTCCACAACCCATCTTCTTCTGGTGAAAGATTATGTCACGCTTCTTGGGTCAACTCTTAGACAGTATGGATACGAAGTTGGTCCACTCCTTGAGGCACTTGACAATTGTCGAGACAAATACCATAAACTTCTTCTAGAGGAGTGTCGTGAACAAATTGTCAATGTTGTTGCTCATGATTCCTACGAGCAGATGGTTTTGAAAAAAGACTCTGACTATGAAACCAATGTGTTGCTGTTTAATCTCCAGACCTCAGATATTATGCCCGCCTTCCCTTATATAGCACCATTCTCTTCCATGGTGCCTGATTCCTGTCGCATTGTCCGATCATTTATTAAAGGGTCTGTTGATTACTTGTCCCATGGTGTGTATGCTAATTTTTATGATGTCGTGAAAAAGTACACAGACAAGCTTCTGATTGATGTGTTGAATGAGGTCATACTCAATACGATTCAAAGCAACAGCATTGGCGTCTCTCAAGCCATGCAGATTGCTGCAAACATATCTGTTCTAGAAAGAGCTTGTGATTTCTTTCTTCGAAATGCAGCCCAGCTATGTGGGATCCCTGTGCGGTCAGTTGAGAGGACTCAAGCTTGTTTAACTGCAAAGGTGGTCCTAAAAACTTCAAGAGATGCTGCTTATCTTGCTCTGTTGAATTTGGTGAATAATAAGTTGGATGAGTTTATGGCACTTACAGAAAATATAAAATGGACTTCGGAAGATATAGCAGAGAATGGAAATGACTATATCAATGAAGTTGTTATTTACCTAGACACTATTATGTCCACAGCACAGCAAATTTTGCCTTTGGATTCATTGTATAAGATTGGATGTGGGGCTCTTGACCACATTTCCAACTCTATAGTGGCTGCTTTTCTTAGCGATAGCGTCAAGAGGTTTAGTCCTGCTGCAGTTATTGGCATCAACACTGATCTAAAGATGTTAGAGAATTTTGCAGAAGAAAGATTTCACAGTATGGGATTGAGCGAAGTGTACAAGGAAGGTAGTTTTAGAGGCTGCTTGATTGAAGCACGCCAACTAATCAACCTTTTGTCAAGCAGTCAGCCTGAGAACTTCATGAATCCTGTGATACGGGAGAAAAACTACAATGCTTTGGATCATAAGAAGGTCAGTACAGTTTGTGAGAAATTTAAGGACACACCTGATGGGATCTTTGGAAGTCTTGCAACCAGGAACACGAAGCAAAGTGCGAAGAAGAAATCAATGGATATGCTGAAGAAACGATTGAAGGACTTCAACTGAGAATCAGAAAATAATCTTGAATAAAAAAGTAGGTCCATATTTTTCCTCTTCACTCTTCTAGTTAACTTTTGTTTCTTGAATGTATGGGAATCATTAATATTTCCTAATGATACGTGTCCATGCAATAAATATGCAATTTTATTTTTCTTGATCTGTTGTACATTGAAACTGTTCTCTTCTTACCACCATGTTGCACTGCAGCTTTAGGGATTTTGAGTTTTTCACCAGAGCAAAGCAAGTAGTTCAATAGTTGTTCAGGAAAAGCACTTTTTTATGCTTTATGTAGTTAACGGATCTTAGTGACAGATTGCCTCCCTAAATATTTTTGCTGCAGCTCTCTCGTTTAATTTTTATGAGATAATGGAAGGATGTAATTATCAGCTGATAATCAACACTTTTGTTTGCTTAAATCATAAATTTTGGTTTTGAGAGAGAAATGGAAGATAGTGAGGAGCAATGGCTTTGCCCAATTAAATGGTGGTTCTCATTCAAGGAGGCCAATAATTGTGCAGATAAATGGGTGCCTTAGGAGGTCTTACAAACGGTTCCCTTAGGGGTTTAAATCCCTCCCACACACACACCCAAATTAGCTCAAAGCTAGCCCCAAGTTACTTTTATAGATGATTAATTGCTTAAAAATAAAAAATAAAAAATAAATAAAAGGGTAGGAAAGGTGAAGATTATATATAATATCCTGTGTTAATTACTAGAGAAATATTTGGTTGGTTTGGGGGGCTATTTGTTAATGGATCATTTGATGATGTTGCCAGAAAGACGTGAAGTGTATGGCTAACTCAATAATGAAAGGCCACCGTGAGACAAAAGAATATTGAAATAATTTTCAGAGGTTTTTTTTTCTCGAATTTGTCCGTGTCAACCAAAAATTCGAAATGCCAAGTCAAATAGCAATGATTTGAAGGGTGGTGAAAATTACACCTAGTACCCAATTTAAGTTAATCTTTTTAATTTTTACCCATTTTTTAAAACTCTTTTTTAAAACTCTTTGATTAATACCCAAATTATTAATGACTCTACCCATTATACAGTGGTCTAGTGGAACTGACAATGGAATATTATTTAAAGAGGGAAGTAAATGACACAACAAAGGCAAAGATTGAGATTTTTACACTGGACTTCTAGTAGTGTTTTAAGGGTAATATGGGAAATGTGCTTAAAAAAGTGGGTAATATTCAACTAAATATTATTAGTAGTTATTTTTAGTTAACTAATCCTAAAATTGAGTATTTTTCAAATTATCCCTTTGAAGTGGGGTGGTGGGGGCTATTTCTTAATTCTATAATATAAATTTGAAGAAGTAATATATTAAAATTCTGAAAATGAATGTGTCAATTTGAAACAAAACATAAAATTTTGAGAATTTTATACCTTGTAAAAAAAATTCAAAGAATTTAATTTTTTCATGTTTGGATTGAATTGATAAATATACATTTTTTTTAAAATATAAAAAAATTAAATGTAGTATAAATTTTTAGATTTACAACAATAATAAAAATATTAAAAAGTATCAAATCAAAGTTAGAAAACATTGTTCTCCATTTTTTCTCTTCTATATTCCCTCATAAAATTTTTAATCCTTAAAATTTGCTTATATGTAAAATAATAATAATAAGAATAATTAGTGTCAAAACTCATTTATCTTTTGTTACAATTAACCCTCATCCATTATTTTTTGTGGCAAAACCTCCTAAACCAACTTCTATTACCAATATGGAGCCACGTCACCGTCACCATCTAAACTAAAGCCACCTCATAAACTTTTAATTATTTTAAATTAAAAAAAAGAATAAAAACATTTAAATTATATAAAAATAAAAAATATTTTTTTAATTAAAAAACATACATATTTCTCATTTACACTTTTTTTTCATCCAAGAACACCCTAGAATATTAACCTAGATTTGTCAAGAACAAACCAATAACACTAAATTAAACTAAAATCTAAGTTTCATCGTATTCATTCTCTTCTCATCGGTCATCTTTTAAACCTAGCAAGTTCCATCCTATCACAAAGCATTTTAGAACCAATCTTCAAACCATTAAGAAGAACAAATTCAAATTCAAATACCAATACTTCATATTTATGAATTCACACAATCAAATCAATATGTGATCACCATGTAAAACAACACATCCTAGAAACAGAGCAGAAACACCCAGCCCATAGAAGTTGAACCTTGAAATTAACAAAAAATACAGATCTGATTATTTCTTCTTCCTCCGAACACCCTTTCAAACCCAAGTTAAATCTTTATCAAAACCAAACTCATAATATGGTCTAATCTTCTTCACAAACAGAAACATAAATCTCAAACTAACATTAAAATATTCAATATCATAATAACAATGATAATAGTCAACATCCCAATCTCAAAATAAACATTAAACCTAAATCTCAAAACCTTTTAACAAATTTGAAAGAAAAAAAACAAATTAACAACAAATTTTAGATTGTGCAGAAAACTACCCACGTTCTGTTGCTTCATTTTTTTTCTTCAAACCCACATGGATTCAACCCACATTCAGCAATAGTAAAACAAATAGATTCCCCCTTTGAAAATGAACATCTTCATTCTAGCCCTTAGAAAATGATTACAAAGGGCCTCACTTTAAGTTCTACTGGTAGGGCTCTTAGTGTTTTTTGACATGTAAATAGTTTTCAGCGTGATTTTCAGAAAATTCCAAATAGTTTACAGTACCGAAAACTAGGTCTAAACATATTGTTTTCCACGTGCAAAAAAAAAAATTAGTCACGCGTGTAACAACATGTTTGAACATAGTTTTCGGTACTGTAAACTATTCAGAATTTTCTGAAAATTTGCAGGATGCTCTAAATAGCTACAATATACACGGTCATAAAAAAAACCGCATCGAAAAATATTCACGGATCGAGAACACTGAAAGCCTCATCGCTTAAAGTGAAACTCTTATAATAGAATTCCCATATATATATATAAGTGATAAATATCATGAAAGAATACACAAATAGCAACACAAAAAAACCCAAAATTCCAAAGCTAATTACAAAAAAAAAAGCATAAAATTAACTAGGGATATCTGCAACAAAACTCCCTAATCTTTTCGAATTGACACACTAATAACCCCAATAATTTTTTTTTATGGTAATACCCCCAATTGTTACCTTTTCCTTGCATCCATCCACTTATGGACGTTAAGTGCCACCCTAGAACAATAAAACCCACATGTTGCTGATATATTAGTCCATGTGGTGGTTGACATGGCACATCACTTGATTATGTAATATATCTGAAAATTAAATAAAAAACCAAAAAAAAGTTTTAAAGATTTAATTTCCTTTTCAAATTAAACTTTATTATTATTATTATATTATTTTGAGAAGCAGGGGTAAATACCAAATCGAGAATGACCATTGTCGAAGTAAGGAACCTTGAACTAGACCAAAAAAGTGAAAGAGAAGAATTGGTCGGACACAACGAAGAAGATTAATGAGCAGTTGATGGGACTCTTGCATTGCTTTTGTAATCCTCCGAAACTCCTTGTGATGAGGATTTTCCAGACGTCGAGGAACCCAGGAAGAAGATTCATAACCTGTGTTAGGCGTTTGGTGAGTTGTTTTTCTATGCCCTAATTTTTTTTGTATAATATTCCTTCCCGATCCATTGTTTTTCTTGTGTTAGTATCAGTGATACTTAATTGGGTTTGAATTAGGTGAACAAGAGTTGTAATTATTTTGAATGGGTTGACTGCTTGTTTTGTGAATGCGGAATGGCGGTGTTGCTATAATTAGAGAGGATAATTTCTTCAATTTATGTAGCTTCCAGATTATGGACGGGTAATGAGCAACATCAAAGCTATGGTGCTAATAGAGCAAATGCGAGGGAAGGTGAGACCAGTGGTGATAGGAGAGTTAACGAGGAGCATGTGGTTGAGCACTCATGGGCTTACAACTTGAATAAAATCATACTTTATGTAGATGCAATTTGTTCTCTGTATTGGTTGATAATGTGACTTTGGTCTGTGATTTTGTGAAATTATTAATGAAACATGGTTTAACAATTTCGTTTACGAATCCTAAATGTGACTATGGTTGATATTTTTGAAAAAAAAATGAATGAAATTTGTATTAAAATAGCAAATGAGAGTGACAACAAAACAGGGTGAGGTGTTTTAAAATTAATAATACCGAGCTTGGATAAATACATATATCTATACATTAAATCAACGAAAATAGAAGATAGAAATATACATCTTGATACCTATCAAGAATTATCATTATTTTCCAGTATATTCAAACGATCATCCAATTCACGTATCACGAACTGATTCAGACTCACACTGCAGTCTTCCAAGTCAATCCTCAAACACACAAGGACGTGTATGGGCATGTGTGATGCACAAAGGTTTGATTTAGGATCACTAGAATTTCTCAACACATGAAATCTAGAGAGTTTGGAGAAGAGAGAAGGCTTAGAGAGTTTTTTCACAAGTTTCGGGCTTAGAAAATTTCTTAATCAAAAGATGTGTTATGAAAACCTAGAGATAATAAACTATTTATATATCTTTCAAAATTTGATTAGTTAGGATATTTTATTTAATTATTATTTTAATCAAGTTAAAACAACAATTAAAGAATTAATCAATTAAACAAATTAACCATATTTTAACCGATTGAATTTAAACAATTCAAATCCTAGGCACATGGTAACTATCATGTGGGGCGCTACTCATTGTGCGCCATGTAGCACCTTATGGTGCTCCCCAATTTTCTCATTTGTTTATTAAATTAAAATAAGACAATATATTTATTCACTTAAAATAATATAAATATTATTTCAAAATAAATATCAGTTAATTCATAATTAACCTTATCTTATATTATTATATTTGAATAATTATCTTATACTAAGATAATATTAAACTCTCTCTTAGTAATAATCCAAATATGATTAATATTAATTTGAACTAATTTAAAGTTTTTTTTCTTAAATAAAAACTAATTAGTCAAATAATTAATTAATTACACGTAATTATTTCATAATTATCACTTAACCGTGTAAAATTAATTCCTTTGTAATTTAGTAATTTTCTCCATTAATCTTGCCTATGACACATTTACCCTTAATAACGTAGTATAGAGGTGACTCGAAAACCATGGACCTATAATACTAAACTTCAATAAATCAGACTATAAATAAAAACTATTTAATTAAATAATACTATTTATTAATTCCATTATTACTCTACCATAAATATGGAATTGCATTCTTAGTAATTATATAATTATATTTACAAAGCTATATCTTGCAGTCCATTGATATAATCAATACATGTAGTTTGTTCTCCAATGGTTCGTCAATTAGCGCTGATCAAAGTTTACCATTTTACCCTTCTAATTACATCTTGTTTCTTAAGTACCATTAATTCACTAGTGAATAATAATAGTTACTCAGTTCCAGAATTAACCCTTAAGGGAACCAATAATCGATTCGTTAGAAAATCTTGGATTCCATTATTGTAAAATCATGTTCCTAGGTATTTAAGTTATTGAATCTCCGAAACAAAAGTCAATAGCCTTATTATATTAAGAGACCTTAACGAATGAATCAAAAGACCAAATAGACATGAACAATTGTTCATGACTACTCAGGATTTAGACTGGTCTACAAATTATTATCATTTTATATATGAATTAAATCTTTATGGAAATAAGTTTACATTAAGAAATGAATTCACATCGGTCCTGTCATATACAATATTAATTATATAAAGTACATTTACCAAGATGTCTATCCACATTAGTAATCTGAATCTAGATTATTTGCATACATCTATATGCTTAGTAAATGGTACTAGCAACCATTGATTAAAGATTCTATACTTTAATATGTTGCTGAAAATTTTATTCATTATATATGATCTTAATTATTTCGTACGTAAACAATACTGTATATTCATAAATTAATATGAAATTTTCTGATATTTAGGTATAAATTATTCAAACAATAATTACAATAATCAAATATAATAAAATTGTACTTTTATTTAATTCAATAAAATTGTCTTTACACATGCTTTTAGGGTACCAACGTGTAACGCCCTACTACCCAGGGACCATTACATTGTGGATTTTAAACAGTGCTAAACTCGCTAACCGAGTCATTTTTCCATAATCATGTAGCTAAGTATGATTAACAGTTTAAGGTTAAAAAATTTGGTCAAAGATACAACGTTTCACTAAAACGTTTACTGTATACATTGGGATCCCAATATATATTTTAAAGGTTAATTACAATAAAATATTTACAACCAGCCGACCTAAGCGGCAAAATAGGGTTTAACCCTGGTTCCTTTTTAAACCCTCGGCCGTGGTGGTCGAGCAGCCGCATATGTACACATCGTCATCTAAGCTCTTCAACACAAGGATGGTCCAGCTTTCTTTTGCCTTTACCTGCACCACATAGCACCCGTGAGCCGAAGCTCGGCAAGAAAACTCAAACACATGCTCATAAACAGGTAATAGCATGTCACTAAATCATAATAGCATGCCTAGCAGTAATAGCCCTCATGCATGCAAACAAGTCTAAATAAATGATTATGGGCCTTGCCCCCTGTATAGATGACTATCAAGTCAATCTGGGAATAGATGGCTAATGTGTCCATCTTTGAATAGGTAACTAATGAGTCACGCACTTGGGCTCCGCACCCTAATCAGATAAGTGACAAATAAGTCACGCACTTGGGCTCCGCACCCTATTCAGATAAGTGACAAATAAGTCATGCACTTGGGCTCTACACCCTAAGCCATGTGACGTTACAGTCACCTGAGCCTTTTGGCCCTGGCTCTAAGTAACTAGCCTTTAGACTAGACAAGCGCTTTTTAATTTTCATCGAACTTAGGGTCGGTCAAGCATTTAATGCTTATGTTGATTAGATCTAATCATTTTGGCTCTGCATTCAATACGCTTATGCCGCTCTTGACTCATAGGTCAATTCCATACGAATTGTGCCGTTTCTGACTAATGAGTCAGTACCACTCACAAGTATGCAATGCACCCAGGCATATATCATATATCAAATATCCAAATATAAGGCATTCAACATGCTACTGAACATTCACTAGCATAATTATGATCATGCACATTTACAGAGACTCAAGCTCTGATCAATCTCATATTCAACATTCATGCCATGCCCTAATCACATGTATCTTATGCATCACATATTGGGTGCAGTTTTCTTACCTTTGGCCCAAGCATAGGTTACCAATAAATGAGCCACAAGCACGATCCTGTTTCCAAGCCCGACCCTGTTTCCAAGCCCCTAGCAATAACCTAGTCACAACCATAATATAAAACCTCATAAAAAACGAGTAATAAATACTTCCAGACCCAACCCAAGCCTTTGGGACGTCGAATCCTACACAACTGGGTAGTAGGATCGATCCCAGGCCCTTAGAGTTAAGTTTCCATGACTAAAAACCAAATATGGGCAAAACTACCCTTAAGCGTCGCGGCCCTCCCCCAGCCTTGCGCCGCGGCCCGCCTCTAAAGAGAGGTTGAACCCATTTCTTCCTGTGCCTAGCGCCGTGGCGTGCCACCTTGCGCCGCAGCCCTAACTGCCCATCAGCCAACTTCACCTTCTTCGTCAAGCCTGGGCCGCGACGCCCAAGAATAGGGTCACGACCCAATCATGAACCCAGCTGAAAACCTCATTTTCTCCATTTAAAAACCTTCCAAAAACCTATCCAAACATCTCCAAATCCCAAAATCAAAGTTCCCAAACATCTTAATTATCCAACATCAATAAAACACAAGCTTCAAATCATCCAAAAACTCATCAAAACATAAAATCCAATCGAAGCTTAAAAACTTGAAAACTTAAAACTTGGATTACCTCTGATTGAGTCGTTTCCCAACTAAATTCTCCAGCTAATAAGCTTCTAATCTTTCCTAGAATTTCTTATGCCTCGATCCTTGCTTGAATCCGAGTCCTAAAACTCGAGTTTCCTTCGAAAATGCGATCGAGTGTCGAAAAGGGAACGAGAGAAAGAGAGAGAGCGTACTAAATGTTTGTAATGCCCCGAATTCACCGATGTGTTTAACGGCATGAATAGTTGGTGATGGACCCAAAACGGGTATGTTTTAAATATTTATACTCGCAAGCGCACGAATCGTATTTATAGAATAGTTTTCGTGTAAGCACGAGATCGAACCCAAAGGAGTTGTCTAAAATTGAAAAGAAAACTATTTTAAACCAAAATTAATAAATTCTAACCTAGCTCCAAAGATTGATGAGATTTTTGTATAATAAAAATAAAATAAAAGACAATAGTATTGAAATTAAAGACAATATATATAAATAAATAAAAGACAATATATATAAATATAAATTAATAATAGAAATGAAAATGGTAAAATAAGATTATTAAGGATTAAAATTCACAAAATATAAGTTCAATAATATTTATAAGTACATTGATTCTCAAGTTTTAGTGATAGTTAAAATAAATCAAACTATCATTTTCTAAATAGATTTATAATTTTAAGCACAAATTATTTCTAAAAATATAGGATTTTTCTTCACTTTTCAAAATTATAATTTCAAAGCATTTAGTGTAAATCAATCTAACGAAATAACAAATAAATCAATGAACATTATTTATAAGGCAAAACATAATATTTTTGTTCTAAGCATGGATGTGTACAATTTAATGACACATCTTACACAAAGAATATTATGATTTTGCACTAATGAAGAACAAAATGTAAATATGTGCTAACAATCCAAAATACATGATATTTAAGATGAAAGAAGATATTTGAAGAAGAAAATTCCATAAACTTTGTTGCACAAAATGGGAAATCAACATACAAAATAAATACTATCTAGTTACATATTGTTTCATCATCACCTTAATAATCTTAAAAAGATTAGAAACACATAACTAGAATAACAAATACAAACTAAAAATTACAAACATAAATAGGAAAATTTGGAGGATGAACCCCCAAATTGTTCCTCTAAAAATACATAGAAAAAAATAAAAAGAAGAAGAAGATGAAGAGAATTGAGAGGTTTTGAATGTGTAGAAACTTTGTGTAGAGTAACCTCCCTCCTCCCAAATGGACACAAAAATCCCATATTTATAGCCAAAAATGATGATTAAAATAATCAATTCAAATTAATTAAATTGATTAAATTAATTGAATTAATTATAATATGGCAAATAGGGATAAATTATAGGGTGTAATAATTATGTTTTGGGGTAAAAAGTGTAGAAAGTGGGGTAAAAATTGGTATTTTTGTCATAGGGGACAAATGATACACTTAGGCAAATTTAGGCTGAAAAAGTGGCATGCAAAGCTGTTGGCAGCTGAGTTGCTTTGGACCGAATGGTGGCTGGGATGGGCCTGGAAACTTGGGCTGCTGCAGCTTGCTTCAAGCGCAGAAATGTTTGCTGAAGAATGCATGGGAGGCAGCTGGTACGGACGGCCGGAAGAAGCTGGAATGATGCTAAATGCTGAGGAAATTGTTGACAGCTGGCGTTGGTGGAGAAGGCAGCTGGCTGTGTGATTGATGCATGGCTGTATGGAGATGGAATGAAGGCTGGAGAGTGTCTTTGGGCCTGCTGAAGTGGGCTGGCTGTTGAAGGTGGCTGACTTGGGCCTTTGCTCAAAAACACCAACTTTTCTCTCTTTTCTTTCAACTCTAACATTTTTTTCTTCTCTTTTCAAGAGCAATAAAAAATGCAACAATTTATCTACAAAATAAGTAAACATTAAATTAGAATCAAATACTTTCAATTGTAAAACAACTCATATTAAGTCCATGAAAATATTAATTAAAATTTAATTTACTTAAACATTTAAGCTCAAAATTACATCTTTTTACTCCTAACTTAACAATATTAATTTTAAATAATTAAACTATAACATTTTACAATAAAATATCTATAAAAACATACAAAAGTATATAAAATCAAAATAAGACCAGTAAATTCAAAATTACTTAAAAACTTAATAAATCAATTAAAAACTCAAGAATTAAGCAATAATTAGCACATAAAAAATGGTAAAATAACTCTATTTTGTAGAGTTATCAGTTGGCCGGGAGGGCCATACTTGCTTAATTATGTTGTTAATTGATTAAATGCATGCATATGTTGATTATATTATGATATGATGTGAAATGCATGCATGTGAGTCCATATTTCTCATTACAGGGGTGTGATGGTAATTTGGCCCGTTGAGGGTAATTTGTGTATTTGGGTGCATAACTTGATTTGTGAATGAGATTCCATTATTATGGAGATATATTCGAGCTAAGCAACATGAGACGGTTATTTTTAGTGGATTAGCGGTTTTACCATAATGGGGTCAATTTTGGGGTAATAGAAATGTTCATTTGATGATAAATTGGGAATATTTGAGATCAGGGTGAAATTTTGGAGGTTTTGACTATAATGTCCCCGGGGGTGTTTTCGGGACCCCGAGCATTAGTTTTATTTGAGGTTACTTAAGTTTGAAGTAGCTTATCAGATAGAACATACGATAAGAAAACCTTCCGTTCTCCCTTTTCAAAGTCCGTTTTACCGTTTAAGCCTTTTTGACGAAATCTTGAGTTCTAGGAATCGGAATCGAGTGAGGATCGAGGCATAGCGATCCTAGGGAAGAATAGAAGCTTCTTAACCGAAGGATTCGACGGAAAACAACCTAATTGAAGGTAATCGAAGTTTAAGTTTTGAGTTTTTCTGAGTTTCTAAGCTTTGAATTGATTTTGTGAATTGTTGAGTTTTCGGTTCGTTCGAGCCTTGGGTTTTGAGGGTTTTGATGTATGGGGAAGCTTGGGAACTTTGCTTTGATGATTTGGGAATGTTTAGGGATGATTTTGGAGGCTTTGAAGTGTTAGAAACGCGGTTGGGAATGGCCCAGGGTGGAGTGTCGCGGCCCTGTTCTTGAGGCGCCGCGGCCCTTCTTTGAAGAAGCAGGTGGGGAGCTTGTGTTCGCTGGGCACCGCGGCCCTTGATGAAGGGCGCCGCGGCCCTAGCCTCTGGGAACCCTGGGGGCCGCGGCCCAAGGTGCTAGGGCCGCAGCCCTTGCCCTGTTTTCGCCCCATTTGCTCGTTTTGACCCCGGGAACCTAGTTTTAGGCCTCGGGAGTGTCCTTTCTATTTGGATTAGTTTGGATTGATATATTGGAGGCTAGATAATGGTTTGAGAGCCCTTGATTATCTTGATTATTGATGGTATCCCATATGTGTTGTGATTAGGTAACCGCTAAAGGACTAAAAGCTAAATTGTTCTCAAGGGTCGTTCTTTTGTTCATTCTAGCTCAAATCAAAGGTAAGAGAACTGCACCCCAAGTGTGACATGCATGGATGTTCATGAAGCATGTTGATTGTGAGAATGTGGACATGGATTGAATATAGAATGCTTAGCATATGTTGCTCACTTGTGCACGGTACTGACTCATTAGTCAGGTTTGGCAAAGGTGCTAGTATCAACTGTGAAGCTGTGACTTATTAGTCAGGTTCGGCAGTGGTACTGGGCACTGATCACGTTGAGCTGACTCATTAGTCAGGACGGCCTTAGTGTGTATTACGCAAGCCAATAAGATTTGATCTAATCGATTATCAGCAGACCGACCCCGAGGGTCGATGAATGAAATAAGCGCTTGGAGGCTAGTGGCTTACTTAGCAGCCACTCTCCCACTTGAAAACAGTGACGTGCTTGTCAGTCACTCAGTATGGTTTACCATAACCTGTTGAAGGCTAGTGGCTTACCTAACAGCCACTCTTCCATTTGAATTAGTGACTTGCTTGTCAATCACTCAGTATGGTTTACCAGAACCTGTTGAAGGCTAGTGGCTTACCTAACAGCCACTCTTCCATTTGAATTAGTGACTTGCTTGTCAGTCACTCGGTGTGGTTTATCAGGACCTCATGTGATGTTCACTCATTTGTTTAAAGCTTATTGCTCAGTGTGATTATAATGATAATCATTTGATAATGTTTATGAAAAGTGATATGTTTTCTTGTTGGGCTTTGGCTCATGGGTGCTATGTGGAAAGAAAAGCTCACCTAGCCTTGAGTGGAGAGCTGATGTGGTGTTGTGTACATATGCGGCCGCTTGACCACCACGGCCAAGGAGTTCTCAGAGGAACTAGGGGGTTTACCCTATTTTGTCGCTTAGGTCGGCGGGATTGTAACTTTACAACTATAGTGACCTTTTTGTACTGAGAACCACTTGTAAATGTTTTATTTAGCTCTGCAGAGCAGTTTGTAATAAAATCTCCATTTCCTTTTTACTGGTTTTATACCTTAGCCTGTTAATCACACTTAGAGCACGTTTTTGACCAAAGGACTCAGGCAATGAGTCAAATTTCCGTTCCACCGTTCACCGTAACTGTTCTGGGGTAGCCAGGGCGTTACAACTTGGTATCAGAGCAATGCCACGGTTAAGGTTCCTGTAGACTGGCTGGGCATGTACACACATCACTGAAGTCAAGCTCGACTCATGGTTTGGTAACTCTTTATGTAGTTATGTGCATAACTGCCTAAATGTGGTGCAAATGCTTTACCTGTATGCATGAGATATTATGAATTGTTATGTGATACATGCTGAGTGCTGAGTGCCATAAACATGTATCTGTTTGTGAATATTGAATGACTGTGGAATATGATAACTGTCTGCTTGTTCTTGGACCGTGAGGCGGCAAGAGGTTTAGTTATTACTACCTGACTGGCCGTATTGATTATTATTTCAGTAAGGTATCGGTGATAGAATGAACCCAGAACAGACAGACACTACAGCTGGCCAGAGTGGTCAGGGTCAGAATAATGACAACAGTCAGGGTCAAGAGAATGACCAATCCCAGATTCCACAGCCAGCACCTGCAAACTGGCAGCAGTTGTTTAATGATTTGCAGGCTATAGTGTTGAAGTAGGGAGAGGAGCTTCGTCTCCTGAGACAGCAACAAGTGCCTGCAGTGGTTAATGTATCAGAGGCACCTTCTGTGTCAGTGCCAGTTACTGGGCAGTTGCCTGGGGTTGAAAACAGATTGGAACCTCTTTATGAGCGGTTCAGGAAGCAATAACCTCCAGTTTTTGAAGGCAACGCTGATCCTATCAAAGCTGAACAATGGATGAGCATGCTTACCACTATGCTTGACTTTATGAGGGTAGTTGGTAGTGAGAGGGTGGCCTGTGCTGCCTATATGTTTCGAGAAGATGCCCGGATTTGGTGGGAGGTGGTTGGCCAGACCAAGGATGTTAATCTCCTGAGCTGGGAGGAGTTTCAGACCTTGTTTAATGAGAAGTACTATAATGATGCTATAAGAGCGGCGAAGGCCGATGAGTTTATGAGGCTATTTCAGGGAAGCTTATCAGTAACTGAATACGCCTTAAAGTTTGATCGTTTGGCAAAGTTTGCCAAAGAGCTGGTGCCCACTGATGGGACCAGGAGAGAGAGATTCCTCCAGGGGCTACAGCCCAGGTTAGCCCGTGACGTTCGCATCACCACTGTGGCAGGAGTCACTACTTATGCACAGGTGGTGGAGAAGGCACTTACAGCTGAAACTGCAGAGACTAAGATCTGGCGTGGCAGTGCAGCCAGAAAGGATTTCAAGAGGACAGTTCCTCCATTTGTTGGTTCTGGTAGGGGTGTTGGCCCCAGTGATCAGAAGAGGAAGGTTCCTGATACCTTCCCAGTTCCAGGTCCTGACAGGAGACCTCGTGGTATTACAATAGGTTGTCTTGGGGGCAGTGAAGCCTGGAAGACTCGTCCTGAATGCCCTAGGTGCAAAAGGCGCCATTTGGGGGAGTGTAAGGCAAAGGCCTGATTTTTGTGTGGAGTAGTGGGTCACTTTAAGAAGGATTGCCCTCAGATAGGGAAAGAAGAAGCCAGAAAGGTGGACAGCTCGGCCCCAGCTCGAGTGTTCACGTTGACTCAAGCAGAAGCTGAGGCTTCCCCCTCAGTTGTTACAGGTCAGCTTTTTAGTGCAGGAACCCCTTATCATGTGTTAATTGATTCTGGTGCTACGCATTCCTTTGTTGCTAGTAGCGTTATTGATAGGCTGTGTAGACCTTGTGATTTCTATGCTGTGGGGTTTGGTACTTTGTTACCCATTGGAGAGATAGTGGTATCCAGAAGGTGGGTCAGATCTTTGCCAGTGACAGTGAAGGGCAGAGAGTTGTCAGTGGACTTGATAGAGTTAGTTATGACTGACTTTGATATGATACTGGGTATGGATTGGTTGGCAAAGTATGGGGCAACTATTGACTGCAGAAGGAAGATGGTCACCTTTGAGCCTGAAGGTGAGGATCCTTTTGTGTTTGTTGGAACTGTGCATGGACCCCGCATTCCTATGATTTCTGTGTTGAGGGCCAGGGATCTACTGCAGAGAGGTTGAATTGGATTCTTAGCCAGTGTGGTTGACACCACTCAGGTCATGCCAGTGAGACCAGAGGACACTAGACTTGTATGTGAGTTTCTGGACGTGTTTCCAAAAGACTTGCCAGGATTGCCACCACACAGGGAGATTGAGTTTGTTATAGAACTGGCACCAGGGACGGAGCCAGTGTCTAGGGCACCATACAGAATGGCCCCAGCTGAGTTGAAAGAATTGAAAGTGCAGTTGCAAGAGCTGTTAGATATGGGTTTCATTAGACCTAGTTTCTCACCCTGGGGTGCACCAGTTCTGTTTGTGAAAAAGAAAGATGGTTCTCTGAGAATGTGTATAGATTACAGGGAACTGAATAAGTTGACAATTAAGAATAAGTATCCTTTGCCAAGGATAGATGATCTGTTCGATCAGTTGCAAGGTATGAAGGTATTCTCTAAGATCGACCTTCGTTCTGGTTATCATCAGTTGAGGGTCAAGGAGGGAGATATACCGAAAACTGCCTTCCGTACCAGGTATGGGGATTATGAGTTTCTAGTTATGTCATTTGGATTGACTAATGCCCCTGCTGATTTCATGGATATGATGAACAGAGTGTTCAGGGATTATTTAGACCAATTTGTGATCGTCTTCATCGATGATATTCTGGTATATTCTCAGACTGAGTTAGAACATGAGCAGCATCTGAGGTTGGTTCTACAGAGACTGAGAGAACACAGATTGTTTGCAAAATTCAAGAAGTGTGAATTCTGGTTGTCTCAGGTATCCTTTCTTGGACACATTGTCAGTAAGGAGGGGATTAAGGTAGATCCAGCAAAGATCGAAGCGGTCAGAGATTGGCCAAGGCCAAAGAATGCTTCTGAGGTTAGAAGTTTCCTTGGATTGGCAGGTTATTACAGGCGGTTCGTGGAAGGGTTCTCGAAGATTGCTAGTGCTTTGACTGGGCTGACACGCAAGAGCCAGAAGTTTGTGTGGTCAGATAAGTGTGAGAACAGCTTCCAGGAACTGAAGCAGAGACTGATTACAGCTCCGATTCTGAGTCTTCCGACAGATCAGGAGAAGTTTGTGATTTACTGTGATGCTTCTCATCAGGGTTTGGGCTGTGTTTTGATGCAATCAGAAGAAGGTTATAGCTTACGCTTCTCGGCAGCTGAAGGAGTATGAAAGGAGATATCCTACTCATGATCTAGAGTTGGCGGCTGTGGTTTTTGCTTTGAAGATATGGAGCCATTATCTCTATGGAGAGAAATGTGAGATTTATACAGATCACAAGAGCCTGAAGTATTTCTTCACCCAGAAAGACCTGAACATGAGGCAAGGGCGTTAGTTAGAGTTGGTAAAAGATTATGATTGTGAGATTTTGTATCATCCAGGGAAAGCCAACGTGGTAGCTGATGCTTTGAGCCGGAAAGGTCCGGGGCAGATTCATGGTATGAGGCTGATAGCCAGAGAGATAGCAGATGATATGACCAGAGCTGGTATAGAGTTACTGGTGGGCCAGTTGGCTAACATTACGCTACAGTCTACATTGTTAGAGAGGATCAAAGAAGGTCAGTTGAGTGATCCACAGCTGATCAAGATTAGAGAGGATGTTCTGGCTGGAGCATCCAGGGATTATACAGTGTCTGAGGTAGGTTTGTTGAGATACAAGGGGCGGATATGTGTTCCGTTAGACATTGCATTGAGACGAGAGATTTTGGATGAATCTCATACTATACCTTACTCTTTGCATCCAGGCACCACGAAGATGTACCAGGATGTAAGATCGTTATATTGGTGGCCGAGGATGAAGAGAGATGTAGTAGAATATGTGGCTAAGTGCTTGACATGTCAACAGGTCAAGGCTGAGCATCAGAGGCCGGCAGGGTCACTGAAGCCTCTGGATATCCCAGAGTGGAAGTGGGAAGACATCACAATGGACTTTGTGGTGGGCTTACCCAGGACTACTGGTCAGCATGATTCCATTTGGGTGATAGTGGATCGCTACACCAAGTCGGCTCACTTTCTGCCAGTGAGGACTACATATACAGTTGATCAGTATGCAGACCTCTATGTGAGGGAGATCGTGCGGCTCCATGGTGCACCTAGGTCAATCGTGTCAGATCGGGACCCCACTTTTACTTCCAAGTTCTGGGGGAGTTTGCAGAAATCCATGGGGACAAAGTTGAAATTCAGTACAGCTTATCATCAGACAGATGGCCAATCTGAGAGGACGATCCAGATTCTGGAGGACATGCTAAGAGCATGTGTACTGGATTTCGGTGGATCTTGGAGTAAGTATCTGCCTTTGATAGAGTTCTCCTACAACAACAGTTACCAATCTACCATTGGAGTAGCACCTTATGAGATGCTATATGGTAGGAAGTGCAGATCTCCCATCCATTGGGATGAGACAGGAGAAAGGAGATACTTAGGTCCTGATGCAGTTCAGAGGACCAGTGAGGCTATAGAGAAGATTAGAGCTAGAATGCTTGCTTCTCAGAGTAGACAGAAGAGCTATGCTGATCCCAAGCGCAGGAACGTGGAGTTCCAGGTAGGAAACTATGTTTTCCTCAGAGTCTCACCATGGAAAGGGGTGAGAAGGTTTGGGAAGAAAGGCAAGCTGAGTCCTAGATTTGTAGGTCCATTTGAGATCCTGGAGAGGATAGGTCAGGTGGCTTACAGATTGGCTTTGCCTCCAGCGTTGTCTGCCGTGCATAATGTATTCCATGTATCAGCTCTTCGGAGGTATGTATCTGATGTGGGCCATATTCTAAGTTATGAAGATCTGGAGCTTGAGCCAGATCTCTCCTTTGAGGAGCAGCCAGTTCAGATACTTGATAGAAAGGACAAGGTCCTCAGGAATAAGACAATACCTTTGGTTAAGGTATTGTGGAGGAACAACAAGGTCGAGGAGGCGACCTGGGAGCTGGAGTCAGATATGCAGAGTCAGTATCCCGAGCTGTTCAGGTAAATTTCGGGGACGAAATTTCAGTAAGGAGGGGATAGTTGTAATGCCCCGAATTCACCGATGTGTTTAACGGCATGAATAGTTGGTCGGGAGGGCCATACTTGCTTAAATATGTTGTTAATTGATTAAATGCATGCATATGTTGATTATATTATGATATGATGTGAAATGCATGCATGTGAGTCCATATTTCTCATTACAGGGGTGTGATGGTAATTTGGCCCGTTGAGGGTAATTTGTGTATTTGGGTGCATAACTTGATTTGTGAATGAGATTCCATTATTATGGAGATATATTCGAGCTAAGCAACATGAGACGGTTATTTTTAGTGGATTAGCGGTTTTACCATAATGGGGTCAATTTTGGGGTAATAGAAATGTTCATTTGATGATAAATTGGGAATATTTGAGATCAGGGTGAAATTTTGGAGGTTTTGACTATAATGTCCCCGGGGGTGTTTTCGGGACCCCGAGCATTAGTTTTATTTGAGGTTACTTAAGTTTGAAGTAGCTTATCAGATAGAACATACGATAAGAAAACCTTCCGTTCTCCCTTTTCAAAGTCCGTTTTACCGTTTAAGCCTTTTTGACGAAATCTTGAGTTCTAGGAATCGGAATCGAGTGAGGATCGAGGCATAGCGATCCTAGGGAAGAATAGAAGCTTCTTAACCGAAGGATTCGACGGAAAACAACCCAATTGAAGGTAATCAAAGTTTAAGTTTTGAGTTTTTCCGAGTTTCTAAGCTTTGAATTGATTTTGTGAATTGTTGAGTTTTCGGTTCGTTCGAGCCTTGGGTTTTGATGTATGGGGAAGCTTGGGAACTTTGCTTTGATGATTGAGGAATGTTTAGGGATGATTTTGGAGGCTTTGAAGTGTTAGAAACGCGGTTGGGAATGGCCTAGGGTGGAGCGTCGCGGCCCTGTTCTTGAGGCGCCGCGACCCTTCTTTGAAGAAGCAGGTGGGGAGCTTGTGCTCGCTGGGCGCCGCGGCCCTTGATGAAGGGCACCGCGGCCCTAGGAACCCTGGGGGCCGCGGCCCAAGGTGCTAGGGCCGCAGCCCTTGCCCTGTTTTCGCCCCGTTTGCTCGTTTTGACCCCGGGAACCTAGTTTTAGGCCTCGGGAGTGTCCTTGCTATTTGGATTAGTTTGGATTGATCTCTTGGAGGCTAGATAATGGTTTGAGAGCCCTTGATTATCTTGATTATTGATGGTATCCCATATGTGTTGTGATTAGGTAACCGCTAAAGGACTAAAAGCTAAACTGTTCTCAAGGGTCATTCTTTTGTTCATTCTAGCTCAAATCAAAGGTAAGAGAACTACACCCCAAGTGTGACATGCATGGATGTTCATGAGGCATGTTGATTGTGAGAATGTGGACATGGATTGAATATAGAATGCTTAGCATATGTTGCTCACTTGTGCACGGTACTGACTCATTAGTCAGGTTTGGCAAAGGTGCTAGTATCAACTGTGAAGCTGTGACTTATTAGTCAGGTTCGGCAGTGGTACTGGGCACTGATCACGTTGAGCTGACTCATTAGTCAGGACGGCCTTAGCGTGTATTACGCAAGCCAATAAGATTTTATCTAATCGATTATCAGCATTGAATGACTCAAAGAGCATCAATGCCAGACCGACCCCGAGGGTCGATGAATGAAATAAGCGCTTGGAGGCTAGTGGCTTACTTAGTAGCCACTCTCCCACTTGAAAACAGTGACGTGCTTGTCAGTCACTCAGTATGGTTTACCATAACCTGTTGAAGGCTAGTGGCTTACCTAACAGCCCCTCTTCCATTTGAATTAGTGACTTGCTTGTCAATCACTCAGTATGGTTTACCAGAACCTGTTGAAGGCTAGTGGCTTACCTAACAGCCACTCTTCCATTTGAATTAGTGACTTGCCTGTCAGTCACTCGGTGTGGTTTATCAGGACCTCATGTGATGTTCACTCATTTGTTTAAAGCTTATTGCTCAGTGTGATTATAATGATAATCATTTGATAATGTTTATGAAAAGTGATATGTTTTCTTGTTGGGCTTTGGCTCATGGGTGCTATGTGGAAAGAAAAGCTCACCTAGCCTTGAGTGGAGAGCTGATGTGGTGTTGTGTACATATGCGGCCGCTTGACCACCACGGCCAAGGAGTTCTCAGAGGAACTAGGGGGTTTACCCTATTTTGCCGCTTAGGTCGGCGAGATTGTAACTTTACAACTATAGTGACCTTTTTGTACTGAGAACCACTTGTAAATGTTTTATTTAGCTCTGCAGAGCAGTTTGTAATAAAATCTCCATTTCCTTTTTACTGGTTTTATACCTTAGCCTGTTAATCACACTTACAGCACGTTTTTAACCAAAGGACTCAGGCAATGAGTCAAATTTCCGGTCCACCGTTCACCGTAACTGTTCTGGGGTAGCCAGGGCGTTACAATGTTCCTATTATGTTTCTAATAGATTACTTCAAGCTTAAGTAACCCCAAGCAAATCCAAATGCTCGGGGTCCCAAAAATGCCCCCGGGGTAAAATAGTCAAAACTCCCAGAATTTCCCCATGATCTCACTAACTCCCAATTTATCATCAAATATTTATTCTCATTACCCAATATCCCGGTAATGTGATAAATACCACTTGACTCACTCCGAGTCAAGTATGGATCCCGTTGTGACTTTCCCACTAGCTTGCCCCTAGGATCGTCTCGTGTTGTGTAACCCAAGCATAACCAAATAATAATGAAGCACCACACATGTAACGTCCTGAATAGTCAAGACCGTTACACTGTGTATTTATAAAAGTGAAACACTTGCTAATCAAGTCATTTAGTTAGAAACGTGTTACTGAAACTATAATTGAACTAGGGTTAAAAGATTTTGGTCACAAAAGTAGCATTTCATATAGTTAAACATTTTAGTACATGGGATCCCAAAAAGAAATAGCGTCTAAAAGAAAGTTTACAAAAATTTCAGGTTATAGGTACAGCTACTAGCCACTCTAAGGGCAAAACAGACATTTATGCTTTCCCGTCCTGTATCACTCCTCGGCTGTGGCGGCCGATCAGCTGACTATATACATTCAGCCTCAAAGTTCTCCCACTCAGGATTGGTCCACTTTACCCTTGTCTTTACCTGCACAACGTAGCACCCGCGAGCCAAGGCCTAACAAGAAAACACAATAACAAAGCATGGTCATCAATCAAACAGTCAGATAAATCATACAGCATAATCATACACTTAACAATCCATAATATCTATATAATCAGGCATTCAGCATACCAAGCTTATCAATTAACATTAATAACCAATTCACATGTAATAACTAGGTTTGACACCCTTAGGTCGCATCCCCTAATCATCCCACTGACTCTGGCCCACTTAAACCGAGCTCAGTGAATATTAAGCTGTCCTCAGCTACTAGTGGCCGAGCCACGCCATGTGCACAAATATTGATTCTGACACTCTTAGGCCATTTATCACATGTCCCACGGCATAATACCATCTATGACATCATACAAATATAGGGAGCTCTTAGTCCCATCATTAACACATAATCGGGTGCAGTTTCTTACCTTTGAATTCCAGTAGCTTTGATCAATGATGACAACCCTCAAGCACGATCCCTTCCGAGCCCTAGCGTACACCTAGTCATGGTCATAAGTTAGAACCATTACCAAACTTAAATCCCAAAACCTAACCTCGGGACCAATCCCAAGCCCTCGGGAAGTCCTAATCCCATCAAACGGGGTGGTGGAATCAAACCCCGAGCCCCCAGGCAAAAACCCTAAGAAATAACCCAAAAACCCCATTCTGGAAACAGGGTAGCGCTACAGCGCCATAAAGAGAGCGCTATAGTGCTATAAATAGAGCCAAAAAACCCTCTGACCACAAGGCCTAGCGTTGTAGCGCCCAAAGGTTACCGCTACAGCGCTAGTCACAGCCAGACAACACCCTGATTTTCCCCCTTCAAACTTCCTCGAGCCAAAACTCTCCAAAACCCCTCCAAACCTCAACCAAACACCAAAGCAAGCCTACCATCATTTATAACTCACCCCACACAACCCAACAACACAAATCCCAACTACATGCACCATCAATCAATGAAAAGCATGGTTGAACTCAAAAACTGGAGAATCCAACCAGAAAACCAGAACAGCCCAGAAACTCAAATGTTCAAACTCAGAATTTCTTACCTCAAGTGGGGAATTCGACCCTAGGTTATTCGCCACACCTCCTTAGCTTTCACTCCTCAAAGCCTTAACCTTAACTCCCTCGAATCTCTACCAAAACTCAGCTCAGAAATCCATATCAACACAAAAAACCAAAACTGAGAAAAACACTTTGAAAACTTACCTTAATTGGATGAGTAATCTCTGGTAATCCTCAAGATAAGCCAAGGTCCCTAACTCCAAGCTCTAGCCCAAGTTCTCCCTGAGTTACAGCTCCAGAAAATTCTCAAGAGATGAAGAAGAATAACCAACCAAGTTGGAGAAAAGGGTTAGCCTAAGAGTTCTGTTTTTTTTTTCTTCTTTCCCTTTTGTCTTTTCCCTTTTTCTTTCACTTTCCCTCAGTTTCTAAATATTCCACTAAGTGTATAAAGGCTGAAATAACTCTTATCTCTTATGTTGATGCGGTTCTTCGCCAACAGGTAATTAATAGAATAAGAGAATGTGATTAGTGCTAAGTAATGAACCGTAACAGATGAATGATCTTAAAATAAAATGGTGATACGAATACTTTTTTAGGTGGTTCGAAGGTTAAAATCCTTCTACTCCACTAGCCAATATTATTGCTAGTTTTATGGTATTCTTTACAGGGTATTTCTTTACACAATAGAATCCAACCCTTTGCAACTCCCAGGGTCTCCATATTTATAGGAGAAGGCACCTGGGGGTTGGCAAGGGGGGTCATCCCGTGACCTTCTTACCCATCATGTCACTTCGGTGACATTCATGATTAATTCCTAAAACCTGACAAATGAAGTGTGGTCTAATCAATAGGTAAGGGGGATAATGGGCCGCACGGCCCAACCCAGTCGTGGGTGCCTGAACACGCACGTTTATGCTGCGTGTCTGAGAATTCAGGGATATATCAAACATGTGATGTCTGATATATGCACATTTACATTGCGTGGTTGACTTTATAAGGGGTCACAGCTGCCAACTCAAGCTCGTACCTCGAGCTGGAGGTCTTCTTAGCCCGCGGTGTCCATACTTCTAACCCGACTCATTAACCTTAGTAAGCCTTTGGTTACCTCAAGCTAAAGAGGTGGGAGCTGGTCGGCAGCAGCTCCGGGTACGTGGCATCCATGTGACTGATATAATTATGCCATACCTCAGCTCGCTAATAGCCCGTGGAAAATTAGGGCGTACATTTTCCCCCCAAGCCTTTGCTCGTGGCACATGACGTCACCCGGGGCCACAGTGGGGGCTTTTAGGCTTCCTTGTGGACTTTTCACATTCCGCTCATTACGCAGGCGTCGAGCACGTGGAGCATCATGGTTGGTGACGGTACGTCTTCCGAGAACCGCATTAAATGGCCTAGCCTATACTCGGCCGTCGTTTCGCCTTTCGAGTAATGATCCTCGTATCCTACATCAAGGCAATCCAACGACCCTCCTCACTTGGCTTCTTACGTATATAAAAGGGGTGGCCACCTTACGCATGGGCCACCTGTTCATTTGGAAATTTTCTTATTTTCTCCTTTCTTCTCAGTCTTAAAAAACCCTTCCTTTCTTCCGATTACTGTTCCCAGTGTTCCAGAAGTTCAAGCGCGAGAGCTCCTTCGAGGCTTTGGCACCAGCAATTTCAACAGGACTCCAACCCAGACGACCCTTTCAGCCTCCTCATAGCAAAACATTCCATAAGTTCTCCGCTTATGCATGCTTTAAATTTCCTCTTCACTGTTGCTTAGGTAAATTGTTTCTGTAGCCGCATGCTACATTCTGCTGGTTTTTGTGGGTATGATAGGCATTAGTTTTTATTCTAGGGCATCGACCGTAGACAAAACCATTTAGGAGTACGACTCAAAGGGTACACTTTCTGGGGAAATTTTATGGGTATAATTTTTGTATGCCTGTTTGAAATAACCAGCTTTTAGGGTGCAAAAACCAGGTAGCTTAGGGGACACGCTTCACAGGCGGTTTTGCACTGTTTTCCTACTGAAACTTTCCTTCCAAGGCAAACTTTTTTATTCTGACCCTCCTGACACACGGATTCCGAGTAATCGGGGACCCGTTGGGAGCACAGGCGCGTGTTCATAGAACCGCGTGGTCTCACTCTCCACGGGCTGAGATTACCTCAGCCCGTGTAAAGGAAACACTTCGCGTCAGATTCTTTCTTATGCTTACGTCGCCTTTTCTAAATTTTCTTCTTTTGTTTGTTAGGCGACCAGATGGGACCAAAGAAGAACGCCCCTAAGAAGACTACTGGCAGCTCGTCTTCTCAGCAAGCCAAAGGAAAGGAGGTGGTCACGGACTCTCCAATCCCCGTTTTCGGTCTGGCCGTGGAGCAGGAGCTCGAGGTGGGACCCGATGCTTTCTTCGAGGCCGAGAGAATCGTCTCGAAGATCACCAGCCAGGGTAAAGTGAATAAGATATTCCTTTCCCACAACATTGAGATTGGGAGGGGTGCCCTAGACGCCCGACCTCCCCTAGAAGGCAAGCGGAGCTGCGCGTCGCTCGATGAGGAATACGCGGCCTGGAGCGACGAGCACTTCAAGGCTGGGGCCTTCCTTCCACTGGACCAATACTTCACGGATTTTCTCAATTACGTGAAGCTGGCTCCTTTCCAGCTCCCCCCTAAATCCTACCGTTTGTTAGTGGGGTTGAGATACTTATTCCTGAAGTAGGAATGGGAGGTCCCCACGCCGGCGAACATCCTTTACTTTTTCTGCCTCAAGGCCAGCCCGGAGCAGAGGGGGCGAGGCGACGGGTTCTACTATCTGACCCGTTTTCCAAACACGGTTGCGGTCATCAAGCTGTCGAGCCACCCCAACGACTTTAAAGACTAGTTCTTCAAGTCCAAGGGGTTTCGCAATTGCGAACATCACTATTTCAACTGCCCTCGTAATTACCCTTTATTCTTAGCTCGTAAGTCAATTATTGATTAGCTTCCTTTATTAGTTCCTGACTTAGAAACAATCATGCAGCCATTTTCGGGAAGACGGCCAAGTCTGTGACCCTCGGGGGTCAATACGAAACATTGGCGGGGCTGCCCCCCAGCGAAAAGGACTATCGCCAGCTCGTGTCCAACGAGACGATGCTGGTGTGCAAGCTAATCTCCCCAGGCCAGACTCTGGCCTTGAGGAGACCGCGGGGCCTCCCTCCAGCTCGCGAGATGTCGCCCATCCCCGAGGAGGAGGCCGAGGGAGAAGAAGAGGACGAAGAGGACGAGGTGCCCCTCGTGCGGCGGAAGCGGGCGCTGGAGGACACCCAAGAAACAGACGTGGAGGGGGCCCAGTCCGGAGAAGCAGCTGGCCCATCTGGGCAAGGTAATCCTTATATGTTTAGGGACTTAGATAGGGCCACTGCAGACCTTCGGTTAGCTAGGTTCAATCCCAGCCAGCCCGTTCATCGCCATCGAAGTGACCCAGACCGCGACGTAACCTTACTCCAGTGCGTTGACCAGCTAGTGCTAGGATATGACATGAGCCGCCCTAGGGGTATTGTAGTCGTAGATAATACCCTAGCCTTTAGGTCAGTCTGTTTTGAGGAGTATGGGACCAACCTTCGGTCGTGGCCCTCCCTTCGGGAGAGTATAGTAGCTCCGGGTCTTACGCAGTACGTAGAAGAGTCTAGTCCCGAGCCAGATTCGAACCCAGAGCCTCTTCCAGCCAGCGAAGTCGTTATTCTAGATTCCCCCACTGCAGTTCCAGGGCCGGTGGTCGTGACCATAGATTCCTCCTCTAGCTCGGAGGGTAGGATCCCTTTCAATATATACTTAAGATATGTTTTCCCTTTTATTTTTGTTGTTTTGCATGAATACTTTTACTTGTATATTAACACTTTGTCTTTGTTTTACCAGAGGAGATGTCTCAGCCCGAGAGCAACGATTTGCGAGCTATGTTCCCTGGAGGGAACCCTTCCTTTGGGGCCTCCGGGCCCATGGTGAAAAAGCTTCTGCTGGCGAAGAAGGCCATCGGGAGTACCTCCAAGTCCCCTGCGAAGGGGAAAAACCAGGCTCCGGCAGCTCAGGAGAAAGTGCCTCCACCCCCTCCTGCAATGAAGATGCCTCCGCCTCCCCCGCGAGCTCCCGACCCTGTTCGGGAAACGGAGGTGCCCCTCGGGACCTTGTCGACCACGACCTCCGAGGTGCACATCCCGATGAACCCCCGAGCTCTGGAGAAGATCTCCGACGTCTTTCGGGGAACGGTCTACGAGACGGCGAGCTACACCGTGGACCATTATTACAATGCCGCCGAGAGGGACTTGCGGGCGATCGAGACAAGGAGCCCAGAGAACGTGATGGAGTCTTCGCTGGGGATGGCTCTCATGGTAAGTTGGCATTACCATTTGTATTCCTTGCTCGTATGCATCACATGTTTGTTTTTTTTTCTCTAAGGCAGTTGCCTTATTATCTTTTGGTCTTACAGGGTGCCTTGGCTCTCCACCGGATCATATCCCGATCTAGGGCTCGGCTCGAGGATATGAGGGGCGAGCACCAGACTGCTTTGGCCACCCTTAAGACTGCCCAAAAGCAGGAATAGGATGCCAAGGATGCCCTGGTGACTGTGCAGGCTGAGCTGGACGCATCTCGACCTAAGCTGCAAGAGGCCGGGGCTACCAAGGCCGCCCTAGCCGCTGCGAGGACTGAGCTCGAGGAGGCCAGGGCCGCACTGGACGCCGTGAAAGCCGAGGCCGAGGAGGCCAAGGCCGCCCTGGCGACGGAGAGGGTAGCCTCCAACTCCTCCATGGAGGCTATGCTGTACCACTGTTGGGTCTTCAACCCATATGGTGACTTCTCCTTTCTGGGGGCGGACGCATGGGACAGCTTCCTGGAGAAGTTCAAAGCTCGCCTTCAGCAAGAGGCACCCTCCGAGACCAGGGAGACTTCCGCAGCCGCCGAGCAGGAGGGCGAGGTGGTGACCTCATCGGAGCAGCCTGGCGGGGCCTAGGACTTCTTTTCTTTTTACCATTCGAACATTTTTTTTTGTAACTTTGTATGAGGATTTCTAACCTCGGGACAATTAGCTTTATCTACTTTTTGTTTTTAATTGATTTACATCCTTTTGCTTCTATGCATTTTGGTAATAGTCTTAGTTTTTGTTGGTGCTGTGATTGATATTTTATGCTTTTCTAGGAAAAAACATGTTAATCAATTTGGAACCAACTTCTAAGACAAGTCCTGGTTGCATCCTGGACATTAATTTAACAACTTAGTTCGCGTTATTTTTTATCAATATCTCGTGATTTTTAAGAAAAAACAACGATCAATCAATTTGAATTAACTTCTAAGTTTTAGGACCTGGTTACATCCAGAACGTTAATTTGAAAACTTAGTTGGCGTTAATTTTTATCAATATCTCGTGCATTTTAAGAAAAACAACGATCAATTAATTTGAATTAACTTCTAAGTTTTAGGACCTAGTTACATCCAGGACGTTAATTTGAAAACTTAGTTGGCGTTAATTTTTATCAATATCTCATGCTTTTTAAGAAAAACAACGATCAATCAATTTGAATTAACTTCTAAGTTTTAGGACCTAGTTACATCCAGGTTGTTAATTTGAAAACTTAGTTGGCGTTAATTTTTATCAATATCTCGTGCTTTTTAAGAAAAACAACGATCAATCAATTTGAATTAACTTCTAAGTTTTAGGACCTGGTTACATCCAGGACGTTAATTTGAAAACTTAGTTGGCCTTAATTTTTATCAATATCTCGTGCTTTTTAAGAAACACGACGATAAATCGATTTGAATTAACTTCTAAGTTTTTTAGGACGACCTGGTTATATCCAGGATACGACTTAGTTCGCGTTAATCCATTATCAATATCTCGTGTTTTTTAAGAAAAACATCGATCAATCGATTTGAATCAACTTCTAAGTCTTTAGGGCAACCTGGTTGTATCCAGGCACCATATGCCCCCCAAGTAATTAGGAAAGGGTCTTTCGTGGTTACTTGAGATTACATTCGCAAATATACACAATAATGAAAAAAGATTTAATTCTCATTGCTTAATAAACAAAAAATGGCCTTTCTGAGTAAGCCTTACAAGGGTATTACTGATAATATTTCTTCAAATAGATGGCGTTCCAAGTTCGTGGGACTGCTTCTCCATTAAGCCGAGCTAACTTGTAGGTTCCTTCCTTTATGACCTCAGTTATTTGATATGGCCCTTCCCAGTTCGGTCCCAATACTCCATCTTTGGGATCTTTACTGGCTAAAAAGACTCTCCTGAGGACCAGATCGCCAATGCTAAAGGCGCGCTTTTTGACCTTTGAGTTGAAATAACGAGTGATTTTTTGCTGATAATGCGCGAGCTGGAGCTACGAATCTTCTCGTCTTTCATCAATCAGGTCGAGGAACGCGCAAAGCAGTTCGTGATTGTGGTCCTGGTCATACGCCTGGACTCTATGCGAAGATACCTTTATCTCGATAGGAAGGACTGCCTCACTCCCAAAAGCTAGGGAGAAAGGAGTATGACCCGTAGGAGTTCGATGCGAGGTCCGGTATGCCCACAGTACCTGGGGGAGCTGTTCTGGCCAGACTCCCTTGGCTTCGTCCAGTCTTTTCTTAAGGCTCGCCTTTAGGGTCTTATTGACGGCCTCGACTTGACCATTTGCCTGGGGATAGGCCACGGAGGAGAAGCTTTTCACAATGTCGTACCTTTCACAGAATTCGGTGAAGAGGTCGCTGTCGAACTGCGTCCCATTGTCTGATACGATTTTCTTTGGCAGCCCGAACCGGAAAATAATGCTTTTGACCACGAAGTCGAGGACTCTCTTGGAAGTGATCGTTGCCAAGGGTTCTGCCTCAGCTCACTTGGTGAAGTAGTCGATAGCCACCACCGCGTAACGGACCCCTCCCTTTCCAGTAGGGAGGGCACTAACCAAGTCGATTCCCCAGACCCCGAATGGCCACGGGGACGAGATCATCTTCAGATCGACTAGGGGAGCTTGGGCAACTGTAGCGAATCGCTGGCACTTGTCACATTTCTTGATGTAAGAGATCGATTCCTTCGACAGAGTGGGCCAGTAATATCCTTGCCTTAAGACATTAAGGGCCAAGCTTTGCCCCCCAGTGTGATCTCCGCAAAAACCCTCATGCACCTCTTGCAAAATGGCCTTCGCTTCTCCTGGCAGAACACATTGCAGGAGGGGTAGAGAGTGCCCACGCCGATATAATAGACCATCTACCACCGTATACCTTGGAGCCTGGTAAAGTACCCGCCTTGCGTCATTACGCTCTTCAGGTAACTTTCCTTCGGTGAGATATTCGAGGATGGGGGTCATCCAGGTCGGTCTGGCGTCGATCATCTCGACCTCCGCCCTGACTTCTTCTATGCTTGGTTTCTCCAAGAACTCTACCGATACTAACCCCAAAGTCTCCGTCTCCCCGGAGGTAGCGAGCTTGGCGAGGGCATCTGCGTTGGCGTTCTGCTCCCGAGGTATCTGCTCGATTGAGCCCCATTCAAATGAAGATAACTCAACTTTTACCTTGGCTAGGTAAGCAGCCATCTTGCTTCCCATGCTTGGTATTCACCTAGCACTTGGTTTACCACGAGCTGGGAATCGCTGAAACACTGAACGAAGCTGGCCTTCCGCTCCCGGGCCACCCTTAGCCCGGCCAGTAGAGCTTCGTATTCAGCCTCATTGTTGGAAGCCTTGAATCTGAATCTCAACGCCGCGTAGAATCTATGTCCTTCTGGAGATATCAAAATGATTCCAGCCCCGGAGCCGTTCTCGTTAGATGAGCCATCTACGAAGACCTTCCATGATGCTTGGACCGAGGTGGCTTGGGGCGAATCTTCCACAGGATCTTCTCGGAATCCTGTGCATTCCGCCACAAAATCAGCCAATGCCTGGATTTTTATTGCAGTTCGCGGAGTATACAAAATCTCGAACTGGCTGAGCTCAATAGCCCACTTCAACAGACGTCCCGATGCTTCAGGTTTTTGCAAAACCTGCCTTAAAGGTTGATCGGTTATGACATGTATTGAGTGGGATTGGAAATACGGCCTGAGCTTTCGGGAGGCCGTGATGAGAAAAAATGCCATCTTTTCCATCAACGGATATTGGGACTCAGCTCCGAGAAGCCCCTTGCTGATGTTATAGACTGGTTTTTGAACCCGGTCTTCTTCTCGGACCAATACGGCACTAGCTGCATCTTCTGTGACAGCTAGGTAAAGGAAAAAAGGCTCTCCTGTCGTTGGTTTGGAAAATACGGCCGGCTCGGCTAGATGTTCTTTCAGGTCGAGGAAGGTACGTTCGCACTCCTCTGTCCATTCGAACTTCTTATTCCCTCGGAGCAGGTTGTAGAATGGCAGGCACTTGTCGGTGGATTTAGAAATAAACCGATTAAGGGCTACCACCCTTCCTGTCAGGCCTTGAACGTCCTTTCGTGACCAAGGTGAGGGCAGCTCGAGCAATGACCAGATCTTATCGGGGTTCGCCTCGATTCCTCTAGTGTTGACAATGAAACCCAGGAATTTTCCAGATGCGACTCCGAAAGTGCACTTCTGCGGGTTAAGCCTCATGTCGTATTCTCTTAGTATCTTGAAGCATTCCTCCAGGTCAGAAACATGGTTATCAGCAGTTTTCGACTTGACCAACATGTCGTCAACGTACACTTCCATGTTCTTCCCGATCTGGTTGGCAAACATCCTATTCACCAATCTCTGGTATGTAGCACCGGCGTTCTTTAGCCCGAACGGCATGACCTTGTAACAATAGACATTAGTTGGGGTCATGAAGCTAGTGTGCTCCTGGTTCGCTGGATTCATGGTGATCTGATTATAGCCCGAGTACGCATCCATAAAGGACATGAGCTCGTGCCCTGCCGTGGCGTCTACCAATTGGTCGATCCTCGGCAAGGGAAAACAGTCTTTGGGGCAAGCTTTGTTCAGATCAGAGAAGTCGATGCATGTCCGCCATTTCCCGTTGGGCTTCGGGACCAACACAGGATTGGCGACCCAGACCAGGAACTTAGCTTCGCGGATAAAGCCGCACTTTTTGAGCTAGGCTACTTCCTCTTCTAGTGCTTCAGCTCGAGTTGTTCCCAAGCGCCTCTATTTCTGGGACTTCGCAGGCACGCTCTTATCCAGATGGAGGGTGTGCATGATGATGCTGGGAATGATTCCCACCATGTCCTCATGTGACCATGCGAACACATCCAGGTTCTCTTACAGGAACTTGATCAGCTCCGCCTTCCTCTTGCCACAGAGGTTTTTCCCGAGCTTAACCATCCGTGAGGGATTCTGTGGATCGATTTTTACCTCCTCGAGCTCTTCGATAGCTTGGAGCTCGGACTTATCCTTGCCTACTCTGGGGTCAATATCATCACTTAGGACGATATTTTCCCCTTCGGTACTTTGAGGTTTTTCAATCTCAGGATTAGGCAAAGGTTCCTGAGATTCCTCATTTCCATCCTGGACGATCATCGTTAACTGCCGGGTTTTAATTTTCCCTTCATGGAAATGCTGTAGCATTCCCTGACAGCAAGTTGATTGCCACGGACCGTGCATACCCCCGTGGAAGAGGGGAGTTTTAGCGCGAGGTGGCAGATGGAGGTAATGGCTTCAAAAGCTATAAGCGTAGGTTGACCCAAAATGGCATTGTACGCGGCGGGACAGTCGATGACCACAAACTCGAGGAGTTTTGAGACTGTTCGAGGTCCCTCTCCTAAGGTGATCACCAGCTCGATCGTCCCTATAGCCGCCGATCCTTCTCCAGAGAAACCATAAAGCATCATGGAGGTTGCTTTCCGCTAGGTGACAGACAAACCCATCTTCTCCAGCGTGGACCGAAATAGTAGGTTTACCGAGCTCCCATTATCGACCAGCACTCTCCTAACCCTCCGATTAGCGAGCTGCACTGCTACGACCAGAGGGTCGTTATGAGGGAACTGGACGTGGCTGGCATCTTCTTCAGTAAAAATGATTGGTTGCCTCTCCAATCGTTGCTGCTTTGGTATATGCTGCTCGGGGATGAACTCCACTCCATTATGAGCCTTAAGTTCGTTGACGTACCTCTTTTGGGCACCTCTGCTTGTGCCAGCCAAATGAGGACCCCTAGAGATTGTGGAGATCTCTCCTCCTATCACTGGAGGAGGGATGTCCTGATCTATCCGAGACCCGGGCTGACTGACCGGGACTTCCGGAGCTGGATGGCTTGCGGGAACCCTATTCCGCGCATACTGAGCCAAGGGTCCGGCTCTGATGAGAGTCTCGATCTCATCCTTCAGGTGTCTACAGTCATCGGTATTGTGGCCAATGTCGTTGTGGAACCGACAAAACTTGGAAGGGTCTCGCTTTCCCTTCTGGTGCTTTAACGGCTCCGGCTTCTTCCAGGGGAGGCGAGCAGAATTTGCTCGGAAGATGTTCTCCCTAGAGTGGGTGAGCTCCGTATAAGTCGCGTAGACCGGCTTAAATTTTTCTACGGACTTATTCTTCTTTGGGCCGTGCTGGTTGCCCTCGCTGCTCCCCTTTCTCTTGCCTCCACCAAACTGGTTATTTTGTGTAACGGTCTGGGTCGCTGTCATGACCTCCGTTCCCACTCCAGCGGGCTGCTCAGGGGCCTGGCTGATTCCTGTGGCTGAGGCTTGCGCCTCCTCCAGGTTGATCCACCCCTGGCCCTATTTAGGAATTCATTTACGGTGCTGACTCCCTTCCTTTGTATCTCATTCCAGAGTCCCCCTCTAACGAGGATTCCAGTCCTCAAAGCCATGAGCTTAGAGCTGTCATCTGCGTCTCTGGCCCGAGCAGCGACGTTCACGAATATGCTCAGGTAAGCCTTCAGAGGCTCATTGGGTTGTTGCCTTACGTTGTCCAGGGTGTCGGCCTTGACGCGGGCAGCTTGGGAAGCTCGGAATGCTCTCTTGAAGTCCGTAGAGAAAGTTTTCCACGAGCTGATTGACTGTTTCTTACTTTGTTTGAACCACTGTCTGGCCGGCCCAGTCAAGGTGGAGGGAAATATTAAACATCTCAGCTCGGGGCCAATGTTGTGGGCCATCATCAGGGTATTGAACATACCCAGGTGATCTGACGGATCTCCGTCTACGTTGAATTTGGACAAGTGCGGCATACGAAAACCGGGCGGATATGCCATTGCTGCTATGTTGGGGGCGAAGAGCTCGAGTTCATCCCCGGAATCATATTTGTCCTTTTCTTTTTCTGATAGGAGCTTCCTCATCAGCTCCTCCATCTGAGACATGCGCTCAAGGGTTTTGTCCTGGTTTCCTTAGTTGTTCTTGTTGAAAAAAGCTTATACAGGATCTTTATTTATTTTCATGTAAATATAATACTAAACAAATTAATACGAGATAGCCTAAAACATGTTTCTAAAATTGAATTCAAAGAGAAACAAATAATATAATACTTACAGTATACGCAGCGGAATTAAGAGTCCTTCCTTCAGTTTCTCTAACTCTTATATCCTCTCTGTCGCAGAGTATTATCAAGAAACTGAATCGATCTTCTATTTTCTTCACAATCTTCCAATGTATCCTTAGAACCACCTAGACTAGTGTGGGCAATTCTCAACACATGAGATAGATATAGAGAGAAGAAAAGAAAATAACAAAGAGGTTTAGAAAATGACTGGTGTTTAGAGAGAATATAAAACTATCAGAAAATCTGACTTGAGACTTATCAAACTTCTGTTTTTACTTCTCTCTAAGCACTCCTTTTATAGACTCAATTAGGCCATTTAATTTAATTAAAAAATCAATAAAATAACAGCCATTTTGAAGCCCTAGGTCGAAATTATCATGGGCTATAGGCCCGTGAAATTTCCCATTTGATTATAAGCCCATTGGACTTAAAATCAAGGCATGTATTATTTTCTATTGATTTAATTAATTAAATAATTATTTAAATCCTTTATCAAATTAATTATTTATAATTTGAACCTTGATTTAAATTTATTTATTAATTTAGATACCAATTTATCTTAATTAATAAATCTGCCATAATTTCTCTTTTCTTCTCAAAATTACACAACTCTGTGAAACTATCCAAAATTGACCTGGTCAACTTTGATAATTATAATTGATGATTAAATCAATTAATTGAGACTATCTAGATGATTTTATCCAAGGTACAATGGGGACCATGGGCCTATGAAATCAAGCTCCAATAAGTTATCATAAATCTAACAAATAAATTTACTAACTTATTAATTCCTCGTGACTCCACTATAGACTCGGAATTGCACTCTTGAATTCATAGAACGCTCTATAACAAATATAGATACGCTATTAATTATCCATTGTTACAACCATAATTGTCACTCAATCCACTATAGACGGTCTACAATGAGATAGGACTAAAATACCGTTTTACCCCTCATTGTATTTTATCCTTAAAACACTTAGTTCCTTGTAAATGATATTTCAGTAAACTAATTTAATTACTGAAATGAGATCTCTATCATTTATCACCTTGAACCAAACTAAAAGGAAGCCATCATTTCAATTCTTCATCAGAAGCTATAGATGTTCATATCTATGATTAACACTCCCACTCAATTATACTACCGAGTTCCCAAGATGTAAGTATGGGCTAGTCCGTAGGGTAAGCTGGTAACGAACAAGTCAAAGAACTCAAATAATACAATCAGTTAGAATACTAACCACTCAGAATTGAGATTGAATTGACCTATGGTCAACTATATGATATGACTAGAATAGATAATAACGGTATGTTTACTTATCTTATCAACTGTCAATATCGGTCCTGTCCGATGTAACAAATACATCCGATCTTATCCACTTTGCTAATGTTCTGGAAAGAACATAACACTGTAATGTGTAAGTAGATCATATCGTAGATTTGCAAGTCAGTGTAAATCCGGTGCACTGACTAATCTTAGGACTAACTTATTTTGAACATATAATCATATTTATATTCCACTGTGATTACGTCACTATAAACAAGATTAGCTATATGCTCGGGATTTAATAGAAGTTTATATTAAACAAATAATCATGAAAATAAAACATGTGAGCAAAGTGATTGACCAAGTCAAAAAATGATTTATATTATTTTATTGATAATAAAATGAGATTACAAAGAATTTGGGTTTTAATTAGGGCATAAAACCCCAACAGTTCCGGGGTTGTTCAACAGCTCCGGATCCATCGTATACGTTTGGCGGGTTATTGTCCCTCCTATCTTAAGATAGGTTATATGGGACATTCCCGCTGTCGCGTACCTCGGACAGGTCTTCCCTCTGGCGAGCACGGCTGCCATTTCCCACTGGGTCTCCCCTTTGAGAGTTAAGACAATCTTGGAGGTCGCCCCTCGGGATGGCTTGAGGACTTTGCGCCGAGCTCAGGCGTTGGCGCAGGTCTCCGCCAGAATGGTCACTTCGGCGGCTTCCGGTCCAATAGCTCCCGTTTGAGAAGCTTGGAGCCCGCCTCTGGGGGTGAGGATCTGGGACTTCTCTGGGCACCCTGCTACGATGGGAAGGTCCTGCGGAAGGTGGATTTCTCCTACTGCTCCCATGAGCTGGAATATCTCGGACTGGCTGAGGAGGAGACGGATACCTTATGGGTGAAGGAGGATGCCTGACCAGAGATGCAATCCTGGTCCTGTTAGGGCGGATTAGGTTAGGTCGAGGCCGCTCGGCTCTGCCAACCTCCGGGTCCTGCGCTCGGCGGTCTGAGTGAGGTGCAAGACGGCTGGTCAGGACGGGCTGTCGTTGTGAGCCCTCCTCGGATCTCCTTCGTGAATTCCCTCGAGCCCTCCTGGGCGCACTCGAGGGTGGAAGTGAGCTGGGAGTTGAAGTTTGGACCGATTGGTTGTACTGTTGCTCGACCCTAGGTAGCTCTTCGAAAGTGGTCTCTCAGTGGTGCCATGAGGGAGTAGAGTTTGAAGTCGGGGGTCTAACCAACCGGCTAAGCCTGGACCGATTACCCCGGCAGGACTTATGAGTCTCGCCTTGCCTCTTTCCGACGTTAGCGTCGGTTGTAAGAGGGGGTAGTCAGGCCAACACCTCCTGAATCTGTTGTTAGCTTTTGCTAGCTGAATCCTCAGTTGTGCATTCTCCATCTCAACCATCGTGTAGAAATCTGGGTTCGGATTAGGTGGCCGGGGAGCCGAACTTCCAGTGTCATCTTGGCCTATTGGCTGCTTGCCCGGCCGCTGTTGAACCTCAGGGTTCTGATCATCGGAGATGGCAGCATGATGGGCCTCCTGCCCATCACGTTGGTCTGCCTCATTACCGTGTCTTGAGCGAGTGACCACCATGGTTGGGTATTTGCGATAGCACCAATCTAACAAGCTCTCAACGAAAGCACCAAACTGTTGACACGGTTCTTCGCCAACAGGTAATTAATAGAATAAGAGAATGGGATTAGTGCTAAGTAATGAACCGTATCAGATGAATGATCTTAAAATAAAATGGTGATACGAATACTTTTTTAGGTGGTTCGAAGGTTAAAATCCTTCTACTCCACCAGCCAATATTATTGCTAGTTTTATGGTATTCTTTACAGGGTATTTCTTTACACAATAGTTACCAACCCTTTGCAACTCCCAGGGTCTCCATATTTATAGGAGAAGGCACCTGGGGGTTGGCAAGGGGAGTCATCCCGTGACCTTCTTACCCATCATGTCATTTCTGTGACATTCATGATTAATTCCTAAAACCTGACAAATGAAGCGTGGTCTAATCAATAGGTAAGGGGGAAAATGGGCCGCACGGCCCAACCCAGTCGTGGGTGCCTGGACACGTACGTTTATGCTACGTGTCCGAGAATTCAGGGATATATCAGACACATGATGTCTGATATATGCACGTTTACATTGCGTGGTTGAGTTTATAAGGGGTCGCAGCTGCCAACTCAAGCTCGTACCTCAAGCTGGAGGTCTTCTTAGCCCGCGGTGTCCATACTTCGGACCCGACTCAGTAACCTTAGTAAGCCTTTGGTTACCTCGAGCTAAAGAGGTGGGAGCTGGTCGACAGCAGCTCCGAGTACGTGGCATCCACGTGACTGATATAATTATGCCATACCTCAGCTCGCTAATAGCCCGTGGAGAATTAGGGCGTACACCTTATAACCAAATGACTATAATACCCTCCCATTAAATCTAAACCCTTTAAACATCCTAAGGGCATTTTAGTCATTATTCCCAATTCCCGCTAGTTCCTCGAATGTTCCTAACAATTACCGCTTACATCCCGACACCTAACTAATCACCAATTACATTACTCAATATCAGACGGTCTCCAATATATTTTCTAAATTCCCAGAAATACCCCCAGACTCACCTCGAGCCGGGTATAAATCTCCGCCGTGACTTTTCCGCTAAACTACTCACTAGGATCGCCTCGAGTCACAGGTTACAAATATATCCACATAATAATGTAGTCTCAACAATTTATCACAAATATTTACATTTATGCCCTCAATGGGCCAAAATTATGAATATACCCTTATAACCCAAACAAGGCCTACATGCATACTAGTACACATAGTCATGCTTCACATTTATCCAATTAGTCATATATGCATGCATTTAATCATTTAAATCACTCATAATCCAGTTGTGCCCTCCCGACACACTAATCAAGGCCCTTAAGCCTTATTAGTAATTTTGAGTCGTTACAACACACATACCACATATATGTCAAATATACCCAAAATGAGCCAAAATATGAAACTTGCCAAATTAATCATAAATAAGCTCATATGCATATTTAATGCACCTAAACATGCATATCAAGTCACATTATAATATTTTTCACATATTCGCATAATAATGCACAAAAATATCATCCTGCCCCCCTAATCAAGGCCCTAAGCCTTATTAGGAAATTTGGGTCGTTACACAACCCTAACATGAAAGACAATAACATTCAGTGCAACTTTTTATTTTGTTTTTGATTAAGCAACATAGCTCTATTGTTTTCACATACTGCAATAAGTTCAGTAGCAGCTACATCAAAATACATAAGTTAGCTAGTCCAGCAGCAGTTACACCTATACATCAAAAGATTTTGGGTTACAACAAAATAAACCTAACAATAAGCACCTAAGGTTAACAATTTTTTCATAAAAAGTTACATCTGTGTCATATTCAAAATGATACTAGATAACATAACATAACACTAATCTAGCCGCTTGGACATGCTTTTGAATTAGTTATTGCAGAAGCACCTGCTAGAGATCTTCTAGGTCAACCTCTACCTCTTGGAGCAGGTGCTATAGAAATTCTTGGAGCAGTTCATGTAGCCCTTGATTCTCTTTGTGTTTTTTTTCCCTTCTTTTTCTCCTTCTTTTGGTTTCTTTAGATGGGTTCTTACTTGGTGGCTTGCCACCTTTTTTCTTAGATGGAGCCTATAAGTTAAAAAAATGCATATATAAGTAAATGAAAATCAGGACAAATTGCATACAAAATATGGCATCTAAGGCACCAAATAACCTGCTCAATAGTTGGATTTTTGCATGTTGTCTTGAAATGCCCCACTTGCTTGCAGTTGCTATAGCTAGAGTTTGTTATTGAAGTGGCATCGGGGACAGAGCCAGTATCTAGAGCACTGTACCAAATGGCCCCATCATAATTGAAAGAACTGAAGGTATAATTATAGGAGTTGTCAGACTTGGGTTTTATTAGACCCAATTTCTTTCCATGGGGTGCGCCAGTCCTATTTGTAAAGAAGAAGGACGGTTATCTGAGGATGTGTATTGATTACAGGGAACTGAATAAGCTAACCATTAAGAATAAGTATCATTTTCCAAGGATAGATGACATGTTTGATCAATTGCAGGGTAAAACGATATTCTCGAAGATAGATCTTCGATTTGGTTATCACCAGTTGAGGATCAAGGGGGAGGATATATCGAAAACTTCTTTTTGCACCAGACACGGGCATTATGAGTTTCTAGTTATGTCATTTGGTTTGACTAATGCCCCAACAACTTTTATGAATATGATGAACATTGTGTTCAAAGATTATCTGGATCGGTTTGTGATCGTCTTTATGGATGATATTCTAGTCTATTCTCAGTTAGAGGAAGAGCATAAGCAACACATTAGGCTAGTCAATGTTACAGAGACTGAGAGAACACAGATTGTATGCGAAGTTTAAGAAGTGTGAGTTTTGGTTACCATAGGTGACTTTCCTTGATCACATTTTCAGTAGGGATGTGATTAAGGTGGACCCAGCTAAGATTAAGACAGTCAAAGATTGGCAAAGGCTAAGTAACGCCTCAGAGATCAAGAACTTCCTTGGATTGGAAGGTTATTACAAGCGCTTTGTGGAAGGGTTCTCAAGGATTGCTACTCGACTGACAGAACTGACACGTAAGAACCAGAAGTTTGCATGGTCAGATAGGTGTGAGAACAACTTCCAAGATTTGAAGCGGCATTTGATTACCGCTCCAGTTTTTAGTCTTCCAACAGACCAAGAGAAGTTTGTAGTGTATTGTGATGCCTTGAGATAGGGTTTGAGTTGTATTCTTATGCAAGTAGGGAAGGTGATTGCCTATGCATCACGACAGCTTCTTAAGTCCATTTATGGACTTAAATAAGCTTTGAGATCTTGGAATCTTAGATTTTATGAAACAATCAAAACATTTGGTATTGAACAAAACGTTGATGAACCTTGTGTTTACAGACATATCAAAGATAAGATTGCGGTATTCCTTGTTCTTTACGTTGATGATATTCTACTAGTTGGAAATGACATGAAAACATGATCAAAAGTAAATAAATGGTTAGCTAAACAATTCCAAATGAAATATTTGGGAGAACCCAAATATGTTTTGGGAATTCAGATCTGTAGAGATCGAAAGAAAAAAAATTTGGCAATGTCTCAAGCAACTTATATTGATAAAGTGTTAGAACGCTTTGGCATGCAAAACACCAAGAAAGGCACTATTCCTACCCGGTTAGGAGTTAAATTGTCTAAAGAATAGTGTCCACAAACACCTCAGGAAGAGGAGGACATGAGACAATATCCCTATGCCTATACAGTAGGTAGTCTAATATATGCAATGTTATGCACCAGACTTGACATCTGTTATGCAGTAGGGATAGTCAACCGTTATCAATCCAATCCTAGATTGAGTCATTGGACAGTAGTAAAGAATATACTCAAGTATCTAAGACATTCTAGAGATTACTTTCTTGTGTATTGAGGTGGAGACCTGAACCCCACTGGATATACTAATTCTGATTTTCAATCAGACAAAGATAGTCGAAAGTCGACATCTGGATCATTTTTCACACTTGGAGGAGGTACTGTAGTTTGGAGAAGTATTAGACAATCCAGTGTTGCAGACTCTGCCATGGAAGCTGAATACATAGCAGCTTGTGAAGCAACTAAAGAGGCTGTGTGGCTCAAGAAGTTCAATATTGGTTGCTCCAGGCATGGATCAGCCACTTGTTCTATACTGTGATAACAGTGGGGTAGTAGCTAATTCAAAGGAACCCAGAAGTCATAAGAGGAGAAAGCACATCGAGAGGAAATATCACTTGATCCGAGAGATAGCGAACCGAAGAGACGCTATTGTCTTGAAGATTGCCTTTGAAGATAATCTTGGAGATCCATTCACAAAGACTTTATCTATTAAATCTTTTCAGGGTCATGTAAGAAGCATGGGGTTAAGGGAAATGCCTCATTTGCTTTAGGAAATGCCTCATATGTAATGTTATGCACCAGACTTGACATCTGTTATGCAGTAGGGATAGTCAGCCGTTATTAATCCAATCCTAGATTGAGTCATTGGACAACAGTAAAGAATATTCTAAAGTATTTAAGACATTCTAGAGATTACATGGTTGTGTATTGAGGTGGAGACCTGAACCCCATTGGATATACTGATTCTGATTTTCAATCAGACAAAGATAGTCGAAAGTCAACATCTGGATCAATTTTCACACTTGGAGGAGGTACTGTAGATTGGAGAAGTATTAAACAATCCAGTATTGCAGACTCTGCCATGGAAGTCGAATACATAGCAGCTTGTGAAGCAGCTAAAGAGGTTGTGTGGCTCAAGAAGTTCAATATTGATCTGGAAGTTGTTCCAGGCATGGATTAGCCACTTGTTCTGTATTGTGATAACAGTGGGGCAGTAGCTAATTCAAAGGAACCCATAAGTCACAAGAGGGGAAAGCACATTGAGAGGAAATATCACTTGATCCGAGAGATAGCAAACCGAAGATATGTTGTTGTCTTGAAGATTGCCTTTGAAGATAATCCTAGAGATCCGTTCACAAAGACTTTATCTATTAAATCTTTTCAGGGTCATGTAAGAAGCATGGGGTTAAGGGAAATGCCTCATTTGCTTTAGGGCAAGTGGGAGATTTTTGAGAATTGTGCCCTTAAAGCAATTGTCGTAGACAATGGTTTTAATGAAATAAATTAATTAATTAAATTATTGTATATATGTAGCTTATGTACTATATTATTGCATTTGTGCAATTTTTGAAATTGCGTGGAAATAAAGTAAATTGATTTTAATCAATTATTTTATTTAAGTGTGAATAAATAAATATGGATAGTCAAAATTGGTTTTGATTATTATATTTATTTTATTAATAATAAGATGATAATGGAAATTCAAATTTTGAATTTTGAAATTTAAGTTGTTATCTTTTCCTTAAAAAAAATGATAGCTTATTTGGATATCTAATTATTAATTAATTAAAATAAAAATACATGAAAAAATTAAAATCTCATTTTTCAGGGATAGGCCACACGCATAGGGCTTGGACTGCTCTATGCATGTGACACATTTGATTTTATCATAAATTTTTTTTTTTTTAATTAATTGATAAAACATTTTAAAATGGGTTTTAAAATGGAATGTTAGATTTTTGTCTATTATCATTATTATAATTATAAAATATGATTTTATTATTATTATTATTATTATTATTATTATTATTGTAATGCCCCAAAATCCCTAGTGATGTTTAATGGTCGGATTAGAAGGTCGGGAGGGTCATAATTGATTTATTATGTCATTTAATGATTATATGCATGATTATGTGAGTTATATTATTATATGATGATAAATGCATGCATGTAGGTCCACTTTTCATTATAAGGGTATTTTAGTAATTTGGCCCGTTGAGGGCATATTTGTATATTTTCATGCATGTTGGTGAATTATGGATGAGGCCACATTATTATGTGGATATGTTCGAGCTATTCAGCATGAGACGATCTTTGAATGCAAGTTAGCGGTTTGGTCATAACGAGGTTAATTTCGGGGCTCGGGGTGAGTCTCGCAGTAATTTGATGATTAGTAGATTACTAGGAATTAAAGGGTACTAGGATATGATTTATTAGCATTTGAGAATATTGAGAATAATGGGAATTGGAGGATGTTAATTATAATTAACGAGATAGACGGGAAATGACGATTTTTCCCTTGCTAGCTTTGAAAAGAATTACTTAACCTACAGGCATTTTGGTCATTTGACCTTAGGTTATATGTGAACTAGAAAGCTGTAGAAGGAAGCTTAGGCAGCAAAAACAGAGCACATTTCTCCTCTTCTTCCTGATCATTTTTCTTCTTCTTTTTCCTTTGAATTTTGAAGCTCCAATTGAGGATTCAAGCTAGGGAATCAAGCCTTGAGTGTTTAGGATTGTGTTCAGCCATTGAAAATGATTCAATTCAAGTTTGAGGTAAGGTTTTAGCTTGAGATTTTCTAGTTTGCTCTGTTTTTGAGTTAGTTTATAAGCTTTGGATTTTTTATTATAGAAGTGACTATTTGAGGTGGTTTTAAATGGTTCAAAGCTTGGGTTTTGTTGAGGTTGAGGTAGTGATGAGGATTTTGGGTTAAAATAAAAGTTTGGAAATGTTTGAGTAGATTTTTGGAATGATTTAGAAGAGGAAAAACGAAGGTTTTTGGCTGGGTTCCAGGTGGGGTCGCGGCCCTGTTCTTGGGCGCCGCGGCTCGAGCTTAGTGAAGAACAGAGATGGAACTGTAGGGCCTTGGGGCCGCGACACTTGGGAGGCTAGCCACGGCGCGTGGTGCAGGTAGTGGAGGTTGGCGCCTCTATTTTTGGGAGGCGGGCTGCGGCGCAGTAGGGTGGGGCCACGACTCTTAAGGGCATTTGTTGCCAGAATGGTGTTTTAATCATGGGAACTCGAACCTTAGGCCTCGGGATCGTTCCTACTACCCGGTTTAGTAGGATTCGATGTTTCGAAGGCTAGGTCTTGGTCCTGGAACCTTTTATTACTCATTTTATTGATGGGAGTTTATATTTGGTTATGACTGGGTGACTGTTAAGGGACTTAAGGACCGATCGTTCTCAAGGGTCGTTCTTTTATAATTCCACGCTCGAACCAGAGGTAAGAAGACTGCACCCAGTATGTTACATGCATGGTTATTGATTAGGAATGTTGAGTGCTCTATATGTGGGCATTGATTGCATTGTAAATGCTTAGCAATCTTGCTTATTTGTGAATGATACTGACTTATTAGTCAGAAACGACAATGGTGTCAGTATTGACTGTGAAGCTGTGACTTATTAATCAAGTTCGGCAGTAGTACTGAGCACTGATCGTATGGAATTGACCTATGAGTCAAGAACGGTATTAGCGTGTTTAACGCAAGCCGAAAAGATTATATCTAATCGACGTAAGAATTATTGTCATAAGCATGAAATGCTTGACCGACCTTAAGTTCGATGAAAACAAAAGCGCTTGTCTAGTCTAAAGGCTAGTCACTTAGAGTCAGGGCCAAAATGCCCAGGTTTCTGCATCGTCGCATGGCTAAGGGTGTGGAGCTCAAGTTTGTGACTCACTCATTAGTTACTTATCTGATTCAAGTTCGTGACTCCATAGTTACTTATCTGGTTTAAGTTCGTGACTTACTCATCAGTCACTTATCTGTTTAGGGCTATAAGCCCCAGCATGATTACTAGAATCTTGATATTATCTGATTAGGGCTATAAGCCCCAGCATGATTACCAGAATCTCAATATTATCTGTTTAGGGCTACAAGCCCCAGTATGATTATCATAATCATCAATTGATATTGTATACATGTAGTAATAAGTTTTCTTGCTGAGCCTTGGCTCACAGGTGCTATGTGGTGCAAGTAAAGGGAAAGAAAAGCTCACCCAGCCTTGAGTGGAGAGCTTAGGTGACGATGTATACATATGCGGCCGCGCTACCACCATGGCCAAGGTGTTTCTCAAGGGAACTAGGGGTTAACCCTATATTTTGTCGCTTAGGTCGGCGAGTTGTAATTTTTACACTGTAATGACCATTTTGGATTGTAAATAACTTGTAAATGCTTTTATGGGCCCATGTACAGTTTTATGTTTTAAATAAAATATATCCATTCATTTTGATCAAGATTTTTCACCTTAGCCTATTAATAACACCTAGATGCACGTTTATAATCAAATGACTCTTTTATTGAGTTAAGCACGATTTAAAGTTCACATTAACGGTCTTGGAGTAACCAGGGCGTTACAATTATTATTATTATTATGGTAATAATGCCTATATATTCTATATGATAGAAAATAGAAACAACAAGTTTTTAACATAGAAGAAAAACTATCATCTTTTTCACAAAAATAAAAACCCATTCTCTCTAGCCTATAATCAAAAGTCTCATGTGTTGAGAATACTTTGGATTCACAAAGTTGATCCTTGTTCTCTATATGCCCACCCACATCTTGAGGTGTAGAGAACGTCTTGGAAGATCTAGGTGTGAGTACTCTAGCAAGGACAGGAAGATCGAAATACATACGAAAAGATTCAAGGATTCTTGATAGGCTACAAGAGGTAAATCGTTTCGTATTATTTTTCATATACATATTATATATATTGATTAACATATTTCATATTAAAATATCCTCATATAAATTTGTTTATATGAATTTTTTTGTTATATACCATTACCGTAATTTCTGCTGCGCACTAGGAACCGTTCTTAACAATTGGTACTAGACTCATCTTTAATCCCTGCATGTGTTAATTACTGTGTGGGTATCATATGCATTTTTATATTATGTGTAATATATGAATGGATGGATGTTTGTGTATGAATCGTTTATGTTCTTAAGGGTTGGTTTTCATGGTGTTTTTGGGTTAGGAAATGTTCTTAAATTTTCTATATATACAAAAATTGTAAGCCATTTTGGAGCATAGGAATTTTGTAATTTATTTTTTAAATTCTGAAAAAATCTATAATGACCAGAGCCCCGAGCACAAACCCCGAGGCCCAAGTCTCTGCCCCTGTAGCCATGTGCACGCCTGCGCGCCCAACCACCTGCACACCCTAGGCACCCAGCACCCCCGTGCTCCTACACCGCGTGAGCCTACACTCGCCTCTATCCGCACCCCTGTCAGCCACAGCCCAACCATGGACACACCCATTAGGGTTTGTGTCATGCAAAACCTAATGGATGTGTAATTATCCATTTTGGCATGTTTAAGCCCAATATAATTAAAAGTGTTTTAATTATATATTTTGAGTTAATTGTGATGAGTCCAAATTCCAATTGGGCCTCAATAACTTGTTGGGTATTAAAACTCAAAGTTTGATTGTTTTAAATTTGTTTAAAATAATTAAAAGGTTATTTAACTCATAATGGTTAATTAAAATGGTAATGGCCCAAAGACTAAAGAGAAGGTCCAAGATCAAAGTAGTTCCTCTTTATTAGGCCTTAGTTAGTTTAATTATTTTTGTGTATTTTTTTTATTTGCTTGTAATTTTCTAGAAATACCCAAAACACTCAACCCACATTTATTTATTTGCTTGAACATGATTAAATTGTTTAATACTTTATCATGTATAATAACATGCCATACATATTACCCACATAGTACATATTAAGCATGCATTTTTTTAGAAACATGCTTAGGATTGATTATATGTTTGTATTTGATAACTCATATAATTAATTTAGTCTTAATTAGTTAAGATGATAAAAAGAATTTAAAGTTGTTTATTTTCTTATTTAATAAAATTATTTTATTAAATAAAATGGTATTCTATTTAAAAAGGCAAAATAAAATCTAGGGCACGATTATTTATTATGCATAATTGGATTAGTATTTATTAGAATATCATATGGTAAAATTAATTTAGTTAGTTTTACAACCAAATTGAAAAATATTGATTTTGAGAAAAACACAATTTTAAAATAGTGAGTGGGAGAGGGAATTATCACAATAAGTCTCATGGTCTCTATTATTGGTTGAACACTGAGAGGCATAGGAAGGGTCTCGTGTTGCCTCCGTTTACGGCCTCCCTAAGGAAAGTCTTCCGAATATGTTTATTTTATCTCAAGGTTGACTTCTCATATGAGAATAAGATTAGTGATGTATTTCAAGTTTGACCGACCCTAAGGCACACTCTTGAGTTAAGTCATGGATCGAAAAATAATGGGTTACACTCCGAAGATGTATCTAGGCTTTCGCGTGCGACTAGTGCATCTTGACCAAACTAACGGTAATTCATAGGTCAAAAGAGAAAAATGAGTCTTTAATGTACCGAGAGGGGTAGATGGCAGCAGAGGCTCCCACACTTGATGTTGCACCTCAGGAGCCACCCCAGCCCGTGGTGGCAGCTACAGCAGATGGAGAGGTGGTGGAGGAGATGGCCGAGCCAGCAGTGGACCTAGTGGGTAACGACGAGAGCGATTCAGAGGAGATCAGCCGGACGAGTATTCCGATATAGAGTTGGATATGCTGATGGATAGGGTAGATTAGGTTTTGATGTGAAAGTCTTGTTGACACTTTTGTAAAGACTTTGCAAACCTACTAATTTGTAGAACTTTTAAATAGTGGCAGCAGGCGTATGTAGAAACCCCACGCGTAGTTAGGGTTCTCTTTTGTATTTATCATTCTGCTAACTAAAATTTTATGGCATGGTCTGTCATGATTATTTTGTATTACTAGGTTATCGCCTTGAATGCCATGACTATCTGTTTTGAGTTGAATCGTTGTGATTTACTTTTCCTTCTCCTTTCCTTGTGTATGGGAAACTAGTATACTCTAATGTTTTAAAAATTATTGTATAGAGACTTGTGATGTCTTTTAACACTCAAGCTAGGGGAGGACGAGTTGTTAATCCACCAGACCCAGCTGAGAGAGCGGCCGTTGACCAAGATGTAGGTCGTGGCCGAGGCAGAGGAAGGGGTCGTGGTCGAGGGAGAGGCCACGGAGAAAGAACACAGCCTGAACCAAATCTAACAACTCAGATAGAGGATCTGAGAAGGACTGTGCATGAACAAAATATGGCGAATGCTCAAATGTTTGAGGCATTGATGTGAAGATTTTCGGAAGTGCCACACAACCCAGACCCCCAACACCCCCAGGAGGACGTTCTAGAACAATAGGAAGTTTCGGCGCAAGAAGACCCATCGATGGGAGTGAATCCGCCAATGGATGCACCTAGAGTAGAACTGCCAAAACCGATCTCTGAACGGTTTGGTAGGCAAAACCCAACCGTGTTTAAAGGAACTTCAGACCTCGTGATGGCAGAAGAATAGGTCAGCGTGCTGGAAAGGATCTTCGACTTTGTTGAGGCCACCGAAAGAGAAAAAGTGACATGTGTGGTGTATATGTTGAGGAAGGATGCCCACATCTGGTGGGACATCGCTAAGAAGGGGTGTAATAATGTACAGATGGAATGGACAGAATTCTTAAACCTGGTCAATGCTAAGTACTATAACCAGACGGTGATAGATCGGAAGGTGGTTGAGTTCGCCAACCTAGTCCAAGGGTCATCTAGTGTACAGGAGTACGTGCGCAAGTTTGACCAACTCTCAAGATTTGCTCCGATCTGGTACACACTGAAGGGGCATAATACTGTACAGATGGAATGGACAGAATTCTTAAACCTGTTCAATGCTAAGTACTATAACCAGACGGTGATAGATCAGAAAGGGGTTGAGTTCGCCAACCTAGTCCAAGGGTCATCTAGCATACATGAGTATGTGTGCAAGTTTGACCAACTCTCATGATTTGCTTCGGATCTGGTACACACTGAATCCAACCGGGTACGCAAATTCATGAAGGGGTTGAAAAGAGAGATAGCTCATTTCGTGGATACCGGGAAGACCAACCCATATGCTTATGATGAAGCCATAGAATGAGCAATTCACCAAGAGTCATGGCTGGTACAAGAGAAGAAAGAGTCCTATAGGGCTAAAGAACGAGCATATGTCTCCAATGACTGGGGAAGGTACTCTGGTAACCAAAGCGGCCCTTCTAGAAGGTTTGCATACAAAGGCAATAGAAGTGTGGGGAAGACCAATACTCCAGGAAACTCTCGGTTTTCCAATGATGGAAATAATAAACAAAGAATGGAGCCACCAAATTGAAGTTCGAACTTCAACAAACAGCTAAGGAGAGAAAACAACTATTGGCCGCAGTGCAACAAATGCAATCGACGCCACCGAGGCGAGTGCAACAACAACAACTGCTTCACCTGTGGAAAGTCGGGTATTAGAGACAATATAATTTTAGTTTTTAGTTATTTTAAAGCTTTTTATTACCTTTAATATATTATTAATATTTTATTTGATCTAATTTTCAAATTACTGAAACACCTTTTTAAAAGAAAATTAAATGACATGACATATTTTAATGACTAGGTGGTGACATGGCATTTTCTTATTGACGCAGTCCAATAAAAATTTGACATGTGGCAATTTAAGTGGAAAATAAAAGCGAGGTATCTATGATTGTCAATAAATGGTGACTGAAAGTATTTATGTCGTTAAAAAAAGACTTAAGTATTAAAATGCTAATTTTGAAAAACTTAGGTATATACGCTACCAATTACTCTTTTTATTAACATATTCACAATTTAAAAAAAATGTTATTGACTAACATTTGGATTAATTGTTCAATTTAAAATATGAAAGGTGAGTGAGAAAATTATTTTTCAATTAATTTAAATAATATATATTTTATTTTAATAATTTTTAAATAGTTAATTTTTTTTTTAAAAAAAAAGATAAATTTCAGATTTTAGAAAAAACATTACAATCACACAATTTTAGTAACATTATGCAAATAGTGTGGCTATTTAGTAAAAAGGAAAAGTGATACAAATAACAAGCGTAACTAACAGTAAACTTTAGAAGTTTTACCACAAATAACATTTTTGAAAAATATAAGTGATCTTATATATTTTGAGTGTAAACGGTTTGTGATTATTATTTAGTTTTTTAAACCTCGTTTTTTGAGTTTATAATATCATTACCATTTGAAATTTATAATTGTTAAAATGTAACAATTTAGAGTTAGATACTGATTTTTGTTTTATTTGTAACTAAAATCTATTTATACTGCATTGGTTCCTGTTTAGCATTCCAAGAATATAAATAAATAAAGGTTGTTCTTAACAAGAATGGATCAGCTTAGTTCTACTGATTATGTTTTTTTCTCTCACCCTCTTTTTCAATAAGTTTTTATAAAGTTTTAAATTTCTAAATAATATTCACATCTTATTATTATTCTTTAGTTTTTTTATTTAATATATATTTTCATCTAAAACTTTGATAATAAAAAATATATAAAAATATTTACGACAATTTTCACAATAAAATAGTGAGAAAAGATCATATAACCACCCTAAGTATCCATATAACCACCCTATCTTTCAATGAAGTTTAAATCAAATCATATTGTTCGGAATCGCCCATAAAAAAACTGTTGGCTAAGAATTTGAATTTTGATATTTCAATTTTTATGCTAATGTAAAAATTAGGGATATATCCAGCAAAAAGTTCCTAATGTTTTCATTTTGTTGACAAAAGTCCCTTGACATTATGCTTAGGTGTGACTAAAAAATATTAAAAAAACAAATTCAAAAATGTAAAAATCTAAAATAAATAATTTTGAAATATTTGTAATAATTAAATTCCTAAAAAAATTTAAATATAGTGAATTATTAATTACTAAATCAACAAAAAAGTTCTACAGATTATTTAGCCAATTTTTATTTTGTTAGTTTACACATTAATAATTTAAAATATATAATTTTTTTAAATTATTTATTTATCCAAAAATAATTATTTAAGATCACAGCTAAAACATAATATTAAAAACTTATTAAGAATATAAGTGCAACAAAGCAAAAATATTAAGAACTTTTCCACTAAATATTTCTAAAAATTTATGGAATTTATAGGCAAGCACGAAACATATTTTGTATAAATATATATATATATATATATATTAAGGATTATTACAAAATTAGAAGCACGTATAAGAAGAATTTCTCATATAATAAGGACACTTCTTTTGTCCCTTATTTGGTTTTGAGGGACTAAATCCTTCAACTTTTAACCATTAGATTAAGCTATAAATATTGTTAGCCATCAGATCAATTTATTTTGTAAAAATTTGTTAAAATACCACACTATCCTTAAAAACATGTAACTCGTTAGATTTTTTTTTTTGTGGGGTCTATTACTCGTTATCAATCAATTGCTTAAAATAAAATAACAACTCTTCCTTCTCACTTCAAAAGACCATCTTTGTCTTCTTATTTCAATCTTTGTCAGCATGGTTGCTGTAACCTAGATAATGCAACTCTAATTTAGTGGACCCAGTCGATTCGCTACTCCACCCAACTGCCAAGTCGACTCTAACTCCAAATCTCCCTTTCCTATTGTGCTCGTTGCCATCAGCCACAAGGTAATGTTTATATTTCTGCTCCACTTTCTCTTGTAGTTTCCAACTCCATGTTATTTTCTATACTAACATTAATAATTTCTTCTAGTGATTGGTGCTCTATTTATTTATACGTTAATTTTTTTAAGAGCATAATCGAATAAGCAGAGGGTTTGATCTTAATACGTGTATAGATAGTGCTAGTTTTGTTATTGAATATGTATATATGGTCAATAGAAGAAATAGATTTTAGGAAAGATTTGAGTTTTTAGTTTGTGCATGTATATTGTTTAATGAGATGTCTTATTGGAGTTTTCCTATATAATTCATCATATCCGAGGTTGATTATTTACTAAAAATATCTCAAATAGAATCCCTGAAAATTTGTGGATGATTTGAAGAACTCTTTCCCTAACTATGAAGGCTTTGTCCATCTATGTCAGGAAGATGAATATAGACTTGTCAGAGTAATGTTACAATGTTGTATTGATGATAAGCTTCTATAGATTCAGGATTATGAATTTGCAGGTGCTGGATGCATGTTTCCCCTTGCCTAGGAAATGAGTGAAGCTAAAATAAAGTTGTTTCTGATTGGAGAGAAATATGTTGATGAACTTATCACTTTAAAGTTATTCTTCATGCATTTGGAATTATTAATAATTCTCTTCTTCCATTTTTTTATTACTGAAATGTGTCCTTAGAATTGTGTGAAGAGCTTACAATAATTGCTCATGGACTAAAGGAAGCTTGGATATCATACTAGGTGATTTCTTTGTAGATATTGTTTTTGTTTTATTCTTGTTAATACTTCACTCTGTTTTACACAAGTTTTGGTCTGGTTCTCAATATATTTATGATTATGGATTTGTTTGCAGTCAGTAATAGCTCTCATGTATTTGGATCAACTACTCTTCTCCAAATTATCTTTATTCTTAACTAGATATTATAGAAAAGTTGAGATGATTCGAGATTGTTGGTACTTAATTAGCTTTTGGTAGTATTGAAGGATGTAACAGCCTTGTTTATATGAATGTCAAAAAATGTCTATGTTGTTTCATCTACAGGGTTTGTTGTTCAGTCTTTGAATTGTATATTGCATATGTTGTCTCTGTTAGAACTAGTTAGTCTTCAGTTACATCTACTGTGTGCTGCAGATTAATAAGTACACGTCAGCTATTGTCGGTTTAATTGGAAAACGTGTTAAATCTTGTTAGTTGTTTGTTTAGTTGATTAGTTAGTGGTTAGGGTTGCTATAAATAGATTAATCTATTCCTAACAACCTAACCTCCTTTCTGATAGTTTGTCATTGTGAGAAAACAGAATCTTGTTTTTCTTTCTCTTTGTTTCTTCTTTCTTTCTTCAGTTTTTGAAGGTTCACCATTGTTGGAGGTGAAGCTTGTTGCAGAGCTGTGGGAGGTTCTGATCTGATTCGAAGGAAGTTCGAATCTGGCTAGTAGAGGGATTCAACTAGCTTGCTCGAGGGGATCTTGAGTGTTTGAATCGAGGGATTCGGTTCACAAGTTCCAAGGGATTTGGAAACTGTTCTTGAGTGGTTATTCAAGTTTTTAGGGTAATCTGTAACTTTTGTATTGTAAAGATGTTGATTTCATTTATGAACTGGTTATTGTAATTAACATTGGATTTATTAGTGAAAGTTACATCTTACCCGATCCAAGCACTAGTCGGCTGAAATTCGTTCCCAGTGCAGATGAAGCTTGTAAAATTCTATGTGTGATTTTACTTTGCTTTAAATTGTTTGTTTTGTTGTAGTAGATCAATTCTTGATTCAAGAAGTTAGATATAACACTTTCAATTGGTATCAGAGCCATCTGGTTCTATGAGAAGCAGTGGTTCCCTAGGCTTACTATAAGGTGTTTTTAACCTAGTGTGTATTTCACTCGGTTCTTGATTCTTTTTTTTCTGCATTTATCTACTATTGAACTTTCTATTGCGAATAACCCTCTTGGAGTTCCATCTCGAAGAGTGTCACGAGTTTGTTTGTCTCTTGTATGATGGAAATGTTCAGGGAAGGAGGTTCTACTAGTCGTCCACCCATGCTAAAGGGGGCAAACTACCCTTACTGGAAAACGAAGATGAGAGCCTTTCTCAAGGCAGTGGATGAAAGAGAGTGGATGGTTGTTGAGGAAGGTTGGATCTCACCAAGGGAAAGAGAGGGCGAAATCGAAAAAACCAAACCAATGAGTGCCTGGACACCTGAGGAAATTGAGCTGGCTAACTACAATTCCAAGGCCATTCATGCTTTGTTCAATCCAGTATCCACCAATCAATTAAAGGTGATCGCAAACTGCGAGGTTGCCAAGGATGGTTGGGAGAAATTGAGGATAAAGAACGAAGGTACTGATGCGGTAAAGAAGTCTCGGCTTAGATCTCTTGCAAAGGCATTTGAAAATCTTTTAATGGATGAGGATGAAGCAGTTGCAGAATTTCATGCTAAACTCTGCGACATCTCTAACGAGTCATATGCATTTGGAACGGTTACACGGAACAAAGCACGACTTGTTGGTCAGGGGTTTAAGCAGGTCGAAGGTATCGATTTTGACGAGACATTTGCTCCAGTGGCTCGTCTGGAATCAATTCATCTCTTGCTGGCTGTTGCATGTCATCTCAAGATTAAACTTCACCAAATGGATGTCAAGAGTGCCTTTTGAATGGAGTCCTACAGGAAGAAGTTTATGTCAAACAGCCTCAAGGTTTTGAAGACCCACAGTTCCCCAATCATGTGTACAAACTCAACAAGGCTTTATACGGGTTAAAGCAAGCTCCACGGGCATGGTATGACCGTCTTACTACATTTTTTATGTCACATGGTTTCTCTAGAAGAAATGCAGACAACACCCTGTTCATCAGGTACTTAACTGAAGGTATATTTGTGGCCCAAATATATGTGGACGACATTATTTTTGGTTCAACTTGTGCAAGTGAAATTCCTAAGTTTGTTGACCTCATGACTAGTGAATTCGAAATGAGCTTAATTGGGGATCTTAGCTATTTCCTAGGACTTCAAATCAAACAACTAGAGACTGGTATTTTCATTTCTCAATCCAAGTATACCAGAAACATGTTAGAGAAGTTTGGTCTAGGAAACTCTAAGCATGCCCATACACCCATAGGCACAACTACTAAGTTGACCAAAGATGAAACTGGAGAGTTTGTAGATCCAACTCTGTACAGAAGTATGATAGGAAGTCTCCTCTACTTAACTGCCAGTCGTCCTGACATTAGTTTTAGTGTCGAACTGTGTGCCTGATACCAAGCCAATCCTAAACAATCCCATCTTACTACCGTCAAGCGAATTTTTAAATATTTAGCTGGAACAATAGATTTAGGATTGTGGTACTCATGTGATACCACCATGTCCTTGGTTGGTTATAGTGATTCTGACTGGGCTGGCAGTTTAGATGATAGAAAGAGTACGTCAGGGGGATGTTTCTTTGTAGGAAATAATCTAGTGTCATGGCTAAGCAAAAAACAGAACTCTATCTCTCTTTCCACAGACGAAGCTGAGTATATTGCTGCAGGTAGCTGTTGTACTCAGCTAATTTGGTTGAACAAGATGCTCACAGACTATGGTTTTTCCCAAGATTCATTAGTCCTCTTCTGTGACAGTACAAGTGCAATAAACATGTCAAAAAATCTGGTCCAACACTCAAGAACCAAACATATTGATATCAGGTATCATTTTATAAGAAATATGGTTGAGTCTAAGCTGTTATCCATTTCTCATGTGCCCACAAATGCACAACTGGCTGATTTATTCACCAAGGCTCTTGATGCAAAAACCTACATTCATTTGAGAAAAAGTATAGGTCTCTGTACCGTCTGAGAGTTCTCTTGTTTTGTCTGATCACATTTTTTTTGTCTATGGCTCACAGTTTTTGTCCCCTGCAGTTGTGGTTTCTGGTTTATTGATTCGGTCGGAGTACATCCCTCACTTGCTTATCTAGACAAAGAACTTCAGCCGAGTTCTTCCCAGCTAAAAAGGCTACCCTATCTAGATGCAATGGGAAGAGCTTCCTTTCAGTAAATATGTACCTCGGGTAGTTTGCTCCTTCCACTTGGTACATGCTTGAACCTAAGGAGACGGCTACATCTCTAGATAGGAGTGAAAGCCGTGGTTGGTTGATCTTGAAAAACTCAGAGTGAGCAAATAAAAAGAGTTGTTTTAAAAATTAAAAAAAAATTCAATCAAGAGTGAGTGAGCTTTCTGCTTTATGTGCATCAAAGCTCACATGAGGACATCTTCACACACACATGAAGAATTCTGGTTGATGGTCTTCTGTTTGCAAATCAAAAGTGAGGTATGTGCCTTGATCTTCTCATAAAGCTAAGCTGTCCTATGTTGCTTGGGGTTAATATTGTGATGTTTATAGCATTCTTGTTTGTTCCTCAATGAGCATTCTCATATTGATCAGGCATGCAATTTTTTTTAACAATGTTCCTTTTGCATCAATGGTCTTTGTGTGAGTCATCTGCTTAATTTTTGGTTAAGATACTCAGCTTGGATCTATAATAGTCTCATCTGTCATACACTAATATCAATTTTTTTATTGAGTGTGAGTCCATTTAATTGAGTTGCATGAGTGCCTTTAATTCTTTTTGGGGAAAGCTGTTAGTCTGTTGAGTTCTAAAAAAAAAAAAAAATTTATATTTTAATCAAAGGAAAAGGGTAAATGAGTAATTTCGTTTTTTTTTGTTCACGCCTATATCTTTCAAATGTCTTTTTTTTTTTTTGCCTCATCATTTGTGTTTCAAGTCTGACCTTTCTTCTTCTAGTTTTTTTTTTACAAAAAAAAAATGGTGAAAACAAAAAATGCCAATCGTCCTTTTCGGCCTTCCCCTCCTCCGGCGTCTTCTCCGTCACCGTCCATGGCCATTGTTCCTGTTCAGCCATCACCTACCGTGTCCAAGTCATCCTCGCGTCCTTCGTCATCATCTCCAGTACGGCCACCCTCACAGTCGACCTCCTCCACCACTGGTTCGCCTCCTCCACCCAAAGGTATGAGTTCTCCAACTAGTTCGTTTCCTAAACGTTTTACTAGGTCGTCTCTTGCTTCGTCCAGTCCAGCCACCCCACTATCCTCATCCAATCCCTCCAAACCCTCCACATCCAAACCCACCCCATCGTCAAAAAGAAAAACCCCTCCGTCTTCACCAAAGTCTCAGCCTAAACGACCTAAGCAAAATTCTAGGGATCCAGGTGCCTCCTCTGTCCCTCCAACCACCTGTACACCTGTACACCATCGTCAACCTACCCATCCTTTTTGCTCGGACCATAAACTAATGCGTTATAGGGATGAAGTTTCTCAGAGAAAATTGTGTTTTGAATACAATGTTGCTATTGATGATTTTCCCCTCCATAAAGCCTTGATAGAATCTCGGGGGTGGCTCAACACTGTTACCAATCTTAAACCACCATGTCCTACACTTGTCTGTGAGTTCTATGCCAATATTGATAAAAGGATCATTAGTGAAAAGAGTGTTCTCAAGTACCGAGCCTACATTCGGGGTAAACGTTTTCCTTTTTCCCCCTCCATTGTGTCCAGGGTGTTGTCTGTTCGAAAAGAGTTGTCTCCTGACTTTAATCATCAATTTACACCATCTAAGCTCGAAATGGGGGTTGCTCTTTCTGGTTCTGATTCATTTGAATGGGGTAATGGTGATCTGCCTGTTCCGGCTCTATCTCATTTTTACAAGGTGCTTCATCACATTGCCTTGAATAACTGGTTTCCAAATACTCATACCACTTCCATCACAACTGAGAATGGTAAGTTCCTATTTGTTGTTGGTACTGGGGTCTCTATTGATTTGCCTGCCCTTATTTTTGGAAAGATTGTGGACGCTGCTTTAGCCATGGGAACAAGGAATGTTCTCCCGTTTCCTTGTCTGGTTCATCAAATTGCCTTAAGAGGTGGTCCGACACTGACTCTTCATGAATTGCCTTCAGCTGTTCCGTCGTTTGGAAAGTCTTGCAAAGCTCTTAAGTCCAAACAGGTTCTGCCTCCTACTTCATCCACTCCAGATCCATCTTCTCAACCTCCAGTCGCATCTGGAAAAACGATCAAAGGCCTTGCTCCCTCCAGTTGGCAAGTCCAATTTGTCAATCGGTTGGAAGCATTTGAGAAGAGATATGACGAAGATCAAAAATGTCTGGGGGCATTTGAGGCCTTCATGTCTCAGATGGTATCTTCTATTCGAGAGATTGTATTGGTGCATCTGTTTGGGTCCAAGGCATCTCATCCAGGGTCTGTTCCTCATAATGAGTCTCCTGTGGTCCCTAATGCAGCTCCAGTTGCTCCTGATACAACTTCAGTGGTTCCTGATGCAACAGTTGTACAAACTCAGGGGGAATGTGTTCCACCTCCATCTGCTACTGTCCATCCAGTTGCACATACTCAGGGGGAGTCATCTCATGTTGCTCCTGCTCTGGATGATGTTCCTGCTCCAGCTACTGCTTTTGCTCAAGCTCTTGTTTCTCCAAGTGCTGCTCTGTTTGCTCCAACTGACAGTATACCTACTCTATCTGCTGCTGATGTTCCACAAGTTCAGGGGGAGCTTTCGTCAGAAATCACTCCAGCTGCTTTGTCTGCTGATGGTGTTCCCAAAGTGTTTCAGAGGCGTGTTCCTAAGACTCGTACTGGTAGAAAGAGATATGATCCCTGAAGGGGGAGAGTTTGGGAGTTTCTGTTTAGTTGTTTCTGCTTAATATCATATCAAAGACTGTTTTTCTTTTTCTTTTGTCTCTCATCTTGCTTGGATTTATTTTGAATCATTTCTGACTGTGTTAGTTTTATTTGTGCAAGATTGAGATATTATGGGTCTGTTGGTAGTTTTTTTTTAGTGTTGCTTTGTTTGTTGTTTATCAGTGATCATATTTTGCCAAGGGGGAGAATGTAACAGCCTTGTTTATATGAATGTCAAAATATGTCTGTGTTGTTTCATCTACAGGGTTTGTTGTTTAGTCTTTGAATTGTATATTGCATATGTTGTCTCTGTTAGAACTAGTTAGTCTTCAGTTACATCTACTGTGTGCTGCAGACTAATAAGTACACGTCAGCTATTGTCGGTTTAATTGGAAAACGTGTTAAATCTTGTTAGTTGTTTGTTTAGTTGATTAGTTAGTGGTTAGGGTTGCTATAAATAGATTAATCTATTCCTAACAACCTAACCTCCTTTCAGATAGTTTGTCATTGTGAGAAAACAGAATCTTGTTTTTCTTTCTCTTTGTTTCTTCTTTCTTTCTTCAATTTTTGAAGGTTCACCATTGTTGGAGGTGAAGCTTGTTGCAGAGCTGTGGGAGGTTCTGATCTGATTCGAAGGGAGTTCGAATCTGGCTAGTAGAGGGATTCAACTAGCTTGCTCGAGGGGATCTTGAGTGTTTGAATCGAGGGATTCGGTTCACAAGTTCCAAGGGATTTGGAACTATTCTTGAGTGGTTATTCAAGTTTTTAGGGTAATCTGTAACTTTTGTATTGTAAAGATGTTGATTTCATTTATGAACTGGTTATTGTAATTAACATTTGATTTATTAGTGAAAGTTACATCTTATTCGATCCAAGTACTAGTCGGCTGGAATTCGTTCCCAGTGCAAATGAAGCTTGTAAAATCCTATGTGTGATTTTACTTTGCTTTAAATTGTTTGTTTTGTTCTAGTAGATCAATTCTTGATTCAAGAAGTTAGGTATAACACTTTCAAAGGAAATATTGAAAATAAAAGTGCAATTAAAATCACTTGTGAAGTATTAAAGTTTTTTTTTACACTTTACATTAAAATGGATGTACCCTTGGACTCTGAAGAATATCATCCAAAATGTAAGCATATTCATTCCGAAGATCTATAAATGAGGATGCAATGTTTAGGTATAGTTTGTCAATGATATTTGATGAATTATATATATGTGTTAGTTTTAATAAATTATGCATGTGAGGTAAATACGTAATAAATGTATAAACAATGTTTATTATGTTATTTAACTTCTTATGTCTTTTTTTGTTTTACTTTATTTTGAAATAGGGCTGGTCATGGATGTGTGTCTTAGTTGTGAGCAGTAAAAAAAATGTCATACATACATGCTAGGAACTTTAATTGTTGATCTCACACAATATGTGCATCGACAGTGACTTGGTCTCAAATGATAGAAATGATAGAGATAGATATTGCTAAAAAAAAATGTGGCTTATCTATAGAACATTATTGAGAACTTTAATTGATCAATACAACTTATTTATGAGACTTTCATTTAAAATTTTGAATTTAATTTAATTTGTTATTCCAAATTTAAATTAACTAAAATTTGTAGCTGAATTAGAAAATTAATCTTAATTAAAATTGACTAAGTTTCTAATAAATTAAACTTCTTTCTAAATTCAAATCAATCAATCACATATTCTATTTCTACTCAAAATAAAGTTGATTCACAATTCAACCAATTATGTTTTTAGAAACATGTTTTTCACATACTAAATTTATATTCTTATTTCAAAATCAATCATTTTAAAAAATTTCTAATCACGAATCAATCAGATTTTAAATAACTTTAATTATTTTGCTCTTTTTTGTAGAATTTATTACCCATAATTCATATATTCAAACAAAATTTTGACAACTAATTAGTTTTTTTATTAGTATTCTTTACTAATTAGTTTTAATATAATATATAATGGTAAGAAAAGTTTTAAATGAATAAAAAAATTATACAAAAATATTTGTTTTCGAAATTATATTTTTATTATTTACGTTTTAATTTTTAATTTGAGAATTGAAGTGGTACATTTAAAAATAGTTTAATTTAATCTAAATTGATAGGTCTTTATTATTTAGGTCAAAAGCCTACAATCGGCGTCACTTTGATGTAGTAGCTTACGACAAACTAAGCTAACTATAGAGTATTTTAGACTTAATCAACGGTCGGAATACCACCTGTGGTGTTATAAGATCAACAATCACACTTATAAATAATGTTCTTGTTGACTTTAATGGTCAAAAGACCCCGATCGATATCAATTGACACCAATCGCACCCCAATTTAGTAGTTAATGGAAACCTTAACTAATTATGGGGCATTTTGGATCTAATCAATTGTTGGATTGCCACCTACAGTGTTCCAAGATAAATAGTCGTACTAATAAAGAGTGTTCATGTTGACTTAAGTGGTTAAAATGCTCCGATCAACGTCAATCGCAACCAATCTCACCTGAGGTAGTAGTTTATGGAAACCTTAGATAATTATAAGGTATTTCCCTAATCAATAGTCATATTTTAACGTCTTGGTTACTCCAATACCGTTACTGTGAACTTTAAACCGTGCTTAACTCGCTAAACAAGTCATTTGGTTATAAACGTGCATCTAGGTGTTATTAATAGGCTAAGGTGAAAAATCTTGATAAAAAAGAATGAATATATTTTATTTAAAATATAAAACCGTACATGGGCCCATAAAAGCGTTTACAAGTTATTTACAATCCAAAATGGTTATTACAGTTGTAAACCGCCGACCTAAGCGGCAAAAATAAGGCTAACCCCTAGTTCCCCTGAGAAACACCTTGGTCGTGGTGGTCAAGCGGCCGCATATGTACACATCGCCACCTAAGCTCTCCACTCAAGGCTGGGTGAGCTTTTCTTTCCCTTTACCTGCACCACATAGCACCCGTGAGCCAAGGCTCAGCAAGAAAACTTATTACTGCATGTATACAATATCAATTGATGATTATGATAATCATACTGGGGCTTGTAGCCCTAATCAAACACGTGAAGATCAACAAATGATTATGGTAATCATTCTGGGCTTGCAGCCCAATCAGATAAGTGACTATTGAGTCACACATTGTGCAGGTGTGTGACAGTCAGAATCCCGTGATCCGTAAGGGGAAAGACCGGGTAAGCTGTGCAATCCCACACCACCTGGGGAAGGTCAAGTGTAATGATTCTAAGACTGTGTAGGTATGGGACTACACAGTTGAAGAGGGCTTAAATGGATTGATGGGTACTACCTATATCAGGAAGGTGCATCTTCTTTTCGGTAGCCCATCACTTGAGAATTCCATGGTTAAGCGTGCTTGGCCTGGAGTAATCTAGGGATGGGTGACCCTGGGAAGTTTTCCCAGGAAGTGTGCGAGTGAGGACAAAGCACGCTGGAAAGACTTGTCTTGGTTTGTAGGGCCAGTCGTCATTCCAGAAAGCAGCCATAGTGACGTGGGGCGTCACATAATGGTATTAGAGCCTTGACCTAGCCGGAAGTGTGGCCGACGGGGACGTCGGGCCCGTAAGGGGGGGTGATTATGACAGTCAGAATCCCGTGATCCGTAAGGGGAAAGACCGAGTAAGCTGTGCAATCCCACACCGCCTGGGGAAGGTCAAGTGTAATGATTCTAAGACTGTGTAGGTATGGGACTACACAGTTGAAGAGGGCTTAAAGGGATTGATGGGTACTACCTATATCAGGAAGGTGCATCTTCTTTTCGGTAGCCCATCACTTGAGAATTCCATGGTTAAGCGTGCTTGGCCTGGAGTAATCTAGGGATGGGTGACCTCCTGGGAAGTTTTCCCAGGAAGTGTGCGAGTGAGGACAAAGCACGTTGGAAAGACTTGTCTTGGTTTGTAGGGCCAGTCGTCATTCCAAAAAGCAGCCATAGTGACGTGAGGCGTCACAAGGTGACTATTAAGTCAACCTCTAAGGATCTGTTCCCTGTATAGATGACTAATAAGTCCATCTCTAGGGTTCTGCTCCTTAAATAGATGGCTAATAAGTCCATCTCTAGGGATCCGCTCCCTAAGCCATGTGACATGTCGGTCACCTTAGCCTTTTGGCTCTAGCTCTAAGTAACTAGCATTTAGACTAGACAAGCGCTTTTGTTTTCATCGAACTTAAGGTCGGTCAAGCATTTCATGCTTATGTTGATAATGCTAATGTCGATTAGATCTAATCTTTTCAGCTTGCGTTAAACACACTAATACTGTTTTTGACTCATAAGTCAATACCATATGACCAGTGCTCAATACTACTATTGAACTTGACTAATAAGTCACAACTTCACAATCAATACTGACACCATTGCCGTTTCTGACTAATAAGTCAATACCATTCACAGATAAGCAAGACTGCTAAGCATTTAATATGCAATCAATGTCCACATATAGAGCACTCAACATGCCTCATTAATAACCATGCATGTCACATACTGGGTGCAGTTTTCTTACCTCTGATTCGAGTGTGAAACAAGTTAAAAACGACCATTGAGAACGATCAATCATTTGATCCCTTAGCGGTCACCTAGTCATAACCAAATATGGAGTTCCATCAATAAAATCAATAATAAAAGGATCATGATCTAAACCTCGCTCCCGGGACATTGAATCCTACTAACACGGTTAATAAATTCGATCCCGAGCCTTAAGAATTGAAACCCCGAGCCAAAAACCCTCAAAAGTACCCAAAATAGTACCCTGGAAAAATAGGGTAGCGCTACAGCGCTGCCCCCTAGGCACTACAAGCAGAGCTGCCAAGCCCTGGACAGTGTTGTAGCGCCCATCCCTCGACGCTGTAGCGCCAGAACCAGGGTGTTTCAGCCCTGGTTTTTCCCCTTCGAGTTGTCCAAATTCCAAACTTCAAAATTTGACTCTAAACGTCAACCAAACTCACAAATGAACCCAAAGAACCAATCAATCTTTCCTAAAAACTTCATTGAATTCTCAACTATCCAATCCAAAAATTCCAATTGAAAAACAAAACATAACCAGAGATTTCATGGCTAAAATCTTACCTCAAGCTCAAGATTAAACCCTCTTCAATGGCTGAACACAATCCTAAACCTTCAAAGCTTGATTCCCTAGCTTGAATCCTCAATTGGAGCTTCAAAATTCAAAGGAAAAAGAAGAAGAAAAATGATCGAGAGGAAGAGGAGAAACGTGCTTTTTTTTTTGCTGCCTAGGCTTCCTTCTATAGCTTTCTAGTTCACATATAACCTAAGGTCAAATGACCAAAATGCCCCTAGGTTAAGTAATTTCTTTTCAAAGCTAGCAAGGGCAAAATCGTACTTTTTCGTCTATCTCGTTAATTATAATTAACGCCCTCCAATTCCCGTTATTCCCAATATTCTCAAATTCTAATAAATCATATCTCATTACCCTATAATTTTCGGTAATGTACTAATCATCAAATTACCCTGAAACTCGCCCCGAGCCCGGAAATTAACCATGTTATGACCAAACCGCTAACTTACATTCAAAGATCGTCTCATGCCGAATAGCTCGAACAAATCCACATTATAATGTGATATCATCAATAAATTACCAACATGCATGAAAATATACAAATATGCCCTCAACGAGCCAAATTACCAAAATGTCCTTATAATGAAAAGTGGACCCACATGCATGCATTTATCATCATATAATTCACATAATCATGCATATAATCATTTAATGGCATAATAAATCAATTATGTCCCTCCTAGCCTCCTAATCCAAGCATTAAACCTCATTAAGGGTTTTGGGGCATTACTCATATGCTCCAAGATCAACAATCACACATAAAAAGTATGTTCTCGTTGGCTTTAATGGTCAAAAGTCTTGGATTGGTGTCGATCGATGCCCATCTCACCCCAAAGTAGTTTTTTATGGCAATCTTGGGTAATTATGTGGTATTTCAGACCTTAGATTTTCAACTACTATGAAAATATGTTATCACCGTGATTTTATTATGCACTTAACGTACAGATTAACCAGTACTATACTATTGACAATGACTATGTTACGTAAAAAAAATATCAATCACAAGAAAACTAAAATCAATTAATGCTAAACATGCAATCATCTAATTAATCTTATTTTCAAATATGTTAGCATAAATAATTAATGTTAAATATTCAACCATCTAATTAATTTGATGGTCAAATACCTTGGTAAAAATAATTAATGTTAAACATTCTACTATTTTTTTGTCCATAAACATCTAATTTATCTTATTGTCAAATACATTGGTAAAATTAATTAATACCAAACATTCTACTATTTATAAAGCTTTTTTTTTTTAAAAAAAAATCTAATTAACCTTATTTTCAAATACTTTAGCAAAAATAATTATTATTAAATATTCTACCATCTATAATTTTTTTTAAAGTACCACTTAAAAATTAGAATACACATTTCTTATAACTCATTAACCATAAAATATATTCTCAAATAATTCAATCATTGCAAAACTAAAAACATAAAAACAAAATCAAATCTGTCCAAAAAAAATTTAATGCAAAACACAGATACAAAACAATCATAATATATCAGTTTTTATTACGTTTTATTAATTTCGTGTTACATAACATATTATTTTACCTACATGAAGATTTATTTTTACATAAGTCCCAACTTCATACTAAATTAACTATACACCCCAACTCATACATTCAATTACACTTATGTTCCTATATTCAATCACATCAAATATATTAATTCTATCCGTTCTCATAACTAGTTAGAGCAAGTAAACAAAATATTCCACCAATTTTAAAAATGTGACATTTGGCCAAAAATTGAGTCCGACTTTTAAGGAGTGAGGGAGTGAAGAATTTCTCATATAATAAATATATATTTATATATAAGTAACAAATCTCATGAAAGAATACACAAATAACAACACAAAAAATCCAAAATTCCAAATATAATTACAAACAAAAAAACATAAAATAAACTCTACTATGAGAAAAGAAAAAGAGGCATGTAACGTAATAAAAATAAATAAAAAGAAAAAATAATAACAATAACAATAATAATAACAGGCTAAGTCTAAGACGAGGAATATACTAAGATGCAGCGCGGAGTATGAAAGGAAAGAAGACTCGCATGGTTGACTAATCAGCGTTGGCCAGGAACTGGAGATGGAGTGTTTTGACCGCCGCCGCCGCCGCCACTATTGCCGCCGCCCCAATTCCATGGCTTCAAACTGAGAATCACAATCAAGATGATGATCAGCAATAGAATAATGGCGTAACATGTCCATTTCCGGGTATTCTTCTGGTGTTTCCTCGCTGTCTGCAACTGCTGTGCTCCCGACCTCACGAACGAATTGGCTCTCGCCACGTGGCTCTCTATATCGTCCAGCTGCTCTCCCTGAGCTTGGACCAGAACTGCCATGTCCAGAAACACCTGGTGGAGCTCTTTCAGATTCTTCTCCATGTCCTTCACTGCGTCGTGACGCTCCTGGATCTCCTTTATCGTGTCCAGAACCCTCCCTCGTCCTTGCTCCTGAATTGCTTTTTGCAAAAACGTCTCGCTTTCCCCTGAATCCAATCGTGGAAACAAATTATGAGTTTCGAGTTTTGAATTATGGTTTTTGATAGAAATTTAATGGAGGATTGAGGATTTTGATTTTTTTCTTCAATTACCTGTTGAGATGAGAAGGTCAATGGTTTTCTCGTCAGGATTTTCACCGGTGACAGTGAAATAACGGCGTTGAACGGTGTCTCTATACTCCGACGAGATCTGTTGGCGTAAAGTGTTGAAACTCTCCATGGAGTCTTTGAGCTTCTTACGGAGCCCGTTGACCACGGAGGTTCTAGTCCGGTCCGACGAAGAACCCGGTCCACAACCAGGCACGCTCCGATTGGCGGCGTTGGCTCGGTCTAGGGCTTCGAGACGAACCTTGATGAGCTTAGCCTTCTTAAGAGCGAGGGAAACATCGGAGTCCATTCGAGATCGAAGGTCTTTAATGGCTTTAGCGTTGTGAAGAGTCTTGCTCTGTTGATGAGAAGAATTAAGATTCTCATGAAGCCTCTCGAGTTCTTTAAGCTCTTCCTTGATCGATTCAACATCTTCAAAAAACTTATCGAGATTGACTCCATTAGTAGCCGCCGTGGCCGATGAAGACGACATCTCAATCACGTGGTGGTCCGGCGAGGGGTCCTCGTTCCGGAACCTAGAGAAGGAGCCTGAAAATAAATCATTCATATTGACAAGAGGAAGAAGGATAGTACAAATTGGACGAAATGAATGAGAGAATTAATGGACTGGGGGGTTTTGATGGAGAATTAAAGGGTGGTGTTGTTTGGATGGTGAGAAAATTTGGGGGGTCGAGTTGGTCAAAGAAGGGTCGCTGGTTTGGAGTTCAAATACCTAACCCTGACGAAGAGATTAAAGAGAGGGAGGGACCCAATAACACAGTGAGAGAGAGAGAGAGAGAGAGAGGGGAATGAAAGAGTCAAAGAAGAGAGATAGAGAAGGATGAGGGTAATGGAACTTTCCGGGAAAGTGTGAGAAAATAAAAGAAAGGAGGGAAAGTTATAAATTGGAAAGTTCCATCCTTCTTCTCCGTGTACGCGGGTTTCCATGCGTATACGGTTGCAACTTGTAACTCGGGTTTTTTTTTCATGTTAATATTATTTTAATATCCCTTTTTAAAACTTATTTTGATGATTAAATTTTTCAAAACAAAGGTACACATATAATTTATCAAAGTAATGACTTTAGTTACAAGTAAAGTCATTTTTAAGCAAATAGTCATAGCTTAATAAAGAAAATTGAAATTTTTATGGTTTTTTAGTTATGAATATGTTGATAACTTGATATCATGTTTTTTCTTCTTTCTTGTTTTGAATATCAAATGACTGATTGCATTTTGAGAAAATAAATATTGTTGGAAAATGACTTGCGAAGTATTTATGAGACTTGGTCGTATGTAATTGGAGTTCTCTGATTATTTTTAATAATAATAATAAAATAGTTTTTAATATATATTTTGCAAATTACGAATTTTAATATTTTTTTCTAACTGAATCGTTAATACTTTCCGGACTAATCTTAATATTTACTATTTAACCAGTGAATAATATTTGTTAGGGAGTTAAAATCATAATGCAGAATGCGGATATGAAAGGATGGGTGTTTATTAATTGAGATACTAAATCTTGATAAATGAGATAGTTGATAATTAAGATACTTTTAAACTGAAAATGGCTTCGTTGACCCGAAGCAATATTGAGCTGGATAATAAAGACATCGTTAGGTATTGAAGCGGAAGACTACAAAAATATTTCAACACGATGGCTTTTTAATCCAACCTTCATAAAGATAGATGTGAAATAAATATATAAAATATTATGTTCTTTTTTTCTTTCTAAAATACAGTGTTTGAAAGTTGACACCATTCTATAAAGTACAAATTTCAAATTCAAGCGGACGAATAATTTTTTTGAGAAAGTCGTGGAATTCGAATGAGAGATTCCTTCAACTTCTCCACATATCTTGCTATAGCAGTTGAATAGGGAAAAAAATATCAATTTTCGTTTGACATTATTTTCAATAAAATTTTATATGCACCCAATTGAGTATAAATAATTTCAAAAAAATATAAACCCGGTAAAAAAAAAAAAGGATAATAAGATTTGAAATTACTTTATTTTTTAGAAAAATAAATATTTAGTCGTGTCTAATAAACGTTTACAAATTTAAGTTCCAAAAGACAACAATGCATGAATCGCATTCTGCCGTGTGATTACAAGAGGGGAAAAAATGTTTAGAGTAAAATCTATCCAAAAATGGTATAAAAATTATATTAATCTTCATTGCTCTTATTCTTCAATTGAGCAGGACCAAAAATCAAAATCACCTCCTCCTACAGATCCTAACCCTTTTCATAATTCCTAATGTTGTAAAGAGTAAATTACACATAATAATTTACAGGATAGGCAAAACAAAACAAAACAAAACAAACAAGTGAACCTCAAGCAGATTGGAGCACGGTGAGATAATAGGGATACCCCTGGCATGTACCTGAAGAATCAACATTTTTTTCACCATTGGGCAGTAGAAGATTCCAATGCAACTCATAGTTTGAAATATCATATGTCCCCGATGAAAATACAGAAATCTGAAGGGGAATATCGATCGTTGACATGGGCTCGATACGGACTCTAGTTGAACTTGCAGCAGACCATATGTATGGAGAAACAGATTCAAGAGATGGTGGTTTTCCAGATTGAGTTGCAAGGACATCAGATGTGACTTTTATGTCAGTAACTAGTGAGACATCGTGCCAACCTACTTGATTTTCATAAGTTGTAGCTGATGTTGATTCATTTGAATTGCCACTGGAGTCGTGATTGCTTATGCGCACAGATGCAATGGAGTTGGATGAGTTGTATATTGTCATACTTAGTTTAATTTCACAAAAGGATGCAGAGAAGTTGTGATATAATGTTCGAGGCCCATCTACGTGCCACGATATAGGGCTTCTGCTTGCAATACTATATATAAACCATAAGAGAGAGAACATCAGTCTTCTTAAGCATATTCAATTTCAGATATATTTATGTATACATATAACAAAATCCTTAATTTTAAAACTGGAACTTGCCTGCAATGACATGAATGGTGAGAAAAAAGATGCGATGGATCCGGAATTCCAGAATGAGGATCGCCCTTTAGCAGCTGAGAGATCAATATGAAGTCAACTGTTGAGTGGCTCTGTTCAAAGGTAAAAATAACGATTAAGTCATGAGGGTCCAAGCCAACATAAAAATGTTAAAAAAGAAAAGGCTAAACCACTATTACTAATGTCACATCACCAAAGATCGTACTTTGTTTGCCTCTATAGATCCACTTTTGTAGATCACACAAAAACCCAAGTACGGATAGCACAGGGCTCAGACTATTGATTGATTTGAAGCAGTGATGATGATAAAGATGAAAGGGAATTTGTGCTCTAACTACTGTGTTAGAATAAATTTGTCAACCTGATGTGAAATTTCCTGGTGCATTCTTTCACAATTGTGGAAATCAGCCAGTGGAGAGCTTGATGTATCAAAAAGTAGTCCAGCGCTACCCTGAGGACCCAATCCGACAACATTTCCAAGAGGAATGGAAACAGAAGATGTCTTGTCCTCTGAAGTCACTGTTTTCCTCTGATCCTGGAGCCATCGAAGTGATTTTATCCACAAAACTTTTCACCAACCTTAAACATGAAAATGAAACTAAATTTATCGTTAGTACCAAGTACTATACTAACCTTAAGCATGAAAAAACAAGACAATGATTGACCGGCCATTAGACATTGTGAAGGAAATTCAGTATGAGCAGGCTGAAGCAGGGAGATTGCCCAGTTTTCTCCAACAGACGATAACTGATGGACCTGAAAACTGTCTGCACTGGTTTTGTTGATAATGTCCATCCGCACAAGGAACTCTTGCAATTTTGACGGGCAAGGACTGACTTGGAATGCGATGTCTAAGGATGGCAATACCTATATTGACAAATTTAATATATTACCAGCTATTAGGTTTATATTAATGTAAAATGTCCACACAATTAGAAAAGGGAGTAAATTCAAAAGAAATAACATCACAAGAATACTAAACACTCAAAATTAATAAAACAATATTGGAACCTTTTAAGAAACGAACAAAACAGAGCAAGACATCTTCAAAAAGCACAAACATAATGTGGACCAAAAAAGATTTGCTGGTTTAAGATATTCAGCAATGGTTTACCCAAGACATAAATTCTATTTCAAGTACCAATTTAAACTAACACAAAATGCAAGGAAGATAATTCATTGTAGAAAATACAATTTCAATTCATAAATCTTAGGAATAAAAATATTTATTCTGTTTTATTTTTATAGGTATTTCAAGTTGTAAATAAAAAGATAATGAATTGATTTTTCAGATCCTAATCGTTAAGTTTTTCCTTGCTATATGTATCCATGATTTTTAGGGAGTGCGTTTTATTCAAAGGAGGCTAGTGCCGTATGATGAAGTTAAATACCCTCTGGTTTTCCTCACTGTTTTCATTCCTACTTTCTTTCTATGGTACAAGAGCAATCCACCTATGGTGTACCAAATGGCAAAACACCGTGTAGCCACCTCAGAAATCTCAGATGCATCCTCCACTGAAGAAATTGTACTATTTCCAGTAGTAATGGTAATTTGAATACCTTAGTTTTGCCAATCACCGGCAACTAGTTAACAAGCTAACTACTATTGTGTTGCTATAAATCTGCAGCAAAAGGAAATGTGATAATCTCACCGGAATTGTGAAGGCACATCACACCAAAAGAATTGGAATTCAAAGCCAAGAAACTGAGAATATCATATCAATGCCTTGGTTCCTCTCTCTTCCATGACCAAAAAGAGGCTAGTGAAGATTTTATGATCTACAAAACAAGCAACGAAATGTGGGATTCTACCAAGGAAACATACTCCGACAACAAGAATACCTTGCAACTCTTGGAGGTAAAGGGTCTAAGTGATCTCAAACAAGGAGAATTGACTATCACTCACTACTTAAACAAACTAAATTGGTACTGGCAGCAACTAGATCTCTTTGACAGTAAAAAATTTGGTTGTTCAACCAAAGTGCAGTTAAAAAAACAAACAAATAAAGGATTTCTGTATTCTTGTTTGGCTTTTAATAAGAGTTTGGGTGAACTGAGAGAAAGAATACTTGGCATGAAACCTAATTCCTTCAATCCGAGAAGTTATTTCAGAAGGAGAGAAGAAAGCATGAAGAAGGTTATGGTGGGTAATCAAGGAGACAAGGACCATCAGACCCTAATGAAATTTCAGCTCTTGTCATCACCATTTGTGGACTCAATACACCTCGTGACAACAACCATGATAGCATACATCACGATTGGACTACGCATAAAAAAAGAGTTGAACAAAGAATCATGAGCCTGATTCATAAAACTATGCATCTTCAAGTAGATGATATTCTCACAAAGGTACTCCGAGAGTAAAGTTTGAAGAATTAACATCCAAGTTTGTAATAATTAATATCCATTCCCACCTTGAGGGGAGTAACAAATTTAATACCTATAATTTAGTAAATTAAAAAAAACTATTATGTTTTAATTCAAACAGCTATTTCTGTAAATAAAAAGATGAGGATTTGATTTTTCAGATCCTAATCTTTCTGTTTTCCCTTGCAATATATTCCTTTTTTTTTTTTATTTTAGGATTATTCCTTGTTCAAACAACACAGCTAGTGCCGTATGATTCCCTAGGGTATTAGTGATAAAGAAACAATATCAAAATAACAGAGCTCTCTCTGTTCATTCTATTTTCTTTATTCATGCTATGACATTTTCATCCTATAGCAATGCCAGATATAAACACCTGCAAATTATGATGCATGGCAAGGGTGCGGTATCTCATAGTGCTTGATGTATCTTCTATCTCATAGTATATGGTTATGTATAAGGAAATATTTCCAGGAACAGCAGCCCGAAACCAAAGAGGCCACAATAATGGTGTTTCCCCTTTGATAATTGTGTCCTGAAACAATGAGAGGAAAAAAAACATAAGATCAGAAATGTTGGATTCGTTATATGATAAAGGTAAGACAACAGAAAGGAAGAGATTGGATACTGACCTCTGGAAACAGAAACACAGGTTGAGACGTGTTACCAGGATTAGGTTGTATAGAACTTTGTCCAGAATTTGTCTTCATTTCCAAGCAAGCAGGAAATTCCACATCCAAACTTTCCTGACTCCCAATATTCAGAAATCTTGGATGACTGACCTTCATCTTCAAGTTCTGCCAGAACATCACATCGCATTAAGAACTGCATACGTTTAGAAAAAGACTAACATGCACGTAAAATTTATCTGTTAGCCCAAAATATCGACAACTGCATAAACTGCACTATGCATGCTGCTTCAGAGCACACTAGCTAGAATTTCTGGCAAGTACAAAGGAGTATGAATGTCCAAATCACAACTTCCCAGCAGAGACTAGAAAACACAATTTAAAAGCAATTCCAAACAAAAAGCTCGGTGCCCCACTTCCTGAATTATCAAGAGGAATGGGTCTGGCCAAATAAAAGAAACCTGCTAGAAACTACCAGCAGATAGAGAATTGAAAAGAAAAGAAAAAAGGTTATTGAGTGTTAGTTTACTTTAACAGCAGATTCTGATTGATTTCTCAACTCCAGTACAAGTTGTTGTACATCTCCTGCATACACACTTGTGGGTAATGGCCGAATGACGCCCTCAAGTTTTGGTAGACTCTGAACATTGAAAAGAATAAAGTAAAAAGAAGTCAAGCCAAATCATTTCAGGTAAACCTTTTCTTTTTTCTTTTTTGTTATTATTGTTGGGAGAGGTCTTAACAGGAGAGGGTTGAGACTGGGAGAGAAAATATGCACCTTGATCACCACAAACTTCAGGCTGTCATCAGAAGAACGGCTAGCACTCCGTCTTCTTCCCTTTGAACTTTTTTTCTTGATAGGATATGACTCAAAATTATGAAAACCAACAACAGCACCTGACAGATTCCACCTTATGCCAACAATGTGTAAAATCCCTTCTACTGTTGGAGTAACCGTTAGTTGCACCTAGAAAGTAAATATGAGCTGTCAATAGACAGAATTAATAATACTTGTAAACCAAAGATGCTGTAACAGAGAACATACATAAAATAAATCATGTTCATGGATTAGTAAGGCATCCTTTAATATATCATTTATACACTAATGCTTCATTTGGTGAGTAGAATATTGCATTGGATTGAGAAAAAAAATGATTGAATTAATTCTTTACCATGAGAAAATAAATTAGATAGAAAGTTACAATTTTTTTTTCTTTTTTCAATATGAAGATGGAGGGTTGGATAGAATAAACTTATTCCAAATTTCTCAATGAGACAATTATAGGTTTTCAAAATTTTGATTGGTTAGTATATAAAGATAGATAGATGATAGACCTTCCCTCACTTATGTGTATTCTAGGAAGCACAAGAAGAATACCAGTGGGGTTGCAGCAGGGGATAAAAATTAAGAGTCAGTTATTTGGGTTGAATTAGAGTATGGGTGAGTGCACCGTATTTTCCTAGTCCTTTAGAATAAATAGGCTTTTCCTAGTCCTTTAGAATAAATAGGCTGGTCCGTAGAGAGGAGAGGTTGTCAAGTATTTTGTAAGGTTTAATACTTGTTTGGAGAGAACCAAGCTCTCGAAATCTCGGTAATCAATACAATTCAGAATTTTCTTCTACCCTTTTCTTCTTTTTTCTACTGTGTTATGCTATTTTGACAGGAACTTCCTATCAAACAAATTGGTACCAGAGTCGTAGGATTCAATGGGGCCAAAGAAGGATGCTCAAGTCGACGTGATGGAGGAGAAAATGGAGATGGTTCAAGCGGACCTCAGGCGAGAAATCACAGAGGTGCGATCAGAATTTCGGCAACTTCCCAGGGATATCGACCTGATGAAAGAAGATGTTCAAAAGATTCCATCCATGGAGAAGAAGCTGGACTTGTTAGCAGGCCAGATGTCTGAGATATTCCAGCTACTTCAATCACAAGTTCGGCCATCAATGGAGGCCACTGCTGCGAGTATAGATAGGGAGAAACAGGCTGAGGAAGGAGAGTTCCATCCCAAGTCGGCTCGGGCATCACCAAGTGTTCAATCGGTGCCGAGAATGACTCCTACAGCAAATCCATTTGCTCCGACGTATGGACGAGATTACCGACCGCCGAGAATGGAGCTGCCCTTGTTCTCAGGAGACAACCCCGATGGCTGGGTGTTTAGAGTGGAGAGATATTTTCTTCTGAATCACTTAACTGAGATTCAAATGTTGGAGGCAGCCATTATTGGATTGGAAGGTGATGCTCTCACTTGGTTTCAGTGGGAAAACAAACGGCAACCGATTGGTTCTTGGGCAGTGATGAAACACCAGCTGCTTTCTCGGTTCCGGGCGATTCCGGTGGGCTCGATATAAGAGGAACTTCTTTCAGTACGGCAAGAGGCGACGGTGAGGGAGTACAGGGTGAAGTGGGAAGCATTGGCGTCTCAGGTCCCCGATGTACCCAAACATATTCTGGAAGGGAGTTTTATCAAGGGTTTGAAAGAAGAAATTAAGGCTTCAATCCATATACTACAACCCACGGGCTTGGCCCAAATTATGGAAACAGCCCAACGAATAGAGGAGGGCCAACAATTTTTTAATGCAGCTCAGGTTACGTCTCAACCCACGAAAAGCCCAAACACTAAACCCAACCTTAGCCCACTCACCTCCTTCAGATCCACGACTAACCCATTTAGCCACAAATCGTTTTCCCCCGTTTCATCACCTTCATCCATCGCATCATCTTCTCCGACCACGGTAACCACCAAACCAACCTTGCCAACCTTGCCGTCCTCCCTTCGCATGTCTGAAGCCGAATACAATGACAAGAGAGCTCGTGGGGTTTGCTTCAAGTGTGATAAAAAATATTATCATGGGCATCAATGTGAAAAAAAATCCTTACAAGTCATGTTAATTACTGATGAGGAAGACCTCAATACGCCTACCGATTCCCCGCCAGCGAGTCCGGACTCAGAGGAAATAATAGCGACTGAAGAAACGCTAGCCATGTTATCACTTCATTCACTAACTGGTTTCTCATCCTCTCATACCATGAAATTGGCTGGCCGTATCGGACAGCGACCAGTCACAGTATTGATAGATAGTGGGGCTTCTCATAATTTCATATCTATGGATGTTGTTTCGGCCTCTGAAATACAAATCACTACCACTTCTTGTTATGGAATCTTGCTGGGCACAGGTGATAAGGTTCGTACGAAGGGGATTTGTGCTCAGGTTGAATTGGATTTGGGGCCCCTCAAGGTAGTTACTGATTTTTTGCCCTTGGAACTTGGCAATATGGATGTGGTTCTTGGTGTCAAATGGTTGGAAACATTGGGGAACATCCAAGTTAATTGGAAAACCATGGTGATGAAGTTTCAAATGGGCGGAGCGTGGGTCACTTTACAAGGGGATCCCAGTTTGTGCAAGTCACCAATCACTCTCAAGGCTTTGTTTCACATGGTGGAGCAAGAGGGTTATGGATTTTGGGTGCACCTTGGCGTTTTGGCAGCAGCACCCCCGGAGCTAATCGAGCGTCTACCTCAGGCCGTACTTGACCTTCTCGATCGGTACAGCTCAGTTTTTTCTATGCCATCCGGGTTACCTCCGACACGTTCCCGAGAGCACTCGATTACCCTTCAAGAAGGGGCTGGTCCGATTTCGGTACGTCCATATCAATATGCCCACGCACAGAAAGATGAGATAGAGCGGTTGGTCTATGAAATGCTTCAATTTGGTATTGTACAACCGAGTACAAGTCCGTTTCCAAGTCCGGTTCTCTTGGTGAAAAAGAAAGATGGGAGTTGGCGATTTTGTGTCGATTACCGGGCCTTAAATAGAGAGACGGTCGCTGCTAAATTTCCTATCCCCGTCATTGATGAATTGTTAGATGAATTACACGGAGCTCAAATTTTTTCTAAGTTGGACTTGAAGTCCGATTACCACCAAATCCAGGTAGCGGCTTGGGATGTAGAGAAAACAGCTTTTCGTACGCATGAACGACACTATGAGTTCCTTGTCATGCCATTCGGTCTCACCAATGCTCCGGCGACATTTCAAGCTCTCATGAACGAAGTATTTCGGGACTTTCTACGAAAGTGTGTGCTGGTGTTCTTTGATGACATCCTTGTGTATAGTGCATCCTTGGAGGAGCATTTGCAACACTTAGAGCAAGTGTTAGCCAAGCTGCAGCAACATCGCCTTTATGCCAATCAAAAAAAGTGTCTGTTCGCTCAATCTCAAGTGGAATATTTAGGCCACATCATTTCAGCTCAAGGAGTATCAGCCGATCCAAGCAAGCTGCAAGCTATGACTAGTTGGCCAGCCCCAAAATCCATCAAAGAGCTACGGGGATTTCTCGGTCTCACTGGTTATTATAGAAAGTTTGTTAAGGGGTATGGAGAGTTAGCAAGACCTTTGACAGATCAGCTACGCAAGGATGCCTTCTGCTGGTCCCCAATAGCGCAAGAAGCTTTTGACAAGCTCAAACATGCCATGTGTTCCGTGCCGGTGTTAGCTCTCCCTGATTTTTCAGCACCATTTGTGGTGGAGGCTGATGCTTCCGGATCCAGTTTAGGGGCTATTCTCATGCAAAATCAGCGCCCAATCGCCTTTTACAGCAAGGCTCTATCCCCGCGGGCGAGCGCAAAGTCAGTTTATGAGAGAAAGCTGATGGCCATTGTGCTCGCAATTCAAAAATGGCGTCCATACTTGTTGGGGCGAAGGTTTTTAGTGAGTACGGATCAGCGTAGTTTAAAGTACTTGCTGGAACAACGATTGGTGGCTTCGAAGCATCAAAAATAGCTAACAAAATTGCTGGGGTACGACTTTGAGATACAATATAGGCCAGGATTAGAAAACAAGGCAGCAGACGCCTTATCTCGGATTCCTCACGCACCTGCCCTTGCTGCCATTTCTGTTCCAAGTGTGGTGTCTATTCTAGATTTGCAAGCTCATATTGCTTCCGATCCTATGCATGGCAAGGTGGTCCAGGATTTAAACTCAAGCCGCGATGGTGGGGGGTATTCGTTGCATCATGGCGTTCTTCGCTTTAAAGGGCGGCTGGTTTTGCCCTCCACTTCACCATTTATTCCTTTGTTCCTTCACTAATATCACAGCAGTAATATGGGAGGACATTCGGGTACTTTCAAGACATTTCAGAGAGTGGCCGCAGACTTGTATTGGCCGGGTATGAGGAAGGATGTCCAGAAATTTGTTGAGGAATGCTCAGTTTGCCAACGGAATAAATATATGGCTCAATCCCCAGCCGGGTTACTCCAACCACTCCCTATTCCGGCACAAGTTTGGGAAGATATTTCCATGGATTTTATAGAGGGGTTACCACCTTCGAATGGCTTTGATTCAATTCTCGTGGTGGTGGATCGCTTAAGCAAATATGGTCATTTTATCCCTCTTCGCCATCCTTATTCTGCCATGACAGTTGTTGAGGTGTTTACTCGTGAGATTGTGAAGTTAGATGGTGTGCCTCGCTCGATTGTTTCAGATAGGGACAAGATCTTCCTTAGTGCTTTTTGGAAGGAGCTCTTTCGTTTGCAAGGCACTCTGCTAAAACACAGTACCGCTTACCACCTACAATCAGATGGACAAACTGAGGTAGTCAACTGGGGTTTAGAGACTTACCTCCGCTGTTTTGTTGGGTCTAAACCTCGTCAATGGTCTAAATGGCTCTCATGGGCTGAGTATTGGTACAATACTTCGTTTCATTCTTCAGCAGGCATGACTCCTTTCTGAGCTCTTTATCACCGTGACCCTCCTCCATTGATTCGCTTTGAAGCAGCCACAACTCCAGTCTCAGCAGTAGGGCAGCACCTACACGAGCGGGATGACATTCTTTCCCTGTTGAAAGAAAACCTTCAGCAAGCTCAGCAGCGGATGAAAGTTCAAGCGGATCGTAAACGTCGGGATGTTGAGTTCAAAGTTGGCGATTTGGTCTATGTAAAGCTTCGACCGTATCATCAAAGATCGGTGGCCAAACGTCACAATGAGAAGCTCTCTCCTCGTTTTTTTGGCCCATTTCCAGTGCTGGCACGAGTTGGGGCAGCTGCCTACCGCCTCAAGCTCCCACCACAGGCTGTCATCCATTCTGTTTTCCATGTCTCTCTTCTACGGGCAGCACTCAGGCCACAACAGCAGGCTACTAGTATTCCTCCTGGGTTGACAACAGAACTGGAATGGACATTGGAACCTGAAGATATCCTGGATTTTCGTCCTGGAACACACAAGATTCAGCCACAAGCTCTCATCAAATGGGTCAACCTTCCTGAATTTGAGGCTACTTGGGAAGATTTTCAAGTCATACAGAAGCAATTCCCTCATTTCCACCTTGAGGACAAGGTGAGACTTTTGGCCGGGGGTATTGATAGACCTTCCGTCACTTATGTGTATTCTAGGAAGCACAGGAAGAATACCAGTAGGGTTGCAGCAGGGGATAAAAATTAAGAGTTAGTTATTTGGGTTGTATTAGAGTATGGGTGAGTGCACCGTATTTTCCTAGTCCTTTAGAATAAATAGGCTGGTCTGTAGAGAGGAGAGGTTGTCAAGTATTTTGTAAGGTTTAATACCTGTTTGGAGAGAACCAAGCTCTCGAAATCTTGGTAATCAATACAATTCAGAATTTTCTTCTACCCTTTTCTTCTTTTTTCTACTGTGTTATGCTATTTGGACAGGAACTTCCTATCAATAGACATAAATAAGAGTATAGAAAAAACTACAAAACATTGTTTTTAACATTTTTCAAAATAGATAACCAATCAATTTTTTTTAGTAGGTCCAACCTGTTTAATTAATTTGGATTTGTAAAATCATTTTCAAACACTAAACAAATCACACTCCCAAATTTTTGGCTTAATTCTTTCTACTTGCTCTATTATAGAGCCAAATCACATGATAAAGTTTATCCAATCTAATTCAAGCATATCCTATTTTTCAAACATGACAAAGCATTATGTCAATACCATTTATACACTAAAGTGTCTATTGTCGGCATGTGCTTGGTTGAATTAGATTTAAAATATATATATCTTTTATGAATATGAAAAGATTACAATAAAAGAAATGCGGTTGAAACCACAAAACAAGACAACAAAACTAGAATTTTATGCTTGGATAAGTTATATTATGTTCTAAGCATATCTATTTTTTCAACATACAATACAGTTCATGTTATAAGGTATTTATATAAAAATCTAGGACAAGAAAAATCTTTTGTAATTAAAGATCTTAAGACCTGAGCAATATAGAACTTTAAGCAAGCATGTCATAACCTCTTTACAGAGAGTTGAAAACTTAAAATTTGCTTGATCTATGCAAGTAGCTGTTCTTATAAGTTGTTCAGCACAAGTTCTTCTGTTGCCCTTCCTTTCTATTGTTTATTACATGAATGAAAGTCTTATCTGAGCTGAATTTCCATTTATACACATACAACAGTTATCACATTAATCCCATCCTAGAACAGACTTGGAACATATCATAGAAAAATATTTAAAAATAGAAAATGGATTGAAAGATGCATAGGAAACAACTACTGAGAAATGAGAATTGATCAAACAGAATAGACTATCTCCAATAAAAGAAAAAAAAATTAAAATTTAATTGCATTCATACCATATTCTAACAATTTTAGAACATCCACTTCTTTCTTAAAAAACAAACCAAAAAAAGGGGAGGGGGGGTTATTTTGTTCCTTTGCCTCAATAAAGCACTTACCATGATTGTTTTACCTCCTTCTAATGAAAAGTTAACCTTTGACAAAGAAAAGGAGGAATCATTTCGACTTGTTTCCCTGCCAAAAGAAAACAAGAATTCTAGCTTCACAAAGTAAACATGATCTGTGAGGAATTACCAAGATATAGAAGCTTGCTAATCAGAAAACATTCAAGGTAAGAACTACATAATTACCCATCATCGGTAAGAACTATAAAGCTTGAAATACATACCTGCTGGTTATCTCAATAGATTCATCATTGTTCTGAACCTCCTGTGCTGGGCTATTAGCATCTGCATCAGCACAAACTGTTTAGCTATTCTGGTTAACATAATTACCCTTTTTTTTTTAAATTGGGCTCCTCGCCTAACTCCTTACAATATTTTTATTTACCAACTTTTACTTATGAAAGAAACTAAATAAATAAATAATAGTGAACACACAAGAAGAAAATAGGCAAACATGAGGTCCACTTACCAGATGTTGTCTCATCTGAACTTGTGGAAAGCTCACACATCAGGGATACACTAGATACAGTTATGGGAATTTGCAAAGGATTTTTTAATTCAATATCAACCCTCACTGCTTCTGCAAAAGGATGAGGGTGCATAACAAGCATCTATTAGATAAATTAAACAAATCTGTACAAATACCTCGTTTGAAGGCATACAAAAAATTAAGAGAAAAACAAGATTTCTCATTCAGCAGAGTTTACATAAGATTCTAGCAAAAAGACTTCAAACCTAAATTAGTCTGTTAAAAAATATGGAGAGAGAGAGAGAGAGACTGGTGGAGAACTAGAAGGTGAAGAGAAGACGAGTTATAAATGCAGTAAACGGACAAGTATTTTCATTTTCTTTCATTCTTAAGAACATCTCAGTTCTATCACAAGAGTACAAAGGTAAATTAATCAAATTAATTTATGATAAATGATATTCCATCACCTACATACCTCCAGCAACACAAACATTTGAATCTTTAAGCTTTTTGGGGAGAATCTTTGAGTGTATCTCTAGCCAATTAGTCCTGACAGTAGTCAGTGATGGAACCAAGTCCTCTTCTAATGAACGCCATATGCTTTCATTAACACTGGCCTAACATATTTTGGAAATGCAATACATCAATATAAGCCAGAAGGCAAGGTTTAAACTCTAACTAAGAAAATATTTGTGCTATTATGGCAGCAGAAGGGAGGGGGAGAAAGAAGACCACACCAGAAGAAAAAAAACAACCTATGCACGTGTTTGCACCAACATGTATTCAAATCTAATGTAACTTACTGCTGTAGGTGATGCATATGTTCGATGATCTTCAAAAATGACCTTAAGGGATGAGACGTTAATCTCAGGCAATCGAAGTTTCGAAACTTCAATCGTCTTTCCTGTTTTCTGTATTATTTGTAAAAAAAAATAAAAAAAAACCAGAATACATACAGTTAACTTTCAAGAGAGCTTGTTTTAAAGAACGAAGATAAAATAAGAACATTGGATTACAGCAACATGACATAGTAGAATATTTTCTCCCGTTTCTTTGTTTAGTTCCAGAAGTTATGCACTTATCCAGCCTCATATTCTTTCTGTTGTCTCATCAAATCAGGCTTATTTTAAAGAAGCTTTGACTTTTTAACAAGTAATTAAGGTAAGTGGAAAGAATCAAAGCCCAGATAAGATGAAGTACTACAGACTGGCAAATGATTTTTCTTCAAGAACCAGACAGTTCTTACAAGTTACAAACTCTATTGATGAAAAAAATAAATAAATATCACCAGTGTCACCTGAACAATTTGAAGAAAGTGCTTAAGAAATATGTCCTGTGTTGCCTTGGACTGATGACTACAGGCCAGAACCTCCAATACATGAGAGGCAGCCAAGTCATAATTCCCAAGATTCGCATACCATCTGAGACAAAAGTTTAGCAAAGGGTTTGCAACTTTAAAACAATATAAAGTAAAGCTTGAAAAGTAAAACAAAAACATGTTGGTGCAACTTACTGTCCAATATTGAAATGCACATGGTCCTTAATATGGCTCCATGTAGTTTCTTTGTAAACTGAAATGGCATTTTTATATGTACGTATTGCATGTTTAATCTGGCCAAGAAAAAGTAAGCCAGTTGTTAGCAAACACAACTTCCCTTGCTAACTTTCAAATTTGTTTTCGGTATCATTACCTGATCACTTTTTTTGTAACGCTCGCCGGAAAGAACAAGATGAAATCCATATTTGTGCGACATCGGTGGCTTGGACAACAAGTAGCAATAAGATGCTTGCTCAAGCATTACAGCAGAATGTAGTGGTTCCTAAAAAACAATTTGTTTATCAGAAGCATACGATCAAATTTTCTCACCCATTGTTGTTCAAAGAAAATGTGCTTTACTTACCTCACCACAAACACGAAAGTAAACCGTGGCAGCCTCTTTAAACTGATCTCTTGTCTTCAGCATTTCTACCCACCAAAGACCACACCGTGTTGCGTTTTGCTGACCAGATGGCCCAATTTTCTGCATGAATACCAATTCAAATAATCACACACAATTCTTAGGGAGAAAAGAAACAAACAGATTTTAGAATACGCAGAATACTGACTAGGTAAAAATAGATTCTGGGAGGATATTCAGTTGAATGTTTTATGAGGCTTGGTCTTCTCTTATTGTAGAATACTTTTCATACAGTTTTTCCCTTAAATAATAATTAAAAATAAATAATAAATAAAAAGTAAGAGGTACGTACTAAATAAGTATTAAACGCATTTTCCATGCAATACTCTGCCTCCTTTCTCGATTGATCTAGCATGAAGTATGTAAGCCCCGTCATTTCCTACAATAACATGAAAAATCCCAAGGCTCTTACAAGACAATCCACTTCCCAAATTAGAGATAGCAACTAGAAAAAACTTTAAAAAGAAGAACTATTTATAAAGGGGAAAAACAGAAACTGAAGATTTACAAGTACTAAAAAACACTAGGGCTGAGAATCAAATCCCAAATTAAACAAAATGAAATCACTAAAATACAAGTTTCAGCTACCTGCACACCAGCGTAGCGCTTCCACGCTTTATCAAGCTTGTAATCCATTGAAATTAAACGATAGTTTGACAATGCAAGTTCATAATCTCTCAGCATGAAGGCATAATCACCCAATACTCTAATCTGAGATTCAATGGAACTGAAGGTGTACCTTAAACAGCAAAATATAGAAACCAAATCAGGATAACAAGGGGAGAGAATAACCATACAATTAACAAGTAAAATATTTTGTTCAACATACGTCGAACCATTGGACGATTCTACAACTTCATCTTTGCCTTTTCTCCACCACAAGTTTTTAATTTGGTTTTTAAATCCCTTCCTTGTTGCAGAAACCTGATTAAAACAGAAAATGAGACAAAGAAGAAACAAGGACAATGAATTGGAAGAAAGACCATAAGTAATTATTTTTACTTTTCGTTTATCAGAAATATTATATAATTAAAATGCAATGTTCCCATCACTATGAACACCAAGCAATATGATGAAAATCACATATCTATTTTTCATAAGAAACAATAAGTTGTGTATTAATAAAAAGGAGAGGTCTCATCCATGTTTACAACCTTAGAAGACAGTCATAGACTATTAAAGAAATAATATTACACCCAAAGACGTGAATTGTCATACCTGTTGATTGAGTAGACGTATCTTCTGCTCCATGTAAGGAATGATGTGTTTTGTTGACAAATCTTGCATGATATCTTTCATCTGTTCCCAGTTGTAAAAATTGGATATCATGGTCAAAATTCTGATGTAAGCAAAAACCATTCGAATCATCAATTGCACGTAACCTTTTGATGGTATTGAAAACAATGAGAAACAGAAATTTACCTCATTAAGATCATCAACATCAAGGAAGCAACCGAGTTTCTGACCAGGGGATGCATCAGATTTCTGTCATTGTGAGAAAATTAGCTAGAGCAGATTCACTGTACCTTATCAACTATTAATAAACTTAAAAAGGGAGGGAACACAAAATAATAATAAAATAAAATCCTTAAACGTAACTTACATAAAGCCCCCAAGGATTATCCTGATGTTCAACCACACCACATTCAGAGGAATTTATGCAAAGTAATTGACAGTCAGAACCAAAGGTGCTCCTCATCTCAGTTAAAATCCTAGCTGCTCTGCACAGATAACCCCAAGAGCTCCCACATTATTTTCAATTCATAATTGTTGCTTAGTCTTATTTTAAAATCCAGAAATGCTGAACATGAAAGTAGACAAGAAATCATCAGGGAATCTATGGAAACGTCTGATGGAGTTGAAAGAGCAAAATTAAACTTGACAAGGGATATATATCCCTTGATCTAGACACCAACAAATCCTCATCAGGTTCATGATCTGAACACACACACCCAACTAATCCTTTTCATTCACAGTAAAGAATGAAAGTTGATTTTTAATTTATCATGATCTGATAACAAGAAATTTTCAGTTTCCAATCAAAATCCAGCTTAGGACAACAATGAGGTAGTTATTTAGCTGGAATTTTCACAAAGATAGCTAATAGAAATTCAATATACAATTTTTAGCTGAATAAATTAGCATCAGGGTGAAAGTTACCAAGTCTCACTTTGAAACATAAACATACAGTAAAACAATGATTACAAATTACAAGTTCTAAGAAATCAGAAAATATGTTTATACTTCTCAGAAGTGCCGTCTTGATTATCATGAACCAATAAATAATGCTTTAAAATCTTCGGGTCCATTGCACCATCATTAAGAAGAGATGGCAGTTTGTTGGTGTTGAAGAGATCAACAAACTTGTTGATAGGCTGTTCATCCTTTGAAGAAACAACCAAAAGACCTGGAAGTAAATTTTGGAAAGAGGGAGAAAAGAATCAAATGAAAAAGTAATAATCAACAATTCTAAATAACTACACTTGACATGGGAAGCTATATATTGAGCCTAAGATTATAAAGGCACAAGTCAAACATAAGACTAAAACGTTCCAACACCTTACATGCCACAGGATGGTCAAAAGCTTCATGATCTGAAAAAGATGCACTTCGCACAAGCTCTTTATTGAAGACCTGAAACCATGACGGTAGATTTTCAACAGCAGAGCCTGCAGAGAAAAGCCACAACTCATCAGCAACTAAAACCTATGACCTTCCAATATTGTAAGAAGTGATACAGAGGCAATTACAAATGATTAAAAACAGTGAATGCAACTAACAAGGTTACTTGAGCTTCCTTAATTCGCACTCCTTTTTTTCCCTCTCATATAGGTTACCCATTGCTGCACATGTCAACTAAAAATTCCTCCCTCCTTCCTTGTTTTAAGATCCTTTGTCAAACAACAAATTGCTACACATCCAACAAGGCTAACATCCTCATGCTCATCTCTCTACCCCTAATTTTCTTCTTAGTAATATAATTCAGAAGTAAACTTGCTAATTAGAAAGCTGCACAAACATATATATGTTTCATAAAAAAATAAATCAAAAGATAACCTCCTTACTGTTTTCATGACATAGCAAGAAGCCCCTGATTAATTTAAAAATTAACAACTTTATAAAGTAATATAATATAAGGGGCACTCATTTGTAATGTTTTTTACCATTTTATCATTTGTGACATTCTTACTTCCCTTTTCATCAGTAGAAAAATATCCAATAACATGTCCAAATGAATTGACAAAAACTAGACACAGCAAATATTTTCTACTAGAATGTTACTAACTTTAAACAAGTAATTGCTTCTGGGTAACTATGAAAGACAAATCACTTACGAGAATGTTCATTATTTATTAGAGGATGATCTGAACTCAATTCAGATAGATCTTTTTCCCCAGCCTGCGTAATGACCTGTTTCAACCGCTCTCTTGCTACCTTATTGGAACAAGAATGCACAATCTCAAATTCAGGCTCAGAGAAAACATAATTAATAAGGGTCTGGTACAATTTAAAAATTGCTAAACCTGTACTCCAAAAACCAATGTGCAACTAAACAGGGATCATAAAGATTCCCTGAGACAAAAACATGCTTTAGCAAGCTAGAACCATCACTGTTTCAAGTAAAGCAAAGTCTTAACAAGTTTACCCTGCAGTCCTACCATGTGTATCCAAAATCATTTTTTCCCCTTCGCTGTATGCCTAAAGTGGTGAAAATCCAACCATAAGGCAGTATATAGCCAACACATCCGAATTCCACAATTGAGATATAGTAACGTCTTTTCAAAGAGAAAGCGGAGAACATACTATATTGTCGTGGAGTTAAGTTTTGAGTAGCTTTGTGCATAGTTGATGCAAAGGAACTAAGAACAAAATGTTTTACTAATTATGTAAGGAATTGGATTCCTTTTTGGAGTTATGTTTTAGGGGTTCTCTCATTCCCTTGGTATACATGGTTTCCAGTAATAATATTGAGTGTTCTGTATATTATCAACAAATCAGATCTCCCTCCAATGCTCAATCTAGTAAGATAATCAGATACCTACAGAACCCAAATCCTATTGCCATAAAAATTGAGACAATTATACTTGATAATGCCAGGGAAAAAAACAAAAGGTAATTTCGATAAAAGTGAACGTTGCTGATTCTTTCTTCTAATCATTTTTCCACATTTCATTAGAAAGATTGGGTTGGCGTGGGAATTAACACATTCAGTGAAGTACCTCCAAATTTGGTTGCCCAATATCCGAAGCATAAAACAATCGTAACTTGAATTTCTGAAGCCTGTAAGATTGATCACTAGCTGTCCGTACTGGTACTGCAACAAAATGAACTCAAGCCATCAAATTTCCCCTTCCAAACCCTAGAAACGCATATATGTACTTATGCTGATACAAATATATATATATATATATAAAAAGCTTTACCGTCGATGTTGTTGAAGCTGCAAAAGGGGCTGAGCATTTGAACGAAGTTGACGCCATTCTTGAGACAAGCTTCTTCGACGAGCGGTGTGCCGAGCACCATCACAACCGGAGTGATCTCGTCCAATAGCATTTGGCCAAGTGGCGTGTTCGCCGGATCCGCCATTGTTTTTTTCGATTTTAATTGCCTTAATTCGGAAAAGTGTGGCTTCTTTTCCGTTGCGATTCGATAGCCAAACTGAGCTACTCACTGAGTCGAATCGGCTCGTTGCGTGAGTCACTCGGGATTAGGCTCGCTCAGATCTCCGACTACGTCAATGGCGGATGGAGTGGACTGGAAGAGCCTGCTTTGAGTGATCGTATCTCTCTGGATTAAACAAAAGGGGCTGTCTACGACATGGCTGTTAACGGGCCATGTAGTTCTCATTTCGGGCTGTTATTTTAATGGGCCTATTGGGAAGCTGCAAGCATTGTTGCTTTAGATTTTCTTAGGAATATGGAACTTGAGGGTGTTTGGCACATTAACTAAAAAATTGTTTTTTGTTTTTAAAAGTTAAAAACTGTTTTTTGAAAACAAGTGTGGGTGTTTGGCATTGTTTTCAGAAAACAATTTTTAAAAACAAAGTTACAAAAAACAGAAAATTTTGAGAACAAGGAAAAGTTGTTTTCTATTGTTCTCAAATTTTCTCACTTCTTATTTTTCATCATTTTTTCTTTTAAATTATTTTATCTCATTATTTATTGTAAACTTTTAAAATATTTTTCTCTTTATAAATATATTTGTTAATTTTTTATTTAAGATTCTAAAACAATTTTTTAGTTTTATTTTTTTAAAATCTTAAATAAAAAATTAACAAATATATTTACAAAGAGAAAAATATTTTAAAAGTTTGCAATAAATAATGAGATAAAATAATTTAAAAGAAAAAATGATGAAAAATAAGAAGTGAGAAAATTTGAGAACAACAGAAAACAACTTTTCCTTGTTCTCAAAATTTTCTGTTTTTTGTAACTTTGTTTTTAAAAATTGTTTTCTAAAAACAATGCCAAACACCCACACTTGTTTTCAAAAAACAGTTTTTAGCTTTTAAAAACAAAAAACAGTTTTTTAGTTAAGGTGCCAAACACCCTCAACTTTTTGTTGTTCTCAAAATTTTCTGTTTTTTGTAACTTTGTTTTTAAAAATTGTTTTCTGAAAACAATGCCAAACACCCCTACTTGTTTTCAAAAAACAGTTTTTAGCTTTTAAAAACAAAAAACAGTTTTTTAGTTAAGGTGCCAAACACCCTCTTACTTTCTTTTTTTTTCCATTTTTATGCAATTAACTTTTAAAAAATCTCATATTGCAAGATGAATTCAAGGCTGCAATACCTTCTCCAAATTAGCACTCGAGTTCAACATAATGAAGCTCATCTCTAGTGAGTGTTCGCCAGCAAACACATAGAACTTGGAGTATTCAATCAATGCGGGATCATATTACGCTACTATAAAATTGAGATCATATTACACTACTATAAAATTGAAATTTTGTGACATTTAAAAACTGTCGTTGTTGATTAAAACGACAATTAATTAATTGTTGTCATTGCCTATGCTATAAGCTTTGCTGATAGTTATTAACTGTCGTTGTTGCTGTCAACGCTGTACGCCCTGATTTTCCACGGGCTATTAGCGAGCTGAGATATAGCCTAATTATATCAGCCACGTGGATACCACATGACCGGAGCTTCTGTCGTCAGGTCCTACCTCTTTAGCTCGAGGTAACCAAAGGTTCACCAAGATTGTTTAAAAGACTGTAGGTCAGGAAGGCGTCCAGCTCGGGGCACGAGCTGGAGGTGGAAGCCGTGACTCCTTATAAAGTCAACCACGCAATGTAAACGTGCATATATCAGACATCACGTGTCTGATATATCCCTGAATTCTCGGACACGTAGCATGAACGTGCGTATTCAGGCACCCACGATTGGGTTGGGCCGTGCGGCCCATTATCCCCCTTACCTGTTGATTAGACCACACTTCATTTGTCAAGTTTTAGGAATTAATCATGAATGTCACAGAAGTGACATGACGGGTAAGAAGGTCACGGGATGACCCCCCTTACCAACTCCCAGGTGCCCTCTCCTATAAATATGGAGACCTTGGGAGTTGGAAAGGGATGGATTCGATTATGTAACGAAATACTCTGTAAAGAATACCATAAATATGGCAATAATATTGGCTGGTGGAGTAGAAGGATTTTAACCTTTGAACCACCTAAAAACGTAGTTGTGTCATCAGTCCATTTTAAGATCATTTATCTATTTCGGTTCATTATTAAGCACTAATCTCTTTCTCTTATTTTCTTAATTACCTGTTGGCGAAGAACCGCGTCAACAGTTTGGTGCTTTCGTTGAGAGCTAGTCAGATTGGTGCTATCGCAAACATCCAACTATGGTGACCACTCGATCAAGGCACGGTAACGAGGCGGAACAACATGATGGGCAGAAGGCCCATCATGCCACCATCTCCGGTGAGCAGAACCTTGAAGTTCAGTAGCGGCCGGGCAAGCAGCCAGTAGGCCAGGATGACACTGGAAGTTCGGCACCCCGGCCGCCTAATCCAAACCCGGACTTTTACACAACGGTAGAGATGGAGAATGCTCAGCTGAGGAGTCAACTGGCGAAAGCTAATCAGCAGATTAAGGAGGTGTTGGCCCGACTACCCCATCTTACAACCGACGCTAACGTCGAAAAGAGGCAAGGCGAGACTCATAAGTCCCGCCGGGGTAATCGGTCCAGGCCTAGCCGCTCGGTCAGACTTCCGACGTCCAACTCTACTCCCTCATCGCACCGCCGAGAAGCAAACTTCGCAGAAATACCCAGAGCCGAACAACAGTATAGCCGCTCGGTCCGAACTTCAACTCCCAGCTCACTGCCAGCCTCGAGCGTGCCCAGGAGGGCTCGAGGGGATTCTAGAAGGAGATCCGGGGAGGGCTCACAGCACCAGCCCGTCCCGGCCAGCCGTCCTGCGCCTCGTCCAGATTGCCAGGCGCAAGGCCCGCAAGTTGGCAAATCCGAAAGGCCACCACCTAACCTGATCCGCCCTGACGGAACCAGGATTGCATCCCCGGTCAGCATCCTCCGTCACCAATAAGATATCAGTCTCCTCCTCGGCCTATCCGAGATATTCTAGCTTATGGAAGCAGCAGGAGAAACCCGCCATCCGCAGGACCTTCCCATCGTGGCAAGGCACCCAGAGGAAGCCCGGATCCTCACCCCCAGAGGCGAGCTCCAAGCTTCTCTAACGGGAGCTACTGGACCGGAAGTCACCGGAGTGACCTTTCTGGCGGAGACCTGCGTCAACGCCTAAGCTCGGCGCAAAGTCCTCAAGCCACCCCGAGGGGCGACCTACGAGATCGCCTTTACTCTTATAGGGGGGACCCGGTAGGAGGTGGTAGCCATGCTCGCTCAGGGGGAGACCTGTCCGAGGTACGTAACGGCGGGAATGTCCCAAATAACCTATCTCAAGATAGGAGGGGCAATAACCCAACAAATGTATGCAACGGATCCGGAGCTATTGAACAGCCCCGGAATAACCAAGGAGATCAGGACAAAACCCTTGAGCGCCTGGCCCAGATGGAGGAGCTGATGAGGAAGCTCATGTCGGAGAAAGAAAAAGACGAATATGATTTGGGGGACGAGCTTGAGCTCTTCGCCCCCAGCATAGCCGCAACAGCATACCCGCCCGGTTTCCGTATGTCGCACCTGTCCAAATTCAACGGAGACGGAGATCCGTCGGATCATTTGGGTCTGTTCAATACCCTGATGATGGCCCACAACATCGGCCCCGAGCTGAGGTGTCTGATATTTCCCTCCACACTGACTGGGCCAGCCAGACAATGGTTCAAAAAAAGCAAGAAGCAATCAATCAGCTCCTAGAAAACTTTCTCTGCTGACTTCAAAAGGGCATTCCGAGCCTCCCAGGCTGCCCGCGTCAAGGCCGACTCCCTAGCTAACGTGAGGCAACAACCCGACGAGCCTCTGAAGGCTTACCTGAGCAGGTTCGTGAACGTCGCCGCTCGGGCCAGAGACGCAGATGACAGCTCCAAGCTCATGGCTTTGAGGACTGGAATCCTCGTCGGAGGGGGACTCTGGAATGAAATACAAAGGAAGGGAGTCAGCTCAGTAAACGAATTCCTAAATAGGGCCCAAGGGTGGATCAACTTGGAGGAAGCCCAAGCCTCAGCTGCAGGAACCAGCCAGGTCCCTGAGAAGCCCGCTGGAGTGGGAACGGAGGTCGTGACAGCGACCTAGAACGTTACACAGAATAACCAGTTCGGTGGAGGCAAGAGAAAAGGGAACGACGAGGGCAACCAACACGGCCCAAAGAAGAATAAGTCCATGGAAAAATTCAAGCCAGTCTACGCAAATTATACGGAGCTCACCCACTCTAGGGAGAACATCTTCCTAGCGAACTATGCTCGCCTCCCCTGGAAGAAGCCAGAGTCGTTAAAGCACCAAAAGGGGAAGAGAGACACCTCCAAGTTTTGCCGTTTCCACAACAACGTTGGCCACAATACCGATGATTGTAGACACCTGAAAGATGAGATCGAGACTCTCATCAGAGCCGGCCCCTTGGCTCAGTATGCGTGGAACAGGGTTCCAACAAGCCGACCTGCTCCGGAAGTCCCGGTCAGTGTAACAACCCCAATTTCGCTAATAAGGCTTAAGGGCCTTGATTAGCGTGCCAGGAGGGCATGATGGGATTTATGTGTGATTTTTTATGAATTAAATGCATGGTTATGATTTAAAGCATGTTATATGACTATTTGTTTATCTGAGATGCACGACTATGTATATTAGTATGCATGTAGGCCCGGATCGTGTTAGAAGGGCATAATTGTAATTTTGGCCATGTTGGGCATAACTGCATTGATATGTGATGATTTTTGAGACCACAGTGGTATGTGGGTGTATCAGTGATTTGTGACTCGAGGCGATCCCAGTGAGCAGGCTGGCGGAAAGTCATGACGGGAATTTATACCCGGCTTGGGGCGAGCCTGGGGGTATAAGCAGGAATTTAGAGAATAGATTGAGATTAATTTTGATGATGGGGAATATTTATTTGGTGGTTTATCAGGTGTTGGAAAGCAACGGGAAAATATTAGAGACACTTGAGGATTAGCGGGAATTGGGTAAAATGACTAAAATGGCCCTACTTGGATAAAAGGGTTTAGAATTTATGGGGAGGGCATTTTGGTCATTTGGCTTTTTGGAGATAGATTAAATGAGGCTTTATACACTTAGTGGGATTTATAGAGAAAGAGTGTTGGCTGTGGAGAGAAAGAAAGAAAGAAAAAAAAAGGAAAGAAAGAAAAGAGAGAAAACAGAGGGGTTTTCCAAAGGATCGGTTTGTGCATTTTTGCACCATTCCTCTCCATTTTTCTTGGAGCAAAGCTTAGTGGAGAGCAATGATAGGCTGAGCATCATGGATCTTGGGTTAGACTTGAAGATTTGGCAAGAACACATCAACTTTTGAGGTAAGTTTTAGAGATTTCAGTTTTAAGGGTTTTGATGGTTTGAGCTGTGTTTTGAGCTGAGTTTATGGGAATTTTAGGGAATTTCTGGGCAAGCTTTGATGATGAACAAGCTAAGGAGGTCTAGGGTTGAATCAAGGTCAAAATTTGCATCAATGGTAAGAATTCTATGCCTTTAACTTTGTTATTGATTGAATTTCTGGGTTTAGGGTTGTTCATGGTGAATTTTGAGATTTGGGTTGAATGTGCTTGGGTTTTGAGTTCTTGGGATGCTTGGGATGAGTGTGAGGTGTTTATAAGCTTTATTTTGGGTTTGGAAAAGGTTTGGACAAGTTTGGGGTTGAATTGGTTGAGGGAAATCGCAAGATGCGATTTTCGGGTTCTGCTGGGCTGCAACTAGCGCTAGCCCCTGTTCTGGGGGGGGGGGGGGGGGGTGTGTTCTGCTTGTAGCGCTACAGCGCCCTCTTTAGAGCGCTGTAGCGTTACACTGTTCACAGAGGTGAATTTTTGGGTTTTTGATGAGGGATTTTGACCTAGGGTTCGGGGCTCGATTCCGCCACTTTGTTTTGGGGATTTAGGACTTCCCGGGGGCTCGGGATTGGTCCCGAGGCTAGGTAATCGGACTTGGGGTTCGGTGTTGACTTTGACCTATGTTTGTGCCTAGGTGTGCGCTAAGGCTCGAGTGGGATCGTGCTCAAGGAGTCAGGTGATCTAAGCTATTGAATGGAAAGGTAAGAAAACTATAACACCCGTAGGATAGGGCGTGGGCCCATAGTGTGATTGCGAGGCACGGCCCTATATTGCATGATGAGATGATTGTCGGGCACGGCCCTATATTGCATTACATGTTAGGGTGCAGATTTAAATGAATTGATATTTGTTTGAATGTTGTTTGATTTATGCTATATATGATTATAGTGAAATGAACGGCTATGGCCAAGGGCGGCAAGGCCGAGAACGGCAGCGGGGCCGGAAGTAACACTTAGCACATGGGATGCTTATAGTCAGGGTAGGACCTAGAGGATATATGTGAGATCCTTACGGTGAGGACCGAGACCCCAGGCTGTGGTAAGGGTTCTGGGGCGGCATGGCCGTGTTTGCTTAGTCTAATGATTGACTTGTTTATCTGTGGACTATCTGATATGATTAACTGTATATTTTGCATATGTTATGAACTGCATGAGTTTTCTTGCTGGGCTTTGGCTCACGGGTGCTCCGTGTTGCAGGTAAGGGCAAAGACTGAGTCAACCAACCATGAGTACGGAGAGCGTGAAGCGACGCGTACATGTTTGGCCTGCCCGACTGCTTTGGTTGGGGGTTTATTCGAAAATGGCTGTAATAATCTATGATTTTTATAACTGATCAATTGTAAACTTATTTTAAGAAGTAAATAGTTTTCAAACCTTATTTTGGGATCCCAAATGTTTAATACTAGAAGTTTTATTGAAACAACGCGTTTTTCTAAGATTACAGCCTTAACTTTTAATTAGTCACACTTTTGTTTCAAAACCTCGGTTAGCGAGTTCATTGCACACTGTTTTGTCTTAAAACTCACTTAGTAACGGCTCTAAGGAAGTAGGGCATTACAGTCAGTCAGCCCGGGTCTCGGGTAGATCAAGACGTCCCTCCTCCAATGATAGGAGGAGAGATATCCACAATCTCTGGAGGTCCGCACTTGGCTAGCACGAGCAGGGGTGCCCAAAAAAGGTACGTAAACGAACTCAAGACTCATAATGGAGTAGAGTTCGTCCCTGAGCAGCATCTGCCAAAGCAGCAGCGATGGGAGAGGCAACCAATCATTTTTACTGAAGAAGATGCTGGCCATGTTCAGTTCCCTCATAACGATCCTCTGGTCGTAGCAGTGCAGCTCGCTAATCGGAGGGTTAGGAGAGTGCTGATCGATAATGGGAGCTCGGTAAACCTTCTATTCCGGTCCACGCTGGAGATGATGGGTTTGACTATCGCCGAGCTGAAGGCGACCTCCATGATGCTGTATGGTTTTTCAGGAGAAGGATCAACGGTTATAGGGACGATCGAGCTGGTGATCACCCTGGGAGAGGGACCTCGGACAGTCTCAAAACTCCTTGAGTTCGTGGTCATCGACTGCCCCACTGCATACAATGCCATTTTGGGCCGACCTACACTTATAGCTTTTGAAGCCATCACCTCCATTCGCCACTTCGCGCTGAAACTCCCCTCTTCCACGGGGATATGCACGGTCCGTGGCGAGCAGCTTGCTGCCAGGGAATGCTACAGCATTTCCATGAAGGGAAAGTCGAAACCCGGGCAGCTAACAATGGCCATCCAAGGTGAAGGAGAGGAATCTCAGGAACCCTTGACTAATCCTGAGATTGAAAAACCTCAGAGCGCCGAAGGGGAAAGTATCATCCTAAGTGAGGATATTGACGCCCGAATAGGCGAGGACAAGTCCGAGCTCCAAGCTATTGAAGAGCTCGAGGAAGTAAACATCGATCCACAAAATCCTTCACGGATGGTCAAGCTCGGGAAAAACCTCTGTGGCCAGAGGAAGGCGGAGCTGATCAAATTTCTGCAGGATAACCTGGATGTGTTTGCATGGTCACACGAGGACATGGTGGGAATCAGTCCAAATGTCATCATGCACACCCTTCATTTGGATAAGAGTGTTCTTGCAAAGTCCCAGAAGCAGAGGCGCCTGGGAACAACTCAGGCTGAGGCCTTAGAAGAAGAGGTAGCTCGGCTCAAGAAATACGGATTTATTCGTGAAGCCAAGTTTCTGGTTTGGGTCGCCAACCCCGTGCTGGTCCCGAAGCCCAACGGGAAATGGCGAACCTGCATCGACTTCTCCGACCTGAATAAAGCCTGCCCCAAAGATTGTTTTCCCTTGCCAAAGATCGACCAATTAGTGGATGCCACGGCGGGGCACGAGCTCATGTCCTTTATGGACACGTACTCAGGCTATAATCAGATCGCCATGAACCCAGCGGACCAGGAGCACACCAGCTTCATGACCCCAACTAACGTCTATTGTTACAAGGTCATGCCATTCGGGCTGAAGAACGCCGGTGCTACATACCAGAGATTAGTGAATATAATGTTCGCCAACCAGATCGGGAAGAACATGGAAGTGTACGTTGATGACATGCTGGTCAAGTCAAAGACTGTCGATAACCATGTTTCCGACCTAGAAGAATGCTTCAAGATACTAAGAGAATACGGCATGAGGCTTAACCCTCAGAAGTGCACTTTCGGGGTCACGTCTGGGAAATTCCTGGGTTTCATTGTCAACACTAGAGAAATCGAGGCGAACCTCGATAAGATCAGGTCGTTGCTCGAGCTTCCCTCACCTAGGTCGCGTAAGGACGTTCAAGGCCTGACAGGAAGGGTGGTAGCCCTTAATCGGTTTATTTCAAAATCCACCGACAAGTGCCTGCCGTTCTACAACCTGTTCCGAGGAAATAAGAAATTCGAATGGACAGAGGAGTGCGAAAGTGCTTTCCTCGACCTGAAAGCACATCTGTCCAAGTCGCCCGTATTGTCTAAACCAAAGGCAGGAGAGCCTCTTTTCCTCTACCTAGCTGTCACAGAGGATGCAGCTAGTGCCGTATTGGTCCGTGAAGAAGACCGGGTTCAGAAACCGGTCTACTACATCAGTAAGAGACTTCTCGGGGCTGAATCCCGATACCCGTTGATGGAAAAATTGGCGTTCTGTCTTATCACAGCCTCCCGAAAGCTCAGGCCGTATTTCCAGTCCCACTCAATACACGTCATGACCGATCAGCCTTTAAGGCAGGTGATGGACCCAAAACGGGTATGTTTAAAAATTTATAATTCGCAAGCGCACGAATCGTTCATATAGAATAGTGATCGTGTAAGCAAGGATGTCGAACCCAAAGGAGTTGTCTAAAATAAAAAAGAAAACTATTTTAAATCAAAAGTAATAAATTCTAACCCAGCTCCAAAAATTGATGAGTTTTAATATTAGGAACATAAAATAAAAGATTGAAAAATAAAGCTATTTAAGAAATTAAAAATAAACCAATAATAATTTGAAAATAAGTATTAAAAGAAAAAATTATTAAGATACTAGAATCCACAAAATGTAAGTTTAATAATATTTATTAGTATATTGATTCCCAAGTTTTAGTGATAGTTAAAATAATTCAAACTATCATTTTCCAAATAGGTTTATAATTTTAAGCACAAATTACTTCTAAAAAGATAGGATTTTTCTTCACTTTTCAAAATTATAATTTCAAAGCATTTAGTGTAAATCAATCTAATGAAATAAAAAATAAATCAATGAACATTATTTATAAGGCAAAACATAATATTTTTGTTCTAAGCATGGATGTGTACAATTTAATGACACATCTTACACAAAGAATATTATGTTTTTGCACTAATGAAGAACAAAGTGTAAATATTATCTAACAATCCAAAATATGAGATATTAAAGATGAAAGACATATATGAAGAAGAAAAATCCACAAACTTTGTTGCATTACAAGGGAAATCAACATACAACATAAATATTACATAGTTACAAGTTGCTTCATCATGATCTTAATAATCTTATGAAAAAGATTAGAAGCACATAACTAGAGTAGAAATTACAAAATAAATGACATACATACTTGCAAAATGCTCTTGAAAAACCCAAAATGGAAGAGAGGATGGTAGAGAGAAAATGGGAGAAAATAAGATAGTAACCAAAAATTAAGCACCCTAAAATGGTCTTGAAAGTTCATATTTATAGCCAAAGTGAGTTTATTAAAATAATCAATTTAAATTAATTAAATTGATTAGATTAATTAAATAAAATAAATATGGTATGTAGGTCGAGGCTGTAAATAAGACGCTAAAGGCGAGCCTTAAGAAGAGACTAGACGAAGCCATGGGGGTCTGGCCAGAACAACTCCCTCAGGTTCTGTGGGCATACCGGACCTCGCATCGGACTCCTACTGGGCATACTCTTTTCTCCCTGGCTTTTGGGAGCGAGGCGGTCCTTCCTGTTGAGTTAAAGGTATATTCTCATAGAGTCCAGGCATATGACCAGGATCGCAATCATGAACTACTTTGCTCATCCCTCGACCTGATTGATGAAAGGCGAGAAGAGTCACAACTCCAGCTCGCACTTTACCAGCAAAAAATTACGCGTTACTTCAACTCAAAGGCCCGAAAATGCTATTTTGGCATTGGCGACCTGGTCCTCAAGAGAGTCTTCTTAGCCGACAAGGATCCCAAAGATGGAATACTGGGACCGAACTGGGAAGGGCCTTATCAAATAGCCGAGGTCATAAAGGAAGGACCTACAAGTTAGCCCGGCTTAATGGAGAAGCGGTCCCACGAGCTTGGAACGCCATCCACTTGAAGAAGTATTATCAGTAGCACCCTTGTAAGGCTTAAAGGCTACTTTTTTTTTAGCAATGAGAATTAAATCTTTGTTTACTATTGTGTATATTTGTGGGTGTAATCTCAAGTAACCACGAAAGACCCTTTCCTAGTTACTTGGGGGGCATATGGTGCCTGGATATAACCAGGTCACCTTAAAGGCTTAGAAGTTAATTCAAATTGATTGATCGTCATTTTTCTTAAAAAACACGAGATATTGATAAGGGATTAACGTGAACTAAGTCCTATCCTGGATATAACCAGGTCGGCTCAAAACTTAGAAGTTGATTCAAATTGATTAATCGGTGTTTTTCTTAAAAAGCATAAGATATTAGTCAAGAATTAACACGAACTAAGTTTTCAAACTAACGTCCTGGACATAACCAGGTCCTAAAACTTAGAAGTTGATTCAAATTGATTGATCAGTGTTTTTCTTAAAAAGCACAAGATATTAGTCAAAGAATTAACGCGAACTAAGTTTTCAAACTAACGTCCTGGACATAACCAGGTCCTAAAACTTAGAAGTTGATTCAAATTGATTGATCAGTGTTTTTCTTAAAAAGCACGAGATATCAATACAAATTAACGCGAACTAAGTTTTTAAAGCGAGGTCCGGGATTCAACCAGGATTTGTCTTAAAAATTGGATCAAGATTGGTTAATATGTTTTTCCCAGAAAAATATAAGAGTATCAATCAAGGCCCCCCAAAAAGAAAAAAAAACTAAGGTGCATAGAATAAAAAATTGACTAAAACCAATTGTCTCGAGGTGAAAAAACCTCATGCAAAGTTACAAAAAATATATATATATGTAAAAAGAAAATGAAAGGCCCTAGGCTCCACCGGGCTGCCCCGTTGAGGTCGCTGTCTCGCCCTCCTGCTCGGCCACTGTGGAGGCCTCCCCAGTCTCAGAAGGCGCCTCTTGCTGGAGGCGAGCTTTGAACCCTTCCCGGAAGTCCTCCCAGTCCGCTCCTAAAAAGGAGAAGTCGTCGTCCAAGTTGAAGACCCAACAATGGTAGAGCATGTCCTCCATGGCGGAGCTGGAAGTTGCCTTCTCCGCTGCCAGGGCGGCCTTGGCTTCCTCGGCTCCAGTCTTTGCAGAGTCCAACTCGGCCATCGCGGCAGCAAGGGTGGCCTTGGTAGCCTCGGCCTCTTGAAGCTTAGGACGGGCTGCATCCAGCTCAGCCCGCACGGCCACCAAGGCATCCTTGGCCTCTTTTTCCTGCTGTTGGGCCGCATGCAGGGCGGCCAAAACTGCCTAGTGCTCGCCCTTCATGTCCTCGAGCCGAGCCTTAGACTTGGATATGCTCCGGTGAAGAGCCAGAGCGCCCTATAAAAGAAAGAGGCAACTGCCTTAGAAAAAAAAGAGAGACAAGGCAAAGCATGGTAACCAAAGTATAAAAGAGCAAAGCTAGCTTACCGTTAGAGCCATTCCCAGTGAAGACTCCATCACACTCTCCGGGCTCCTTGTCTCGATTGCCCGCAGGTCCCTTTCGGTGGCCCCGTAGTAGTGATCGACGGTGTAGGTCGCCGTCTCGTACACCGTCCCCCGAAAGACGTCAGGAATTTTCTCCAAGGCCTGGGGGTCCACCGGAATGCGCACCTCGGTGGCGGCAGCTGCCAAAGTCCCGGGCTCCATCTCCATATCCCGAACGAAGGCGAGAGCTCGTGGAGGGGGCGGGGGCATCTTCTCCATTGCTGCAGGAGGTGGAGGTACCTTGGCCTGGGCAGCTGGGGTCTGGTCTTTCCCCTTTGCAGGGGACTTGGTTGGTGTCCCAGCGGCCTTCTTTGCCACCCGAAGCTTCTTCACCATGGGCCCGGAGGTCCCGGCGGAGGAGTTCCCTCCGGTGAACCTAGCTCGCAAATCCTTGTTCCCAGGCTGAGACATCTCTTCTGGCAAAACAAAGACAACAATAGTATACAAGTTAACATTTATTCAAGAACAACAAGGATAAGGAGAAAACATAATTCAAAAAAATATATCATAAGGGATCCTACCCCTCGAGCTAGAAGAGGAATCTATGGTCACGACCATCGGCCTCGGAGCTTCTGCGGGGAAATCTAAGACAATGACTTCGCGGGCTGGCACGGGTTCTGGGTTCGAAATTGGCTCAGGACTAGACTCTTCTACGTACTGCCTAAGACCCGAAGCTACGATACCCTCCCGGAGCGAGGGCCATGACCGAAGGTTGGTCCCATACTCCTCAAATAAGGCCGACCTAAAGGCTAGGGTGTTGTCTACGACTACGGTACCCCTAGGGCAGCTACTTTCGTAATCCAGCACAAGTCGGTCGACATAATGGAGCAGGGTTATGTCAAGGTCTGGGTCACTTCGATGGCGTTGGACGGGCTGGTTGGGATTGAACCTAGCTAGCCAGGGGTCTGTGGTGGCCCTATCTAAGCCCCTAAATAGATATGGGTTACCTTGGCCGGAGGGGCCGGCTGCTGCCCCGGACTAGGCCCTCTCCATGTTAGCTTCTTGGGCGACCTCCCGCGCCCTCTTCCGCCTCACGAGGGGCACCTCATCCTCGTCTCCTCCCTCGGCCTCCTCCTCGGGAATGGGCCTCATCTCACGAGCTGGGGGAGGCCCCCGCGGTCTCCTCAGGTTCAAAGTCTGGCCTGGGGAGATCAGTTTGCATGTCAGCATCGTCTCGTCTGTCACGAGCTGGCGGTAGTCCTTTTCACTAGGGGGCAGACCCACTAGCGTCTCATATTGACTCCCGAGGATCACAGACTTGTCTGTCCTCGCGAAAATGGCTGCAGAATTATTCTAAGTAAGAAATGGATAAAGGGGGAGCTAATCAATACTTAACTTACGAGCTAAGAGTAAAAGGTACTTACAAGGACGGTTGAAGTAATGAAGTTCGCAGTTGTGAAACCCCTTGGACATAAAGAACTGGTCTTTGAAGTCGTTGGGGTGGCTGGGCAGCTCGATGACCGCAGCCGTGTTTGGGAAGCGGGTCAGGTAGTAAATATAGATTCCAAAGATGCTTCAAGAGTCGTTAAGATTGGGAAAAATCTTGGTGATGATAGGAAAAAGGAGCTGGTTAAATTTATACAGGGGAGTCTAGATGTTTTCGCCTGGTCACATGAAGACATAGTGGGAATAAGCCCGAGTGTGATCATGCACACCCTAAACTTGGATAAAAGCGTGCCTGCGAAATCCCAAAAACAGAGACGTTTGGGAACAGTCCGAGCTGAGGCATTGGAAGAAGAAGTGGCTCGGCTATTAAAGTGCAGGTTCAATCGTGAAGCAAAATATCTGATTTGGGTCACGAATCCTGTCCTGGTCCCGAAGCCGAATGTAAAGTGTCAGACCTGCATCGATTTCTCCGACCTGAATAAAGCTTGTCCTAAGGATTGCTTCCCATTGCCGAGAATTGATCAGTTGGTAGATGCCACCGCAAGGCACGAGCTCATGTCCTTTATGGATGCGTACTCTGGATATAACCAGATCGCGATGAATCCTGCGGACCAGGAGCATACTAGCTTTATGACTCCAATGAATATATAATGTTATAAAGTTATGCCCTTCAGGCTGAAGAACGCCGGGGCTACCTACCAACGGTTAGTCAACAGAATGTTCATTGGTCACATCGGGAAAAATATGGAAGCGTATGTCGATGATATGCTAGTCAAATCCAAGACTGCCGATAACCATGTTTCTGATCTAAAGGAATGTTTTGAAATCTTAAGGAAATACATTATGAGGCTGAATCCCCAGAAATGTACTTTTGGAGTGGCGTCAGGAAAGTTTCTGGGATTCACAGTCAATACAAGGGGGATAGAGGCGAACCCAGATAAAAGCAAGTCATTATTGGAGATGCCTTCGCCCAGCTCGCGTAAAGAAGTTCAGAGCCTGATTGGAAAGGTGGCAGCGCTAAACCGATTTATTTCAAAGTCCACTGACAAGTGTTTGCCCTTCTACAACTTGCTCAGAGGAAACAAGAAATTTGAATGGACTGAGGAGTGCGAGCAGGCATTCCTCGGTCTAAAGACGCATTTGGCCAAACCCCCAGTATTGTCTAAGCCTGTATCTGGAGAGCCCCTGTTCCTTTATTTGGCCGCGACAAAAAATGCAGCCAGCACCGTGTTAGTTCGGGAAGAAGATTGTGCTAAAAAACCGGTGTACTATATAAGCAAAAGACTTCTCAGGGCTGAATCACGGTATCCACTGATAGAAAAGATAGCATTCTGCCTGATATTAGCTTCCAAGAAGCTTAGACCATACTTTCAGTCCCATTCAATCCACGTCATGACCAACCAACCTCTAAGGCAGGTATTGCAAAAACCTGAAACGTCGGGACATCTTTTAAAATGGGCTGTTGAACTTAACCAGTTCGAGATACTGTACATACCATGGACCTCGATCAAGAGCCAGACCCTTGCTGATTTTGTGGCTGAATGCACCAGATTTCAAGAGGAGCTTTTGAAGGAACTGGTGAGGAGTGTGAAAAATATTCGTGGACGGCTCATCTAACAAGAATGGGTCCGGAGCTGGGATCATATTGATCTCTCCAGAGGGGCATCGATTCCATACAGCTCTGGGATTCAGATTCGAAGCATCTAACAACGAAGCCATATATGAGGCTTTGTTAGCTGGGCTTAGAGTGGCAAAGGAATTGAAAGCAAGGGTTATCTAGTGTTATAGCGATTCCCAGCTCGTGGTCAATCAAGTGTTGGGGGAATATCAAGCGTGTGGTACCAAGATGGCGGCTTATCTAGCTAAGGTGAAGGGAGAGCTATCAGAATTTGAGTACAGTATTGTTGAACAGATCCCTCGTGAGCAGAACTCTAATGTTGACGCTTTGGCAAGGCTTGCTACCACCAAGGAAGCTGAGACTTTGAACGTAGTACTAGTGGAATTCTTGGAGAGTCCAAGCGTGGTAGAGAAAATGGTAGAGGTCGAGATGATTGACAAAAGGTCGACCTGGATGACCCTCATAGTGGAGTATCTTACAATAGGAAGGCTACTTGAAGAAAGAAAGAATGCGAGAAAAATACTCTATCAAGCTCCGAGGTATGTGATAGTGGATGGAACATTATACCGATGCGGTCAATCACTACCTCTTCTACGGTGTGTTCTATCTGAGGAGGCTAAAACCATTCTGCAAGAGGTGCATGAAGGCTTTTGTGGAGATCATGCTGGGGGGCAAAACTTAGCCTTAAAAATATTAAGGCAGGGTTATTTTTGGCCCACTTTAACAAAAGATTCCATCTCCCATGTTCAGAAATGCGACGAATGCCAGCGCTTCGCCACAGTCGCCCGAGCTGCGCCAGTCGAGCTGACAATGATCTCATCCCCGTGGCCATTTGCAGTGTGGTGAATTGACTTAATAGGATCCTTACCTATGGGAAAGGGAGGAGTTCGTTACGCGGTGGTGGCAATTGATTATTTCACGAAGTGGGTAGAGGCTGAGCCTTTGGCAACCATCACTTCAAAGAGAGTCCTGGGCTTTGTAGTGAAAAACATTGTATGTCGATTCGAGCTTCCTAAAAAGATCGTTTCAGATAATGGAACCCAGTTTGACAGTGATCTCTTCACCGACTTCTGTAAAAAGCACGACGTTATTAAAAGTTTTTCTTTGGTAGCATATCCGCAGGCCAATGGGCAAGTCGAGGCTGTGAATAAGACCCTAAAGGCGAGCCTTAAGAAAAGGTTAGATGAGGCCAAAGGAGTTTGGCCCGAGCAGCTCCCGCAGGTACTTTGGGCATATCGAACTTCCCACAGGACTTCCACCGGACACACTCCTTTCTCCTTGACCTTTGGAAGTGAGGTCGTCCTTCCCATCGAAGCAAAGGTAGCCACGCACAAACTAAGGACATTCAGCCAGGAGCGGAATGATGAGTTACTTAACACGTCTCTCAACCTGATTGATGAAAAACAAGAGGATTCATAGTTACAGCTCGCGCACTATCAACAGAAAATCACTCATTATTTTAATTCTAAGGTCAAAAGACATAGTTTTGGACTAGGCGACCTAGTTCTCCAAAGGGTCTTTTTGGCAAACAAGGATCCTAAGGACGAGGCTTTAGGCCTGAACTGGGAAGGACCTTATCAGATCATGGAAGTTTTGCATGAGGGAACTTTCAAGTTATCTCGGCTTAGTGGAGAAACAGTCCCACAGACCTAGAACGCCATGCACTTAAAGAAGTATTACCAGTAGTATTACCAACCACCTATGTAAGGCTTAGTTATGAAAGCCATTTAATTAAATAACGGGGGATTATTATGTAATTTTTCTTGTTGGCGTGGTTTTAAATAATTTTTCTTTATAAATAAGCTCGTGTATCGATGTTTATAAAAGCAACCAAGAAAGTTTTTACATTCTGGTTACTTGGGGGGCATATAACCTGAGGTAGATCAGAACAGGGTTGCCAATTGAGTTTAAATTTTTAAACTACTTAAAATCCTGGATACAACCAGGTATAAAACTATCCTGGATACAACCAGGTCAGAAACTTAGAAGCTTGAAAAATTGAATATTCGACGGCTTTTTAAGAGCTCGAGGTGTCAATAAACTTAGCACGAACTAAGTTCAAATCACTTAAAAACATGGATACAACTAGGTCCAAAACTTAGAAGTTAGCAAAATTGAATATTCGATGGCTTTTTTTAGAAGCTCGATGTGTCAATAAACCTAACACGAACTAAGTATAAAATATTTAAAATCCTGGATATAACCGGGTCCAAGGCCTGACACTTAACAAGTATGATATAAATCAACACATTAAATTTAGATATAACCAAACTCAAAATATCTATCCCGATCAAAAAATTGATTCCTAAAATCTCGAATGTGCAAGTATAAGAAAGCATAAACATGAGGGATAATCAAGGAAAAGATAAATAGATTAAGAGTTAGATATATGAATTGAAAGTTAAGTTGTCCAGAGGAGAAAAACCTCGAACTGAGCCCAAGGGCAATTGTTTACAAACGTATAAAAAAAGGGAAAGAATAAAACAACGAAGGCTTCATTAAGCCCCTCCAGGACGTTCTGAGGACGTGACCTCCTCGATCTCCTGCTCGCCCGCTGTAGAAGCGTCCCCTATCTCTGACGACTCTTGCAAGATCCGGGCCTTGAATTTTTCGAGGTATGGATCCCACAGCTCGGGAGCCATGAAAGAAAAGTTTCCATTCTGGTTAAAAGCCCAACAATGATACAACACGTCTTCCATGAAGGACAGTGAGGCTGCCTTCTCTTCTTTAACCGCAGCCTCAGCCTCTAGCTGCTTTGTTTTGGCCTTAGCAACCTCAACCTAAAGAACAACCAAGGCAATCTTTGTGGCCTGCTCGCTTTCTTGAGATGATGCAAGGGCAAACTTGGCATCGTACTCGCTCTTTTGAGCAGTTGCAAAGGCAGCTTTGGTAGCTTGCTCGCCTTCTTGAGCAGCGGTCAGGGCGGTTTTGGCGGTTTTGAGCTCAGCTTGGAGTTCGTCATTTCTAGCCCTAGCTCGGGCTATACTGTGGTGCTGAGCCAAGGCAGACTGCAAAAATAAATAGGCAAGTTAGATGTATACTTTGGCAAGATGAAGAGAAATATTTCACTAAGGAATGATATCTTACTGTGAGGGTCATCGCCAAGGCTGACTCCAGGACGTTCTCCGGGCTCCGCTCTTTTATCGTCCTCAGGTCCCTCGGGTTGGCTTTATAAGCATGCCCCACCATGTGGCTCGCTGTCTCGTAGAGAATCTCCCGAAAGGCATCGAGGATCTTCTCCAGATCCTGGGGATCGGCTGGGATGCGCATAGTTGCGGCGGGGACAGGAGGAGCTAGGGGATCAACTTGTATTACCTGATCCCGAGCAAGCGTGAACCGAGGAGGAGGGGGAGGATGAAAAATCCTTTTTTTCGTCACGGTAGACGCCGGAGCTGTTGAGCTCGTGCCTTTCTCCTTAGCAGGGGATTTGGAGGTGTTTCCTGCCATAGGAGGGGTTTTCTTTGCAATTCGGGGCCTCTTTACGACCGGACTCGAGCCAGACTTTCCGCCCTGGAAAGCTATACGGAGGTTAGGAGCTCTGGATCGTTCCATCTCTTCGCCTGAAAAGAATAAGAAAGGAGTTAATTCACAAGTAAAGTCGGAAACTTACACAAAAGAAATAAATAACGGTCCTACCCTCCGGGCTGGGGGAAAAGTCTATTATCACGACCTCTAGCCTTGGGACTACTGGAGGAGAAGGGGAATCTAAGTCTAAAATTTCTTGGTTTATAGGAAATTCAGGCTCAGGGTCCACCTTGGGGTTAGACTCATCTACGTATTGCCTAAATCCAGGGGCAAAAGCCCCCTGGAGCAAAGAAGGCCATGACCTATGATTGGCCCCATACTCCTAAAAAATGGCTGACTTAAAGGCTAAGGTGTTATCTACAACAATAGTGCCTCTAGGGTAACTCATATCATGGCGCAACACTAAGTGATCCACGCACTGGAGTAGGGTAATGTTACGATTTGGATTGTTAGGGTGGAGGTGGACGAGCTGATTTGGGTTAAATCTAACTAGCCTAAAGTCAGTGACATCCCTATCTAATTCCTTATAAGGGTATGGGTTACCTTGGCCGAAGGGGCCAGTTGCTGCCTCGTGCTTCAAAAAGAGATATTTCAGCCCCGCCAGAAGTCTGTATGAATTTGGGGCGAGCTGAAAAGGTGCCAACTTCACGTAGTTCAGGAAGTCAGTAAAGTATTGATGTAGGGGAAGGAAGGCCCCCACCTTTAAATGCTCGTCACTCCAAGCCATGAAGTTGTCTTGTAGAAGCGTGCAGCTCTGTTCCCCTTCGAACGGAGGTCGGGCAATAAGGACTTCGGACCCGACCTCTATATTATGGCTCAGCATAATTTTATTGACCCTTCCTTGGGTCGTAATCTTGGAGACGATCGTCTCTGCCTCGAACAATGCATTGGGGTCAACCACAAACTCCCTCTCCACCACTTGGTCGAAGTGAGGAATGGGAGATTCGGAGGCAATCTCTTTTCCCTTGTTTGTTTGTTGAGCAGACGAGATAGATGCATTCTTCTTGGGTGCACTTTTCTTGGGTGCCATTAGATCTCCTAATGAATAAGAATGATGAGTTACTTAGTAGGCAACCTAAGATTTTGTAAAGGTTATGACACAGATATACGGGGGATAATGATATCTCTGATATATGAGCTGAGTTAGTCTCAGCCCGTTGTGTGATCCCACGCGCTAACCTACGCTATGCGCCTCGATTTCCCAACAGACCCCTGACATTTAGGGATCCGTGTGTCAGAAAATCCAGCCACTATTATCCTTGGGGGGCGGTTTAGAGCAAAACCACCCAAGAAGCGTGTTCCTTAATTAATCTGGTTTCGAACCCTAACCTTTCATCTTCTATATCCCGAATGGATATTTCCTAAAAATCACCATAAGCTACCCAAACTTACCCAGAAATTACCCAATTCTATGAATATCATAGTTTTAAGAGATATTCTAAGACCTTCTTAGTAAACCTAAGTTGAAGCATATGTGCCAAAAACATTGAGAAAACAACCTAATATTGATTACGGTGAAGCATGGGTGAGCATGATAAATAAAACACATAAATCAGTAAAGAAAAAGTTTCTTCAAAACGATAAGACTTACACTGTGTTCGTCAATAGAAGAAGTATATTTCGCAAGGGAGAGTTCCTAGAAGACTCCTGAGTAATTGAGCAACTGGGTTTCAGAGAGATTTTGCAATAAAAGGTTTTACGCAGAAGAGAGAAGATGAAGAAAGATTTCAAATAAAAGGTGATGAACTGTGGAAATTGTCTACCGACTTCAAAGGACAAAACGACGGCAAAAAGTTGACAAGACAATTATTACTGTAACGACCCATAATTCGCTAATGAGGCTTAAGGGCCTTGATTAGTGTGCCAGGAGGGCATAATTGGGTTAAATATGGTTTGCATGAATATATTGATTTAAATGCATAACTTATATGATTAATAATGTTTGTGTGATTATATTGGTATTAATGTGATATGTATATATGGTATTTGTGAGAACCACATTATTATGTGGGTAGGTCTGCAGAGCACGACTCGAGGCGATCCTAGGGCTAGATAGCGGGGAAAAGACACAACGGGGCTTAGCAGTTGACTTTGGATAAGTCAGGGGTGTTTTAAGTATCGGGTAGTTATTTAGACTATCGGGTTATGAAAATAAATATATGGAGATATATTTGAGGTTAGGAAGTCTAGGCGGGAATATTAGGGAATTTTACCGTTTTGCCCTCGGGGACGTTTCCGACACCCCGAGCCTCGGGATTGACTTAACCGGATAAGATTAGACTGAAGCTTTAGGAAAACAGTAGACAAAAAATCAAACCGACCCTTTATTCAACCTTTCCTCTCTATTCTCTCTCAAGGAAAACACAAGGAAGAAAACACTGAAATCTTAGGGGAATTCAGCTGGGAACTCAGAGGAATTCAGGGGTGATTTAGAGGCTTAGCTTAGGAATCAATCAAGAACTTAATCAGGACTAAGGTAAGCACTGGATTTCCTTTTCTGTGGTTAGAAATTCTGGGTTTTGGCTGGCTATTGAGGTAATTGTGGTTTTGATGTTTAAGGGCAGAATTAAGGAGGAAAGCTTGGGAATTAGCTTGGATTTGGCTTGGAGAAGTGGTTCAGCAGAAGAGGTAAGTCTCAATTCATGATTTAGAGGTTTTAATTTGAGTTTGAATGGTTGGTTTGAGTGTTTGAGGTTCTTGAGTTTCAGAAATTGGAAATGGGATTCTAGTAGGTTTTTGGGCTGTATTTCTGTTGGGATGTGTTGTTAGAATCATGATAACGGTGTTGTGATTAAAGGGTTTTGAATTGGGGAGCTTTGGGGTGATATTGGGTAAGGTTTTAAGCTTGGAAATGGTGGGTTTTCTGGACACGAAGGGAAGGGTCGCGACTCTGTTCTAGAGCGCTGCGGCCCTAGGATGAAGATGAGCCAGGAGGGCTCGGCCAAGGGTGAGCACCGTGGCGCCTAAAGCAAGGGTCGCGGCGCGTGTCTTCTCTCAGGCTTGCCCTTGGTTCTGTTTTGAGGGCATGGTCGCGACTTGAACATTTGGGGATCTTAGGCATGGGAATGTGGTCTAGAATGCTCGGGATCGACTCCACCACCGTGCTTGGTGGAATTCGAATTCCCGAAAGTTAGTTTTGTATCCAGAAACCCTTATTTTGAATATTAATGGAACCCTACACCTTGGTTGTGACTAGGTGATAAAAGCTTAGGCTCGGGAACGGATTGTGCTTGAGGAGCGTTGCTCGTAAACCGAAACCGCAAAGATCAAAGGTAAGAAAACTGCACCTGGTTGAATATTTGTGATGGGACTAAGGGTTCCCTATTGTGTATGCTTGAAAAGATGGTATTATGTCATGCAAGCTAATTAGTGAACCAATGACCTAAGGGTGCCAAGGGTTACACTAGCGCACAGGGCACGGCTTGGCCACTGGTAGCCGAGGACAGCTTAATATGCACTGAGCTCGGTTTAAGCGGGCCGAAGTCAGTGGGGTAAACAGAGGGTGCGGCCTAAGTTGTCGGCCCTGATTATTATGTGATATGAATGTTATTAGTGTTTGATTACATCCATGATTCTGAATATATGTTGAATGATTAATGTGGATTGTATGACGAGGGTTCATGCTTAGTGAGTTTGTTATCTATTATTACTGTTTGTGTTGCACATCATGTTTTCTTGTTGGGCCTTGGCTCACGAGTGCTATGATTAATGTATGACGAGGGTTCATGCTTAGTGAGTTTGTTATCTTTTATTACTGTTTGTGTTGCACATCATGTTTTCTTGCTGGGCCTTGGCTCACGGGTGCTACGTGGTGCAAGTAAAGGCAAGGGCAAACTTGATCAGCCTTGATTAGGAGAGCTCTACGAGCGGAATGTACATGGCCAGCTGCTCAGCCGCCACGGTTAAGGTTTAGGCAGGGACGCGAGACCCAAAGATTGTCCATTTTGCCTTAGTATGACTAACAGTTGTTTGTATTATTTTGGGAGTCTGTAATCCAACTTTTAAACTTAGTTTCTTTTGGGATCCCATGTATATAACTGCTTAATTATATAAAAATGAAACTTTTGAGACCAAAACCTTTTTAACCCTAGCTCGTACATGTTTAGTGACACGTTTTTAAACTAATGACTTGATTAGCAAGTCTTGCACTTTTATAAGTACACAGTGTAGCGGTCTTGGCTATCCAGGGCGTTACAATTACAGTCCTCGAAGCCCAAACAAACGCCAATTGTAGTGTTCCATGTGTCCAGTACTCGAATAGTGGGCAAGCATGGTTTGTTGCAATAGAGGTCTAAAAGTCCCTACTGTGTAGGTCAAAAGGTGATGTCATAAACCATGAGCAGGGACTTGGGAGGCAAATGTGTATCCTAATTTCAGCATAAGTCTTTCACTTAGATCGTGTACAACTGGCAAATAAATTCATGGAAGAAATAGCTAAGGAGTCCATGTATTCTCCACGTAGACAACACGGTTTTCATGATGGTTGTACGAGCTAGGGATGCATAAATTGATAAGCGTGAGCTTATAATATTTATAAGGCACGACCTCCACAGTACGAGCTCAACGGTATATCCAGCAACAACCATTAATTATATTCATTATATATTATCTTAATTCTCTTGTACACATACAAGATCTTGCTGCTGTCTTAGGAGACGAAGCTCCTCTCCCTGTTTTATCACTATAGCCTGCAAATCACTAAACATCTGCTGCCAGTTTGTAGGTGCTGGCTGTGGAACCTGAGATTGGTCATTCACTTGACCCTGACTATTGTCATTATTCTGACCCTGACCATTCTGGCCAGCTGAGGTGCCTGTCTGTTCTGGGTTCATTCTGTCACTGATACCTTACTGAAACAACAATCAACACGGCCAGTCAGGTAGTAATAACTAAACCTCTTGCCGCCTTACGGTCCAAGAACAAACAGATAATAATCACATTCCACAGTCATTCAATATTCACAATCAGATACATGTTCATGGCATTCAGCACTCAGCATGTATCACATGATAACCCATAAACAACCATACTAATAAGCAGGTGCCAGCAATCTCAGTACTAATTAGTACACATTCGCTGAAGATATGATATTTCAGGGCACAGGCTCAACACAGTATCTCATGCACACATGTAAAGCATATATATCACATTTAAACAATTATACATATAACCACATAAATAGTTACCAAACCGTGAGTTGAGCTTGTCTTCGGTGATGTGTGTACATACCCAGCCAGTCTACAAGAACCCTAACCTTGGCATTGCTTTAATACCAAGTTGTAACGCCCTGGTTACCCCAGAACAGTTACGGTGAATAGTGAACCGGAAATTTGACTCGCTACCCGAGTCCTTTGGTTAAAAACGTGATCTAGGTACCATTAACAGGTTAAGGTGAAAAACCAATAAAAAGGAAAGGGTACATTTCATTAAGTAAATAAACTGCTCATGAGCCTTTTAAAATGTTTACAAGTAGTTTGTATTACAAAAGAGTTGCTACAGTTCCAAATATACAATCCCCGCCGGCCTAAGCGGCAAAAATAGGGTAAACCCCTAGTCCCTCTGAGAACTCCTTGACCGTGGCAGTCAAGCGGCCTTGTATGTACATCACATCGCCCAAGCTCTCCACTCAAGGCTGGCCAAGCTTTTCCTTTCCTTTACCTGCACCACATAGCACCCATGAGCCAAGGCCCAGCAAGAAAACACAATAAAGCATGATATAATATCAACAACGATCATAGTAACCATTCAGGACTATGAGTCCAACAAATAGCTGACAATAGCCAAAAGTCACAGTAATGAGCATCGCTCCCACTAGCCATGTGACGATAGGGTCACCAGGGCTCAACTGATAGGTGATTTCCTTCATAAGCTTGTTCAGGACAGGTGCATGGTGATTGGTCACCAACATAACCTTCCTCACGACTCTAGAGTCGAAACTATGGACAACGTCCCTTAGCCACGTGACAAACGGTCACCGGGGTCATATACCTTGGCTATAGTCATCTGGTCATAAACCAGGCAAGCGCTTATAAGTTCTTCGACCTTAGGGTCGGTCCCGCATTAATGCCATAGAGCCATTCAATGCGTGATCATCGACTTTAGAGTCGGTCCCTGACTAGTCAGTGTCTCAAACAGGTAATCAGCGTTCACTAGCATTTAACATGCAATCCATGTCCACATATATCAATCAGCATGCCCCAATATCAAACCATGCATGTCATATACCTATACAGGGTGCAACTGTAATCATACATCGTTTTCTTACCTCTGGTTCGAGTGAGAATTATTATATGAACGACCCCTGAGAACGATCAACCTTTAAATTCCTTGACGGTCACCTGGTCATAACCAAAATATAGGATGCATCAATAAAAATGATAACTGAGGGTTCCCAAACCAAGATCTAGCCTCCGGGACATCAAACATAACTCAACTAGGTTCTAGGTTCAACCCCAAGGCCTAAGGTTTGAATCCCCAAGCTAAAAACATGCTTTTGGCTAAATCTGCCCTGATGGGTCGCGGCTCACCCTCCTGACAGGGCCATTTTCACATTTTAAGCCATCATAGGCCGCGGCACGCCATAGACAGGCCGCGGCTCATTACGCAAAACAGCCAAGAACCAGCACGCACCAGCCAACTCTCCCCTGCGTTTTCCCTTGGAACTAACCCTTCAAACCAACTCCAAACCTCCTCCAAACACTCAATTAAACCCCCAAATAACACCCATAGCTCACCCTCATCAAACCCCAATCAAAACAACACAAAAACCCCCTATGATTCTCACTTCCCACATCAAAAACCATGAATTGAAAACTAAAACGAAAACAGAGCACTAGCTGAAACCAAAGGCTAAAACTCACCTTGAAACCGGTTTTGGACCTCCCTCATAAGCTAAATCAAGTCTCCAATCCAGCCCTTAAGTTTCCCTAGCTTAAATCTCCACCAAGAACTCAAAACCCTCAAAGGAGAAGTGAAGAAGATGATGTACGGGAATGGAGGAAGCAAACCCCTGTTTTGTTCTGTTTATTCCACCACCTTCTACAGCCACTAAACATCATATATATCCTCCCTAAAAAGACCAAAATACCCTTGTGCCATCCAAAGCCTCTTAAACCAACTCAAGGACAAAATTGGTACATTCCGCTAAACCCGTTAATTATAATAAACGCTTCCCAATTCCCGCTAATCTCAATATCCTCAAACATCAACAATTCATAACCTATTACCCTAAAATCCCCGGTAACGCTATAATCATTAATAACACCCCGAGACTCACCCCGAGCCCCGAGCTCAAACCTATTATGACCAAACCGATAAATCATGTTATAAAGATCGTCTCATGTCGAAATACTCGAACCAATCCACATTATAATGTGGTATCACAATATATCATTAACACGCAAACAAATATACAATTATACCCTCAACGGGCCAAATTACCAAAATACCCCCCTATAAACAAATGTGGACTCACATGCAGGCATTTAACATCATATTATAATATAATTATCATAAACATGCATAAACACATTTAATGGCATAATTAAACAGTTATGGCCCTCCCGGCCTACTAATCTGGCCATTAACCATAGTAGGGAATCCGGGGCATTACACCGACGGTCTTATATAAGTTTGTCTCTGATATTAAAAAAGTATAATCATTAGTTTTCCTTTTTCAAAGTATGGGGAAACGTGATGGCCGTCAAAATCGTTTCTGGGGAACTGAAAGGACATGATTAGACGGAAGTGAGTTGCTTTTTTCAAGAGCACATGAAGGGTCCTGACACGTCAGGAGGGGTTACCGAAGAGTCGTTCGTTCAAAGTTTATTTACTGTTCGTAGTAAATAAACTTTGGGGGGCAAATGTTATCCAATAAATTAGCATTTGTGACGTGGCAAATAATCTCTGGACACGTGGCTGATACTTGGAAGCGTCTGCTAGGGTATCGACCAGGAGACACAGTAGAAGCTGGGTAAGCCTGTCTTACCCGCGACCAGTCTGGTCGGTAGTTCCGCGTACAAGGCAACATTTATGGGAAGATCTTTATGAATTCCGAATTTATCTCATACAATCTTCTGGATATCCGATTATTCAGGGAAGAATATCTGTAACAATCTCTTGTAACCCTCCTTAAGCCTATAAATAAGAATAGATAGCTCAAAGGAGGGGACTTTTGGCTTTTGAATCATAGGAAACGATAGTAATTCTCCAAGTAAATCTGTATTGTTCTTTAAAGGAGAGTGAAACTCATTGAACCCTGGTTCTTTGATCACCCTTCTGATTTTATATCAAGATCATTCTAAGTGGACGTAGGTCATTACCAAATCTTGGGGCCGAACCACTATAAATTACTGTGTTTTCTTTACTTTTGTCATTGCGTTCTTCTCTATACATCTGTCCACATCAATCACGTTTTGACTCCGTGTTAGTTGGCCAATTCTTGGGTCAACAATTATAATAAATAATTAAAATAAAAATCTAACATATCAGTTTTGAATTAATTAAATTTAAAAAGAAATCATTTTTTTTTATCTTTATAAGTTTAAAAAAGATGCGACCTTTATTCAGATGCATAAGTCAGATAAGTAGATAGAATTTTATAGGCTTGAAAAATTCTTTAGAACTCTCTAAAGCCTTCTATTCTCCAAACTCTCTAGTTCTCGTTTGTTGAGAACATCTAGAAAGCCTAAATAATCAAACAAGTGAATCTGACGTGCCCACACACGTCCTTGTGTGTTTAAGGAACGACTTGGAAGACTTTGGTGTGAGTTTTCGCATGGATAGGAATATCGTTTGATTATACAAAAAGACTCAAGGACTATTGATAGGCTACAAGATGTATTCTTCTGTTCTTATTTGTGTGTAGATTTAATGTATAAATATATGTATTGATCTTGACTCGGTATTAATGAATTTTAAAACCACCACCCCAGTTTTGCGACATCCCTGGTTTTCTAAATTAATACCAACAACATGTATCACTTTAGACCCATTAAAGTCAATTATAGATGTCTACTGGCTACTATAAAATCTCATATTTTCACTTCAACTTAAGTAAAAATCGTTAAGTGTTTTGCACCATATTACGTAAACAACTAAACCATTATATTTAATAAATTTCAACACATATTATTTACTCTCTCAATGCCTATTAAAGTAAAAAAAAAAATGTACATAAGGTGATATTTACTCTCTCTATGCCTTTAAAAGTAAAAACATCTTCTACTAGTTCAACACGTTTGAAAGATGCCAAGTGGTAGCAACGAAATGGTTAGACTAAACTAAATAACTAACATATTTTCAGGAGGGCTTGATAATTGAACATGTAATTGTTAGATCAATGGTTGAGTGAGCCTTATAATTTTAACAAAAAAGAAAGATGTAGGGTTTCTGACAGAAAAATTGGAGTGAGAATTACCATTACACCAAGTTTAATGATATTAAAATGAACTAAAATATATATTTATCAAATTCCAGGTGTAGGCTACAGTCTACACACATCACCATGTGGCTTCGTCCCTGCCACCAACTGCATAGTTAAGAGGACATAAAATTATGCAACCAAATAAATATTCAATTAAATTGTAAATAAATAAACCCCCTATGATGTGTGTTATTGTGACTGAGAAGGAAAAAAATATGGTATGCAACATATATAAATGATTAAGCAAGAAGTTGTTCTTGTTACTTTTAAAACTGATTACCAATCTTGAAATACAAAAAGCAAACTTGATAAAAAATAAATTAATGTTTTATATCACCTTTAAAAAACCGTGAAGATTTGTCATATTCCCTGTGCGATGAAGGCTTTGCAACCTATGAAAGTAAATATTACATTTTTATTTAAATTTAATAACAAAATACAATTTTAAACTTTCTAAAGAACAATTCTTATTTGAAGTAGAAAACATATTTTTTGATAGAAGCAAAGATAAATATAATTGATTCTGCCCAAATGTACTATTACCTGTCGTGTGCGACATACCATAGAAAAATATGACATAAGTATGACGAAATAATTGTTTGCGAAAATCCAAACTGCAAACAGCGAGGGACCCATACACCACAGTGAGTAGTTTTTATTTAAATTTGTAAATAAATTATAAATTTTAAAAAGCTAATATTCGCATTAAGACCAATATATTTAAATACATTTTAAGTGTTAGGGCATATGTGCAACTAAAAGATGATACTGGAAAACTTGATGTTGTTATGTTCGAATAAGTAGTAGAAGAGACATTTGATTTTTCTGTAGTCCAGTAGATGGAATATTCTACAGAAGTAAGAATAAATATTACTACATTTCAAAATAATACATATGAAAAAAACCATTATTTATATAAAGTAACTCTAATTTGTTCTTGCAGGAAAATCCTTAATACATGAAAACTTATACATGATCTTTATTTATTTTCATGTATATCTAATATTAAACAAATTAATACGAGATAGCCTAAAACATGTTTCTAAAATTGAATTCAAAGAGAAACAAATAATAGAATACTTACAGTATACACAGCGAAATGAAAGAGTCATTCCTTCAGTTTCTCTAACTCTTGTATCCTCTTTGTCGCAGAGTATTATCAAGAAACTGAACCGATCTTCTATTTTCTTCACAACCTTCCAATGTATCCTTAGAATCACCTAGACTAGTGTGGGCGATTCTCAACACATGAGATAGATACAGAGAAGAAGAATAGAAAATAATCAAAGATGCTTAGAAAATGACTTGTGTTTAAAGAGAATTTAAAACTATCAGAAAACCAGTGATTAAACTTATTTGTCGTCAGTCTTGACTTCTCTCTAAGCACTCACTTTATAGGCTCAATTAGGCTATTTAATTTAATTAAAAAATCAATAAAGTAATAGCCATTTTAAAGCCATAGGTCGAAATTATCATGGGCTTTAGGTCCGTGAAATTTCCCATTTGATTATAAGTCCATTGGACTTAAAATCAAGGCCTGTATTATTTTCTATTCATTTAATTAATTAAATAATTTATCAAATTAATTATTTATAATTTGAACATTGATTTAAACTTATTTATTAATTTAGATACCAATTTATCTTAATTAATAAATCTGCCATAATTTCTTTTTTCTTATCAAAATTACACAACTCTGTGAAACTATCCAAAATTGTCCTGGTCAACTTTGATAATTCTAATTGATAATTAAATCAAGTAATTGAGATTATCTAGATGATTTTACCCAAGGTACAATGGGGACCATGGGCCTATGAAATCAAGCTCCAATAAGTTATCATAAATCTAACAAATAAATTTACTAACTTATTAATTTCTCGTGACTCCACTATAGACTCGGAATTGCACTCTTGAATTCATAGAACGCTCTATAACAAATATAGATACGCTATTAATTATCCATTGTTACAACCATAATTGTCACTCAATCCTCTATAGACGGTCTACAATGAGATAAGACTAAAATACTGTTTTACCCCTCATTGTATTTTATCTTTAAAACATTTAGTTCCTTATAAATGATATTTCAGTAAACTAATTTAATTAATGAAATGAGATCTCTATTATTTAACACATTGAACCAAACTAAAAGGAAACCATCGTTTCACTTGTTTATCAGAAGCTATAGATGTTTATATCTATGATTAACACTCCCACTCAATTATACTACCGAGTTCCCAAGATGTAAGTATGGGCTAGTCCGTAAGGTAATCTGGTAACAAACAAGTCAAATAACTCAAATAATATAATCAGTTAGAATACTAACCACTCAGAATTGAACTCGTATACCGTTCACTAGCAAAATCACTCGCTCGAAAACAAAACTACCAAATACTTATCAACAATTTATTGCTTACATTCCAACAATATTTTTAGTAATATCTTTATGTCATACATTATATTAAATATTGTCTTTTAAAATATATGACACTGAATGTAGGAAATTTACTCATTTGGTACCCGTGTTTTTGCAAAGTATCATTTTGATATATTTTTTTTCAATAATCAATAATATGGTACCCTAAACTCAAATTTGATAAATAAAATTTGATCAATATGACCAAATTATCATCAGCTATATGTAATTAAGTAATTAAATTTAAATTTGGAACTTGTATAATTGAGAGAAGTTTAATTAAATTGGTAAAATTCTATCAATTAAATTTTAATTCAGGGTATCAAATATGTACGATTTCAAATTACAGGAGACCAAATATGCATGATTTTAAAATATAGTGTACCAAATGACAATTAATGTAAATATAGGATACCAAAAAGATTTACAAAACCAAATGACCATTAATGTAAATATAAAGTACTAAAATGATACTTTACAACAATACACTATATCAATTGGTTACCTACCATTGGTTATATAATAAAATTTATTACAAAAATTAAAAAATAAAACTAAGTTCATATGTTTTCTCAATACAACTAACCAAACCTGCCTTGCATTGCGAAAAAGTGAAAATAACAGTAAATGGGATAATTTCCCTTAAAATTTAAAAACTATCATCTTTTATAACTTTCTTAAAATTTAAAAACTATCATCTTTTATAACTTTCTTAAAATTACATTCGAAAATATCTAAAAAAGAAAATAAAATTATACTAGATTTTATTTATATTTTTTTAAAAATATCTCATAATATAAATACATCAAAATGTCTTAAAACCCCTTTTCTTCCCTCCATCCCTCTCCGTCGTTCGCTTTGGCCGACGACAAACCAGAAAAGCCTACAATACTGCCATTGAGCCCCCACAGAGTTCAGTGCTGCTCAAACCCTAGAAGCTGTACTTGGAGACACTCCACCACATGTTTTCTTGACAATTCTGAATTCGAGTCGAAGGTCACGAAAATTGGCCCATGGGTCGGCCGGAGCCCTGCGTTTTGTTCGCCCAGACATTCGTCCATCCGCATCTCGATGAATATGTTGACGAGGCAATTTTCTGTGTTACTCTTTGTTTATCTTTATTGTTGCTTAATTTCTGTTCTAGTCTTATGATTCACACACATATATGTATATATAGACTCATCTTCTTTATCCCAAGTCTCGATTTTCCTTATTTGATATCTGCTGTGTTGGTTTCCTCTTTGTTACGAAGTTTCACGAAAAGAATCGCTTTCTTTGATTTATGGGTATTATTGTTAATGTAAAACTTACATTTGTTACTATTATTTATTAGACTAGCATTAGTGATCATAAGTTTGTAATCATCTTCCTCAGGTTTTATTTGCTGAACCAGTTGTCATTACTGCTTGTGAGTTTCTGGAGCAGAACGCTTCTTCAACATCTCAATCAGTAGCACTTGTTGGGTAAGTGGCATTTGTAATTTCTATAACTAGTTTAATGTTTTTTCTTTTTAACAATATAACTAGTTTAATGTTTTTTGCACTGAATTCTGGGAATTATATCGGTTAAACAAAATTTCTGATATAGTTTTAATGCTTCAAAGTGCAATTTTGTCTCGAATGATAAGAATGGTGTGGCGGTTATGTCCTTTATGTAGATTTTCTTGTATTAGGGTTTTCACACCCTTTTATTCAACATCCTTGTAGGGCAGTGTTATATTGCCTGGTTGATGTGGTTCAGTTGTGAAATATTGTTTTTTGAAGTTTTCTTCTTCTTCTTCTTCGATCAAGATTTATGGAACAAAAAAAAAGTTTTCCAAGTATTTAATTCATGATGCTTGAGTAACATTTCACGTTATTTTTTTATATGTTTTCTGTTTTAGGGCTACGTTGCCTCCTTCTTTTGCTTTAGAGGTATTTGTTCAGTGTGAGGGAGAGACAAGGTTCAGGCGTCTTTGTCAGCCTTTTCTGTATTCTCATTCATCTTCAAATATGCTTGAAGTAGAGGTAATTAATTGTGCTATTTTCTATTACATTTGTGAGGCCTTACTGTTATTTTTTAAATGTGAACTGCCAAAATTCAATAATGAATTTGATGACATTCTTTATTTTAAGGGGTGATCAATACAACGTTTTTGGGGAAAGGCTATACATGTGGGCTTGCCTTATTTAAAATGCACCCTCTTTTTTTTTTCTGTTATTTTTTTTAAAAAAAAAAGCACCCTAGGCTTTTTGGTTGTCAATTTTTAAGTTTTTGTTGGTCCTATTGCTCATAGGAGTCATATTACTTGATTTGCAGGCGGTTGTCACCAATCATCTTGTTGTTAGGGGCAGTTACCGCAGTTTGAGTTTGGTCATATATGGAAATACAGCAGAGGATTTGGGGCAGTTTAACATTGAATTCGGTGATAGCTCCATAACTAATCTTGTTAGATCTGCTGATGGAACACTTGAAGACCTTCCTTTGGCATTGCGTTCAACTAATATAACAATTGAAGAACCCATTTCAGCTTTGAAGGCTTTATCTCTACCTCTTCCTGCGTCAGATATGTCCATTGAAGCTAAGCAACTTTTACAGATGTTGGTTAAGATTTGGGAGTTGCCGAATTTAGGGAATGACTTGAGTAAAGTTGTTAGCATTTTAGTCTCAGTAGCATCGTCCTATGCTAATGTTTCGGATAGGCCCAACAGCTATGAAGAGCTGCAGAATGTTACTTGTGAAGCCTTAAAGGATCTTTTTGATCTCTATCAATGGGAAACAGAGAATGCATCAGCCAAATTATTAGAAGATGGCTCCTTTTCTGGATCTGAGGCTCAATTAACTGATAAACAGTTGGTGGATATGTTGAGGCATTACTTCTCTTTTAAGAGGGAGTCCTTGCATGTTGGGCATCACCAGATCACACAGGTAAGTTAAGTACTGCTTGTGCTATTATTCCTGCAATCACATCTTCATTAAATTGCCGACACTCTTATAAAAATCAGAATAGATTATCACTTTCTCTCTTTCTTCTCCCTTCGCTTACTCAAGTTATACGTGTATATATATATACACACATTTATATGATATGAAACAAGATTGTACTGTATTGTGCTGATAAAAGATTATAGGGTATCGTCTGTATTGCAGCCTAGGCAGTTGCAGAAAGGCTGCTCATTCTAAGTCAGTGGCATAAAGGCTGCTCAAGTTATATTTCTAATATTTATCTTTTTTTTTTCAGAGTACATATGTCATCATGGGATTGAGTGTGGCTCTTCTTTTGTGCTCTGGTAGAGAGAGCTGCTTTAAATTTGTATGTGGTGGGGGAATGGATGAGCTTGCTCATGTTTTCTGCTATGACAGACAGAATTCTACTGCGACAACATTACTGTTACTTAAAGTTGTTGAGCAGGCTACTCGATTCTCTTTTGGTTGTGAAGGATTTTTAGGCTGGTGGCCTCGTGAAGAAGAAAACATTCCAACTGGTATTAGTGAAGGTTATAGTAAATTGTTGAATCTATTATTGCAAAAACCACGGCATGCTGTCGCTTCTCTTGCAACTCATGTTCTCCATCGCTTAAGATTCTATGAAGTTGTTTCTAGATATGAGGTATGACTTTCAAGATGGATTCCTCTTTTTCTGAATTTTCCTAAATTATTTGAAATCATATCCTATGGTGGTTTGGATTTTGTAGTTTGCAGTTCTATCTGTTCTGGAAGAAGTTTCCAATATAGAGAGGATTACAAGTGCTAGTTTGGACATGCTTATCACTGCGAAATTGCAACTTAAAAAACTCTTGGTCAGTTTAGCTTTCTTTTCTGGTCTTAACTGAAATATGTGAGATCATTGTCAGAAATTTGCATTTCTAATCCTGAGGTTATCTTTGTTGACAAGTATTCTGCAGAAATTGATAACTTCATGTAGTTCAATCGAAGACCCTTCGCCAGTAGCCTGTGCAACCAGGTTACTGAATATTGGGCAAGCAGAAGGTTTGTTGTCATATAAGGCATCCAGTAGTTTGATTGGATCATCAGATTATTTTTCAAATTGGGATGTCAATTTACATCTTTTGGCACTTCTAAAGGTACATTATTCTTTTGGCTTCCACACAGATTTGTGATGTAATATGTGTGTGTAAGAGATGGATATGCATATATACATGTATCATGGTCTGTACTGTGTTTAGTTTGTTAAATACATTTTATTTTTCTTGTGGGATAAATATGATTCTTTTGTCATTGCACAAGTGTAAGGTTTTTAAGGATAACATCAATTATGTTATATTATTATTACTATTATAAGCAAATTATTGTTCAGTCTACATATAAATTTATGGCTGGACTCATCTATGCCAACATTTATTCTAGAATTTTCTTTTATATGCACGCTGGTCTGATTAGGATTGATCTGTCTGACTTATAAAATACCAATTTCATATGTGAGATGTTTCGACCCAAAATGGGTAGCTCAAATGGTCAGGCATGTGGGTTGTAGTAGGAATAAAATGTTTGAGTCCCTTCTAGGTGCTTACCTACATAGCAATTGTTATAGTTTTCTAGTCTCCAAATATCATAGGGTTAGACAGGGAGCTTTGTTTCAAATATACACACACGCATATATATACATACATATAGACGTTTATGATAATGGACATTGCATTCTTTTTTCTGTGATCTCTTTAAAATAAATTGTACCATGCTATATGCCTTCAAATGTTATATTTATTTATTCTGGAAGCAGGACAGGGGCTTTCTACCTCTATCAGTTGCATTGTTATCATCATCTACTCTACCTTCAGAAGTGGGACATGCTATGGATGTATATGTGGAGATTTCATCCTCTATTGAAGCCATAATTATTTCGCTTCTCTTTAGTCGATCAGGTCTTCACTGCCATCATCTATTTTTACTTATTGATATATTTTTAAGATCTTGTGATTCTCAAAATATGTTATCATATCCAGGTCTCATTTTCATGCTACAACAACCTGATCATTGTGCAACGCTAATAGATGCTCTAAAGGGAGCTAGGGGTGTGAATAAGGATGTTTGTCTTCCTCTTAGGTATGCATCTGTTTTGATAGCGAATGGATTCTTGTGTGATTCTCAAGAAGTTGGGATGATTATTGTGATGCACTTGAGGGTGGTTAGTACTTTTCTTCATCCAAGCTTATAATTGCTGCTTTTTTTCTTTTTATTTTTCAAAACTTGTTTTGTTAATTACTGGCTGCTGAGAGATCAGGTTATTGTGTTGTCATGCAGGTAAATGCCATAGATCGTTTGCTCAAATCATCCCCAAGCTCGGAAGAGTTTTTATGGGTGCTGTGGGAACTATGTGGTTTTGCAAGGTGGTACTATTTAATTAAAATGTGATTTTGGAATGTAATACAAATTTCATGATTTTGATTTCTTATCCTTTGCAGGTCTGATTGTGGACGCCATGCTTTGTTGGCTTTGGGATATTTTCCAGAGGTATATGCCATCTCAAAGTTTATTTTAAATTTAAATGGTTCTTTTGTATTAGGGAAACAAACCGTTATGATCTCTTTTATATTTTTATTTATTCTCACATTTTGTCATTGTGTAAACTGATTTAACAAATACCTGTAAAATTAAGTTACTCTTATATGCAGTTTTTTCATTTGAAGTGAAATATTGTCAAATATGTATTATGCTTTGAGGGGTTTTCACTATTCTTAATGTACTTACAATTTATCATGATTAATGAGTAATCACGATGCAGAATCTACTTTAATAAATGTTTTTATACCCTAGATGGTTGCCAGCAATATGGTATTTCTTTAGTATCAATCTTCTTGATCGTGTTGTCAATTTTATTTAGTCATGTTTGACTACATGCTTTACTTTTGAATCTCAAGTTTTTTAATCATTTATAGGCTATGAAAATTTTGATTGAAGCGTTGCATTCTGCCAAGGAACCAGAGCCAGTTGCCAAAATTAGTGGTACTGCACTCCTCTAGTTGGGTCTGGAATTCTATAAAATATCTTGTTCACACCATTCTAGTTATGCATTTACTCACTTGTTATTCTGGATATTCAGGAGCTTTGCCTCTAAATCTTGCCATATTTCACTCGGCGGCTGAGATTTTTGAAGTAATTGTTACTGATTCAACTGCCTCTTCTCTTGGTTCTTGGATTGGGCATGCTGTAGAACTCCATAGAGCATTGCATTCCTCGTCTCCAGGATCCAATCGAAAAGATGCTCCTACGAGGCTGTTGGAATGGATAGATGCTGGTGTAATCTATCATAAAAATGGGGGTATTGGCATTTTGCGGTATGCTGCTGTCTTAGCTTCTGGAGGAGATGCCAACTTAAGCTCAACAACCACAGTAGTGTCAGATCTAACAGATGTTGAAAACATTATTGGAGATTCCTCTAGTGGTTCTGATGTTAATGTTATGGAGAACCTTGGAAAATTCGTCTCTGAGAAGACTTTTGATGGAGTGATCCTTCGTGACTCATCTATAGCACAGTTGACAACAGCTTTAAGAATTTTAGCATTCATTTCAGAGAACTCAGTATGTAACTGTATCTATCAACTAGTTTATAATTGTGATTTTTTATGCGGCTTATAATGTTTTGTTTGAATATAGTCCGTTGCTGCTGCTCTATATGATGAAGGTGCCATAACAGTCATATTTACACTTCTGGTGAACTGTAGGTTCATGCTTGAAAGGTCATCAAACAGTTATGGTATGTTATCCAGTTTTTCTTCTACTTTGTTTTTTTAAAAAAAAAATTATTATTAGATTTTTCTTTTTCTACAAAGATTCACTTTTGACTGCGTGAAAACTATCGGCAGGAATATGACAGTTAGCTACTTCTCATAAGAACAATTAGATGGGAAATGTTCTTACCTGTTTGAATTATTTTTAATCATGGGGCATGAATTTTTGTAGTCCAGTGCTTGTATAATTGGTCTTACATCCGTTGCTGCTGGATATTATGTTTATCTTACATTACTAGTTTATGCAATTTTTAATTTTTTACAAAAGATTACATGATATTTTAGGTTATCTATTGTATTTATAAAAATGTGATATTCTGGTCTCGGACAGATTACCTTGTTGACGATGGCACAGAATGCAATTCGACATCAGATTTACTTCTAGAACGTTATCGTGAACAGAGTTTAGTCGATCTTTTGGTTCCTTCCCTTGTGTTGTTGATCAACCTCTTGCAGAAACTACAGGTTACACTTGGTCTTTCTTTCTTTTTTGTTTGATTTAATTTTTTTATTACGAAATGGTTTCATGTTATCCATATGAAGTGAGATCTTTGTTTGGATGAGAAGAGTGGTATTGGGTTAGTGTTAATTGTCAATATGATTGTTACTTGTATATTCAGAAAAATGATTTCTTATTGGCCTGGAGCAATTTCACATTCTGTTATGTTTTAGAGAAAGATGTAACATAGTTTATTTGAATATAAATCATACACATAGAAGTGATGAGAAATTGTGCTGGCGTGTGTACATGCCATGTATAATTGTATGTATATCCCCTTATGAATTATAGGAGAATGAATTTATTAAGAAAATGAAGAAGTTACATGGAAGGACTATGGGTGTTAGTAGGACCACAGTCTATAATTTGATTTTTCAATCTTGTTTTTCTATTCCGTCATATATATGGTTCTTAAATATAAAACCTAAATCTACAATGAAATGATCATCACACTCCACTGGTTTGGATGTAGAGGAAAAAAAATTTAGGGTATTATACCGCGATTGCATTTCCTTGTATTTGTATTGAAATAGCATGTTGAACAATTCTCAAATTTGATTCAATCTTGAGTTGTTTCATTATACATTATAGGAAGCTGAGGAGCAGCATAGAAATACCAAACTAATGAATGCGCTTCTTCGACTGCATCGAGAAGTTAGGTTGGAAATACTTCCTTTTATATTTATTGCAGCCTATGTTAATGTTCTTTGTTATACATATCTGATTGGATTCTGTAATCAGTCCAAAATTAGCAGCATGTGCAGCAGACTTATCCTCTTCTTACCCTGATTCTGCCCTTGGTTTTGGAGCTATATGCCATCTTGTTGCATCTGCGCTTGCTTGTTGGCCAGTATATGGTTGGACTCCTGGTCTCTTCCATTCCCTTCTTGCTAGTGTTCAAGCTACTTCATTGCTAGCCTTGGGTCCTAAGGAAACATGCAGCTTGCTCTGTCTATTGGTATGTTATTTCTTTTATTTGGTTTGGATGCTGTCTTAGCTAAAATTTAATTTGTAATTACGTTTCATGTTCAACTTGAATTTACCGTAATGCAAGCTGTTTTGGCATAACAGTAGTCAACTGAGCATCCTTTTAAGTTAAACAATTTTTTGAAAGCACCGGACTTTTGCTCATAATTCTGCTTATTAGTAGCAGTACTACTACTACTACTACTACTACTTATGCACTGATATATTTGTCTGTTTAGCTGCTATAATGAAGATAGATAGATTATTGGTCAATTTGAATGTTGTGTTATATTATTGTTTTTTCTGCAGCAAAAGATTAATTCAATTGCTGTGGAAACTATGCATTTTGTATGCTGATGCTGCTATAAGCTTCGCACTGAAACATTGAATTTAGTTCACAGTTCTTTCACTTCTGATTCTTCATTTTAATCTCTTTTTTCTTTATCTTTCTTGCAATGCTAGAATGATTTATTTCCTGAAGGAGGTTTCTGGCTTTGGAGAAATGGAATGCCCTTGTTGAGTGCCCTTAGAAAATTGTCTGTTGGTACATTATTAGGGCCCAGGAAGGAAAAGCAGGTCAATTGGTATCTTCAGCCTGTGCATCTGGAGAAGTTACTTGCTCAATTGATGCCACAGCTTGACAAAATTGCCCATATTATCCAGCATTATGCTATTTCTGTATGTGACTTCCTTTTGCCTTAGGAATTATTTCCTTTTTTTTTATATCATCAGGCCCTTTTATTCAAAAGGGTGGAGGTGTTTCTGAATATTTATCCGCTTGTATCATGTTGTATGACTAAATGATGTTTCTCTTAACAGGAATTGGTGGTGATTCAGGACATGCTACGTGTTTTTATAGTACGAATTGGGTGCCGAAAGGCTGAAACTTGCTCCATCCTTCTGCAGCCTATCTTGTCCTGGATAAGTGATCACGTCTCTGATGCTTCTTCCCTATCTGAAATGGACAGTTTCAAGGTCAACTTTTTTTTTCTTCTTAACTGAAATATCTTGATAGTTACATCTAATTTTCCTGAATTAAATGTTTTATTCATGCACTCTTCAGGTTTTCAGATATCTTGATTTTCTTGCCAGCCTATTGGAGCATCCACATGCCCAGGTTTTTATTTATTGCAAGCTTACGGTTTAATTTTTTTTTGTTATTTGTGTCTGGACCTCTTTTTCATGTCTTCTAAATCAGAAATAGATTTCAAGTACTGGCTTTCTTCTTTATCAGGCATTTTTGTTAAAGGAGGGTTTCATTCAGATGCTTACTAGAGTGCTGGGGAGGTGTTTAGCTGTTATTGATTCAGATGGAAAACAAGTTTTAGACACTACAAGTTCAACTAAATGTGGGTTTACTATTCTTAGTTGGTGTGTTCCTGCATTCAAGTCCTTCTCACTATTATGTAGTTCTCGAACATCTGTGCACCATGCTGGAAAACATGATTCGTAAGTATCTCTCTCTCTCTCTCTCTTTCTCTCTATACATATATATATATATATTTCTAAAATACTTTGGTGGTTCATTAGGCACGACTTTGAAATTAGTACTGAGGACTGTGCTGTGATCTTATCATATCTCCTCAAATTCTGCCAGGTAGCTTATACTCCTTTATTTTTTTTCATACTATAACTTCATGTATGTATGAGAAAAAATCAAATATACTTTTTCTTTGCAGATATTTTGGGTATATGTGTGTTTCTTTTAATTCCGCGGAATCTTGTTTTTATTAATGAAATATAGTCAAGCTTGTCTCTGTGTATGAAGTATACTTAAGCTTGTTTCATTGTCTGATGCTTGAACCTTAAGACTCTTGGGATCCTAGGTTCTGTTGGGAAAAGTTTTTAGGGAAAATGCAAAAAGAATTTTTTTAGCTATAATTCCAAAATTTTCTTTTAAAATTTCTTTCCTTGGGCCCAATTTAATAAAGCTTAAGGTTACTTATTTAAAAGCTCTCGATTAAAATTGTTTAGTAAACATGCAAGTAACAACTTATTAATGAAGTTACCTATTAGCTAAAGTTAAAAGCTGTACAACCGAATTTCAAATTTTAGTTTATAAGATAATCTATAATTATATTTACTTGTTTATCCATTAATTATTCATAATTAAAATATCTGAAATAAAAAAAAGATAAATATATATAAAATTACTTAATAATAAAAAATATTAAAAATTATATATATTTATTTTTGTTCTAAACAAATATTTTTGTTGCTTATATTTTTATTAGATATAGTAAAATGGTATTTATTTTAGTAATTTTATATTTCATTCCGAACTTTGATTATATATTCTATCAATTGTTATGATATTATTTTTTTCCAATTCACAACATTTTTAAATTATAAATTTACCAAATACACAACAATTTCATGTTTCAGCACGTTTTTCTCACATACTAAATGTTGTATAAGCTACAACCCTACCAAACTTACCCTTAATCTATTGTGACAATTATAAACAAACAAGATAAAAAAGAATCCTTGAAAAAAAAAATAATAACACTAAAATTTTGGGTTTCAAGTAAAATCTTTAAGTTTTTGGTGTTTTAATTAAAATGTAACTGGATAATTTATTTATTTAATTATTGCATCATTAGAATGGGTGTAATTATTTTGTTTTATTTTTCAGGTCCTACCAGTTGGAAAAGAGTTGTTGGCATGTCTTGCTGTTTTTAAAGAACTGGGATCTGACAAAGTAGGTCAGAATTCTTTGGTTGTTATTTTCAACCGTGTCCTATCCAGAACTGAGGAAATTGGATCACATAGAGGCCAGGAAAGGGATGACAGTGGAGATTATGGCATTCTTGATGAATTTGAATGGAGAAAACAGCCCCCTTTGCTATGCTGCTGGAAGAAGTTGTTACAATATATTGATACTAAAGATGGGTTTTCAGATTATGCCATTGAGTCTATTAATGTCTTGTCTTTGGGTTCTTTATCCTTTTGTATGGATGGGAAAAGGTTAGTTTTCATGTCTTTTTTGCTTTTTTATGATTGTAGTTCACACATGGATTTGACGTAAGCTAATTGTGTGAATAAGTTAAATTATTTATGTTTTCTAATTGTGTGAATAAGTTAAATTATCATTACATGGTTTTCTGTTTTCCTGTTCAAGCCCGGAATTTAGTTGTTTCTCTGCAGGAACATTCTCTGTACTGCCCTTGTATTTTTTTTGGTTTGTTTGTATCTCGTTTTCCTTATCTGGAAATTAAGTTGAATTTCATTGTGCATTTTCCTATTCACCATAGAACAATCAGTGTGTCATTGATTTAGCTGTAATGCTATTTCAAGTATTTGAATATAATATCAGTATTAACTATTAAGAATACTGTATTATCGATCTTCCTCTTGATTTAACAAGCCACTGCAGTTCTTTTCATACACCCGAAGTAGTGAACTTGTAATTATACTGCTCTAAACTTTTCCTAGTAATTTATGTGAACCACTTTTATTTCTTTGCTTTCTGCCTCTTTTGTTTCCAATTACTAAGAAGGCTATAAGTCTGTTGCCAGAGGTTATATCTGTAGACTTGTGGTGTGGTTGATTCGTATGTGGGACTTTAGATTGTTCTGAAAAGCTTTTAAATATTGATAATGTTTGATTTGTTAACTAAAGGTTGTTTTGTTGCTTAGTTTGAAGGACCAGGTGGTTGCAGTGAAGTTTCTTTTTGGCATTCAGGATACTAAAGGAGCAGATGGTGCTCCTGAAGAACATATAAACTATATACACAAATTAGTATCTCTGTTGAGTTCAAAGATTGAAGATGATGAATATTTGGCCAACTACGATATTCAAACTGCTTTTTATCAGGCACAACTTACTTGAAATTGTGTTTCTAAGTTTTATTTATTTTGTTATAATTTCTGTAAATTCCTGATGTTATTAACCATTTACAGGTTTTAGATTCTGCAAAATTGTTGCTGTCGATACTGCAAAAGCCCGCTGGTTCAGTAAAAGCAAATGACATATTTTCCAGTGGTCGGGTTCCTATTTCATCAGATGATCTGTTTTCTTCAAAAGTCCATCTGATGTCAGATGGTGAAGCTGAAAGGTCTGAAGATTATCTTTTCCAAGGACTTGGAGACAAGTTTCTGTGGGAATGCCCAGAAACATTACCTGATAGATTTTCTCAGACAACACTTTCTGCCAAACGGAAAATGCCATCTGTAGAAGGATCGAATAGGCGTGCTAGAGGAGAAAATTCTCCAGCTGAGAATGCAGCCCAAAATGCATTTGCACGAGGACTTGGATCATCTACTACCTCTTCTGCTCCTGCTCGGAGGGATACTTTTAGGCAGCGCAAACCGAACACTAGCAGGCCTCCTTCCATGCACGTGGATGACTATGTTGCAAGGGAAAGAAATGTTGACGGGGTTACGAATTCTAACGTAATTGCTGTTCAGCGAGTAGGAGCAACTGGTGGAAGACCTCCTTCAATTCATGTGGATGAATTTATGGCTAGACAGAGGGAACGCCAGAATCCCATGTCTGCAGTAGTCGGGGGGGATGCCACACAGGTCAAGAATGCAACTTCCATGGGTGAAATAGCTTCAGAGAAGTCCAGTAAACCTAAGCAATTGAAGACAGATCTTGATGATGATCTTCATGGGATTGATATAGTTTTTGATGGTGAGGATTCTGAATCCGATGACAAATTGCCCTTTCCTCAGCCAGATGATAATCTGCAGCAGCCCTCCCCCCTTACTGTTGAGCAAAATTCTCCCCACTCTATTGTTGAAGAGACAGACAGTGATGTTCATGAGAGTAGCCAATTTTCTCGTTTAGGCACGCCTTTAGCATCTAACATTGATGAAAACACACACAGTGAATTTTCTTCAAGGATGTCGATTTCACGTCCTGAAAAGTCCTTGACTAGAGAACCGAGTGTTACTTCGGATAAGAAGTATTTGGAGCAGTCTGAAGACATGAAGAATGCTATTACAGTCAATAATTCTGTTGGGTTTGATTCTGTGGTAGCATCAAACAATCCTGGGTTTCCTGGTTCTATATATAGTAATGCATCACCATCATTGGCACAGTTACCAGTGGATAATAGGTTGACTCCACAAAATTTACATCCAAAGAATGTTCAATTTCCCACTATGAATGTACCTGTAGCTACAGGGTCTCAAGGGCATTATGACCAGAGGTTTCTGCTAAGTCAACCTCCTTTACCTCCAATGCCACCACCTCCAACAGTTGCACCTATGATATCTCAGAGCTCTGATCTAGTTACAAGCCAGTCATCCCCATTTATGAATTCTATGACTGACATCCAGCATCCATCGCTAACAGCTTTCCAAGTATGAAAAACAGGGTTTTCTAAGAGTATTTTTCGTGAAGTTTCCTTATATTTGCTACCTCTAGCTAGTTTATGTGCATCTATGTAATAACTTGGTGGTCCCTTTTTTTGCAGGTTCATTCAGAGTACGTGTTTAACAACAGTTCTGCATCATTAGGGGCAGATGCCAAGTTCTCGAGGAATTCCATCTCTTCTCCCAGTGGATCTGTTAGGCCACCCCCACCACTTCCTCCTACTCCACCTCCTTTCTCATCTAGTCCATATAATTTAACTTCTAATAAAAATTCTACTTCCCAACCTTTAGCACACAACCAGATGGAGATGGCATCTTCAACTGCTTCAGGGGCCAGAACAAATGCTTATGCACCTGCTCCCCAATTGTCACACTTGGCTTTCAATAGGCCAGGATCAATCCCTGCGAATCTCTATGGAAACTTCCCAACTCAGCAGGTTGATAATGCACCAAATATCTTGCAGAATCTCTCCATTACTCAATCCTCCATTCAGTCGATTCATTCCCTTGCTCAGTTGCAGCCGCTGCAGCCACCTCAGCTTCCACGCCCCCCGCAGCCTCCACAACACCTTAGGCCACCCATGCAAGCTTCACAGCAGTTGGACCAAGGCGTGTCTTTGCAAAGTCCTGGTCACATGCAAATGCATTCCTTACAGATGCTACAGCAACCACAGGCTTCTCATATGAATACATTTTATCAGCAACAGCAACAAGACTTTTCTCATGTGCAGCTGCAGCATCAAGTTGAACATGCACAGCCACAAATAATTAACCCGCTTGTGGATACTGCTTCTCAACAGCAACAAGATCCAGCAATGTCATTACATGAGTTTTTTAAATCACCCGAAGCTATTCAGGTATTTTGAGTTTGTTTTATATGCCAAAACATCTTCAGATCTGTTTGATCAGAATCACATGGTATAATGTCCCCATTATTTACACTTTTTGTTGGCAGTCTTTATTGAGTGACAGGGACAAACTCTGCCAGCTTTTGGAGCAGCATCCAAAGTTAATGCAGATGCTTCAGGTATTTCCCTTTCATATTTTTCGTCTTCTCAGGATTGCAAGTGATTTTGATTGGAAAGGGTAATGATGAATGATAAATAATTAACTGTACAAGTTCTCTTTATTTTATTTTATTTTATTTCTGGGTCATGTTATCTTAGTTATACATACATCCCTTTGAATTTTGAACTTGTTTTTGCTTGACATTGCCGGTCTCTGTATCACTCCCCTTTGTTCTCTCTCTTCAGTCTTCAATATTTTTTTTTTCTCATGGCTTATGAAAATCTTGGATGGTCATTTTTTGAGAAATCCTCATATTGTGTTGTATCTTTACATCCTAGGCTTCTCTGATGTATAATTATGCTGTTTCTATGGTTTGACAGGAGAGATTGGGACAATTATAGGGAGATGATGTAGAAGCAAAGAATTCTCCTGGGGTTTCAATTCGTGTATACTTGGAGATCAATAAAAACTCATCCTGTATAAATTAAAATTACATTTTCAGTAGTAGGCTTATCTTTCATTCAATTGAGTTTTGTTTCATGAGAAATTTTGTACTGTTTATGTTGTATAAACATTGTTTATTGTATAATTCTTCTTCGTCCAGTGGCTAGAGTTAACCTGGATTGGGGTCATCTTGCAAATGCTAGTTATACCCCCATCAAACATTTTATTTTTACCGGTTTTATTCGTTGTTTAAGTATCATTAATTTCATTTGCAACAAATGCATCATTATATCTTATTTTCTTAGGGAGAAATGGAACTTTTCTTATATTACGATATAGCTTTCTCTACTTGCAATTTCATTTAAAGGTCTACTATATTCTAGAATATAGTTAAATATATGTTTTTTTTTTTTTATAAAGAATCTCCTCAACTTAAATCAAACAACATTCATTGTAGAAAAGTAAATTGAAATATGATAAATGTCCTTGCTGATTTTCACGTGGTATGTTCGGGTAACCGTATGAGTTTCGTATTGTATTAAATAAATATATTAGACTATCTCCAACTAGAGAAGTAAATATTGTACAATATTTGGCACAATCAATATGTGGTATATTTGAAGTAATAATTTTTTTATATTTTATTGTTAATAGTTAGAGATAATAATAAAATAAAATATAAAAACATAGCATTTAATGGTGATTATTAAAAATAATACTAAAATAATAAAAATAAATAAAAAAATATAGTATTTATGGTGATGTAAAATATGCATCATGCTATCTGCTATATTGCGTGTCAAATTTTGGTACAACTTCTGGCACACTATTGGAGCAATTTTTTTTTTTTTGTAAAGTGAGTTATATTTTAGCAATGCATCACTAATTTGACATTTTATTGAAAATGTTCTCATATTTCATAGATCTTTTGTATTATATTATACAATGTCTAATTTTATTTTGGAAAGGATAAATGTCTAATTTATATAAACTACAAATATTATTATTTAATACCAAAAAAAAAGTTGGATTATGCAGGATTATTTTATATCATCCTATCCTCATTTTTTTTCTATTATCATTCTTTTTTTCTTGTTGCAATGAAATTCATTTATTGAAAAAGTTTATAAAATCATACTCTCTATAAGATTAAGACTAAACAACTTGAAAAAAATAAATAAATTTTCTAGCCATACAAATTCGTTGTCCACCCTAAGAGCATGCAGTGCCAATCTATGAGCAGCCTCATTGGTCGTACGATGTATATGGATCATGGATACTCTTGAAAATTGGACAACAAACTTACAGTATTCTCTAACAAAGAATCTAAGTCATTGCAAAAAAAAAAAAGGATTGCTTGTAAAAAGCAATCACATTGCTAAACAGTCTAATTCAACAAATTTCAAAGGAAGACCAAGCATAAGGTTCCAATCCAGTGCTACTATTGTAGCCACACATTTGGCATGTATCATTGTAACCTACAAAACAAAACAACATACAAAACACTACATTAAAAAAACAAATAAAATAAAAATAAATCTCCATTGTGTAATAAACAAACATAAGCAACCCGAAGGGACTCTTCAGGTTGGATACCGCAATACTAAAAAACAATACTACCTATGAGAGATTTGGAAAAACAAGCAAGAACTTCTCTATTTGAATTGTGCAATCCCTCCAATACTTATAGTATTGGAACATGCATCCATTGAAGCATCAACGTTTAGTTTATTGTGAACTATTAATGGGGACAACCAACATTTAGTAGAATGACAAGTTGTAGGTGCTCTTAGAACCCTCGAATGCCAAACCTAAAATTTCCAGAAGAATGTAATTGTAATGTACAAGTCATAGAAAGTACAAAAAGCTGATTACATCCCAAAAAAATAAAGATAATAAAATGAGATAACTATAACCAACCAGACATGTTCCTAAAATAGACACCGAGAATAAAAGGGAATCAACCAGGTGGAAGCAAATCTCAGTTTTATTACTTTTTCTATACTTACTTATGGTCATATCATTTTCTTTCTCATTCCTTTATCTCACATTATTTTTTCTCAATTCACTTTCTCCCTTGTCACATCTTTTATGTTTTTCTCTTACATCTCTTTCTATCTCCCTACTTTCTATCATCATTTTATCTCTCCTTACTTTCTTTCACACCTCTCTCTTATCATTTTATATTTCCTTACTTCTCTCATCACTTCTAAATTTGATATAATTTAAAAATGTTAATTGTATTTTATTTTGTAAGAAGTCTATATTTAATAAATACAAATAGTTAATATGACATCTCCATATAATACAGTCTACCAAATATTGTTTAATTGTTTGTTTTCTTCTTTTAAGACTTTATTAAAGGATTATTAATTTTTTTCTTTGTCATCATTCTGAGTTTGTCATGGTTCGCTATGCTGGTGAACAATGTGTTCGTCATTAGTGTTATATTCATGCTTTGAACCTAAAGATATGAACTAGTGTTGTGGTTGTGTTTCCATGTTGAACGACAGTTTTGTTAAATTTAAATAGGGATATTGGCGGCGATAATACTCATTTTTTTTTTAGAAGTTAAACTTTAATACCCAAATCATTTTTTTTTGTGGTAATAATACATAAATCTAAAATTTTGGTGCAATCGTTAGTACTCACCGTTAACTGCCTGTTAAGTATGCACGTCGCACATTTTTATTAGTCTAATTGGCGACGATAATACCCAAATTTTTCAAAAGCTACTTTAATACCCAATTTTTTTTGTGGTAATACCTAAAACTAAAATTTTGGTGCAACTCTAAGTACTCACCGTTAACTAGCTGTTAAGATCCACGTGGTACATATGGATTTTGGGATGATTTTAGACGAAATTATTTAAATTCTTTATATATTATAAAAATCATTTAAAATTTTTAAAAATCTAAATATTATTAAGAACTAATTAATAATATGGATTTTGGGATGATTTTGAGTTTCAATTTTAATTTGGGTTGTTTCGAATTTGCAAATTTTAGTTTTATTAATTAGTTTTTAATAATCTTTTACATTTTAATTTTTTTTTATAGTATTTAAAGAAATTAGGGATTGGCGGTGATAATACCCAAATCGTTTCAAAAGTTACACTTTAATACCTAAATTTATGAGTATAAAAATATGTCACGTGGATACGTAACAGACAGTTAACGGTAGGTATAACAGTTGCACCAAAATTGTAGATTTAAGTCTTATTATCGCCAAAAAAAATTTGGGTATTAAAGTGTAACTTTTGAAATTTTTTGGGTATTATTGTAGTGAACAAAATTTGTCAACTATCTAAGTCTAACTAGTCAGCCAGACTACCTTGCCAGGCCTAATAAGCTTGTAAAGCCCAAACCAATATAAATGGACTCACATATATTAAATGAACCATCAAGCGGGCCAACTGATACCAGGCTCGAATATGGATGCATCCAGTTAGCCAGGGACATTGAAGCAGTCAAAGTACACGCACCTTTTCCCATGAAAATTGGAGAATAACCACTGAGAACGAGTCAGACGGGCGAGATAGGCGAAATGGAATGGTAATGAGAAACGACTATAAAGAAGACCCTCGGAGGACATGAGGGAGGCATTTGATAACCATTATTACTCTACTTTACTCTCTTATTGAAATGAAGACTACTCTCTCCAAGCGACCCAATCAAGCAAGTCAAATCAGTCAGCCTGGTCTAACCCGACCGGACTTGACCCGATCGTTGAGTTTCGTTGTCGTCTCTGCTGTCACTCTGACCATCCTGCTACTCATCCATCCATCATTATATCATTATTTTCATTATAGTTTTGTCACTTTCAATTAGCTTTCATTACAACCCGACTAATTTGAGTGCCGGAGTCCCTTTGGCTGACACCCCACCGGTGCTCCCAATTGAACTCTTGTCTCTCTCTTTGTTCTTGACAAGTTGTTGGTGCCTGTCTAATCAATTGTAGGAAATTACATCTACAATTTGGCGCCCACCGTGGGGCTCTAGCAATCAGACGATTGACAAAGAATCAAGGAGTTCACTTGAAAGTCATGTCAGACGTGACTGAGACACCCGATTTGGCTGCCCAGCTCACTGCTTGTACTGCCCAAATGAATGAGGATCGCAAGAAAATGAAGAGACTCAAAACTGAGAATGCTGACTTGCTCGTACAAATGGAGGCCATGTCCTCTCAAGCCACCGAGGTTCAGCCATCCCGCTTCTGAGGCCCAATTAGCCCAATGCAACCTTTGGGTGACCTCACCCCTATCTCTAACAATGATGGACCGAGTCAGACAGTTCCATCATCCTCGATAAGGAATTATCAAACTTCACCCACCATGCCTAACATGCAGAATTATATTGTCAATGCAGGCGGACAGGTAACCGTGATTGAACATGGACATTCATTTGCGCCAAGACCACAGCAGACTCCAGGAGTCAGCCAGCCAGCCTTGGCAGCTGGACAGTAGTAGGTTCTAGGAGTCAGTCAGCCATCCATTCTCGGCAGCTGGACAACAAAAGATTCCAGGAGATAGTCAGCCAGCCTCTGGACCCATACAACAACAAGTTCTAGGTGTCAGTCAGCCTGCCATTGGAGCCAGCCAGACCATCATGGGAGCTTGTTAGAATACACTTGAGCAGCAGACAATCAGATTGAATCATCCAGCCATGAGCGAGCCTGCTCGCCACACCAACATTAGCTCACTTCCGATCTAAGATCCTGAGCTGGCTCGTAAATTAGCTGAGATTGAAGCACTCATCCAGCGGTTTCCTGGAATGCCAGCCCCCATTAAAAAGAGTGCAGTAAGTTGCTACGCTAACTCACATTTCGTCGATGATATAGCCATGGTCGAGATGCTGAAAAATTTTAGCTTCCCCCACATGAAGATGTTTGATGAAGCGTCTGATCCCAATGACCATATCACTCAATACAACCAGAGAATGTTCACCGTTTCCATCCCACGCGACATGAGGGAAGCATGCATGTATAAGGGGTTTGGTTCTAGTCTGATTGGACCAGCCCTCCAGTGGTATACTAATTTACCTAATAATTCTATTTCTACTTTTGCACAGTTGATTGACACTTTTGTTGAGCAGTTTGCTAGTAGCAGGAAACTTGAAACGTATGCGGAAGACCTCTACATCATAGTTCAACAACGGGGTGAGCCCTTGTGAGATTACGTAGGCTGCTTTAACAAAGAGAAGGTGTCTATAACCCATTGTAATCATGACACACCCATCTCAGCCTTCCATAAAGGACTCCACTATGACTCAAACCTATACAAAGAACTTACCAAGTATCCTTGCAAGACGATAGAAGACGTTCTCGCCAAGGCCTGGGCACAGATCAAATGGGAGGAGGATGAAGCTAACTATTATCACTCTTCCCCAAGGAAATACACTCGAAGAGACTCAAGGGTAGACAGACGATCCGAGCCATACCCATATTTTAGCAGATCAGAGAACATAAGGAGGGAGTACAATCGGTCGTCCGAGAAATGTGTCCGAGATGGACCACAGATACCAAAATACAATCTTTCAATCTCACCAGCCGAAGTCATTGGCATACTAAAAGGACTCAGAGACAAAGTAAAATGGCCAGAAAGGATGAGGACTCCATCTAACCAGCGAGACAAAACAAAGATGGCATGAATTCCACAATGACCATGGTCACCAAACAGATGAGTGCATTGCCTTAAGACTCAAAGTATCCAACATATTAAGTCGCGGTCACCTGACTGACTTACTCACAGACAAAGGCAAATGAACATTCCAGCAGGAGGCAGACAGATCAACAATCTGAAGAGAAGTAACCCCGCCGAAACCACCTACTCATGAACGGAAAGTGAACATAATAACTGATGGCTCTGAGGTAAGCAGTGTTATATTATTTCATATAATATAATATTAGATTAAATAATGTGTCAAAATGTGATTTGTCATACAAATGTAATTTGTCACACAAATGTGATTTGTCACACCTTGTAACATATTATTGAGAGTCACAAAATTGGACACATGTGTGTGCCCAAATGTGACATATTTTGGAGTTACAAAATCAGTTACAAATTTGTAACTCTCAAATATTACCCAATAATGTGTATATTATATGTTACACATTTGAGATTGGATTTCATAAAGCCATAGTGAAATATGGCTGTTGGAGACATGTTTTAACTCCCAATAGGTGTTTGGAGGTTACAAAATCATGTGGAAAAAGATTTGGGACATTTTGGAATGATTTGGAAAATGAAATTTTTTTGTGCTGAAACAAGGCTGTGGCCGCGGCCACTGTCTGTCCCTGGCTGCGGCCTGGGGGATAGAGGCCAGTGGCCGCGGCCAGAGAGGCTGACAGCCTATTTAGATTTTCAGTTTTTTCCAAATTGAATGGTTCTAACATCCCAAATAACTCCCAAATCTCCATTTTAATTCCATAAACACCCAATTAAACCTTGGTAACAGCCATGGGGGTTGGTGGAATTTGAAATCCAAAGGGTATCTCAAACTCTATAAATAGGAGCCTAATGCTCACTTGTAAAACACACAATTTTCCATCCACAAAGCACTTGACTGGAAAATACACCTTGAGGTTTGATTATTCCAGAAAACATTTCCAAAAATCTGTGAGAGATCCCTTAGTGCTTGAGTTAGGGGGAAATAAGATTTTGGACAAATGTGTTAAACCTTGTTCAAGTTGGTGTTCCCCAACCCTCTTCACTTAGGTTGTGTAAGTGAGAGTTTACTATTGTTTTGTTCTTGCATTTTTTCTATATTGCTTTTCTTCTTATTTTCATTTTCTATTTACTTGTAACTTTTGTTTAGAGTTGTAACCTTATTTTCTTTTGTTTCAAACACCTTTCCTTTGCTTGTAATCTTTTGTTTAGAGTTGTATCTTTCACCATTCTCTTCTTCTCCTTCTTCCTCTTCCTTTCTTTGTTTGTTTGTATTTTCAGTTATAGAGTTGTAACACTCTTTTTAATCAATCATTATTTATTTGTAATATATTGTATAGAATTGTATTATCTTACCTTTTCCATCGAGGCAATCTATTTTTTCCTAATAAGCAGAGTCACAAATTCAGCAGCCAAAAAACATACCAGGTAGACCAACTGGATCAAAGGAGAGTCCAGCAGGACAAAGAAGAATACCATCAACCTACTAGCTCAAACCATCAATTTCTCAACAACAGAGTCAACCAGACTCCTCAACCCACATCACGATGCCCTTGTTATTGCACTTTACATTGTTAACTGTCTCAATAAAGACATACTTATTGATAATGGGAGTTCAACTAACATTTTGTTTTTAAGTGCTCTCAGGGAAATGGGGATAGATGAATCAAAGATCACAAAGAAGATTACCATCCTTATCGGATTCAGTGGAGAGCAAAAGAATACGGTAGGATAGATTGAGCTACCTGTCTATGCTAAAGGAGTCAACCTATGCACAAGATTCCTAGTGGTAGACTCTCCGTGTGCTTACAACGTCATACTGGGTCGACCATGGATACATGAAATGGAGGCAGTCCCTTCAACATACCACCAAGTTCTAAGGTTCCCTACTAAATGGGGGTTGAAAGAAATCATCCGTTGGGAGTAATGATGCTGACAGGGAGGTTGTCGTGCCTCCTGCTGAACTTCTTGTTTTGACACAGAGTCAGACAAGGAAGAAGAAGAAGGTTGTTCAGGCTGAGCCGTCTGACCCGTTCATTGACACTGTTGACATTTCTTTCCCTTCTAATGCTACTGCTTATAGTGAGATTGGTCCTCACTTAGGAGAGATTGACAAGCTGTTGTGGCTTGAAGATGATAAAAGGATGGAGCAAGTTGGTATGGATGGGTCAGCTGATATTACTGTCTCCCACTTGTTTCAGGTATGGAGATTTCCCTTGGTTCCTTTCGTGTTGACTAGATGATGTTTCATGTTGCCTTCCTTTTTTGCTTTTTGTAGGGTTTTCAGGGGGTCATCTGGCTGAAGAAGAAAATTAAGTCTTTAATGGCAGCTCTAAAGGAAGTAAGAGGGCAAAGAAATGATCTTCGGGGTGAAGTTGGTCGGCTGAAAGATTCTAAGAAGGAATCCAATAAACTTATAGATGACTTAAGGATTCAGCTAGAGTCTGAGGAAGTTGATGTCGAGAAGTTGAGGACGATTCTTAGTCAAGTTGATGAGTTGAAAGCTGAGATTGCCTCGTTGGAGAACCAGATGTTAGTGATCGGGCTGGAAGCCGAGATTCAGTGTTGTGGTGTGATGGCCAGTGAGTTTCGAGATGGCACGACCGATAGTTAGGACGTTCCTAAATACATCGCAGACTTTGAGGAATTGGACAAGATGAGAGTTAAGGAGACTGCCCGAGCTGGAAAGTTGGCCACTTCTTTTGGTGGTATGACTACTCATGATCCAATTACGGATGGCTGATTCCTCCTTCATTCCAGTTCTCTGTTGGGGATGACTGAGTTTATTCTAGCTTATGTATTTTTAGTTTTTGTATGGACTTTTTCTTATGTATTGTTGTAATCACGTGACTTTTTCTATTTTCTTGTTGTAAGTTGTCTGTTGTATCGGATGCCGGCTGGCTGTATGACTTATGAAGTGATATTATTATCTTATTCTCCCCACTCTAAGTATAAATCGACCAAATAACTTCATACTTAGATTGGCGAAATAAGATAATAATATTACTTCATAAGTCATACAGCCAGCCGACATCCGATACAACAGATAGCTTACAACAAGAAAATAGAAAAATTCACTTGATTACAACAATACATAATAAAAAGTCCATACAACAACTAAAAATACATAAGCTAGAATAAACTCAGTCATCCCCCAATAGAGAACTGGAATGAAGGAGGAATCGGTCATCTGCAACTGGATCATGAGTAGTCATACCACCAAAAGAAGTGGCAAACTCTTCCGCTCGAGTAGTCTCCTCAACTCTCATCTTCTCAAATTCCTCAAAGTCTGCGATGTATCTAGGAACGTCCCAATTATCGGTCCTGCCATCTCAAAACTCACTGGCCATCACGCCACGACACTGAATCTCAACTTCCAGCCCGATCACTAACATTCAGTTCTCCAACGAGGCTACCTCAGCTTTCAACTCATCTGCTTGACTAAGAGTCGTCCTCAACTTCTCGACATCAACTTCCTTGGACTCTAGCTGAATCCTTAAGTTAACTATAAGTTGATCGGATTCCTTCTTGGAATCTTTCAGCAGACTAACTTTACCCCGAAGATCATTTATCTGCCCTCTTACTTCCTTTAGAGCTGCCATTAAAGACTTAATTTTCGTCTTCAGCCAGATGACCCCCTGCAAACCCTACAAAAAGAAAAAAAGGAAGGCAACATGAGACATCAGCTAGTCAACACAAAAGAAACCAAGGGAAATCTCCATACTTGATACAAGTGGGAGATAGTAGTATCAACTGACTCATCCATACCAACTTGCTCCATCCTTTGATCATTTTCAGGCCACAACAACTTGTCAATCTCTCCTAAGTGAGGACCAATCTCACTATAAGCAGCAACATTAGAAGGGAAAGAAAGGTCAACATTGTCACTGAACCGGTCGGACGGCTCAGCCTGAACAGTCTTATTCTTCTTCCTTGTCTAACTCCATGTCAAAACAGGAGGTTCAACAGGACGCACGACGACCTCCCTGTCAGCATCACTACTCCCAGCGGATGATTTTTTTGCTTGGCGTAAATGTTCCAAGGCATTGGAACCAGTTAAAGGAAGTTTAAAGAGTCGAGACATAACTATGTCTGCAAACAACTGCTCATTTGTCGTCAACTCAGTCAACAAAGTGGGATTATACCCCAAGAATTCTAAACTTATTTTGATAAACACAGTACGAGGGTTATCAAGACTTTGAAGAAGAGGAATACCTTCAGGGAGTTGGTCAACAGAGCGCCATGAAGAACTCTGACGGAGACTCGATTAAGAAGAACTCTGACGAAGACTCGATTCAGACAACAAATCACTCCACTCACGGATCGCCTCTGGAATAGCAAGAATACTCTTGAGTTGACTGGTAGATTCCCGCAAATCCTAGAGATACTCAACCTGAAGTCTACCCGCAAATTAATAGAAGTATCAACAAACAACAAGAGTATGCAAATAAACAAGTGAATAACCAAGCATTAAAGACTCACACGCAGGAGATCATGAACAAGGTATCCTACAATCAGCCGGTAACCCCAGTGAGACGAAAGGGACGAAGAAGTAGCGATTCTTCCACCTTTTATCTCTAGTCTTCAAACTAATAATTAAAGAGGGATCCTTCCCCCTGACCGTTAACTGATACCTACCCTTGTTAGTTAGATGTGTCTTCAAATAATAAGCTCCCAATAAGTCAGCCACCCCAAACGTTATGTTATGTCTCTCACAAAGGACTTCGAAAGACATCAAAACTCGCTAGGAATTAGGCATTAGTTGTCCAGGAAACATCTCATGATATTCACATAACTCAACCACAAATTTAGGGATAGGAAACTGAAACCTTTCCCTAAAGGGAAGCTCATACAAACACACCCAACCAGGTAAATGCTAGTCGGGTCGCTCTACGCTGGCAGGAGCATGCAGACTGATGGAATCGGGAATGTCATAATAACGACGGAGGTAGGGCAACTCACCTAAACTTATCAAAGACCTAGGGTTGGATCTAAGCATACTACTAGTACCAGGCATACCACCAGCGATATGTTCATCAGAATCTTTTCCCCTTCTATTAGCACCACCTAAAGGTTGATCGGTTGATTCTACTACTGTAACTCGGTTGCAATCAACCATCCCAGCAAAACTTTGAAATTGAGAAGTAGAACCTTCTCCACTAAACGAACGAGACACTCGAACGACTGAGTCAGTAATACAGTGTTGAAAAAGCAACTACAAATTAAATAAATATCAACTCAAAATAAACTAAAGAGTAAATAGCACTTGGAGTCTCCATACTTTACTAGTTGTATCACTTAAGTCCCCAACCTTTATTTTGTAGCAATTAGATCCCCAACCTTTGCTTTATAGCTCACATAGGTCCCCAAAGTTATATTTTATTAAATAAATCCTAATTTATAAGAGTAAAATAAGATTTTAAAAAAATAACACCTATTTTTTATTTTTAAAACCTTCTTTATTACCAATTTTTTTTGTAATTGACCTAAATATTCTCTTGAAATATTAAGAAATAATATCAAAATATTTTCTATCATACCTCTGAAATATTTAATATATTACTTATATATTAATTAGTTTATTATTTTTAAATAAAAACGTTTATATATTTTAAAATTTACAAACATGAAATCTATTAAGGGCGCGTCTATCTATATCTTAGTTTTTTCTCACCTCACACATTTCTATTTAAACTCCTCATAAATTGTTAAAAATTATTTCTACCTTTTGTAATTTATTGCTTAATTTTTATGTGTGGAAAGATTTTTTTAACAATTTATGAGGAATTTAAATATGTATGTAGTGAGAAAAAAAATGATGTTATAGATAAAAGCACATTTAATAAATTTCATGCTTCTAAAATTTAAAGTCTATAATTTTTTTTATTAAAAATGATAAAATAATTAATATGTAATTGATATATTATATGTTTTAGAGGTATAATAAAAAATATTTTTTATTATTATTTCTTAATATTGCAAAAGAATATTTAAGTCAATTACCAAAAAATAATATAGTTTATAATAATTAATTAATAAAGAAGGGTTTGAAGAGAAAAAAATAGATTTTTTTCATTAAAATCCTATCTTACCCTTATAAATTAGGATTTATTTAATAAAATATAACCTAAGTGAGCCAAAATATAAATGTTGGGGATCTAATTTCTACAAAATAAAGGTTAGGGACCTAAGTGATACAATTGATAAAGCTTGGGGACTCCAAGTGCTATTTAACAAAAAAAAAAACAACCTTGAAAAATTTATCATTGTATTTTAAATTGTATCAAAATAAGCTAAAAGTATATCAGATAGAACAATTGAACTTATGACCAAAATTAACTAAGAAATATTGAAAATCAACTAGACATTTATTCACTGCAACACGGTGTCAAAAAACAACTGCAAATCACTTAGACATCAACTCAAAATAAATGAAAATAGAAAAACTAATTTGAGAAGATAAGTCATAATGAATTACATCTAAAGTGACACGTACTAGTTAACATATACCTAAAGTATATAAAAAAAAAATCTAAAATAAACCAAATATCTACCAATGCTCCACATTTAGGGAGTTTTACACTATAATAGTAGCTTGTAATTATTCCTCCCACACAATTCTTGTTCCAAAAACATGCCAATTGGAAACTAAAGAAAGATAGTATTGAGCTTAATATAGATATAGATATAGAAAATAGAGAGAATAGAGGTATATGATTACTAAAAAGCACCAATAAAAAAACCAAATAGGATCTATAATTCCACTTGACATCATGCCCCATTAAACTTTTCCACCACCACATGTAAGTCTCTCGTATCTATAAAGTTAAATATATATATATATACTAGATGCAAGCAACGTGCAATGTACATTTTCTTAGTTTTATTTATAGAATTTATTAATTGTTTTTATTACATTTATATTAATGTCATATAAATTTCTAATAAATATCCTATTTTAATTAAATAATTTATTTATTTTTGTTTACTCTAAAAAATACTTACTTGCTGATGTGGCAATATTAGTGTGCACGTGGGTTGCACGTGATTATTTAGTGATTACATCCAGGTTGACTAGCGACTAGAAGAGAAGTTACTCGATGAATTTAAGAAAGATGCTGAACAATACGGCAGAAAATGTGTTGGCATATGCAACCAGGTCTGGTCGTAGTAACGAAGCCAGAGTTCAAATACAGTTATAAGTTAAATATTTCTAAGATATTTGACCCTATTTTTATGCAAAAATTATGAATTCTGTTATTATTTTAATATGCTTGAATCAAAATATAGAAACGACCCATCGACCCATATGTATATCCTTGAGCCTATAAATAGGACTCAAGGGACTCATTGAAAAGGGAAATAATTGGTATTCAGAGAGAATCATTGTTTTATAAACACAAACTTTTGTATCCTTTTTTAGAGCTTGTGAAACTCAAAAAACTCTAGTTTGCTCATCGCAGGTTTCATAATACACCAATAAAAACACTAAGTGGAAGTAGGTTATTACCAATATCTAGGGCCGAACCACTATAATTCCTGATATCGTTTAGTTCTTGCATTCAGCTTACAAATCTTTATCGTTTTGGTGACTCCATGTTGTTGGCTAAACCATCAGTCAACATTTTGGTGCATTCATTGAGAGTTGAACTCAAGACCTTCAATAAAATCAATGGCAAAAACAACCAGGAAAGTGGGGTAGACTTCTGGAAATATGCCAAATCAACCTCCTCCACAAGATGTAGCGGAGGATGAGCCACAGGTGGAACTGGAAGAGGAGGAGATGGATGCTGAAACCTTGCGAACAACTTTGAGATTATTGCAAGAGGAATTAGCTAATTTGAGAGCTAATCAAGAGAATGTGGCTGAGACAATGGTGCTGCAGCAAAGGGAGATTGATTGGCAGTGCCAAGAACTGAATGAGGGACAAGCTGACATGGATCACCAACAGAGAGATGCCACTGCAGCCTTAGAAGTGGCCATTCAATTGACACGAGGACAACCTGCACCTGACGCCCAACTGGATCAGCCACCCAACATTCACCCTCAACAAAATCCACATTCAGAGCATCCCCAGTATCACCATAATCCACCACAACCAAGGAATCCTCAAGGACCAGAGCAACATCCCGCTGCTCAACAGGAGGGACCAGTCCAAAATCCAGAGCAGCAACCACCATCTCGAGCTAGTCGAGATAACGCTCAGGAATAAAGGCAGAATAGGGTCGAACAGCATCCCAGAAGCCCTAGACGCCAGACAGCTGGAAAGAAAAACCCTCATAACAGGGGACAACGTCCCTCAGGAGGCAGAAGACATGTGGATTCAGGCTCTGCGGTCAGAGGTCCCCCACGACATAGTAATGTCAGAGGACCTACCGACCAACGCAGGTCTCCCCCTGTCTATCGAGACATACTAGCAGGGAGAGGGGGAAACAGTGCGAGCAGCAGGTCGCACACTCATAGGTCACAATTCAGAGATGGCCATGATTATAATGAGGCAGACTCTGGAAGGAGGAACGCTGGTCGACAGCAGGAAGAGAGGGGCGAACGATAAAATCCTTCGCCATTGGAGAACCGACCGATAAGCCAAAATGCTGGGGGGCAGCCTAAACAACTCAATGTCATTGACCAACTAGGTGCAAGCGAGCAAAGGCGAATGGATGAAGACCTGAGGGATGTACTCAATAATCGAAGGGAAAGGCACGACGAGTACTTCCTGTTGGGGTTTTATGCCCTAATTAAAACCAAATTTCTTTGTAATCTCATTTATTATCAATAAAAGAATAAAGATCATTTTTTGACTAGGTCAATCACTTTGCTCACATGTTTTATTTTCATGATTATTTGTTTAATATAAACTTCTATTAAATCCCGAGCATATAACTAATCTTATTTATAGTGACGTAATCACAGTGGAATATAAATATGATTATATGTTCAAAATAAGTTAGTCCTAAGATTAGTCAGTGCACAGGATTTACACTGACTTGCCAATCTACGATATGATCTACCTACATATTGTAGTGTTATGTTCTTCCTAGAACATTAAGAACATAAGCAAAGTAGATAAAATCGGATGTATTTGTTACATCGGACAGGACCGATATTAACAGTTGATAGGATAAGTAAACATACCGTTATAATCTATTCTAGTCATATCATATAGTTGACCATAGATCAATTCAATCTCAATTATGAGTGGTTAGTATTCTAACTGATTGTATTATTTGAGTTCTTTGACTTGTTCGTTACCAGCTTACCCTACAGATTAGCCCATACTTACATCTTGGGAACTCGGTAGTATAATTGAGTGGGAGTGTTAATCATAGATATGAACATCTATAGCTTCTGATGAAGAAGTGAAACGATGGTTTCCTTTTAGTTTGGTTCAAGGTGTTAAATGATAGAGATCTCATTTCAGTAATTAAATTAGTTTACTGAAATATCATTTATAAGGAACTAAGTGTTTTAAGGATAAAATACAATGATGGGTAAAACGGTATTTTAGTCCCATCTCATTGTAAACCGTCTATAAAGGATTGAGTGACAATTATGGTTGTAATAATGGATAATTAATAGCGTATCTATATTTGTTATAGAGCGTTCTATGAATTCAAGAGTGCAATTCCGAGTCTTTAGTGGAGTCACAAGGAATTAATAAGTTAGTAAATTTATTTGTTAGATTTATGATAACTTATTAGAGCTTGATTTCATAGGCCCATGGTCCCCACTGTACCTTGGATAAAATTATTTAGATAGTCTCAATTAATTGATTTAATTATCAATTAGAATTATCAAAGTTGATCGGGTCAATTTAGGATAATTTCACAGAGTTATACAATTTTGAGAAGAAAAGAGAAATAAGGGCAAATTTATTAATTAAGATAAATTTGTATCTAAATTAATAAATAAGTTTAAATCAAGGTTCAAATTATAAATAATTAATTTGATAAATGATTTAAATAATTATTTAATTAATTAAATCAATAGAAAATAATACATGCCTTTATTTTAAGTCCAATGGACTTATAATCAAATAGGAAATTTCACAAGCCTAAAACCCATGATAATTTCGACCTAGGGCTGTTAATTGGCTATTATTTTATTGATTTTGTAATTAAATAAATGACATATTTGAGTCTATAAAAGGAGTGTTAAGAGAGAAGTCAAAACACATGTTTATGATAGGTTTTAGATTATCTCTAAACATAAGTCCTTTCTAAGCCTCAATTTTTCTCTTCTATTCTTCTTCTTCTCTCTGTATCTATCTCATGTGTTGAGAATTGCCCACTCTAGTCTAGGTGATTCTAAGGATAATTTGGAAGGCTGTGAAGAAAATTGAAGATCGGTTCAGTTTCTTGGTAATACTCTGCGATAGAAATGATACAAGGGTTAGAGAAACTGAAGGAATGACTCATTCATTCCGCTGCGTATAATGTAAGTATTCTTATCATTATTTCTCTTTGAATTCAGTTTTAGAAACATGTTCTAGGTTATCTCATATCAATTTGTTTAATATTAGATCTACATGAAAATAAATAAAGATCCTGTATAAGTTTTCCCAACACTTCCCCTAGCTCCAGTCACTCCAACAATACCAGATGCTGCACAGGCCCAAATAGATGCCTTGAATCAGGTCGTGCAACGACTGGTTGGGAACAGAGCATCCCATATAGAATTTGATCGGAGAAATGGCACTCCATTTGTTCATAGAATTGCTGTGGCAGAGACTCCAAGCAAATTCAAGATGCCAATTTTACCCAACTTCACAGGGGGGAAGATCCTGTATCTAACGTGAACAAGTTTGAGATACAGATGGACATCCAAAAGGTGTCGGATGATTCTCGGTGCAGGATTTTTCCTGCCACTTTATCTAAATCTGCTCAGGAGTGGTATTTCAAGTTCCCTCAAACCAGTATAGTTTCCCGCGAGATGTTCGTGGAGGAATTTTACGGACAGTTCTATGTTGGTCAAATACACCCAACAGAGGCCAATCAGTTGGTCGAGATTCGACAGAAGGAGGGAGAAACCCTAAAAGGATATATCCAGCGATTCATGCGAACAGTTGCTCGGGCCAAAACTATTGGAGATTTGGGAAAGATGATGGTGCTCACGGCTGGAGTACGGCGCCATTCTCCCCTCTGGAGTAGTTTGCAAAAGAATGGAGTCAAGAGCACTCATGAATTTTTGGATCGAGCAGAAAAATATATCAAGCTCGAGGAGGCTATTGCCAATGAAGGAAAGTCTCATATGGACGATCAGGTCAAGAAAGAAAACTCCACCAAAGTCTCCAATGGGTCTGGTAACCCAACGACAACTACAAAAGTAATGGAAAAAATGGGGGAAAAAGGGCGAGCAACGAACCTGCAACATCTGATAGCAGGCGCCCCAAACAGAATAGATACGAGCCAAGGTTCACAAATTATACTACCTTAGTCAATAGCCAAGCTGAAGTATATCAGGCCAGTCATACTACCGTTCCCTTTAGGCAGCCAGCCCCAATTAGAAAAGATATCTCCAAAAGGGACATGACCAAGTTTTGTCGTTTTCACAACGACTATGGCCATGACACCAACGAGTGTAACCATCTCAAGGATGAGATCGAGTTCCTTATCCGACAAGGACATCTAAGGAGGCATGCACAAGCAGGTGGAGGTTCTCAGTAGGAGGCTCATGGAGGCAACGAGCAAGCGTTTGTACGCCAACGCTCGCCTCCTCTATAGCCAGCTCCAGTCGCTGGTACATTGTTGACCATCTACGGAGGACCACATATAGCAGGTGACAGTGGTAAGGCAAGGGAGAGATATGCCAGAACCCTACGTCACGACTAGGACATCGAAATACTAAATGTCGAGGAGCGAACTCCCAAAAAAGCCCGAATAGAGGAAGAATCAATAACTTTCTTCGAGCTTATGTTTGATTTCCCCACTCAGATCCTCTGGTTGTGGATGTTCAGATTTCCAACATGATGGTAAAACGTGTGTTGGTAGATACAGGAAGCTCGGTCAATATTTTGTATAAATATTCACTAGAAAGAATGAAATTATTAGTGCAAGATTTAGAGTCATGCAACCAAACCATCTACGGTTTTTCTGGCGAAGGACTTGCACCAACAAGGTCGATTAGACTCCCAGTCATAGCAGGACCTGCACCTGTGAACAGAACATTACTCACCACTTTCACAGTAGTTGATTGTCCGTCTGCATATAATGTTGTGATTGGAAGACCCATACTCATCGATCTACGAGCCGTAGCTTCGGTTTGGCATTTGGCCATGAAGTTTCCAACCAACGTAGGAGTTGGGTGCTTGTTGGGAAACCAGCGAGAAGCCAAAGAATACTACAATTCCTCGATCACAAAAGCAAGAAGGGGCAGATCAGGAAGTGGAGCTGGAAAGAGGTTGCTGGTGGTAAATGAAACACAAGCCCAATCAAGTGAACAAGTGTAACATCCTGGATAGCCAAGATCGCTACACTGTGTACTTATAAAGGTGCATGACTTGCTAATCAAGTTATTTAATGGAAATGTGATACTGAAACCACTAATGAACTAGGGTTAAAATGTTTTGGTCTCAAAAGTGTACATTTTATATAACAAAACATTTTACAAATGGGATCCCAAAAAGGAACAGCATTCGAAAGTCAGTTTAAAAAATTTCCAAAGTTTAAACAATCATTAGCCATTCTAAGGCAAAACAAGCATTTCTGGTTTCCCCTGTTCCTGTCTTTCCCTCAACCGTGGCGGCTGAGCAACTAGTCAGGTACATTCAGCTCACAGAGCTCTCCAAGTTAAGGCTGATCAAGTTTGCCCTTGCCTTTACCTACACCACGTAGCACCCGTGAGCCAAGGCCCAACAAGAAAACATATCACACGACATAACAAGCAATAATAACATTTGAACACCCCTTTAAGCATGATCATATACTTATCATATCACAACTATCACAGAGCATAAAATCTCAGTCAAGACATCAGCTAATCATCATTCAGTTACACAGTATAACAATCCATCAACCAATAATAACAACAAATCACACAATAACTAGGGTCGACACCTTAGGTCGCACCCTCTGTTTACCCCACTAACTTCGGCCGGCTTAAACCGAGCTCAGTGCATAATAAGCTGCCTCAGCTACCAGTGGCCGAGTCGCGCCCTGTGCGCTAGTGTAAACTTAGGCCGTTGGTTTACTGTTTACATGGCATAATACCATCCTTTCAAAGCATACAAGATAGGGAACCCTTAGTCCCATTATAAACCCACGACCGGGTGCAGTTTTCTTACATTTAGTTCTTAAGTGTACTGATTACGAGCGATGCCTCCTAAGCACGTTCCGATCCTCGAGCCCTAGCTTAGCACCTAGTCACAACCAAGATAATGGATTCCATTAATACTCAAACAAAGGTTCCTGGATAAATTTCTAGCTTCTGGGACATCGAATTCCACCAAACACGGCGGTGGGATCGATCCCGAGCACCCTAGGTTAGGTTCCCGCACTTAAAACCTCTATATAGCCAAATTTTCCCTTTTGAGCTGTGACCCTAGGAACTGGCACCGCGACCCGCCCCTAAAAGCAGAGGCTAAGCCTCTCTGACGCCCATTTGAGCCACGACCCTGCGCTGTGGCACCGCGGCGCTCCCCTTCGGCAGAGCCTCCCTGACTCCTTTGCTTCATAGGGCCGCAGTGCTCTAGAACAGAGCCGCGACCCTACCCTTCGTGCCCAGAAAATCCATCATTTCTAACATCCTAACCTTAATCAAAATCATCCCAAAGCACCCTAATTCCAAAACCCATTAATCACAAGACTTTTAGCATGATTCTAACAACATAATCCAACAGAAATCCAGCCTAAAAACCCATTATAATCCCATTTTGATTTCTGAAACCCAGCAACTCAAAACACAAAAACCAGTCATGCAAACTCAAATTTTAACCTCTAAATTACGAATTAAAGCTTACCTTCTTTGATGCACCGCCTCCTTAACAACTTATGAGCCAAAACCCAAGCTTCTCAACTCCAATTCAGTCCTTAAATATTCAAACCATAAACACCTTTAATATTCAACCAAACTCAGAATTATAACACCCAAAAACAGAACTCAATTCTTACCTTGGCCTTGGTTGAGTGTTCCTTGGTTAGAGCTAAGCTAATTCCTCAAACTCCAGTTCAAATCACAAGATTTCCAGCTGAATTCACCTTAGTTTTCACTAGCTTTCTTGAGAGGGAAGAGAGAAGAGGAGATGAACAATAATGGGTCGATTCTCTCTTTTGTTCCACTGGTTTCTATTTTGGCTAAGTCTAACTTTGGTTAATTAAGTCAATCCCGAGGCTCGGGGTGCCGAAAACGTCCCCGAGGGCAAAATGGTAAAATTCCCCAATATTCCCGCCTAAGCTTCCTAACCTCAAATATATCTCCAAATATTTATTTTCATAACCCGATAACCCAAATAATCATCTAATTCCCAAAATACCCCTTGACTTGTCCCAAGTCAAATATTAAGCCCTGTTGTGACTTTCCCGCTAACTGGCTTCCTAGGATCGCCTCAAGTCGCACGCTGCAGACTTACCCACATAATAATGTGGTTCTCACAAATATAAAATTTACATTCATATAATCATACAAGCATGCTTATCATGTAATCATGCATTAAATCAATAAATTCATACATAAACCAATTATGCCCTCCCGGCACACTAATCAAGGCCCTTAAGCCATATTAGTGATTTTGGGTCGTTACAACAAGTCACCAAATAGGGTGTTGCCCAAAGTGAGGATAGGGACTTAGATCCTCGCTTTGGGGATTTTGAAGAAAACACTGGACCCATGGAGGACTTCAAGGAGGTCCAGTTAGAAGCGAAAGATCCAACCAGGGTTGTGAAAGTTGGTAAAAACTTAGAGACAACAACGAAAAACGAATTGGTAGAGTTTTTGAAGAAACACCAGGAGGTCTTTGCCTGGTCGCATAAAGATATGATTGTGATAGACCCAGCGGTGATTAGCCATGTCTTGAATGTAGACAAAAACTATCCACCGGTACAACAAAAAAGAAGGTTGCTTGACAAAGATAGATCCAAAGCTCTATAAGAAAAAGTCGAGAGGCTAAAGGAAAATGGATCCATCAAGGTAGTTATCCATCTTGGGTCTTTAATCCCGTACTAGTTCCCAAGCCAAATGGTAAGTGGAGGACGTGCGTGGATTTCACAGACCTTAATAAAGCCTGCCCGAAGGATTGTTTCCCATTTCCAAGAATCGACCAGCTATTCGATGCTACATTAGGACATGAAATGTTACCATTCATGGATGTGTACTCCGGTTATAATCAAATTAGTATGCATCCACCTGATAAAGATCACACTAGCTTTCGAGCAGATATGGGACTTTACTGCTATAAAGTAATGCCTTTCGATTTGAAAAACTCTGGTGCGACTTACCAGCAACTAGTCAACCATATTGTCAAAGAACTGATCGGGAATAACATGGAAGTCTATGTCGATGATATGCTGGTCAAGTCAAGAAAAGCTAAAGAACACATCAAGGACCTACATGAATGCTTCAACATCTTGAACAAATATCAGATGAAGCTGAATCCTCTAAAGTGCTCCTTTGGTGTTGGATCAGGGAAAATTTTGGGATTCATAGTAAACTCACGAGGAATCGAAGCTAATCCCAAAAAAATTCAAGCACTGATCAAGATGCAGTCTCTTACCAAAGTTAAAGATGTTCAAAGCCTAACTGGAAGAATTGCGACCCTAAGTAGATATATATCTAAGTCAACGGACAAGTGTGTCCTATTTTTTAATCTACTCATAGGCAACAAAAAATTTGAATGGACAGAGGAGTACGAGTAGGCTTTTCAGGCGCTAAAAGCCCACATGTTGCAACCGCCAATTTTTTCCAAGCCGGTCGAAGGAGAAACTTTGTACATCTACTTGGCAATTACAGAGTATGCTGCTAGTGTTGTTTTAATCAGAGAAGAAGACGACATTCAAAAAGCAGTGTACTACGTAAGCAAAGGTTAGTGGGAGCAGAACTACGATATCTACCCATAGAGAAATTGGCTTGTTGCTTGATACTGGCATCTAGAAAGCTGCGACCCTATTTTCAGGCTCACCCCATCATAGTACTTACCGACCAGCCACTACGGCAAGTCTTAAAAAAACCAGAAGCCGCTGGTCAGCTACTAAAATGGGCAGTCGAGTTAGGACAGTTTGAAATTTCCTATGCATCACGAGCAGCTATAAAGGGAAAATCCCTAGCTGATTTCATTGCAGAATTCACCGAACTCCCTGCTAGTGAACCCATGATTGAGACCGATGATAAAAATAATGCCCTACCTGGAAGCTGTTCGTAGATGGATCTTCCAACGAGCATAACGCAGGGCAGGGCTGATTTTAATCACACTTGAGGGACATCGATTTCATTGTGCATTCAGATTTAACTTTACGGCTTCCAATAACGAAGCCGAGTACGAGGCTCTGCTCGCAGGATTAATACTAGCCAAGGATATGGATATAAAGTCACTAGAAATATATAGGAACTCCCAACTAGTAGTTAATCAAATTATGGGAGAATATCAGGATAGGGTTTCAAGATGGTTTCTTATTTGAACAAGGCAAAGGATTTATTGGCACAATTTGAGAAGTATACTCTCTAGCAAGTACCTCGCGATCAAAATTCAAACGCCGATGCCTTAGCCAAATTGGCAAGCACTAAAGATGCTGACGCTTTGAGCATAGTACCGGTCAAACGGTTGTTGGCACTGTTATATTATTTTATAATATAATGTAATATTATATTATATAATATAATATTTTAGATTAAATAAATGTGACAAAGAGTGTCACATATTGTAACATATAATAGAGAGTTACAATATTTAGATATATGAGATATATCCAAACAATGTAACATATTTGGTGTTACAAATTTGTAACTTCCAAATATTACCCTTTATTGTGTAAATTTGGTGTTACACAATATTGAGATGAATTTCATAAAGCCATTTGAGAAATGACTGTTAGAGATATGATTTTAACCCCAATAATATGATTTGGGGGTTACAAAATCATTTGGGAGGGTTTGGAATCGTTTGGAAAAACAACATAAAATTTTGTGCTGCAAATGGTCAGTGGCCATGGCCTGTGGGACAGAGAGTAGTGGCCGTGGCCACAAGCCAAAACTGACCATTTTTTCAAAATTTTCAATCTTTGTTGAACGGCTCAAAAAACCCAAATAACTCCCAAATCTCATTTTTAATTCCATATTAATCAAATTAAACATTAGTAACAGCCATGGGGTTGGTGGAATTTAAAATTCAAAGGGTGTCTCTAAACTCTATAAATAGGAGCCTATAGCTCACTTGAAAGACACAACATTTCTATCCATTAGAGCACTTGGCTAGAAACACCTTGAGGCTTGATAATTCCATAAAGCATTTCCTTTAATCTGAGAGAGATCCCTTAGTGTTTGAGTTAGGAGGAAATAAGCTTTTGGACAAAGGTTTTAAACCTTGTTCAAGTTGGTGATCCCCAACCCTCTTCACTTAGGTTGTGTAAGTGAGAGTTTACTTGTGTTTCTGTTGTTACATTTTATTCTATTGCTTTTCTTCTTATTCTCTTGTTCTATTTACTTGTAACTTTTGTTTAGAGTTGTAATCTTCTCTTTTGTTTCAAACACCTTTACTTTACTTGTAATCTTTTGCTTAGAGTTGTATTTTTCGCTATTCTATTCTTCTTCTTCTTTTTGTTTATTTGTACTTTCAGTTATAGAGTTGTAACCTTATTTAATCAATCAATATTTATTTGTAATATTATTGCATAGAGTTGTATTTTCTTACCATTTCCATTGAGGCAAATACTATTTTTCCTAACATTCAAAAGCTTAACCCTTGTTTGTTTCAATAGAAGGTGAGACCATCAAGATAATGAATCAATACCTAGTGAGGTTGGATAGGTTTGATGGGTCCAATTTCACTAGGTGGCAAGACAAGGTGAGATTCCTTTTGACCACTCTCAAAATCGCCTACATTCTAGAATCCACTCTAGAACCTCTCCCAACGCCATCTGACAAGGACACTCACGAGGAGGTGGAGAAAAGAAGGAAGAGGGAGGAGGACAATCTCCTTTATAAGGGTCATATCCTCAATGCCCTCTCCGATAGGCTCTATGACCTCTACACTGAGACCAAATCGGCCAATGAGATATGGGATGCCTTTGAGACAAAGTTCAAGGCGGAAGAGGAAGGTACCAAAAAGTTTTTGATATCTCAATACTTTAATTTCAAATTTTTTTGGTGATAAACCTATACTTCCTCAAATTCATGAATTGCAAATAATTTTTAACAAATTGAATGTGTTAAAGATCGAGCTTCTCGAGGCCTTTCAAGTTGGTGCTATAGTGGCTAAATTACCACCAACATGGAAGAGCTATAGGAAAAGAATCCTTCATAAAAATGAGGATTATTATTTGGAGGAAATCCAAAAACATATTCGAATCGAGGAGGAATCGATATGTAGAGATAAACTTGTGGAGGGGTCTAATGAACTTGTCCATTTACTACGAGAAATAAAAGTAACTGTGCGCAACCAATTATTCTTGCCAGTTATTGTATTTATTACAAGTACTTGCTCATTACATGTGTTGTTTTGCTATATTATCATTAATTATTTATAAAGTACGCAAGCCGTAAGGTTCGAACAGGACTCGGTCATGGCAAGTGACCGAGAATCTTAAGCTCCTCGATCACTTGGGGGGCATATAAGATACTAAGTGAGCATAGCATATCAATAGACATATATGTAAACACACGAGCAAAATAAGGGAAAGCATACTACGACACTTAGAGTATTTTTCAAAAAATTTAGTTAATTTTGTGAAATCTTAACAAAGTGTTATGCTAAGTTTGGTCATACGAGTAGATGTTATAATAACAATGAGTCTATTATAATATCACAACGAAATGTCTTTACACCATGAGCAATTTCTGCTCGGATGAAATTAAAATATTAAAAGGAAGAAGCTGCCTTAGGCAGCAAAACTGTCTTAACATTACGAGCTGTTGTTCGTATGTTTTAATTAAATGAATACAAAAGTTACTGTGTAGCTGGAGGAGGGTCTTGCTGAGACTGCTGGTCGACTGATGATCCAGTGTCTTCTTCAACACCATCAATGCTTGTCGCCATAGAGATTTCAAGAGAATCTGAGGCGTTCTGGGCATTCCTTTCCTCCTCTTGGCGAGCAGCGCACTTTGCGAGTTTAGCTTGTCTCATTTGCTCGGGCAGATAGTCAAAATTTGCCTCTGGATTGTTCTTCCAAAACAAGTAGAAGCAGTTAAAGGTAGCTCCTCAGAACCTCTCCAGGTTTTGGGAATTTGTCTCCTCGAGTAGCTTAGCTCGTTCCTCCAAACCAGTAGCCTCGTTCATGCTGGCCTCCAGATCTTCTTGAAGCTTGGCTGCTTCCTTATAGCTAGTCTCTGAAGGTTCTTTAAACTTCTCCTTGGCAGCAACGGCTTTGGCCAGCTCTTCTTGGCTCCTCTTCAGCTCCTCGGTTAAACTGGTGACTTTGGCTTTAGCAACCTTAACCTTCTCCTCGCAGGCTTTAATCTCCTCGACATGTTTTGCATCGACCTTCTTGGCGCGACGCCAGCCATTGTTCATGAATAGGATACCCTGCGAACAGTAGAAGAATGAACTTTTTAGAGCTAATCAAAGGAAATGTTGTTCGACTAAAACAAAATACATAAGAAACTTACACTGAGCAATTTGTTGAACCCACGAGCAAGGACCTGGCTGGGTTTCAACGCAGGAAGACATGAAAAGGCCTCCTGGCTGCGACAGTGCTTAGACAATCTTTGCAGCTTGTCATTTGTTGAGCTATAAGCATTGCTCAATAAATCTGCGGCCAAAGATCTTTCTGCCTGGTTGGTGGAAGGAGCAGTGCGAGGAGGAGAAGGAGGCATAGTTGATTTAGAAGGAGCAGGAGCTGGAGGCTCCTCTATCCGAGCTCTTTTTCTAGAGGGCTCTCCACTGTCTTCTCCAGGGTATTTTCTGCTTGAATTCTTCCTGCTCGGAGGAGCGTCTGCAGAGGTGTACATGTCGAAAGCATCGTCAGATGGCATGACTGCAAAACAAAAACAAATGAGCACATATGTTAAGAAATAGTTTGGCACAATAAAGGAATAATATAAAGAGAAATTCTAAGTAGTATACCCGAACTATTATTACTGGTCGCTACATTATCTAAAGAACTACTGCTGCACTCACTATCTGCCTCGAAGAAGTCCAAGCTAAAACTACTGGTTGTAAATTTAAAGTTGCCATACTTATCGAATAAATGACAAGGGATGGGCAGATTATCTAGGAGTGAGAAATCTATACCGTTCTCATTTGAAGATTCGAGTGTAGGGCCAGTGTATTCAGGTAGTTTTTGTTTTCCCCTCCCATGTTGGGTAGGAGTATTAGCAGCTCGAGTGCTAAGAGTTGGTTCTCAGATGGTCACTCTCGTTGGTCGCCGCCTCTGGGGTTGTGACACATCTTGCTACTACTCTGGGATGTCTTGTCCGTCAGTGACCTCTTCAGTGGCACTCCCCGCGGTGGATTCTCTCACATCCTGGTGAGGTGCTAAAAGGCCGACCAACCTTAAATTGCTCTCTGTGACCAGTTCCTTGACGCTTTTTTCTATATTGGCCATGCTGGCCAAGGTTGCGACTCTTATCTCCATCCCTGGAGTGGGGTCTGGTCGGTACCATGGACCTAGATGCAGCACAAGACAACTAAGGACAAGGAAAGATGAAAAAATGACTAGTTAAAGGTCGATCAGAGATTAAAAGTTTACCTCCTCGTGTGAAGGCCAGGTTGTCAACAACCAAGTCGGTTGTAAGGAAGTACTCTGGGAAGTACCTTCCTACATTGAACTTGTAGGTAATATCACTCAAGAATGTGCGAGCATATTCCTGGTGACAAAAGTGGAAGAACCTCATGTTGTTCTGGTTGGGGTTGGATTTGAGATTGAACAGATAGTTGATCTCATGTGGAGTAGGCACAAGCTATTTTTTGTGGTTGTATAGGATATAGAGTGCTGAAAGTACTCTATATCCGTTGGGTGTTATTTGAAAATGGGCGACCTCGAAATAATTGGCCACCACTCGGAAAAAATCGTGCAAGGGTAAGAGTGCCCCTGCTTCGATGTAATACCTCAACCAAGCGCTGTAGACACCTCTAGGCACGTTTGCCCTTTGGTCGGGTGTGGGTTTATATAAGGTAATCCCAGGAAGCCCGTACTTCTTGGGATATTTTGCCACCATCCTAGTCAATATGACACTAGGAGGGGCAATATACCAGTCTACTTCTGCTCGATGGCCATCGCAAGGACGAGCTTTGGGCTGGATATCTGGTGGTGAAAAGTTTAGAGGTTGAAGGTCGTTTGAAGGACCATCGATGTTGGTTGCAGGCTGGTTAGAAGGTGGATCTGTTGTTTTCTTTTTCCTACGAGCAGTGTATTTGACACGACCCATGTTCAATTGGTTGTGTGGAGGACTGGTCGTAGGGTTTGATTGTGAAGCTGAAGGCTTAGGAAAAGGCAAAGAGAGTTGTTCTTGATCCTCGAACAACAAAGCAAGAAGATCCTCGTCTATTGGTCTCTCACCTCTCCAGGGATCATGCATGAATATTTGAGAATAGTAAAGGGGAAGTGAGAATCTACGACCAATAGATATTTAAAAGAGAAAAGCAAGGATAACATTGCTCGTGTATAAAAGTTAAGCTTTTATACGACCAGCATCATCCTGATAAAAACACAATAAACATGTGAACATTTTGAAAAAATAGATCAAAAAGTGAATGTCAAAAGTTTTTTCGAAAAAACTTTTCAACTTCGAAAACAGGCAGGAAAAACCCAGTTTTTTTCGAAATTCTCAAAATCAAATTTTCACTTCGATTTTGGATCCGAAATCAATATTCCTATACTCCACATTACTTTTAAACATTGTCTAGTATTTTATACTGCCTAAAATCCCTATTTTAGCATACTTATTCTATGTATGTTAAGCCTAAACTAGGTTACCCAAGAAATTTCTCAAGAACAGTAGAAACCCAGTTATGAAAACTCGTGAATCAGAACTAGGATATATGAAAATTTATACAAAAATAATATGATGGATTCAAAAACTTACTTGGAGTATGGATTGTAGGAGAAATCATGGAAGTTTTGCTCAGAGTTGTTCGAAGACGTTTTGGATCACACATGAGTTTCTTGAAGGTTTTTCTGAGTATTTTTTTTATGAGAGAGAAGGTTCGGGTAAATAAATGAAAAAGATGAAAAGGCTTGTGTTTATACTGCTCGGGGCATTAATAAAAGGTAATGATGGGAATGGAATTTCGATGTACGGGGAATTGCAATAACCATCAAAACATTTATGGGAAACTGTAAATGTCATAATTACTTGATTTTTCGAAAAAAGTACTGACAGATGTGATAGGTCATATTGACTGCTGGTCGAGTAAGTTTATTAAGTGCTAATCGCATTAAAATAAACTTGGGGGGCAAATGTTTACCCTAAAAAAATACTTACTTGCTAATGTGGCAAGATTAATGTGCACGTGATTATTTAGTGATTACATCCAAGTCGACCAGCGACCAAAAGAGAAGTCGCTCGATGATTTTAAGAAAGATGCTAAATAATACGGCAGAAAATGTGCTGGCATATGCGACCAGGTCTGGTCGTAGTAACGAAGCCAGAGTTCAAATACAGTTATAAGTCATATATTTCTAAGATATTTGACCCTATTTTTATGCAAAGATTATGATTTCTGTTATTATTCTAATATGCTTGAATCAAAATTTAGACATAGCCCATCGGCCCATATGTATATCCTTGAGCCTATAAATAGGACTCAAATGACTCATTGAAAAAGGGGAATAATTGGTATTCAGAGAGAATCATTGTTTTATATACACAAACTTTTGTATTTTTTTTGGAGCTTGTGAAACTCAGAAAAGCCTAGTTTGTTGATCGCAGGTTTCATAATACATCAATAAAAACACTAAGTGGAAGTAAGTTATTACCAATATCTGGGGCCGAACCACTATAATTCCTGGTGTCATTTAGTTCTTGCATTCAACTTACAAATTTTTATCGTTTTGGTGACTTCGTGTCGTTGGCTAAATCATCAGTCAACAAAGTTTATGTTTGTTCTAGTTTTTGAATTTGAGAGTGACAACAAGAGATTATATATTATATGTTTAATGTAATATTAAATATTATACGTGGATTTTAAATTTAAGTTTCTTGCTAGTTTTTTTTTTTGAAAAGCAGTTTGTTTCTAATTGATAGTAGATTATATTATATGTTTAATATAATATTATTCTAATACATGCGTTTAAGTTTAATTAAATTTTATTTAAGTTATAAAATGTATGATTTTATTATTTTTAAATAATTATCATTGTAAAATATCTCAAAAATATCTTATTTTAATTTGTTTAATTATTTATTTATTATTATAAAATATCATAAAAATATCCTATTTTAAAATTTTTAATTATTTATTTTATTTTATTAAAGTTTAAGTGATGTTTACAATCTACCATTAAATATAAAAATATTATGTTAAATATAAAAATATTCCGTTAAAGCTAACATTAAAAAATAAAATCGCTAAAACAAAAAAATTTCTTTAACTATACACATTTTATATAGACGATATATTAATATACATATAAATATCGATCAAAGAATGGACTTTTCATCTCAGTATAGTTGCAATTTCTTCATTTATTTACGATTTATTGCTTAACACAAATTATATGCATTTGAAGCAATATAAAAATGTCTTCGACAATATATATATAGAATATATTAGTTCTCTCAATTATTGCTCCCACCATGGTTGTTGAAACTTCATTAAAGCATCAAAGAGAAGCAACTCAGATGGAAAATAACAAATTGATTAGAGACTAATGGCTCTGCTCGGCCATACCGAAGCTCTGCCCAGAGCCACCATTCTTGGCCAAGTCGACTTCAATGAGTACGATGATCAAAAACCTAAGGGAGGCCTAGCAACAATGGAGTGTTGGGAGAGAGTGAGATTACATCACCACTATAACAATAATCTACACACAATAACACTTGACAAAGTTTAATAAAAGATTGAGATAGATAAATGCAAATCCTAGTTATAGAACAAAACTCCTTGTTCTTCTTGTGTGCTTCAAACCGTAATTAGAACACCATTTGAATCATTTGATGGGGAAAATTAAAATCAAGGTTTATGCATAAGATATATTATTGTCCAAATTCTCTATTTCCTAGCCCTTGATGGATACTTGAGACTTTCTCTTGTAGGAAATTGAATTGAGATTGTACAAGCCTTGAAATTCACAAAGACAAGTACTTTCATTATGAATTTCTTAGAGAAAACTTATAATCTTGAGAGCTACAGAAAGAGGTTAGAGAGAGATTTGAAAAGTGATCAAGTCAATCAAAACTCTAAGAGAACCATTTTATAGTGTACGCACCATCATTAAGTCCAACCAATAGAATTAAAGCTTTTTAACACATCATTTAGAGCTTAAAACACATGCATGTACAGACACATTAGACGATGTGTCGACTACTAGTAGGCGATGCATCGCATGTTGTGATTCACCCAAACCTTAAGGTTTTAGACTATTCATCTCCTCCATGAAGGTGACACAACGCTACATGAGTAGGTCCAACTTCTCAAAAATGACCTTAAACACTTCCAAATGCTCTCAAACCTTTTGGGCATCCTTAGATATTTCAATGTATCACTTTGGACCCAAAAACACAATTTTTAAATGTCTATAACAAGAATTTAAATTTCATATATTCACTATGTAAAATCGTTTAGAGTTTTACACCTAGCTTGAGTAAGACCACTTGGACTTTGTATTTTAACCAATCATAACTCAGAGAACACCACATGATGTCAAAGCTCTATCTCAGCTAGAGCCGTATAAATGAAAAGATTATACCGGTACCGTAAAAATGAAAAATAAAATCCCGCCTCTCTGAATTATTGTTTTTTTTTTTTTGCATAATACAATGCATAGCTTAAATTTCCCAATAGTTTATAGTAAACCTAGAAACCAACAAAATTCATAATTAGTTATTAAACACTAATAAAACTAAACCAGTAATATCTTCAATCAGCTCCCATTTATTTTAATCACATTGTTAGCTCCGATTTATTTTAATCACGTTGTTAGCCTGGTTCCTCACACTGCTCGTGAGTATGTTGATACTCTAGAGAAAACACAGAGGCAACAAAAGCAAAGGCTTGAATAAACCATGATTAAAAAAAAACTGACTTGAAAATTTAAGTGCAATAACGTTGATAAATAAGCTTCAAAGCTTGATTAAGTTATAACCAAACACACAAAAACTTAAAAGACCCATAAAAATATAATGGTTGAAAAAATAAAATCCCATATAGTGATTATAGGCATGGCCTAGTAGTACTATATTTTTCCTCACAAAGTAGTCTCAAATTCAAATCTCTTCCCATAAGTGAAAGATAATCCTACATAAGCACCCAACAATTGATCTTATATTTTAAAGTATTTTGCCTAAAATGGAGCTCAATGGATTATTTTATTCTATTTTACAAAAACTAAAGTCTGAATTGTCATTTAACAAAACAGAGATTTCGTTGGATAACTTTTGTACAACAAAAGACCAAAATAGTATTTACCCTACTTATAATGTATATATTTTTTTAAGTGTACAATATATAATATTGGAGGTGAGTTTCCACACCCATTAGTTAGGTCACAATGGGTGTCGCGGGCCCATGTCCACTATAAACTTGTTTGTGGCCTTGGGTGTGCTGTGCAGCCAAAGATTTTGTGAATTTTCTTCTACCATGAGGAGGGCATATTGAGTCATTGACCTTGAATCTATTAGTAGTTAACCTATGAGCCTAGGGACACACTATTGACCAATCAAGAGGCTAGCCCCATGCATGCCACTTAAAAAATAACATCACACAAAATCCCTAGTTCTAGTCAAATTGTGGTACACCACTTGACACCCCTACACCTCAGTAAGACTCAAAAGCCTTAAATTGTGTCCCTAGGTGTGAGATCCTTGCAATCCTACGAGTAATCTTCTACCTAAACATATCAACAACTTAGACTCGACCTTGAAAAGCTTGAACAATTTTACATCTATGAGCAACTCGAGTTTGTCTATAAAATAATATCACCAATCTCATTGATTCCAAGATGAACCTTGAGAATGAGACTTTTCTTCTTTGTATTCATATATACTTTTCTTTAGAATAAACACTAAACTCACACCAATAAAGATTCTTCATAGTGCTCTTATTTCATCTTCATTGGAGATAATCAAGTAAGTACCACGTCTTAATAACGAATTTCAATCCTATGTCCTTATTAATTTTTTCAGTTTTCTCTTTGTTCCACCACTATAAACAACCATTCCACTTAAAATAGTAATTAATTAACTAATAGAAAATAAAAAAATGAAATAAATTATTATTTTAGATGAGGTGACAACTATTTAATATTAAACACAAGGAGAAAGAAAAAAAAGTGAGATATAACGAGAAAGAAAAAAAAATGAGTAAAGGGATTTTGAATCCTCTAGTTTTAGTTCTTGAGCTCAAACCTTTCTCGATGATTGAGTTAAACACTCAAGCTCAATAAGATCCAGGGTCACTCGATATCATCTTTTACTCTCACATATTATTGAGAAAGAAATCTTGCACCAGCATATAAGTTAATTTTGTTAATAATGTTTTTAAAAGTTTTGTTAAGAAAATTAAGTATTAGTTTTAATTATAATTATTTTTAAACAACAATATTTTGATGGTAAAGTTAAGTTTCTCAATTGTTGACTATGATTTTGGCCAACAGCGAGTAGACACAAAAACGACAATGAAGACAATAACCTTGAATAGAAAATAAAAATGACACGGCCAATTTTATAGTGGTTTGACTCCAATTTGTTGGTAATAGCCTAATCCACTTGGAGTTGTGATATATGTAGCCTACACTTAAGATCAGATGAACCTGAGTCAACTGAGTTTCTTAAGTGTAAGTAGAAAAATACAGAGTTTCCTCTCTAGAGAATACAAGCTTTCTCTCTCTAAGTTCTCTCAGAAAATACACCAAGAATGCCCCAAGTCACAGTCCCAAAGTCTCAAAATTAGAGAGTCTAAAAGTCTCCAAAAGATCAAATCCTTCAAATGATGCCATGAGCTCTTTATTTATAGGCTCATGGATCGTACATGTAAAATCTCCCGTTTTTCCGGAGTCCTTGGTTGTTCTAACCAACTTTGACTAGAAAATATATTTAAAATATAACGATATGGCTATTACTAAGGGATATTTGAGAGATTCTCTCGGTAGTTACGAGCGATTCGGGTTGAAGTTGTTACTGAGATTCTGTAAAGAAGTCACTAGGCAGTTAACTCTTGAGATTCTGACACATCCGGTCGGCTACACTCCTCAATCTGACATAGCTGGTCGGATAAAACCCTTTTTCGATGTAACTGGTCGGATAAAACCTCTTTCTGATGTAACTGGTCGGACGAAACCCCTTTCTAAGGTAACTGGTTGGGTGAAGCCCCTTTCTGAGGTAACTAGTCAGGTGAAACCCCTTCTGATGTGTCTGGTCGGGTAAGACTCCCTCCTGACCAGTTAAATTCCTATTCGATCAGGTGAATTATTTCCTGACCAGGTAAAACTGTAGCGTCCCAATTTTTCTAATAAGGCTTGGGCCCTTGATTAGCGTGCCTGGAGGGAAATAAGTGTTTATTATATTAATGTGTGCATTTGATGAGTATATGATTAGAAATGCATGTTTAGGTAAATTAAATATGCATGTGGATCCCATTTGGTTATTAGAGACATGTTTGTAATTTTAGCCCGTTGAGGGTATAAATGCAATATTTGTGATTTTTGTGATCTTTACCACGTGTCAGTGGTGATATATTTGAGATGCACGATCCGAGACAGTCCTAGGGAGCGGTTTAGCTAGGAAGTCACAACGGGACCCGATACCGACTCGGGGTGAGTCAAGGGGTATTCTGGGCATTAGACATTTAATTGGGGTTATCGGGTTATGAAAATAAATATTTGGAGATATATTTGAAGTTAGAGCATTTAGGATGGAATGTTGGGGAAATTTACCATTTTGCCCTCGTGGACGTTTTTGGTGCCCCAGGCCTTGGAGGTAACTTAAGTGACCTGGGTTAAGTAAGACAAAACATAAGAAACACTCAGAAACTTGGCATAAACCGACCCTATCTCCCTTTTCTCTCCCTCTTGTTTTCTCTAAACCTTATCAAAGGAACCATTGAAGCTCAAGCAAGGAATTAGGGCTCTAGACTTGAGGATTAGTTCAGTTTCAACTTGTGAATTCAAGCAGAGGTTAAGGTAAGCTTTGAATTGTGATTTTAGCCATTAAATTATGTGGTTCTTGACTGAGTTTTAGCTTTCTTGGGTTTTTGAAGTTAAAGATTGAATTGGGGATTTGATGAGGCTTTAAGCTAGCTTTTAGTTAGGTTTTTTTACTGGGACCATTCTAGAACTACTATGGTGATTAAATTGATTTGTTAGATTGGTTTTGGAGTAAATTGGCTGGGTTTTGGTTGTTAGAATGGGGGATTTTCTGGGTTTGAAGGGGTCGGGCCGCGACTCTGTTCTTGGTGAGCCGCGACCTTCTAGAACAGATGGGAGGCTAAAGTGAAGGGCGGGCCGCGACGCCCCTTAGGTTGGGTTGCGGCGCGTGTCTGCAAAATTGGGAGGCTGAGGCTCTGGTTGAGGCGGGCCGCAGCACAAGGCCTTGGGGCCGCAACTCTTAGGGGGGTTTTTGGACCCTAAGGAGGTTTTTGGCTCAAGAATCCAAAAGTTAAGGCTCGGGATGGATTTTATTGCCTGGATTGATAGAATTCAAGGTCTTGGAGACTAGAATTTCATTCCAAAGTTATTTAATGGGTTAGAGCTTGATGGATAGATGTTGTTGATACGTTGTGACTAGGTTTTCAGCGAGGCTCAGACTAGGGGACTGTGCTCAGGATATCGGTGCTCGGGAAGCTTGGGACACAGGTAAGAAAATTGCTGTACCCGTAGAGCAGGGCGTGGCCCTATAGTTTGTATTGCAGGGCACGACCCTATGTGATTGTGATGCAGGGTGTAGCCCTATTGTTAATGTTTGTATTTGTTTAAGTATTTGTTGAATATATGCTGTGTGTTGCATATTTGTGAATGAACGGCGAAGGCCGGGAACGGCGTAGGCCGAGAACGGTAGGAAGCCGGGTACAGCAAGGGGTCGGGAACGGTGTCAAGCATGTGGAGTGCAAGGCCGAGTACGAAAAAGGCTGGGAGCAGCGTTGAGCACGCAGAGTGCAAGTCACCAGGGTGAGACCCTTCTCGGATGCTTGAGACATCCTCACGGTGTAGACCGCGAACCCAGGGCCTGGTAAAGCGCCTGGGATGACATGGCCGCTACGTGTTTAGCCTGTTGGCTGCCTTGTTGTATGCTAATTGATAGTTATGCATATATTGATTGTTGTGTGTTGAGTTTTCTTGCTGGGCTTTAGCTCATGGGTGCTCTATGGTGCAGGTAAGGGTAAGGGAAATGTCGACCAACCATGAGTACAGAGAGCGTGGAGCGATGTGTACATGTTTGGCCTGGCTGCCACGGCCAGGGGTATTTTTGGGAGATGTTGTGCCTTAATCTGGATTTTTTCATTTAGTCGACTTTAATCACATTTTTTAGCTGTAAATATTTCTAAACAGTAATTTTGGGATCCCAAATGTATAACGCTTTATAATTTCAATGAATGATTACACTTTCAAATTATATGACTTTTATTACAGTTTAGCTACACTTTTAACCTAAAACCTCGATTAGCGAGTTAATTGCACGTTTAAAACTCACTTATTAATGACTCTAAGGAAGTATGAGAAGTATTACAGTGTTGCAGTTCGAGCTGCAAAGGTTGACGAGTTTACCAACCTGACCCAAAACCAGACGACAGTTACTGAGTATGCCTTGAGATTTGACCGGTTGGTGAAGTTCACACCGGATTTGGTGCCGACTGATGCAGCAAGAAGGGATAGGTTTTTGCGGGGATTGAATGTTATGATCGCCCGTGATGTGAAGATTACTTTAGATCCAGAGACTACTACGTATGCCCAAGTAGTGGACAAGGCCCTTACAGCTGAGGGGGTCGAGGATCAGATTTGGAGAGAGGGCGATGCTAGGCACGATGCCAGGAGGAAAGTGCCTCCTTTTACTGGATCTAGTTGGGGTAGTGACCCTAGTGAGCAGAAGAGAAAGGCCCCAGATTCTTTCATTCCCCCTAGCTTGGATAGGAGGGCATAGGGTGCTTTTAGTGGCCATCAGGGCGGAGGTGACAACTGGAGGAGTTTTCCAGTGTGTCCTCGATGCAGACGACGACATTAGGGAGAGTGCAGGATCAGGGCCTGCTTTATTTTTGGGAGTGTGAATCATTTGAAGAAGGACTGCCCACAAGCCAGGAAAGAGGAGCTGAAGCAGAGCGACAGCCTCGCTCCTGCCAGAGTATTCACCTTGACTCAGACTGAGGCTGAGGCTAGCCCTTCGATCGTGACAGGTCAGATTTCTAGTGTTATTTCTTCTTTTACTGCATTGATTGATTCGGGGGCTACTCATTCGTTTGTGTCTGCTAGAGTGATAGATCAGCTGTGTAGACCTAGTGAGTTGTATGATAGGGGATTTCAGACTTTGTTGCCGACTAGGGAACTGGTAGTCTCTAGGAGATGGATTAGAGCATTGCCAGTAGAGATAAATGGTAGAGAGTTGTCTGTTGATCTGATTGAGTTAGCGATGGATAACTTCGATATGATTCTAGGGATGGATTGGTTATCGAAGTATGGGGCGACAATTGATTGCAAGTGCAGGATGGTGACTTTTGAACCAGAAAGGGAGGTACCCTTTGTATTTGTGGGGACAGGTAGTAGACCGCGGGTACCTATGATTTCGGCACTGAAGGCTAGAGACCTAATGCATGAAGGTTGCATAGGATTCCTAGCGAACATTGTGGATACCTCTAGGGTTGTGTTGGTTGGACCGAGTGAGACCAGATTGGTATGTGAGTTTCCAGATTTATTTCCAGCAGATTTGCCTGGATTGCCGCCACAATGGGAGATCAAGTTTGTTATAGAGTTGGCGCCAAGGGCGAAGCCAGTATCTAAGACACCTTATAGAATGGCTCCGGCAGAGTTGAAGGAATTGGAGATTCAGTTGCAGGAGTTACTGGATTTGGGGTTCATCAGACTGAGTTTCTCGCCATGGGGTGCTCCAGTGTTGTTTTTCAAGAAGAAGGATGGATCTTTAAGGATGTGTATTGGCTATAGGGAGTTGAACAAGTTGACCATTAAGAACAAGTACCCACTACCTAGGATCGATGACTTGTATGACCAATTACAGGGGAAGACAGTGTTCTCTAAGATCGATCTTCGGTCAGGTTATCACCAGTTAAGGATTAAAGAGGAGGACATACCAAAGACTGCTTTCCGCACGAGATATAGACACTATGGATTCCTGGTTATGTCCTTTGGATTAACTAATCCCCAGCAGCTTTTATGAGCAACATTTACGCCTGGTATTGTAGCAGTTGAGAGAGCATAGGTTATATGCTAAGTTCAGCAAGTGCGAGTTTTGGCTATCGCAAGTCACATTTCTGGGCCATATTGTCAGTAAGGATGGGATTTTGGTTGACCCAAGTAAGATTGAGGCAGTGAGAGATTGGCCTAGACCGAATAGTGTTCCAGAAGTTAGGAGTTTTCTGAGATTAGTAGGGTATTATCGGCGGTTCGTTGAGGGGATCTCCAGGATAGCCACATTGTTGACTAAATTGACGAGAAAGAAGACTAAGTATGTGCGGATAGACAGGTGTGAAAACAGTTTCAAGGAATTGAAGTGGCGACTGGTCACTCCTCCAGTGTTGAGTCTGCCAACAGACAATGAGAAGTTTGTGGTTTATTGCGATGCTTCCAGACAGGGTTTAGGGTGTGTGCTGATGCAAGCCGGAAAGGTGATAGCCTATGCATCAAGACAGCTAAAGGGGTATGAGCAGAGATATCCCACGCATGATCTGGAGTTGGCGTCGGTGGTATTTGCACTTAAGATTTGGAGACATTATCTGTGTGGTGAGAAGTGCGAAGTATACACCGACTATAAAAGTTTGAAGTACTTTTTTACTCAGAGGGATATAAATATGCGCCAGAGATGGTGGCTGGAATTGGTAAAGGATTATGATTGTGATATCCTATACCATCCTGGGAAGGCTAATGTAGTGGCTGATGCATTGAGTTGGAAGGGCCCAGGACTATTGTTCAGTTCAAGGAAGATATCTGATAAGTTAGCTGAGGAGATGACTAGAGTGGGTATAGAATTGGTGGTTGGTCGATTAGCCAACATCACTCTTTAGTCTACACTTCTTGAGAGGATCAAGGAAGCGCAGGGGAAGGATCCCCAGTTGAGAGGGCACAGAAAGAGTGTCTTAGTAGGACCGGCTAAGGACTTCTCTATTTCGGAGATGGGACTATTGAAGTACAAGGGTCGGATCTGTGTTTCGATGGATTCTAATATCCGGCGAGAGATCTTGGATGAATCTCATACCACTCCCTATTATTTACATCTAGGTACGACGAAGATGTACCAAGATTTGAGAACCTTGTATTGGTGGTCGGGAATGAAGAGGGACGTGGTGGACTATGTGGCTAAGTGCTTAACTTGTCAGCAGGTAAAGGCTGAACATCAGAGGCCAACTGGATTATTGCAGCCTCTAGGGATTCCAGAGTGGAAGTGGGAGGATATCACCATGGACTTCGTGGTTTGTTTGCTGAAGATTGTGGGACAACATGATTCAATGTGGGTGATTGTGGATAGATATACTAAGTCTGCCCACTTTTTGCCTGTTAGGACAACTTATACTGTGAAGCAGTATGCTGAGTTGCATGTGAAGAAAATTGTTCATCTTCATGGGGCTTCGAGGTTGATAGTATCTGACAGGGACCCCACCTTCATCTCCAAGTTTTGGGAGAGCCTGCAGAATGCTATGGGCACGCAGTTGCGGTTTAGTACCGCTTACCATCCTTAAATGGATGGACAGTCTGAGAGGACGATTCAGATACTAGAAGATATGCTACGAGCCTATGTGCTGGATTTTGGGGGATCTTGAAGTAAGTACCTCCCTTTTATTGAGTTTTCGTACAGCAGTTATTAGGCGACTATCGAAGTGGCTCTGTATGAGATGTTATATGGGAGGAAGTGCAGATCACCTATCCATTGGGATGAGATGGGTGAAAGAAGATACTTGGGTCCTGAGATAGTTCAGAGGACTAATGAGGCGATTGCAAATATTAGAGCTTGAATACTCGCCTCCCAGAGTCGCTAGAAGAGTTATTCAGACTTGAAACGCAGGAGCGTGGAGTTTCAAGTCGGTGACCATGTGTTTCCTAGGGTTTCTCCCTTGAGAGGAGTGAAACTGTTTGGTGTTCGGGGCAAGCTGAGCCCTAGGTTTGTTGGCCCCTTTGAGATTCTGGAACAGATTGGAGAGGTAGCTTACAGATTGGCGATGCCGCCAGCTCTATCAGGGGTTCATGATGTTTTTCACGTGTCCATGCTTCAGAAGTACGTATCAGATTCTACGCATGTACTGAATTATGAGAACTTGGAGCTGGACCAGGATTTATCATATGAGGAGAAGCCGGTTCAGATTCTCGACTGGAAGGATAAAATCTTGTGGAGCAAGACCATCGGCTTGGTGAAAGTGTTGTAGAGGAACAACAGTATTGAGGAGGTGACGTGGGAACTTGAGTTAGATATGCGGGAGCGGTATCCCGAGTTATTCAAGTAATTTTGAGGACGAAATTTCTGTAAGGAGGGGATAGTTGTAGCGTCCAAATTTTGCTAATAAGGCTTGGGGCCTTGATTAGCGTGCCTGGAGGGCAATAAGTGATTTATTATATTAATGTGTGAATTTGATGAGTATGTGATTAGAAATGCATGTTTAGGTAAATTAAATATGCATATGGGCCCTATTTGGTTATTAGGGGCATGTTTGTAATTTTAGCTCGTTGAGGGTATAAATGCAATATTTGTGATTTTTGTGATCTTTACCACGTGTGAGTGGTGATATATTTGAGATGCACGATCCGAGACAGTCCTAGGGAGCGGTTTAGCTAGGAAGTCACAACAGGCACCGATACCCGACTCGGGGCGAGTCAAGGGGTATTCTGGGCATTAGACATTTAATTGGAATTATCGGGTTATGAAAATATATATTTGGAGATATATTTGAAGTTAGAGCGTTTAGGAGGGAATGTCGGGGAAATTTACCATTTTGCCCTCAGGGACATTTTTGGTACCCCGAGCCTTGGAGGTAACTTAAGTGACCTAGGTTAAGTAAGACAAAACATAAGAAACACTTAGAAACTTGGCATAAACCGACCCTATCTCCCTTTTCTCTCCCTCTTGTTTTCTCTAAACCTTATCAAGGGAACCATTGAAGCTCAAGCAAGGAATTGGGGCTCTAGACTTGAGGATTAGCTCAGTTTCAACTTGTGGATTCAAGCAGAGGTTAAGGTAAACTTTAAATTGTAATTTTAGCCATTAAATTCTGTAGTTCTTGACTGAGTTTTAGCTTTCTTTGGTTTTTGAAGTTAAAGATTAAATTGGGGATTTGATGAGGCTTTAAGCTAGCTTTTTGTTAGGTTTTGTTGCTGGGACCATTCTAGAACTACTGTGGTGATTAAATTGAGTTGTTAGATTAGTTTTAGGGTAAATTGGCTGGGTTTCGGTTGTTAGAATGGGGGATTTTCTAGGTTTGAAGGGGTCGAGCCGCGGCTCTGTTCTTGGTGAGCCACGACCTTCTAGAATAGATGGGAGGCTAAAGTGAAGGGCGGGTCGCGATGCCCCTTAGGTTGGGCCGCGATGCCCCTTAGGTTGGGCCGCAGCGCGTGTCTGCGAAATTGGGAGGCTGAGCCTCTGGTTGAGGTGGGCCGCAGCACAAGGGCTTGGGGTCGCGAATTTTAGGGGGTTTTTGGACCCCAAGGAGGTTTTTGGCTCGGGAATCCAAAAGTTAAAAGCTCGGGATGGATTTTATCACCCGGATTGATAGAATTCAAGGTCCCAGAGACTAGAATTTCATTCCAAAGTTATTTAATGGGTTAGAGCTTAATGGATGGATGTTGTTGATACGTTGTGACTAGGTTTTCAGTGAGGCTCAGACTAGGAGACTGTGCTCAGGATATCGGTGCTCGGGAAGCTTTGGACACAGGTAAGAAAACTGTTGTACCCATAGAGCAGGGCGTGGCCCTATAGTTTGTATTGCAGGGCATGACCCTATGTGATTGTGATGCAGGGCGTAGCCCTATTGTTAATGTTTGTATTTGTGTAAGTATTTGTTGAATATATGTTGTGTGTTGCATATTTGTGAATGAACGGTGAAGGCTGGGAACGGCGAAGGCCGAAAACAGCAAGAAGCTGGGTACAGCAAGGGGCCGGGTACGGCATCAAGCACATGGAGTGCAAGGCCGAGTACGGAAAGGGCCGGGAGCGGCATTAAGCATGCAGAGTGCAAGTCGCCAGGGTGAGACCCTTCTCGGATGCTTGAGACATCCTCATGGTGTAGACCGCGAACCAAGGGCCTGGTAAAGCGCCTGGGATGGCATGGCCGCTATGTGTTTAGCCTATTTGCTGCCTTGTTGTATGTTAATTGATAGTTATGCCTATGTTGATTTTTTTGTGTTGATTTTCTTTGCTGGGCTTTGGCTCACGGGTGCTCTATGGTGCAGGTAAGGGCAAGGAAAAGGTCGACCAACCATGAGTACGGAGAGCGTGGAGTGACGTGTACATGTTTGGCCTGCCTAGCTGCCACGGTCAGGGGTATTTTTGGGAGATGTTGTGTCTCAATCTGGATTTTTTCGTTTAGTCGACTTTAATCACATTTTTGAGCTGTAAATATTTCTAAACAGTAATTTTGGGATCCCAAATGTATAACGCTTTATAATTTCAATGAATGATTACAATTTCAAATTATATGACTTTTATTACAGTTTAGCTACACTTTTAACCTAAAACCTCGATTAGCGAGTTAATTGCACATTTAAAACTCACTTAGTAACAGCTCTAAGGAAGTAGGGTGTTACAAAAACCATCTTCCGACCAGTGATATCACAACTCCGTAGGTCATTTTCTAACATTTGCACTTTCCTTGGTCAACACATTTATTGACCATTAACGTGTCGCTTGATAATTCGCTTGACGATCATGCACTGCCACCTGTCACTTCTGATTGCCACGTCATCGAACTGAAATTTTGGGGATAACATTTGCCCCCCCCCCCCCCCCTAAGTTTATTATATGATTTACTTGTATGATAAACTTTTTATCTAGCAAAATGTTTTTGAGGTTGTAAAAAAACTTCGCTCGGTTTGTAACTTTCATAAATAATAAAAGTCCGACCAGTTAAATCTGTAGAAATTGAATAGCCAATCAGAAATTCAGAGAATATCCTAGCAGTTGCCTCCACGTGGTGGCTCAACAGTAACTTTAATATTCTCTGTGTCCCAAAATTCCAAAAAATGACTTTCTATATTCTCTCGCCTTTTAAAGTAAACCCACGACTAAACTTTTCATGCCATAATAATGGAACTTATCAATTCCCAATCGTGTGAAAGAGAATACTAAGAGATTTTAGGGTAATTGAAAAGTTCCTCCTTTCCATTTGAATAGGCCCACGCATGCCTATCCCTCACAAGCAAAAAAAAATACATCACAAAAAGAAATTCCTCTTGTCTTGGCTGATTCTCCTCCAAAGCTCCAAGGGCGCTCTACTTCCTTCAAGTAAATCAAAGGCTTCTTCAAGAAATCAAGGGTTTTCCCCTCCATTTGGGTAAGTTCTTTCTCCTTTGGCTTTACCCTTAAGTATTTTTGTCCTTTAAAATTCTGCACAAATATTGGTTAGAATAGGTGAATGCCGAAACCCAGTTTTGATATGCTCTCCTTGGAATTTTGTGATGAATATTTGTAGGATAGTAATTTTGTGGCTGTTTTGATGTAGATTAGGCTTTGGGTTTGCCAATTTCACTTTCGATTTCATGAAATTTTGAAGAAAAAAATAGTTTCCCATCCTCCATTGCATATTCGGGTTCATGGGTTTGTATGACTTGAAGTTTTCTTGAAACTTTTTGAAACCCTTGAAATTCCACTTTTTGATCTTGTTTGTATGCCCCATGAATAGGAAAACGTGTTTGTGCCCACGTTTTTGAGAGAATTTGTGCCTGCCGAGTGATAACTTTTTTTTTTAAACAAACTTACTGTTCGGACTGGCTTGTTTCGATCGGGTTCCTTGGCTGCTTGGGCATTCTTGGCCCCTCTAAATTTTTCCAAACCGCTCGGATACCTTCTTAGTTACTAAGAACCATCCGAGCTGCTCAGTTGACTTTTCATTTGTTGGATCTTCACTTGCACATTGTTGGTTTTATCTCTATCAGGTGTAACTCGTGTTGCTTGAAAATTTCCAAGCTCCTCGGAAATCACCTTAGCCGATTGGAAATACCTAGCCGATCGGGTAGCTCTTACGTGGTCATACTTTGGCCAATCAGATATGTTTGCCCCTCAAAATTCTTGGCCCTCATATACCATTATGTCCCTCTCTATCCCAGGCCATAAATATTAAACTTTCATATCCTGTTACATTTCCATGATGCCTGATTGAAGAGGACAAGAAGAGTAACATGAGATTCATCTAGAATCTCCCAATTAACGCCAGTGTCCATCAGATTCCAAATCTGGTCCTTATACCTCAATAAATTCATACCTAATACCGTTTAATCCTTAGCTAATCCAGCTAAGAGTTTCCACTCAATCTTTCCTATCTGTAGTTCACTTAATCGTTTTCCTTTTAATCTTCTCTAAGATAGTAATCTCAAGCATAAAACTGGCCGTCTGGCCCACCAGAAGCTCTACTCTAGTTCTGGTCAGATCCTTTAACCACATGTTGCATAAGCACCTACTAACTGATTCTGATCTGCAAGAAGACTCAGATTTCTTTCCCAAGGCACATATAATATCTTGCCCATCCAAGGAGACTCTTGCCTACCGAGGCGTTCCTTGACCTTGGGAAATCTTTGCAAAAAACATATCACAATACCACCGTCCAAGACGATCACAAATCCCATTCTGTACGCCCTAAATATCCACGGGTTATTAGCGAGCTGGAAAAGGGCATAATTCTGTCAGCCACGTGGAAGCCACCTACCCAGAGCTGTTGTTACAAGGCTCTACCTCTTTAGTTCGAGATAACCAAAGGTTTAGTGCGATTAATAAGGCATCGGGTTAGCAGTGTGGACACCACGGGCTGAGACTATATCAAGCTCAGGATACGAGCTTGAGATGACACCTCTGACCTTTTATAAAGTCAACCACGCAATGTAAATGTGCATATATCAGACATCACGTGTCTACTCCATTCCTGAATTCTCGGACACGCAACATAAATGTGTGTGTTCAGGCACCCACGATTGGGTTGGGCCATGCGGCCCATTATCCTCCTTACCTATTGATTACACCACACTTCATTGTCAGGTTTTAAGAATTAATCATGAATGTCACAGAAGTGACATGATGGGTAAGAAGGTCACGGGATGACCTCCTTTGCCAACACCCATATGCCCCCTCCCTATAAATATGGAGACCCTGGGAGTTGCAAAGGGTTGGCTTCTAATTTGTAAAGAAATACCCTGTAAAGAATATCAGAGAGATATCAATAATATTGGCTGGTGAACTAGAATGATTTTAACCTTTGAACCACCTAAAAAAGTATCCGAGTTATAATTTTCCTTTGAGATCATTCATCTATTACGGTTCATTATTTAGCACTAATCCCTCTCCTTATTCATTTAATTATCTTTTGCCGAAGAATCGTGTCAACAGTTTGATGCTTTCATTGAGAGCTTTTAGATTGGTGCTATCACAGATACCCAACCATGGTAGTTACCCGCTCAAGACATGGTAACAAGGCGGACCAATGTGATGGGCAGGAGGCCCATCATGCTGCCATGTCTGATGATCAGAACCATGAGGTTCAGCAGCGGCCGGGAAAGCAGCCAATGGGCCAAGATGACACTGGAAGTTTGGCTCCCCGGCCGCCCAATCCGAACTCGGATTTATACACGGCGGTAGAAATGGAAAATGCACAGTTGAGGAGTCAGCTGGCGAAAGCAAACCAGCAGATTCAAGAGGTTTTGGCCCGGCTACCCCCTCTTACAACCGACACCAACGTCGGAAAGAGGCATGGTGAGACTCATAAGTCCCGCTGGGGTAACCGGTCCAGGCCCAGTCGGTCGGTCAGACCCCCAACATCAAACTCTACTCCCACGTCGCACCACCGGGAGACCACATTTGAGGAACTTCCTAGGGCCGAGCAGAAATTCAGCCGATCGTTCCGGACCTCAACTCCTAGCTCACTTCCGCCCTCGAGCGTACCCAGGAGGGCTCGAGGAAGCTCGCGAAGGAGATATGGGGAGGGCTCACGGCGACAGCCCGCCTCGGCCAGCCGTCCTGCACCCCGCTCAGACCGCCGAGCATAGGACGCGGAGGATGGTAGAGCGCAGCGGCCGTGACCTAACTTGATCCGCCTTGACGGGACTAGGATCGCGTCCCCAGTCAGACATCCTGCTTCACCAATAAGATACCCATCTCCTCCCCGTCCAGTCCAAGACATCCCGGCTCATGGGAGCAGCAAGAGAAATCCTCCTTCCGTTGGACCTTCCTATCGCAGCCGGGCGCCCAGGGAAGTCCCAGATCCTCACCCCCAGCGGCAGGCTTCGATCTTTTCAAATGGAAGTTACTGGACCGGGAGTTGTCGAAGTGACATCTCCGGCGGGGACCTACGCCATCTCTTGAGCTCGGCGCAGAGCCCTCAGGCCGCCTCGAGGGGCGACCTCCAAGATCGTCTAAACTCTCAAAGAGGAGACCCAGTTGGAAATGGCAGCCGTGCTCGCCAAAGGGAAGACCTATCCGAAGTACGTGACAGTGGGAACGTCCCACATAACCTGTCTCAAGATAGGAGGGACAATAACCCGCCTAACGCATACCATGGAACCGGAGTTGTTGAACAGCCCCGGAACAACCAAGGAAGTCAGGACAAAACCCTTGAGCGTCTGGCTCAGATGGAGGAGTTGATGATGAAGCTCTTATCAGAAAAAGAAAAAGATGAGTATGACTCGGGGGACGAACTCAAGCTCTTCACCCCCAGGATAGTAGCAATGACATATCCACCTGGTTTCCGTATGCCTCACTTGTCCAAGTTCAACGGAGACGGGGACCCGTCAGATCACCTGGGTATGATCAACACCCTGATGATGGCCCACAACATTGGTCCCGAGCTGAGATGTTTAATATTTCCTTCCACCTTGACTGGGCCGGCCAGGAAATGGTTCAAGCAGAGTAAAAAGCAATCAATCAGCTTGTGGAAAACCTTCTCTGCTGACTTCAAGAGAGCATTCCGAGCTTCTCAGGCTGCCCGCGTCAAAGCCGACACCCTGGCAAACATAAGGCAGCAGGCCGACGAGCCTTTGAAAGCTTACCTGAGCAGATTCGCAAACGTCGTTGCTCGGGCCAGAGATGCAGATGACAACTCCAAGCTCATGGCCTTGAGGACTGGGATCCTCGTCGGAGGCGAACTCTGGGAAGAGATACAGAGAAAGGGAGTCAGCACCGTAAATGAATTCCTAAAAAGGGCCCAGGGATGGATAAACCTAGAGGAGGCACGAGCATTAGCCGCGGGAACCAGCCAAGTCCCTTAACAGCTCGCTGGAGTGGGAACGAACGTCGTGACACCGTTACACAGAATAACCAGTTTGGTGGAGGCAAGAGAAAAGGGAGCAGCAAGGCCGGCCAGCACGACCCAAAGAAGAACAAGTCCGTAGAAAAATTTAAGCCAGTCTACGCGACTTATACCTAGCTCACACACACTAGGGAGAACATTTTCCTAGAAAACTCTGCTCGCCTCCCCTGGAAGAAGCCGGAACCGTTGAAGCACCAGAAGGGTAAGCAAGACCCCTCTAAGTTTTTTCGGTTCCACAACGACATTGGCCACAACACCGATGATTGTAGGCACCTGAAGGATGAGATCGAGACTCTCATCAAAGCCAGACCCTTGGCTCAGTATGCGCGGGATATAGTTCCCGCCAGCCATCCAGCTCCGGAAGTTCCGATTAGTCAGCCCGGGTCTCGGGTAGATCAGGACGTTCCTCCTCCTGTAATAGGAGGAGAGATCTCCACGATCTCCGGTGGCCCCCATCTGGTTGGCACGAGCAGGGGCTCCCAAAAGAGATATGTCAACGAACTTAAGGCTCATAATGGAGTGGAGTTCATCCCTGAGCAGCATTTACCCAAACAGCAATGATTGGAGAGGCAACCAATCATATTCACCGAGGAGGATGCCAGCCACGCCCAGTTCCCTCATAACGACCCTCTGGTCATACCCGTTCAGCTCGCCAACCAGAGGGTTAGGAGAGTACTGGTCGATAATGAGAGCTCGGTAAACCTACTGTTTCGGTCTACGCTGGAAAAGATGGGTTTACCTGTCATCAAGCTGAAAGCCACCTCCATGATGCTATACGGATTCTCTGGAGAAGGATTGGCGGCAATAGGAACGATCGAGCTGGTGATCACCTTGGGAGAGGGACCTCGGACAGTCTCGAAACTCCTCGAGTTTGTGGTCATCGATTGCCCCACCGCATACAATGCTATCTTGGGCTGAACTACATTGATAGAGTTTGAAGCCATAACCTCCATCCGCCACCTCGCGCTAAAATTCCCCTCTTCCTCGGGGAAATGCACGGTCCGAGGTGATCAGCTCGCTGCCAGGGAATGCTACAGCATTTCTATGAAGGGAAAATCAAAACTCGGGAAGGTAACGATGACCATCCAGAGCGGAAATGAGGAATCTCAGGAACTTGTGCCTAATCCTAAGATTGAAAAACCTTAGAGTGCCAAAGGGGAGAATATCATCTTAAATAATGATATCGACCCCAGAGTAGGCGAGGATAGATCTGAGCTCTAGGCCATCGAAGAGCTCGAGGAGGTAAGCATTGATCCACAAGATCCCTCGAGGGTGGTAAAGCTCGGGAAAAATCTATGTAGCGAAAGGAAGGCGGAGCTGATTAAGTTTCTGCAGGAGAATCTAGACGTGTTCGCCTGGTCTCATGAAGACATGGTAGGGATCAGTCTGAGTGTCATCATGCACACCCTCCACTTGGATAAAAGCGTGCTTGCGAAATCCCAAAAACAGTGGTGCCTAGGAACAACCCGAGCTGAAGCCCTAGAAGAGAAAGTAGCTCGGCTCTTAAAGTGCGGCTTTATCCGTGAGGCTAAGTTCCCGATCTGGGTCGCTAATCCTATGTTGGTCCCGAAGCCCAACGGGAAATGGTGGACCTGCATCGACTTCTCCGATCTGAACAAAGCCTGCCCCAAAGATTGCTTCCCCTTGCCAAGGATCGACCAATTGGTAGACGCCACGGCGGGGCACGAGCTCATGTCTTTTATGGATGCATATTCGGGCTATAATCAGATCGCCATGAATCCATTAGACCAGGAGAACACTTGCTTCATGACCCCAACTAACGTTTATTGTTACAAGGTCATGCCCTTCGGGCTAAAGAACGCCGGAGCTACATACCAGAGGTTGGTAAATAGGATGTTTGCCAACCAGATCGGGAAGAACATGGAAGTGTATGTTGATGACATGTTGGTCAAGTCAAAAACTGCCAATAACCATGTTTTCGATCTGGAGGAATGCTTTAAGATATTGAGAGAATATGACATGAGGCTTAACCCACAAAAATGCACTTTCGGGGTCGCGTCAGGAAAATTTATGGGTTTCATTGTTAATACCAGGGGAATCGAAGCAAACCCCGATAAGATCAGGTCGCTACTCGAGATGCCCTCACCCCAGTCGCGAAAGGACGTTCAAAGTCTGACAGGAAGGGTGGCGGCCCTTAATCGGTTTATTTCTAAATCTACCGACAAATGTCTGCCATTCTACAACCTGCTCCGGGGGAATAAGAAATTCGAGTGGACCGAGGAATGCGAACGTGCCTTCCTCGACCTGAAAGCACATTTAGGCCGAGCCGCCTGTATTATCCAAACCAACAGCAGGAGAGCCTCTTTTCCTTTACCTAGCTGTCACGGAAGATGCAGCTAGCGCCGTATTAGTCCGAGAAGAGGACCGATCTCAAAAGCCAGTCTATTACATCAGCAAGAGGCTCCTCGGAGCTGAATTCCGTTATCCGTTGATGGAGAACATGGCTTTCTGTCTCATTACGGCCTCCTGAAAGCTCAGGCCGTATTTCCAGTCCCACTCAATACATGTCATAACCGATCAGCCTTTAAGGCAGGTTTTGCAAAAACCTGAAGCATCGGGACGTCTGTTGAAGTGGGCTATTGAACTCAGCCAATTTGAGATTTTGTACATACCGCGAACTGCAATAAAAAGCCAGGCCCTGGCTAATTTTGTGGCAGAGTGCACGGGATTCCGAGAAGATCCTGTAGAAGAGTCAGCCCAGGCCTCCTTAGCCCAGGCCTCCTTAGTCCAGGCCTCATGGAATAACTTCGTAGATGGCTCGTCTAACGATAACGGCTCTAGGGCTGGAATCATATTGATATCCCCAGAAGGACATCGATTCCACTCAGAGTTGCGATTCAGGTTCAAAGCGTCCAACAACGAGGCCGAATACAAAACTTTACTGGCCGAACTAAGGGTGGTCCAAGAGCTGAAGGCCAGCTTCGTTCAGTGTTACAACGATTCTCAGCTCGTGGTAAACCAAGTGTTAGGGGAATACCAAGCACGGGGAACCAAGATGGCTGCTTACTTGGCCAAGGTAAAGAAAGAACTGTCTGCATTCGAGCATGGCTCAATCGAGCAGATACCTCGGGAGCAGAATTCCAACGCGGATGCCCTCGCAAAGCTCACTACCTCTGGGAAGGCGGAGACTTTGGGGTTAGTGCCGGTAGAGTTCTTGGAGAAGCCAAGCATAGAGGAAGTCGGGGCGGAGGTCGAGATGATCGACGCGAAACCGACCTGGATGACCCCCATCCTCGAATATCTCACAGCAGGAAAGTTACCTGAAGAGCGAAATGACGCAAGGCGGGTACTTTACCAGGCTCCAAGGTATACAGTGATAGATGGGATATTATATCGGGGTGGACACTCTCTACCTTTCTTGCGGTGTGTTATGCCAAGCGAGGCGAAGACCATTTTGCAGGAGGTGCACGAGGGTTTCTGCAGAGATCACACTGGGGGGCAAAGCCTGGCCCTGAAGATATTAAGGCAAGGATATTAGTGGCCCACTCTGTCAAAGGACTCGATCTCCTACGTAAAAAAATGTGACAAGTGCCAGCGATTTGCCACAGTTGCCCGAGCTCCCCCGGTCGAGCTGAAGATGATCTCGTCCCCATAGCCATTCGCGATCTGGGGGATTGACTTGGTTGGTGCCCTCCCTACTGGAAAGGGAGGAGTTCGTTACGCGGTGGTAGCTATCGACTACTTCACCAAGTGGGCAGAAGCAGAGCCCCTGGCAACGATCACTTCAAAAAGAGTCCTTGACTTCGTGGTCAAGAGCATTATCTACCGATTCGGGCTGCCAAAGAAGATCGTGTCAGATAATGGAACGCAGTTCGATAGCAACCTCTTCACCGAATTCTATGAGAGGCACGACATTGTTAAGAGCTTCTCCTCCGTGGCATATCCCCAGGCCAATGGGCAGGTCGAGGCCGTCAATAAGACGCTAAAGGCAAGCCTTAAGAAAAGACTGGACGAAGCCAAGGGAGTCTGGTCAGAATAGCTCCCCCAGGTACTGTGGGCATACCGGACCTCGCATCGAACGCCGATGGGTCATACTCCTTTCTCCCTGGCTTTCGGGAGTGAGGCAGTCCTTCCCGTCGAAGTAAAGGTAGCCTCGCATAGAGTCCAGGAATTTGACCAAGACCGCAATGACGAATTGCTCTGCGCATCCCTCGACCTGATTGACGAAAGACGAGAAGATTCATAGCTACAACTCGCGCATTATCAACAAAAGATCACTCGTTATTTCAACTCAAAGGTCAGGAAACGCACCTTTAGTGTTGGCGACCTGGTACTCAGAAGAGTCTTCCTAGCCAGTAAGGATCCCAAGGACGGAGTATTGGGACCGAACTAGGAAGGGCCCTATCAAATAACCGAGGTCATAAAAGAAGGAACCTACAAGTTAGCTCGGCTTAATGGAGAAGCAGTCCCACGAACTTGGAACGCTATCCATTTTAAGAAATATTATCAATGATACCTTTGTGAGGCTTAATCAGAAAAGCCATCCTTTGTTTATTAAGTAATGAGAATTAAATCTTTTTACATTATTGTGTACATTTTTGGATGTAACGTCAAGTAACCCCGAAAGACCCTTTCCTAATTACTTGGGGGGCATATGTCCTGGATATAACCAGGTCGTCCTAAAAACTTATAAGTTAATTCAAATTGGTTGATCGATGTTTTTCTTAAAAAGCATGAGATATCGATAAATGATTAACGCGAACTAAGTTGTATCCTGGATATAACCAGGTCGTCCTTAAAACTTAGAAAGTTCAAATTGGTTGATCGATGTTTTTCTTAAAAAGCACGAGATATCGATAAAGAATTAACACGAACTAAGTTTCCAAATTAATGTCCTGAATTCAACCAGGTCCTAAAACTTAGAAGTTAGTTCAAATTGGTTGATCGATGTTTTTCTTAAAAAGCACGAGATATCGATAAAGGATTAACGCAAACTAAGTTTTCAAATTAATGTCCTGGATTCAACCAGATCCTAAAACTTAGAAGTTAGTTCAAATTGGTTGATCGATGTTTTTCTTAAAAAGCACGAGATATCGATAAAGGATTAACACGGACTAAGTTTTTAAATTAATGTCCTGGATACAACCAAGACTTAAGTTTTAGAAGTTGGTTCAAGTTGATTAACATGTTTTTTTCCTAGAAAAGCATAAGATGTCAATCACAACACCAACAAAAACTAAGTTATCACCAAGTGCATTAAAGAGAAGTAACCATAAGGTCGGGGCAAAAATATGTAAATAAATTGAAATAAAGTTAGGGATACCAATTGTTTCGAGGTAAAAACCTCATAATATAAAGTTACAAATAAAAAAAAAAGTCAACGATAAAAGGAAAGGAGAAAAATCCTAAGCCCCGCCAGGCCGCTCTGATGAAGTCACCCCCTCGCCATCCTGCTCGGTGGCAGTGGAAGTCTCCCCAGTCTCGGAGGGCGCCTCTTGTTGAAGGCGAGCTTTGAACTTCTCCAAGAAGGACTCCCACACGTCCGGCCCCAGGAAGGAGAAGTCACCATTCGGGTTGAAGACCCAGCAGTGGTACAGCATGGCCTCCATGGAGGAGTTGGAAGCTGTCCTCTCCGCCGCTAGAGCAGCCTTGGCCTCCTCGACCTCGGCCTTCGCGGCGTCTAGGGTGGCTCGGGCAGCCTTGGCCATCTTCGCAGCGTCTAGGGCGACCTTGGTGGCCTCGGCCTCTTGCAACTTGGTCCGAGATGCCTCCAGCTTGGTCTGCGCAGCAACCGAAGCGGCCTGCGCAACCCTCTCATTTTCTCAGCCAGTTGGCAGGGCCGCCTTGGCATCCCGCTCCTGTTCTTGGGCAGACGCAAGGGCGACCTGAGCAGCCTGATGCTCGCCCCTGATCTCCTCGATCCTGGCCCAGGACCGAGATATGCTCCGGTGGAGGGCCAAAGCCGCCTGCAAGACCAAAAGATAATAAGGCAAGTGCCTTAGAAAGAAAAAAAGAGAAACAAACAAACAGGAAGAGCCAGTGGCAAAGCCAACTTACCATGAGGGCCATCCCCAATGAAGACTCCATCACGTTCTCAGGGCTCCTTGTCTCGATCTCCCGCAAGTTCCTCGAGGTGGCGTTGTAGCAGTGGTCCACCATGTAGGTTGCGGTTTCGTAGACCGTCCCCCTAAAGACCTCGGGGACTTTCTCCAAGGCCTGGGGGTTGACCGGGACGCGCACACCGGGGGTCGGAGCTGACAAGGTCCCAGTGGGCGCCTCCTGTTCCCGAGTAGAGACAGGAGGTTGCGGGGGAGGTGGAGCCATCATCTTCTCCATTGCAGGAGGGGGTGGAGGCACTTTCTCTAGAGCAGCAGGGGCTTGGTTTTTCCCCTTGGCAGGAGATTTGGAGGTGGTTCCGACAGCTTTCTTTGCCATCCGGAGCCTCTTCACCATGGGCCCGGAAGACCCGGAGGAAGGGTTTCCTCCATGGAACATAGCTTGAAGATCATTGCCCCCTGGCTGTGACATCTCTTCGTCTGAAACAAAGACAGCAAAGCATTAACATACATGTAAAAATATTTGTGCAAAACAAAAAAAAAAGAAAGCAGAGCTTAAGTATGTATTGAGAAGGGTCCTACCCTCCGAGCTAGAGGAGGAATCTATTGTCACAACCTCCGGCCCCGGAGCTTCTACAGGGGAGTTTAAGATAATGACTTCACGAGCTAGATGAGGCTCTGGGTCCGGATCCGCCTCGGGACTGGACTCTTCTACGTACTGCCTAAGACCCGGAGCTACTACACCCTCCAGGAGGGAGGGCCACGATCTAAGATTGGTCCCGTACTCCTCAAAAAAATCCGACCTAAAGGCCAAGGTATTATCTACTACTATAGTACCCCTAGGGCGACTCATGTCATAACACAGCACGAGCTGGTCGACACATTGGAGCAGGGTGATGTCGCGGTCGGGGTCATTTTGGTGGCGATGAACGGGTTGGCTGGGGTTAAACCTAGCAAGCCGTAGGTCTGCAGTGGCCCTGTCTAAGTCCCTAAATAAATAAGGGTTACCTTGGCCGGAGGGGCCGGCTGCTGCCCCAGACTGGGTCCTCTCTACATTGGCTTCTTGGGCGACCTCCAGAGCCTGCTTCTGGCGCACGAGGGGCACCTCGTCCTCCTCATCCTCATTCGTGGCCTCCTCCTCAGGGATGGGCGCCATCTCGCGAGCAGCAGGGATGGTCCGTGGTCTCCTCAAGGCCAGAGTCTGGCCCGGGGAAATTAACTTACACGCCAGCATCGTCTCGTCAGACACGAGCTGACGGTAATCTTTTTCACTTGGGGGGAGCCCCGCCAAGGTTTCGTATTGAGCCCCAAGGGTCACTAACTTGGCTGTCCTCGCGAAAATAGCTGCATGATCGTTTCTAAGTCAGGAACGAATAAAAAGAGGCTAATCAGCAACCAACTTACGAGGACGGTTGAAGTAATGGTATTCGCAATTGCGAAACCCCTTTGACATGAAGAATTGATCCTTGAAGTCATTGGGGTGGCTGGGCAGCTCGATGGCCGCAGCCGAATTGGGAAAATGGGTCAGGTAGTAGAACCCGTCACCTCGCCCCTGTTGCTCTGGAATGGCTTTGAGGCAAAAGAAGTAAAGGATGTCCGCCGGCGTGGGGACCTCCCATTCCTGCTTCAGGAATAAATATTTCAACCCCGCTAACAAACGGTAGGAGTTAGGGGGGAGCTGGAAGGGGGCTAGTTTCACGTAATTTAAAAAATTTGCAAAGTACTGGTCCAGTGGAAGGAAGGCCCCAGCCTTGAGATGCTCATCGCTCCAGGCGACGTACTCCTCGTCGAGCGGTGCGCAGCTCCGCTCGCCCTCAAGGGGAGGTCGGGCGTCCATGGCGCCCCTCCCTATCTCAATGTTATGGGAAAGCATAATTTTGTTAACTTTCCCTTGGGTGGTGACCTTCGAGGCGATCCTCTCGGCCTCGAAAAAGGCGTCGGGCCCCACCTCGACCTCCTTCTCCACGGGTGGGCCAAAGTTGGGGATCGGGGAGTCTGTGGCCACCTCTTTCCCCTTACTAGTTTGCTGGGAAGACGAGCTGCTAGCACTCTTCTTGGATGCGCTCTTCTTGGGTCCCATTTGGTCGCCTAATGAACAAAGAAGAAAATTTAGAAAAGGCGACCTAAGCATAAGAAATAATCTAGCGCGAAGGGTTTCCTTTACACGGGCTGAGGTAATCTCAGCCCGCGGCGAGTGAGACCACGCGGTTCTATGAACACGCGCCTGTGCTCCCAACGGGTCCCCGATTACTCAAAATCCGTGTGTCAGGAGGGTCAGAATAAAGGTTTGCCTTGGAAGGAAAGTTTCGAAAGGCAAAACCGCCTGTGAAGCGTGTCCCCTAAGCTACCCAGTTTTTGCACCCTAAAAACTTGTTGTTCCAAACAGGCATAAAATTTTTTACCCAGAAAATCACCCCAGAGTTGTATCCTATGAGTCATGCTCCTAAGCACTTTTTCCTACAGTCGATACCCCTAGGATAAAAACCTACGCATAAAATACCAGCAAAGAAGAACAAAAGACAAACAACCTACTGCATGCGGCTAAAGAGAAAGTTTACCTAAGAAAGAGAAAGGGAAAACATATAAAGCATGCAACAAACGGAGGACTTACATAAATTTTTTGCTGTGTAAAGACTGAAAGGAGCGTCTGGGTCGAAGTCCTGTTGAAATCGCTGGTACCGGAGTCATGAAAGAACCCTCGTATCTGAACCTCAGGAACGTTGGGAATAGTGACCGGAAGGAAGAAAGGGTTTTGAGACTGAGAAGGAAGAAGAAAGAAGATGAGAAAATTTTCAAATAAAAGGGTGGCTCATGCGAAGGGTGGCCAGCCTTATATATATGTAAAAGGCCAAAGGATAAGGGTCGTTCGATCGTCTTGATGTGGGATACAAGGATCACAACTCGAAAGACGAAACGACGGCCGAAGATAGGCTAGGCCATTTAATGCAGTTCTCGGAAGACGGACCGTCACCAACCACAATGCTCCATGTATCTGATACCAGCGTAATGGGTGGGGTATGAAGAGTCCACAAAGAAGCCTAAAAGCCCCCATTGTGGCCCCAGGTGACATCATATGCCACGACCAGGGGCTTGGGGGGGAAATGTACGCCCTAAATATCCACGGGTTATTAGCGAGCTGGAAAAGGGCATAATTCTGTCAGCCACGTGGAAGCCACCTACCTGGAGCTACTGTTACAAGGCTCTACCTCTTTAGTTCGAGATAACCAAAGGTTTAATGCGATTACTAAGGCATCGGGTTAGCAGTGTGGACACCACGGGCTGAGACTATATCAAGCTCGGGATACAAGCTTGAGATGACACCTCTGACCTTTTATAAAGTCAACCACGCAATGTAAACGTGCATATATCAGACATCCCGTGTCTACTCCATTCCTGAATTCTCGGACACGCAGCATAAACGTGCGTGTTTAGGCACCCACGACTGGGTTGGGCCATGCGGCCCATTATCCCCCTTACCTATTGATTAGACCACACTTCATTGTCAGGTTTTAGGAATTAATCATGAATGTCACAGAAGTGAAATGATGGGTAAGAAGGTCACAGGATGACCTCCTTTGCCAACACCCAGGTGCCCTCTCCCTATAAATATGGAGACCCTGGGAGTTGCAAAGGGTTGGCTTCTAATTTGTAAAGAAATACCCTGTAAAGAATATCAGAGAGATATCAATAATATTGGCTGGTGGACTAGAAGGATTTTAACCTTTGAACCACCTAAAAAAGTATTCGAGTTATAATTTTCCTTTGAGATCATTCATTTATTACGGTTCATTATTTAGCACTAATCCCTCTCCTTATTCATATAATTATTTGTTGCCGAAAAACCGCGTCAACACATTCAAATAATCCTTTGAATGCTCTGCCCATCTAATTCATCGAGACAACTCAACATTAATTAAACTCTCAAATCATAACTCAGCACTCCCAGTGCCCTCACCTGATACAAACAATCTTCTGTTTAAACTTCTCCCTGATCTCTAACTAGTACTAACCAGATCTAAGATCCACCTTGGAGAATACCATCTTATCTCATAACGGAATCCCTTGGGTCTTACAACTTTGCTGAAGTTGTTCAAAACAGTGCGATAGATCTAATTCCATCCCTGGTACTAATCCACTCACCATTCTATCTCTTCACATAAAGGAATACCTTGACAAGTCCCCAGGAAGCACTTCCTGAAACTCACAGACTAATCCAATCTGTCCTGATCCCACTGGCACAATCTAAGTGGTATCCACCATACTACCTAGGAGTTCTATGCATCCCCTTGCAATAGATCTCTAGCTCTAAATATAGATGTCATCAGCATACAAAATCCATGCACAGGGCCAACTACCACAAGACTTCTCTACTCTCAAGCTCAAGAATTACTATCCTTTCCTTGAAATTTAACATTGCCCCACACTTAACAAATCCATATCCTAGATCATACCAAAGCTAGTCATAACTAGCTTTATCAGAACCACTGATGAGTCCTTTTCATCATAGGCCAGCTCAACTCTTAAGTCACCAATACAGTATTACATTCCTATCACAACATAACCATGTGATCTGCATAACAACTCTATGCTTCTCTAGATGCAACAAGCAAAGAACAACATGGCACTAAGCTAGTCAGCACAATACAAAATCAAAATTAAAAAGCTAACCTGCCACCCCTGAGGAACTAGTCTTAGTCTCAGTCTTTGACTGCCTCGGAATAAACACTTGAGCTTCCATCCCCTTTTTCTCATCCTTTCTTAGCCTTGAGAAATCCTTCTTGAAATGCCCAACCTTATCACATAAGAAACATGCCTTTGCTCGGCATTCTCCCAGATGATGCCTCTTGCACCGAGCACATACTGGATAAGTCTTCCAGCTTTCCTTCTTGCTTGCTCCAATAAATGGAGGCATCACTGCTTGAACTTTGTGCTCTCCAGCACTCTTCTTCTCAATTTGATTTCTTGTGCTCTCCACAACAAGAGCCTTCCGTACCACCTGAGCATAGGTGGAGGTTTCATGGACTGGGGCAACTCTAATGCCCTGAGCTATTTTGGAATTTAACCCCTGAATAAACCTTTCCTTCTGAGCTACATCTATGGGTACCATGTCAAAAGAGAACTTGGCCAACCCATCAAATATGTTAACATACTCGGTTACTGTTGCATTGCCCTGAACCAAGTTCAGAAACTCATTCTTCTTAGCAGTCTTGGCTGCATCACAGTAATATTTTTCATTAAACAGCTGCCTAAATTCTTTACAATCCATCACAGCTATGTCTCATGTCTGGGATACTACTTCCCACCATGTCCGGGCATCATCCTGCAATGCATATGTCGCACAAATCACCCTATCGTGACCTACCAACCCCATACTGTCAAGAATGGAACTGATCATGCCCATCCATTGCTCAGCTCTGAATGGATCTAGGCTTCCCTCAAAGACTGGAGGGTAAAACTCCTAGAATCTTCCACAGAGAAATTCCCACCTGCTCTCAACCCTAGGCTGAGCCAAAGCTGGTGCCACTCCTGGCAAAACAAAGAAAGAAGTGTTCCCCAACAGATTCTACTATTGCTTCAAACACCTAATCTCTTCGTCCTGTCTCTGCAATCTTGATTGCAAATCTGTAAACATCTGCTGAAAATTCATAGGAGCAGATGAAGAAATAAAACCTTGGCTGTAACTCCCAGCCTCTGTATAACCACTACAAGGCCTCATTATCTGCCTTGGATATAAACCTGCTGATTGAATCTGCAGTCAATAACTTGACCCATTAATCATGATGAGCATATCAAGAACTTTCCCCACGAGAACAATCTTACCACACCACATTCACAAGCCATTGTAGTGCTAAAAACATGCCCATGGCATTTAGACATTAATCATAATCCTTGCTTTTAAAACATTCACCTCATGCTTCCAACTCTAGCATGCAAATATCATAATTATATATGTTCACAGAGAAGGTAATCATATGATCACATTCATATACATATTCACAGAGCATGTAATCATAAAGTCAAGAGCCAGGCTCTATCAGAATATCATGCTCATTAATACAATGTGCAGGTAAAGCATTTGCATTCCATTTAAGCAGTTAAACACATAACTACAGAAATAGTTACCATTCCCTGAGTGAAGCTATCTTCAGTGACGAGTGTACATGCCCAGCTTGTCTTCAGGAACCCATAAACCTTGGCAGGCTCTGATACCAAATTGTAACGCCCTAAACTCCAGGGACCGATACGGTGTGCATTTTAAACAGTGCTAAACTCGCTAACCGAGTCATTTGGCCATAATCGTGTAACTAAGTATGATTAGCGGTTTAGGGATTAAATTTTTTGGTTAAGATATAACATTTCACTAAAACATTTACTGTATACATTGGGATTCCAAAAAAATATATAATTTAAAGGTTCATTACGAGAAAGTATTTACAACCAGCCGATCTAAGCGGCAAAACAGGGTTTAACCCTAGTTCCTCTTTCAACCCTCGGCCGTGGCGGTCGAGCAGCCGCATATGTACACATTGTCACCTAAGCTCTCCAACTCAAGGATGGTCCATCTTTCTTTTGCCTTTACCTGCACCACATAGCACCCGTGAGCCGAAGCCCAGCAAGAAAACTCAATATGCTCATGAACAGTCATATCATGACATCAAATCATATCTGGCATGCCTAGCAAATATAGCTCTATTCAAGCATGCAAATAAGTTCAAGTAATGATGGGGTATCCAGGATAAGAAATCCTGCCCTCCTGATTGGATGACTATCAAGTCAATCCTAATCAGATGAGTGATTTAACACTGGAGGTTCTGGTAAACCATACTGAGTGACTGACAAGCAAGTCACCACGGGGCTCAGCACCCATAGCCATGCCAATGATAATCATCATGATCATACAGAGCTTATAGCCCTGAGTAGATGAGTGAGTATCACTTTGAGGTTCTATTAAACCATAATGAGTGACTGACGAGCAAGTCACTATGGGGCCCAGCACCCCCAGCCGTATGACGAATCCGTCACCTGGGCTTTCTAGAAATGGCTCTAATCAGATGAGTGATCTAACACTTAAGGTTCTGGTAAACCATACTGAGTGACTGATGGGTAAGTCACTAGCATAAACAGATGAGTGACTGATGGGCAAGTCACACGGGGCTCGACACCCATAGCCATGTGACTAAACAGTCACTGGGCTCGCTGGCCCTGGCTCTAAATGACTAGCCTTTGGCTAGACAAGCGCTTTTAGTTTTCATCGAACTTGAGGTCGGTCTGGCATTAATGCTCATTTAAGTCATTCAACGCAGATGTCGATTAGATCTAATCTTTATTGGCTTGTGTTAAACACTCTAAGTCCATTCTTGACTTTTTAGTCAATACCAGGTGACCAGTGCTCAGTACTACTGTCGAACTTGACAAGTAGGTCACAACTTCACAGTTAATATTGACACCATTGCCAATTCTGACTAATTAGTCAGTGCCACACACAAGTAAGCAATGCTACCAGGCATATATTATATGTCACATATCCAAATGTAGGGCATTCAGCATGGTTACTTAACAATTGCTAGCATAATTATGATCATGCACAAACACAGAGAGTCAAGCTCTGATCAATCTCATATTCAACATTCATGGCATGCCCTAAGCACATGTTTCTCATGCATCACATTTAAACACTCGACATGCCTCAATAATAACCGTGCATGTCATATATGGGGTACAGTTTTCTTACCTCGAGTTCAAGCAAGAATTAGTAAAAGAACGACCCTAGAGAGAGATCAATCCTTTGATCGTTTAGCGGTCACCTAGTCATAACCAAATATGGAATCCCATCAATAAAATAAATCATAAAATGGTTTATAATCTAAAACCTCACTCCTGGGATCCATCCCGCACTCTCGGGACTCCCAATCACCCAAATAGGATAGTGGAACCATCCCCCGAACCCCCAAAATCATCCAAAACCCCAAAAATAGGTTTGCTGGAAAGTGCACTAGCGCTGGGGCACTGCTTGGTAGCACTGGGGCGCTGCCCCAAGTCAGAGAGGCCCAGCTCCTTACCCTATCTAGCGTTGGAGCGCCAGGAGTGGCGCTGGGGCGCCACCTGCAGACCAGAAATTTATCTGGTCTTCTCCCCTATGATTTCCCTTGAAAACCAAACCTCCAAACCAACCCCAAACATCATCAGAACATCAAATTGAACCCCAAAACTTCATCTATATCACACCCTCATCAAAACCCAAGCAACCTTATTCAAAAACTTCCATTAATTCCCAACTAACCACTTCAAATTCTCTTGACTGAAAAACCATAAGAAAAATAGAGTATAGCCCAAAGTTCATGGATGAATTCTTACCTCAAGCTGGATTTGAGTCCTCTTCAATGGATGAACTAAGTTTATAAGCTCCAACCTTTGATTTCCTAGCTTTATTCTTCAAATTGGGCTTCAAAAATTCAAGAAGACAAGGAAGAGAAATGGTGTACGGGAGAGGTGTTTTCAATGCTCTGTTTTCTTCAACATTCTATAGCCTTCAATGGCTTATATCAATCCTAGGGGTGAAAAGAATAAAATACCCCTAGGTCAAATAAAGGTTTCTAAAGGCTCCTAAGGGTAAAATTGTCATTTTCCAGCTATTTCGTTAATCATAATTAACACCCTTAAATTCACGCTATTCTCGATATTCTCCAACACCAATGATTCATACCCCATTACTCTTTAATTCCCGAAAATTTTCTAATCCTCAAATCACCCCAAGACTCACCCCAAGCCCTGAAACTAAACCTCGTTATGACTAGACCGATAACTTGCATTCCATGATCGTCTCATGCCGAATGGCTCAAAAAAATCCACATATAATGTGGTATTATTTATAATTCACCCACATGCATGAAAATACACAATTACGCCCTCAATGGGCCAAATTACCAAAATGCCCTTATAATTAAAAATGAACCCATATGCATGCATTTATCATCATATTATAATATAATTCACATAAACATGCATATAACCATTTAATGGCATAATAAATCAATTATGGCCCTCCTGACCTCCTAATCAAGGTCCTAAACCTTATTAGGGATTTTGGGGCATTACAGACTCCTCTTCCAAATCTCCAAGCAAACGAACTCCGGAAGATCGTCTTCGTCACCTCAAGAAAATCATTCCACGATCAGCTTTACACTTCCTTCACAAAGATCAGTTCCTTAAGCAAAAACATCAACATCAACCGATGAGGGTGAAAAAGTCCAATCGACTACCTTAGGAACAAGATTCCTAAGTAGCTTGTAGAGCAATGCAAAAGGTGGTGGAACGAGTGCCCTTTGTGGGAGAAAGATTATTAGAAGAAGTTGAGAATGAAGCCTCTTCAAAGACCTCTTTCCAAGCTCGAAAAACTAGTAAATCCGAGAGAAAGGTTACCCAGACTTTTGCCACTGAAATCCAACAAACTGCTACACTTAAACCGAGGAAAGAAGAAGATCACGTGCCTTCAGGGTTTGTAGCCAAGGCTTCTAAGCTAAATTCCAAAATGTTCGATAAACATATTAAGACTTTGGGACTTGAATGAGTGAATGTGGTACTCCCGCACCCATACCAGATAGCCAATAATCCTGGTGGTGCCTATTGTGCTTGGTCTAGGTATCACATTTATGCAGGAGCTACTATCCCTTCGCATCCTTTCTTTAGGTCAATAGCAGATTACTTTAATGTTTCTCCCTTCCAGATTGCTTCAAACGGGATACGAGCCCTATTTGCCTTATACATTCTCTACCATTTCCAGGGTTGGAACCCACCTACCCTTCATGAGGTACATTATTTATTCGATCTTAGGACTAACCCCAACCACAAGAATACATGCTTTTTCCACCTCTTTCATAGGCAAAAAGGGGTTAAGTATCTTCGTGGCATTTCCCATAAATCAAATCTTGGAAATTATTATACGAAATATTTTCTCACTTCAGACATCAAAGCCAACAACCTGGCTTTTAAGCATGCAGACCCTTTTAATCAACCTCTCCCAACCAAGGAATGCATTTCCGAGCAGAGGATATCACTAACATGCCCATTGAGGACAAGGATGTTAAGAAGTTGGTCACCTTGGAGAATCTTCAATTGGCGGGGTTATTACAGAACAACCAAGTCATTGTTGTGGGCAGCACTACTGATGAAGCAGATTCAACTGATCATTCTAACGCAGATACCGAAGTAGTGACTGACGAGTTCTCTCCTGAACCATCCCCACAGCCACGCCGACCAGATGGTCTTATCATTAGAGAGCCTCTTCTTGAAAATTCTCACCGACCTGCCTTCCCTACTAGGCCTGGCAAAGGCAAAAGCATTGAGCTTCTCAGAGAGTACACCTCATCGTCAGAAGACGAGGATGAGATTTTCGATGAAATTCTGAACTCAGGTTTTACTAACAGTAACCATAATTACATTTTGAGAATGATTGTGATGAAAGTTTGTAGAGTCATGTGGTAATAGTAAAACTTTTCATTCACTTATGTTTATTTCTCGTTTTCACTGACCGGAATTTTGCTTTACTTTTTTTGCAGATCCAGACATGTTTAAGCAGTTCAACACTACCTCTGCCCAAAAGAGGAAAACTGATGAAGGGAGCAGCCTGAATCCTCCAAGCAAGGTCGTGAGGACTACACCGCCTAGCTAGGGGACACCATCCGATCAGTTAGTCACTATCCCACGCTTGACTCCTCCGTCTATTCCTTCTTCTGCCAGCCTTCAAACTACTCGATCAGCTTGCTTAAGTGAGCCACTTCACATTGCTGGTGAGTATGGCAAAGAGTTACTAGACCATACTCTTCACCACTCAACGACAACTTAGACCTTTGAGACTCTACCCCGAAAAAGCATTGAGGTTGTCCTTGTTAGAGAATATATTTTTATACTCAATGGAAATATGGAAAAACTCAAAATGCAACTCTATGCAAAAAATACAATAGACAAGGTAATTGATTAAATAAACATTACAACTCAATTGCTCAAAATACAAGTAAATATAAAGAGGTAGAAGAAGAAGATTGCAAACTCAAAACTATAATAATACAAGTAAAGAAGAACAACAAGATCAAAAGAATGGAAAGAACAATAAAAAGAACACAAACTCTCACACAACCAAAGTGTAGAGTAGTGGGGATCACCAACTTGAACAAGGTTCAAGACCTTTGTCCAAAAGCTTGTTTCCCCCTATTCTCTAAGCACTAAGGGATCTCTCTAGGAAATAGCTCTCTGGAATTATCAAGCCTCTATGGTGTATTTTCCAGCCAAGTGCTTTGTGGATGGAAAATGGTGTGTCTTACAAGTGAGCATTAGACTCCTATTTATAGAGTTTTGAGACACCTTTTGAATTTCAAATTCCGCCAACCCCCATGGCTGTTACCAATGATTGATTGGATGTTTATGGAATTAAAATAGAGATTTGGGAGTTACTTGACTGTTGGAAACATTCAAAATTGGATAAAACTGAAGTTTGGAAAATGTTGTCAGCCGCTCAGGCCGCGGCCTGAAAAACATGAGCCGCGGCCCACGATGTTTTCTGCCTCTTGGGCCGTGGCCTGAAAAACATAGGCAGCGGCCCAAGTCATTTTTTCAGCAACCAATTTTCCAAATTTGCCAAAACGTTCCAAATTTATTCCCACTTGATTTTGTAACTTCCATACACATTATGGGAGTTAAAATCACATCTCTAACAGCCATATCTCTTATGGTTTTTGAGAAATTCAAATCAAAATGTGTAATATCAAAGCTACACATTATTGGGTAATATTTGGGAGTTATAAGTTTTTTTTTTTTTTTTTGTAACTCCAAAATATGTCACATTTGCCACACACATGTGTCCAATTTTTGTGACTCTCAATAATATGTTACAAGGTGTGACAAATCACATTATGTAACATTATTTAATCTAACATTATATTATTTAAAATAATAAAACAGTCCTTCACAAAGGCCTTGCTCAAATTATGAGTGTCAGCATCTTACCAGAAACACTCACTTTCTTATTGATTGTTCTTATTCTGAATACGTTTATGGTTATTTACTCCAGGGACTCATCACTGTTAATCATGCTCAATGCCAAGCAGTCGACTATAAGGAGCTGGACAAGGTCTTAAATGATCAATTGGTGGAAGCCCAGGCAAAGATTGAGAGTCTGACTAAGTCTGAGAAATATCTTTAAGAAAAGACTGAGCAGGCTGAGAAAATAATTGCTGACCAAGATAGATCATTGAAGGAGTTGGTTGATGAGAACAGCAAGAAAATCCAGGCCAATAAGACATTGACCGAACAGCTGGAAAATAAAAAGACTCAAGAGAATGAAGAGTTGAAACAGGAAAATGAAGCTGATCTGGCTCGTTATGAAGAAATCTGCTTCAACTACTTCTATCAGATTTGGAAGTTAAACAAGCCTCTCAACCTCGAATTTCTCTCTAAAGAAGCAAAGGCCGAAGAGCTCGCCAAATGCGAAGCCAAGGCTGCTGAGGAGGCAGCTCTTCCAGTTGGCATTGTACCTGCTTCTCCTGCTCTATCATTCCAACCAGAGGAGGTCTTAGATGTTGACGACGGTGTTGACCAGCCAGAGACTAGTTTACCCAACTAGTAGACACTCTTAGCCGACCAGAGAGCATCCTATCCAACAACAGAATTTCCTACTCGACCAGTGATGCATGCTCAGCCGACCAAGGAAGTTGTGTTTGTTCTCCTGACCAGGGAAACTTTGCACCTGACCAGCAAAATGTTGTACCTGGCCAGTAGTTTACTCTTTTTTCTTATACTTTTGTGAAGACAATTGCTGCTTAGCAGCTTTTATATATTTTTTTCGTACGATTGAGCTGTTGGCATTTATACTTTACTTTTCTTTGCTAACGTGAAACATTCTAAGTCTTTTTAGACTTAAAACATTATAAGTTTTTTGTGAATAGTAAAGTCACTTTGATTTATGCCTTATATATTTTTGCATGAGTACTTAGTTTTCTAACTTAGAAATTATAGACATTTTATAAGTCCCTACTAAGTATACTTTCTCACACTCTTATTGCTCTAACATTTTATGAGCATAATGTTTATTTTCACACGAATATTTGCTTCTAACTTGAAATGTTGAAAAATTCCAAGTTACTTAAGCTTTGTCAAACAAGTTAGCTTAATGGCCTTTTTTGACTTCGAAAATTTACAAGTCAGCCTAAAAATAAATATCTTAACTTGTGCTCTTATTGCCTGTGTTAACTTATATACCAGTATACCCAATGTGCCCCCCAAGTGATCGAAGGTTGAAAGATCCTTGGTCACTTGCTACTTGACCGAATCTGTTCGAGCAATTAATTACTCGTAAAACACATAGAATATATGGAAAATATTCGAGTAGTTGAACATTGCTTGAATGTACCAACCAGTTGAACACTGTCCAATTTTATCGACCAGTTGAACATTGTTCGAAAAATTAACACACATGCATATTTGTAGCAAGACTCGACCACGCTGCGCGTAGTCTCTTTTATTACTCGTAAATTAAAAAAGGACAAAACATGTCTCATAATGAGTCTTAAACAACAAAAAATGTTCAAAAATAAATGACTGGTCAGCAAATAACCAGCTCATAAACCAAACTTAAATAACAAGTTAAACAACTTAAAATTAAGCTACCACTCTGAAAGCGGTACTTAGTGATAATATATCCTCATATGCTCGCCATTCCAGTGGTTCCTGATCAGGCTATATTCAGCGAATAAAGTTTGTTGTAAGTGTCAGCAGGCAAAACTTTCTTGATCTGATAAAGTCTTTCGCAATTTGGTCCTAGCACTCCAGCTGTTGGGTCTTCGATGAACACCTTTCTCACGACCGAATCACCGACCTGGAACTTTCGATCTTTCACCCTAGAATTGTAGCAAGATAAATTATATACCAGTATACCTATGTGCTCCCAAGTGATCGATGGTTAATTACTCATGAAACACATAGAGTATATGGAGAATTTTTGAGCAGTTGAACACTGCCCAATTACTGTCAGTTTGTCCGACCAGGTGAATACAGACCAGTTGAACACTGCCCGATTTTTACTGGCTAGTTGACAACTTTTAAAATTCACTAACCAGTTGAACACTACCCAGTGTACTGACCAGTTGAATACTGCTTAATCTACTGACCAGTTGAACACTGCTCGATTTAATTGACCAGTTGATTTTTGAGAGAATATACCGACCAGTTGAAAACTGCCCAGTTTACCAACCAGTTGAAAACTGCCCAGTTTACCAACCAGTTGAACATTGTTCAAGTATACTGAAAGGGTTGTCATTCCTATGGTCGATGTCATTCAACCTGGTAAGTCGCTTAGCCAAAATTTTCATTGTAGCCGATAGTGCGTCAAGTTGGGCTTGAATGAATAGTGCAACTAATGATGTTTCAGTGTTTTGACCTCTTGGTCAGGCATTTCCATCTGGTGCACTGTCGTCAAGTATTTCTACTTGATCGCCAGGGCGGGTAAGATCTTGCCCTTCGACCTGGGTGGTCTTCCTCTTGTTGTTGATTATGTCTCTCAAATCCTTCTGGGTAGCATGTCCTCCTAGCCGGTCGAACACTATACTCTTTAATTTTTCGGAGGGCTTACTACGCGAGACCTGCTCTCTTTCACTACGCTGCTGGCCAGGATGTAGTGGTGGCTTCTCGACATGGCCCGGGCAATCGTTTCCATCTTCTTGTTGGTTGTTGCCCTCTTTTTATTTTGACTAGTCAGTTTGATGACTATGAACCTCACCCCAACCATATTCGTCTTTATACTATGAAGTTTTCTTATCTCGAGGAGTTCTAGTCTGATTATGCCCGAGCGGAGTCTTCTTATTGCCCGACCGGTGACTTTCTGATTGAGAAGTTTCTGACCGATGGCTTCTGGAAGGGGTTATATAATTATCCCTTTGCGTCGATGCATTCCCAGAGTGGACCCCATCATCTGCTCGACCAGTGGGATTGCTTCTACTTTTGTCCCCCGATAATCGGCCCAGCCAGTAGGGGACTTCTAACCAGCATTATTGTTTCTTCCCAAAGTTCCATGCACCTCCCTGCACAAACTCCAGCTCTCACATCCGGTATCATAAACATTTCAAATCCATGCACAGTGCCAATTGTCACAAGACTTTCCGCCCACAAGCTCAAGAATTACTACACTTTCCTTGCCATTCAAGACTGCTCTTTAATTACTTAACCAATCCAAACCCTGGATCAAACCAAAGCCTGTCATAACCAGCTTTATCAGAATCCCCGATGAGTTCTTGCCATAACTCAACTTATCTGTTATGTTCCCAATACCGTGCTACTTTTCCCATCACAACGTAACCATGCGATCAATATACACCATCTATATACCCTTCTCTATATACATACCAACAAAAGAATAACATGGCGCCAAAGCCAAACAACATAATTCACATCTCAGAACTAGAAAACTGACCTGCCACTCCTGAGGAGCTAGTCTCTGTCTCTGACTGCTCTGAAACAAACACTTGAGTTGAAATCAAGTTGTCTATCCCCTTTAGCTCACGCTCTGTCCCTCAACTTGGGCAATCCCTCTTGAAATGTCCAACCATGCCACATGCAAAACATGCCTTTGCTCGGCATTTTCCCAAGTGACGTCTCTTGCACCGCGTGCATATTGGACGAGTCTTCCAGCTTTCATTTTTACTTGTTCTAATAGGTGGAGGTACCACTATCTGAGCTCCATGCTCTCCAGCACTCTGCTGCCCAACTACTATACTCTCAACAGCAAGAGCCTTCTCTACCACCTGAGCATAGGTAGAGACTTCATACACTGGGGCAACTCTAATGCCCTGAGCTATTCCAGGATTCAACCCCCGGACAAATCTTTCGTTCCGAGCCAAATCTGTGGGTACCATGTCTAAGGCAAACTTGGACAACTCATCAAATTTAGTAACATATTCGGTCACTAATGCATTACCCTGAGCAAGACTCAGAAAATCATTCACCTTGGCAGTCTTAGCCACATCACAATAATACTTCTCATTAAACAGCTGCCTAAACTCTTTCCAGTCCATCACAGCTGTGTCTCGTGTCTGGGATACTACCTCCCACCATGTCCGGGCATCATCCCGCAGTACCCATGTAGCACAGATCACCCTATCGTGACCTACCAGTCCCACACTATCAAGAATGGAGCTGATCATGCTCATCCATTGCTCAGCTCTGAATGGATCTAGGCCTCCCTCAAAGATTGGAGGATAAAACTTCAGGAATCTTCCACAGAGAAATTCCCATCTGTTCTTAACCCTAGGCTGAGCTGATACTGATGCCACCCCTGGCATAGGAAAGGAAGAGGTACTCCCCAACAGACTCCGCTGTTGCTTCAAATACCTGATCTCTTCTTCCTGCCTCTGCAATCTTAATTGCAAATCTGTAAGCGTCTGCTGAACATTCAAAGATGCAGATGAAGAACTGATACCCTGGCTGTAACTCCCAGCCCCTGTATTACTATCACCAGGCCTCATAATCTGCCTTGAATATAAACCTGCTGATTCAATCTGCAGTCAATAACTTGACCCATTAATCACAATAACCATATCAAGGGCTTTTCCCACGGGATAAATCTTACCACACCACAATCATAAACCACTTGCAGTGCTACAAACATACCCATGGCATTCATACATACTCATAATCCCTGCTCTTCCAACATTCACACCATGCCTCAACTCCAGCATGCAAATAACGCAATTATATATTCACAGAGCAGGCAATCATACGATCACAGTCATATATATATTTACGGAGCATATAATCATATAGCCAAGAGCCAGGCTCTATCAGAATCTCATGCTCCCTAATACAATGTGCAGGTAAATCATTCACATTTTATTTAAACAGCTATACACATAGCTACAGAAATAGTTACCATTCCTTGAGTGAAGCTATCTTCAATGATGAGTGTACATGCCCAACTTGTCTTCAGGAACCATAAACCTTGGCTCGCTCTGATACCAAGTTGTAACACCCCAACTCCTGGGACCGTTACGGTGTGCCTTGTAAACGGTGCTAAACTCGCTAATCGAGTCATTTGGCCAAAATCGTGAACTAAGTATGATTAGCGGTTCAGGGATTAAAAACCTTGGGTAGGATGTAACGTTTCACTAGAACGTTTAATATATACATTGGGATCCCGAAAATAAAGTTTCAAAGTTTATTACAGAAAACATTTACAACAGGCCGTTCTAAGCGGCAAAATAGGGTTCAACCCTAGTTCCACTTTAAACATCGGCCGTGGCGGACGAGCAGCTGCATATGTACACGTCATCACCTAAGATCTCCAACTCAAGGATGGTCCAGCTTCCTCTTGCCTTTACCTGCACCACGTAGCACCCGTGAGCCGAAGCCCAGCAAGAAAACATAACGCTATACATAAACATTATCAAGGGATCATCATTATAATCACACTGAGCATAAAACTATCGAACCAATGAGTGAAAATCACACGATTCAAGAGGGAGAGTGGCTGCTAGGTAAGCCACTAGCCTCCAAGCACATATTTCATTCATCGACCCTCGAGGTCGGTCTGGCATTAATGCTCTTTGAGTCATTCAATGCTGATGGTCGATTAGATCTAATCTCTGTTGGCTAGCGTGATCCACGCTATGGCCGTTCTGACTTATGAGTCAGCGCTATGTGACTAGTGTCCAGTATCACCGCCGAACCTGACTAATGATGGACCCAAAACGGGTATGTTTAAAAATTTATATATCGCAAGCGCACGAATCGTCCATATAGAATAGTGATCGTAAGCAAGGATGTCGAACCCAAAGGAGTTGTCTAAAATCGAAAATGAAACTATTTTAAATCAAAAGTAATAAATTCTAACCTAGTTCCAAAGATTGATAAGTTTTAATATTATGAACATAAAATAAAAGATTGAAAAATAAAGCTATTTAAGATAATGAAAATAAACCAATAATGAGTTGAAAATAAGTGTTAAAAGAAAAGATTATTAAGATACTAGAATCCACAAAATGTAAGTTTAATAATATTTATTAGTATATTGATTCCCAAGTGTTAGTGATAGTTAAAATAATTTAAACTATCATTTTTCAAAAAGATTTATAATTTTAAACACAAATTTCTTATAAAAAGATAGGATTTTTCTTCACTTTTCAAAATTATAATTTCAAAGCATTTAGTGTAAATCAATCTAATGAAATAACAAATAAATCAATGAACATTATTTATAAGGCAAAACATAATATTTTTGTTCTAAGCATGGATGTGTACAATTTAATGACACATCTTACACAAAGAATATTATGTTTATGCACTAATGAAGTACAAAGTGTAAATATGTTCTAACAATCTAAAATACAAGATATTTAAGATGAAAGAAATATATGAAGAAGAAAAATCCATAGACTTTGTTGCATTACAAGGGAAATCAACATACAACATAAATATTACTTAGTTACAAGTTGCTTCATCATGATCTTAATAATCTTATGAAAAAGATTAGAAGCACATAACTAGAGTAGAAATTACAAAATAAAAGACATACATACTTGCAAAATGCTCTTGAAAAACCCAAATGGAAGAGAGAATGGTAGAGAGAAAATGAGAGAAAAAGATGGTAACCAAAAACATTAAGCACCCCAAAATGGTCTTCAAAACCCTTATTTATAGCCAAAATGAGATTATTAAAATAATCAATTTAAATTAAGTAAATTGATTAAATTAATAATAATATGGTAAATAGGGGTAAATTATAGGAGTGATGATGATTTTGGGGTAAAAAGTGTGTAGAAAAAATGGGTAAAAGGTTGGCATTTTTGTCATAGGGGACAAAATGCAATTTTATGGGCTCAAGAGGTGCTGTACGGCAGGGACATTGGAGGCTGCTGGGGACAGATGGCTGGGAACCGTGGGCCTGGCGTCTGGGCTTTTGGAGGTAGGCCGTGGGCTTGGACTGCTGAAAAAAGGCAGCTGGGAGCAGCTAGGCGGGCCGGGCCTGGTTGGGCTGCTGAAGGAGGAAGGCCCACGTTGGGCTGAGATGCTGGCAGATGCATATATGCATATGCTTTGGTGATTGATGAAGGCTGAAGCCGTACGCCTGGAGAGGAGATGGAAGAGGCAGCTTGGAGGAGAGGCTTGAAGGCTGAAGAAGGCCACGCCTGGGCCTTGTTGCTGGGCCGGCTGAATGGAGTATATGGCCTTGTGCCAATATCTTTGCCTTCTTTTCATAAATGCCACTTCCATCATTGATTTCCTTTAAATAAAAATGCAAAAAATGCAAATTAATTTCTATAAAATAGTATAAATTAACTTCAAATAAATATTTTCAACATACAAATACATCTCATTAATTTAAAGAAAATATTAATTTAAACTTAATTTGTTTTGACACTTAAGTTGAATAAATATGCATTTATTTTTACCACTAAACACACAACAATAATTTAAATAATTAAATTACAACATATTACAATATAATAACTATAAAAACATAAAAAAAAATCTAGAAAACTACAAAAAGACTAATAAATTAAAAATTACATAAAAACTTAATAAGTTAATTAAAAACTCAAGAACTAAGCAATAATTAGCATATAAAATATGGTAAAATAACTCTATTTTGTAGAGTTATCAACTAATAAGTCACGGCTTCACAGCTGATACTAACACCTTTGCCAATTCTGACTGATGAGTCAGTGCAACGTGACCAGTGCCCAGTACCACTGCCGAACCTGACTAATGAGTCACAGCTTCACAGTTGATACTAGCCCCTTTGCCAAATCTGACTAATTAGTCAGTACCATGCACAAGTAAGAAATGCTATCAATATGTATCATATGCCAGTTATCCAAGAATAGGGCATTCAGCATGCTTACTAAACAGTTGCTAGCATAATCATGATCATGCACAAACCCAGAGACTCAAGTTCTGACCAATCTCATATTCATCATTCATGGCATGCGCTAATCATATGTTTCTCGTGCATCACATGCATCACACTTAATCACCCAGCACGCCTCAGTAATAATCATATGCAAATGGACAAGATTGCCAGGCATTCATTATGCTATCAATGTTTACATTTAAACATCCAACATGCATCAGGAATAGCCATGCATGTCACACATAATAATCAACCGACATGCATCAATAATAACCATGCATGTCACACTCAATAATCAACCAACATGCATCAATAATAGCCATGCATGCCATACTCAATAATCAACCAACATGCATCATTAATAGCCATGCATGTCACATATACACAGGGTGCAGTTTTCTTACCTCAGATTTGAGCTAGAACGATTTAAAGAACGACCCTTGAGAACGATCAACCTTTAAGCCCTTAGTGGTCACCTAGTCATAACCAAATATAAAACCTCATCAAAATGAGTAATTAAATACTTCCAAACCCAACCCAAGCCTCCGGAACATCGAATCCCACTCAACTAAGTAGTAGGATCGATCCTAGGCCCTTAGAGTTAAGTTTCCATCACAAAAACACACTTTTGGGCAATTTTTCCCTTAAGGGCCGCGGCCCTACATGGACCATGCCGCGGCCCGCCCCCCTGGCAGAGCCTCCTCCACCTTCTTCAAGCTAGGGCCGCGGTGCCCAAGAACAGGGCCGCGGCCCAACTTCGCACCAGCCATTTTTCTTCGTTTTTCCACTTCTAAAACCTTCCAAAAACCCATCAAAACATCTCCAAATCATCAAATCAAAGTTCCCAAACTTCCCAATGGTCCAAAACCACCTAAACCTGAAGCTCAAACCAACCAAAAACTCAACAATTCACAAAGTCCAATTCTAAGCTTAAAAACTTTAGAAACTAAAAACTTCAAACTTAGATTACCTTTGATTGGGTTGTTTTCCGTTAAATCCTTCGGTTAAGAAGCTTCTAATCTTTCCTAGGATCGCTATGCCTCGACTCTCGCTTGATTCTGACTCCTAGAACTCGAGATTCGTTCAAAATAAGCTATCGGGAAGGAAGAGAGAGATTTTCTAACGTACGTTCTTATCTGACCAGCTACTTCAAGCTTAAGTAACCTCAAATAAAACCTAAGGCTCGGAGTCTCGAAAACACCCCTGGGGAAATTACAGTCAAAACTTCCTGAATTCCATCCTGATCTCAAATATTCCCAATTTATCATCAAATAAACATTTCTATTACCCCAAAATTGACCCTGTTATGACAAAACCGCTAACTCATAATCTAGGATCGTCTCATGCCGAATAGCTCGAATATATCTCCATAATAATAAAATCTCATTCACAAATTACAATATGCACCCAATTTACAAATATGCCCTCAACAGGCCAAATTACCAAAATGCCCTCATAACTATAAATAATCCCATATGCATGCATTTACCATCATATAATGATATAATTCACATGAACATGCATATGATTATTAAATAGCATAATAGATCAATTATGGCCCTCCCGGCCTCCTAATCAAAGTCCTAAACCTTATTAGGAAATTTGGGGCATTACACGATTGGCTACACTCCTCAATCTGACATAGTCGGTCAGATGAAACCCTTTTCTGATGTAAGCGGTTGGGTAAAACCCCTTTCTGATGTAACTGGTCGGGTGAAACCCCTTTCTGAGGTAACTGGTCGGGTGAAACCTCTTTCTGAGGTAACTGGTCGGGTGAAACCCCTTCTGATGTGTCTGGTTGGATAAGACTCCCTCCTGACCAGTTAAATTCCTATTCGATCAGGTGAATTATTTCCTGACCAGGTAAAACCATCTTCCGACCAGTGATATCACAACTCCGTAGGTCCTTTTCCAACATTTGCACTTCCCTTGGTCAACACATTTATTGACCATTAATGTGCCGCTTGACGATCATGCACTGCCAACTGTCACTTCTGATTGCCACGTCATCCAACTGAAATTTTGGGGATAACATCAATCATAAATTGATAAACAATAAAATAATTGGGGAAATTTATGCTAAAAACTCTACTATTATTTTTAACTAGAAAATAAATCCACGCATTCAAGCGTTTTTTTTTAAAATTATATAGTGAGAAAATTTTGTTTTGTTTAATGATGATTGAACAATAAAATCGATTTTCAAACGAGATATATTATTGAATAATATGAGAAACTATTATGTCAAAATTTCATATCGTTTTTTTTTATCTTATCTAATTAGCACAAAAGATAAAATAATAATACAACAAAATTAAATTAATTTAATATTATAAGTTCTTAATTTTTAAAAATATATATCTTAAACTTAGTATCTATTACAACTTTTGCTATATCTCTTTTTCTTCCAATTAGCTCCAACAAACTCAATATGGCTCACATAGCATAATCTCTTATATGTTTCTCTAAAAATTTAAAAAAAATTATATATACATTCTTGTTATAGTATATTTTATATTATTTTTTCTAATCTATATGATAGAATTTACAAAATTAAATTAGTTAATTAAATAAATATGAGAATAAACACAGTAATAAAAATGGTCGGTTATAAATAATATATCCAGTTTTTGCTACGATTAATAATATTCATCAATTTTTTTTTGAGTATTATTGCATTTGTGGAAATGGTAAAAATACCTTTCTTGTTGTATTTCTATTATCCGATACACTTTGTACAACCTAGGACTAGAGATATATATAGGATATATAGGAATAACTACATTAATCACATAAATTGGAATCGATTCCTATTCCTAGGAATCCCAAAGATCAAACATTAATACCCTATTTTTTCTAACACTCCCCCTCAAGCTGGACTATCGATATTGATGAGTCCAAGCTTGTTTACAAGAAAATCAAATGCTTGTTCAGATAGTCCCTTTGTGAGATTATCAGCAAGCTATTGATTAATATGCAGATATCTAATGCTGATAAATCCTTCATCAATTTTTCTTTGATGAAGTGACGATCAACTTCCATGTGTTTGGTTAAGGTTATGTGCAATGTTGATAGTAGATTGGTTGTCATAGTAGAGCTGAATAGGGGCTTCATATTCAATATTCAATTCTTCTAGTAGACGTTTGATCCATATAGCTTCACACACTCCATGAGCCATGGCTCTATACTCTGCTTCTGTATTGCTTCTTGCAACCACAATTTGCTTTTTACTTCACCATATGGTTACATTCCCCCATACCATTGTGCAATATCCAGATGTAGACTTTCTATCATCAACTGAACCAGCCCAGTCTGCATCTGTGAACACTTCAACCTTTCTCTCAGTTGTCTTCCTAAAAAAGAGGCCTTTTCTTGGTGTTTGCTTGAGATATCTCAGAATTCTATACACTGCATTGAGATGTCCCTGACATGGATCATGCATGTATTGATTGACTAGACTCACTGCAAAACCAATGACAGGTCTAGTATGTGAGTGGCAGATGAGTTTTCCTACCAACTGTTGGTACTTCCCCTTGTCAACTGGACTTCCTTCAAACATTTTCCTTTTGTCTCCGAGCTCAATTGGAGTTTTGTTGGGTTTGCTTTTGAGCATTCCTGTCTCCTTAAGAAGATCTAGAGTGTATTTTCTCTAGGACACGGAAATACCTTTTTTACTTCTAGCAAATTCCATACCCAGAAAATATTTGAGAGCACCGAGATCTTTGACTTCGAACTCCTTTCCCAACATTTCTTTGATTGAGTTTATCTCCTCAATGTGATTACCAGTGATAATTATATCATCAACATATACGATTAGTACTGCAATTTTTCCACTTCCTAAGTGTTTGACAAAGAGAGTGTGATCAGTTTGGCCTTGTATGTATCCAAGCCATTTGACAACTTTCAGGAAACGATTGAACCATGCTCGAGGAGATTGTTTCAAGCCATAGAGTGATTTCAGTTTGCAGACTGTGGTTATCTTGAGAGATTCTTCAAATCCCGGAGGCTGACTCATATACACTTCTTCTTCAAGTTCCCCATTCAAGAATGTATTCTTTACATCAAGTTGATGTAATTCCCAATCCATGTTAACATCTAGTGAGAGTAGATTTTTGATAGTGTTGAGTTTGGCAACTAGAGCGAATGTTTCCGTGTAGTCAATTCCATAGGTTTGAGTAAACCCCTTGGAAACTAACCGAGCTTTGTACCTCTCAATAGATCCATTTGCATTGAATTTGATGGTGAACACCCATTTGCACCCTATTACCTTCTTGTCTGGTGGTAACTCCACTAATTTCCACATTCCATTATGTTTAGGTGCTCTTATTTCTTCAAGCACTGCTGCTTTCCACTGGGGAGAATCAAGTGCTTCTTCGATATTCCTGGGAATCACAACATTTGGTAGATTTGAGGTGAAAGCTTTAAATGGAGATGACAATTTTGAGTAAGAAATGAACTTTGAAATGGGGTATTGGGTACATGATCTGGTTCCTTTCTTCAATGCAATAGGAATATCTAGATCTAACTCTTTGTTAGATGGGAGAATACCTGGATCTTTTGAGGGAAGTGGTTCCATCACCGGATTGGGCATTTGACTGTGCTGAGGATTCATAACTTGTTTATTTCTTTCTCTCCTGGAATACACCCGAATCTCTTTCTGTACATTTTGGTCTTGCGGATGTCCTTCTGGTTCAGTGTTTTTAGGAGAGGTTGGTGGATTTTCTGAAGAGATAGTTGGATTTCCTTGTTCAGGAGGGAAAGTCTGGATATCTAGTTCAGAAGAAAGTGGAGTGAAAGAGGTAAATGGAAAAAGAGTTGTTAAGGGTAATTCTAACCCCCACGACCACTGAGCTTCTTGTTGGTGATGGTTTGACTCCCCCTGAAGCGATGTGGGAGTGAAGTAAGGAGTATCCTCGAAAAAGGTGACGTCACATGAGATGAATGTTTTTTTGGTGATGGGACAATAACACTGATAACCTTTTTAGGTAGGAGAGTAACCCAAAAACACAGTCTTAATGGCTCTAGGATCAAATTTACTCCGATGGTGGGAGTGAACATGCACAAAAGCAGTGCAACCAAATACTTTAACTAGTAGAGTATTTGGAGAGATGTGAGGATATGGAGATTGAAGAACAGAATATGGTGTTTTGAACTGAAGGGGTCGACTAGGGAAGCGATTAATGAGATAAGCAGCAGTAAGGATAGCGTCGCCCCAAAGATGCTTAGGGACATGCATAGTGAACATAAGAGCACGAGCTACTTCTAAGAGATGGCAATTTTTGCATTCAACAACTCCATTCTGTTGCGGAGTATCAACACATGAACTTTGATGGACAATCCCATTTTTGAGAAAATAGAGACCAAGAGTGGTATTGAAATATTCAGTACCATTGTCGGTACGAAGTATTCTTATAGATGTTTGGTACTATGTTTGGATCATTTGATGAAAGTTCTGAAAAATTTGGCATGTTTCATACTTACTTTTAAGAAGATAGACCCAAGTGAGACGTGTGTGATCATCAATAAAAGAGATAAACCATCGCTTACCATGAGAAGTATTGACCTTGGAAGGTCCCCATATGTCACTATGAATCAGAGAGAATGGGTTGGAAGGTGTATATATTTTGTGAGGGAACTTAATATGTGTGTGCTTGGCAAATTGACAAATATCACAATGAAAATCAGTAATATTCTTATTTACAAAAAAGATGGGAATAAGTGTTTTAAATATAAAAAACTTGGATGCCCAAGTCGACAATGCCATAACATAATTATTTTTGAAACAGAGTTTGAAACAAACGATGAACTTGAACAAGAATTAGAAACAAAACTTGAACCCAAACAAAGTAGAGAAGAGAACTCGTTAACTGGATGTTGCCTTTCAAATAAATAAAGTTCATTACGAATCCTAGCACTGCCAATCATCCTCCCCGATGATAGATCCTGAAATTGACAAGAATTTAGCGAATCAATGATTATCACTGGTTAATTTTTGGATAGAGATTAAATTGCATTGCAAAGAAGGAACATAAAGTACTGATTTAAGAATGAGATCAGCAAATAATTAAATAATGCCTATTCCAACAATAGGAGAATGGGTGTCGTTTGCAATTGTGACACTAGATTTAGTGGAACATGGAGAATAAGTATCAAACAAATGTGGTAAACCTATCATGTGATTAGTGGTGCCTGAATCAATGATCCATGGTGTGTTGGAGGTGGAAGAAAAATTACCAGAGTGTGCAACAGAGGCACTATGAGTCTCAGAACCAGAACTGGGGTTCATGGATGATTGACTCAAAAGAGTGTATAGGTGGTCCTTATTGAATGAAGGGGTACTAGCACTATTATGATCATTGGTACTCTCAGTATGAGTTTGATAGGCCTTTCTTTCATTTTGGCGGCGAGGGGTCCAATTGGGTGGTTTACCATGGATTACTCAACAAGTAGATCAAGTATGACCGTGACGTTGGCAGTGATCACACCAAGGCCGATCACCCTTACGATTTGGTTGAGGGTCAGGAGTGGATCTGCCATGTGGTGGGGAGCCAGATTTCAATGGGTTGCAGTTCAGGAGTAGTGAGCATGACACGATGACGTGCTTCTTCACGTCTAACCTCATAGAAGGCTTCTTCAGTTTCAGGAAATGGGGCACGACCCACCAGACAACCTCTAACTTCACCAAGATTACTGTTTAACCCCGTAAGAAATTCAAAAACTCGTTCTTTCTCTAATTGCTGCTGCTGGATTATAGTGCAGTTAGCACATAGTGGTGTGGTATCCAGATACAAATCGAGCTCCTACCATAAGTCTTGTAAGTCGGAAAATTATTGGGTAACACTTTGATTACCTTGCTTGATTTCTTTAAGCTTGGTATGAATTTCGAAAATCTGAGAGGCGTTACCAAAGTCAAAATACATTTTTCGGGCAGCGTCCCACACCTCACCTCCTTAGCAGTCTTAAAGAATAGATATATGCAGCTGATTTTTGAGTCCATTGAATTAATTAACCATGCAAGTACAATAGAATTTTCAACTTGCCATACCTTGTATGTAGGATCATTGGAAAGAGGTGCAGGGAGATCACCAGTAATGTATCCTAGTTTACCACGACCACAAATGCCAAGTTTGACAGATTGGGCCCATTGTAAATAATTTTTTCCATCAAGTTTATGGGCTGTAATATTAAGTGAACCACTGTCAAGGCTATAAAGAGAGCCCATAGACCCACTGGGCTGAGTGTGGGCTGAGTTGGGGTTAGGGTTAACTTCATTGGGCTGGGTTGAGTAAGGCCCAATAGTCTGAGAGGTAACTTCATCATTGTTTGACATCTCAGTGAGATTGGTGGCTGTGAGGGAGAGCTGAGGAGTGTTGAGAAGAGCTTTTGAGGGCTGGCCGAGAGCTTCTGAGGGCTTATGGGGGCCGAGTGTAGCGCCGCCGGACTGGACTGGCCGAGACGCCAGAGATAACGTCGGAGTGGAGCAACTGGAGGTTGAGCGCCGGAGTGGAGCGACGGAAGGGATTGTCGGTTTAGAGCAGGTGCCAAACGACTTCGCCAGAGTGCCTGGAGTGTCGCTGGACTGGTTGCAACTAGAAGGAGGGACGACCACCGGAAAAAATGGAGGAAAAAAATAGGGTGGTCGGAATCGAGCCTTACAGCTCTGATACCATGTGGAAATGGTGAGAAAAAACACCTTTCTTGCTGTATTTCTATTATCTGATACACTTTGTACAACCTAGGACTAGAGATATATATAGGATATACAAGAATAACTACATTAATCACAGAAATAGGAATCAATTCCTATTCCTAGGAATCCCAAAGTTCAAACATTAATACCCTATTTTTTCTAACCGTCAACAACATTATTAAGTGGTCTGTTATTAATAATTGGAAGGTATATGGACAACAAATGATCATTAAATATATATGATAAAAACGTTAAAATAAATTCAGTTATATATAGATAGATATATAAATTATTATTATAATAATTATACACATTAATATTAACTAATAGAAACGATGAGGCTTCCTTAAGAAAAAAAAATAGAAATGGTGAGGCTGAGGAGGAGGTTAATATTTTATCAGTTTTTCACAACGGAAGGGTGCACTCACCATTCATCAAGTTCTTAGCTCTTACCATTAATAAGGTCAAATACTAATAAACTAAATATATACAATCACAAAAGAAAATTTAGAATTCTTACCAATGGGATGGACTCCTATGCTCATTAACACTATTGCTACCAACAAATCTACTATTGCTTCCAGTCTGCAGCATAGTTCAAATTTGAATAATATTATAGTAACTTTTGCTTCTATAATTCCTGGAACATGAAGGGACCTTTCAGAAGCTTGCTTTATCTACAATCGAACAATATAATAAAAGATGATGATGTTTAGGCAATCTTAAGTCAGCTAATTTATGTTGAATATATGTTAAAAAAAACAAAGTAAACTCAATTCTTTGATGCTATTGACCTAGCTAATAAGTCTTTAGTATGCTTGTTGTAGACTTCAAGTACACAGACAAATATTTTGTTCTCGTACATAAACATATCACTCCTTTCCTTGGAAATTTGAAATAGTTGCTCAAAATTCTTATAATTTACTCCTCTATTCTGATCAATACCCTCCATGGTAAATGTCCTATCAATTCTTGTTTGTCTATATGTAAATATGGACATTGTAGCCATCTAACACTTAAATCACCATTGGTGAAGCATCCGCAAACACATCTTCTATCAAAACAAACAATACCTATGTTGTTCACAATTGTTTCAACAAACAGAAACATGACAGACAATTAAAATAGGGTCTCTTGGCAAAATAACCTATATTTTGAAATCAATTTGCACTTTGACATAATTTTGATATTTTTTTTTGCAAAATGACACTCGAGATAGGTGGTCGAAATTTTTCAGACAAATGGTCGATAAATTCAGACAGCTAGTCGAAATTTTTAGATAGCTGGTCAAAATTTTAGACAAAGACCATTTTGAAAAAAAATTCAAAACTAGGTCAAAGTGAAAAATGACTCCAAAAAATAAGTCATTTTCACCAATTGCTTATTAAAATATATAGCTACCATACCTTGATTGTATTTTGGTGTGTAAACTCTATCAAACTTGAACGACTTTATTGAGGAGGCAATACTTAATTAAAACCCCAAGACACCAATCCTTTGCTGCATCAAAGTACACAACATTTGTGTACGGAGCTGCTAACTCCTCCTCCTTGAATGGGTAGCAACGACATAAAACTCTAATATTTTCTAAAAAATTTAAGATATACGTGAACTTTATTGTGTAATCATAACTAACCATGATATATCAAGAAATATGAATACAAAAATAATACTTTAGCTTCCTGAATCTCGTTGAAGAGCCTTTTCCTCTTGACATGCTCTTCATTGTACTTCATTGTCAGATCTTCACACCCTGCATTGTGAGAATATTCTGAAAGTCCATGAAAAATTAATTGAAAGAAGACCAACTTAAAATAAATTTTTTAAATCTTTAACTAAAGATATTGAAAAAAAAAATATGAAAGTAAAAACAGACATGCATAAATTTAAAATATATACTTATTAAAGTAAATCTAACACACCCAAATATTGAACTGCACAAACCATCAAATTCGAATTTGGAATAGAATCAGCACATTCATGTGCTTCGTGTGAAAGTTTAAAGTGTGTTTTTTCACAAGTTGTATTAGAAACGCTGTCAGAGATTTGTGTCAAGAAACTTAAATCAAGGAATGTTGATACTAATACAGTATCCTCAATTTTCTTGCAAATATATTATTTACCCAAAAATAGACTACTTGATGATGTGGCAGGATTGGCCTACACATGGGATACATGTGGCAGTTTAAGTAAGTATGGTCTGTTCGACCATCGACCAAAAGATAATTGGCTCATCAGACAACATAATTATGGGCGACCAGTCTGGTCGAATATTTTCATTTATTTCCTTCAGATATGTAATCCTGTAATTACGTATTGATTGTAATTTCCATTATTATTTAGATACGTCTGTATTAAATGTAATTAAGGCCCATTGGCCCATGTAGAACTCATAGAGCTTATAAATAAGAATCAAATGGCTCAAGAGATGGGACTTCTGACTTTTAGAACTTCAGAATTCTAAGAGAGAAATAGAGTGTTTTTATCCACCATAATTGTATTCATCCGAAAGCTTGTGAAACTCGTGAACCCTAGTTCATTGATCACAGTTCTTGGAATTATATATCAATAAGAACACTAAGTGGACGTAGGTTGTTACCATTTTATTGGGGCCGAACCACTATAAATCTTTTGTGTCGTTTATCTTTCCGTCTTGATTTCATCTAATTTTCTATCATTTTACTTGACTCCGTGTCGTTGACCAATTCGATGGTAAACATTTTGGTGCTTTCATTGAGAGCTGAACTCAAGACCTCCAAAGAGATCAAATGGCAAAAACATCTAGAAAGACTGGACAAACCTTTGGTACTGCACCAACCCAGCCTCCTCCGCAAAATGTGGCTGAGGATGAGCCATAAGTAGATTTTGAAGAGGAAGAAATGGATTATGAGACCTTGAGGACAACACTGATTGTGTTGCAGGAAGAGTTAGCCAATAAGAGGGCTAATCAAGAAAATGTGGCTGAAACAATGGCGTTAGCAGAGAGAAATTGATAGGCAACGCTAATAATTGAATGAGAGGTAGGCTGACATGGATCGCCGACAGAGGGATGCCACTACCGCCCTGGAGGCAGCCATTCAGTTGGCTCGAGGAAAGCCCATGCCAGCTTCTCAACCGGATCATCTACCAAGTGTACTGCCACAACAAGATCCACATTCAAATTGTCCATAACATCACCACACTCCGCCTCCACCAACAAGCCCTCAGAGGTCGGAGCAGCCTCCTGCTGCTCAACAGGATATTCAGTTTCAGCATCCTGAGTAGTAATCTCCTTCTCGCGCTGGTCGAGATAATCCCCAGTAGCAAAGGCAAAATAGGGCCAAGCAGCCTCCCCGAAGCCCTAGACGCCAGACTACTGAAGTGCCGAATCCACCGAGCAAGGGACAACATCCTTCTGCTGGCAGGAGACAGGTCGAGTCAGGCTCTACGGTCAGGGGCCCCCCACGACATAATAATGCCCGGGGACCCACCGACCAACGCAGGCCTCCACCTGACGGACGAGACGTGCCAACGAGGGGAGGGGGAAATAGTGTGATCAGCAGGTCACACCATAGTCGGTCACGTTTTAGGGATGGCCATGACTATAATGAGGCAGATTCTGGCAGAGGAAATGCTGGTCGAGGGCAAGGAGATAGGGGTGGGGAACGTAATCCCCCACCAAGAGAGAATTGACCAATGAGCCAGAATGTTGGGGGGCAGCCTAGACAACCTAACGTCTTTGATCGACTGGGTGCTAGCGAGCAAAGGCGTAGGGATGATGATTTGAGGAATGTACTCAATGACAGGTGGGAAAGGCACGATGAGTATGCCCCTCCAGCACCGGTAGCCCCAATAGTACCAGATGTTGTACAGGCCCAACTTGATGCACTGAATCAGGTCGTCCAGCAGTTAGTGGGGAGCCGAACATCCCACATTAAGTATGATCAAAGAAGAGGCACTCCGTTCATACAAAGAATAGCAATGGCCGAAACCCCAAGCAAATTTAAGATGCCGGTCTTACCCAACTTCAATGGATTTGGAGACCCAATATCTCATGTGAATAAATTCGAGATACAAATAGATATCCAGAATGTGTTAGATGACGTTCAATGCATAATCTTTCTGGCCACCTTATCTGATACTGCTTAGGAGTGGTTTTTTAAATTCCCTCCTGCTAGCATAGTGTCTTAGGAAATGTTTGTGAAAGAGTTTTACGGGCAGTTTTACGCTGGTCGAGTACATCCGACCGAAGCCAACCAACTGGTCGAGATACGCCAGAAAGAGGGAGAATCCTTGAAGGAGTATGTCCAGCATTTTATACGAGCCGCTACTAGGGATAAGAAAGTTGGTGATGAGAGGAAGATGATGGCACTTACTGCTGGAGTACGACGTCATTCGTCCCTCTGGAATAGTCTGAGGAAGAACGGGGTAAAGAGCACCCAAGAGTTTCTAGACCGAGCGGATCAGTACATAAAACTCGAAGAGGCCATCGTCAATGAAGGGAAAATACCTGCAGACGACCAGGGTCCGAAAGAAGATCCCACCAAAGTTGTCAGTGGGTCTGGGAAACCCAATGGCAACGACAAAAATAATGGGAAAAATGGCAAACCACGAGCCGTCAACGTCTGAGAATAAGCACCCTAAAAGTAATAGATACGAGCCAAGGTTCACCAATTACACGACCTTAGTCGAAAGCAGAGCGGAAGTGTACCAGGCTACCAACACCACTGTCCCTTACAAATGACCAACGCCGATCAGGAAAGATATCTCCAAAAGAGATACAACCAAGTTTTGTTATTTTCACAACGACTAGGGTCATGAAACTAACGAGTGCAACCAGCTTAAAGTTGAGATTGAGTTCCTTATGAGGCCAGGACACCTGAGAATATATGTACGAGCCACTGGAGGTTCTCAGCGAGAGTCTCAAGGAGGCAACGAGCAGACACATGTACGCCAACGCTCGCCCCTTTTACAGCTAGTTACAGTGGCGGGTACATTGCTAACCATCTGTGGTGGCCCACACCTGGCAGGGGATAGTGGAAAGGCAAGGGAGCGATACGCTCGAACCTTACGTCACAACCAGAACATTGAAATGCTGAACGTAGAGGAGAGAACTCCCAAAAAAGCTCGAACAAAGAAAGAACTGATAACTTTCTCTGAGCTTGATGCTCAGCATGTTCGGTTTCCCCATTCGGATCCTCTGGTCGTGGACGTCCAGATCGCCAATATGATGGTTAAGCGGGTGTTAGTGGATACAGGAAGCTCAGTAAACATTCTGTACAAGTCTTCGCTGGAGAGGATGAAGTTGTCAGTGAAGGATTTAGAGCCATGCAACCAAACCATTTATGGTTTTTATGGCGAAGGGCTCACGCCAACGGGGTCGATCAGGCTTCCAGTCATAGCAGGAACTGCACCTACGAATAGGACATTACTCACTACTTTTATAGTAGTTGATTGTCCTTCTACATATAATGTTGTGATTGGAAGGCCTATTCTAGTCGACCTACGAGCTGTAACCTCGGTCTAGCACCTAGCCATGAAGTTTCTGGCCGACGCAGGGGTAGGATGCGTGTTGGGAAACCAACGAGAAGTGCGAGAATGCTATAATTCCTCGATTACCAAGGCAAAAAGGGGTGGATCGAGAGAAAGAGGCGAGAAAGGATTGCTATTGGCTAATGAAGTACAAGCCCAATCAGGTGAGTAGGTCACCAAATAGGGTGTTGCCCAAAGTGAGGATAGAGATTTAGATCCTCGCTTTGGGGATTTTGAAGAAGACGTAGGACCAGTCAAGGACCTCGAGGAGGTCCAACTTGATGAGGCAGATCCGACCAGGGTTGTGAAAGTTGGTAAAAACTTAGAGACAACAACAAAGCAAAAACTGGTGGAATTTTAAAGGAGAACTAGGAGGTGTTTTCCTGGTCGCATAAGGATATGGTTGGGATTGACCCAGCAGTTATCAGCCATGTCTTAAACATAGATAAATGTTTTCCACCAGTACAACAAAAAAGGAGGCTGCTAGACAAAGATAGATCAAAAGCATTAAAAGAAGAGGTCGATAAGCTAAAGGAGAACTGTAACGACCCAAATTCGCTAATAAGGCTTAAGGGCCTTTATTAGCATGCCTGGAGGGCATAATGGAGATTACGTGTGATTTTAGTGATTTAGATGTATAATTATGATTTAAAGCATTTTATATGATTACTTGAGTACTTGAGATGCATGACTATGCGTGTTTGTATGCATGTAGGCCCAGATTAGGGTAGAAGGGCATAATCGTAATTTTGGTCATTAAGGGCATAACTGCTTTGATATATGTGATAATTGTTGAGACCACATTATTATGTGGATATATCTGCGATCTGTGACTCGAGACGATCCTAGTGAGCTAAGTAGTGAAAAAGTCGTAGCGGGGATTTATACCCGGCTTGGGGTGAGCCCAGGGGTGTAAATGGGAATTTAGTGGATGAGCTGGAGATTATTGTAACATTGAGGAATGCTATTGGTGATTAATTAGGTATCGGGAATTAAGCGGGAAATAATAGAGACATTCGAGGAAGTAGCGGGAATTAGGCAAAATGACTAAAATGCCCTTAAGTGGACTAAAGGATTAGAGTTAATTGGGAGGGCATAAAGGTCATTTGACTCTTAAGGATGGGTATTACTGAGGTTTTAGGTTAGTGGAATTTATAGAATATCAAGGAAGTCTGAAAAAGAAGGGAAAAGAAAGAGGGAAAACAGAGAGAGTTTCTCTAAGTCGGTTTACACTTTCCTTCACCTGTTTCTTGAGAATTTCTGGAGTAAAGCTTAGAGGAGAGCTGGGATAACTAAACATCAAGGATCTTGACCTAAGACTAAGGAATTGACAGAGGTTTAGCAGGGTTTCACCAACACTTGAGGTAAGATTCTAGAGTTCATCCATTTCTGCTTCTGGTTTTTAAGTTGTGGTACTTGAGTTGAATTGAATGGAACTTTGGGGAATTCAGGCTTAAGGCTGAGGAGTAGCAAGCCAAGGGAGCCTAGGGATAGCTTGTGGGCGAAATTCTATCAAAGGTATGAATTCTAAGCTCTAGTTCTGATGTTCAGCTGGTTTATGTTGGGTTTTGGAGTTTGGAGGTGGCTATGGTGAATTTTGAGTTTGTGATTGCATGTGCTTGGGTTTTAGATGTTTAGGGTGCTTGGGATGAGTGGAGTGTGGTCATGAAGTTGTTTTTAAGTTTGGGTAAGAGTTGGAAGAGGTTTGGTTGAGGTTGGCTCGAGAAAATCGCGTAAGGGAAAAATTTGGTGTTGGGCTGTCTGTGACTAGCGCTACAGCGCTAGCCTTTGGGCGCTGTAGCGCTAGGCCATTTTGCTGGAAGGGTTTTGGTTTCTGTCTGTAGCGCTATAGCGCCCTCCCAAGAGCGCTGTAGCGCTACCCTGCCTTCTGAAGGGGATTTTAGGGTAATTTGCAAGGGTTTTTGACCTAAGGTTTGGGGTTTGGTTCCACCACCTTGTTTGGTGGAACTAGGACATCCCGGGGGCTCGGGATTGGCCCCGGGGCTAGGTTTTGATCTTGAGGGTTGATGTTGACTTTGGCCATGATTGTGTTTAGGTGAGCGCTAGGGTTCGAGTGGGATCGTGCTCAAGGTGTCGAGGGATTAAAGCTATTGAATTGAAAGGTAAGAAAACTGCACCCGAATGTATGGCTGTGAATGGGACTAAGTGCTCCCGAAAGTTGTATTGTGTCATCGTTGGTATTATGCCAAGGGACACGTATAAGCGGTCTAAGAGTACCGTTCATGAGTTTAGCGCACAGAGCGCGAATTGGCCATTGAGTGCCGGAAATAATAGGATAACAGAGGGAGCTGCCTGTGAGCGCTAGCCCTGGTTATCGTCTGTGCATTATGTATTTGAGCTGAGATGCTTAGTATATGAAATACTTGATTGATGGTACACTTGAGTTGATGAGATGCTATATGTGTAATTGATTTGTTGCTAGTTGTTCATGCTCTGTTGTTTCTGTGTTTTCTTGCTGGGCCTTGGCTCACGGGTGCTTCGTGGTGCAGGTAAGGGCAAGGGCAAGCTGGACCAGGTCTGAGGTGGAGAGCTCCGAGGTGAAATGTACATAGCCAGCCGTTCGATCACCACGGTCGAGGAGTGTGTCAGGACAGAGATTACCTAACAGCTCGCTTTTGCCTTAGTATGGCCAGTCGATGTATCTAAACGTTGTAACTTTTGTAAATGGCTTTTAAACTGTCAATTTTGGGATCCCATGTACGTAAACAATGTTTAATAATGAAAACGTACTTTTGAGACCAAAACACTTTTAACCCTAGTTCCTCTACCATTTCAGTATCACGCTTTTACTTAAATGACTTGCTTAGCAAGTCTGGCACTTTATAAACACACAGTGTAACGGTCTTGGCTATCCAGGGCGTTACAAGAACCGATTCATCAGGGTAGCGTTTTATCCATCTTGGGTCTCTAATCCTGTGCTAGTTCCCAAGCCGAATGGCAAGTGGAGGGCGTGCGTGGATTTCATAGACCTCAATAAAGCCTGCTCAAAGGATTGTTTCCCACTCCCAAGGATCAACCAACTGGTCGATGCCACTTCAGGGCATGAGATCCGATCATTCATGGATGCATACTCTGGATACAATCAAATTAGTATGCACCCACCTGATGAGGATCACACTAGCTTTCGAACTGATACAGGGCTTTACTGTTACAAAGTAATGCCCTTCGATTTGAAAACGCTGGTGCGACTTACCAGCGACTAGTCAATTACATGTTCAAAGAGTTGATCGATGTTAATATGGAGGTATATGTTGATGACATGCTGGTTAAGTCGAAGAAGGCAGAAGAACACATTGGGGACCTGCAAGAGTGCTTCAATGTCTTGAACAAATATCAGATGAAGCTGAATCCTCTTAAGTGTTCCTTTGGAGTTGGATCAGGGAAATTTTTGGGATTCATAGTGAACTCGCGAGGTATCGAAGCTAATCCCGAAAAGATTAAGGCCCTGATCGAGATAAAGTCTCCAGCTAAAATTAAAGATGTTCAAAGTGTTAGGAGTATGTCCTAAAAGCATGTAAAAGACATTTATTATTTCGATGAATAAATAAATACAATGGTATATTATTGTTATATTTAGTTTATTAAATTATTGTTTGAATAATTTTTGTAAATATCAGAAAAATTCCATATTCATTATTGAGGATGTGATCTTGTATTAGTACGAGAGAATTAAGATCACATGAATGAATAAAAATAGTCAACAACAACAAATTGAAGTTATGGAATTCTTTAATTGGGGTTGTTAGTACGGTTTGCTGAGTATCATGTTGATACAAATAATCTAGATTCAGATTATTGATGTGGTAAGACATCTCGGTAAATGTGCTTTATATAATATGATTATATATGACATGGACCGATATGAATAAAAGTCTTTATCCAAAAACTATTTAATAATAAAGACTTGTAATTCATATAATAACTGATGATCATTTATAGATCAACCTAAATCCTTAGTGTTCATGAACTCCTGTTCATGTTTATTAAATCTTTTGATTCATTCGTTAAGGTCTCTTCATAGAATGAGGCTAATGACTTTTGTTTTGGAGATTTAATATCATGGATGGCTGGGAACATGTATCAACAATACATAATCTAATCTTTCCTAACAGATCGTATATTAGTTCCCTTAAGGGTTAATTCTGGAACTGAATGATTTTGAGCTCAAATCTATAATTAGATTATAGATTAATTATTCACTAGTGAATTAATGGTACTTAAAGAATAAGAAGTAAATTATAAAGGTAAAATGGTAATTGTTCCATTCTAATTTATGAACTAATTAATTAGAGGGTTGAACTATTGTACGATGGTTATATCAATGGACAACTTAGAATAAGATTTCTGTAAAAGTATATCTATATCATAAAGAGTGCAATTCTTAATTTATAGTGGAGCAATATCAGAATTAATAAATTAACTATTATGATTAAAGAGTTTAATTATTTAGTTACAATTTATTGGAGCTTAATGTTATAGGTCCATGGTCCCGAAATGGCTCAAACAAATATTGACAAAGGTAAATACAAAAATGGGAAAAATGACTTATTTGATAAGTAAAATATTTTTCTATGCACTAAACATAATTGTTGTATAATTATGTGTAATTAATTATTTGAGAATTAATTAATTATTTGATTTAACAAAAATATAATTAATTTTGAATTAATTTATTTTTGGTATTTAAATAATAAGAAAAAAATTGAGAAAAATCACATACCTTCCTTGGCATGTGGTACACGTGTAGAACAGTGCTTAGTCACTGTGCTACACACATAAGAAGCTCTTGGAGGGTGTTTGGTTTGGTGGGAATGAGAATGTCAAATCTAACCCATGTTTGGTAAATTTATTTTTAATGGCTTGGGGGTTTGTGTTTCCAAGTGGGTACCATTTTTTAGCTTTATTTGAGGGTAATCTTAACCCCTTTAAACACTTGAGTTTCACATTCCCTTAATCTAAACCCCCTCTAACTCTACTCTCCCAAACTCAAATCTCATACCAAACACCCCTTTGATAGTTTCTTGGTTCCACAATTTTAGTTATTTAAATATTAAATAAATAATGAGATATTGTAATATGATTAAAATATTATTATTTAATCAAAATCTGATAATTGATTAGTTATTTTCAAATTGTTTAAAATAACTAATATTTTATTTTTAATATATTGGATATATTAAATATATGATATCAGTTTTTCAGAACAATACTTTTTAGGGATAGAAAATATATCATGAAATCTCTCTGAGAGAAAGAGAACAGTGATACAAGCATATGTCATTGTTCTTCACAAACTTAGGTCCAAACTTTATCAGATCTCATTTGTTGAGAACATCTGATAAATAGATTTTGCCTATTATTTTGTATAGCGAGCCCACACTCGTTCTTTGTGTGCTGAGAACATTTTGGAAGATCTTGGTGTGAGATCTCAAGAATTTTTACCATACAAAAAGATAGCAGTGAGGAAGGACTTGAGGTAATTTTCTATTTATATCTTTGATTCAATATATATATGTATGTGAAGAAGTAGATCTAGAAATCTTGTGGGGTTAAATTAACAGTTTTGATTGTTGTTCCGCTGCGTATAATCTCTGATTTGATCTATAAAAACCAACACAAAGTCTAACCAGGAGGATTGCCGCTTTGAGTAGATTCATTTCCAAATCAACGGACAAATGCGTTCCATTTTTTAATCTGCTTAGGGGGAATAAGAAATTTGAGTGGACAGAAGAGTGCGAGCAGGCTTTCCAGGCTCTAAAGTCTCATATGTCGCAACCACCGATTTTGTCCAAACCAGTCAAGAAAAACTTTGTTCATCTATTTGGCAGTCACCGAGTATGCTGCTAGCGCTGTTCTGATCAGAGAGGAGGAACATGTTCAAAAGGTTGTGTATTATATAAGCAAGAGGCTAATAGGAGCAGAACTACGATATCCGCCCATTAAGAAATTAGCCTATTGCTTGATTTTAGCCTCCAGAAAGCTGCGACCATACTTCCAAGCTCACCCCATTGTAGTACTCACCGACCAGCCACTACGACAAATCCTGCAGAAACCAGAAGTCGCCGGTCGATTGTTAAAATGGGCAGTTGAACTTGGATAGTTCGATATTTCTTACTCGCCACAAGCAGCTATGAAGGGACAGGGTCTAGCCAATTTTGTCGTAGAATTTACTGGGCTTTAGGATACCGAGCCAATAGAAGAGCCTGAACTCCAAAGCCAAACTCCTTCCTGGAAGTTGTTCGTAGATGGCTATTCCAACAAGCACAATGCCGGAGCAGGCTTGATCTTAGTCACGCCCGAAGGACATCGATTCCACTGTGCAATCAAATTTGACTTCACAACGTCCAATAACGAAGTTGAATACGAAGCTCTGCTCGCAGGATTAAGGTTAGCCAAGGACATGGATATAAAGTCACTTGAAATCTACAGTGATTCCCAGTTAGTGGTTAATCAAATTATTGGAGAATATCAAGTCCGTGGTCTGAAAATGGTTGCTTATTTGTACAAAGCAAAGGACTTATTGGCACAGTTTGAAAAATATACTCTCCAGCAAGTACCTCGCGACCTAAACTCAAATGCTGATGCTTTGGCCAAGTTGGCGAGTGCGAAGGATGCTGGCACCTTGAATATAGTACCTGTTGAACATTTGTCCGCACCGAGCATTCAAGCAGAAGAGTCTTCCCTGGTGATCCAAGCAACAGACACATGGATGATGCCCTTCATTGAATACTTAGAACATGGAGTGTTGCCGACGGATAGAAACAAAGCAAGAACCCTCCAGAGACAGTCGACTCAATTCATTCTGGTTGATGGAATTTTGTACAGGAGAGGATACTCAATGCCACTTCTAAGGTGTGTTTCAAAGGAAAAGGCCAAAGAATTAATGCAAGAAGTCCGTGAAGGCTTCTGCAGAGATCATGCTGGGGGGCAGAGTTTATCAAAAAAGATCCTAAGGCAAGGATACTTCTGGCCAATGATGAATGAGGACTTTGTGGATTTTGTTCGGAAGTGTGACAAGTGCCGAAGGTTTTCCAAGATACCGCGAGCAGCCCCTAATGAGCTAAAACAGATGCAAAGCCCGTGGCCATTCACAGTGTGGGGGATAGATTTGATTGGGTCTTTACCCACGGGAAAAGGCAACGTCAAGTATGTTGTGGTTGCGATTGACTACTTCACAAAGTGGGCCGAAGCTGAGCCACTTGCTACAATAACAACCAAAAAGGTGCTGGATTTTGTGGTGAAAAATATCGTGTGTCGCTATGGGTTGCTAAGAAAGATTGTCTCAGATAATGACACTTAATTTGATAGCGATCTGTTCACATATTTTTGTGAAAGGCACGGGATTATCAAGAGTTTTTCTTCAGTAGCTCATCCGCAAGCAAACAAACAGGTTGAAGCTGTCAACAAAACATTGAAGGATACCCTGAAGTAAAGGCTTGAAGAAGCGAAGGGGGCATGGCCAGAATAGTTACTTGAAGTCCCTTGGTCGTATATAATCTCTCATTGAACAACAACAGGCCATACTCCATTTTCCTTGGCCTATGGATATGAAGTCATGTTGCCTGTTGAATTAGATCCACTATCACATAAAAGGTTGGCATACGATCAGAGTGTTAATAGTCAGTTATTAATGGAATCTTTGGGTTTGCTCGATGAAGGGCACAAGCAAGCTCAACTCTGAGTAGCAGCTTACCAGCAAAAGGTCGCTCGGTATTTCAACTCTAAAGTACGCGAAAGAAAATTTAACGTGGGAGATTTGGTACTTAGAAGAGTTTTTCTTAACACCTGCGATCAAGCTGCTGGAGTGCTTGGACCTAACTGGGAAGGTCTGTATCAAATTGAAGAAGTCCTCCAACCAGGCACCTATAAACTTGCTCACTTAAATAGAGATCTCATTCCTCACTATTGGAATGGAGAACACCTGCGCAAGTATTATCAATAAAACAATTCTTTTTAAAGAATTGGCTTGTATTAATTTCACTTTTTACAAGTTTATGAACAAGGGTTAGTCAGTCATATGACTAGTCGCTTATAAGTGTAAGATCAATTTTTTGATCACTCGTACAGACACGATTGTCCATTTATTATGAGAAATAAAAGGAACTGTGTGCATCCAGTTATTCTTGCCAATTATTGTATTTATTACAAGTATTTGCTCATTACGTGTGTTGTTTTGCTATATTATCATTTTTACATGTCTCTATTACGAGCAATAATGTTTGAACAGGTCTGGGTCTTGGCAAGTGACCGAGGACCTTAAGCTCCTCAATCACTTGGGGGGCATATAAGGTACTAAGCAAGCAAAACATATCAATAGGCATATGCAAACACACAAGCAAAATAAGGGAAATCATACTACGGTACTTAGAGTATTTTTCAAAATTTTGTTAGATCAAAACAAAATGCTATGCTAAGTTCGGTCATGCGAACAAATGTTATAATAAATTGCAAATATTATAATATCAAAGTAAAATGTTTTACACCGCGAGCAGTTACTACTTGGATGTAATTGCTAATTAAATTAAAAGCTGACCTACGCATCAAAATATTGTCTTGATATCACGAACCGTGGTTCGTGTGTCCTAGTTACAAATTAAAATAAAATAAATAAAATTATGAAGCATCAGGAGCAGCTGGAGGATCTTGCTGAGGCTGCTGGTCGATTGCGGTATCAACACCCTCATCAATGCCTTCAATACTTGTGGCCAAAGAAATCTCAGGGGATCCCTGAGCTGTCTCCTCTTCCTCCAGGCGAGCAACACATTTTGCCAGCTCAGCCTGCTTCATACGCTCTGGTAAATAATAAAAGTTTGCCTCGCGGTTGTTTTTTCATAACATATAAAAGCAGTTAAACGTTGCTCCCCTGAACCTCTCCAGATCACTAGCATTGGTTTCTTCGAGCAATTTAACTCGCTCCTCCAACTCAGCAGTTTCTTTCCTGCTGATCGCCAGTTCGTCTTAGAGTTTGGAGGCCTCTTTGAAGTTCAACACCGAAGACTCTTTGTACCTCTCTTTGGATTCAGTGACTTTGCCAAAGGCCTCCTTATGTTGCTTCAGCTCCCCGCCTAGTTTGGCATTTTGCTCCTTCGCTGCTCTTAGCTCCTCGACCAGTTGGGCGTGTCTACCCTCGGCCGCCTTGAGCTGCTCGGCGAGTCTTCCCTTGACAGCCTTAATCTCTTCAGGATGCTTGGCAGACGTCTCCTTTGAGCGACGCCAACCGGTACTCAGGGTCAAAACTCCCTGCAATCAGAGAAAAAGGCAAAGTTGTTAGTATAAATAAAAAGGGCGAGATAGACAACTAAGACACAACAAAAAAATAGCAACTTACACTGAGTATTTCATTCAGCGAGCGACTGAGAATCTGCTCGACCTTCATGGAGGAGACATTACCTAAGGCTTCCTAATTGGGCCGATGTCTTAATAGCTTCTTCAGTTTGTCATTGGCCGAGTTGTAGGCTATGTTCAGAACAGCCTCGGCCTGAGTTTTTCCTAACTGGTCAGGAGGCATTGGGTTGACAGGAGATGGAGGAGTCGGGTCGACGGGAGCTGGTGGAGGAGTCTGGTCAACGGGAGCTGGAGGAGGAGTAGTTTCCTTGGAAGGTATAGGTGCTGCGGGATCCTCAGTCCGAGCCCTTTTCTTTGAGGGATCGCTACTGCTTTCCCTAGGATGCTGCCTGCTTCCCTTCTTCCTGTTCGCAAGAGCAGTGGTTTTGGATTGGCTGTACAGATCAAATGCGTCGTCGGAAGGCATGAATGCATGATATAAACAAACGATCAGACAATATAAATTGAGATACTTACTAAAGCAAGGAAATAAGAGTAAGAAAATTTTTAAGTAATATACTCGAGCTATTATTACAGGTCGATACATTATTTATAATACTACTGCTACACTCACTCTCTGCTTCAAAGAAGTCTGAATTTAAACTACTGATCGCATATTTAAAGTTGTCGTCCCCGTCGAATAAATGATAGGGAATGGGCAAACTATCTAAGAGGGAAAAGTTAGTAGCGTTCTCATCAGACGACTCGAGTATGGGCTCGGGGTGTTCTGGAAGTTTCTGCTTGCCCTTTCCCTATTGGGTCGGAACAGCAGCAACTCGTGGAATATTGGAAGGTTCCCTGATGTTCACTCCTGTTGCCCGCCTTCTCGAGGGCTGTGACACATCCTGATGCTGCTCGGGGAGGTCTCCTCCAGTAGCACTTCCTGCTGTAGACTCCCTCACATCCTGGTGAGTTGGCAGGAGGCCGACCAGCCTTAAGTTGCTCTCCATGACCAGCTCCTTGAAGCTTTTTTTGATGTTCGTCATGCTGGCCAAGGCAGCTGCCCTTATCTCCATCTCTAGAGTAGGGAATGGTCGATACCATGGACCTAAACAACACCAAAGTTCTAAAGATGGTAAAAGAAATTAAACGACCAGTGAGTAAAATATTTACCTCCTCGAGTGAAGGCCAGATTATCAGCAACCAGGTCTGTTGTAAGAAAGTAATCCTGGAAATACTTCTCTACATTGGACTTGTAGGTAATGTCGCTCAGGAAGGTGCGAGTAGACTCCTGGTGGTAGAAGTGGAAGAACCCCGTGTTGTTGTGGTTGGGGTTGGATTTGAGATCGAATAAGTAGTTGATCTCATATGGTGTTGGTACTGGCGACTTCTTATGGTTATAAAGGATATAGAGTGCAGATAGTACTCTATATCCGTTGGGGGTAATTTGAAAAGGGGCACCTCAAAAATAATTGGCCACCCCTTGAAAGAATTCGTGTAGGGGCAAGATTGCCCTACCTCGATATGGTACCTCGACTAGGCGCTGAAGGCACCCCCAAGCACGTTTGCCCTTTGGTCGGTGAAGGTTTGATGAGGGTTATCCCAGGAAGACCGTACTTCTTGAGATAGTTATCAACCATCCTAGTTGATACGATGCTAGGAGACGCAACGTACCATTCGACCTCTGGTCTAAGGCCGTCGCGAGGTCGGGCTTTAGTTTGGATTTCAGCTGGTACATTGTTTACAGGCTGGGGATTTGTAGAAGGCTCTTTGGTGCGAGGAGCAGGCTAGTTAGAAGGAGGGTTGGCTGTTCTCTTCTTTCTGCGAGCAGTATACTTCACGTGGCCCATGTTCAGTTGACTAGTCGGAGGTCTGGTCGCTGAGTTGTGTTGAGAAAATGGGACTTCTGAAAAAGGCAGCAACAATTGTTCTTGATCCTCGAACAGTAGTGTGAGTAGATTGTCGTCAATCGACCTCTCACCTCCCCAAGGGTCGTGCATGAAAATCTGAGAACAGAAAGGGGAGATGAGAATCTACGACCAAAAGATAGGAGAAGTGGAAACATTAGGATAACGTTGCTCGTGTATAAAAGATAAGGTTTTATAAGACCAACAACATTCTAACGTAAACACTAAAAACATGCGACACCGTTTGGAAAAACGGATTAAAAAGCAGAAGTGAATTTTTTATCAGGAAAACTTTTCGACTCCGAAAATAGGTGGGAAAAACCCAAATTTTTCCGAGTGCATAAAAATTGAATTTTTATTTCGATTTTGCACCCCAAATCAGTATTCCTACTTCTCAAGCCAATTTCTAAGCCTCATTTAGTGTTTTTTTTTGAATTTAAACTCCTATCCTACCATGTTACTACCTTCGAGCCCGATTACCCCAAAATTGTTTTTCCTCAAGAACATTAAAAAACTCAAAGCACCGAATATCAAAAACACCAGAGAAGTGAATGTTACATGGTATATCGGAGACAAAAAAGATCAAGAAACTTACTTGAATGGAATATTGAAGTGAAGTCACGAGCATTGATTCAAACGGCTGGATAGACACACCACAGATCGCCCAAGTTTTTTCTGAGTTTTTCTTGCTTTGTTCTTCAGAGTTCTTGAGGAAAAGAAGAGTGGTAAAAGGTAAAAATTGAGGAGGGCGAGTTATATATACTGATCGAGGCACTGTAAAAGAGGTAATGATGGGAGTGAATTTTTGACACGTGGGGAAACGTGTTAGCCGTCAAAACGCTTTTGGGAAACTGCAACGACATGATTAGTTACTTTTTCGAAAAAGGTGCTGACAGACGTGACAGGTCAAACAGAAGGTCGGTCGGTTAAGTTTACTTTATGCTGGTCATAGTAAAATAAACTTGGGGGACAAATGTTTAACCAAAAACGGATTACTTGATGACGTGGCAGGATTGACCTACATGTGGGATACACGTGACCGTTTAAGTAAGTATGGTCTGTTCGACCATTGACCAGAAGAGAATTGGCTCATCAGACAACATAATTATGGGCGACCAGTCTTGTCGCATATTTTCATTTATTTCCTTCAGATATGTAATCCTGTAATTACGTATTGATTGTAATTTCCATTTTTATTTAGATACGTCTGTATTAAATGTAATTAAGGCCCATTGGCCCATGTAGAACTCATAGAGCTTATAAATAAGAATCAAAGGGCTCAAGAGATGGGACTTCTGACTTTTAGAACTTCAGAATTCTAAGAGAGAAATAGAGTGTTTTTATCCACCATAATTGTATTCATCCGAAAGCTTGTGAAACTCGTGAACCCTAGTTCATTGATCACAATTCTTGGAATTATACATCAATAAGAACACTAAGTGGACGTAGGTTGTTACCATTTTATTGGGGCCGGACCACTATAAATCTTTTGTGTCGTTTATCTTTTCATCTTGATTTCATCTCATTTTCTATCGTTTTACTTGACTCCGTGTCGTTGACGAATTCGATGGTCAACATATATATATATATATCAAATATGGTAAACTGATAACTTTTTCACTGATAATTGATTATTGGTGATATACATTATATATTAATTAATAGTTTTTGTGATTTATTGTGTAGTATCATTTTTTTTTGTAACTGAACACTTTTAGAGCACTTCTAATGGGTGATCTAAAATAACTAAATTTGTAAAATTATACCAAAATGTACTAAAATGAGTCTCCAATGGATGCTTTATCCTTCAAAAAAATTTACCTTCATCTATAGTACATAGCTATATTTATAACACACTATTCATCTATGTAAACATATAGTATTAATTTTTCATATTCTTTCTTACATTATTCACAAAGCACATAAAATCACACACACAATTATATATATATATATATGCTCTTCTCTTTTTTTTTCTTTCTCTTTTTATATATTTATATATATAGTTATATACTTAGTAAATGAGTTTTATTTATATTTTATAATATTATTATATTTCATTTTTTAATAAATTTTTATTGTTATTTTTTTATGGGTAGTATTATAATATAATTATGTGATATGATATATGGGTAGATTTTATATATATTAAAAGATATTATGATATTATTGATAGTTAAAGAAAAAATTTAAAATTAATAGAAAATATTTTAAAATATAGTATTTAATGATATAGAGAAAAAAAATAGAGAAGTTGATGTATGGTGTAATGTAAAAGTTAGATGTAAAATAAAAAAATGTGTGTTTTGGAAAGATATTTTAAAATAGTTGTGCTCTTAGAGTTAAAAGTGAAATTGATTTCTTCATTTTTTTTTTGCAAGTATAACCAAAAGTCACATAAAGAATTAAATAAAAAAATTAGAAAAAAAAGGAAAGAAATAGATAATGTAAATTGAAGAAAATATAGGCTGAGACTTCATCTTCTTAAAGCATAACTTTATATATATATATATATATATATAGATTTGATAATAGAGAAGATATTCCAATTTGGAACTTTCTCTTGCAAAGAGGTGTGGTACACTAGACTAGACTAGACTATGCTTATAATTTCTTTTAAATGAGCCAAAATTTCTCTTACTTTATATATATTTAGAAAAAAAGAAAAAGTATTCCATTGATTTGAGAGGCAAACCTCAAGTAACTAAAAAAGAAATTTACAAAAATATGGTAAATTCAAACTTAGTTTCTATACATAATGGACAAGAAAATAATGCCACCAAAATATGGCTTTCTTTATTTTTTTTTCACATTTTTATGGATTTTTTTTCTTCATATTTTAGTTATATTATTTTTGTTTTTCCATATTTTTTTTACGGTAATTAGTTATTAGTGCCAAATTAATTATCTTAAAAGTTGACGTGGTGGTAATCGTTTATCATTATCAAAATAGTTTCTTTTGACCGTAACTGGTTATCAATATTAATTTTTTAGTTTATTAGTGATATGAAGGTATCCAATTTCTATTTTAAAATTAGTTTTAAAAAATTTGATAATAGTAATTGGTTATTAGTGTCAAATTAGTCATTTTAAAAATTAATATGACAGTAAAGGATTACCATTAAATTTTTTGTTATGCGAATAAAATCCTATAAAAATGTAAAAAAAAAACTATAAAAAACTACACAAAATTAAAAATCCCATATTTATCAAACTTATAAAAAAAATATCATATGTTAGGTAATTTTTACTATCCAAAAAATCAAACAACATACATTTTGTATTTTCAAACCGCAGCAAGACGAGCCAAGGGCTAAAACTCTATATTTTTTTTTTGAAAAATTAAAAACTGTATTTAAAAACTCAATTTACACAAATTCAGAAAAGAAAATGTCAAAACCTATTAATGGGCGAGTGTTGAAAATCTTTCCAAATCTCTCACTAAGATCCCCTACAGCGCGGACCATCACCTACTACTGCTCCTTCTTCTGTTCACTCTCCATTCCTAACCAGCTCCACTTCCTCGCGCCGCGACTATCTTCGATTCGCCGCCATTACCAGATCTCCACTTCCTCAATGTCTTATCGCCCCAACTCTCGAGGTGGCCCCAACTCCCGAGGTGTCCGCAACTCTGGCGGCGGTCGCGGCGGAGGTGCTGGCCGCCGCGGCGGAGACGGAGGAGGCCGTGGTGGTGGACGAGGAGAACAGAGGTGGTGGGACCCTGTCTGGCGTGCTGAGAAGCTGAGGCAAAATGCTTCGGAGGTAACGAGTGCTGATGTTTTTTCGTGTGAACGGACCTCTGTTTGATTGTCAAGAAAGTAGTTTAGGATAATGGAGTAGTTTGATTATTTTTTTCTCTTCATTATGCTTGACGGTATGGCATGTCAATAAACTAAAAAGCCTTAAATTTTGGCGGGAAAGTGATGAGTGTGGAATTGTTATGATACTTTCACATGTTTTAGTTTGATTGATCGTGCTACTATGCAATAAATGGAAATGTTTTATTTTTTGTGCTTGGAATGGTTAAAACTAGTTGATAGAAATTTTTGAGGAATTTATGGGGCTCAGTTTCTCGATACCTTATGATAGAAATTCTTGAGGAATTTATGGGGCTCAGTTTTACGATACCTTATCGTCTCTTATTGTCTATACCAGTGATAGACATTCCTGAGTGAAGGTCTTATTTTTATTATTGTCTTTTTGATATACAGATGGAAGCTCTGGATGAAAATGAATGGTTGGGTAAGATAGAGCAGATGAAAGGAGGAGGAGAACAAGAGTTGATAATTAAGCGAAACTTTAGTCGAGCAGACCAGCAAATTCTAGCTGCCATGGCTCATCAACTTGGGCTTCACTTGTAAGCGCTCTTCTGACTGTTTCGTCTTTTCATTTGAGGAAGACATGCCTTTTTCTCTTTTTTGTTTTGTTTTTTTGTACTCGTTCTGAGTAGTTTTTGGCAATCTAAGTAATTTTTGATAATTAAATGAACATGCATGATTGTAAGTCGTTTGATCATTGGCATGGACTTGCTAGTTAGATTGTGTAGCGATCTGGCTTTGAACAATTATAATGTTTTGGTTGTTGTGATAGCTGCAGTCATAGTATTGTTAATCTTACATTTATCATTGTTTTTATGCTTCTGCAAAGAAAGCCATGCATATAATAAGGGCAAGGCTCTTGTTGTTAGCAAAGTTCCATTGCCAGATTATCGCGCAGATCTTGATGACCGTCATGGCTCTACCCAGAAAGAGGTAAAGTCTTTTTGCATTGTTTTAGCTTTGTGTTTTTAGTGTACTATTGATTTATTTAAAAAATAATATTACCCCTTGATATTTATTCTGCAGATTAGAATGACTACAGAAATTGAAAGGCGAGTTGGAAATCTGCTGGATAACTCACAGTCACAAGTAGGAGTACCTAAAAATAGCTCTTTAGAACCAACAAGCTCAACAACTCAAAGAGGCATACAATCTTCAGCTGATGGAGATATGACTCAACTTGTCTCCACCCTTGAGACTGATTCTACCAGGGAAAAACTTAGTCTTGAGCTTAAGGAGAAGCAGGAAAAAATGAAGGTACATAATGCAATGTGTTATGTTTATATTGCATGATCTGGTTCGCCTTCTCTTTTATCAAAAAGAAACCAAGTATGCAGATACATGACATAAACAACGAACACAACTAACATATTTCCATACTATAATGCTTATTGACAATCCCAACATAATCCCTCCTGACCACAGCTGTTGATGCTACCAAACTCGTTTTCTAGCCACCAAATAGGTAGATCATTAACTCTAGTACAGCCCTTTACATCATAAATCTTTTAAGTTAAGGAACACACCAAATAAAATAAAATTCCATTAGCATAAATTAATTTTCATTTTCTACATAACAAAACCATGTACATATTCATGCTAAGTTATGATTTATTCTAGAGCGGATTGATGACTTGAACAGAAGAGGTAGCATCTTCTAACATTATTGAAAAATGACATTAACAACATAGGTTATTATCAAAATCCAAGTTAACTTTGGCCCACAGCCTAATGCTTAAGCTTTAGGAAAATTTGGCAAGCTTATGTGAAATTACAGCAAAAGTATTACAGTTCAAACTTCAAATTCCTGATATTTAACTCTTTAGTTCATTAATTTCACCATGTACTGGTCATTTAAATCTTTCTAGTGCTTATCCTCAGAACATTTCTCATTGGGTCTATCCATTTAATATTTTTGTAGACATTTTCCTAAAATTAAATAACTAGATTATTGTTGCCAATGTAACAGTACAGTAGTGGTAGTAACAGAATAACAACTAGTTTTTCTCCTGTACAAACAAGACTGCCTGCTAATCACCAGTTACTGCTGGACAAGACATCTAATAAATGATGCATAATCTAGCATGTTGAAAACATGAATTATAAGCATGATTGCACTCTGACATGTGATGCGAAAACATTGTGTCTCATGTCGAGCTTCCTGGTTGCAAGCCAGAACTTATGTTGATGCAGTTATTAAGTTGAGACTGTTAAATACTTTATCTAGAATTCGCCCAGTCATGTTACTAAGAAACCTTGTCAATTTCTTTCTTAGTGATTTTTAGAATACTTTGACAATCTCATTGTAAAACCTCAACAAAGATTCAAATTTTAAAAGCATCATATGTTGTAAAAACAAAAAAAAGGCTGCTTTTAAGACCCCAAAAACAAAGGGCAGTTGGAACAGGGGGATGCCTTATTTTCAATGATGGAATTTGTAAGAAAACTAATGACCTTCCAATTACTTGATTATTCAAATAATTAGATTTGGGAAGATGTTTTGGTTGGGATGGAGTTGGCTTCTGCATTCCCTCTGTTTGTGCTATTATTTGTACAGGAAATTATTCTTATTACTTGCATTCCTTTTGGTTAAGTATTCCAAGTTGAATTTCCATTTTTTTTAAGATTATTTTTTATAATGCAGACAAGTGACAGCTTAAAGGCAATGCAATTATTCCGGGAAAAACTTCCTGCATTCAAAATGAAGTCTCAGTTTCTGAAAGCTGTTGCAGAAAATCAGGTATGGCGTTTTCCATGCCACAAGTAGGGAAATTTTTATTCATCAATAATAATATATAGGCAAAATTGGTCTATCTTTCAAGTTGACAGCTGCAAATTTGTTACTTAAAAAATGTATAAAATTTTCATTTTGCCTCCAAATTCATGCTTAAACACACATGTACCTAAAGTGATATGAGATGGAGAATTATAAACTAGAAACATAGGATATGTAATCTAAGATAGAAATTTTCGTGTAGCTTGTTCATGTTTATATATTTTGATGGGTACATTGAATTGATTTATATAGCTGAACAAAATTAGAAGCTTAAAGTTATATAGAAGTTCTTGCACTTATTTTTATGCAGAGTTGCAAGGAAACTTTTGAAGAAGAGTTGCTAAATGTTCAAAAATGTCAATTTTAGACTTGCAAAGTTGAGATTATTTGGTACAAGTGCATCATTCTTAATTAACATTTACCACTTTGACCTAGTTCTCTTCTATACATGCTATTAAGTATCTTTAGAAAATACTGGATTTTCTTGGAATTTCTAAGTAAAATATAAGAATTTCTCTTATTTGTTAACTAACTTGAAAACAACTTCTCATTTCACAAACAAAAGATTCTAGGTATCTTTCTTATTTAATATATTTATTTTAAGAATCAAGAGGTTCTAACTCAATTCAACTGGTAATAATTGAAGTGACTCATGTTCTTAGAAATGTGTTGATGGTCCGACTTTTTTATACTGGAATCTTAACATGCCCCCTCAAGATGGTGGTCTATTCAAGCACCAATATTGAATTGAATCTTTAGCAGCTTTTTTGACTCACTTTAAGAGTCACGGGATTCAGACTCAAATCTAATTGGTAGTGATGTATGAATGTTCATATATATATATATTTATGTGGGACTCTTAACAATTTATTATAATCATTATTTTTTTCTTAATTTAAAAAAAAAAGCATTTACTTGCCCAACATAAATGGTATCAATTTTTTTTTTGAAAGTATAAATGTTATCAATTTAGATCTTAATTATTTTATATTGAATCTTTAGCAGCTTTTCTGGCTCACTTTAAGAGTCATGGGATTCGGACTCAAACCTAATTGGTAGTGAGTGGAATGATATGTTCTTCTAAATGTATGAATGTTCATATATATATATATGTATATATTTATGTGGGACTCTTAACAATTTATTATAATCATTATTTTTCTTTCTTAATTAAAATAAAAGCATTTACTTGCCCAACATAAATGGTATCAATTTTTTTTAAAAGTATAAATGGTATCAATTTTAGATCTTAATTATTTTATACTACTTAGTCACTAATTTTGTTTTGTTTAAATACAGGTATTAGTAGTTTCAGGAGAGACAGGTTGTGGCAAAACAACACAACTTCCTCAATTCATTCTAGAAGAGGAGATATCATGTTTGCGTGGTGCAGATTGTAATATAATTTGCACTCAACCTCGCCGTATTTCTGCTATTTCTGTTTCTGCCCGTATATCCTCAGAAAGAGGAGAAAGTCTTGGTGAAACTGTTGGCTATCAGATCCGGCTTGAATCTAAGCGTTCATCCCAAACACGACTCTTATTTTGCACCACTGGAGTATTACTTCGCCAATTGGTAATTTAATCTCATGTCAATTCCATTGTATTGTTTCCTTGGATCCCTTCTCCCTTCCCCACAGTTGGTGCTTGATTCTATTTCATGAACTTCAAATTGCTTATGATGTGTGTGACTATTTCATCTGGTCTAAATAATTGAGAATAACAATTGTTTTTGGATTCCTTAAAAGAAAAACTCGTGTTATGTGACATGGAAATTGATATGTAATCACATGGGACAGATGGGCTGTACCACCCTTAAACACAACAGGGGTTAAAACAACAAAATCTTGGAATACATACTCCAGAAGCACCATCCTTTGGGTTTTGGCTTTTACATGTTTTTATAAAAAGTTTAGCCTCATAGTAACATACAGATTTTTTTGGTGTCTGTACTTCTGCTTCAGTTCTTATATTCACTATATCCTGCTGTTGTTGATGCAGGTGCAGGATCCACAATTAACTGGTGTTAGCCACTTGCTTGTTGATGAAATCCATGAAAGAGGCATGAATGAGGACTTTTTACTAATAATTTTGCGCGATCTTCTTCCCCGTCGCCCAGATTTACGTCTTATTCTGATGAGTGCGACGATCAATGCTGAATTGTTCTCTAAGTACTTTGGAAATGCGCCAACCATACATATACCGGTATAGTATCTTTCTCTTGAAAAATGTATATTGATGTTCTTCAAGGCAGATTCTTAATTTTGCATATTTTCTGACTTATTTGCAGGGCTTTACTTTTCCTGTAACCGAGTTATTTCTTGAAGACATTTTAGAGAAAACTCACTATAGTATAAAGTCAGAGTCTAGTAACTTTGATGGAAATTCAAGAAGGAGACAAAAAGATTCCAAGAAGGATCCGTTAACTGAATTATTTGAGGCAATCTCTCATTCCATTTTCATCTTAACAGATTTAATGATGGCTGGAATCATTTAATTTTTTTATTATAATAAACTCGTTGCTTAATATATTGCTGTTGTATGGAAGCTGATGATATTAGATAGTTTTTTGTCCTCAAAATATAAAACTTACAAATAATTGGTCTATGAATGCAGGAAGTTGATATTGATTCTCAATACAGAACTTATAGCACATATACAAGAAAGTCTCTTGAAGCATGGTCTGGCTCACAACTTGATTTGGGTCTGGTAACATTCTTTCTATAAACTCAACTTTATTTTTGTTGTTCTGAAGTCTAACGTGCACTTTTATGTTTCGAGTTTGCTGCATTCCTGGTTAATATATGTTGTCTAATCTGAGGTTTCCTTTTCTATGAAGATTTTTTTTTTGGAGCCTTGACCAGGGTAAAGCAATTGAAATGTGTGAAATATTGAAAGAGATTAGTATAGTATTGGGTATAGCTTATATACCATTGTGCCATAGGAGCCTACATTGATATGGATGCTTATGAAGATAATACGTGAAACATGTGCACTTAATGTTTGAAAAGAAAAAAAAATGTACTTGGGACCATCTTATAATAAACTTGGTCCTTTTCTCTTGTGGTGAAGTTGAAAACTATATCTTTACTGAACAAGTTAAATGTAGTTTGTTTAATTTTTAATTTTGGGGGTAAACAAATCACCAGTAGTTTATTTTATGTAGGTAGAATCAAGTATTGAATATATATGTCGCCATGAAGGTCCTGGTGCAATTCTTGTATTCCTTACGGGATGGGATGACATTTCTAAACTACTTGACAAAGTTAAGGGAAACAGATTCCTTGGAGATCCAAGCAAGTTTATGGTTCTTCCCTTACATGGATCTATGCCTACTATCAATCAACGTGAAATATTTGATCGTCCACCCCCTAACAAAAGGCAAGCATACGAAGGCATATAATTAATGTTAAAAAGTTTACTCAATTGAAATAGTGAATGGCTAGAGACAAGATTGGGGAAATAACATCATACAGCGCTAGTTTACGAATTTGTTTCTTTCTTAATATGAAGATTCAAGCTTCCTGCTACAATCACTTTGATATCAGATGGATTTGAGCCTTAGCCTGATGCTGTTGCAATTGCAGTTCTTTTTATTTTGCATTCAAATTCTAAATTTTCCTCTTTCCATCTTGTAGAAAAATTGTGCTGGCAACAAATATTGCTGAGAGCAGTATCACCATAGATGATGTTGTGTACGTGATAGACTGTGGAAAGGCAAAGGAAACTAGTTATGATGCTCTTAACAAACTGGCATGTCTTTTACCTTCGTGGATTTCAAAAGCTTCAGCACATCAGGTATTATACGAGTTAAGAATCCAGACTGCCAATCATGTTTTTTGTCCTTCCTGTAATAATGCATTTGTATATGTATTTTTCTTTTCTTTTGAGATGATTTTAGAGACGAGGGCGTGCTGGCCGTGTGCAACCTGGGGTTTGTTATAAATTGTACCCAAAAATCATACACGATGAAATGCTTCAGTATCAGTTACCTGAAATACTCCGAACACCTCTGCAAGAGTTGTGCCTCCAGATTAAAAGTTTGCAGCTTGGAACTGCTGGATCATTTCTGGCAAAGGCACTACAGCCACCAGATTCCCTTGCCGTCCAAAATGCAATTGAACTTCTTAAAACTATAGGAGCTTTAGATGATATGGAGGAGCTTACTCCACTTGGTATATACCACATTTTAACTTCTCTTCCTCTACTTGTTTCACATTTAGGGTGCTGACCACAGTCTGCCTTAATTTTACTTAACAGGTCGCCATCTTTGCACTCTGCCATTGGACCCAAACATTGGGAAGATGCTATTGATGGGGTCTATCTTTCAATGCCTGAATCCTGCTTTAACAATTGCTGCTGCTCTTGCTCATCGTGATCCGTTTGTCCTGCCTATAGAGAGGAAAGAGGAAGCTGATGCTGCAAAAAGGTCTTTTGCCGGTGATTCTTGCAGGTTAGGTCATTCTGCTGAGCCACTCCCCTTTCTGATAAATTGCAGTGAGTTTGGACAAATTTTAGTTTATAAACCTTTCTATCATTTAAATCTTCACATTGTTGTTGCAGTGACCACATAGCACTCCTCAAAGCTTTTGAAGGATGGAAAGAGGCAAAACGTAATGGAAATGATAGAGCATTCTGTTGGGAGAACTTCTTATCTCCGGTAACCTTGCAGATGATGGAGGATATGAGAATGCAGTTTCTAGATCTATTGGCGGGTATTGGCTTTGTGGACAAATCTAGGGGTCCTGCTGTAAGCACTTTGCTTTTCATTATGTCTCTATAACCTGACTTTTTTTTCTGAAATTTTCTTGTCAAGTGACTTTGTTATGCCTATCTGTATGAAAATTATCGGATGTTATGTTTTATGTGCTTGTAGGCATACAACCAGTACGGTCAGGATTTGGAGATGGTATGTGCAATCCTTTGCGCAGGGATGTACCCAAATGTTGTGCAGTGCAAAAGAAGAGGAAAGCGGAGCGCATTTTACACCAAAGAAGTGGGGAAAGTTGATATCCACCCTGCATCTGTCAACGCATCAGTTCACCTCTTCCCTCTTCCTTACATGGTTTACAGTGAGAAAGTGAAAACAACCAGCATTTTCATCCGGGATTCGACGAATATATCAGATTATGCCTTACTTCTGTTTGGTGGTAACCTAATTCCTAGTAAAACAGGTGAAGGTATTGAAATGCTAGACGGTTATCTCCATTTCTCTGCATCAAAGAGTGTTTTAGAGTTGATTCGGGTAAATATGCCTCCCAAGTTTTTGATGGTTCATTGATCAATGCAACAGTGTTTAAGAAAGTTTTGTCTGTGGTTTTGGCCTTTTGTTTTGCAGAAATTGCGTGGGGAGCTTGACAATCTTCTGAACAGGAAGATTGAGGATCCGGGGTTTGACATCTCTAGAGAGGGAAAGGGAGTGGTCACCGCTGCGATTGAGTTATTGCACAGTCATAACATAAGATACTAATGTTTTTTCTTTCTTTCTTTTGGTTTCTGTTGTTCTAAGTTGCTGCAGAAATAAAAAAGGAACGAAATTACCGAATGATTGTCTGGGTTGAGTCGCGGACTAGGTCGCTCTCTTTAAGACGTTCGCGGCACTGCCCAGAATTTGTGCAAGCAGACTATCAGCCCCGTCGTCCCCAGGATAAAACAGCCCAGTCTAACTGTGATCGGACCTCCACTGCACTGTAGAGACCCGTCGTATACTACACCCTTAATGATACTACTGCTCGGATTTTTTTTAATATTAAAGAGTTTATTTTTTTCTTAAAAGAGATGATCGTCCTGAAAAGTAATCGCACCTTTTAAAGAAAAATCGATTTTTAATTAACGGGAATAAAGACGTTTTATTAAAACGTGGGAGAGGCATGGCAGTTAGAACCCTGAAAAATCTGAAGAGATTAAGTCTTCAGTTTACCACTTATTAACCACGTTTTTATTAAATAAAAAATATCTAATAAATAATTTTTTAGAAAAATTAATAAGGTGCACACCACACCAACCAACCAGCTCAGCTTGGTCGGACGGACGGCAGCGGCGCGCGCGTGTGTGGTGGTCAGGTGAGCCTTTGTGTGACTCCTCCCTCTCTCACAAAAGTGGGTATCCCTTGGGGCACAACTCCAAGGCTGAAGTCCACACTCTATATACCTTTACAGGAGAGTATTCTAAACCAATGTGTGACTCTTCCTCTAGGGAGTCATTAAAGCACCTTTTCTATTTTTAATAATTCATACTATAATATATTAAAAGTTCCAACAATCCCTTACTTGAATTATTTAAAAAATATTTTTCATCGAGCAGTAACCTAAGAACAATAAGATTGAACATAAACAAAGGTATCTTTCGACTTGAACCTTTGCATAGTGAATGCAATTTAGAATATACTAGAGTGACACGTAGTCTGGAACTCTATCTCTAACATTGCACCACGCACAATCTTTCCAGGGTGTAGTCCAAAAACCCGTGCTTTAATGGCCATGCACGTCTATTCCAGTATAGTGAACGCTCTAGAAATTTGCCCTAAATTTCATAGGAAGCGGCCCCACTTTTACATTCACGTAGGTGAGTCTATCAAGAGTACTCCTGTAGCTCGGTACTCCACTCCACATAGAGTATAGATCTCATTAAGAGTTTCGATTAAATCATCCTTATGTCGCTTCAGGAATTCATGCTTCAAGTTAACTTTAAGTAATAGCATGATCTGTCTCATATCACATCATAACTTGTTATTACCCATTGAACCTATTTCTTGGGATCTCCAGTCTATAGGTCGGGTTACCATCATGTGTGATTCATCATTCTAAGGGCAATAGTCCCGTTCCTTTTGATGTTTTAAGGACTTTCTCTCTAGCTAATCCTTTCGTCAAAGGATCAGCTAAATTTTCATCAGTGCGTATATGATCCACTCTCACAGCTCCAGTAGAGAGGAACTCTCTAACAGTACTGTGCTTACGTCGTATTTGACGTCTTTTACCGTTGTAATAACGGTTCTGAATTTTTGCAATAGCCGCGGTACTATCACAATGGATCAACACTGCTGGTATCAGTTTTTCCCATAAAGGGATCTCAGCTAGCAGGCCTCTCAACCATCCTGCTTCTTCACTAGCAGTAGCTAGTGCTATCATTTCTGACTCCATTGTAGATTGAGCCAGAATAGTCTGTTTCTTAGACTTCCATGAAACAGCTCCACCAGCTATGCTAAAAATATAGCCGCTGGTTGCCTTGGAGTCATCTGACAAGGTGTTCCAGTCAGCATCGTTATATCCTTCAAGGACAGCGGGAAACTTTTGATAATGCAATCCAAGGTTCATAGTTCTCTTAAGGTACCTCATGACCCTTTCTATAGCATGCCAATGCTCAACACTAGGTCTACTAGTAAACCTGCACAATAGTCCCACAACATAGGCAATGTCGGGTCTAGTACAATCAGTGGCATACCTAAGACTGCCAATGATGCTCGCATACTCTGTTTGTCTTACACCATCACCAGTGTTCTTAAATAGCTTTACACTGGGATCATAGGGTGTACACGCAGGTTTACAGTTAAAGTAATTGTATTTCTTTAAAATCTTCTCAATGTAATGAGATTGATCCAAAGAAATTCCCTTTTCAGACCTAGTGATCTTTATACCAAGGATCACATTCGCTTCTCCTAGATCTTTCATGTCAAAGTTTTCACATATCACAGATTTTACATCATTTATGACATGTAAGTTCGAACCAAAAATAAGCAAGTCATCTACATATAAACATATGATGGTGCAAATGTCATTCTCAGATTTATAATAAATGCATTTGTCACTTTCATTCACTTTAAAACCATGTGAGATAACTAGATTGTCAAACTTTTCATGCCATTGCTTAGGTGCCTGTTTCAAACCATACAAAGATTTATCTAATTTGCACACTTTATGTTCTTGACCATGGATCACAAATCCCTCAGGTTGGTCCATGTAAATCTCTTCTTCTAATTCACCATTTAAAAAAGCAGTTTTAACATCCATTTGGTGCACAACAAGATCATGTAAAGAAGCTAAAGCAATAAGCACACGAATAGATGTTATCCTTGTGACAGGTGAGTATGTGTCAAAGAAATCTACATTTTTTCTCTGTCTAAAACCTTTGGCAACAAGACGTGCCTTGTACTTATCAACAGTACCATCAGGTTTCAATTTCTTTTTCAGAATCCATTTGCAACCTATTGTCTTACATCCTGGAGGTAAATCAACTAAATGCCAGGTTTTGTTAGACTCAAGGGAGTCCATTTCATCATTAATGGCTTCTTGCCATAGGTCAGCATCTAATGAGGTCATAGCTTCTTGGAGGTTCGAAGGATCCTCCTCTAAAGTATATGCACAAAAATCAGAACCAAAGTCTTTAGAGACTCTAGCTCTTTTACTTCTTCTAGGTTCAGTTTCATTCCCCTCATGATGCTCAATGTCCCTAATCACAGGCATGTTACTAGATGATGCACGCCCACTATTTCTCAATTTAAATGGAAATCTATGTTCATAAAAATCAGCGTCATTTGATTCCAAGATAACATGGTCTTTCAAATCAAAGAAACGATATGCTTTACTATTAACAGCATAACCAATAAACACACATTCATATGCTCTACTAGCCAATTTTATCCTCTTAGGATCAGGAATTCTAACATATGCTAAACAACCCCAAGTTTTAAAATAAGAGATGTTTGGTTCTTTATTTTTCAAGATCTCATAAGGAGAAATTTTGCTTTTTGATTTTGGAACTCTATTAAGCACATAGCAAACAGTCAATAATATTTCTCCCCACCAATAAGATGCAGCACCAGAATTAAGCAAAATAGCAACAATTGATTCAGTAAATGTTCTATTCTTCCTTTCGGCTTTGCCATTTATTTCAGGTGAGTATGGTGCAGTTCTTTCATGTATAATTCCATGTGAGTTATAAAAATCAACAAACATGCTCGAATCATATTCAGTGCCTCTATCACTACGAAATCTCTTTATCTTTCTATTAAATTGATTTTCAATTTCAGTCACAAAAGATTTAAACATATCAAGAGCATCACTTTTATTTTTCATCAAGTACACATAAGTAAAATCAGAACAGTCATTTATAAAAGTGATAAAATAACCCATTTCTGGTCAACGTCCCATCAAGTTCACATATATCAGAATGAATTAAATCTAGAGGCTCAGTTTCTCTAGTCACAGATTTATGGGGTGTTTTTGTGATCTTAGCTTGGTTACAATAGTCACATTTTTCAAAATCATTTAAAGATAATTTAGGAATTAAGCCTAAACTACTCATATTCTTGATTATTCGCTTGTTAACGTGACAGAGTCTAGCATGCCAAGTATTAAAACTACACAACATATAAGCAGAAGCATTCACTTTATTGACATCAACATTCAATTTAAACATTCCCTCAGTTGCATACCCTTTCCCTACAAATATCCCATTCTTAGTTAAAGTAAATAAATCATCCCCTATAGTCTGTGTAAACCCCGCCTTGTTGAGAAGGTAGCCCGAGACCAGATTCTTTCTCATCTCTGGAGTGTGCATGACTTCCTTAAGAATCACAGTTCTTCCAGAGGTAAACTTTAATTCCACATCACCAATACCAGCAACAATCGTAGTGTGCGAATCTCCCAGCAACACTTTCTTATCCTCAGTAGCAGCAGTATATGTCTTAAACATATTCCGATCATAGCAAACATGGCGAGAAGCGCCAGTGTCTACCCACCACCCTTCTGATCCACCAACAAGGTTGATCTCAGATATCATAGCCGTGAAAGGCTCTTCAGTTGTTAGGTTAGCCTGCGGAGCAGAGCTTGGCCTGTTCCTGCACTTGCGTGCAATATGACCTGGTCTGTTGCAAACAAAGCACAGAAACGGAGCAGGTTCATTCTTATTATTAGGGGGGTTTTGCTGCTGTCTGTTTTGGTTCCTTTGATGGTTCCAATTCTGAGTATTGTTCCGAGGTTGATTGTTGCGGTTTGAGTTCTGCTTTCGATTCTAATTTTTGAAAATTTTCCCATTGGGTTTCAGAACCGCAGTGGACCTTTTGTTAGTGTTGTTATTGCTGGATACAACAATCACTTCTTCTTTCTGGTCCTGTTTACGAGCTTCCTCCTCAATACGAAGGCGAGTGATCAGACTTTCTAGTGAAAATTCTTTAGTTTTGTGCCTGAGAAATTTTTTAAAATCTTTCCACGCAGGGGGCAGTTTGTCAATAATCGCAGCAACTTGAAATTGTTCATCTAAAGACATACCTTTAGAAATTATTTCATGAGCGATTTTCTGAAGTTCATGAGATTGGGCTTCCACTGACTTGTCATCGGTCATCTGAAATTTGAGGTAGCGACTGACAGCGTACTTCTTGGTTCCAGCCTCCTCAGTGTCATACTTCTTTTGCATTGCGTCCCAGATTTCCTTGGCATTTTGGTCAGAATTATAATAGTCATACAAGTCATCAGATAAACCATTGAGAATGAAATTTTTGCATAAAAAATCATTTTCGACCCAAGCATCTAAAGCCTTAGTTTGTTTCTCTTTTTCATCGTTGTCTTCCTTTTCAGATACAGTAGGCTTATCAGTAGTGAGAGCGGTGTTAACCTTTTTGATTGTGAGGAAAAATAACATCTTCTGTTTCCATCTTTTAAAGTGGTTACCCTCAAAACGAAATGGTTTGTTTATGTCAACAACACCAGAGTTATCATCGGTAGTCATGGCAGAAACTAAACGTCTTAAAATTGTTGTTCTAAGTTGCTGCAGAAATAAAAAAGGAACGAAATTACCGAATGATTGTCTGGGTTGAGTCGCGGACTAGGTCGCTCTCTTTAAGACGTTCGCGGCACTGCCCAGAATTTGTGCAAGCAGACTATCAGCCCCGTCGTCCCCAGGATAAAACAGCCCAGTCTAGCTGTGATCGGACCTCCACTGCACTGTAGAGACCCGTCGTATACTACACCCTTAATGATACTACTTCTCGGATTTTTTTTAATCGTAAAGAGTTTATTTTTTTCTTCTGAAAAGAGATGATCGTCCTGAAAAGTAATCGCACCTTTTAAAGAAAAATTGATTTTTAATTAACGGGAATAAAGACGTTTTATTAAAACGTGGGAGAGGCATGGCAGTTAGAACCCTGAAAAATCTGAAGAGATTAAGTCTTCAGTTTACCACTTATTAACCACGTTTTTATTAAATAAAAAATATTTAATAAATAATTTTTTAGAAAATATAATAAGGTGCACACCACACCAACCAACCAGCCAGCTCAGCTCGGCTCGGTCGGACGGACGGCGGCGGCGGCGCGCGCGCGTGTGTGGTGGTCAGGTGAGCCTTTGTGTGACTCCTCCCTCTCCCACAAAAGTGGGTACCCCTTGGGGCACAACCCCAAGGCTGAAGTCCACACTCTATATACCCTTACAAGATAGTATTCTAAACCAATGTGGGACTCTTCCTCTAGGGAGTCATTAAAGCACCTTTTCTATTTTTAATAATTCATACTATAATATATTAAAAGTTCCAACAGTTTCTTATAGATTAGCAGTTTTTTTACGAGCTGTCTACTTTGTTTCCTTTATATTCTTTATGTATGTCAATCTTAGTTCCCTCTTGGAGATAAGTGCATTTTTGGATTAATATTTTAACAGTAAAGTTTTCGGCATTAGGTATGTAATTTAGAATGGTGATTGTAATTGTAACCTATAAATTACGAGTCTAGAGTGATTGTCATGTAGACACGTATATTTGAACACATAATAAAAATCTGATGTATTATTTTGATAGAATTAGAGCCTTTAAATAGGCAAATACAGGGTATATGACATCTATCAATATTCTACAAAATATTCTAGACTATTCTAATCCCTAAGAATCAGGAACAAAATTATCTAAACTAGGAAACAAATATCTTTCCTGATAATTACAAATAATTAAGATAATATATTACAAATAATTTATATAGTTCCAAATCTTTGCTGATCTGGATATGATTTTCAACACTCCCCGTCAAGCTGGACAGAAAATATCTTTCATGAACAACTTGCCAATTAAGTATTCAAACTCCTTGGTTGGTAACCCTTACGTGAGAATGTCTGCAATCTGACCTATAGTGGGAACATAAGGCATACAGATGAGACCGTTCTCCAATTTATCTTTTATAAAATGTTTGTTAATTTCCACATGTTTGGTTCGATCATGAAGAACAAGATTGTGAGCTATTAAGATAGTTGATTTGTTATCACAGTAAACCTTCATTGGTGATTGAATTCCTATATTTAGTTCTTCAAGAAGTTTTTTAATCCATAATATCTCACAAATGCCAAGTGCAACTGCTCTAAATTCAGCTTCAATGCTACTTTGTGTTACCACGTTTTGTTTCTTACTACGCCAAGTAACTAAGTTCCTCCCACAAAGGCGCAGTAGCCCAAGGTTCATCTTCTGTCAGTGATGCTTCCTGCCCAATCAACATTTGTGTAAACTTCTACTCCAAGAGTACCTTTTCCTGGAGTGCCTTTTAAGTACCTCAGTACCCTCTTGACTGCATCAAAATGTTCTACTCCAGGAGAATGTATGAATTGACTTACAACACTTACTGCAAAGACAATATCTGGTCGGGTGTGAGATAAGTATATGAGTTTTCCCACTAATCGTTGATACTGCTCTTTATCCACATGTGCATCTGAACTTTTAAGCTGAAGCTTTATATTGTATTCCATAGGTGTTTCAGCAGGTTTACATCTAAGTAGACCTGTTTCTTTTAACAAATCCAGAACATACTTGCGTTGTGAGACAACAAGCCCTTCTTTAGACCTTGCAAACTCCATACCAAGAAAATATTTTAGGTTTCCAAGATCTTTGACTTCAAAATCTTTTGACAAAATTTTTTTAATCTCTGCAAGTTCTGTGTAGTCATCCCCTGTCAAAACTATATCATCAACATAGACGATAAGCACCGCTATTTTTCCACTTCTCGAGTGTTTGTAGAACATGCTGTCATCAGCCTGGCTCTGGTTATAGCCATGTCTTTTTACAACCTTCCCAAAACGTTCAAACCATGCCCGTGGTGGCTGCTTAAGGCCATACAAAGATTTTTTTAGTTTACTTACCTTTTCCATTTTCAAAATTTCCTTCAAATCCTGGAGGTAACTCCATGAATACCTCCTCTTTTAGTTCACCATTTAGAAATGCATTTTTAATGTCCAGCTGAAATAAGGGCCAGTTATGATGAACTGCTAGAGAAAGTAAGATGTAGATTGAGTTTAACTTAGCAATAGAAGAAAAGGTCTCCTGGTAATCTATGCCATAGGTTTGAGTAAAGCCTTTTTCCACCACCCTCGCTTTATATCTCTCTATGCTGTCATCTGCTTTGTATTTGACTGTAAAGGCCCATTTACAGCCGATTGTTTTCTTCTCTTGTGGTAGATCGACCACTTCCCATGTATATTTTTATGGAGAGCTTTCGCCTCTTCTAAAATTGCTATCTTCCAATCCGGATCATCTAATGCTTCTTGGATGTTTCTTAGTACAAACACATGAGAAATATTAGAAGTAAATGCTCTATGAGTTTCTAATAATCCATGGTAGGATAGATATTTTGCAATAGGATGTTGGGTACATGACCTAGTTCCTTTTCTAAGTGCAATAGGTTGATCTAGATCAGCAAAATAAGATTATTGGAATTTTTAGGAGAGTAATTACCCGAGGTATCCAAGAGCCCAGTTTTTGGAGGAGACGAATGGGGTGGAATAATTAATTGATCTTCATTAGTTTGATGAAATCGTCGTCTAGTGTAAACACGAAGTTCAAGATTATTTGGTGGTACTTGTGCTTGTGTCTCAACATGCAGATGACTTAAATCATCAACATTTTCATGGGTTGGAACATTGTAAACATCATTTAGAATCTGGTTGTTGTTTTGGTAACGAGTAAATCACAGGAATAGGAGTAGTGGTATTTAAATCCCAAAACTAATCTTCATAACTTCTCTCCCCCTCAAGATGAGTTTTTTCAAAATAAGGTTGTTTTTCAAGAAGTATTACATCCATACTGACATGAATTTTTTTTGTTATTGGATTTCAGCATTTATGTCTTTTTTTATTTGAAGCATACCCTAAAAAAATGCAGTTTTCTGCTCTAGGATCTAGCTTGGAGCAAAATTGTGAAGGAATATGAACAAAAACCATGCAACCAAATATTTTTAAATCAAGTTTAGAGGCTAAGAAACTTGTTGGAAAATTCTTTTGAAAACAACTTAAGGGGGTTTGATAGTTCAAAACTCGGCTAGGCATTCTATTTATTAAATAACATGAAGTTAAAACAACTTCACCCCACAAATACTTAGGTACGTTCATAGAAAACATTAGAGCTCAACTTACTTCAAGTAAATGACGATTTTTACGTTCAACAATACCGTTTTGTTGAGGGGTGACACGACATGTGGACTGCTGAATAATGCCTTTAGACCGTAAGAAAGGTCCTAAGTATTGATTAAAATACTAAGTGCCATTATCAGTTCGAAGAATGCTTATTTTAATTTGAAATTGGTTTTCAATCATTTTATGAAAGTCTTTAAACAAATATTCAACTTTAGATTTACCATTCATAAGATAAACCCAACCCAATCGGTATGATCATCAAGGAAAGTGACAAACCATTATTTTCCAGAAAAGGTTGTAACCTTTGAAGGTCCCAAAACAACACTGTGAATTAGATAAAAAGGACAAGACATTTGATATCCAATAGGTTTATAAGAATTACAATGACTTTTAGATAAATAGCAATGTTCACAATAAAGAGACTTTAAATCCACACCTTTAAACAAACTAGGAAATAGATGTTTCAAATAGAAAAAACTAGGGTGCCTAACTATTGATGCCAAAGCATTATTGTTTCATAAGTAGAACTAGTACTACCACTTAGACCTTGAACTTGTCTGCACTCACGACAATCATCAAAATAATAGAGGTCATTGATCATTTTACACTGCCAATCGTATTCCCCAAAATCTGGTCCTGAAACTCACAGTAAGAATCAGAGAAAACAACATGACAGTTAGAGTCTTTTGATAGTTGGCTAACAAAAAGAAGGTTGCAAGATAATTTAGGGACATGAAGAACATATTTTAATTCAATATTATTAGATATTTTTACAGATCCTTTTCCCGTGATTGGTGAAAAACTACCATCTGCAATGCGAATTTTGTTATGTCCAGAACAAGGAAAATAGGAGTTAAAAAATGTAGAATTATTTGTCATATGGTCGGAGGCACCATAATCGATGATCCAAGGTGCAAACAATAGAGAGCTAGAAAGAGCATTCGAATTTCTACCTGTTTTTTCCAGAGCAACATGAGGAGTACTAGATTGTGGATCAGAATTTAGCAATTTCAGAAGTTGTTCAAGCTGTTCTTTGTTGAGAAGATGGTTCAGATTGGAGGCTTCATGTGCAGCTGGAGTAGGACGGTTGTTCTTCTCTCCGTCACCTTTAGTGCTCTTCCAATCAGCCGGTTAGCCATGTAACTTCCAGCATGTCTCACGAGTATGCCTTGGTTTGTTGCAATAATCACACCAAACACGTGCTCGACCATTAAAAGATGGCTGTTTTTTTTCAGAGAAATGAGCAGTATTAGCATCATAAATAAGGGCAGAATTTTCAAGTGGCTCACCTGATTTTTTTCCCAGCATGACATTCCAGCGACTTTCTTCGCGCCTAACTTTAGAGAACACTTCACCTATTTGGGGTAATGGTTGTTTACCAATGATACGTCCAGGAACCTCATCAAATTCGACTCTAAGTCCAGCAAGAAATTTGAAGATCCAATCATCCTCCATTTTTTTTGATGGTGAGCGAGATCCTTAGTGCTCTCCCATTCATAGTCATCAAAAAAATCGAGATCCTGCCACATTCTCATCAGAGAATTAAAGTACTTTGTCACATCATCATCTCCTTGTTGAGTACTTCCAAGTTTCAGTTGCGGTTCAAATATTTGGGACTGATTTCCCAATTCTTAATACATTTGGGTCACCTTATCCCATAATTCTTTTGTTGTGGAAAAACACATATAGTTAGCAATAATATCTTCATTCATAGAATTGACTAACCAGGCCATAATCATGAAGTTTTCAGCATCCCAAACATCATAGTTGGGGTCAGTTTTTCAGGCGCGTTAGTGTCTCCAGTTAGATAACCAATCTTGCCTCTCCCACACACATACATCCTCACTGATTGTGATCACTGTAAGATATTTGCCCCATTCAGTCGTATGGTAGTGATCTAGACAGAGTGGGATTCAGAGTGGGCTATTTTAGTGGCTACGGTTTGAGAAGGGGCTGTTAGAATAGCAAGGATGGCAGCAGTGTTTTTAGAAATTTCAGACATGTTTTTCTGTGGCTAACTGAGACCTAAACAGAGGCTAAAATGGCTTGGAAAAAACCTGGCTATGATACCATAAAAACTCATAGGAAAAAATCTGATGTATTATTTTGATAGAATTGGAGCCTTTAAATAGGAAAATACAGGGTATATGACATCTGTCAATATTCTAGACTATTCTAATCCCTAAGAATTGAGAAAAAAATTATCTAAACTAGGAAACAAATATCTTTGCTGATAATTATAAATAATTCCAAATCTTTGCTGATTTGGTTATGATTTTCAACAATAATTTCCATTTCCAGTGATAAAAAGAAGAATAAAGGTAAGAGAACATTGTTTGAGTAATGTTTTGGAAATGGAAATCTTAAACCTCCATTAAGTAATCATTAACATTGTTTAAATATATAACAACCTGTCCTTTGTTCCAGGGATGTTCGTCGGTAGGTTTGGGTGGGCTACGGGGATTTTTTTTACCCATTTAATCCCATAATCAAGAGTCAACTTGCAAACAACCATAATCCAAAATCGAGTGTCAAGAGAGTAGGAGTTTTCTTTCTTGATGGTTCGTGAATGAATACCTTAGCATTTCGATAGAAGCTTGTAGTGTTTTCACTAAGATAAAGTTCAAACCCAAAATATACTTTTTTTATGCACTAATATCATTTGAGCTAGAGAATGATGATGTATTTAATCAAGTGAGGGATTGTTATGATTGGTTAAATACATAGTGAAATTGGTTAGGCACGAAGATGTGCAAAAACTATAATGATTTTACTAAAGTCAACATGACTTTTGGTATAGGCATTTATAGATTATATTTTTAGGACCAGGGTGTTTCTTTTGAGTATATAAGAGTACCCAAAAAATTTAAAGGCATTTGGAGACGTTTTGAGGCAAGTTTGGGGGTGCCAAGTTAGTTGTACCTGTGTTGCATCGCCTATAGGAGGTGACATGTCGCTTGGGAGTGAAACCCCAGACAGGCACTGCATTACCTGGGTGGAGGCGACGCATCGCCTGGGCGGTCCGTACGAGACCGTATAGTTACGTAATTTTGGCTCCAAAAATTAATTTAAAATGCTCTAATCTCATGATATGTGTTAGATCACCTAAATTCTCCTTACTGCTCAATGGCTCTCTGCATGGTTTCTTTTCAGCTAAAAGGGGATTAAGGCAAGGGGATCCAATGTCTCCATTATTGTTTGTGTTAGGTATGGAATATCTGTCTAGAATCATGATTAAAGTGGGGTCTATCTCTGATTATAAGTATCATGCTAAATGCAAGTCCCTGAGATTAAATCATTTATGCTTTGCGGATGAGTGCTAGAAGCTTAAGGATTTGCTAGAAGCTATTTACCTTTCCAATATCTTGGTATTCCAATTTGTTCCAAGAAAATTTCTTCGGTGGAATGTAGCCTTATTTTAGAGAAAATGGTTCATCGAATTAGGCAATGGAGCTCTCGAAATTTATCTTATATGGGCAGAGTGACATTAATTAATGCAGTTCTCCTTTCTATACACTCCTATTGGGCCCAAATCATGATATTGCCGAAGAGGATACTGAAGGAAATTGATGCCATTTGTAGAGCCTTCCTTTGGAGAGGAAAGAGTGATTACGCAGGGCCTGGTCTTGTTGCTTGGCAAACCATTTGCAATTCCAAGACAGGTGGAGGATTGGGTTTTAAGAGGGTTGTGGATTGGAATATTGCAGCTATAGGGAAATATATATGGGCAATTGCTTCCAAAAAAGATAATTTGTGGGTTAAATGGATTCACAATATATATTTGAAGCAATTGGATTGGTGGGAATATAAAGTTCCCTCGGCTTGCAGCTGGTATTGGAGGAAAATGGTGGCTGTTAAGGATCTTTTTAAAGCAAAAATAGATTTGGCATCCTTTTCAGCTAAGAAATTCAGTATTAAAACAGGTCATGACTTGTTGTTTGCTTCACCTCTCAAAGTGCATTGGGCAAAGTTTGTTTGGGAGAGATTTTCTGTACCAAAGCACAGGTTTATACTTTGGTTAGTTATGCTTCAGAGATTACGTACCAGGGTCTTCATCCATAATTACAACTCAATTATGGATCCATCTTGTCTTTTCTGTGGAGAACATAATGAAGATATTCATCATCTCTTTTTTCAGTGTAAATATAGCAAGCAATGTCTAGTACTGGTGAAAAAATGGCTGGGTTGGAAAGTAAAAGCAGTGGATTATGATAACTTGTTGCAATGGATATTGAAAACAAGGAGATGGAGCAGATTTCAAAAAAGTACCTTGATTGCTGTTGTTGCTTCCTTGATTTATCATATTTGGAGAGTGAGGAATGACAAACTATGGTCACAAAAGGTTTGGTCTACGGCTCATACGGTCCAAGCAATACAAAGAGATGTTAGTTTGCAGATATACACTATAATTCCAAGTAAAACAAATCCTTTAGATAGAGATTGGTTTCATGCTATTTGTCAAATAGCTAGCTGATGTATAGAAGATAGCTGATGTATAGAAGATAGGTATAGTGGGGAGGTATAGAATTGGAATCATATATGGAGTTTGTACATGAATTGGTTTTGAGCAATACAATGATCTTATTCACAAAAAAAAAAATGCTCTAATCTCATTGGTTGAGATAAATGAGGGTTCCTATACTATTTAAATGTGTCATTTGAGTTTTTGGTGAATTAATTACTCACCACTCTCTCTCTAGCTCTCAAGATTACTAGTTTTCTCCAAGATTTTCATCAAGAAAGTTTTACTTGCATGAAGATTCAAGGCTCATTTCAATTGTAGTAGATTCAAGCAATCTCTAAGGGGAGGTTAGGAATAGAGATTTTTGGACAACAAATTCCATTTGTGTTAAGCCTTTGTTACCTTCATTGATTCATATGAAATCACAATCTTTATGATTTTATGTAATTAAGGGTTTTTGTAACGCCCTGGTTACCCCAGAACAGTAACGGTGAACGGTGGACCGGAAATTTGACTCGCTACCCGAGTCCTTTGGTCAAAAACATGCTCTAAGTGTAATTAACGGGTTAAGGTATAAAACTAATAAAAAGGAAATGGATATTTTCATTACAAACTGCTCTGCAGAGCTAATCAAAAGATTCACAAGTTGTTCTCAGTACAAAATGGTCATTACTGTTTCAAATTTACAATCCCGCCGACCTAAGCGGCAAAAATAGGGTAAACCCCCTAGTTCCTCTGAGAACTCCTTGGCCGTGGTGGTCAAGCGGCCGCATATGTACACATCACCACATCAGCTCTCCACTCAAGGCTAGGTGAGCTTTTCTTTCCCTTTACCTGCACCACATAGCACCCATGAGCCAAAGCCCAGCAAGAAAACATAATACTATTCAATAACATTATCAAATGATTATCATTATAATCACGCTGAGCATAAAGCTTTCAAACAAATGAGTGAACATCACATGAGGTCCTGATAAACCATACTGAGTGACTGACAAGCAAGTCACTAATTCAAATGGAAGAGTGGCTGCTAGGTAAGCCACTAGCCTCCAAGCACTTATTTCATTCATCGACCCTCGGGGTCGGTCTGGCATTAATGCTCTTTGAGTCATTCAATGCTGATAGTCGATTAGATCTAATCTTTGCTGGCTCGCGTTAACACGCTAAGGCCGTCCTGACTAATGAGTCAGCGCAACGTGACCAGTGCCCAGTACCACTACCGAACCTGACTAATAAGTCACAGCTTCACAGTTGATACTAGCACCTTTGCCAAATCTGACTAATGAGTCAGTACCATGCACAAGTGAGCAGCATATGCTAAACATTCTATATTCAATCCAAGTCCATATATACACAACCAGCATGCCTCATGAATACCCATGCATGTCACACTTGGGGTGCAGTTTTCTTACCTCTGGTTCGAGCTAGAATGATTAAAAGAACGACCCCTGAGAACGATCAACCTTTAGACTCCTTAGCGGTTACCTAATCATAACCAATTAGAAACCATTAATAAAATAAATCAATGAATGGTTCACAATCTAAACCACACTCCCGGGACCAATCCCCCACTCTCGGGACTCTCAAACTACTCAAAAGGGCCAAAGGAACCAACCCCCGAGCCTTAGAAACCATCCCGAACCCTAAAAACAACACATCCTGAAACTGACCTAGCGCCTAGGCGCCACCCACCAGCGCTGGGGCGCTGCCCCAGAAACAGAGAGGGTTGCTCTTTGCCCTGAATAGTGCTGGGGCGCTAGGACTGGTGCCAGCTTTAGACCAGCAACTGCACTGAAACTCCCTCCTTGCGATTCCTCTTGAAACCAACCTTCCAAACACATCCCAAACCTTACCAAAACATCCAATTCAACCCCTAAAACTCTTCTATATCACCTCCTCACCAAAACCCAATCAAACATACACAAAAACTCCCCTTGATTCCAACTTTCTACATCAAAAACCATAAGCTGAAAACTAAAAGGAAAACAGAGTAACACCTGAAATTCATGGACAATTCCTTACCTCCAACTGGTTTTGGATCCTCTTTAGAAGAAGAACTAAATCCAAAACCTCCAAGCTTTGATTTCCTAGCTTGCTACTTCAATTTGGGACCAAAAACCTCAAAAGAAGATAGGGAGGAAATGATGTACGGGAAGAAGAAGACCTTACTCTATTTTTGTTCTATAACCTTCTACAGCCACTTAAAACATATATAACCCAAGCAAAATGACCTTAATGCCCCTAGGTCATTTAAAGCTTCTAAAGTCTCCCCAAGGGTAAAATCGTCATCCTTCACCTATTTCGTTAATCATAATTAACGCTCTCCAATTCCCGCTATTCTCAAAATTCCTAAACACCAATAATTCATATCCCGTTACCCTTTTCACTCCCGGCAACGTTCTAATCATTAAAACATCCCGAGACTCACCCCGAGCCTCGTACTTAATCCCGTTATGACTAAACCGCTACTTTAATACTTAAAGATCGTCTCATGCCGAATAGCTCGAGCAAATCCACATCATAATGTGGCCTTAACAATATATCACCAACACGCATACAAATATACAATTATGCCCTCAACGGGCCAAATTACCATCACACCCCTGTGACTAAAAATATGGACTCACATGCATGCATTTCACATCATATTATAATATAATCAACATATACATGCATTTTATCAGTTAATAACACAATTAAGCAAGTATGGCCCTCCCGGCCTACTATTCACGCCGTTAAACACATCGGAGAATTCGGGGCATTACAGTTTTTATCTCTAAAGGTCTACTCTATCACTTAATCTTATTTGTGTTATTTCATTTGTGTTATTCCTCTATTATAGACTAGATTATCTTGGGTTTGTTTATTTGAATTGTAATATTCAAAATTTGTGTATAGCCATATCGCCAACAATCTTCTCTTACAAGAGAAAATTCAGACTACAAGAGATAATAGTTTTTTCTAATTGATGAATGGTGGAAGAAAATCTTGCATTCTCATATTTTTCCTAAGTTAATTTTTTTATTTGGAAAATATATTAATATGCTAGAGGCCAGTCCTAAGAAATTGGAGGCCCAAGCTTGAAAAAAGGTAGAGGGCTTTCAATGGGAATCAAATATTTATTTAGGAATACATTAAAATGATAGTTTTCTAAGCCTTTATAAATAATGTCATTTTTAAAAAATTTGGGACCTTTAGGCCTGGGCCTATCATACCTATAGCCAGGTCTGGCCTTACATTATGCTTTGCAAACCTGCTGGTCGATATAAGACAATGGGACGACGAGCCTCTAAAAGTATACATTCAGAGATTTATGAGAGCAGTTGCTCAATATATGCCAGAACGCTACGTCACGAGCAAGAAACTGAAATGCTAACAGTCGAGGAGAGAACTCCCAAAATACCTCGGGTAGAAGGAGACTTGATATCCTTCTCCAAGCAGGACTCACAACATGTTAGTTTCTCGTATACAGATCCATTGGTAGTAGATGTCCACTCCAGCCAATATGATGGTGAAGCGAGTACTGGTCAATATAGGAAGCTCAATCAATATATTGTATAAGTCATCCTTGGAGACAATGAAGCTATTAGTTCATGACTGGAACCATGCAACCATACAATCTATGGTTTTACAAGCGAGGGACTAACACCATTTGGGTCGATTAGACTTCCGATCACTGTTTTGCGAACAAGACAATACTTGTAACTTTTATTGTAGTTGATTGTCTCTCTGTTTACAATGTCGTGATAGGGAGGCCCATACTGGTAAAGCTTCAAGCAATTACGTCCATATGGCATCTCACCATGAAATTCCTAACTAACACAGAAGTAGGGTGTGTCTTTGGAAATCAAAGGGAAGCTCGGCAGTGTTACAACTCCTCAATTACTAAAGCAAAGAAGGGTGGTGAGAGCACAAGTATCATTTATGTGAGCAGCCTTGATGGTTAGAATGAAAAGACACGATAAGGACATTGTGATATTAATGAGCTAAATGCCCAATCAAGTGATCAAGTCGCCAAATAGGGAGTTTCCCAAAGCGAGGAAAAGGAGATAGATCCTTGCTTTGGGGATTTTATAGAAAAAGTTGGACCGGTAGAGGATCTCGAGGAGATTCGGATAGAGAAAGAAAACCCGACTAGGATTGTCATGGTCGGTTGACATTTAGAAGAAAAAGTATGAGAAGAGCTGGTGGAATTTTCAAGATAAAACCATGATGCCTTACCTGGTTGCATAAAGACATGGTCGATATTAGCTCAACAACAATCAACCATGTCCTGAACATAGATAAAAACTTCCCACCAGTACAACAAAAAAGAAGCCTGTTTGAAAACGATAGGTCGAGAGCTTTAAAGGAAGAGGTTGAAAATCTAAAGGAGAATGGTTTCATTTGGGTAGCATTTTATCCATCATGAGCTTCCAATTCAGCCCTAGTTCCCAAATCAAATGGTAAATGGATGACTTGTGTGGATTTTACAGACCTTAATAAAGCCTTCCCAAATGATTATTCTCCGCTGCTTAGGATCGACCAGCTGGTTGATGCAACATCAGGGATTGAGACACTATCTTTCATGGATGCCTATTTTGGGTATAACCAGATTAACATGCATCCCCCTGACAAGGAACACACTAGCTTTTGGATGGACGCTGGACTATACCGCTACAAACTGATGCCATTTGGTTTAAAAAATGCTGATGCTACATATCAGCGAATAGTAAACCATATGTTTAAAGACCAAATCAACAACAACATGAAAGTGTACATCAACGATATGCTCGTAAAGTCAAAGAAAGCTGGAGGGCATGTCAAGGATCTCGAAGAATGCTTCAAAATTATTAAAGAATTATCAAATGAAGCTCAATCCTTTGAAGTGTTCCTTTGGAGTTGGTTCTAGAAAATTCTTGGGATTCATAGTCAATGTACGAGGAATAGAAGCAAATCCTGAAAAAATTCAAGCTCTGATCGAGATGAAGTCATCGACCAAAACCAAAGATGTTCAAAGTTTAATAGGGAGGATTGCTACTCTGAGCATGTTTATATCAAAATTGACGAACAAATGTGTTCCATTTTTCAACGTGTTAAGGGGCAGCAAGAAATTCGAATGGAAAAAGGAATGCGAGTAAGCCTTCCAAGTAAATAAGAAACACATGGTGAAACCTCCCATTCTATCCAAAATAATCGATGGGGGAGATTCCTGTTTGTCTATCTAGCAGTCACTGAATACGATGCTAGCGCCATACTAATTAGAAAGGAAAAACAGAGTTCAACATCCAATGTATTACATTAGCAAGAGGCTGGTAGGAGCAGAATCAATGTACCCAGCAATTGAAAAATTAGCCTATTGTCTACTACTTGCATCACGAAAGATACAACCATACTTCCAAGCCCATCCAATAATAGTGTTAACCGACCAACCTCTGAGACAAGTTTTACAAAATCGTGAAGCAGCTAGTCATTTACTAAATTGGGCTGTGGAATTAGCCTAAATCGATATCACCTATAAGCCACAAGCAACAATAAAAGGGCAAGCACTTGCAGATTTTGTAGCTGAATACACAGGATTGCAAACTATCGAGCAAACCCCTGCCATAGAAGAACCAGTAGAGAAGATCCCTCACTGAAAAGTGTTCGTTGATGGTTCCTCTAACAAGCACAACTCCGGAGCAGGGCTTGTTGGGGGAGAGTGAGATTACAACACTACAATATTTAGAATCTACAAAAAATTATGCTTGACAGAAACCAAGAAAAATATAGTTTAGGTGAAGCAAACCCTTGTAGTTTATCAAAGTTCTTCAAACTTCTGGAAGCGTCAAAACCCTAGTTGAACCACTACTTTGAACTTCTTCTTCTTCCTTGTAAAAACACAACCAAAGGTTTGTACATGATTTGTATCACTATCCTAATTCTTTATTTCCTAGCCCTCCATTGATGCTTGAGGTTTTTTCAAGAGAGAATGGGAATTGGGATTGAACATGCATTAAACTCACAAAGTCAAGCACTTTCTTTATGAGTTTCTTGGAGAAAAATTGAGATTCTTGAAAGCTATAGAGAGAGAGAGAGAGGTTAGAGAGATATTTGAGAGAGTGATCAAGCCTTCGAAACTTTATGAGGACTCTTTTATAGTGCAGACACTGTCATTAGGTCTAACTAATAGGGTTAGAGCCACAAAACTTGTCATTTGGACCTTAAAACACATATCCGTACAGACACGTCAGGCGACGCGCCTGCCTCTACGTGATGCATCGCCAACTGGGAATTTTAAGTCCCTTTTCATCTAGGCGATGCAATGCCAAAAAAGAGGCGATGCATCGCCACCTTCTCTGTCCAACGACCCCTCCAAGGGGCCTAAAATTGCTCCAAATTCTACCAATTTTTTTGGGATCCTTAGATACATCCACGTATCATTTTGGACCAAAAAACACAATTTTTAAGTGCTTACTGTAATGCCCTACTACTTAGGGACCGTTACACTGTGTATTTTAAATAATGCTAAACTCGCTAAACGAGTTATTTGGCCATAACCGTGTAACTAAACATGATTAATGGTTTAGGGTTAAATTTTTTGGTCAAAAGGTAAAACCGTTTCACTGAAATGTTTACTTCCATACATGGGATCCCAAATTACATTCGAAAAGGTTAATTATAATTAAAAATTTACAACCAGCCAACCTAAGCGCCAAAATAATGTTTGACACTAGTTCCTCTGAGAAACCTCGGCCATGGAGGTTGAGCAGCCGCATATGCACACATCGTCACCTAAGCTCTCCAACTCAAGGATGGTCCAACTTTCTTTTCCCTTTACCTACACCACAAAGCACCCATGAGCCAAGACTCAGCAAGAAAGCTTACACATGCTCATAAGTAGTTAATAACATGTCACCAAATCATAATAAGCATGCTTAGCAGTAATAACCCTACTCATGCATGCATACCATTCATATAAATGACTACAACGTCATATGGGGCAGGTTGCCATAATTAACTGACTAATAAGTCAGACTGAGGCCCAATGCCCTAGGATATGGGACTAATAAGTCACCCCAGGGCCCATTGCCCTATCCTCTGTATAACCAGCCTTAGAACTGGCCCATGTGTTGAATTTCTCCATGACCAATAGGTCGAACAAGCGTATAATGCGCTCTTGATTAGGCATAACCATATCGACCAGCTCTCAGCGCGCTATTGTCGCCCTTGACTTATAAGTCAATGCTTTCGGCCTGCACTAACGTACTAATGCCGTTCTTGACTTAAAAGTCAAGTCCGGGGCCCAACCCTAGGATATGGGACTAATAAGTCACCTTGGGGCCCTTAGCCCTATCCTCTGTATAACCAGCCTTAGAGCTGGCACAAACATACCTGGCGCTGAATTTCTCCACGACCGATAGGTCGAACAAGCATATAATACGCTCCTGATTAGCCTAACCAAAACGACCAACGCTCAGGGCGCTATTGTCATCCTTAACTCATAAGTCAGTGCTTTTTGACTAGTGCTCAGCGCTATTTTAGACCTTGACTCGTAAGTCAATGCTTTTCGATTAGCGTTATTGTCGACCTTGACTCATAAGTCAATGCTTTTCGACCAACGCTCGACGCTATTGTCGACCTTGACTCATAAGTCAATGATTTTTGACCAGCGCTCAACGCTATTGTCGATCTTGACTCATAAGTCAATGCTTCAATTATATAATGCTAACATGCATTCATCATATAATAAATATCCAAATACAGAGCACTCAGCATGCAAAATCAATCATTCACAGGAATAATCATAATCATGCACATTCTCAAAGGCCCAAGCTCTGATCAAATCTATATTCAACATTCAGACCATGCCCTAATCACGTACATCACGTATTGGGTGTAGTTTTCTTACCTTTGGTCCAAGCACAGGTTACGAACGAATGACCCTTGAGCATGACCTCGGTTCTAAGCCCCTAGCAATTACCTAGTCACAACCAAGTATAAAATCCCGTAAAAAAATGAGTAAATAAAGGCTTCCAAATCGAGTCCTAGCCTTCGGGACGTCGAACTATACTAAACCGAGTAGTAGGATCGATCTCGAGCCATTAGGTTTGAGTTCCCGCACTCAAAACCTCCCTAAGACCCAAAATCCCTTAAGTACCGCGACCCCCAAGCATTTGAGCTGCGACCTGCTTAAGTTAGAGGCCCCAGCCTCATCTCTGCCTGCACCTGCGCCGTGGTGCGCCCTAACATGCGCTGCGACTCAAAAGCCCCAACAACAACAGCTTTTCCCTCGACCAAGAAAGCTGCGGTGCCCCAAGAATAGGGTCGCAAATCAACCTGTAAACTTTGTTTTTCCTCCGTTTTTCTCATGCCAAATCCCTCCATAAACCTCTCCAAACATAGCCAAATCCCAAAAACAAAGTTCCCAATCAACTCAGCAGCCCAAGAACATCAAAACCCAAATTTCAAACCATCCAAAAACTCATCAAACCGTAAAAATCCAATCAAAGCTTAAGAAACTTAAGGAAACGGAAATTGGGAAATTCAAAGCTTAAATTACCTCTGATTATGTCGTTTTCCCACTAAATCCTTTTGCTATTAAGCTTCTAATTTTCCCTAGAATCATTATGACTTTAACCTTGCTTGAATCCGAGCCCTAAAACTCGAGTTTCCTTCGAAAATGCTATTGAACGCCAAAAAGAGAACGAGAGAGAGAGAAATTGTTTGAACACACTTTTTGTTTCTGTCAGGTTACTTGAGCTTAAGTAACGCCAAGGCTCGGAGTACCCTAAAACTGTCCCCGGGGGTAAAATAGTCAAAATCTCCACAATTCCCTCATGATCTCACTATTTCCAAATATATCCTCAAGTATTTATTCCCATTACCCAATTACCTGGTAATGTACTAAATATCCAAAATACCCCTTGACTCACCACGAGTCACGTATTGGTCCCGTTGTGACTTTCTCGCTAACTTGCTCCCTAGGATCGCCTCGTGCTGAGTAACCCAAATATATCCACATAATGATGTGGTCGCACACATATATCATATATATGCCAAATATACCCGTAACGGGCCCACATGCATAATTAATACACCTAAACATGCATATCAAGTCATATTATAATATAACTCACATAATCATATAATGATATACATATATATCACATAAACACATAATTTCCATAATCTGCCATCCTGCCTCCCTAATCAAGGCCCTAAGCCTTATTAGGTAATTTGGGACGTTACAAATATCCCCTCCTTATAGGAATTTCATCCTTGAAATTTAACCTAAACAGCTCGGGATATAGATCCCGGATATCTAGCTTTAGCTCTTAGGTCGCTTCCTTGACCTTGCTTTTCCTCTGTAATACCTTAACTAAAGGTATGGTTTTGTTCCTCAGGACCTGCTAAAACCTGAACATGCCACTCCTCATAGGATAACTCTGCCTCCAGTCCTAGATCCTCATAACTCAACACACGAGTCTCATCTAATACAAATTTCCTCAACATGAAAATATGAAATACATTGTGTACGGCCGACAGTGCCGATGGTAAGGCCAACCTATAGGCCACCTGATCGATCCTATCCAGGATCTCAAACGGTCCTACAAATCTAGAGCTCAACTTGCCCTTTTTCCCAAATCTCCTCACCCTTTTCCATGGTGAGACTCTAAGGAAGACATAGTCTTCTACTTGGAACTCCACATTCCTGTATTTCAGATCAACATAACTTTTCTGTCTATTCCGAGAAGCGAGCATCCGAACTCTAATCTTTTCCATAGCCTCAGTGGGCCTCTGAACTACCATAAGACCCAAATATTTTCTCTCACCCATCTCATCCCAGTGAATGGGTGATCTACACTTTCTACTATATATCATCTAATAAGGTGCCCCTCCAATAGTCAACTGGTAGCTATCACTATAGGAAAATTCTATTAGAGGCAAATATTCATTCCAAGACCCTTCAAAGTCCAATATGCATGCTCTCAGCATGTCTTCCAATATCTGGGTAATCCTCTCTGACTTATCATCAGTCTGAGGACGATAAGCGATATTGAACTTCTGCCGTATATCCATCGCCTTCTGTAAAATTCTCCAAAACTTGGAAGTAAATGTGGGGTCTCTATCCGTCAGGATAGACCTCAAAGTCCAATAAAGGCTTACTATCTCTCTCACCTCGAGATCTAAATACTAGTCAATTGTATTGCTCGTCCTCACTGATAAAAGTGAGCTGAGTTTGTATACCGATCCATAATGACCCAGACTGAATTATGCTGACCCACTATCCTGGGCAACCCTGTCATGAAATCTATCGTGATATCCTCCCACTTTGACTCTGGAATACCCAAAGGCTGTAATAGCCTTACTGGTTTCTAATACTCTGCCTTGACCTGCTAACATGTCGGCACTTTTCCACGTACTCAGTTACGTCCTTCTTCATCCTAGGCCACCAATATAAAGCTTTCAGATCCTGGTACATCTTCATGGTGCCTGGATGTAGAGAATAATGGGTAATATGAGATTCATCCAAAATCTCCCGTTTAATCCCAGTGTCCATCGGAACCCAAATCTGATCCTTATACCTTAATAAACTCATGCCTGACACTGTATAGTCCTTAGCTACTTCAGCTAGGACATCCCCTATACTTTTTCCCAACTGTGGGTCACTCAACTATTTTTTTATCCTCTCTAAAAGAGTAAACTGAAGCATAATGTTGGCCAACTGGCCCACAAATAACTCTACTCTAGCTCTGGTCATATCCTCAAGTCGTGATGCATAGGCAATCACCTTTTTATGACAACATAAGAACACAACCCAACTATTGTCTTGAGGCGTCACAATAAACCATAAAATCATTCTGATATGTAGGAAGATTCATAACATGAGCTATCGTCAATCATCGCTTATGTTCTTGGAAGCTGTTCTCACACTTATCTGACCATGCAAACTTCTGATTTTGCGTGTCAACTCTGTCAATGAGATAGCAATCCTTGAGAACTCTTCCACCAAAATGCATGTAATACCCTACCAATCTAAGGTAACTCTTGATCTCTAAAGCGTTCCTTGGTATTGGCCAATCTCTGATTGAGAGTATACCCAAAATATCATCGATAAAGACGATCACAAACCAATCCCAGTAATCTTTGAACACCCTGTTCATCTGATCCATAAAATTTCTAGGGCATTAGTCAATCCAGAAAACATGACTAAGAACTCATAATACCCATATCTTGTACAAAAGCAGTCTTCTGCTTATTTTCCTCCTTGATCCTCAGCTGGTGATAACCAGATCGAAGATCTATCTTGGAGAATACCATCTTACCTGGTAACTGAACCTTTAGTTCCTTCAGCTCTGCTGGAGCCATTCAATACGGTGCCCAAGACACTGGTTCCGTCCCTGGCACCTACATAATCACCATTCTATCTCTCGGTGTAGAGGTAACCTTGACAAATCCTCTGGAAACACATCTAGAAACTCACATACTAATCTAATATGTCATGGTCCCACCAACACGACCTGAGTGATATCCACCACACTAGCTAAGAATCCTATGCATCCCTCCTGCAATAGGTCTCTAGCTCTAAGTTCATATATCATAAGTATATGGGGTCCATGCACAGTGCCAACAAATACAAAGGGTTTCTCACCCTCAAGCCCAAGGGTTACCATCTTTTTCTTGCAATCTATCATTGCCCCATACTTGGCTAACCAGTCCATATCTAGGATCATATCAAAGTCAGTCATAACCAACTCTATCAAGTCAACTAATGAATCTTTTCCCACCATAACCTAACCCATCTCTTACAAGTTACCAGTAAGGTTCCAAATTCTCATCACAACATAACCACGCAATCCACATACCAAGTCTGTGCCTCTATTAGATGCAACAAAACAAAGAACAACACGACACCACAACCAATCAACACACTATAGGAATCACAACCAGGAAGCTGACCTGTCACTACTAAGGGAACAACCTCAGCCTCTGACTGCGTCAGAGCGAACACTCGAGCTGTCCGCCCCATTTGGTTCATCCTTCCTCAGTCCTGGGAAATCCTTCCTGAGGTGCCCAGTCATCCCATATAAGAAACATGCCTTTGCTCGGCATCCTCCCAGATGGCGTCTCTTACACCGAGTGCATTCCGGTAAAGTTTCCAGTACTCATCCTTGCCTTGATGGCCTATCTGAACCTTTTGAAACCCTTTTTCTAGTCTAGGGGTACTTAATACATCGATAACTTTTATGTTCTAGTCACTGGGGCCTCTGCCCCTGCTTGATCCAATAAACAGAGGTATCACTGCCTGAGCTCTGCACTCTTCGACACTCTCCCTCCATATCTCATTTCCTGTGCTCTCAACAACAAGAGCCCTCCCTACCACCTGAGTATAGGTAGAGTTCTCATGTACTGGGTGATTCTAACACCCTGAGCTATCCCGGAATTCAATCATTGGATAAATCGCTCCTTCCGAGCCACATCCGTGGGTACCATATCAAAAGAAAACTTGGCCAACCCATCAAATTTGTAAACATACTCTGTTACTGTCGTGTTTCCCTGAACCAGGTTCAGAAATTCATTTGTCTTTGCAGTCTTAATTGCATCACAATAATATCTCTCATTAAACAACTACCTAAATTCTTCCCAATTCATCGCAGCTGTATTTCGCGTCAGGGTCACCACTTCCCAACAAGTCCGGAAATCCTCCCGTAACACATACGTAACACAAATCACGCTATCGTGACCTACCACCCCCATAAAATTGAGGATGGAGTTAGCCATATGCCCATCCATTGTTTTTCTCTGAATGGATCTAGGCCTCCCTAAAAAATGGAGGGTAATATTCCTGAAATCTCTCATATAGTAATTCCCACCTATTCTCAACCCTAGGCTAAGCCAAAACTGGTGCCTAGGCATAACAAAGGAAGAGGTTTTCCCTGACAGAACCTGTTGTTTTGAACACCCAATCTCTTCCTCTTGCCTCTGCAATCTTACTTGCATATCTGTAAACACCTGCTGCCAATTTTGAGGGGCAGGTGGAAGGCTCAGGCCTTGGCTGTAATTTCCAACCTCAACATAAACACCACCAGGTCCCATTAACTGCCTTGGGTAAATAACCTTTGAGTTTGTCTGCAGTCAAGAACTTGACCCATTAAGCATGATGAGCACATTCAAAAGCCTTCCCACTGGAAAACCAAACCGCACCACATTCACATAGCACTGTGGTACTAAAATACATGCCCATAAAATTCATGCATTAATCAATAACCCCTGCCCTTGTCAACAAAATATCATGCTTTTTACTCTAGCATGCAGATAACACATTAATATATACACTGAGCAAGCAAGCACATAATAATATCAACAATCATGGGCCAGGCCCTATCAAAATATCTCATGCTTCCTAATAAGGCATGCATATAAGACATTTATATCCTATTTAAGCAGTTAAACACATAACCACATAAATAGTTACCATACCCTGAGTGGAGCTTGTCTTCAAATGACGAGTGTACATGCCCAGCTTGTCTTCAGGCACCCTTAACCTTGACACGCTCTGATACTAAGTTGTAATGCCCTACTACTCAGGGGCCGTTACACTGTGTATTTTAAATAGTGCTAAACTTGCTAAATGAGTCATTTGGCCATAACCGTGTAACTAAATATGATTAATAGTTTAGGGTTAAGTTTTTTGGTCAAAAGGTACAACCGTTTCACTAAAACATTTACTTCCATAAATGGAATCCCAAATTACATTCGAAAAGGATAATTACAATTAAAAAGTTACAACCACCTGACCTAAGCGGCAAAATAGGGTTTGACCCTAGTTCCTCTGAGAAACCTCGACCATAGTGGTTGAGCAGCCGCATATGTACACATCATCACCTAAGCTCTCCAACTAAAGGATGGTAAAACTTACTTTTCCCTTGACCTGCACCACAAAGCACCTGTGAGCCAAGGCTTACCAAGAAAACTTACACATGCTCATAAGCACTTAATAACATGTTACCAAATCATAATAAGCATGCCTAGTAGTAATAACCCTACTCATGCATGCATACCATTCATATAAATGACTACAACGTCATATGGGGCTAGTTGCCATAATTAACTACTAATAAGTCAAACTCAGGCCCAATGCCCTAGGACATGGGACTAATAAGTCACGCTGGGGCCCATTGCCCTATCCTCTGCATAACCAGCCTTAGAGTTGGCCCAGTGTACCTGGCGCTGAATTTCTCCACGACCAATAGGTCGAACAAGCGTATAATGCGCTCCTGATTAGGCATAACCATATTGACCAGCGCTCAGTGCACTATTGTCGCCCTTGACTTATAAGTCAATGCTTTCAGCCCGCACTCAACGTGCTAATGCCGTTCTTGACTTATAAGTCAAGTCCAGGGCCCAACCCTAGGATATGGGACTAATAAGTTGCCTTGGGGGCCTTAGCCCTATCCTCTGTATAGACATTTTATTGGTTTTTAAATAAAATTACAATTTTATTATATTCGAATGTTATAATTATAGTTTGAATTAATTATATAATAATATCAAAAAAATTCCCTATTCATTCATGAGAATATGATCTTGTATTAGTACGATAGAATTATGATCATATATAATGAATAAAATACCCAGTAACATATTAAAGTAAGGAATCTTTAATGAATAGTTACTAGTACGGTTTGCTAAGCATACGAGATGCAAGTAATCTAGATTTGGATTACGGATGTGGATAGACATCTTAGTAAATGTGTTGTATATAATAGAGATTATATAAGACAGGACCAATGAGAATTAATTATCTTTATAAACTTGTCGTCAGATGCAAAGATTTAATTCTTGTCATAACAGATGATCATTTGTAGATCAGTTTATATCCTGAGTATTCATGAACTCCTGTTTATGTTTATTGGATCTTTTGATTCACTTGTTAAGGTCTCTTAGAATAATGAGGCTAATGACTTTTGTTTTGGAGATTCAATATCATGGATGGCTGGGAACATTAATTACAATATTGGAATCCATGCTTTCCTAATGGATCGAATGTTGGTTCCCTTAAGGGTTGATTCTGGAACTGAATAGTTATTGAACTCAAATCTATAATTAGATTATAAATTAGTTATTCGCTAGTGAATTAATGGTACTTAAGAATCAAGAGGTAATTAGAAGGGTAAAATGGTAATTTTGACCAGCTCTAATTAACAAACTAATAATGGAGGACAAAACTATATATATTGATTATATCAATGAACTACTAGAGAAAACTCTGTAAATATACTTCTATAAATACTTAGAGTGCAATTCCATATTTATAATGGAGTAATCATGGAATTAATAAATAAGATTATTAGATTAAAGAGTTAAATTAATATTCTAGTTTATTGGAGCTTGGTATTATCGGTCCATGGTCCCCGGATCACCTTTCTCCTACATTGTTAAGGGTAAGGATGTCAAAAGAAAAATTTGTTAAGAGAAATGACTAAATTGCAAAGGAATTAATTTTCCAGGGCAAGGAAATAATTATTTGATAATTATGGGTAACTGATTAATTATGAATTAATTAATTATTTAACTATATAGTTTTTATTTTGAAAAACAATAGGTTAAAATTAATATTAATCTTGTTTTGATTAATATAAAGATCGAAAATAATAAATATCTTATATATTTATTTATTTAATTTAAAATTGATATTTTAAGATAAAGTTAATTTTGAATTAACTGATATTTATGTTGGAATAAATATCTTGTCTTAAAAGTTTATTAAATAAACAAATGAGAAAATTATGGCAACCCTAATAGGGCTGGGCCTAATAGGGCTGGGCGACATACACTGTACAGTATAGTGTGTGGTGCCTAGCATCACGGTTTTTATCCCTGGGATTTGAATTTTGAATTTCAAATAAATTTGTTTAATCTATTATTTAATTATTCTTTTTAAATAGATAATTAAATGAAAATATCTAATCACTTTTAATTTGAATTATATTTTAATTAAATAAAGATTATTTAATTAGATTAAATATATTTATAAATATGATATACGAGATATTCAGATAATAATGGTTAATTAGACTCTCTCTCTCTAAAGCGATAATTTTCTCTAAACCTGAAAACTATTCTAAACATTCTCTTTGTCAAAACTCTATAGATCTCATGTGTTGAGTAAATCTAGGAAGTCACATAAATCACCCTTTCGAATCCTACGTGCCCACACACGTCCTTGTGTAATTGATGATTGGTCTGGAAGACCAGGGCGTGAGATCTCATAACACTGGATACGAAGATCGTTGATTTATACAAAAAGACTCAAGGGCACTTGATAGGCTACAAGAGGTAATCCCTGATCTATTTGTATGTGATTTAATATTTATATATGTATATAGATAAGGAGCTTGAAAGATTATCTATGGAGAATTCCAAGAAAGGTCAATTACCGACCAGACATGGAATTGCTCTATCCAAGGAACAATGTCCCAATACACCTCAGGAGGAAGAGGATATGTGAAGTTTCCCTATGTTTCAACAGTTGGGAGTTTGATCTATGTTATGTTGTGTACTAGGCCCGAAATATATTATGCAGTTCGGATTGTAAGTCGTTATCAATCAAATTCTGGTTTGGAACACTGGATTGCAGTAAAGCACATTCTCAAGTATCTTAGGAGAACGAGAGACTATATGTTGGTATATTCACGGGGTGAGCTAAAACCTACTGGATACACTGATTCTGATTTTCAATTAGACAAAGACAGTCAAAAATCAACATCTGGGTCAGTGTTCACTCTTGGTGGAGGAGTTGTGGTCTGGAGAAGCATTAAGCAATCCAGCACAGCTGATTCAACCATGGAAGCCAAATACATAACGGCTTGTGAATCGGCTAAGGAAACAGTTTGGTTGAGGAAGTTCTACACTGATCTGGAAGTTGTTCCAGATCTGGATAAGTCACTAATCCTGTACTGTGACAAAAGTGGAGCAGTAACTAATTCCAAAGAACCTAGACGCCACAAGAGAGAAAAGAATATAGAAAGGAAATACCATCTGGTAAGAGAGATTGTACATCGAGGTGATGTGTCTGTTATGAAGATAGCGTCAGAATAGAACCTGGTTGACCCGTTAACCAAGACACTTCCTGCAAAGTTGTTCATGGGTCACGTGCACAATATGGGATTAAGGGAATGCCTCACTTGCTATAAGGGGAAGTGGGAGATTGTTAGGATTAATGCCCTAAAAGCATGTACATACATTTTATTGGTTTTTAAATAAAAGTAAAATTTTATTATATTTGAATGTTATAATTATTGTTTGAATTAATTATATAATAATATCAAAAAAATTCCCTATTCATTCATGAGAATATGATCTTGTATTAGTACGAGAGAATTAAGATCATATATAATGAATAATATAGTCAGTAACATATTAAAGTAAGGAATCTTTAATGAATGGTTACTAGTACGGTTTGTTAAGCATGCAAGATGCAAGTAATCTAGATTCGGATTACGGATGTGGATAGACATCTTAGTAAATGTGTTGTATATAATAGAGATTATATAAGACAGGACCAATGAGAATTAATTGTCTTTATACACTTGTCGTCAGATGCAAAGATTTAATTCTTGTCATAACAGATGATCATTTGTAGATCAGTTTATATCCTGAGTATTCATGAACTCCTGTTTATGTTTATTGGATCTTTTGATTCACTTGTTAAGGTCTCTTAGAATAATGAGGCTAATGACTTTTGTTTTGGAGATTCAATATCATGGATGGCTGGGAACATTAATTACAATATTGGAATCCATGCTTTCCTAATGGATCGAATATTGGTTCCCTTAAGGGTTGATTCTAGAACTGAATAGTTATTGAGCTCAAATCTATAATTAGATTATAGATTAGTTATTCGCTAGTGAATTAATGGTACTTAAGAATCAAGAGGTAATTAGAAGGGTAAAATGGTAATTTTGACCAGCTCTAATTAACAAACTAATAATGGAGGACAAAACTATATATATTGATTATATCAATGGACTACTAGAGAAAACTCTGTAAATATAATTCTATAAATACTTAGAGTGCAATTCTATATTTATAATGGAATAATCAATTTATTAATAAATAAGATTATTAGATTAAAGAGTTTAATTAATAATCTGGTTTATTGGAGCTTCGTATTATAGGTCCATGGTCCCCAAATCACCTCTGTCCTACACTGTCAAGGGTAAGGATGTCAAAAGAAAGATTTGTAAAGAGAAATGACTAAATTGCAAAGAAATTAATTTTCCAGGGTAAGGAAATAATTATTTGATAATTATGGGTAATTGATTAATTGTGAATTAATTAATTATTTAATTATATAGTTTTTATTTTGAAAAACTATAGGATACAATTAATATTAATCTTGTTTGGATTAATTTAAAAAGAGAAAATAATAAATATCTTATATATTTATTTATTTAATTTAAAATTGATATTTTAAGATAAAGTTAATTTTGAATTGACTGATATTTATGTTAGAATATGTATCTTGTCTTAAAAGTTGATTAAATAAACAAATGAGAAAATTAGGGCAATCCTAATAGGGCTGGGGCGACACACACTGTACAGTACAGTGTGTGGCGCCTAGCATCAGAGTTTTTATCCCTAGGATTTGAATTTTGAATTTCAAATAAATTTGCTTAATCAGTTATTTAATTATTCTTTTTAAATATGATTTAAATAGATAATTAAATGAAAATATCTAATCAGTTTTATTGTGGATTATATTTTAATTAAATAAAGATTATTTAATTAGATTCAATGTCTTTATAAATATGATATATGTGATATTCAAATAATTCTCTAAAGCAATAGTTTTCTCTAAACCTGAAAACTACTCTAAACCTTCTCTTTGTCAAAACTCTCTAGATCTCATGTGTTGAGTATGTTGGGGTTTTATGCCCTAATTAAAACCCAAATTCTTTGTAATCTCATTTTATTATCAATAAAAGAATAGAAATCATTTTTTGACTTGGTCAATCACTTTGCTCACATGTTTTATTTTCATGATTATTTATTTAATATAAACTTCTATTAAATCCCGAGCATATAGCTAATCTTATTTATAGTGACGTAATCACAGTGGAATATAAATATGATTATATGTTCAAAAATAAGTTAGTCCTAAGATTAGTCAGTGCACCAGATTTACACTGACTTGCCAATCTACGATATGATCTACTTACACATTACAGTGTTATGTTATTTCCAGAACATTAGCAAAGTAGATAAGATCGGATGTATTTGTTACATCGGACAGGACCGATATTGACAGTTGATAAGATAAGTAAACATACCGTTATTATCTATTCTAGTCATATCATATAGTTGACCATAGGTCAATTCAATCTCAATTCTGAGTGGTTAGTATTCTAACTGATTGTATTATTTGAGTTCTTTGACTTGTTCGTTACCAGCTTACCCTACAGACTAGCCCATACTTACATCTTGGGAACTCGGTAGTATAATTGAGTGGGAGTGTTAATCATAGATATGAACATCTATAGCTTCTGATGAAGAAGTGAAACGATGGTTTCCTTTTAGTTTGGTTCAAGGTGTTAAATGATAGAGATCTCATTTCAGTAATTAAATTAGTTTACTGAAATATCATTTACAAGGAACTAAGTGTTTTAAGGATAAAATACAATGAGGGGTAAAACGGTATTTTAGTCCTATCTCATTGTAGACCGTCTATAGAGGATTGAGTGACAATTATGGTTGTAACAATGGATAATTAATAGCGTATCTATATTTGTTATAGAGCGTTCTATGAATTCAAGAGTGCAATTCCAAGTCTATAGTGGAGTCACGAGGAATTAATAAGTTAGTAAATTTATTTGTTAGATTTATGATAACTTATTGGAGCTTGATTTCATAGGCCCATGGTCTCCATTGTACCTTGGATAAAATCATCTAGATAGTCTCAATTAATTGATTTAATCATCAAAGTTGACCAGGTCAATTTTGGATAGTTTCACAGAGTTGTGTAATTTTGAGAAGAAAAGAGAAATTATGGCAGATTTATTAATTAAGATAAATTGGTATCTAAATTAATAAATAAATTTAAATCAAGGTTCAAATTATAAATAATTAATTTGATAAAGGATTTAAATAATTATTTAATTAATTAAATCAATAGAAAATAATACAGGCCTTGATTTTAAGTCCAATGGGCTTATAATCAAATGGGAAATTTCACAGGCCTATAGCCCATGATAATTTCGACCTAGGGTTTCAAAATGGCTGTTATTTTATTGATTTTTTAATTAAATTAAATGGCCTAATTGAGTCTATAAAAGGAGTGCTTATAGAGAAGTAAAAAAAAAGGGTTTTTGATAAGTCAGATTTTCTGATAGTTTTATATTCTCTCTAAACACAAGTCCTTTTCTAAGCCTCTTTGTATTTTCTCTTCTTCTCTCTATATCTATCTCATGTGTTGAGAATTGCCCACACTAGTCTAGGTGGTTCTAAGGATACATTGGAAGATTGTGAAGAAAGTAGAAGATCGGTTCAGTTTCTTGATAATACTCTGCGACAGAAAGGATACAAGAGTTAGAGAAACTGAAGGAATGACTCTTAATTCCGCTGCGTATACTGTAAGTATTCTATTTTTGTTTCTCTTTGAATTCAATTTTAGAAACATGTTTTAGGCTATCTCGTATTAATTTGTTTAATATTAGATATACATGAAAATAAATAAAGATCCTATATAAGTTTTTTCTAACAGAGTATACATCTAGGAGGTCACATAAATCAACCTTTTGAATCATACGTGCCCACACACGTCCTTGTGTGTTTGAGGGTTGGTCTGGAAGATCAGGGCGTGAGATCTCAAAATATTGGATCGGAAGATCGTTGATTTATACAAAAAGACTCTAGGACACTTGATAGGCTACAAGAGGTAATCCCTGATCTATTTGTATGTGATTTAATATTTATATGTGTACATAATCCTGGCTGATATTAATAAATATTAAAATGGGTCCATACATTCTGCTGCGCACCTTTGATTTGATCATTTAATACCAACAATTATCTTGTTTAACTACCTTAGGCCTTAAGTGGTCCAATAACACGGAATTTTAGTCAGTTTGGCCAAGATTGACTAGCGTGTCTATATCAATGGGCTTAATATGATTGTAGGAACAATGCTTAGTTTTTTACCATTATAGTTCTCCACGACCATAATTATAATGCAGATGCTTTGGCGAAGTTGGCAAGTGCAAAGGATGTTGATACACTCAACATCGTACAATTCGAACATCTAGTAGCTCCTAGGATAAATGAACAAGACTCTACCCTGATAAAAAATGCCATTGATACATGGATGACTCCCATAATACGCTATCTTGAGTAGGGAACACTGCCTACAAATTAGAATGAAGCAAATAAGTTATTACGACACTCTACTCGGTATATGTTAATGAATGGAGTCTTATACCGACGGGGGTTTTCATTACCATTGCTACGATGTGTCACCAAGGAAAAAGCCAAAGACCTTTTACGAGAAGTACATGAAGGGTTTTGTGGTGACCACGATGGGGGGCAGAGTCTATATAAGAAAATACAATGACAAGGGAACTTTTGGCCAACGATGAATGAGGATGTGATGGAGTATGTACGAAATGTTATGATTGGTTAAATACAAATGATAAGTGTTAAAATACAAGCTAGGTATAAACACTTAGTGTAACACTCTACTAACCCAGAGTCATTACCTTGTGTGTTTATAATTGTGCTTAACTCGTTAAGCGAGTTGTTTAGACTCAAAAGTGTAATTTAAATAAGGTGAAAGTCCAAGTAATAAAATTTTGGATAAAAATGTTTAACTTTTTATTATGACTATAAAAGATTTTACATGGGATCCCAAGAGTTTATTAAAAACATAATGACAATTATAATTTTACAATAAGTCGACCTAAGCGACATAATTTGGAATTTTACACTGAGTCCTTCAATAAATCTCGACCGTGTTGATCAAGTAGGTCGAACATGTATGCGCCACTCCAAAGCCCTCCAACTCATGGCAGGTCAACAATCACTTTTCCCTTACTTGCACCATAGAGCACCCATGAGCCAAGACCTAGCAAGAAAACTCCACATGGCATAACAAAAGTCATAATATGCATGTACAAAAAAATTCCATGATCGACAAATCATAAACACCTATATTTCAATCATACACATAACCAACAAGCAATAAACATGTTTATTTTACCCTATGAGCAGTTCCATGACCTATGATGAGCAGGGCGGAGCACTATGGTGCAAAGCTTCTGACCTACACCGAACGAGTGTGTACAACACTCTTGTAGTGGCTCCGCGCCATCACGACCTACATTAAGCATGTGTTGCTGAACACGACCCATTGCCGATCAATCACAACATATATATATATAATGCAACAAGGCATCGCTTCAGATAAAAAATGGGTACTTAACCCTAATTCAACATTCAAATAAACAAGCATAATCATTATATCTCAACATTGGGGCCAGTGCCCTGCTCTATGTTCATATCCCAGTTTTCTTACCTCAATCCTGAGCTGCAGACAGAGTGACCTCAAGTACGATTCCTTTCCTTAGCCCTACGCAACCCTAGTCATAATGATGTAAGGTAGGTTTAGTTCCCCTTTAAATCACAACCTACATACACTTTCTTTATGCCTTCCTAGGCCCCAAATGATCTTTAAACATTCCCCAATATATCTTAGGAACCTTAGGTCATGATACCCTAGGGCTACGCATCGAAACCCACTGAAAATGAGCCCGAAACTAAGCTGTTGGCAAGGGTCGGTTGGTCGTCTGGCCAAAGTGGTCATGCCTACCCAACCGAAGGTCGATCGACTGAGTTTACATGGTCGGTCGACCGACGCAAGTCAGAGACCAAATCCTGCATTTTTCTGCAATTTTCCCAACTCTCCAACTCAAACCAAATCTGATTCAAACTTATTTTTAATAGAATCAACACCAATTTCAACTTCAATACAACTTATACAAATGATATATAACCTCAAAACACCAAACCCAACACAAATTATGCATAAAGATTATCAATTGCAAAATTTAGGATTCTAAACCCAATTTTGCACCAATTCAAAAATCAACCTTAATCTTTGATTTTTAATTCAAATTCAAGCTTAAATAAAATAAAAAAAACATGTTTCTAAACCCTACATAACCATCCCAACAACCTAACAACCTAAATTTTTGAATTTAAACCCAAACTTCCCAAAAGTTTTATCAAGAATAGTAGAGGAAACTAAAAATAGAGAAGAGATTCCATACCTCTCTTCCAATTTCGAAACCCTAAGCTTGTTGAAGACCTTAAGCAGCTGAAAATCCCAGTTACAAGCCTTACCAATCCCCCATAGCCTCCAAAAATCCAAACCCTTGATCTTAGCTTCCAAGTTCTAAGCCTAAGTGTATACAAGAAGACACTAGATGAAGATGAGGAGTCCAAAACGTGGCTGCCAAAGGCTTTTGTAAAGGTTATCTAGAAATTGGTCAAATGACAAATTTGCGCTTACCTCAAATAAATTCTTATATTTAAACCCAAGGGCATTTTGGTCTTTTGTCTTAAATCTTTAACTACACATTAAATTTCCTAATTAATCCATCGAGCACTCAAACACAAATAGTTCTCCCATTTTTTTCACCACCATAAATACCCGGAGTATTTAAAATTTCCACAATACCCCTTGGCTCAACTTGAGCCAGACATTAATCCTCGTTGTGACTTTTCCACTAACATGCTGAAAGGATCGACTCTTACTGAATGTCTCAAATATATCCACATAATAATGTGGTCTCAATGCATATACACATATAATTACAAATGCACCCTCAACGGGTCAAAATTATGAAAATGCTCACTTTTAACAAAAGCGGGTCTTTAAACACATTCAATACACATAATTATACATACTTAATGATATTGTAATATAATTCACAAAACACTCCACATGCCTTCCTGGGACACTAATCAAAGTACTTTAATTTTATTAGGAGTTTTGGGACGTTACACTGAGTGGATTTCACATAGTGTAGATGTGAAATTTGAGTTCCAATTGTAGATACTTTAAAAATGTGTTTTTGGGTCCAAAGTGATACATGGAGGTATCTAAGGATCCCCAAAATTTTTGGTAGCATTTGGAGAAATTTTAGGACCACTAGAAGGGTCAAAATACAGAGAGGGTTGCGATAAGTCGCCTTCCAAGTAGCGTAGCATCACCAAAATGCGAAGGGGCTCAAAAGCCTCAACAGACAATACATCGCCTGCTAGTAGGCGACATATCGCCTGCATGCAGATGATGTATCGCCTGTCGTGTTCGTACGGTTATGTAAATAAGCTCCAAATTACATGTGAATTAACTCTAATCCTATTGGTTAGACCTAATGACATAGAGTTTTGGAAGACTTGATCACTCTCTCCAATTTCTCTCTAACCTCTCTCTTTCTAGCTTTCAAGAATCTCTAGTTTTCTCCAAGAAACTCATAAAGAAAGTGCTTGACTTTGTGAGTTTAAGGCTTGTTCAATCCCAATCCTCATTTACTCTTTGAAAAGGCCTCAAGCATCAATGATGGCTAGGAAATAGAGAATTAGGACAGTGGTACAAATCGTGTATAACCCTTAGTTTGGTGTTTTTGCATTTGAAGAAGGAAAAGACTCAAAGTGGTGGTTCTCCTAGGGTTTTGAAGTTTCAACAGGGTTGAAGAAGATTGTTCTACGACTAGGGTTTGCATCATCTTTCTCAATATTTATTTGGTATTTGTCAACCATTTTTTGTGTAGATTCTAGATATTGTGGTGGTTTAATCTCACTCTCTCCCAACACGAAAATGCGACAAGTGTCAAAGATTCTCCGAGAATCCTCGAACAGCTCCAAACAAGTTAAAACAGATGCAAAGCCCTTGGCCATTCGCTGTGTGGGGAATATATCTGATCGATGCTTTACCAAATGGAAAAGGCAGAGTCAAGTATGCAGATGTAGCTGTCATCTACTATACCAAATGGACAGAAGCTGAACTGCTCATAACAATCACTTCTAAGAAAGTTCTTGACATTGTGGATAAGAATATTATTTGTCACTATGGATTACCAAAAAAGATCATTTTAGATAATGGAACTTAATTTGATAGGGACCTATTCACTGAATTTTGTGAGCGACATGGGATAACTAAAAGCTCTAAAAGACAACACAAGAAAAGGATTGAACAGGCTAAGGGTGCTTGGCCAGAAGAACTACTTGAAGCACTATAGTCGCATAGAACAACCCACCGAACACAATTGGTTATACACCATTCTCATGTTGCCTACTAGACCCTCCATTTCATCAGAGGATAGCATACGACCAGAGTTCAAATCATCAGTTATTATCAGAATCATTAGACTTGATTGTGGAACGAAGATACCAAGCCCAACTATGAGTAGTAGCTTACCAACAACAAGCCGCTTGATACTTTAATTCTAGAGCTAAGGAAAGAAAGTTTCCTATTGGAGATTTGGTGCTATGATGAGTTTTCTTAAACACTCGCGACCAGGCTCCTGAAGTACTCTAAGAGATTCTACAACCAGGAACTTACAAGCTTGGTCGGTTAAATGGCGATCTAGTTCCTCGATTCTGGATCGAGGAACACCTACGCAAGTACTATCAATGAACACTGCTTTTTTAAAGGGGTGGCTTGTATTTAGGTGCATCTTATTTACAAATTTTGAACAAGGGCTGGTCTTTTTTGATCACTAGTCGCTTTTAAGTGTAAGACCAATTCTGGTCGCTCGTATGCAATTTTATTGTAAGACATGTTAAATCCATTTTTTACGAGTTAATAAAAGGAATTGTGCACATCCACTTATTTTTTGCCAAATTATTGTATTTTTTACAAGTATTTCCTTCTTTAGTGTGTAGTTTTGCTATATTACAAGGTTTAATATAAGTTTAATCAAACATCATATGTTCGAACAGGTTATGTCAATGGCAAGTGATAGAGCACCTTAAGCCCCTCAATCACTTGGGGGCACACGAGATATAAGGGACGAGCAAAAAATATGAATATATGTAAACACACGAGCAAAATGAGTGAAAGCATGTAAGAACACAGAATATTTTTCAAATGATAAATTGAAAGGTATAAAGTGTTATGCTAAGTTCGGTCATGTGAACAATTGATAATGCATATTTTATATGTATTACGATACTAATAAGGTTGTCTTTAAACCGTGAGAAAAAATGCTCGGATATGAAAATATCTGAAAAGCATATGAAAATATGTAAACACAAGACCAAATTGAAATGTATAAAGTATTACTCTAAGTTCGGTTGTGTGAAAGGTGTTGATAATTTAAATTTTATATGTATTAAGACACTAATAAGATTGTCTTTACACCGGGAGCATAAATGCTCAGATGTACTGAAAAAATAAAAGGAAAAAATGCACGAGCAATATCATTGCCTCGACATCATGAACAGGTTGTTTGGATGTTTCAAAAAATTATATATTACAAAAAAAAAGCTCAAGCGATTGGAGAAGGATCACACTGCAGGTCAACGGTAGGCCTTGTCTCCTCTTCAACATTGAGGCCAGTCACAAGGGAAATCTCCTCGTTTGGAGAAGCAAGAAGCTTAGACTCCTCAGCATATCGAGCGGTGCACATAGCTAGTTCATCCTGCTTCACAGCCTCTGGGAGATAATCAAAATTTTCATTTTGATTATGCTTCCAGAATATGTAGAAGCAAGTGAAAGTGGCCCCTTGAAGCGCTCTAGGTTGCACTGTTTATCCTGCTCGAATGTCGTCACCTTTTGCTCCAACTCAGAGACTTTCTTCTCTAGCTGGTTGGACTCCTCTCTACTTTCTTTCAGGTCTTTTTCTAGTTGGAAGGCCTCATACCTGTTGTTATTGGCTATGCCCCTAGCCTTCTCCAAGTACTCCTTGGCCTTCTCTATATAACGCCCTAACTTATCTATCTTTATGAAAATACAACTTTTAATACTTATAAAGAAAAACCACCAATAACTGTCTCAAAAATACAATGGGGCCTTGTTAAAAACAATGCAATATGGGCCTAATGTTCAAAACAAAATATCTTTATGAAAATTAGAGAAAATAAAGACAATCCACTGAGTTCAATAATAAATAAAATAAATTGATAAACAATAATATGACATTCTGGATCGTTTCTCGTCCACTAGCTTCCTGCAGCATACATACTAACTTCAATGGAAATCACCCAACTCACAATACGTGCCATACAAACAACTCAACACCTATTTGAAAGGGGAAAATAAGGAGATGAGATAAAATCCCAGTAAGGAAGTCAAATAGCACAAACAAATAGAACAATATAACATTACTATGCTACTATCATGATTTTAATGAAATATAACACACAGTCATTTCATCATAACATAATACTTTAATTGAAGATAAACACAATATCAATCAATCATAACATCCTTGAGAAATTAGGAACCTCGGAACCCAACCCTCCTTCCACCTTGGGGACTATGGCACATCTGCCCTTTGTGTTACGTCATACCTAAGTAACACCTTTGTGTGTCATAAAATTTATGCTTATCAACACTTTCTTTCATTCATTCAACAAACAAACTGAATAGGCATAACAATTGCCTTAACTTACCATAATGGTACCTGATTACTTTCAAACATATATACAAACAATATGCAGAAATCTAGCTAACTTCCTTACCTCAAATCCGAGCAAAAATTCACTATCAACCCACTTTGCTAAGAGCCTATAATAATAGTCAAAACACTTGTCTTAATATCACATGGGTCATATATGAACCCCTAGAAACATGTTCCACGTGTCCATGAGCCATGCACACGTGGCAACCACCTCAAATAATACTCTACTATACTAATCATTATTCTATTATCAAATATGTTCCAAGCACAAAATTACGTCCACATATCATACATAACCCATGAAACAACATTTTTAAACATCTAGGACCCTAAGCATGGACCCTTAGAACAATATTTCACGTATGCATGGGACATGCATACGTAGCAACCATTACAATAATACCCTAACATATTATTATTACAATAACAAGTGGACATAAAATCTTACTCAAGCTTACTTAAATAATTAGACTTACAACAACACCAAACTTGGACAATGCCTCTAGGCCGAAACCACCACGGGAAATAACACCACATAGACATATTAACATACTCACATAAAATTATGAACCATATCACAAAGCCCTAAATCATACCATAGCTAAGACATACTACAATCAATCCTAAAGATTCACATTTATAAATCATACCAACAATACAGAATTACTAAGCATGCTTTCTAAGATCATTATCATATATCTTCTCATCAAATCATTAAATGAATATAAGCCTTAGGCATACAACTAGCTTGGCTGAAACCTTCATCATAGCAACCACAAAAGAGAGATTCCAAAACAAAGGCCCTATCATGCTTCCTACTCACATATAGATAATGTATATCATGACATCTAAAGAATAACTCTATTTAAATATCCATACATATATATATATATATATATCTATCATGCATATCATGTCATCTAAAGAATAATTCCATTTAAATATCTATACATATATATATTTATATCATTCAACAGACTTATGTACGTATATTTATACAGATGTAAGATTTTACATGCAATTATACACATATATAATTATATCATTTTACAAACTTATATATATATGTAGCACTTTACATTCAATTATTCACATATATATTTAACATTATACAAACTCACATATATATATATACTCACGCCATTACACTTATACACATATATACATACACAACACACACATTGTATGTAGCGTCTCAGAATTTTACTTAGCTAGACAGTAGTAGTAGTAGCTTGTAGTATTTTAGTTTTAGTGATTATTGGTTCAAGCCGGGATTTAGTTGAAAACTCATAGAATAGTTATGGATTTTATAAGTTTAACCTATAATTTAGAAATATTAATTTTAACATAAGGTTTGATTAATATAGCTGGTCCTAGAAATATTATTTATTATAACCTAAGGTTTAGATAGAATAATTAAGAACGTGACACTTGTCACATGCATGTTTATTAAGGATTTAAGGATTTTAGATGAATAAATTAATAAATGATAGATATAGAAGGTCTAGAACCTTCTAGCAGCTGTTAGGATTACTTTTTACTCAGTCAAAGTTGTTTAAACAAACTTCAAGTGTGCTGAAAGTGTGCAAAAATGTGTTTAAAATATCAACGTATGAAACCACGGAGGCTCGGGACATAGAGGCAGGTGATATATCGCCTATGGGGGGGGGGGGGGGGCGATATATCGACTCTTTTTGGTATTTTTGAAACTTTGTGGAAATCGAATTAGAAACAGCCTTGGCAACTTGGACTTACTCTTGAACGTTTTTGACCGAGTTCTGGGCATCTGTTGAACATAAAATTCAAATTTTTTCAATTATTATTCATTTATTTATTCTTTTTTAAGAGGGGTTAGTTTCATTCCTTGAACTCTATAAATAGGACCTTGCACTCAGCCATTTCATTCATCATTCAAGCATTCTCGAGAGCTTCCAAGCTGCTAAGTTTATTCTAAAGAGAAAACACTAGGGTTTTGGGATTAAAAGCTTTCTAGTATAAGTTTTTTTAAACATTTGGGAAGTAAGATAGAGTGATATTTCGGTATTGAGGTGTAGATCGAAGTTCTAATCTATCCAAGGTATTCTTTATCCTCAGGTTTAGTCCATTATAGTTCTTCTTATTCTTTCATTTTTCTTCAAAAATACTAACTTGTTATAATGGCTTTTGATTAGGTGTTTGAGTTTCTTGAAACATAAGGTTTTCGGTAAGTTACTATCTTGATGGTTTAGATCTTCTTTTCATCTTTATTTTCTTTAGAAAACTTATGGATCTTACTGTTTGATTTTAGGACTTTTCATTCCCGCTCTTGTCTCCAATATCTCATTTTTTGGTAAGGAAAATAGGTTAGATTATGTGTTATGATATGTTTATATGCTATGTATATATGTATGTATATGTTTTATGTTGTAGTCACTTGGGAAATATAGTTTCTTAGATAACAAATAAATCCCAAGCTTTTATCATTATCGTAGATTAGAGTTATGATTTAACCTACCTCGAATAGTAGCAAGAGGACCTAAATGGTTTCTAACACATATTACGATAATGAGTTAATGGCCATTAATATTGTAGTCCTATGTTTTTACGTCACACGTTTTATGATTTATGTTTTTAGTCTTATGATTTATGATATGTTTTAGGAATCTTTCCTTATTGGGCATTAGGCTCATTCCTTTTTATTTTAGATGGTGCAGGAAAATGAGCTTGGAAGGCAGGACGGATTCATGGCAGCTTTGGCATGTGTATTGGGAGAGGACTGAATGAATGGATTGCTGGAAAATCGAGGATGAAGTTGATATTTTGAGTCTTTTTAATTTATGTATTTATGTTTTCACATTTAGTATTTGAACAATTAACTAAAGGTTTATGTTTTCTTCATGTTTTTATGTAATAACAATGGGATCCCGTATTTTGGATTTTATAATAAAGTTCTATTATTTTATGTATGTATTCGAAAATAATAGTTATGTCTTAGTAGTTTTAATGGTCCGAGGTCTTTAAGTTAGTTGGGTCATTACATTGTAATGCCTTGGATAGCCAAGACCATTACACTGTGTATTTTAAATAGTGATGGACTTGCTAATCAAATCGTTTGAATATAAACGTGTTACTAAGGATAATGAATGGATTATGGTTAAAAGATTTTGATCATAGGAATAGTTATTTTTCATTAAAAGTGCGAGTCTATACACGGGATCCCAAAAATACGTGTTTACAAGGCATTTACAACTCTCAAAATAATTATAACTTGAGCCAGCCTAAGCAGCAAAATTAAGTTTGGCTCTAGTCCCTGTTGATTCCTCGGTTGTGGCGGTCGAGTAGCTGCTGATGTACACACCGCCCCTAAAGCTCTCCAACTCACGACTGGTCTAGCATCCCATTTCCTTAACCTGCACCATATAACACCCGTGAGTCAAGGCTCAGAAAGAAAACTTAAATCAATGAATACAAAGAGCAACAACATATAAGTAGTAAACTTAAATCGAAAAATTCAATAAGTAACAGGATATAAGCAATAAGCTTTGCAGTAATAATATGCTCAATCAAACACATATCCCAATCTCAACAATCAATATTGTTAGTTAAGTGCAATCGACACTTCTATTTATTTACGTGACGTTCAGGCCTGATGCCCTTAGGTCGAATCCTCTTGTCTCATGGTCGACCCCGACTTGCTTAGGTTGGGCTGCATTTCACAGGCTTAATGTCGGCCCTGACTCCCTTAGGCCGGACTTTCAGCATATATATAATCACATATATATATATATTACATAACACGAAACAAGGCACAACATATACAAGCATGCCTAATCGAGTAATCACAATTATAATTACAGTCATATCAATTTACAGGGCTCCAAGCCCCAACCACAACCAGGGTGTAGTTTTCTTATATCGAGTTTCATGCAATAGACGAGACAGCCTCAATCCTGATACCAAGCCTTGCGATAATCTAGTCACAACATAAACATACTCTTATTAGGGATTGACTTCAAATCCCAAGCCTCACCCCGAAACCTACTCTTAAGATTACTACTCCCAGTTGCCGGGATGTTAAGAACATCCCCCGAGCCCCCAAGTGGGCCACCAAATGGATTCCCGAACTCCCCGAGCCCTAATCCTAAAAATCAACAAAACCACATTTCAAGGCACCTGGTGCGGTCGTGTCTGCCCCTAGTACGGTTGCGCCTGCAGAAAGTTTGGATTTTCTGGGGTATTGGCCCGGTTGCGCCCCTAGACTCTGTATCCCAATCCCAACCAAAATTCCCTGATTTCTGGGACACTAGCGCGGTCGCGCCACAACCTAGAGAGGCTGTGCCACAACCTAGCGCGGTCGCACTAGGTCAACAGAAACCCAAAAATTACCCAGAAACTTAGTGTTCTTCCCCAATTTCAAACTTACGACTTCTCCCTGAATCTCAGTCCCGAAACTTGACCCCAATTCAGTATTTCAGCAGATTTACGACCATAAAACATCCATAATAGCCTAAACAAACAACAACCTATAACAAGGTACCCCAAATACACACTTAAACCCCAATTTTCAAAGATTCTACCTTGTGGAAGTTTGAGTTTGAGATCTTAACCCAAATATGAGAATCTTAAGTCTAAAATGCGAATTGAAACTAAATCCAAGCCTCCTAGAGCCTCCCAACACGTTTCTTCCAGTAATATCTATACTAAAGCCTCCTAGAAACCTCAATTTCATCAGAACTTGCCTTAACCTCATCTCAGCCAAGAACATCAAAGTCTAAAATGAAAAATAGACCTATAAGTCCTTACCTCCTTGATTATGAATTTCCCAGTAGCTAAATGATGATTTTGGCAGCTCAATCCCTTCCTTATGACCTTGAATCTCCTTGATTTAAACCAAAATTCTTCAATTTTCCTATCTTGAGCTTGAGATTCTAACACCAATTTTTTTTCAGAGAAACTAAGGGAAGTAATGGATGCCCAAACGTGGGGTGCTAGGCTGTTGCTGCCTTGGTCTATACCCATGGTCAAATGACCATCATACCCTCACTCTAAAATCCAATCCAAGGCATTCCCCAAAGGCAAATCGGTCATTTCGCCACTAATCCCACTAAACTTCAATTAACACTCTAACATCCCTATTAAGTTACTAAACCTCCAAATACAAATATTTCCTTCAATAATGTTCCACTAATTCCTGACCTACGTAAAATTACCAAAATACCTATTGGCTCACCCTGAGCCTTGGGACTTTTTTGCCAACTCGCTCTAAAGGATCGACTTAAGCCTGTCATTGCAAATATATCTACATAATAATGTGGTTCCAATCACATAACACATATAATTACAATTATACCCTTAATGAGTCAAAATTACGAAAATGCCAATTTTTTTACAAAAACGGGCCCTTAATCACATTTAATACACATAAGCATGCACAAATAGTTATATCTTAATATAACTCATATATTTCACATAATCACAAATATATTCAATTAAGTTCATGTAATAATCCAGTTATGCCCTCCCGACACACTAATCAAGGCACTAAGCCCAATTAGCAAATTCAAGACGTTACACACATATACACTCATAAATCTTTATATTTTATAAGTGTGAGTTTAACATAAATTGTTGTTTTCCATTAGATTTAACATTTTTTTTTTATTTTTTGCTAACACCGTTAGTATTAAAGTCATCTAAATAAGGTAAATAAATTTAAAAAAAATAAAAGTAATATAGTCATCTAAATAAGGTAAAGAAATTGAAAAAAAATAATATAATAAATGAGCCATAGTATTTCTTGTCACATATTTTAAAATTTCATATTAAAGTTGTTGACGCCGTTTTTCGTTAACAGTGAATATAGAGCACGTAAACAATAATTAGTTATGGCCAGAAAAATATAATAACAAAAACAGGATTTTTTACGTGGTTCAGCAGTTAACTCTGCCTAGTCCACGAGTCTTTGTTATTAGAACTTAAGATGATTTCTGGAAATTCTTCAAGAATGAATTCTCCAGAGTTTCTCTCATGATTACAAAATTTCGCTCTCTTACAAAGGTACAGGACTTCTCTATTTATAGAGGAAGTCTCAGAATACTCTCCTCCACGTCTCTGGGAAGTTATTCTTTATGTAAATAAATTTAATGGCTTTAAAAGCCTGTAACTCCTATATACAAGGAAACGTCCCCTGAAGACTAGGGGACGTATAACTGAATAATAAATACCCCTTTATTATAGGGAATTTACAACAATAAATGTAGACTGCATCTCTCCAAAATGACTCATTAAGATATTCAAAGTTATCAATCTACATCGTCAGTGTTGTGCCAACCCAGGTCTCTTAATGGCTTTCGAGTTGTAGTATTTTCCCCGAGATCATGTGGCTTCGAGCTCATACTTATGTTAGGCTCAGAACTCCTGATCCGAGGCCACCCGAGAATAGACGTACTTCGATGCCTGTCTTTCGAGCTTGTGAGGATTTCGAGGCTACCATCTTCGAAGTTGCCACCTGCTTTATATGTTCGGTGTCTAGGTTGCGGACACATATTTCTAGATATTGCAAGCCCATACCTGACGAATCTAGCTTTCGAGACCATAATTCTCAAGGCTTGAATTCTGGGTGTAACATTTTTCCCCCTCAAAAGTATTTGTTCGAATCCTATGAGAAGGAAACTTTTGAACTACTTTCTTCGGGAACCACACCGTCACACATACTTGAGAGTGGACACGTGTCAGTTGGGTATTGCTCATCCAAGGTACTCGAGTACCTTGGAAATATGCCCATGATCGTTCGCCTGCCACCTTTTCGGTACCATCTTGTCATTTGTCCCTGGCTGTCAGATTTTATAAGGATTCTGGCCAATGGCTCGAATTAATCCCTTTTTACCACTTTTGATTGTCTATATATAAGGCCCTGGACATCTTCTTCCTCTTATTTTACATTCATCATAGAAAAAAGAAAAGAGACAAAACCAGAAGCCATCCCAGAGAGCTTTTAGCTTTTGCATGTTCTCCCAGCCAAAGAAACAAAGGACTGCCAGCTTGTTCGAGACCGTGAGGTTATACCTGCAGCCTCTCCTTCAATCAACGATTTCTCTGCAATCGCCATCATTGTGTAAGTATCTGATGATCTTTTCATTTTTGTTTATGCCAGTTTCTATCTGTGTTGCTCTTTTATTTTTGGGAATGTGCTGGTTTATCTTTTAGTTTGACACGCTAGGAGGCTTTGACCGATAGGCATTTAGGTTTAAGTTTCCCCGTTACTGGTTCTAAATCCAGTTTTGATGTAGAACAAACTCAAACAAGGTCTCTTTTTTCTGGGTTTTCAAAATTTAAAAGACATCTTGCACACCAAGATATCGGGTACAAAATATTGATTTTGAAGAATGCACGATACCCAAGAATACCATTTTTGTACAACCACCACCTTTTTTCCTAATATTTCGGGATTCTAAAAAATTAGTCCCACTTCCCTCCTTTTTTTCGTAGAATACACGTTCTGACCCTTAATCGGGTTTCCAGGATTGAGCTCATTTCGTACCCAAGCACTTTCCGAGCTTGTCCTGCCAAGCTCGTAATTCTTGAATCCTTGCATGCATGGCCCTCACCATTTTTTCTTTCTCGCTAGATGTCACCGAATTTGGAAAGATGGTGGGGGTCGCTGCTTGCCATCCTGTACTCGCCAAAAGCTCTGAGCCCAGAATCGCCGTTTTCTCGGCACCATGCCTGATTCGTGAATACGATCTCGCGCACGAACAGGAAGAAACCCGAGCTCATTATCGCCGCCAAATCGTTGAGGTCATAGAGAAAAAGAGAAGAATCCTTCGGGAGGCACTTTATCCGGAATCTGGTTTAGGGCCCAGATCGATCCCCCTTGATCCTAGGTTAAAGGTGACGATCACATACAACCAATTCTCACTGATGGGGGAGCCCTCTACCTCGCAGCCAAGGGGAGAATTTTTCGAGGCCGAGCACTACTAGAGCTCGGTTACCTCGCTAGTCAGATAAATGATATCCTGGCCTTCCACGGTCTCAGACTGTCAGGCTCGTTAAGGTATCGAGCTCCTACCTCCCAAGAGCGAAGCTTCCATGCCCCAGGAGATGGAAATCCTGATAACAAGCTGAGGTATGCGGCTTGGAGCCAGGAGCATATGAAGGCAGGAGCGTTACTGCCATTGAAGTCTTTCTTCAAGGACTTCATGGACTTCGTTGGGTTGGCTCCATTCCAGCTCAACACCAATTCGTATAGGGTTCTGTCTGCCCTGAAGTCAATTTACAACGAGCTGAAGTGGGAAGGACCCACGCCAGTAGAGATCTTGTATCTCTTTTGTTTGAAAAGCAATCCCTTCTGAGCTCGGGGAGGAGATGGCTTCTATTACCTCTCGAGCTACCCGAAGGAGAAAAAGATGTTTGAGGATCTTCCCAACCATCCTCCTGATTTTAAGAAGGCCTTCTTCTGGACGAATGGCCTGTCTCCATCAAGATGCTATTCCTTCAGATGGATCCATAAGTACCCCAACCTCCTTTATCTCTATGCTCGAACTTTTGTCTATAGGCTTGCACTTAGTTGAGTTGTATTTTATTTTCCAGCCAACTATCATCGTCCCACTCCTTCTGACAAGATGAAGGAGCGTAGGGAGACCCTGCTTCAACTCCCTTATGGCAGGAGATCACTCTCATACCTTTTGGATGAAGGTAAACTTCGAGCTTGCGGGCTCTTGGAAGAAGGCCAGTCCACCTCGGATTGGTCTAACAAAAAATACGACCGCTGGGAGCTCGTGCCTTTGCCAACATGTGTCCTTCCCCCGAGAAGAGAGGTGAGGCCCCCACCTCCAGTTCGCCGAAGGAGCCCACAATCAGGGAATGAGCCCAACGATGAAGCCTCGAGCTCGAGCTCGGATGATCAAGGTACAGTCATCCTAAGCTCGAAAATGTGGTGCCCCACCTTACTAAAACACAAAACCGATAGGTTAGTGTTGTGCGAGGACGATAGGAACCACTTCTATGTGTGGACTTGGGTAGATGACTGGGTTCATAGGTTCGATAGCTGGCTCGAGCAATACAATACTATGTATAGCCTGAACGAGGTATGGAACGGAATATCCGTCCAATACGGAACCAATGACTATAGGGACCTTTCGAGGTTGACGTCTACATATAGGGAAGGTACTCCCCCCGCCTCCTCTGAAGATGGGGGAATTTCTTGGTCTCCGAGCTCAAGCTCGACGGAGAGTTCCAGTTAGGTTTTTCTCCACCTGCCTTTTTTATCACTTTGCATACTGGTGTGATGTTGAGTTACTTTTTATATATTCCTTTCTTTTTTGTTAACTCTATTGCGGTGTGACTGTGCAGGTGAGATGGACTCCGACCTTGACAGTATCCTCGAGAGTGGCGGTGCTAAGAGGAGCAAGCGCCCCAGGGGGTCGCGAAAGGTTGACCGACCTGCCAAGGTCCTTAAGAGGACCGAAAAGACACCTCCTCCCACAGCTCCGCCTTTCATGAGCTCCACTGCAGTGCCGACTTCATAGGTTGGTGCCTCCATTATGGCCGAGCCTCAACTTCCTGTATTGGTTCACCCGACGCTCGGTCCACCTCCCCAAAAGCCTTCTGCTTCCCTAACTCACAAGCTGTCGGTTTCTACTCACGTTGAGGAGTATGTAATTGACAATGCTGCTGGATCTCATGGGGCTACGCTGGGCTCGGACGTCTTGTCCCAAGTGGGCCAGAGCTTTAGCAGTTTTGATGCTCCCCAATGGCAATTTTTGAACAACGCCCGAGACTGCACCGCCCTCTACGAGAAGAGTATCGAGCTTGCTGCCGCGGTAACTTTTTTTTTTCTTTGCCTTTAGCTATATTTATAGACGGTCTGAGTGCTAATGATGATTTTTTTTTGGTGCGTGCCAGACTCTTACTGTTTCTGCCCAGCTCAACTATAAGTTGAACAACGAGATCCATTCGAGCAAATCCTATGCTCAGGAGGCGAAGGATCTTCAACTCAAACTGAGTGATGAACTACGGGCAGCAAATGCAAAGCTTGAGGCAGGAGCCGAGGAGCTTAAGGCCAAGGCATCCGAGCTTGAGAAGAAGAATGCTAAGCTCGCAGAGCTTGAGAAGCAGAATGCTAAGCTCGTAGAGCTTGAGAAGCAGAATGCTAGGCTTGCGGAGCTTGAGAAGGAGAACACTCGGCTCCAAGAGGCTAATAAAAAGCTCGAAGAAGACAAGGCCGCCACTTTTGATATAATTGAGGGTGAAAAGGCTCGCCTCCTAGCCGAGTACAAAGAGAAAAAGGACCAGGCGGTTGATCTAGCAATGTACAGAATATGGGCCAATAACGACGACCTCGATACCAGCTTCCCAGGCCCTCTTGAGGCAAAGCTCCTAGATAAATGGAATGCTCGGCTTGAGGCGGAGGAGGCTGCTCGGGAGGCCACTAAGGAGGCTGCTCAGAAGGATAGTCATGCTATTCGTCCTGAGGAGTCTAGTGCTGCTGGTGCTGAGAAGGCTAAGGAGACTACTCCTTCTTGAATCTCATCTCGGGGATGCGTCCCTTTATTTTTATAATTGTTTTATTTTATGCTCGTAGGGATGATACAATTTCTTTTTCTTTTCTTTTAATACTTATGCTTTACATTTCTTGGTTTGAAATATTTTGCACATTTTATATTAAAGAATTGCATATGTTTGTTTATTCATACAAACATAGTTTGGATTTAGGCTCGAGGCTTAATGCATTCATGCACAGTTTGCTCGAATTATCCGCTTCCGATCTCGTTATTTATCAAGGTCGGATATTACTTTAACCATGAACCCGAAAGTACTTGTATGGTGTGTAATGCAAACGGTTTAGTTATATCTTATTGTTTAGTTACTTTTTCTCTTCCTCGGTTATTTCTCCGAGGTTATGAGTTCGAAACTATTTTTTTTTATAAGATACTCCAGCCTCGATCTCGACTTATCTCGAAGTAGGTTTATGTTCCAACTTATCATCGATTAGTTCTAGCTGGTTTGCTCCAAACCTTTTAAGGTTGTGATTGGTTTGTAATCCATACACTTATATGTTTTTGATAATTGGTTTTATCCAAACTTCCTTAGCTCGCGCATTTGGTTATATCCAAACACTTACATGTTTTTGATAATTTGGTTTTATCCAAACTACCTTAGCTCGCGCATTTGGTTATATCCAAACACTTATGTTTTTTGTATATCTTAATTTATTTTTTAAGCTGGTGGTATTTATATATATACCAATGATGCCCCCTTAATATCCTATGAATGTGACCATAGGTTATTAGATTAAGAGAGATTGCAAAAATAAATCATATCAGACGAAATAACTCTTTATTTAATAAAATACAAGAGTAGGCAAAACAGTACAAATGGACAAGCATGGTTGCAAGCGACATCCTCCCTACACTATTGATAGTAAGATCTTAGGTGTTCGCCATTCCATGCTCGCGGTATTAGGCTTCCATCCAATCTTGCTAGCTTGTAGACACTGGGTCGGATGACTGACTCTATCTGGTATGGTGCTTCCCAATTTGGCCTGAGCACGCCAGCTGCTGGATCTCACGTTTCCAAAAATACACGCCTTAGCACCAGATCTCCCACACCGAACTTTCGATCTCGAACCCTCTTGTTGAAGTACCTGGTAGCTCGCTGCTGGTAGGCAGCATTCCTCAGCTGAGCTTCGTTTCTTCTTTCCTCGATTAGGTCTAATGTTTCTTTGAGCTGAGTGTGGTTCGAGCTTTGGTCATAAATGTGGGTTCGAATTGTAGGGATTTCGACCTCAATAGGCAACATAGCTTCGTAACCGTATGCCAGAGAGAACGGGGTATGTCATGTTGATGTTCGAGCTGTAGTCCTATATCCCCATAGGACTTGGGGCAATTCTTCGAGCCATCGTCCTTTTGCTTCCTCCAACTTTTTCTTTAGAGAACTCTTGAGAGTTTTGTTTACGGCTTCGACCTGGCCGTTCGCCTGGGGATGAGCTACTGACGAAAAAATCTTTATTATTCCATTCTTCTCGCAAAATTTGGTGAACAAGTCACTGTCGAACTGGGTTCCGTTGTCAGAAACAATTTTCCTCGGCATCCCATATCGGCATACAATGTTTTTTACCACAAAGTCAAGGACTTTCTTGGAAGTTATTGTTGCTAACGGTTCAGCCTCTGTCCACTTTGTGAAGTAATCTATGGTAACTACAACATACTTCACACTGCCCTTGCCAGTTGGGAGAGAGCCTATGAGGTCGATTCCCCATACCGCAAATGGCCATGGGGAAGTCATCATGGTCAGCTCGGATGGTGGAGCTCGAGGAATCGTGGTGAACCGCTGGCATTTATCGCATTTCTTTACGTACTCGAAAGAATCCGATTTAATGGTAGGCCAGAAATAACCTTGGCGTATGATTTTCTTGGACAGGTTATGCCCCCTAGTATGGTCTCCACAGAACCCTTCATGAATTTCTTCAATGATCTTCTTGGCTTCGGGTGGAGTCACGCACCGAAGTAATGGCATGGAATATCCCCTTCTATACAGCCTTCCATCCAAAATGGTGTAACGAGGAAGTTGATACATTAACTTTCAAGCCTGGTTTCGATCTTTTGGAAGGACTCCGGTCTCGAGATATTCGACTATCGGAGTCATCCAGGTAGGCTCGGAATCAATCATACACACGTCTTCCTGCTCCGTCTCGTTAATGCTGGGTGCTGAGAGATGTTCTATTGGCACAACATTTAGTTCATCACTCTCGGTGGAAGTAGCGAGTCGAGCTAAGGCATCTGCATTTGAGTTTTGTTCTTGGGGAACTTGTTCGATTGAATAAAACTTGCAATGTTCCAATGCGGACTTGGCCTTTTCTAAGTAAGCTGCCATTTTCGTGCCACGAGCTTGGTATTCTCCCAAAATTTGGTTCACCATAAGCTGTGAGTCACTGTAGCAATGTATGGCCTTAGCTTTGAGCTCTTTGGCTATACGGAGTCCCGCCAGTAAAGCCTCGTATTCGGCCTCGTTATTTGATGCGTTGAAGTCGAATCTTAATGCAGAATGAAATCTGCTTCTTGCGGGAGTAATCAAAATGACCCCTGCCCCCGATCCATTTTCGTTAGATGACCCATCGACATAAAGTTTCCACAGCTCGTGGGCCAGGGTTATAACTTCATCGTTGGTCATGCCAGTACACTCCACTATAAAATCCGCCAGGGCTTGTGCCCTAATGGTCGTCCTCGGGTGGTAGTTGATCTCGAATTGTCTGAGCTCAACTGCCCATTTAAGGAGTCGACCTGAAGCTTCTGGCTTAGACAAGACTTGCCTCAGCGGTTGATCAGTTAGTACATGGATGGGGTGCGCTTGAAAGTAGGGTCGTAATTTGCGAGATGAATGAATTAAGCTGAGAGCTAGCTTTTCCATCAAGGGGTATCTCGATTCTGCCCCCATTAACCTTTTACTAATGTAATATACGGGCCTCTGTACCTTTTCCTCTTCTCGCACGAGCACTGCACTTATTGCATGTTCAGTAGTGGCAAGATACAAGTATAGTACTTCTCCCGTAACAGGTTTTGATAAGATAGGGGGTTCTACGAGGTGCTTCTTTAGCTCCTAAAAGGCCAGCTCGCATTCTTCCATCCATTCAAAATTCTTGCCTCCCCTCAACAGATTGAAAAATGGAAGACAACGGTCTGTAGATTTCGAGACAAACCTACTTAGTGCCGCCATCTTGCCGGTCAAACTCTGGACATCTTTGTGTCTTCGAGGTGAGGGCATGTTGATTACGGCTTGGATCTTGTCTGGGTTTGCTTCTATCCCACGTGCTTTTACAATGAAGCCCATAAATTTTCCGGATGACACCCCAAAGGAGCATTTATGAGGATTAAGCTTCATGTTATACTTCCGGAGCACGGCAAAACACTCTTCGAGGTCGTCAACATGGTTATCGTTAAGTTGAGACTTGACTAGCATGTCATCAACATAAACTTCCATGTTGTTCCCTATTTGCTCTGAAAACATCATGTTCACGAGCTGCTGGTAGGTGGCCCCAGCATTTTTGAGCCCGAATGACATGACGTTGTAACAATATAGTCCTTTGTCTGTTATAAAACTCGTATGTTCTTGGTCAGGCGCATGCATGGGAATCTGGTTATATCCAGAATAGGCATCCATGAATGACATCAGTCCATGCCCTGCCGTGGCATCCACGAGCTGGTCAATCCTTGGTAAAGGAAAACAGTCCTTTGGACAAGCTTTGTTGAGGTCCAAATAGTCAATGCAGGTTCGCCATGTCCCATTTGGCTTCGGGACCAACACCATATTTGCTACCCAGTCAGGATAAAAAGCATCCCTAATGAACCAGTTTGCTTTCAACCTGTCGACCTCCTCCTTCAGTGCCTTTTTCCCGTCGTCATCCAGTTGTCTTCGCTTTTGTTGCTTCGGAAGGAAGCTTTTATCAATATTTAGCACGTGGCTTGCTATGTTCGGACTTATTCCAACCATGTCTGAATGTGACCACGCGAAGACATCCTGGTTTTTCTTCAAGAAGCAAATTAATTTCTATTTAGTTTCCTCCTGGAGGTATTTCCCGACCTTTACTGTTTTGGAAGGATCTGACTCTTCGAGCTTGATTTCTTCAAGCTCTTCTAATGGTTCGAGGTCAGTTTTCTCCTCCACCCTTGGTTACGAGTGCCTGTGCACTCTTCTGTTTCTTTCCCCTAAGGGAGATGCTGTAGCATTCCCTTCCAGCCAACTGGTCTCCCCTCAACGTCCCGATGCCACTAGGAGTTGGGAACTTAATGGCCAGATGCCTCACAGACGAGACTGATCCCAGCCCCACTAGGGCGGGTCTTCCGAGCAGCACGTTGTAGGCCAAAGGCAGGTCTACCACCATGAACTCCATCATCTTGGTTGCTGAGACTGGGTAGTCTCCCAAGTTTACGGGGAGTTTGATGGATCCCATGCAGGCGGTCCCTTCTCCTGAAAAACCGTACAGTGTTGTTGCACATGCTTTCAGGTCGCGAAGAGTGAGTCCCATTTTCTCTAGGGTTTCATTATAGAGAATGTTAACTGAGCTCCCATTGTCTATGAGAACCCGGTGAACTCTTTTATTTTCCAACTGGAGAGTGATGACCAGTGGATCATGGTCAGAAAACTGAACATGGGACGCGTCGTCCTCAGTAAAGGTTATTGGCTGAGACTCTATCTTTTGATTTTTAGGAGCTCTGGGTTCGGGTTCGTAAGGAGACCCGTCCCTAGTTTTTAGCTCATTCACGTATCTTTTTTGGGCATTACTGCCCACTCCCGCGAGATGAGGCCCTCCCGAGATGGTTATTACGTCTTCTCCATCAATTGGAGGGGGCCTATCCTCTTCCCTGGCTCGGGAATTATTGTTTTGTGTAGGTTGTGGCGTAGCTGCCCTTTGGCTTATAGGCGCCTGATTAGTATTCTAGTTCTTGACATATTGCATAAAGTAGCCCCTCAAGATCAAACCTTCGATCTCATCCTTCAATTGTCAGCACTCATCAGTAGTATGTCCAATGTCTCTGTGAAATCGACAATATTTGCTGGAGTCCCTCTTCGACTTCTGATTTCTCATTGGGTTTGGATGTCTAAAGGGGACCTGGTTTTCATTAGCTAGGTATATGTTCTCCTGAGACTCGTTGAGCTCGGTGTACACTTTGTACACGGAGTAATATCTTTCCTCCTTCTTTTTCTTTCCTCCCTCGGCCTCGGGGTTACTCCCTTCGTTCTTCTTTCTCTTGGAAGGGTTTTCCGCAGCTGGCTTTGAGGTTTGTGGGTCCGCCGAGGTTGAGGCAGAGTTCACGTTTATCATTGTAGTTACGGGCTGGGAGGTCACATTAAGTGTCGACCTCGCTTCCTCTACATTGACAAACCTCTGTGCTCGTTTGTTAAACTCGGTTAGGGACCTCATCGGTTTTCTCTGCATGTCATCCCAAAGGGCGCTTCCTGGCATTATTCCAGCTTGGACGGCCATTAGATGACCACTGTCATCCACATTTTGGGCCTGTGCAACTTCTAAGTTAAACCTCGTAAAGTAACTTTTTAATGTCTCGCCTGGCTGCTGTCGAACATTAGTCAGAGTTGATGCTTCGGGCCTGACCCCCATCATGGCTCTGAACTGCTTCTTGAAGTCCCTAGACATCTGATCCCAAGAAGTGATAGAGTGCCTTCTATATTTTTCGAACCAGCTCTTGGCTGGTCCCGTTAGCGATGCCGGAAATAACTTACATCTGAGCTCGTAACCCACATTACTTGCTCTCATTATGGTACTGAATGTACTCAGATGGCTGTACGGGTCGGACTTTCCCTCAAACGTTGGGACGTGAGGGATCCGAAATCCTTGAGGAAATGGGGTATTGGAAATATGGGGAGCGAACAGTTCGAGCTCCTCATCAGAGTCCTCATGCCGACCCTGACCTTGCTCATTTTTCAAAAGGCTGAAGGCCTTTTCCAACTGATCAATTCTTTCCTGAACCGGGTCTGCGAGGGGTCTTGCCTGAAATTGGTTGTTGTCAATCACAATTCCAAGTTCGCGCCTCCGCAGGGGGTCTTTATGCCTATTTAAGAGATCCATCAGGTCTGGGTTTGTCGGGTTAACATTACCCCGATTCTGATTCAAGTGTTCCCGCAGGTCGGAACGATTCTTGCGGCTCCCAGTATTCTTTCGACCTCGATCATGCATACTAACTGATCTGGTATCTCCAGAGTCATCACTAGTAAGACTTGTCGCATGATTATTTCGAGATGGATCTCTTTCACGCCGCCTCGTTTCTGGAGTGCGAGATCGGGACGTTTGACTTTTTTCAGATAGGGCACCTCTCCGCTCCCGGAAAGCTTCCCTGTTCCCTTGCCTCCTTCCCGCATGTCTTTCCTCGCTATCTCGATCTGGCTGAGCATTCTTGCGAGGTGGAGAAGGATATCTTATAGGTGATGACGGGAAGCGTATGGGTGAAGGTGGCTGCCACCCATTTTGAGGCCTAGACGGCCCGGAGTTTGCTCGAGAAGGGTTGGTTGCATTCTGCGTGTTACCAGGGATTTGAGTTCGAGCCTCTGCAGAGGTTCGATTATTCCCAGTTACCGCTGGTACCTCTGCAGTTGAATTAACTGGAGCCCTAGCTTGGGTGCTCCTCTGGGGTCTCAAGGGAGCGGATGGCTCTGCGGGTGCCGGAGGCTGCTCTTGCCTTCTCGTGGCAGCGTTTTTTCGTGGACGCCCACGAGGCCTGCAGGGAGGAACATGCACGTCCCTCGGAGGAGGGGCTTGGTTTTCACGCGGAGGTGGGGGCTGAGCCGCCTGAGCCTTTGCGGCTATCCTAGCCAACTCCTCATTCCGCTTGTTGGCTTCGGCCAATTGCTGTTTCAGCTGCCGGTTTCAAGTTCCACAATGGGAAAGTACCGCTTGGGGCTGTAGTACATATCCTCATCCCTTGGAGGTGCTGGCGGTCCCCGAGAATCGGAGGACTTGCTTCTCTCTTCATTATCCGGGTTCACCATTGGCTGCTTCCCAGGGCGTCTCGGATAATTTTCTTCAGGAATGTTTTGATCGTTTGCGACCATAACTTGTTCAGGGACTGAATGCTTAAGGCTCTCAATGAAAGCACCAAACTGTTGACGCCGTTTTTCGTCAACAGTGAATATAGAGCACGTAAACAATAATTAGTTATGGCCAGAAAAATATAATAACACAAACATGATTTTTTACGTGGTTCAGCAGTTAACTCTGCCTAGTCCACGAGTCTTTGTTATTAGAACTTAAGATGATTTCTGGAAATTCTTCAAGAATGAATTCTCCAGAGTTTCTCTCATGATTACAAAATTTCGCTCTCTTACAAAGGTACAGGACTTCTCTATTTATAGAGGAAGTCTCAGAATACTCTCCCCCACGTCTCTGGGAAGTTACTCTTTATGTAAATAAATTTAATGGCTTTAAAAGCCTGTAACTCCTATATACAAGGAAACGTCCCCTGAAGACCAGGGGGCGTATAACTGAATAATAAATACCCCTTTATTATAGGAAAGTTACAACAATAAATGTAGACTGCGTCTCTCCAAAATGACTCATTAAGATATTCAAAATTATCAATCTACATCGTCAGTGCCGTGCCAACCCAGGTCTCTTAATGGCTTTCGAGTTGTAGTATTTTCCCCAAGATCATGTGGCTTCGAGCTCATACTTATGTCAGGCTCGGAACTCCTAATCCGAGGCCACCCGAGAATAGACGTACTTCGATGTCTGTTTTTCGAGCTTGTGAGGATTTCGAGGCTACCATCTTCGAGGTTGCCACCTGCTTTATAGGTTCGGTGTCTAGGTTGCGGACACGTATTTCTAGATATTGCGAGCCCATACCTGACGAATCCAGCTTTCGAGACCACAATTCTCAATGCTCGAAATCTGGGTGTAACAAAAGTTTTTAAATTATTTAATCAATTATGTTTTCAAAACTATAACCGAAAAATATTTATGTGCTTAAATTTATTATTTATTTCTTTTATTAATTATTTATTTTGTTATTTAACGTATTTTATTTATCCAAATATAAAAAGTAATAAAGTTATCTAAATAAAGTAATATCTATGTAGTTATATTTATTGCACTTAAATGCCTATGTAAAATTTTTGGCGACAAAAATAGCTACCATTAGTATTTTGGTGCAGTAGTAGATCCCTGGCCATTAACTCTAACTGAGAACCTAAGTAGCAGACACGTGACAACATCTAATTTGTGTAATTAATTTAATTTATTAAATATATTAAAAAATCATAAAAAAAATTATTTTTACAAATATAATTAATTTTAAATAATAATAAAAAAAACAAAAATCAAAATAAATAAATCAAAAGAATAAAAACTTAAAATTTAACTAATTGAAAAATTTTAAACATAAAAACTAAAATTTAATTAAAAAATTAAAAACTAATTAATATCTTAACATAATATCATCATCATCAACACAAATTTATCATGTTTTCAAGAACACAAAAACCTGGTTATACTACAGATCTGAATCCCTATAGCCTAAAAAAATCACAGAGATATGAATAAAACCATTTTTCATCAATAATTCTTTTATTGAATTTTAAGAAACAACAACTCCAAATCTTAAGAACCTCCAAATCATTAACCAAAAACTCTTCAAGAACACCTCTGAAAATACCATTACAAAATGTCCAAATCAAATACAAATCTAAAAATTTCAATATCCAAATGAAATGCAAATCTAAAAATTTCAATACCCAATTCTGATACAATCCTAGAAATTTCAATACCTAAATCAAATTATATATATTTTTTTAAAAACCCAGTAACTTTTTTCAAAGAAGAAATTAAGATACTCAGACATTTATTCTACAATTTCTACTTGTTCATCTTTTATCTTCCTCTTCCTCTCTAGATCCTTAGAAGTTCTCCATCCCCCAAATCTTGTTGTTGTCTCAGTCGCCCATGTCTCGACATCTTCAAATCCAGTCATCGCCAAGGTCTAGTCATCTTCCAAGCTTCGAAGTCAGCATCGAGATCTGCCCAAAGTTTCAAAGTCGCCGTCGAGATCTTCAAAGCTTCGAACTCGTCTGTCGCCGGCCTTCAACGCTTCGCCCAGGTAGTCGAAGTTGCAGTCGAGATCTGCCGCTGGAAAAGAAGAAGAAGAAGGACAGGTTGAGGGTTTGACGTTTTTTGGGTTTGGGGGCTTTGCACAGTTGGGGGGAGAGCTAGAGGTTGAAGCTGAACCCATTTTTTTCTTCAGATTTAGTTATCAAGAATTGTTTAGTTAAATTTTGAGATTTGAAAATTTTTATCAGTTAAAATTTATGTTTTTACTTTTTTACTTGATTTATTTTAATTTATTGAATTTCTTATTATTGTAAATCAATTATATTTTTAATATATTTAATAAATTAGAATTAATTGCACCAATTAGATGCTACCACGTGTCCACCACCTAGATTCTCAGTTAGAGTTAATGGCCAATGACCTACTACTGCACCAAAATATTAACTTAAGGTAGATTTGCCGCCAAAATTTTTATATAGGCATTTAAGTGCAATGACCTACTACTACATAGGCAATATTGCTGTAAAATTCCCTAAAAATTGAAGAAAAAAAGTAATAAATAAGCCGTAATAATTTTTCATCACGAATTTTAAAATTTCATATTAAAGAATTTAAATTATTCTATCAATTATGTTTTCAAAACTATAACGGTAAAATATTTATGTGCTTGAGTTTATTCTTTTATTTCTTTCTTTTATTAATTATTTATTTTGTTATTTAATGTATTTGGTTTATCAAAACATATATGTAAAGGTGAAAAAAGACATAAATATACATATTATCTTATTTTGTCATTTAGTTTTTTTTTTCAATAAAAAATTACTTATTTCAATTGCCTGGTCATTAACAAAATAATACATATATTTAAATATAACACTTTTTAGATTAAATAATTAAAATTTGATCAAATAAACTTTTTTAATTCATACTTTTAATTTTGATTTTTTTAATATTTTATTATATTAAAATTCATACATATTTTTTCTAAAAAAAATAAAAAATAAGTATTTAATTTTAAAACTAGAATGCGTCGTATCTTTATATGTGTATATATATATATATATATAAAAGTGCATCTAATGGATTCTTGATAAATAAATTTTTTTAAATAAAAATTATCTTTTCTTTTAATGATTTTTTAAAAATAAAAAATGTGTATATTCAAAATTTATATGCCAGTTAAATAAACATAATAAAAATAAATTAATATATTTTCAAAATAAAACTAAGAAAATGTGCATTGAACGTTATTTTTACCTAGTATATATATATATCCACGACACTACACTTTAACACATATATACATACACAACACACACATATACACTCATATATATATATATATGTATATATATAAATACACAACACACTTATATATATAACACACATATACAACCATACATATATATACACGACACATACATTCATATATATATATATACATACAATAAAACCTCACTATAGTAATAATATTGGGACCAACATATTTTATTGCTATGAGGATGTTATAACTTAATATAATTATATATATATAAAATGTTGGAAACATATACATTTAAATCTAAATTAAATAATAATTGATAAAACATGTCAAATTCAATGTATTGACATTAATAAACGAAATCAACATAAATGTATAACTACAATGTACATATTTATATAATGTTGGAAATATATAAAGTTATTTTACAAGTCTAATTGATAATTAATTTTATCATGAATTTTTAGTATCTATAAGATAGCATATTTAAAAAAAAAAAGATTTAATATTAACACAATTATTACTGTGTGGATGCATATTTTCTAAAGGCGGGATAAAAAAATATTATATCTTATTACAATGTAGAGTTTATTACTATTTATAACTGGTCCCAAGTTAAGACTAAAACTTTTTGTGACTATATGGGAGTTATTCCAATATAGAGTAACACTTTATGGATACTATATATATACACACGACACCCATACTTATATACATATCTACAATATCATATATGATTACATGTATGTACACCCACAATATCCAAACATTGTTCTTTTTATATACCCCACGAATTCATACACAATCCACAAAGAAAATCCTAACATGTTTATAAGAACTAAATATCTTGATAAAAAGAAAATTAAGAGAAAGAAAGAAAAGAGACAACAATCATCAAGAATGGTCACCTACTCTTGATGAAACCTTGATCAAAATTATTAGACTCATCTCCTAGGTGACCTCTCCTTGTAGCACTTTTAAACCCAATACCAAGATCTAGTTCTTCCTTCTCCTTCTTCTCCTTTCAAGCTCACTCTCACTCTCTATTCTCTCTCTTGGTACGGCTATGACACAAAAGGAAGATGATCAAAAGTGCTCTCTAGGTTTGCAAGGTCCTTTATATAGTGTGTACTATGTTTTCTATTCTATTAAAGCAAATTTAATTTCTTTTAAATTTAATTAATTTTCATCAAAAAATTAATTAATTAAATACACACATAAATCCATTCACAATGGCAGCTGCAATATCCTCTCCCTCTTTCCTTCCTTGGCTTTCCACACAAAAGGAAAGTGTAATTTTCGTAGCTCTAAGGTCCTGTCACTTTGGAACTCGATTTTGGATATGATATATTGCGAACTTAAGTTAGGTCCATTCTACAAAGTTGCAGGCTATCGAATTAGCTTTCCAACGGTATATAATTTGTGTAAATTGGACGCCTATAACTCACGTTATGGTTATTTTACTGGGGTTAGATACAAAGTTACGGAAATTCCTAAAATGACAACTCTTTTCTTGCTTTCTCTTCTGGCTCTCTCATGTGAACACAATTACAAGAGAATAAAAGAAGATTTGATCTATAGTGTTACAAAATATTCTAAACAAGGAAGGCTCCCCAACTCCATAATGTAGTCTAGGTTCAATCCTTACACATGCAAGCATTCTCACATTCTCATGCACCATCACACACACACACATACTTTCATGCACTCACACACACACATGACACATACTCCTACAAGGCAAAACAAAAAGAAAACTAAAATATTTATCCAAAAGAAATAAATAAAACAAATAATAATTATTTTGCAACTCACAAATTCAAATAATTACCAAAAGAAAAGTAAATCTAATATATACCATTAATAAAAAAATGACTAAACAAATAAATAAATAAAAATTCTAGGTTGCTACACTCTAGGTCATTGGACAATTGCTTATTGGCTATGACCAGAGTTTCTTTCTCCTCGACCAGCTTTTTGTTTTCCTCAACCAAGCTTTCAACTCTTCTCCAATCATGATTTAGAGTGAGGGGAGCTTGCGACCAGAAAGAAAAAAGTTAGTATTGAGCAGGTATACAAAAGTTACTAAACAAGACTTAGTTAAAAAAAATTACACTAAAAAGCTCGTTGAAGCTTCGACCTAACACCTGATCGGGACTGAGACAGGCAGGGCAACAAACACTTGTTTGTTGAGTTGGTGTCAAGCGACTTTGTTGAGCTTATCGGCAGTTGAGTCTGTAGCATTGTTAATAAGTTCAGAAAGGTCGGTTGGCTTGGACATTGGCCATTGAGCAGGAGAATTGGGGGGGGGGGGGGGGTGGGGGTTGAATCCGTGGTTGGAGGGGGAGTAGTCTTCTCTTTCCTTCGTTGGTTGCTTGGACCCAACAACGATCCCCTCAGAGGTGTATATGTTAAAGGCATCAGACATATCTGTACAAAACAATGGGTTAAGTGACACAATAACTGATAACAGGTCGTATAACAAGAAGATTAAGTTATCTAGAAATTGTACTCGAACTACATGCTTTGGTCGCTACATTATCTAAGCTACTCCTATTGTTAGCACAAAAGTCACTTGCCTCAGAAAGCTTTACCTCACACTCACATGTCGAAAGATTAAGGTTTCCATCCCCATTGAACAAGTCAATAGGGATGAAGGCAATTCAAACAAAGTATTGTTTGAATGAGAATTACTACATCTATTCAAAGAAAATTTATTAAAATCATTTTCATCCTTCGAGAATGAATAATCTGCTCAAGCAGGATTCTCCGACAACTTTTGTTTGCCTTTATTGTGATGAGGAGGAAAAGGGGCTGGTCGTTGGGACTCTCTTTGTTCCCTAATGTTGACACCCGTTGTTTGAGGCCTGGATGGTTAGGATACGACTTGTGGCTACTTAGAGGGCATCTGTTCATTAGTACCATCACCAGTGGCACTTTCTGTAGTTGAATCCTTTGCAACCTTGTGAGGTTGTAAAAGACCCACTAGACGCAAGTTGGCGACAGTCACTAAGTACTTGCAGTTTTTTTCCTGCGTCTGTTAAGCTCTTCAGAATGTCAACTTGGTCGCGCATCTCTTGAGTAGGAGCTGGTCGATTCCATGGTCCTAAATTTAGAAAATAGAAAGATGAAGCAATAAAAAAAAGGAGTAGAAGTGGTTGACTAGGTAAAACGATTGTGGCAGCAAATTTACCTCCCCAAATGAAGGAAAAGTTATCTACAACTAGATCTATTGAGAGGAAGTACTCCCCTTAGTATTGTCCCACATTAGATTTGTAGGTCGTGTCTGTTAGAAAAACCACGAGATTTCTTGATGATAGAAGTGGAAGAACCCAATGTTTTTTTGCTTTGGCTTTGGTTTGAGATTGAGCATGTAATTTATCTCATGAGGAGTGAGAGCATTCTATATCCATTTGGAGAGGTCTAGAAGGGGTGATCTCATAATAATTAGCCACTCCTCAGAAATAGTCATGAAGAGGTAGAATTAGCCTCTATATGAAACCTCGACTAGGCCTTGTAGGCGCGACTAGGAACATTCACCCTCTAGTCGGATATGTTAGAAATTGTGCCCTTGAAAGCATATGTGTTGGACAATGTTTTTATGAAATAAATAATTAATATGATTGCTTATTATTATTATTATTATTTGAATAATATTATATTAAAATCTAAAAATTCTCAAATTCGTTATTGTGACTACACTCTTGTATCGAGAGGATTAATATTGTAGGGAACAAATTGAATTGGTTCATAGTAAAACAATGTTATATTGAATCTTTAGATTAAATACTGTAAGTATGATTCACTAGTATTATGAATACATGTAATCTAGATCCGGATTACTGATGTAGTAGGACATCTTAGTGGAGGTACTTTGTGTTGGAAATTTATGGCTTTACACTTTCTTTTTCAACAATTCATAATAGGAATAGTTCAATATTACAAATCCTAGATGCTAATCAAGAACCTTATTCAAAGTATGAATGAAAATCTTGATCATCAAAGAACTATATTCATGATATGAATGCAAATCTTGAAAATAAATGATTAATTGATTAAATGATTATAAGATGAACTTAGAAACATTTAATCATCAATACTAACAACATAAACACAATAGAATGACACAAATACGAAGTTAGGGTTTAGAGAGATACAACCTTTTGTTTTGACCAAGTTGAATCTTCAAACTTGGGAAAATCTAAGGCTTATATGCAATAAGAATTTTGTTGTCCAAAATCTCTATTCCAAGCCTTCCCTTATTGCTTGAAGCTTCAACAAGTAGAATGAGATTTGAGAATTAACAAGCCTTGAAACTCATGCAAGGTAAGCAATGCTTGATGAGTTTCTTGGAGAAAACTTATGGTCTTTTAGAGCTAGAGAGAGAGAGAGAGAGAAAGAGGTTAGAGAGAGAGAGTTGAAAAGTGTGATCAAGAATTTAGAACTCTAATAACCCTTATTTATAGTATAGGCACCGTCATTAAGTCCAACCAATAGGATTAGAGCTTATAAAAACATCATTTTGGAGCTAATTCACGCATCTATACCCGTACAAGCCGCCTAGGCAATGTGTCGCCACCCAATAAGTGATGCATCGCTTACTGAGGGTTTGTCCTGCTAGGCACTTTTAAGCGATGCGTCGCCTCCTGAGGGTTTGTCCTGCTAGGCACTTTTAAGCGATGCGTCGCCTCCCGTAGGCAACGCAATGCAGATGCCTCTGTATTAACGCCCCAAGCATGACCCCAATATGTCTCCAAATGCCTCCAAACTTTTTGGGAATGTTTAGATACATCATTATATCAGTTTAGACCCATAAAAGTCACGTTTAGATGCCTACTACATAATCTCATGTTTTTACTTCAAGTTAAGTGAAAACCTGTTTCGCACCTCATTGTGTAAACAACTTAACCATTATATTTAACCAATCTCAACATTCCCCCACTTGGTTAAATATAATCATCTCTTCTTAGCTTCGTAGTTTTGGTGCATAAAATAAAGTACCTTTCGGGTTTGAACTTTATCTTAGTGAAAACACTACAAAGCTTCTATCGAAATGCTAAGGTATTCTTAAAAGATTGAACCCAACATTCCTAGTGATAAAAACCGGTAATGTCTCACACACCTATACTTGACCATTCGTTTTCCCACTGTGCGCGCTTAACACTTTTCATGGCCTCGTGCTCATCCATTTCATGAACTTTTCGGGGAGAAACTCCAACTCCCATGAGAGGTGGCACCACCTCTAAGTTCACATCAGTGAAGTTCTTACAACATTTTTGCTACCTTTAGAGATGCTTGCTGCACACAACTGAACTTCATTAAAATCCCTATGCTTAACCCTCACTCGGTAGCAACCAACACTAACCATCCTTGGATGGAACTCATGACTATATTAGTGTTGAAACTATTCCTCAATGACCTGTTCTTACCCACTGAACTATTTCCCTTGATATATACAAGTTCAGAGTTGGGTTGCCATCTTGATGAATGTATTACTCTAGGAGTTTCAGTCCCATCACTTCTGAAGTGGAACTTACTAACCTCTTCACAAAAGGTTTTGTAAATGAATTCACTAAGTTCTTACTTGTCTTAACATATGAGATATATGATTCCTCATTGAATCAATTGTCTCACATACTCATGTCTAGACTTCTCATTATATATGTCGTTATAGGCTCTAGCCATTGTGGTTGACTATCACAATATATCAAGATCATTGATAGGTTATCTGCGGTAATTGAGATATCCACCATGAGAACTCTAGGTTACTTGGTCTATTCGCTGGTTGCTGGCCTCCAGGGTTGAGTGTAAAATACATGTTTGTTTCTTTGAACCCAAAGAAACCACTCCTCCTCTGAGCAAAAACGCTCAACCAGTTGTGGAGAGAATATCTCCTACACTTGATATCCAACTTGCATCAAAATATCCCTCAAGTAACTTAGAAACTTTAATATTGGAGGCCTAGTTTCTTGGTCCTCTCTAGCTACTCTAGAACTCTCGCACTAGCCTTCCAATGTTCGATACTTGAATTGTTAGTAAACCTACTAAGTTTACTATACCATTGTTCTTTTCAAGCTATATGCTTGAATCAAATGATATATTCGCTTCTTTGATTTTGAGATGACTAAACTTGTCAAGAACTTTCTGTAACGTCCTGGATAGCCAAGACCATTACACTGTGTGTTTATTAAAGTGAAATACTTGCTAATCAAGTCATTTAAATTGAAATGTGTCACTGAAACTACAGTTGAACTAGGGTTAAAAGATTTTGGTCTCAAAAGCTTCATTTCTTATAACAAACATTTTCTTTACATGGGATCCCAAAAGTAGTAAAGTTAAAAGACAATCTACAAAACTCTAGGATTAAAATACAGTTATTAGCCACTCTAAGGCCAAACAGACAATTAAGCTTTCCTCATCCTGTTCCACTCCTCGGCCGTGGCGGCCGATCAGCTGATTATGTACATTCAGCCCCGAAGCTTTTCCTCTTAGGACTGGTCCAACTTTCCCTTGCCTTTACCTACACCACATAGCACCCGTGAGCCAAGGCCCAGCAAGAAAACACAATAACAGAGCATAATCGTTAAGCAGAATATTAGATAACTCATAACGTATAAACATGTACTCAACAGTCTAAGCATTCATGTTATTCAAGTATTCAGCATACCATGTATATCACTTCATATCAACAGTCAATTCACATATGATAACCACGGTTAACCCCCTTAGGCCGCACCCTCTATTTATCCCACTGACTCTGGCCCGCTTAAACCGAGCTCAGTGAATATTAAGCTGTCCTTAGCTACCAGTGGACGAGCCACGCCTTGTGCGTAAGTATTATTTATGACACCCTTAGGCCGTCTATCACATGTCCCATGGCATAACACCATCTATGACATCATACAGATATAGGGGGCACTTAATCCCATCACAAACACATAACCGGGTGCAGTTTTCTTACCTCTAGATTTCGATAGCTTTGTTCAATTTGAACCTCAAGCACGATCCCATCTGAGCCCTAGCGTACACCTAGTCACAGCCATAGATTAGAATCATCACCAAACCTCAAATCCAAAACCTAGCCTCGGGACCAATCCTGAGCTCTCGGGAAGTCCGAATTCCACCAAACGGGGTGGTGGAATCAAACCCCGAGCCCCCGAGAAAAAACCCTAAGAAATAACCCAAAAACCCCTTCTGGGAACAGGCTAGCGCTACAAGCAGAGCCAAAAGGCTCTGGAACTTCAGGGCCTAGCGCTACAGCGCTAGTCACAGCACAGCCCAGCACAGATTTTTCTCCTTCGAATTTTCTCGAGCCAATCCTTTCCAAAACTTAACCAAACCTCAACCAAACCTCAACCAAACTTCAAAACAAGCCTCCCAACATTCTCAACTCATTTAATAAGTCCCACATGCACCCCAAATCAAGGAAATTACTGTAACGCCCTGGTTACCCCAGAACAGTTACGGTGAACGGTGAACCAGAAATTTGACCCGCTGCCCGAGTCCTTTGGTTAAAAACGTGATCTAAGTGTTATTATCAGGTTAAGGTGGAAAACCAGTAAAAAGGAAAGGGTACATTTCATTAAGTAAACAAACTGCTCATGAGCCTTTCAAAATGTTTACAAGTAGTTCGTAATACAAAAGAGTCGCTACAGTTCCAAATTTACAATTCCCGCCGGCCTAAGCGGCAAAAATAGGGTAAACCCCTAGTCCCTCTGAGAACTCCTTGACCGTGGCGGTCAAGCGGCCCTGTATGTACACAACATCGCCCAAGCTCTCCACTCAGGGCTGGTTAGGCTTTTCCTTTACTTTACCTGCACCACAAAGCACCCATGAGCCAAGGCCCAGCAAGAAAACACAATAAGACATGATATAATATCAACCACAATCATAATAACCCTTCAGGACTCTCAGTCCCAACAAATAGAAGACAATAGCCAAAAGCCACGATAATGAGCATCGCTCCCTCTAGCCATGTGACGATAGGGTCACCAGGGCTTAATGGTTAAGTGATTCTTTCATACGTTCAACCAGGACAGGTGCATGGTGATTAGTCACCAACATAACCTTCCTCACGACTCTAGAGTCGAAGCTATGGACAGCGTCCCTTAGCCACGTGACTAATGGTCACCGGGGTCGTATACCTTGGCTATAGACATCTAGTCGTAGACCAGGCAAGCGCTTATAAGTTCTTCGACCTTAGGGCCGGTCCCGCATTAATGCCATAGGGCCATTCAATGCGTGATCACCGACTTTAGAGTCGATCCCTGACTAGTCAGTGCCATAAACAGGTAATCAGCATTCATTAGCATTTAATATGCAATCCACGTCACATATATCAACCAACATGCTTCAATATCAAACCATGCACGTCATATACCTGTACAGGGTGCAACTGTATTCATACACTGTTTTCTTACCTCAAGTTCGAGCGAGAAGTATAATAAAGATGACCCCTGAGAACGATCGATCTTTTAGTTCCTTAGCGGTTACCTAATCACAACCAATTATAACCTCAATTAATGAGAATCCACAACAATAGGGTCTTAACCTAAGTACCACCCTCGGGACCTCGAAACATGCCCACACGGTGAGTAGATTCGATTCCGGGCCTTAAGGATTGAAACCCCAAGTCAAAAACCCTTAAAAACACTCAAAACGGGACTTAGAAGGAACAGGGTAGCGCTACAGCGCTCAACCCCTAGCGCCAAAGCGCTAGACTCACAACCGCCCAAGTGCCAGAAAGCCTCCTGAGGAGCGCTATAGTGCCCTAAGGTGGGCGCTGTAGCGCTACCTCTAGACCCAAGCACCCCTGAACCGACCTTCTTCAGCTTCTTCGATTCTAACTCGATTCCCAAGCTTCCAAATCCTATTCTTGATGCCAAATGAACCCAAAAACCATCCCAACACACCCCAAACATCACAAGCATGGGAACCCTAGCCAAAACTCCCAACAAAACCATGAATTCACCCTAGTAATCTCAGTTGCAAAACAAAACCAAAACAGGGCAAACCAGAGGAAACCATGGCTAGAAACTTACCCAAAGCTCGGCTTATGATGGTCTTCAATGGTTGAACACACTCCCAAACTCCCAAGGCTTGCTTCCTAAGCTTGAATCCTCAAAATTGGTTCAAAAACCACAAAGAAAAATGAAGAAAAAAAGGTACGGGAGAACTCCTTTTGCATACTCTGTTTTTCCACTACTTTCTTCAGCCATCAAGAGTTATATCTATCCTAGGGGTGAAATGTCCATTTTACCCCTAGGTCAATTAATAGTTTCTAAAGGCTCCCAAGGGCATATTTGGTACTTCCTTCCTATCTCGTTAACCATAATTAACACTCTCCAATTCCCGCTATTCTCAATAATCTCAAACACCAATAATTCACAACCCGTTACCCTTTATCTCCCGGTAACGCTCTAATCATTAAAAACACCCCGAGACTCAACCTAAGCCCCGGATCTTACACCTGTTGTGACTAAACCGCTACTTTAATATTCTACGATCGTCTCATGTCGAATAGCTCGAACAAACCCACATCATAATGTGGTCTCAACATATATCACCGACACGCGTACAATTAACACTATATTATAATATAATTCTCATAAACATGCATAAACACATTAAATGGAATAATTAAACAATCATGGCCCTCCCGGCCTACAAATTCAGCCGTTAACCATAATAGGGAATCCGGGGCATTACAATTACCATAGCTGAACCTAGAGCTCAAAAACCCAACAAGAAAAACAACTGAATCCACAGAATTCAAGTGACCAAGATCAGAACTTCTTACCTTAAATAGAGAAGTTCAACCTTAGGCTATCCTCCACTCTTCCTTGGCTTTCACTACTCAAAGCTTTAGCCTCAATTCCCTATAATTCCCACCAAAACTCAGCTCAAAATCCTTATCTTCTTTAAGAACCAAAAACTGAAAAGCAACCTTAAACCTTACCTCAAATGGATGGATTGCTCTTCCTAACTCCTCAAGCCAAATCAAGGACCCTAGCCTCATGCTCCTACCCAGACTTTCCCTGAGTTACAGCTCCAAATTCCTTCAAGAAATGAGGAAGAAACTTAAACCGAAGGGGAGAGGAAATGACTCATGTTTTCCTTCTTTCTTTTTTTTCTTCTTCTTTTTCTTTTAACTTCCTTCAGATTCTAGATTTTCCACTAAGGCATAAAGCAACTTAACTCTTATCCCTTATAAGCCAAATGACCATTGTTGACCGCGTTTTTGGCCAACGACGTGAGAACGTAAAAAACGATGAAACCTTCAAGAGAAATAAAACGACACAGACGGTTTTGAACAGAAAGTAAATAACACACGCAATTTTTATAGTGGTTCAGCCCCAATATGTTGGTAATAGCCTAATCCACTTAGAGTTGTGATTATAGATCTATACTCAAGATCAGATGAACTGAGCCAACTGAGTTTCTTCAGTACAGATTACAAGAATACAAGAATTCTTTTAGATACAAGCACTTTCTCTCTCTAGAAAATTCAGACCCCCAATTTCCAAAAGTCTAAAAAGAAGCCCCTTTTCTAATCCCATAAGCCATATATTTATAGGCTTAGGATCATACATCTGCTCTCCCCTAGAATCAGGATATTTTATTATATTTATTACATTTAAATTACAAAAATATTCAAAATGTAACAGAACACCAAATTTGTGGGAAGAATGAGAGATTCCCGCGTATGCCAAGACCGATTCTTGTTGAAGCCGTTTCTGGGAATTTTGACGTAGTCTGCTCTACCTAGTTGATGAATATCACCTTCTGGTCGGTCATACCTCTGCTGGGCAGATATGCTCTTGACTGGTCGGACATGGACTTGCTGGTAGGACATGCACATGCTGGTCGGACATACACTTGATGGTAGGACATGCACATGCTGGTCGGACATGTGCATGACCGATCGACCAATGTCACTCCTGGGCAGTAATGTCACTCTTGGGCAGCAATGTCACTCCTTGGTAGTAATGTCACTCTTGGGCAGTAAAGTCATTACTGGGCAGCAAAGTCGTGACTGGTCGGACAAGGTCATGGCTGGTCGGTCATGACACTTCTCAAGCCAGTCAAAATTTTATCACAACTTTGAGGAGCCAAAATATTTATTGACTATTAATGTGTCTTTTACTGACCATGCACTGCCACTTGTCACCTCTATTTCCATGTCATCGATCTCCAATTTTTGGGGATAACAACCATAATACCCTCCCATTAAATTTAAGCCCTTAATCCTTCCAGGGGCATTCTGGTCATTTATTCCCAATTCCCGCTAATTCCTTGAGTGTCTCTAATATTTACCGCTTATTTCCCGACACCTAACTCATCACCAACTATATTCCTCAATATCAAAATAAACTCCAATATATTCTCTAAATCCCCAGAATTACCCCCAGGCTCACCCCGAGCCAGGTATAAATCCCCGCTGTGAATTTTTTGCTAAACCGCTCACTAAGATTGCCTCGAGTCACAGATTACAAATATATCCACATAATAATGTGGTCTCAACAATTTATCACAAATATATACAGTTATGCCCTAAACGGGCCAAAATTACGAATATGCCCTTCTAACCTAGTCAGGGCCTACATGCTTACTAGTACACATAGTCATGCATCACAGATATTCAAATAATCATATAACATGATTTTTAGTCACTTAATTCACATATAATCCAGTTATGCCCTCCCGGCACACTAATCAAGGCCATTAAGCCTTATTAGCAAATTTGGGTCGTTACAACTATCCCCTCCTAATGAGAATTTCATCCTCGAAATTTACCTGAATAATTCGGGATGCTGATCCCACATCACTGTCTCAAGCTCCTAGGTCGCCTCCTCGACCCTTCTATTCCTCCACAACACTTTAACAAAAGGAATCATCTTATTCCGTAGTACCTTGTCCTTCTGATCCAAGATCTGAACCGGTTGCTCCTCATAGGCTAGATCTGTCTGTATTTCCAAGTCTTCATACCTTAGCACATGTGTCGCATCTGAGACGTACTTTCTGAGCATAGAAACATGGAATATGTCATGAACTCCTGACAATGATGGTGGCAAGGCTAACCTGTAAGCCACCTGACTGATCCTTTCTAGGATCTCGAAAGGTCCAATGAACCTAGGGCTTAGCTTGCCCTTCTTTCCAAATCTCCTCACCCCTTGCAATGGTGAAACTTGGAGAAACACGTGATCCCCAACCTGGAACTCCACGCCCCTACACTTGGGATCAGTGTAGCTTTTCTGTCTGCTCTGAGAGGCGAGCATCCTAGCTCGGATCTTCTCTATAGCTTCACTTGTCCTTTGAACCATATCTGGTCCCAAATACTTCCTCTCACCCATCTCATCCCAATGAATGGGTGATCTACACTTCCTCCCATATAACATCTCCCAGGGAACCACTCCAATTGTTGATTGGTAACTATTGTTATACGAAAATTCGATCAATGGGAGATACTTACTCCATGATCCCTCAAAGTCAATCACACACGCTCTGAGCATATCCTCCAACACCTGAATCGTCCTCTCAAACTATCCATTAGTCTGAGGATGAAAGGATGTGCTGAACTTCAGCTGAGTTCCCATAGCTTTCTGCAAACTACCCCAAAACTTGGAGGTAAAGATAGGATCCCGGTTTGACACTATAGACTTAGGAACCCCATGGAGACGTACGATCTCCCTCACATACAACTTTGCATACTGGTCCATAGTATATGTCGACCTCACTGGAAGAAAATGGGTTGACTTGGTGTATCTATCCACTATCACCCACACCGAGTCATGAAGCCCTACTGTTATGGGTAAACATCCCACAAAATCCATCGTAATGTCCTCCCATTTTCACTCGGGAATACCCAAAGGCAGAAGCAACCCGGCCGGTCACTTATGCTCAGCTTTCACCTGCTGACAAGTTAAACATCTGGCTACGTACTCCGCCACATCCTTCTTCATCCCGGGCCACCAATATAACGTCCGTAGATCCTGGTACATCTTCGTGGTACCCGGATGAAGTGAGTACGACGTCGTATGAGACTCATCCAATATCTCTCATCTGATCCCCTCTTCATTTGGAACACAAATCCGCCCCTGATACCGAAGCAAACCAACTTCAGAAATAGAATAGTCCTTAGCTACCCCCGCTAAGACATTCTCTCTAACCTCATGTAATTGAGTGTCTACCAATTGACCTTCTCTAATCCACTCTAGCAGGGCCGACTGCAGAGTAATATTGGCTAACCGGCCTACCACCAATTTTATCCCTGCTCTGACCATCTCATCAGCTAACTCTCTCGAGATCTGGGTGGAGCTATACAACTGACCTGGGCCCCTCCGGCTCAACGCATCCGCCACTATGTTGGCTTTCCCCGGATGGTAAAGAATATCACAATCGTAGTCTTTCACCAACTTTAGTCAACGTCTCTGCCTCATGTTCAGGTTCTTCTGTGTAAATAAATACTTCAGACTCTTGTGGTCGGTGTATATCTCGCACTTCTCCCCATACAGATAATGTCGCCAAATCTTCAGAGCGAATACCACCGCTGCTAGCTCTAAATCATGGGTAGGATACCGTTGTTCATACTCCTTCAGCTGTCATGATGCATAAGCTATGACCTTCTCATTCCGCATCAACACACAGCCTAAACCCAGCCTTGACGCATCGCAATAGACAACAAACTTCCTTTCCCCCGAAGGAAGACTCAACACGGGCGCAGTAATAAGTCGTCGCTTCAGCTCTTGGAAACTATCATCACACTTGTCTGCACCAGATAAACTTCAAATTCTTTCGTGTCAATTCTGTCATCGGTGCCGCTATCTTCAAGAAGCCTTCCAAAAATCGCCTGTAGTAACCCACTAAACCAAGAAAACTCCGCACCTCTGAGGTGTTCCTTGGCCTCGGCCAATCCCTAACTGCCTCTACCTTAGATGGATCCACCTTAATCCCATCTGCACCAACAATATGTCCAAGGAATGTCACTTCTGATAACCAAAATTCACATTTCATAAAATTGGCGTACAACTGATGCTCCCTCAATCTCTGCAGAACCTGTCGAAGATGAATCTCATGCTCAGCCTCTGAACTAGAGTACACTAAGATGTCGTCGATGAAGACAATGACGAACTGATCCAGAAAGTCCTTGAACACCCTATTCATTAGGTTCATAAAGGCTGCTGGGGCGTTGGTCAAACCAAACAACATGACCAGAAACTCATAGTGCCCATACCTTGTTCGGAAGGCCGTCTTCAGTATATCCTCATCCTTGATCCTCAACTGGTGATAACCAGATCGAAGATCAATTTTTGAGAACACCGTCTTACCCTACAGCTGATCGAACAAGTCGTCAATCCTTGGTAGGGGGTACTTATTCTTGATAGTCAACTTGTTCAATTATCTGTAGTCTATACACATTCTCAAAGTCCCGCCCTTCTTCTTCACAAACAAAACTGGAGCACCCCATGGCGAGTAACTAGGCCTGATAAACCCCAATTCTAGAAGCTCCTGCAACTGTATCTTCAATTCTTTCAGTTCTGTCGGTGCCATCCTATATGGTGCCCTCGACACTGGCTCTGTCCCTGGCGCCAACTCAATGGCAAATTGAATTTCTCTACGTGGCGAAAACCCCGGCAAGTCCTCAGGAAACACATCCAAGAACTCGCAAACCAATCTGGTCTCTCCCAGTCCCGCTGGCGAAACCCTGGTGGTATCCACCACACTAGCCAGAAAACCTATACATCCTCCTTGTAAAAGATCTCTGGCTCTCAGCGCTGATATCTTGGGTACGCGGGGTCCATGCACCGCTCCCACAAAAACAAAGGGATCCTCGCCCTCTGGCTCAAAAGTCACCATTTTCTTCCTGTAGTCAATAGCAGCTCCATATCTAACCAGTCAATCCATACCTAAAATCATATCAAAGTCCTCAATACTCAACTCTATCAAATCTATTGACAACTCTCTACCATCAACTATCACTGTCAGTGCTCTAATCCACCTCCTAGATACTACCAGTTCCCCTGTAGGAAAAATAGTCCCAAACCTTGAAGTACAATACTCACTAGGTCTACACAGTCTATCAATCACCTTACTAGAAACAAACGAATGTGTATCACCAAAGTCAATCAATACAGTAAAATGAGAGCCAGTGCTAGAAAGCTGACCTGTCACTCCCGAGGGACTAGCCTCGGCCTCCGCCTGCGTCAAGGTGAACACTCGAGATGGAGTCAAGTTGTCGACCTTCCCCGCATCTCCCTTCTTCATTGTCGGGTAGCACTACAAGAAATTTGGGCTTTACCTACGTATTTCTTACCTACCAATATTTATTAGTAGGTAAATGAATGCTTTACCTACAAATATTTTTGGATTGGTAATATTTGTAGGTGAAAACGTTGACAGTTATTTTTAGATTAAATTATTTATGTTTCCTACCAATCAATACATGTGTAGGTAAATAGTTTTACTTACAAAAATATTGGAGGGAACACAATTAATTTTTGGAGCCAAATTTTCCCTCCCAATTATATATTTTATAATTAAATAATAGTGACATGTCTACCTACGTAGCAAAGAAATATTATCATATTTGGACTATATATGCCATGTCTTTGTCTGACATGGCAATATTATTATACTTTTGAAGTGACATGTGTACAATTACGATGATGTGTTATGAGATTAAACAAAAATAAAATCTATTACTTCAAATATAAATTAAAAACTATTTTCTACCCTAAATTAACTTTTTTTTTACAGATACCCTAAATTAACTTAACATAACATTTTTTTCTTTCTTCTTCACACTTTATTAGCCGCCTACACTCTTACTTTCTCTCATTTTCTCATCTTTCCCATCTGAGCACCTAGTTTCCTCCGATGACAATAGCCACCATAGATAAGGACGTCGCTGCTACTTCCCTTCAAAGTCGCCTCTTTCATCAAAATCGGTGTTGCTGAGTCGAAGCTTTGGGAGGACGGAGATCCATCTCTCTCACGTTGAACTCGACCCCTCTCTCACGGTGAACTGGACTCACTATCTCATCATCTCTGTTAGGTTTGATTCATAGTGAACCTTCTGTAACCAAGTTCTGAAACTATAATATCTTATAATATATATTTATATCATTGTTAATGGGTTCTGTTTTTCCCTCTTCAAACAAATACTAAGGATTCACTTATGTATGTTTTTTTTTTCTTGAGTGTTACATTGATTTCTTGGTGTATTATGAATATGAATCTCAGCTGAAAATTGTTTATTGATCCTATGAGACGCTTCAAAAAATGGATATTGAAACCATATATGGGGGGTTTTGATTTGAACTTTAGTTCCAATTTTTTTTATGGCTATTTATATTCATATGCCTTGCATTTTATTTTTATAAATGATGGAACACCATATAGATATTTCCCTGTTTGATGGTTAAACACTTAGAAAGGGAGGGAAAGAGAAAATCGTATATACAATTTATTTAAAATGGTTTTATATATAGATTTACTTGTCAAGAGTGAAGTATTCTCAAAGTGAACTATTCTTTTTGTGAATTGTAATATATATAAATTATATTCCACATGCATTGTTTCTCATTTTTTTATGAATGATGGAATGCTTTCAATATATATATATTTGTATTTGCGTGGGTTGGGTCACTCACTGGTTTATTGTTTCACTGACTAATTTATTATTTCACCAATGTTCTTAATATGTTTATTATTTTTCAGGTGTAATAATATCATTGGGGTGTCTCTCTATTGTGTGTAATTTGTGATATTGCTCTATCCCTCTCACTATTTTTTTTTTCATTAGTTATGTGAGAAAAATATCTATAATATGTTCTAATTTTTGTTTTTGGAATAAATAATGTGTTCAACTATATATATTTGTTGAATTTGTGAGAACAATATGTTTGAATTTGTCATATTGCATATGTTCTAGGCATTCTTCGATTGGAGTTTTAAGTGGTGGATTTGAGCAGTTGTTGGCAAATTGAAATGGCTGGTGACAGATTGTAGGCTACAACAGCTGGTGATGAATTGAGCGGCTTTACAAATTTCTTGTTGAGGTATTCCAATGATTTTCCCTAATGAAAATCTCCAAATCTGAAGGATTAGTGATGAGATGTCTTGTTTGAGGTAGTTATTCTGATATGAGTATAGCTATTTGTTTATTAGTTTGTATTTTGAGTTTAATTTTGGGAGATTTAAGTGTGGTTTAGTCTGGTTTTCCTTGCAATTTCTTGTGTAGTTTCAAGAGCCTTAGAAATATAGAATTGTTCTAACTCTATTGTGTATGAATTTTAATAGTTTTATTGGGAATATATAGTTTTCTAGAGTTAATAATATGCATTTTTTTTTACTCAAGCACTGCATGATGTTTCATACTCCCAACAAGCTCAAGCTTCTGTTTGATAGTTGCACTTTTGTTTTTCACGAGCCAGATGGTTTTTAGATTGTTTGGAGGCTTTGGATATTTCGGACTGGCTGGTGGAATTGAGGTTTCCAGATTGATTATTTTGAGGTATTTGTGTATGATCACAATGACTAAATCCCCAATATTATGAAGGATTAATGATGTTCATTATTTTGAGGCATTTTTCTTTCAATGTTTGTGTATTGCCATGTTCTCTGGATTTGTGGTTATCAGATTGAATACTTTGAATATTTTTCTGATATTGATATTAGATTTAGGAGTTTTTTGTTCTGCCATATTTGTTGTATTTAGATTTATATTGCTTTGAGGCTTTAGGTACCCTATTTTTGATATAGGTATTATAAGGTACATTTGAGCTACTTTTATCTACCTTAATTTTCTAGTATATTGTTGGCTATGTTGATCCTTGTTCTCTCAGTAAGCCATCTTTGATCTCGAGGCCCTTTGTTCTCTGTAAGTAATTTTTTCTCTGTTTATTGTTTAGAATATGTGTAGTTAGTAATATCTGTTTTGGATTGCTTTGTTTGGATTGAGGATTTTGGATTGCTTGGACGCATTGAGGGTTTTGGATTGCTTGGAGGCTATGAATTTTTTGGACTGGCTGGTGGATTTGAGATTTTCAGATTGAGGTATTTTGTATGATCACAATGACTAAATCCCCAATAGTCTGAAGGATTAGTGATGTTTCATTAATCTGAAATATTTTTCCATGTTTGTATACTGCCATGTGTTTTGGATTTTAGATTTTCAAATTGCATAGTGTATTGTTTATATATTTTTTATATTGATAGATTGCATAGTATATTGTTTGTATTTATTTTTTATATGGTCTCTTAATTGTTTTTATAATATGAAATATTGATGATTCAATGCACTGATTTTTGTGCTATTTTTGCTCTGTAAGTGTTCTAGTTATTTTTTATATGGTGTCTTAATTTAGTTTATAATATGAATGATTGATGATTCAATTCTCTATTTTTTGTGCTATTTTTGCTCTGTAATTGCTTAAGTTATTTTTACTCAATTTTGTGTTGTTTTCTTTGTGTATTATTCTTTCATTATGAAGATGTAAAAGTTTTGTTTGATTTTTGAAACCTAGATATTTTAATGTATAATCTCATTGAAGTTCTTGATGTCTTGTTGATTGTTTCTTGTGATATCATCAACAAACTGATACTTTGTTGCTATATTCATATATGGAGTTTTTTTATGTACTTTGTTCTCGATATTGATATTCAGATTTAGGATGTAGATTAATTTGATAAGTTTACTGTATTAGTGAATCTGATTCTTTGTTCATGTACTCAGATTTAGATGTTTGGCTGGTTGGGTACTTTGTTTCTAATATTTGTTTTCATATTTAGATGTTTGGTTGCTTAAGGACTTTGTTTAAGATATTGGTATGTTTATTCAGATTGAAGATACAATTTTTAATTCATGTTTCAGATTTTATATTAATTATAAGGTATAGAAGTTTTGGTTTATTATAGGTGATGGAATTGACTAAGGATGATTTTTTTAATAGTTGAGCATTGAATCTATTTATTTCTTTGTTTCTATATTTCCAAAGTTTTGCATATCTCAAGTATTTTTATGAAGCATAAATGATATTTAACAAAAAGTGAACTTTGTTGTAGGATGAACTTTGTTTTTGGAGAGATAACTAGTTTTTGAATTTAAGAGTTTTATGTGTTTGAATTTGAATTTTTGTTCTGCATACAAATATGTTTTGAATCTGATTTTTTTTTAAAGGTTAAGAGACGTGTGATTTTTTATTTTGAGTTTTAAGTGTGAAAATTTTGTGTTTGGTGTTTGATTTATGTATTATGGTCGTTGACTATATATATGAATCTATTTTTCCTTTTTAAAAGGGGAAGAGACATCTAATTTTTATTTTGAGTTTAACTTTGAATCTAATTTTTATTTTGAGTTTTTGAGTTTAACATATGCTTGCTAGTTACTGATAATGTTTATAGATTATATGGTTGCTATAATGTTTAATTTTAAGTTGAGATTAGTGACATTACAACTTTTGCTCTTCAGTTGCAATTTGATTTTTTTTAGCATGCTCTACTTTCTGGTTTGTATTATCTCTCCAAAAAACAAAGTTCATCCTACAACAAAGTTCAATGAGATTTTTTTTAGCATGCTCTGCTTTCTGGTTTGAAACTGAGATTTTTGAGTCTTGCTTGTTTATCTGCAAAAATGTTCAAAGTGGTTGTCACACTCATTTAGTCTATCATTGTTTTTGAATACTTGATTTATAGGTGTGGATTTTTAAGCATGAGTTCTAATTTTGGATGCTTGTAAATAGTTCATATATCCTGCATATGAACTCCTTTGTTTTATCACATGAATTCTAGTTTTCGATGCCTATTGCCTAATAAATGTAGTTTTGAATGTTGACTTATATATATTTTTTTCTGATTTGGATCATTATGTTACTTTGATTTTTTTTTTGCCTGTGATATTGAAGAATGATTATACTTATTGTATGTTGGTGATTGTGGGACTTGATGTGCTGATATATTTTATTTTTTAATATATGTTGGTATATCAAGTGTCATAAATGCCCATAATAATAAGTCATGTTTTCTGAAATCCTTGTGATGATTAAATTGGGGATAATTATTGTGTTGAAATTAATTATATAATCTTCCCATTGTCGCCAACCTGAACCCCACCTCCAGCCATCGTTGGTGTCCACCTTCCAAAGCCATCATCGACATTCACAAGTTCAGATAGAGAAAAAGGAGCCTCTCACGCAATAATCCCAAAGTGAAGAATAAGAAGAATATCAACAAAATGACATTATTGAGTTTGTAATGACTTGTAATAGACTTGCTGATATTTTTTTATAAAATGTTATTAGTTTAACACTCATCGTTAAGCAATGAATATTTTATAATATATGTTTGTTTATTTTATTATTAATGTTAAATAATTATTTGAGAAACAATGTTAAATATATTTAAAATTAATTACTTTCATTTATTATTTATATTAATTTAATTTAAATATATAATTAAAACTACATATCTAAAAATCTTTACTTACCAATAAATAGGTGTAGGTAAAAATAGGTATACCACATCATGCCACGTGGACCAATCATTTAGTGCCACATAATCGATAAAAATGGGATAAGTAACACAATCATTCGAATTTTTTGTATTACGTGGACAAATTATTGTTTGACACGTGGAGCAACCACAAGATGCCAAGTGGCGGTATTGATGTATGCCACGTGTATGCTACTATGGAAATCGTGTCAGCAGTCACGTAAGATGACACGTCATCAAACACATCATCTAATGACTCATCAATTGATTTATAACTTAGTGGGGTCCACTGATTCTTTTACCTACCAGTATTAATAAGTCTAGGTAAAGACTCTTTCCCCACTAACCTTTACCTACCAGTCTCTACCAATTCAATATTGGTAGGTAAACTATATTACCCACCATTAGGCTAGTTTTACCTACACTTACAATTGGTAGGTAAAGACCCTATTTTCTTGTAGTGTAGTCTTTCTTGAGGTGTCCCACCACCCTGCACACGTAACAGGCCTCAGCCCGACATTCGCCCGAATGGCGTCTTATGCACCTCGTGCACTCAGGATAAGTCCTCCATGTATCACCGCCTCCCTGACGGCCACCCTGAGTACCCCGACCTCTCCTATCAGGACCAAGAGTGGTCGAAGCATCAGGGGTCTTCCTCTTTAAATCACTGGGGCCTCCACCCCTACCAGAACCAAAATATGGAGGCACCGCCCTGCGGCCCTCCCGCCTCGCTGTACTCTCTCTCCATATCTTATTCTTCTCTTCCTCAGCGGTAAGAGCCTTCTCTACAGCTTGGGCATAAGTCCTCCCTCCAGGAACTGTTGTAATTCTCACATCTCGGGCTATCATAGCATTAAGCCCTCTAATAAATCTGTCCTGCCTAGCTGCATCAGTAGGCACAAGGTTAGGTGCGAATTTCGCAAGTCTGTCAAACTTTAGGGCATATTCTGTAACTATCATGCTACCCTGAACCAGTCCCACAAACTCATTTACCTTCGTTGCTCTGATGACAACATTATAGTACTTCTAACTGAATAGGTCCTTGAATCCTTCCCAAGTCAAAGCAGTAACATCTCTAGTCTGTGATGCCACTTCCCACCAGATACGGGCATCCTCTCTCAGCATATATGTGGCACATGCCACTCTGTCATATCCCTCTACCCTCATAAAGTCCAAGATGGTAGTAATCATAGTCATCCACTGTTCCGCCTTCAATGGATTAGGTCCTCCCTCAAAGATCGGGGGCTGTTGTTTCTTGAACCGCTCGTACAACGGCTCCCATCTATTTCCAACCTTTACTGGTTGTACAACTGGTACCACTGTAGGTGGCACAATGGGGGCAACACTCCCTGATGGAGCCTGCTGTTGCAGAATTCGAATATGTTCATCCTGACTCTGAAGTCGTGCTTGCATGTCAGCCATAAGCTGCTGCCAGTTCTCAGGGACTAGCGAAGGGGTTTGGCCCTAGTCATCATCTCTAGTCTCAGACCTGGTGCCAGCTAGTCGTGTGGATTTTCTTGGACGCATAATTATCCAAGTCAATCTGCAATCAATGACTCGGCAGTCAGGCTATGATAACAGGGTAATAATCCTTCCACGATCCACCATTAGAACCCCAAACATTCACAAACAATCAGAATATAACAGTTCATCCAATTATCCAAATATTTTCATTCACATGCATAGCAAAGCTAATGAGCATGCCTCAATATCATCATGCAATAATCAAGGGCCAGGCCCTATCAGTATCTCATGCTCCCTATTAATCAAGGAGATATCAACAGTCATATTTCACTCAGATCATTTAAGCATATAATCATGTATACACAATTATCAAACCCTGAGTCGAGCTTGTCTTACGCGGGGAATGTACATGTCCAGCAAGTCTTCAGGAACCCTTAAACCTAGGACGCTCTGATACCAAGTTGTAACGTCTTGGATAGCCAAGATCGTTACACTGTGTGTTTATTAAAGTGCAAGACTTGCTAATCAAGTCATTTAAATTGAAATGTGTCACTGAAACTACAGTTGAACTAGGGTTAAAAGATTTTGGTCTCAAAAGCTTCATTTCTTATAAACAAACATTTTCTTTACGTGGGATCCCAAAAGTAGTAAAGTTAAAAGACAGTCTACAAAACTCTAGGATTAAAATACAGTTATTAGCCACTCTAAGGCCAAACAGACAATTAAGCTTTTCTCGTCCTGTTTCACTCCTCGGCCGTGGCGGCCGATTAGCTGATTATGTACATTCAGCCCCGAAGCTTTCCCTCTTAGGACTGGTCCAACTTTCCCTTGCCTTTACCTACACCACATAGCACCCGTGAGCCAAGGCCCAGCAAGAAAACACAATAACAGAGCATAATCGTTAAGCAGAATATTAGATAACTCATACGGTATAAACATGTACTCAACAGTCTAAGCATTCATGTTATTCAAGTATTCAGCATACCATGTATATCACTTCATATCAACAGTCAATTCACATATGATAACCACGGTTAATGCCCATAGGCTGCACCCTCAATTTATCCCACTGACTCCGGCCCACTTAAACCGAGCTCAGTGAATATTAAGCTGTCCTCAGCTACCAGTGGCCGAGCCGCGCCCTATGCACAAGTATTATTTACGGCACCCTTAGGCCGTCTATCACATGTCCCATGGCATAATACCATCTATGACATCATACAGATATACGGAGCTCTTAGTCCCATCACAAACACATAACCGGGTGCAGTTTTCTTACCTCTAGATTTTGATAGCTTTGTTCAATTTGACTATAACGACCCACTACTCTAGACTATTTGGACCATTAACGAAACTATACATAAAACTTACATTTTTACGAAAATACCATAATTTATTGAGTAACTTGCAAAATGAGAGTTATTTACAAACAAACAGAATACTAAGAAGGATTATGGGATCCCATTGTTTTAAAACAAAAGATGATTTAAAAATGAAAGACATTACATATTTGTTGCGGAAAATACACATAAAATCATAAAAATTTAAAAGGAGACTACATCCTCGAATCGAATAACGCTCGACCCCTTGACTCCATTCACCATCGATACACATCCTCTAAGCGTCACGAATCTTTCCGCCTCTAAAGCTTATTTCCTGCACATAAACAGAAAGGAATGAGCCTAATGCCCAGCAAGGAAAAATCTAACACATAGTCATAAGCATAAACATAATTTCATAATAACGTAAAGACATATCATAACACATAATTCACTTATTATAATGGCCATTATTACTTGGGGTCCCATAGACTAAACAAGCTTATGCCCATGAGATTAGTGGGGTCCTACCAGCTAAATAGGCTTATGCCCACAATCTTTTTGGGGTCTTGTTAGTCAAATAGGGCATATGCCCAAGCCTACAACATACACATGCACAACATATTCATAACATACCCATATCATATCATAACACAAAAGATAACATAAACATAAACATATATATTCTAGCCTATTTTCCTTACCAAAGTTACCGGGATTATGGACTGAGTTGGGACTTTTGGAACACTCCTAAAACCATAAGAAAGAGTGAGTCTAAAGAAAGGAGATGAAATGAAAGAGATGGAAAGACTAAACCATAAAAACATACTTACCAACTTATATGCTTAAGAGCTTGGATTCCCTAACCAAAATAAGAATAAAGTTAGGGAACTGAGTAGAAGGTTTTGAGAAAGGAAATAACATAAAATACAGAAAGGAACTAGAGTTTTGGGTTTACCTCAAAGATTTGCAAGATCAATCTAACCTCCACCGAAATACTATAGAACTCACTTCCCAAAGTGTTTGATAAGCTTATGATGTTTAAGCTTATAGTTTTTCCCCAAACCAAGTGTTTTCCCTCTCACACTCACTTAACACTAGCAGCTTCTGAACTTAGAGCAAATGGTGAATAAATGGCTGGGTACTAGGTCCTATTTATAGAGTTTGGGAATGAAAATATCTTGATTTTACTTGAATAAAAATAATGGCTTTTTAGGTGAAAATCATTTGAATAATTGTTCAGCAGAGGCTGAAGACTCGTTCAGAAGATGCTGGACTGTTGAAGGAGTTTGAATGGCTGAAAGGAAAAGAATTCAAAAGTATTTGAAAACATACTGGTGGAGGCGATATATCGCCCCCTATAGGCGATATATCGCCTGGACCTTTGTTCCCGAGGCGACCGTGCATCGATTTGTGTTTTTTGTATCTACGTGCTGCGATATATCGCCCCCTATAGCTGCGATATATCGGCATACGCTGAATATTTAAACACGAATTTACACATTTTTAGCTAAGTTTGAATGGAGTAAACAGCCTTGACTAAGCCCTCAACGTACTCAAAGCTGTTGACTGACCTATAACATTCAAACTTTACCCTTATTTAATTTAATCCTCCAAAATACTTAATCCTTAATTACCATTCATAACATGTGCTTAAAATCCTATTGGTTGATATCTAAACCTTATAGTATAATAAATATAATCCTTAATATCAGTCACATTAATCAAACCTTAGGTTAAACTTAATATTCTTAAACTATAGATTAAACATAGAAAATCTATAAGTACTACTATGAGTGTCCAAATAATTCCCGGTCTGAACCAAAAATCCATAGTAACAAAGATAATGCTATAAATACTATCGTACTATTATCTATCTTAGCTAAGTAAAGTTCTTGGACTCTACATTGACCCTCAAGCACGATCCCATCCGAGCCCTAGCGTACACCTAGTCACAGCCATAGATTAGAATCATCATCAAACCTCAAATCCAAAACCTAGTCTCTGGACCAATCCTGAGCCCTCGGGAAGCCCTAATTCCACCAAACGGGGTGGTGGAATCAAACCCCGAGCCCCCAGGCAAAAACCCTAAGAAATAACCCAAAAACCCCTTTCTGGGAACAAGGTAGCGCTACAACGCCCTAAGGAGAGTGCTATAGCGCTACAAGCAGAGCCAAAAGGCTCTGGAACTTCAGGGCCTAGCGCTGTAGCACCCAATGACTAGCGCTACAGCGCTAGTCACGGCATAGCCCAGCACAGATTTTTCTCCTTCGAATTTTTCCGAGCCAATCCTTTCCAAAACTTAACCAAACCTCAACCAAACTTCAAAACAAGCCTCCCAACATCCTCAACAGAGAAGTTCAACCTTAGGATATCCTCCACTCTTCCTTGGCTTTCACTCCTCAAAGCTTCAACCTCAATTCCCTATAATTCCCACCAAAACTCAGCTCAAAATCCATATCTACTTTAAGAACCAAAAACTGAAAAGCAACCTTAAACCTTACCTCAAATGGATGGGCTACTCTTGCTAACTCCTCAAGCCAAACCAAGGAACCTAGCCTCAAGATCCTGCCCAGACTCTCCGTGAGTTACAACTCCAAATTCCTTCAAGAAATGAGGAAGAAACTTAAACCGAAGGGGAGAGGAAATGACTCACGTTTTCCTTCTTTCTTTTTCTTCTTCTTTTCTTTTAACCTCCTTCAGATTCTAGATTTTCCACTAAGGCATAAAGCAACTTAAATCTTATCCCTTATAAGCCAAACGACCATAATACCCTCCCATTAAATTTAAGCCCTTAATCCTTCCAGGGGCATTCTGGTCATTTATTCCCAATTCCCGCTAATTCCTCAAGTGTCTCTAATATTTACTGCTTATTTCCCGACACCTAACTAATCACCAGCTATATTCCTCAATATCAAAATAAACTCCAATATATTCTCTAAATCCCCGGAATTACCCCCAGGCTCACCCCGGGCAGGGTATAAATCCCTGCCGTGACTTTTTTGCTAAACCGCTCACTAAGATCGCCTTGAGTCACATATTACAAATATATCCACATAATTATGTGGTCTCAACAATTTATCACAAATATATACAGTTATGCCCTCAACGGGCCAAAATTACGAATATGCCCTTCTACCCTAGTCAGGGCCTACATGCTTACTAGTACACATAGTCATGCATCACAGATATTCAAATAATCATATAACATGATTTTTAGTCAATTAATTCGCATATAATCCAGTTATGCCCTCCCAGCACACTAATCAAGGCCCTTAAGCCTTATTAGCAAATTTGGGTCGTTACACGTTCTCAACAAAGTAAGCTTAACTTAAGGCATAACCCCCACTATTTCTTCTCACTTTTATACCAAAGAAGGTGTCGACCTCTGCAAGGTCCTTCATCTAGAAAGTGAAAGATAGAAACCTCTTCGTTTCTATTATGCCTCTCATCCCATTACTCAAAATCAACAATCATCAAAATATATAGACAGCATGAAGATGTCTGAGTTTGACATGGTTGTAATCAAAAGCAAATATGTTAGAAAAAATTTAGAAAATATAAAGAAAAACTAGCAACACATTTAGAAAAAGGACAATACCCATATCTACACTACTGTTCGAGTAAGGTGAATAAGAAAGTTTATGTATAAACTTTGCTTTAGAAGAATTGATGCAGTGTAATAAATTATTACGTGGGAGGTCCTCATCATCATTAGAAGAAGAAAAGGATGTGTTGAGGAGATCTTCAGCCTTGACCAGCACATGTTTCCCCTTCTCTTAAGCTTTGGGAGGTGTTAGAACTTTGGATCGAGGAGCATCTTCATTCTCCCTTATACTAATCCCAGCTGTCCTCCTCCTCGTGGGAGTAGGGGTTGCCTGAGGTTGCTCGGTTTTCCCCATCTCTTCATCACCTCCCTACTCGGTGGTTCTTCCACCGGTTGCAATTTCAGTAGTGCCGTCGTTATTAGTCTATTGGACCTTGAGTAGGCCAACCAACCTAAGGTTGGTGCTGTTTACATGCTGCCTACAACTTTTCTCATTGTCAGAAAGGTTGTCTATCATAGCTACTCGAGTGATCATGCCCGAAGTAGGGGGAGGCCTTTCGCATGGACCTAAAAAAAAAATCTAAGTACTAGGAGATGGTCTAGCTGTACAATTTGTTGGCTCGTGCTGCCTTGGTGGGACAAACAGTCATTCAGGCTGCACGTTATCCCTAGCAAGGATGTTTTGAGGCCCAGGTGGCCTAGACAGAACAAATTGTCCTCTTGGGTGCCCATCATTTTGACGATTGTTATAGTATTTCTTGTTGTGGGGTTGGTAGAACCGACTATCCCCTTCATCATCATAACCATCCTGGTAGGATGTTTGATACCTGCTACTTGCTTCTTGGTCATTTCTTCGCTTACTTCTCCTTGGAGAATGACCATGATTGCACCTAGTTGAATGATTATGTCGAGGTTGTTGGCCTTGCTTTTGACTCGTTGGTCATTCGTTCCTTGGGTTTTGTAATTGTTGACCAGGTCCTAGGTTTTGTTGATTAGGAAGTTGCCCTCCTCTTGAGGTTGCTCACCTTGGTTGCCCATCAACAGGCCTTCCAACTGTAGACACTTGTCTACCACAACCTTGACCTAGGTCACGATTGGGTAGCACTTGTTCATCTTGGTGGATTTGACGTTGTACTCCTTGTTGAGCTCCCTTGTTTGAGTGATGACTTCGAGTTTGCCCAAGGGGAACCACTTGGTCTAATGACCTTGCTGGTTGAGCATGCTTTGAGGATCGATCAACTGGCCTTTAAGCCTCATCATTTGCTCGACCAGTGTTTTCAGGTTGAGGGTTCATTGATCGATGTCTTGCAACTTGAGTTTGTTGCAAGGCGACTTCTAGTAGCCTTGCTGCTTCCATATTACAATGGCCAGCTTCTTCTTGACAAGCTTCATAGGCTTGCTGCCATTGATCCATCCAAGACTAAAAGTCTTGTCTCTGTTTGTTCAAGGCTTCAGATACGGCTTCCTGGACTGCTGTCTGATTCTCATGCATGGCAACAAACTGCTCCTACATTTGTCCCACAAATTCTTTCAGCTGTTCAATATCGGGGTTGAGGTCTTCCCCCAAATACACGTGGGGCTCATCACGCCCAAATGCTCCTCATCGTGGAAACATGTCTCCAAGTGGAGGAACCTGCTGACCAGGGTGCAGATGAGGAATTTGGCTACTCGAAGGGTGGTCACATGGTCCAATGGTAGGGTTTCCCCCTTTTGGCTCCTGGCTTTGGCTTTTAGTATTGTTGCCATTAATTCAGATGGGTCTAGTAGATCGTGATCTTGGATTTCAGCTCTCAATTAAAGCACCAAAATGTTGACCAGCGTATTGGTCAACGACACCGAGTCAATATGAACGACAATAAATCATTTGGAGAGCTAAAATCAAGTAAAACGACACAAGAAATTTATAGTTGTTCGGCCTCAAGAGTTGGTAATAACAATAATGACCCAAATTTCCTAATAAGACTTAGGACCTGGATTAGGAGGCTGGGAGGGATATAGTTGATTTATTATGACATTAAATGATTATATGCATGATTATGTGAGTTATATTATTATATGATGATAAATGCATACATATGGGTCCACTTTTTATTATAAGGGCATTTTGGTAATTGGGCCCGTTGAGGGAATATTTGTATATTTTCATGCATGTTGGTGAATTATGAATGAGGCCACATTATAATGTGGATTTTTTTCGATCTATTTGGCATGAGACGATCTTTGAATGTAAGTTAGTGATTTGGTCATAGCAGGTTAATTTCGGGGCTTAGGGTGAGTCTCGGGGTAATTTGATGATTAGTACATTACCGAGAATTAAAGGGTAATATGATATGATTTCTTAGTATTTGAGAATAAAGGAATAACGAGAATTGGAGGACGTTAATTATAATTAACGAGATAGACGAGAAAGGACAATTTTGCCCTTGGGGGCTGTTAAGGAAATTAGATTGACCTAGGGGCATTTTGGTCATTTGACCAGGGGATATATTCAACTAGAAGGCTGTAGATTAAACTTATCCAAAAAAAGAGCTCATCTTCCTCCTGATCATCCTTTTCTTTCTTTTTCCTTTGAAATTTTGAAGCTCCAATTGAGGATTCAAGCTAGGGAAGCAAGCCTTGAGGGTCTAGGATTGTGTTCTACCATTGAAGAGGGTTTAATCTTGAGCTTGAGGTATGAATTCAGCCATGGAAACTATGGTTTATACTCTATTTTTCTATTAGTTTTCAGCTGGAACTTTGGATTGGATAGTTGAGAATTCATGGAAGTTTTTGGCAAAGTTTGGTTGGGTTTTGATGCCTAAGACTTGTAGAATGGGTTTTTGGGTTCATTTGTGAGTTTGGTTGAGGTTTGGAATCAGTTCTTGAAGATTGGAAATTGGAGAAGTCGAAGGGGAAAAACTAGGGCTAAATCACCCTAGTTCTAGCGCTACAGCGCCCAAGGATGGGCGCTTTAGCGCTTTCCAGGGCATGTCAGCCCTGCTTGTAGCACCATGGCACCAGGGGGGCAGTGCTGTAGTGCTACCCTATTTTTCCAGGGCATTCTTTGAGCACTTTTGAGGGTTCTTGGCTCGGGGTTTCAGTTCATAAGGCTCGGGATTTAATTTATTAACCGTGTTAGTAGGATTCGAGGTCACAAGAGTGAGGTTTAGATAATGAACCTTTTATTATTGATTTTGTTGATGGAGCTCCATATTTGGTTATGGCTAGGTGACCGCTAAGGGGCCAAAGGATCGATCATTCTCAAGGGTTGTTCTTTTATTATTTCACGCTCGAACCAGAGGTAAGAAAAATGCACCCCGTATGTGACATGCATGGTTATTAATGAGGCATGTTGAGTGCTTTATTTGTGGACATTTATTGCATATTAAATGCTTAGCAATCTTGCTCACTTGTGAATGGTACTGACTTATTAGTCAGAATCGCCAATGGTGTCAGTATTGACTATGAAGCTGTGACTCATTATTCAAATTCGGTAGTAGTACTGAGCACTGGTCGTATGATATTGACTTATGAGTCAAGAATGGTATTAGCGTGTTTAACGCAAGCCGAAAAGATTAGATCTAATCGACATAAGCATTATCATAATAAGCATGAAATGCTTGACCGACCTTAAGTTCGATGAAAACAAAAGTGCCTTTCTAGTCTAAAGGCTAGTTACTTAGACCAAGACCAAAAGGTTCAGATGACTGCAACATCACATGGTTGTGGGTGCTGAGCCCAAGTTTGTGACTCATTCATTAGTCATTTATCTGATTAGGGTGCATAGCCCAGAGTGTGACTCATTAGTCACCTATCCAGAGTGTGACTCATTAGTTACCTATTCAGAGTGTGGCTCATTAGTCACCTATCTCAGAGAGTGACTAATTAGTCAACTATTTAGAGATAGACTTATCAGTCATCTACTCAGAGATAAACTTATTAGTCATCTAACAGAGATAGACTTATCAGTCATCTACACAAGGATAGACTTATTAGTCATCTATATAGAGAGACTTATTACTCATCTACCTCAGAGATAGACTTATCAATTATCTAACAGAGATAGACTTATCAGTCATCCATATAGTGATAGACTTATTAGTCATCTATACAGAGATAGACTTATCAGTCATCTACATAAGGATAGACTTATTAGTCATCCATACAGAGTATGACTTATTAGTCATCTATTATGAGAAAGACTTATTAGTCGTCTACCTCAGAGAGACTTATTAGTCATCTACCTCAGAGCGAGAGACTTGTTAGTCATCTACTCAGAGTGCAGGACTCCACAAACATTTATTTGTACCTACTTGCATGCATGAGTAGGGTTAATACTATTAGGCATGCCTATTATGATTTAGTAACATGTTATTACTTGTTCATGAGCATATTGAGTTTTCTTGCTGAGCTTCGGCTCACGGGTGCTATGTGGTGCAGGTAAAGGAACAAGAAAGGTGGACCATCCTTGAGTTGGAGAGCTTAGGTGATGATGTGTACATGTGTGGCTGCTCGACCGCCATGGCCAAGGAATTAAATAGGAACTAAGGTTAAACCCTATTTTGTCGCTTAGGTCATCTGGTTGTAAATATTTTATTGTAATTAACCTTTAAGTTATATTTTGGGATCCCAATGTATATAGTAAATGTTTTAATGAAACGTTGTACCTTTGACCAAAAATTTTAATCCTAAACCGTTAATCACAATTAGTTACACGATTATGGCCAAATGGCTCAGTTAGCAAGCTTAGCATTGTTTAAAATGCACACCATAACGGTCCCTAGGTAGTAGGGCGTTCCAATGACCTACTTCCACTTACACTTATATTAATCAAGAAAGTCTCAAACTCAAGATCAAGAAGAACAAGGTTCAACTGAGTTTCCTAAGCTTGAGTGAAAATACAATTGATAGGGATTTTGTATGTAAAGTGTGCATAAGAAAATAATGATTGTGAGAGATCTCTATTTATAGAGTCTCTTAATGGGCTATGAGCCCTACAAAATGACATAGGCCCTACACGTGTAGTGTGTGATTGTTACAACCGATTACATATTCAAAATAATACAAAAGATACATTCAAATATCAATTACATAAATATCTTGTGAAATCCGGGTCATTCTGGTTGAATGAATTGTCCATCAAGCAGGTGTTCCTTCGGGCAACTTCATATCACTACACCAAATACCTCTTTATATAATACATAATTATAAGCTAATTGGAAAAGTATTATAATAGGTAAGCTAAAAATTAGAAAGCGTTAAACTAAATGTAGAGTCCTAGAATGTTTACTTAGCTAGTAGTAGTAGTAGTAGTAGTAGTAGTAGTAGTAGTAGTAGTAGTAGTAGTAGTAGTAGTAGTAGTAGTATTTCGTAGTAGTTATAGTATGTTTATTACTGTTGATTTTGGTTCAAGCCGGGACATAGTTGAACACTCGTAGCAACACTTATAGATTTTATAAGTTTAACTTATAGTTAAGAATATTAATTATAACATAAGGTTTGATTAATATAGTTGATTATAAAGATGTTATTTATTATACTATAAGGTTTAAATAGAATTAATAAGATCATGACACTTGTTGTGTGCAGGTTTATTTAAGGATTTAATTATAGTTTAAGTAAAAGAAAGTTCAAGAAAGCTCTAGAATCTTCCAAGACCAATAAGAGCATGAAATTTGTCACAACCTTGTTTATTGAGGATTTAAGTGGATAATTCAGAAATAGAGGTTTCTAGAAGCTTTAGACCCTTCCAGAATCTGCTGGAATCTCGTATTACTTAGTCAAACCTATTTTATCATTTCAAATTAAGTTGATAATGTGCAGTTACGTGTTTAATATATTCATGTATGTCGATATATCGCAGCCTAGGAGCCGATATATCGCCACATGGAGAATACGAAAAACACGTGAACTTCGTACAAACGCATCGACGAACCCTCGGGATATAAGCCCATGCGATATATCGCCTACAATGGGTGATATATTGGCTCTAGGGCTATATTTTCAAACATTTTTTAAATCGAGATCAATTCGTTGCTTAACCACTTGACCAGCCTCTGAATGTTTTGACCGAGTCTTAAGCCTCTGTTGAACGAATATTCAAATATTTTTCAATTAATACTCATTATTTTTATTCAAGCTAAAAGGAGGTAGTTCACTCCTTGAACTCTATAAATAGGACCTAGTACCCAGCCATTTCTCTCATTCTTCAAGATGTGTTCAGAGCCTTCAAGCTGCTAGGATTACTATAGAGTGTTAAACACTTGGGTTGGGGTATAAGCTTTATAAACACTTGGGAAGTAAGATAATAATGTGTTTTTCAATATCGAGGTGTAGTTCGGTTCTAGTATATCCAAAGGTATTCCTAATCTTAAGTTCATTTCTGTATATTTCTTTAATTTCTCTTAGTTTTCTTCACTCAAATCCTAACTCATTGTTTCCATTCTTGGTTAGGTATTTAAGTTCTTTGAACTTAAGGTTTCTTTTTGGTAAGTTTCATCTTGATGGTTTAGTTCATTTCTTGATCATCTCTTTCTCTTAGAAATACTCACCTTCTTATTATTGGTTTTAGGAGTGTTCCAAATCCCGTCCTTGTTCTCAAATCCCGGTATTGGTAAGGAAAATAGGATGGAATTTATATGTTTATATGATATGTTATGCTATTTTATGTTATGCTATCTTATGTTATGTTATGTTATGTTATGTTACATTATGTATAGTATGTTTATAGACCTTGGGCATATGACTTGTTTAGTTTACAAGCCCCAAGTAGTATAATGGCCATTGTAGTAGTATATGACATATGTTTATAGTATATGTTCATGATATAGTTTATGTCTATGTTTTATGTTTTTAGTAGATTTTCCTTGCTGGGCATTAGGCTCATTCCTTTATTTTTATGTATGCAGGAAAATAGTTATGGCGGTGGAAGGATTCTTGGCAGCTTGGGGTTATGTATTGCGGAAGGATGGATTCAGTGGACTGCATGAACGATTCGAGGACGACGTTATTTTCAATCTTTTTAATTATGTTTCTATGTGTTTTCCACACTTGGTTTTGTAAAAAAATTTAATTAAGTTAAAGTTACGTTTTTAATAAAGTTGTGAATGTTTCGTATGTATGTTTTCTTAAGAATAGTGTCTATGTATAGCACTTTTAATGGTCCAAAGTCTTAGAATTAGTTGGGTCATTACACTAAATTTAAAAATGGAGGGAAAAATGGCTGGGTACTTTTGGGTAGCCCGCTTAATTAATGTAAAACCCTTTTTTTTAGCAAATGTAAAAGGCAAAGGCATTATTTCCATCTGATTCCTCTCTGCTCCGCTGCAAGAGCTGCTCCGAAAGCTCCACCTCTATGGCTCACCACTTTGGTTGATTTTTCTCTCACCCTCAGGCATACACCGTAATCTCTCACCCTCTCTCAATCTCTCGTTCACTCATTTTCACCGTTGTTGACCGACCTCCATCTTTCAATCTCTCACTCTCATTCTCCCTCAGGCATGGACTAAGGCTCGACGACTATGGGATGTAGGAAGGGACTAAAGGTTGACGATGATGGGATGCAAGCGATGCTTTGGTGGTGAGGGCTAGATCGGTGAAGGTGGTGGTCGACTGTGTCTATTGCAAAGGTCGGGGACTGACGGGGACTGAAGGGTGACGAATGGGTAAGATTTTTTCTCACCTGTTTTTTTGTTAACATCTCGATTGAAAACATAGATATTGAATATGATATTTGTGTATTTATTTTTTGTTTTGAGATCTTTGTATATATCTGGGTTGAAGATAGATTCAAATCATTGGATTAATCATTTTCCTCTATTTGTGTGAGTGTTTGTTCTTTTGTGAGATTTAATGGCTAGAACCCGATTATAATCTTTAAAATTGAGGTCGGTATGATTCTTCTTCGAACGAGTAGCTCGGTCTGATTCATTTTATTTGATAGGGTTATGCTTGTTCTCCTCCTTTGGTCAGTATTTTCCATCTGTAGATGATTGTCATTTCATATAGAGCAAGATGATAAGGGAGTTCATCCGAAGGCTCAATAGGGGCACGCTACAGTTGGTCTTCTTCTATTCAGCCAAAAGAGAGAGATCCATAGTAGGAACAAGAAGGCCATGGAGTTTATAGCTAAAGAGTATGGTGCTTTGCAGGAAGTAAACAGAGTCATTGATTATGCTGAGTTCCATGATAAACGTCTTATTCCTCTCCTCAAGGTATAATTTTGCTGTCAATTTTATTTTATTTTTGAAGTAATTGATTAGTTATCTCTTCTTTTATTTTGGAATCAATCTTAAATGTATCGTTTTCTTGTTAATTTAGCTTCCTTTTTTTTGCTTTGTCTAACAATATGCATGTTTTAAATTTTATGAGTATCAGACAACAAAGGGAAATTTTGAGTTGGCTCTAGAGGCAGAAAACTCAAACACCCATGCCAGATATTGGTTGTCCAAATTGCATATGAAATATCATGTTCCTGGAGCATGTAAAGCAATGTAAGGAGAATTTTATAATTGGCCTTTTTGTTTATCGGCTTACCTTTTTTGATGTTGGTGATGATCTGTACTCAATTTAAGAGATATCATCATTGTTTTAATGTTTCAAAAGTCAACTTTGGAGAAGAAAAATATATGGACTCTCTATCAATAAGAGGGTAAAAAGATGATAGTCTAGTTTTGGGTATGTAAGGATCTGGCCATGTTAATTTCTTGACTAGAGATGTTAAAGTTGTTTAAGATAAAATTCAATATTTTGGAGAAGTAGCCCTCTCTATGTTATTAAAAAAATAGAAAATTTTGGAAATAGTTACATAAATGGTTTCTTTTTCTCTAGAATGTAAAATGATCAAGAAAGGAATTTTTCATAATTTCAAGTTGATATGGCCCCCAATTTATTACTCTCTCTCTCTCTCTCTCAATTGTTGATTAATTTTATATGCTCATAATTTTTTCTTTATATTTGAATTAATTTTCGGTTGTTATTATTTTCTCTAAATCACTATATGATTTTGATTATTTATTTTCTCTTTTTTTTTTCATATCAGGGGTGCTGCATTGTTAGTAGAAGCTGCAAACATGGGTGATAAAAATGCTCAATATGAACTGGGTTGTCGGTTGAGAGTTGAGGTTAGGTTTCTTCATTTATGTTTTGTCTAGTGCAACTTAAGCAATTTATTCATTTTAGGCTTGTTGTTCATAAACTTTAACCCAAGGATCCTGCACTAGCAATTAAAATCATTGAAGAGAAACCATTCGTTTGAGCAGCTTTTATTTACACTTTAATCGTACACATGTTTAATTTATTAAGTCTGTTTGACAGTAGTTATTGTAAAATAAGTTGCACCAAACTGGTGGATTGTGTAAATGTGCATCTTTCGGTTCGAAAAATGGTCTGATGGTGCCCTTCAAACCATAATTTTGTTGGTTTGTTATGTTAATATTTGCCTTAACAAAGATTTAGTTAACTTGTTATTGTGTTAATTTTTTTAGATTTGATTTGGTTGTGTACTATGGTTTGTTATGATTTGCTATTGTGTTAATTCATCTGACTTATTTTTTATATTTACACATTTATTATACATACGTTCTATGTTATTGTAATGCCCCAAATTCCCTAATAAGGTTTAGGACCTTGATTAGGAGGCCGGGAGGGCCATAATTGATTTATTATAGTATTTAATGATCATATGCATGTTTACGTGAATTATATTATTATATGATGGTGAATGCATGCATATGGGAGAATTTATTATTGTGAGGGTATTTTGGTAATTTGGCCACTGTGGGCGTAGTTGTATATTTTGGGTGCATGGTTGTGATTAATTAATATAGCCACATTATAAGGTGGATTGGTTCGAGCTAGTCGACATGAGACGATCATGAGATGTAAGTGTTCGGTCTAGTCATAACGGGTTTAAGTTCGGGGCTCGGGGTGAGTCTCGGGGTGAAATTAATTATTAGAGCATTACCGGGAATTAAAGGGTAATGGGGTATGATTTATTGGCATTTGAGAATGTTGGAATTAGCGGGAATTGGAGAGCGTTAATTATAATAAACGGAATAGGTTGGAAATGACGAATATACCCTTGGGAGTGTTTAGAAGCTTTTAGAGGGGTTTATTTGGCTTAGGGGCATTATGGTCTTTTGACCTTAAGGATTTATATCAGCTTAAGGGAGTTTTAGAAGGCTGTGGAAACAGAATAAAACAGAGTCTATCTTCATTCTTCTCCCTTTCTTCCCGTACAAGTCCTCCTTCACCCTCTTCTTTAAGTTTTGAGAGCCTATCTTGAGGAAGCAAGCTAGGGAGTCAAGCTTGGGGAGGTTTAGCCTGAGTTCAGCCATTGGGAAGGATTCAAATCGTGTTTGAGGTAAGTTTCAACCATAAGTTTCTGGTTCATACTCTGTTTTGAGTTTTAGTTTTTAACTTGTGAATCTCTTGTAGAAAGTTTGAATTAATGGAAGTTTGGGTGATGTTTACTTTGGGTTTTGATGGGGGTGAGTTGTGGTTGAATTGGGTGTTAGGTTGAGGTTTGGGACAAGTTTGAAGGGCTGGTTTCAAGGGAAAAACGCAGGGAAAGTCTGGTGCGCGTGCTGAGTTTTCTGGGCAAAATTGGGTATTGAGCCGCAGCATGGCTGTGGTGCGCCGCGGCTCAAGGCGTCTGGTAGAGAGGGTGGTCTCTGTTTGGGAGGCGCGTCGCGGCGCAGCTAGGGTGGGTCGCGGCCCTTAGTGACCTTTTAGCCCAAAAACATGTTTTTAGCTTGGGGATTCAAGCCATAAGCCTCGAGGTTGTACCTAGTACCCGGTTAAGTGGGGATTGATGTCCCGAAGGCTAGATATTGGTTTGGGAACTTGTGTTGATCATTTTTATTGATGATACCTTATATTTGGTTATGACTAGGTGACCGCTAAAGGACTGAAAGTTGATCGTTCTCAAGGGTCGTTCTTTAAATCGTTCTAGCTCGACATCGAGGTAAGAAAAATGCACCCCGTGCATATGTGACATGCATGGTTATGATTGATGCTTGTTGGATGTTTAAATGTAAACATTGATAGCATAATGAATGCCTGGCAATCTTGCCCATTTGCATATGATTATTATTGAGGCATGCTGGATGATTAAGTGTGATGCATGTGATGCACGAGAAACATGTGATTAGGGCATGCCATGAATGATGAATATGAGATTGGCCAGAGCTTGAGTCTCTGAGTTTGTGCATGATCATGATTATGCTAGCAACTGTTTAGTAAGCATGCTGAATGCCCTATTCTTGGATAACTGGCATATGATACATATTGATAGCATTGCTTACTTGTGCATGGTGCTGACTAATTAGTCAGACTTGGCAAAGGTGCTAGTATCAACTGTGAAGCTGTGACTCATTAGTCAGGTTCGGCAGTGGTACTGGGCACTGGTCACGTTGCACTGACTCGTCAATCAGAATTGGCAAAGGTGTTAGTACCAGCTGTGAAGTTGTGACTTATTAGTCAGGTTCGGCAGTGATACTGGACACTGGTGTAGAGTCCAAGAACTTTACTTAGCTAGTTAGATTGTAGTATTATAGTATTTATAGTATTATCTTTGTAACTGTGGATTTTTGGTTCAGACCGGGAATTAATTGGACACTCATAGTAGTACTTGTAGATTTTCTAAGTTTAACCTATAGTTTAAGAATATTAAGTTTAACCTAAGGTTTGATTAATATGACTGATATTAAGGATAATATTTATTATACTATAAGGTTTAGATAAGAACCAATAGGATTTTAAGCGCATGTTAGGTATGGATGATTAAGGATTAAGTATTTTGAGGATTTAATTTAATAAGGGTAAAAGTTTGAATGCTATAAGGTCAGTCAGCAGCTTTGAATACGTTGAGGGCTTAGTCAAGGCTGTTTACTCCATTCAAACTTAGCTAAAAATGTGTAATTTCGTGTTTAATTAATCAGTGTGTGCCGATATATCGCAGCTATAGGGGGCGAAATATCGCAGCACGTAGATACGGAAAACACGAGACGATGCACGACAGCCTCGGGCATACTAGCCCAGGCGATATATCGCCTACAGGGGGCGATATATCGCCTCCTTCAGTATATTTTGAAACATTTTGAATTTGTTTTCCATTCAGCCATTCAACCTCTTGATAAGTCCAGCACCTTTTTGAACGAGTCTTCAGCCTCTGCTGAACGATTATTCAAATTATTTTCACCTAAAAAGCTATTATTTTTATTCAAGTGAAATTAAGATCCTTTCATTCCTAAACTCTATAAATAGGACCTAGTACCCAGTCATTATTCATCTTTTGCTCTAAGTTCAGAGGCTGCAAGTGCTAAGTGAGTATGAGAGTGTAAACACTTGGGTTGGGGAATCATAAGCTTGATCACCATAAGCTTATCAAACACTTTGGGAAGTAAGGTTTCATAGTATTTCGATTTGAGGTGTAGATTGGTCTTACAAGTCTTCAAGGTAACCCAAAACTCTAGTTCATTTATGTACTTGTTCTTTTAAGTTCTCATAGTCTTCTACTCAGCCTCTAACCTTAATTTTTATTTTGGTTAGGAAATCTAAAGCTCTTGAGCAAAAAGGTTTTGGTAAGTATGTTTCTCAATGGTTTAGTCCTTCCATTCCTTTCATTTCTTTTTCTTCAAATCTACTCACCATGTTATATATGGTTTTAGGAGTGTTCCAAAAGTCCCAACTCTGTCCTCATATCCCGGTAACTTTGGTAAGGAAAATAGGATAGAAATGCATATGTTATATGTTTTATATGTTATCTTATGTTTCTTATGTTATGATAAGTGTTATGAAATATGTATGTTTGTAGGCTTAGGCATATGACCCATTTGACTAACAAAACCCCAAATAGATTATGGGCATATGACCTACTTAGCTAGTAGGACCCCGCTAATCTCATGGGCATATGACTTGTTTAGTCTATGGGACCCCAAGTAATAATGGCCATTATAGTATGTGTATGTAATAAGTGTTATGTTATGTCTTTATGTTTCTTATGAAATTTATGTATATGAACTATGTGTTAGATTTTCCTTGCTGGGCATTAGGCTCATTCCTTTTTGTTTATATGTCCAGGAAAATAGCTATAGTGGCGGTAAGATTCATGGATGCTTGGGAGAATGTGTATCGGTGGTGAATGGATTCAAGGAGTCGAGAGTTCGATTTTCGAGGATGTAGTCTCATTTTTTTTATGATCTTTACATGTATTTTCCGCACTTCTTATGTAATTCCTTTCATTCTAAATCATGTTTTGTTTTTAAAGACAATGGGATCCCATATCCTACTTATTTTATGAGAGTAACTTTTATTTTTACAAGTTTCCAATAAAGTTTATGGTATTTTCGCAAATGTAAGTTTTATTAAGGATTTGTATGTATAGTTTTGTTAATGGTCCAAAAGTCTAGAGTAGTGGGTCATTACAACTGGTCACATAGCGCTGACTTATTAGTCAGAACGGCCTTAGCGTGGATCACGCAAGCCAACAGAGATTAGATCTAATCGACCATCAGCATTGAATGACTCAAGGAGCATTAATGCCAGACCGACCCCGAGGGTCGATGAATGAAATAAGTGCTTGGAGGCTAGTGGCTTACCTAGCAGCCACTCTCCCTCTTGAATCATGTGATGTTCACTCATTGGTTTGAAAGTTTTACGCTCAGTGTGATTATAATGATAATCATTTGATAATGCTTATGTATAGTGTTATGTTTTCTTGCTGGGCTTCGGCTCACGGGTGTTGTGTGGTGCAGGTAAAGGCAAGAGGAAGCTAGACTATCCTTGAGTTGGAGAGCTTAGGTGATGACGTGTACATATGCAGCTGCTCGTCCGCCACGGCCGAGGTTTAAAGTGGAACTAGGGTTGAACCCTGTTTTGCCGCTTAGAACGGCCTGTTGTAAATATTTTCTGTAATAAACTCTGAATCATATTTTCGGGATCCCAATATATATATTAAACGTTCTAGTGAAACGTTACATCCTAACCAAAATGTTTAATCCCTAATCTGCTAATTATACTTAGTTCACGATTTTGGCCAAATGACTCGATTAGCGAGTTTAGCACTGTTTACAAGGCACACCGTAACGGTCCCAGGTGTTGGGGCGTTACAGTTATAGTGGCATAACTCATTTTTATCATATTATATTTACACACACACACACACACATATATATATCAAATCATATAACCCATCTGTTATTATATTTATTCTATTTATATTGAGTATTTTTTGGTCTTCTTTTTAGTCAATATTATATAAGTTAATATAACAAAGCACTCCTCCTATCTCATTTACAACACCACCCTTTACTTTAGCTCACCCATTCAAAATCAGTATCTTCAGAAGTATGGCTCCAAGGAGGTTTGTGTATTCAAATTTCTTCATATCAGATCTTTTGAGTTTGTGAGAAGATTGTGTTAAGGTATACTTGTTCTTTGTTTGTATATGAATAATGTGTTTATGTTATCAGATGATACCCGTTGCTGCAAATGATGTTGCTTTTTCATCACATGTTGTTCTCTTGACGGCAATTACGTTGGTACAAATTGCAATCTATGAAGTAAGATTCTTCTTCTTGATTGAGGAGCCTTATTGTTTTGGTGTGGTAATTATGTTGTTATGTATTGCTATTTTTGAATTTGACCTTTTGTTGGTGATGATGGCTTTGTATTTATACAGCGTGGAGGTCAGACTGTCTCTAAGATTACTCTAGCAATTGTCTCTATTGTTTGGTTAGATGCTGGAGTTTGCTTTTTCATTACTTTGCCAAACCATTCCTGGCTTTGGTTGATTAACATTTTTAAGTAAGATTCATTCTTTAGTTACCTTTTCCTTTTCTTTTGTTCTGAATTTTGAGTTTCAAATAGTTCAGTTCGATTAAAAAATATTGGAAAGCTAGATGATAAAAGCATTTGTTTGCTTCGATTTATTGGCTTAATCGCTTTATCATAATTAGCTTTAGGTTTCTAAATTCCATTTGCTATGAAATGTATGATTAATTCACTTTCTGACTTGGAACTGATTCTTTCCGTTTTCAGCTCAATCCAAGTCTTTATGAAAGTCATCATATATATTCCTCATGTTAGAAATGCCTCATTTATTTTTTCCCCATTAGAAAAAATATCAATTGTTTTAAATATAATCTTATGTAACATTTGTGAAACTTTTCTTTATTTTTATCCTCTTAATATTAATACATTCAAGTGTACGTTTGTAAGATCATACTATTAAAAGTGTTTGTGTTTTTTAACGTAAAATTCTTCTTCTAAATCCCTAGAATACTTTTTGATGCCATGTGGGAGTTATGAACTCTATGAGAGTATGTGGAACCAGAATCTAATGTTGCACTGATGAAAGTTTTGTTGCGATCTTACAAGCATTGAGATGTAGCTTAACATTTCCATGTTTAGTCTAAAATTGTGTGTTTAGTGATGAAATAATTTAGCTATCCAAAAGGTTTTCTTTTTCCTTTCTTATTGCTGTATGAGTAGAGAATTAGAGATAGTAATACTATGTTGTCAACATTTTTTCTATATCCTTTGCCCCTATAAGTTATTTTGATGGTTTCTTTCAGGAGACTGCTCATGAGAAGAACCAAAAGTACAAAGAAGGAAAATTTGTACTTGAACAGTCAATAAGCTATATAGAGAAAGAAAATTCTAATACCAATATCAAAATTTATAAGCAATATTGTTCATTACATTACAACTATTATAAAATATTAACTTCAGTATATTAGATAAATTGTGTATATATACATAAAGAGGATTAGAACCATACAGTTCTGTTAGGAGACAAAATCGAGCTAAAACTATTAGAAGTAACTCACGTTAAATCATTATGCATATCCTCTCAATTATTTCTGATCAAATTAACTAGATTCTTGAATGATGAGTGTTATTTAAATAAAGGCAAGTTGAATTTTTTTTCTTTTTTCTTTTGAATACTTCCAATAGATTTTTTTTAAATAAAAAAAAACTGAATGCTTTTCTGTGTAATAATTTGTTTACACTTAATAGATTCTCTAAATAATATATTTCACTGTTTTTAAATGTAAGTAAGAAAATGATAAAGATAAGTGAGGAATAGAAATAGAGATTGTTTGGGCCATTAGAGAAGTGAATGAGTGGCAGGATTGGGCCAAGCAATAGACCTTAGTTATTTATTTTTTTAGCACAACAGACCTAGAATCTTACAATGCTAGGGACACAATTATTTTGCACATTTAACCTACACATAATATCGAGACATGGATTCTAAATCATTCAATTTTCTTTTAAGGTGACACTCATTATTTTTATTTTTATATAAGGTTTAAGACTATTATCCATCATTGTGTAAATTTTGATATTCCAACTGAGTGTGCACCTATAAGAAATTCTTTTGACATAATAATAATAATTAAGAAATTTCCAATAATAATAATCGAAAGTCAAAATCAAATTATATAGTTTATTGACATGAGAACCTGACTCACTGATTGCACCTTTGATAGCTTTTATAGTAGCATAATCAATGCTTGTAAATATTAGTACGAGGCTAGAGAGAGAGAGCCAATTCTACAAAAGGATAGCTTACTTGAACGACCAGTAAGCTATATAGAGGATATGCACCCCGCCCGCTTGTTTGTCAATAACATAACTAAAAACAGTTCATTGTTGATTCTAATCTAATTTGTGTTCAAATTTCCTGTGATTATATCTTGCAAACATGAAGGTTTTGTTTGTTGTTAGGTAACAAAGTCATTTTATATAGTGCTTGACAAGAAAATGAGACTTAGCCATTGATTTTTGTCCCCTAATAGGCTTCACACAGATCATTGGTTAAGTACTCAAGAGATTAATAAAACTAATGTACGTAAAAAATTGATGGAGAATATAATTTGATTGGCATCTGGAATTATTATTGAGAATAGAAGTATTAGAGTTATATTTTTTTAAGACACATGATAGAAAATAATTATATTTTCATACAAAATCAACTCTAGTTAAAATTGAAATAAACACTATACTACTAACATGATATTTATTTTTACTTAACTAATTAAATGAATTTTTGACCTATTTTTCCACCTTCAATCTTGACCATATATACCCAAAATTTAATGTATAAATAATTTTCTTACTTATTGTATCATTTAATTTTAATTTTGTATTAATCTTTTAGGTATTGATTATATTCTTTAGGTTGTGGATCAAATTGGCAAAGAGGATTGCAAAGTTAATTAACTTGATTATTAATTGCAAGAGGTACTGAAATATGTTCTCTTAACTCTTTTATTAATATCATACAAATGTTAGAGGAGTTTGAATATCTTAAATATTCATTCGTAGAGAAGTAGGTTCTAAGATTAAAATTGTGTGCTGCGGTGATAACGGAAGGTTGAAAACTTGTGTGTCTTAGAGAAGTAGGTTCTGGAAAATTTGCTTGTGTGTTGCGGTGATATAAGGAAGAAAACTTATTATGTGTTTTAATTTTTTTACTTGGTATTGATAGATGGTTAGGTAACCTTTAGATGGTGAGGTAACCTTTATATTAATTGATCAACAAATGTAAAATTAATCATACTTGGCAAACTATGAAAATTATAACATTGAACATTTACTAATTCAAATCTAATATAATATTCAATTCAAACCATAACTATCACCACTAAATAAAATTATTAGGTGAAGTTTTACAATTAACATAAGTCACATCAAACTACTAATCCTCCACATATTTTACTTAAAAAGTGAACAACAAAACATAATCAAAACACATAAAAGTTTGAAGATAACTCCCATCTATTCCACGATTCATTATGCTCTTCTTTCTATTATGGTTTTGGCTTGCCCAACTATGTAATCTGCAACCCCAGTTTGTAAAGATGAGTTAAATAAAAAAAAAGTACAAGTAATATCAATTAATGGTAAGAAAAATTTGTGAACTAAACAAAGAAAATCCTAATAACATACAGGAGACATGCTAAGTTGTTGTAAGATACATTTCTTACATTTATGAAAAAAAAATTGATGTTTTGAGGTATATGAATTTATATTCATTATATTTTTACATTTTACTTTCGTACAAATATATTGTTGTAAAACGGTCTAGACAAGAAGCAATTAGTAATATATAAGCAACAGCTAATATATTCAAGAATATGTAACAAAGAACAAACACAAGATAAACACAAGATATATATGAGAAGAATTATATAAATAGTGAGTAGAGGAGAGACAATGATTTACGTGGTTCAATATCACAAAGATACCTACTCCACGAGAGAGAACAACCCCAATAGGCTTAGCTTTTTTTTATTGATTCTGAACTTGTACATCAATACATCACAAATGATTACACGGTCTTCACAGGATTCTTGCTCCATAACTCAAACAAAACTACAGAGAGAAAATTTTGACTTCTAGACTCTCTTCTTTACAGACAGTAAAACTAAAACTCTTCTAAAACATCTCATGCCTTAGCCTTCACTAACTTCATCTATTTATAGAACATAAGTAGATGCTGAGTTGTCCGTTAATTCTGTTAGTACAAGATAAAAGAGTTCGTTAAGTGTCTAAAACCCTCAACATATATATTAGATTATGTGTACTTGAATTTTCAAGATGAAAAACTATAGATTATAGAGTATGAAAACATAGATTATATTATATAATTTTTATTGAAATTTTTTTTGGCTCCCCCTTTTTGTAAATCATGGCTTCTTCACTAGCTATTAGGGTTCTTAAATGAACTTATGGTGTTCATGTATTAGTTCCAGCTTTCAAGTCTAGGCTGACTTGGAAAAAGAAAATAATAATAAATTTAATTCACAAAATTAGTATTATAATTTGTATTTGTACAAAAGTTTGCATGTTGTGTGGATATAATGGTTGAGTATATCAATAGGCTAGTTTATGTTGATGATCATAATGTGCATTTTGACCATTTAATGCACCTCTTACTTTACCCATATTGAGAAACAAATATACACATTTATATATAAAATATATATATGACAATAAACAAACAAGTTTCAATATAAAACTTTCAAATGTGAATGAGCAAGAAAAACCCAATCTCCATCCCAATGAATCAAATCCCAAATCCCATTGCATTATGGATGGGAAAGTTGGGCACTGAAAAGAGGGAGGAAAATTTGGAAAAATGAATGTGCATAGAAACATGTTTCTGCCTCCATTTCTTTTCTTTAATATAATAATAACAATTATTAAGACATTAACAATATAATTAACATTATTTTATTGGTGTTGCTGTAATAGTGATATTTATTATTAAATAGCTTAATCTGATCCTCACTTCAAAACGTTGACTATTTGACTGTGTACCAATAATCTATTCTCCTTAATTCTATACAGTTTGAGATCTCTTTACTTGATTTACAACTCACTTTCTTCTAACAGTGAATCCAAAATCATACCGTAATTAGCATCATTTAGAGTAAATGCGAAGGTGTGACATACATACATAAAATAAAATAATAAGAATACTGGACATGTTATTCAAAATTAAAGTGCATTCAATGTTGGATTGGGAGAATACCAAACAAATTAAATTTGTAATAAAATAAATTATAGAGCTAAGAAGTGCAGATGAACTCAAAATTACATTATTTCTAAACCAAAAATTGCATAGATTTCAGTGGAGAAATATAACTAACATAACATTACAAATTAACAAGTAATTAAAAAGAGTCAAATTATAAATAAAATAAAAACTACCAATCTGTAATGTATGGAGCAAGTTACAAGTTGTCTCCAGAAAGTAAGATCGAAGAACCAGAACCTATCTATAGCTCTTAACAGCTGCTTCCACATGCCCACTACAGAATAAACAACAATTAGAAACTCTTTTATCATTGCTTTTCTTTTAAAAAATAATTTGAGAATGGAACCCACATCAATAGAAATAAAACAGGGATAGAAGTTTGGCCAAAAACCTTTGTTTTATGGTTGCCATTAGATATTCCAATGTAAGAACAATCTAGGTCCTATCAGCCTGTATATTAAAAAAGACAAAGATAAGCAGTAGTAATTTTTTTCCACAAAACAAACAATTAAATTCCAACATGAAAGAGAGAAAATCATATAGAAGAAGAGAATATTCATGATTATTCAACAAAAATATTATGTGCAACCAAGAAAGCATTATCATATGCATCATTCGAATTCCCAACATTTAACTTCAAAGGCCAAAAATCTATTCTCTTCCCCTGTTTTATAACAACAAGAGGTTCTGACTAAAACACTTGAAAATCAAATTCTTCAAACCCAAAATATATCATATTCAAGTTCTTCTAGAGATACCCCATTCGAAAAATTATTGGGGACCTAAACTGAAAAAAAAATTTAGCTTGAATACCCAAAATATGTCATTTACTCAGTATATATTATGTGTTTTATCATGTAGTCAGCAGATCAAAAATATCAAATTAAGTGCATATATAATTGACATTTAATCACTCAAGAAACACTGGAAAATTAACTTTTTCAAACCCAAAATTTATCAACTTAATTGAAAACATAAAATATTTTACATTAAATCATACAACAAAACTTACTTCAATAATATCATAATCGAAACATCATCAATAGTTCTAGAATCAATAATATTATGCACCATTTAATTAAAGTTCTAAGGTCACTTAAGTATAGATAGTTGTAGTAATGTGTGTAATATAATAACTTGTTTATTATTCAAACTCAATTATTGTAAATTTGGTTATGTGTCATGATATTATTGACTATTTTAGATGAATGATATGATATTTCATGACCTCATTAGTTTTTCTTTTATGTTTTATTTACCAGATTTAACAAGTGAAGTGCAAAAGAAAATCTTATTTGGAAGGCTTTGGTGTGCAGACATTTGGAAGATCATGAATTCCTACCTTTACTTTTGAATATGCAACTGTTTAAGACTATTTTGTTGACTATTGTGAGAATATTTTGTTTATGTTAATTAGGCAGTGTTGAATATATTAAGACTTTTGGATTGTTTTTACGATAATCTTGAATGTATTTTGACACAATTATTTGGTTATATGTGTTATGAACCATATAATTGGTACTCAAAAATATATTTGTACAATGTTAAGGGTGTCTTAAGTATATTAAATGAAGTGGGTTTGAATTAAAGCAATAAGAAATGATTATAATGTATAGGTTTATATAATAATAATTCAAGCTTATCCAAATATTAGAATAATACAAAAAATGTGTTATTGTATCTATTACAATAACACTAGTTTATAAGCATAAAATTATGTTATGCAAACTATTTTCTATAATGCAGAAAGTGTGTTATTATAAAGTGTATCATAACACTACTTTATAAGTACAAAAAAGTGTTATATAATATATTTATAAATAGCATAATGAAATACTTATCTAACTATTAAAATAACACAACAAAAGTGTTGTCGTAGGCTATACCATAACACATGTCTATAACTATGGAAAAGTGTTATGCAAAGTGCTCCGACCTACTATAAAACTGCTTTCTTTAACACATCAAAAAGGGTTATGGTATATATTTGATAATACTTTTTCGGTCTTATTGAAAGTAATTTTTCTTGTAGTGTATGGTGACTAAGCCTTCAACCAACATCCTTCCATTCGAGCAGCAAGCTTTGTTGGCCCTCAATCCTTCGCAAGGCAGACAATTATCTTCATCCAGATGAAGTCTACTCGAGCAGCTAACTCATCTCGACCAGCTCTTTGGAGTTTCGATGTCGTTTACTGCTACGTGTCCTCTTCAAACACCACGTCACCATGTGCAATTTTGGGTTAAGCATCTTGCAAATCACAAAATTCCCACCATTACTCTACGTGCCCACTTGCATCTTAAGGTGTAGAGATACAACTTGGAAGATCTTGGTCTGAGTATTTTGGAGGATGCTAAGGATTGGATGTTTGTAAGAGATACATAAAGATAGCGAGGAATCTTGATAGTTCTACAACTAGTAAAATTCATTATCTTTTTCTATGTCATTGATGAATGTACGCATGTTAATGAATATGGTTATTTAAAGATTGTTTAAATAATTTTTTTTGAAATCCCTAGGCCCACCACCCAGTGCATTCAGCTGCACACATGGTAAATCAATTACCAACAGGGTGTTGGTTGATATAGTGTAATCCTGCAAAGACAATACTTCTTGGGATAATTATTGACCACCCTGCAGGGTACGCTGGGTGGAGCAACATACTGAGAAACTTGTTCCTTCTTGGTACCCAACTTGATGATAGCGTGAGGAAGAATTAGTTCTGTAACACCTTCTCTTGATGTAGATGCTTCTCTGTTATTATTGGTTGCCTTACGACATATTTTAGGATCCTTCTTTTTCCTGTGAGGGACTTGTTTTACTCGAGCCATCAGAGGAGAGGGTTTAGTAACAAGAGGAGTATTGGAACTAGAATTTGGGGCAGGATTTTGAGAATGAATTTGAGGAGTGTTCTGCTCGGCATCCTCAAATAGCAAGGCTAGCAAGTCGTCATCTATTGGTCTTTGATCTCCCAGTAGTCTTGTATGAATATCTGAGAATAAGAAGAGGAGGTGAGGATCTAATTTGACCAATAGAGTGTATTTTTTTACAAGATTAAATGTCTACTGGTCGAGGATAAACATTATAGTTTATACGACCAACAATAATTAAGGACAAACAAGATCATTCATGCGACCAACAAAACTTTCAGATTAAAAAGTGAAAATAAAACATCTGCCCAAGAAGTGGGAAAATCTGGGTTTTTCCCAAAAAGTTAAAAATCAAAATATTACTTCAATTTCAAGTCAAAAACTATGATTCTACACAAAAAAAAAGTCTACACAAATTTTTTAAGCACTCTATAACTTACTTTCCTAGTCTCCAAGCCTCTGAATTCACAGTAGATTCAACGAAAATTCAAGAAAAACCTCAAGAACATTTCGATTTTTGATAGTTTTTAACAGAAAATGGCAAAAAGATAGAAGATTGGAGTATACGAACTTACTTGAATTGAAGATTTGAGCAGAAATCAATTGGAATTGCTCGGAACAGGCTCGAATTGTTCATGCCTCAAGAGAAGTTTTCAAAAGATTTTTTATGTTCTTGAAGAAAGAGAAAATACATGTAAAAATTGAAGGAGGAGGAAGAGGGGTTTATATACTCTAGGAGGTAGGTGAAAAATGTGATGCAAAAAAGGTACTTTTCGGCGTATGGGGATTCGTGTAGCCATCCGTTTCTTTTTTGGAAAAAGAGTCATTATGGCATTTATTTTTTCAAGGCAATGGAAAGTACAACTAAAAGGACAGGTCATGAGGTCTATTCGTATAAAAACGTTGTTCAAATAAGTTTTTCTAATGCTGATTGCATCATGATAAATTTCGAGTGCAAATATTTCCCCCAAAAACTAGTGTGATGACGTGGTGCGGATTTATGACATGACAACTAAAAAAACGACATAATCTTTGAAGAGACTAGTCGACCTTTGACCAGAATATACAGATTCACAGAAAGCTTCATCACACAGTTGGTTAGGACATGGTCAAAGCTTTAGTCAGAAGAACCCTATAGATCTAGTTGATAGATTCATTGACTAGTGTTGTTCGTACGCTACAGAAAAGACGCATAAGATTAGATATTTATTAAAAGGTATTATCCATCGATTATTTCCATTATTTTATTATTACTTGCCATGCAAGCTATGTAAGGCCCACAACCCATCAATGTAAATTTCTAAGCTTATAAATAGGAGGCTTAGTGAATCATTATAGACTAAGCTGTCATTTGCATACTTTTATACACAGAACTTTGCACGCTCAGTTGACTCTGGCTCATCTGATTGTGGTTTTGGGATTTACTACAATAATAAGAGTATTTAAGTGGACGTAGGTCATTACCTATACTTGGGGCCGAGCCACTATAAATCTTGGTGTCATATTATATTTTTGTTCAGTTCTCAATTTCTATTATCATTTATTTGGCTCAATGTCGTTGGTCAAATCTGTGCTCACCACATAAAATAAAGAATTAAACTAATAAAATTAATATTAAGAAAAACTTTTTCTAAAAAGAAGCTAGAAAAAAATTGAAAAATTGTTCGATCTTCCTCCTCCTCCTCATCTTCTTCTTCTTCTATAGATTTGGGGCAAACATCAAATCAAAGCTTGCAACGAGGGTGCTTTATTGCAGTTCGAGGCTTGCAGATAGAAGCCTTCGATGCCGGGGAGAACTTCATTGACCTGGATCTGGGATCTGGAGCTTGACAGCCAGAGGTGACGGTGGGGAGAACATTGGCAGAAACATAGAGGTCGAGATTAGAAGCTTCAAAACGCTTCGGGGGCAGTGGGTTTGTGCTTTAGGGACAAGGACAACATGTTTGGTTCTTTAGGGATGAGGGGCATCGTGAGGAAGGTTGAACGACATGTTTGGTTCTTCGTGAGGAAGGCTAGACTTTTGGAGTAAATCTCATTTTCTATATCTAAAATTATTGAGTAAAGTTTATTAGTTTTGGTGTTTCTTATTTGATTTTGTGGTTAGAAATCTGAATAAAAGAACAAATCAATGGAAGAAGATATGGGTTCGCCCAAATAAAGTGAAACTTCTCCACTTTGACTCCTTCAAATAGAGATCCTATAAGAGAGAAGTCTACGAGCTGGAAATCCTACGAACTAATATGGGTTTAGAACCCGTGTACATGGATCCACACATGCACCTAATTCACGTGCCCTAATCCTCAGAAATCGCGTGTCAAAATCTAGTTTTCAAAAGCTGTTTTAATGCAAATCTGCCCAAGAACTAAGCTACCCAGTTTTTCGATTAGAAACCCAGAAATCTAGCCTAATTTGTTCTTGATTCAAACCCCAAAAACCCAGAAAATGCCCAGAAAGTTTACCTATTTCATTACTCTCTCAATATACTCGACTAAATAAACCTATACTCTCCTTACAACCTATCTCTATCAAGCATAAACCCTTGATAGAGCTATCACGTAAAAAAAAGTAACATTAAAAAAATTACTTACAGTTCTGATAGAAGATTAAAGATTGAAGGATTGAAGGAATGGAAAGACTGGGATGATTAATTAGAGAGAAATCGCCAGAGGGTTCTCGAGAAACTTCAGAAAAATGGGAGGGAAAAGGAATTTTTTTTAGCAAAGGATGTAAAGGTGGTAAAGATCGACTAAGGAGGCTTACATATAGGCTAAGCCCAGGAAAGATCCGGATCCATTCTATCGAAGCAATTTTAGATCGAATGGCTTAAATTAAATAGACAAAACGACGTCAAAAAGGTAACAAGACAACTTTCACTATACTCAAAACTCGAATAGATGCCTATAGAAATCATACACGTGTCTCATACTCGAAAGGGTAGGTGGGCACATTTCCCATGTTAGAAGTAGAAAATCCTCTACTATGTTTGTCAAAAATAGGAGTGACGTCATACACGAGCAGAGGCTCGGGGGGAAAATGTTGTACTTGAAAAATACGAGCTGAGATGTCTTGTTCGCAGTACAGCTGACAAGCAATTAATGAAGACTATTCAGTCCTAAGAACGTTGTACTAGTTCCCTTATGAGTAGCTCGAGTAAAGCCCAGCTAAGATTAGACATCAAGGAGATCGCCTAGCCGAGTCGACCATATATCATGGAGGTCGCTTAGCTGAATCCTTAGATTGCATAAACCACATCTCGAGTATCTCGGTGTTCAGGTCGTTGTAGCCTATAAACCTCAAGCTCGCGAAGGGTGCATTCAGCTCATTGTAAACGCTTGGAATGCACAGGCTTGAATCCCTGAAGACCCAAAGACGTTATACGAATAAATAACAAGTTGTAGCTGTTGTAATTCCTGCATGATAAAATGTATAATATCAGGCAGTTAATGTCTTTATTACATTTATTGATACGTTTGGGAGGTTACCCAAGCTCGTACGTTACTCATATATAAAACAATTACCTAAACTTGTCTGTTGAACCCCTATAAATAAAGAGGGAATGGACTGAAAAAGGGACCAAACTTTTGTATGCCAAAACTTTGCTAAAATTGTGTATGACAATTTTCCCAGAGATTACTAAGCAATAATATAGACTCATGGAAGACTAGGTAAATTTTAACCACTAAATCACATAAATTCTGAGTGTTTTTCTTATACAGTTTAGAGTGAGCCTAATTTCTTATTGCTCAGTTCACTATTGGCGACAAATCGCGTCAACAATAAAAATAAATGGTTTGCCAATATTTCTCTTGCTTATTTTATATTAATACAAAAATTGGTTATAGGCAAATAGCTTGAAGTATGAGAAATACCCATCATGAAATTCCACTATAATTATTAAATACCCACTTTATGCTGCTACTGGTGCCATTTATGATTCTGGATATCTAATTGTTTGTTTTTTTTTGCTTGGTTTATTATTATTATTGTTATATATATATATTTAATGGTTTGCCAATATTTTGTTGGATGATATAATATGTATCTATTTTGTTTGTTTCATTCTGAATCGACATTCCCACAATATTGCACTGCAAATAATAAGATTTTGATATATATATATATATATATTATTCAATTCAGAAGCTACGGATCCGAGAAGCCCATGATCCAAGAGATCCCTTCTAAGTTGCGTATACATTAACTGGTAATACCCACTTATTATGAGACATTCCTCCTTTAACAAATTACCACTTCCACGCACGCCCACTCCTTTTTTTTTTCTTCTTCTTCCCAATATTTCTTCCTTTTCACACACTACTTCTCATCCCGATTTTGACTGTATTGTGATTTATTTACTATATTATGCATGACCATATAGCTAGCTATACTTTTGGCTTTTTAACATCAATAGCTATATACAGCTTAATTTTATTTATCATTTATTAGTGAAAAATCAACATCCCACTTAAGGAGGAGGGTTTTGAGGACATAACATCTTAGGGATAAGAGAGCGAGTGAGTGGTAAGGGAAGCACTTTGGGGTTCCCAAGTAGTACACGAAAAGAATTATAGTTTAATACTAAATAGATTAGAGGGTTGTCTGCTCCTGAAAGGCACCTAAAATTAGAGTCTCGAGGATTTTGCTTCCTACACCCCTATCATCCCCACCAATGCCCTTACGGCACGTGTCACAAACACCGACACCTTGTATCAGCCGCCGGGGCAGAGACTCATCACCCCACCTTCGTCCTTAACGGCACCTGAACCCAAGAACTCCCACCCCCCCCACAACTTGTTGCCCAATGCACTCATCTCATGTGCGCGGCTGCATACAACATTTCCAAGACCTCCCCACTATTAGACCCTGTCATCATGTGCACAGGAGAGAAGACTCGACCCACTACACGTGCATGGGGAGAACGCAATTCTGGTACCCCATATAACCCTTTTGAGGTCATTTCATGGTTGCCCAACTGCCTCATTTTCTCTCTAAACGTCTCCAGAGAGAGAGAGGGAGTTTGATCCGTAAGCGTTCGATAAAAGGTCTGAATGAAGAAGACTCACATTAATGGTACTGATGGAGAGAGGAATATGGAAGCCTAACGCTGAGATATCTCCCAATTGTCCCAGGTGTGGCTGTTCCAACACCAAGTTTTGTTACTACAACAATTACAGCTTAACTCAACCTCGATACTTTTGCAAGGGCTGCAGAAGATACTGGACCAAAGGAGGGTCCCTCAGGAACGTGCCTGTTGGAGGTGGCTGCCGGAAGAACCGAAGAGGAAAGTCTCTGAGGCTTTCGACGGCCACAGACGGAGCCATTCTGGCGAAGAATTTGAATTATGGAACTACTACTGTCTCCAGTGGTCTGGTTGGACATTCATATGGTGCCAATAATAATGGAAGTTTCTTAGATGAATATTCCAATAGGTCATCAATGTTGCCTGATGGGTCCCATATTGATCTTGCGCTTGTTTATGCCAACTTCTTGAATCAAAAGCCAGATATTTCCAAGAGTACTACTATGAATAATAGTAATAATAATGGACTAGAAATCCTGGAATTGGGTTGCGATCATTTAATTGATCCATCTTTGGAGTTTATTTCAAGCACTCCTATGAGTAATGTTAACATTCAAATGGCACAAGAAAACGGTCTAGTTGGATGCCATGCCAGTAATGCCAATCTTTCTGAATTGACCGCTGAAAATTGTTGCAGCACTGGAAATGAGCAGATTTACAATTTCTGTGGTTTGGACTCGTTTCACAAGCAATATCGTGATCGAACAGAGCATTGTGTAAGTGATCATTTTGGGCTGCCGCCATTGCCAGGACAGGAGGTGTTATGGTCAAGCAGTTCTCATCATCAGATGATGGTTAGCCAAGCCATTCAAGTAACACAGCTACCAGTTCTCGGACCAGAAGCTCATCAAGATGAAAACCTGTCAACTGTTAATTGGAGTACATTTGATTTGCCAAGTGAAGATACTTTCTCAGCTCCAGAGAAAATTTGATGTTTTTATATTATTTTTCTTGTTTGTTTTATATAGTATATATATATATATAAATATATATTTGATGAGTTCATGTATAGAATAGAATTTGAATGATATACCACCTGAAATAATTAATGAGTATCATTCTTATAAACTCAGTTTTCCCAAGTAAATAAACAAAAAAGATGTATTTTTTGTTTCTTCAATTGACAAAGTGAATTCTAATTAAAGCTTTGGTAGACATATTTATGTTCTATCACAAATTCGAGTTGTAATAATTGGCGTTATCTAATAAGAATAACATGTTTTGGAAAGACATTTCAAGATTATTACATGTATATCTATATACCTATACTAATTGATCGGCTTATTTTATAGATTGTTGAGACTTTTCAAGGGTTTTCATTTTCGTTATGGTAATCAAAGTATGCGCATATATTAATCTTTCACTATGCGCGAGATAACTCTCCTCTAATAATGAACATGTCAAAATTTAACTGATGTTTAGCTAATAATATGACTACATATACCCATGACTGTCACAATTTTGGCCCGACCTAGCTGAATTGATGTTAATTATTCTATCTAGTCGATTCAGAGAAATAAACTAATGAAAAATAAATAACATTTTAAAGGTGGACTCAGATCAGATGACTTGTACATATTCTTCTAAGGACAGGGACCCCTTTTTAATAGATTGATTTTTCAATGTTCAATATTTGAATTGACTCTCTAATAGTTGCAACTTGAGCACAAGCCACTAGCCAATAAATGGTAAAGAAAGTCCATTCTAAATAGATGGATCGAGAATTCATTTAGAAATAAAATTTTGATCAATTGCTCCTTTCAACTAGTACTACTAGTGAGGGATAATAACATGTGAACCACACAAATTCTAGTTGGAATATCAAGACTTTCTGGCCAGCTCAAACTTGCCAACCTTAATCAGACCCATCAATTTATCAGAATACCACTTTTTCATTTATTTATTTTTTGTCTTTTCTAGTATTATTCTTCATATTTTTGAATGAGTAACTTTAATATTTTTGACGTAGAACTTCATGAAATTAAATACTTGAAAACTATTGTGTTGTATTATTGTGACTGCGTATGTCAGAGTTGTCAACTATAGCCAAATAATTATTAGTTCATTTATATATACTACTATATATATAATATATATATATCCTCCAACCAAAATCTCACGAACCTTTTCCATTTTTAGCGTCTTTGAATTTGACCATTATTAAAAAAAAAAAAAGTAACCCCCTGGGGCGTCGAGATTTATACTCCTATTAAAAGTCACTAGTAAAGAAAACCCATTGGCTAAACAAAGCGGCCAGAAGCCTATCATCAGTTTCCGAACAACTATATTAATATATATGTTCTTCAAAATATATATTTTATTTATATAGTATGTTTTAGAAAGATTAAATGTATCCAAATGGCAGTTAAGTTTGACTATCACCAATTCCTTTGGACCAGTTCCATTTTTATACATGGCAGAAACGTAGAATCACCGTATGCACATGGCAAAGTTTACAAAACCCATAATTTGAATTTATAATAAGATGAAGATTTTTACTTCTCTTTTTCAATTAAGAGGTTCCTTTGTGGTCATAAGTCAGAAAGTAATAATAATGTCAGATATGCATACCGGTTAAATATTATTCGAAGGGCTATGTGCGTTGAGTTTCAGAGAAGATGGCATGAGAATTTTCTCCATGGAAATTTATTATATAGTTGTATGTATAATTATATTAATTGTACTGTACATATATGTTGAGTTTTATGTTATTATGTAAAAACTGAAATTAAAAGGTATCATTTAACTTCAGTTATTATGTAAAAACCGAAGTTAAAAGGGCTTTAACTTCGGTTTTTACATAATAATCAAAGTTAAAAGTATTTTTTCATAAAAATATATTTATTTTATTTTTATTATTAATTTGGTTTTTTATAATATATTTTAATAATTATTTTTTAAATTCTAATTTGTAATTATTTTAATATTAATAAATATATTTGAACATTCCAATAAACTTAAAATAAAATAAAATTCACAAATTATATAGATTTAATGTACATATATATATATATATACATTCATACTCAGATAAAAGCTAAGTACCACATAAACATCTAAAGTCTACATACAATAAACATGTGAAGTTCACCTAAGTAATTATTTAAAATATTGAAGTTTCTTAAGTATTAAATATTTTTTAAAAAAAATTAGCAGAATTTCCCCTATAAATAGGACTACCCAAACCTGTTGACATTCAATTTACAACTATAACTTATACAGCAGTTCACAGAGCAGATAAGCATAATCATGTCAAGTTTATCAGAAATTTGAGGAATACCTCATACCCAAAAGCAAAGCTTAGCCTCCAATTACAATAGAATTCATGTTTATCCATTTTCATATTGAATGCTTGCCTTGAATTTTGACGGTATCCATAAGCCCCCTAGTTCAAAGTAACATTATCTAGTCAAGAGGCATGACAAGGTTACTTCAAACTAGGGACTTATGGTTATCACCATAACACACAAATGCTCGATATCATATTCAAAACCTACCACCAAACCTAAAAAGTTTAAATTATAACTCTGCAAAATCCTATTATTGGCTAACATTTTTAATAAATATATTTTATTATTTAAATGATATTTTTTGAAATTATGTATTGGGTATTTAAGTGTGATTGTGTCACATTTTGGTAAGAATTAATTCTTTACTAAATGCATTTTATATATAGTCAAGTTTCCTTAAATATTTATGGTAACCCTGTCTATAATGAGTATGTATATAAAAGAATTATTCTCTGTATATTTTCCCTTGATTTTATTTGTCTAAAATAAAGAAATTGAATGATTCTTGTGCCCAAAAGAAGGAAATTTTGAAATGAACCTGGTTAGGTTTTAAGACTAGGTTCATACACTTCCTGATGCTATAGAATGGTTGTCTGTCACATCTGGAAATTCATGCAGTAAATGAAATAATAAGTTATTTTGAGTAACTTCTTGATTTGGTCTGATTTAGGCCATTAACGAGATTGGCTAGCTTAGGGGTTTTCAAACTCTATAAATACTAGGCCTAAGCAGCAGCCATTCTTACCTCTTCACCATTTCTAACACTTTGTACTTTTGGAAAGTTATTTTAGTTGTAAAGAGTAGTTTTTGTTATACTATCTCTTTGTTTGTTTGTGCTTTGTGTTATTTATTCTTGAATAGGTCATAAAGCTTGTGTCGTGACATACAAGTCTTCGGGAGAAGATTTCCATAAGTCTTACTTCGGGATAAAGTAAGCACTCATCAAGATTAGAAGGGATTTCGTGCTTTTGGTGATTGTCACAATTAGATTATTAAAGTGGAGTACTTCAAGGTTGCTACAAAGTTTTAGATGGAGTCTAAACTTGTATAAGTCAATTGCTTTTTGTACTTTTGAGACTTTACTAATTGATTTTATTTCTGGGCATGGCCCCGTAGACTAAGTTTTCTGAACCACGTAAAAAATTTCTTGTGTCACGTTACTTTTTGTTTATTTACTTTCTGTTCGTATATTCTGATTTATCAGCAATCTGTCTTGATACATCAGAATATTTGTTTGTTCAAACAATTGTTTAACTATTTCGCATTAATTAAATTGTTGTTAAATTCAGTTGGTAATCTTAAAAAACAAAATTTCAATTGGTATCAAAGCAGTTCACTAAACTCTTAGTGAGATCTTGTGTTTTCCTTCCGTTTGTTTGTATTTTTATTTGCAACATGTCATTTTTTGCAGAAGGAAATTCTATAACTCGACAAACATTACTTAATGATTCAAATTATCATTACTGGAAAGTTAGGATGAAGGCCTTCATCAAATCTCAAGATGAGAAGGCATGGAGAATTGTTTTGACAGGCTGGTCAGCACCAACATAAGTTGATGAAAAAAATGGAGAAACAACGATAAAATCTGAGTTAAATTGGTCAACAACTAATGATTTATTGTCTAGCTACAATAAAAAGGCCTTACATGCCTTATTAAATGGTGTTAGGGAAGGATATATTAAACTCATATCCTCTTGTGATTTGGCCAAAGAAGATTGGCAAAATCTTCAAACTCAATTTGAAGGAACTGTTGATGTCAAGCGTTCTAGGTCCATTATGTTGCAAATAAAATTTGAGGATCTTAGGATGTCTGAGACTGAAACTCTTACTAAGTTTTATGAAAGATTATCTGATATTGCTAACGAAATTTTTGCCTTGGGAGAAAAATTATAAGAATCTATTTTAGTTCGAAAAATTGTTCGTGTCGTACGTGACAGGTTTAGCACCAAGCTAATGGCTATGGAGGAGGCCAAAGATTTGAATACCATAAAGGTAGAAGAACTAATTGGTTCTCTTTGAACCTTTGAGCTGAATCAACAAATCAAACAAAAAGAAAAACCGACCAAGGTAAAAGAAAAAGTTCTGAGAAGGTAAGTTATGAGGATGAAGATGATAATGAGTTGGCCATATTGACAAGAAATTTTAAAAAAATATATGAAAAAACTGGGCAACAAAAATAATTTCTCTAAAGGTAATATATCTTCAAAACTCTCCTTTCCTAATAATAAAAAGGGTATTCAATGCAAGGAATATGAAGGATTTGGTCACCTTCAATCAGAATGTGAAAATGCCTTGAAAAAAAAAATAGAAAAAGGTATGAGTGCTACTTGGAGTGCAATGACTCTGAAAGCAGCGATGAAGAGAGACAAAATATTCCTTTAACTTTTGTACTCTCGAATTTTCCATGTTTTTTGCAGAAAAATAGACAATTTGTTTGCCTAAAACAATACTGTTTTGGTAAATAAGATTACTGATAATATGACAGGTACTGTTAATGTCGTCGACACTGATTCTGATGAATCAAAAGTCAATGAAGATTCACTGGAATAACCTTACAAAAAAAATGTATGATGAATGGATTAAGTTGTATGCTGCGAATAGATCAAATGCAAAAAACATTAAATCTCTTTCTTACAGAAATGAGGAACTTGAAAAAAAAATATTAAAAATCTTGAAACTAAGATTTTTGATAAAAAAAAATGCTAAAATTAATCGTCTGAAAAAAAAAAACTTGATCTTATAAAAAGAAATGTTCAAATGCTTAATCCGGGATCTACAATTTTTGAGGAAGTCCTGAATGCAAGTCAAAGAAACAATGCTAGATTGGGATCTAAAGGGTTTGAATCAAAGGAAAACATTGTGTTTGTTCCAACTCGCTCATTACCTGTTGTTTTTTCTGATCTATCACTGCAGGTTTCAGATCCATCAACATCACAGACTATCTCATCAGCCAAGAGACAAATAGGTAAGAATCTGACGTCCAATGAAAGGACTAAGAAATTTATTCCCACTTGTCATTTTTGTGGTGTCAAAGGTCACATTCGACCAAAATGTTTTACTACGATGAATATTTTTAATACAAATTATATTCATCATGAATAATTCAAGGTACAAAAGAAACACCATGCGCCTAAAAAAAATGTGTCAAAAAGAATGTGAATACTTGTCTGGCTACATTTACATGTCATAGAACTCATACATCTAATTTTTGTTATTTTGATAGGGGATGTTTTAGACATATGACAGGTGTATTAGTTTTAAAGCTTGTGTTGTAGTCACTTTTGGTGATGGCAAGGTAGGTAAAGTACTTGGAAAGGGAACCCTAAATGTGGAAGGGTTACCTAAATTGAAAATGTCCTGCTGGTTGATGGATTGAAAGCTAATCTAATTAGCATAAGTCAAATTTGTGATCAAGGATTTATTGTTAATTTTTCTTGTGATGATTGTAGTGTGATTGATAAAAATGGAAATTGTGTTTTAAAAGGTTTCAGATCAGTTGACAATTGTTATACTCTTTCTCAAAAAAAATTCATGTCACTTAGCCATAAATAATTCAACTGATCTGTGGCATGAAAAACTTGGTCACATTCAAAAACTTGAAAAAGTTGTCAAATGCAGGTATTGTTCGAGGATTACCCAAACTGGGTAAATAGTCTATTGGTAAGTGTGAGCCATGTCAACTTGGCAAGGAATTAAAAATCACTCACAAAGGTATTATAGATGTAAATACCTCAAAAGTTTTAGAATTTCTTCACATGGATCTCATGGGTCCGATTCAGGTTGAGAGTTTAAATGGAAAAGATACATTTTTGTATGTGTAGATGATTGCTCTCGTTTTACTTAGGTTGATTTTTTAAGAGAAATAGCTGACACATTTGAAGCTTTAAAAAATCTGTGTTTTAAAATTAAGAGTTGAAAAGGATTGTAATATTGGCAAAATTGTAAGAATTCATAGTGATCATGGTAAATAATTTGAAAACAATGTGTATGATGAATTATGTAAGTCTTGTGGTATCTCTCATGAATTTTCAGCACCCAAAACTCCTTAACAAAATGGAATTGTTGAGAGAAAGAATCGTACTCTTCAAGAAATGGCAAAAGTAATGTTGAATAGCAAGAAATTGTCAAACACAATTGTGGGATGAAGCTATTAATACTGTTTGCTACACAATAATAAATGTGTTCTTACGTCCAGGTAGCCAAAACGCCTTATGAGATCTGCAAAGGTAAACGTCCAAATGTAAGTTACTTCCACATTTTTGGCTATGTCTGTTACATATTGAGGGATCGCGAAAATATTGGAAAATTTGATGCTAAAAGTGATGTTGGGGTCTTTCTTGGTTATTCCATAAATAGCAGGGCATATCGTGTGTACAACATGAGAACCCAAACTATTATGGAATTTTCTAACATTGTTGTTGATGATATGAAAGATTTTTCAGAATTTTCAATAGAATCGGAGATAGACAAATTCATAGAAAATGCGCCTGTTGCCTCAGATGCACAAAATGATGTATCAGAAATTTTGTCTGCTATGTTAGACACACCAACTGAACCATCACCCTTGGTGCCTGATATATCACCATCTGAACAGACAGAGACATAGATGCCAAAAATCATCACTGATTCTATGCATAGAGAACCCTCAACCAGGGTGAAAAAGAATCATCCTGCTAATCTCATTCTGGGTTATTTGGTGGAGAGCACTGCCACAAGGAAAAGGTATGTGAATCTCGTTCAACATGTGTGTTTCACTTCTTCACTTGAACCAAAAAATGTGAAAGAAGCTTTAACTGATGAACATTGGATTAAAGCTATGCAAGAATAATTGGAACAGTTTACGAGAAATGATGTGTGGACCCTTGTGCCTAGAACAAATCACACTAATGTCATTGGAACAAAATAGATTTTTAAAAATAAAAGTGATGAATTTGGCACAATAGTAAGAAACAAAGCTAGATTGGTAGCACAAGGGTACACTCAAGCGGAAGGTGTGGACTTTGATAAAACATTTGCAGCTGTTGCTAGACTTGAATCGATTAGATTGTTATTAGTTATTGCATGCATCATTGGTTTCAAATTGCATCAAATGGATGTTAAATCCGCTTTTTTGAATGACATTTTGAATGAAGAGGCTTTTGTTGAACAACCAAAGGGGTTTGAAGATCCACATTTTCCAAATCATGTTTTCAAATTAAAAAAAAAAGGCTTTGTATGGTTTGAAACAAGCCACATGAGCATGGTATGAAAGATTGACACAAATTTTGGTGTCTCATGGTTATCGTAGAGGTGGAGTAGATAAAACACTTTTCATTAAAAGAATCAAGAAAGACATAATTTTTGCACAAATATATGTTGATGATATTGTGTTTGGTTCTACATCTAACTCTGAAGTGCAAGAATTTGTTCATCAAATGAAGGACGAATTTTAGATGAGTATGTTGGGTGAATTAACATATTTTTTAGGTTTTCAGGTCAAGCAATCAGAAGATGGTACGTTCATATCTCAAAGTAAGTATGCCAAAAACTCGGTAAAACGTTTGAGCTTGATACTGCAAAACATACCAAAACTCTCATGGGAACAACAGTTAAATTAACAAAAGATGAAAATGGAGTTAAGGTGGATCCCACTTTATACCGCAGTATGATTGGTAGTCTTTTGTATCTCACTGCTAGTCATCCTGATATATGTTATAGTGTTGGGTATGCACTAGGTACCAAGGAAATCCCATGGAGTCATATGTGACTCATGTTAAAAGAATTATTAGATATGTTCACAGTACTTTAGAATATGGGATTTGGTACTCTAAAGAAACAAATTCTAATCTTATGTGTTTTAGTGATGCCGATTGGGCAAGTAATGCAGATGACAGAAAAAGCACAAGTAGAGGGTGTTTCTATTTGGGGAACAACTTGGTGTCATGGCATAACAAAAAGCAAAATTCCATATCTCTTTCTACAGCCGAGGTTGAGTACATTGCAGCTGGCAGTTGTTGTACTCAGCTTTTATGGATGAAACAAATGATGTCTAACTATGGGTTTGAATTAGACACTTTAACCATTTTTTGTGACAATACCAGTGCAATAAATATTTCTAAAAATCTTGTCCAACATTCACGAACAAAACACATTGATATTAGACACCATTTTACTAAAGAGCTTGTTGAAAATAAGACACTAATCTTAGAATACATTGAAACAGACAAGCAAATTGGTGATGTTTCCACTAAGTCCCTTGATTCAATTTGATTTGATTCCCGTATGAAATCATTGGGGGTTTGTAGTATGTAATTATTTATTGCCTCATGACCATTCCAGCTGTTTATCTCTTATGTGTTTTTTCTTGTTAAACGAATCTCAAACAATTGCAAAACTTTTGTGATTACCTTCTATTAGATTAATTATTTTTGAATAAATGACATGCTAAGTTTATTGGTTTCAAAATAAAAATTTCTTCACAATTTATTTTTGGGAAAAATGCCTACTAAGAGGGCATTGAGCTAAATTATAAAATCTTCTTCAGTTTCAGGTTCCTTTGTGAGAATAGAGCTACCTATACCAGTGTGTGAAAGTCAGCCTTGAGTAAGTTGAGACTATGTAATTAGACATATGTAGAGGACACACTGTCATTGAAAAGGGCTACCACTGGTGTAGTGTGACAACGTCTCCTTTGGGTACTACAGAAAAATGCAAAAATTGCCAACATGGGCAATGACCCTATTATTTACACTTCACACACAAATACATGTTCAGTATGAAGAAAAAGAAAAAAATGTAAGTCTCATCCTCTATGTTAATATTTTTCCTAAAAATACTTTGTGCTCTAGAAAAATTTATTTTTATTCCAACACTGTCAAGCATGTTATGTGGATCAAATAAGTTTTCTAACATTATCAGTACTCACTTAATTTTTGTATTGGTTGATTATTGTTTTTCAGGTTTCACATTTTTATGATAACAGTAGAAGGAAATATTTTGTCATTTATATAAAAAAATATATATCAAAAATAAATATATATATATAATAATATTAAAAAAAAACTGATTGAATCTCGTGAAGTATAGTGAATTTCGGTGCTTATTGTTTTTTTTTCCAATATGATTTTGTGTTATTTTTGTCATATTTTTCTGTAAAGTTAAGGTTCTCTAATTATTAATTGTGTAATATGTGAAGAGAAAGGACAGTTTGAAAATTTTCCTTTAAAATATATATATATATATATTTGTTGCATTTTTTTGGTTTGGTCACAATTAAGACAAAAGTTGCATTTTTTTCTCTCATAATCAAAAACGAGTAACTACCCGTTTTGTTAAGCCTATATCCCACGTTTGGCCTCAACTCCCACGATCACTCTTCCACTCTCACACTTTATTTTTTTTCTTCTCTCTTGTTTTCTGCTTGTTTGTTCTCTCAGCTGTCTTAGTGTGCAGGAACCCATGGCCCAAACTAAGGCCACCGGAGCTACCATACCTTCAGCTGTTGCGAGTGGCTCTGCTCCATCAGCTTCGCCTCTAGTGGCTTCAGGATCATCTCTAAAGTCCTCTGTCAAGACTAGGGCTCGCAAAAAGACCTTCCCTGTGTTCAAAACCTCTCCATGAGTGCTTCCATCCCTGTCTCCAGCTCTGATTGCTCTGCCCGTACCACCAACTGAAGAGGTGGTGCCTACCGAGACCCTTCCTTCAGCAATCGAGTCACTTGCTCCAAATCCTAAATCCTTAAAACTCGAGGCTACCAAATCAAAAGGATCCCCTACTGGTGCACAACCTATTTCTGAAATGTCGCCTGCATCCTGGACTCGCTCCAAAGCAACTGCCTCTAGTTCATCGGCAATCGCGAAGAAAGGAGGAAAATGAGGCAAGCCTTCTTCTCCAAAGAAATCTCCTCCAGTGAAGAAACTCAAGAGCACCCCACCTGCATGTTCTTCCTCTGAGGCTGATCCATCTAAAGACCCATCTGGTGAAGCAGCCAATCCTTCTGAGCACCCAAGTTCTAAGAGCACCAAAAGGTCTGAATCTACCCAAGAACTTGAAGATCTGATTGCCTCTGAAGATTGCGTTGTTGAATCAGAGGATGGTTCTGATGCATCAGATACTCCTTCTAAGCCTTCTGAATCCAAGGAAAAGAAGCCCATAATTTTTCCTAGTCCAATTGCTCGCAAGGTTCTAACCAAAAACATTGATTCAGGTTCATCTTTTGTTCCTCATTCTCATCATTTTTTCTATAATGATCATGAAAGGGATATGGTTTATTATGCTAACCGTAAGGTTATTTGTGAAAATAATTTTGATCTTGCTGCTCATAGGGTGTTTGGGGTGATTGGTATTTTGCAAGAAAGAGAGTGGCTAGATTCTTTACAGGGCTATTCTGGGTATGTTGATCGGGTTGTCAAGGAATTTTATGCTAACAATACTGGTAATTTTCTTAATCATAATTCCTTTATGTATGGCAAAGTGTATGTTCGGGGTCATTGTATTTCTTTTACAGTTAAAGATATTGCTACTGTCCTAAATTTTCCCATTGGTGTCATTCCGAATACCCTTGAATTTGATAAGGACCTAATCTTTTTAGAGCTTGTGGGACAAAAAGTATCATAGAATCCAAGCACACCACTCTCCATTACTGATCTTACACACACCTATGTTATGCTTATGCGGTTTGCACTTTCCAACTGGATGCCCTCCTCTAATCCAGTTGTTGTGTCTCAAGAATTGGCATTCTTTCTATTCAAGATTGGTTCTGGTGCATAGATAAATCTTCTTTCCTTAATTATGGACCAAATTATTTCTCTAAGGAAGGCAAAAAAGAAGGGGTTCAACCTATTGTTTCCACAACTCATCTTTAAGATTCTGTCATCTCAGAAAGATGTCTTGATGCCAAATGAGTCAGTTGAGATTCCTTCCCCTGGTCCCACATTCAAGCCATTTCAAGGGAAAGACCAAGTATCGAAGAAGTCCAAGTCCGTGGTTATTCCCTCAATTTCCACTTCCACTGCTGTTGTTCCATCTAGTGTTGGTCCTGAGACATCAGAAATGCTCGTTGTCAAGACTGATCTTACAATGGTACATAATCGACTTGGAACATTGGAGGCCACTCAACAAGCAATCCTTGCTCAGTTGTCGGCCTTAGCCAAGGGTGTTTAGTTCTATTTTTCATGTTTTTCCATTTTATCTTGTTTGTCCAAAGACCATGTTCCTTGTTTTTTGTTTTTAATTATTGTTACTTTGGCTTCTTGATAGAAAAAAAGGGGGAGTAGTTGGATTGCTACATGGTTTTATTTTTATGTTTTGTTTTGTGTACATCTCTGGACTCTATTTTCAGGGGGAGTTGTGTGGTATGTCTTGTTAATATTTTTTTTCCAAAAAGTTGACAATTCTTTTCTTTGTTAGTATGCTTGTTTGCAGGGGAAGTTCTTAGGAACTTTTATTTTTTCTAACAAAGTGTTTGTTGCAGGTTTTTGAGCTCATATTGCTAAAAATATATTTTTCCTATTATTGGCTAACATTTGTAATAAATATATTTTATTATTTAAATTGTATTTTTTTGAAATTATATATTGGGTATTTAAGTATGATTGTGTCACATTTTGGTAAGAATTAATTATTTACTAGATGCATTTTATATATAGTCAAGTTTCCTTAAATATTTATGGTAACCTTGTCTATAATGAGTATGTATATTAAAGAATTATTCTCTGTATATTTTCCCTTGATTTTATTAATCTAAAATAAAGAAATTGAATGAAGCTTGTGCCCAAATGAAGGAAATTTCTAAATGAACCTGGTTGAATTTTAAGATCAGGTCCGTCCATTTCCTGATGCTAAAGAATGGTTGTCTACCACATCTAGAAATTCCTGCAGTAAATAATATGAGAAGTTATTTTGAGTAACTTCCCGATTTGGTCTGATTTAGGCCATTGACGAGATTGGTTGGCCTAGGGATTTTTAAACTCTATAAATACTAGGCCTAAGCAGCAGTCATTCTTACCTCTTCACCAATTCTAACGCTTTATGCGTTTGAAGAGTTATTTTATTTGTAAAGAGTAGTTTTTGTTATAATATCTCTTTGTTTGTTTGTGCTTTGTGTTGTTTATTCTTGAACAGATTATAAAGCTTGTGTACGAGACACATAAGTCTTAGGGAGAAGATTTCCATAAGTCTTACTTCAGGATGAAGATTTCCATAAGACATACAAGATCAGAAGGGATTTCGTGCTCTTAGTGATTGTCAAAATCAGATTATTAAAGTGGAGTACTTCAAGTTGCGACAAAGTTTTAGAGGGATTCTAAACTTATATAAGTCAATTGCTTTTTGTAGTTTCGAGATTGTTACACCTAGATTTTGAGATAAGAAGTTATGACCCCGAAAACTGGGCTCGTCAGGTGTGAGCTTGAAATATATGCAGACATCATACGGTTCAACCGTTAAACCCCTATGAAGTAAAACAACAACCTCGAGGATGTGTAACCTCGAATATTCTCCGAGCTCACGATTGGTAAAGGTACGACACTTGAATATATTTTTACCAATTGTCTTCAGACGAGATAGCTTGAGCTCGGGAAGTGCAAGCTCAGAGGTGACAGCCTCGTCAACACCTACCTATCCCGAGCATAGCGTGAAGTTGAGTGGCAAGCTCGTGACTGACAGATAATCTTGACAGACTCAATGCCAATCGCTGATCTCAAAGGCCTGATGAATCACATGGGATAGCCCATTACGTGTGAACATGCTCCTGTTGTGTAATCCCAATATTTAAGGGATACCGTTTAATCTGTTATCCGTTCCCGATCTTCGTGGGACATTTTCGTGTATATAGGAGATAATGCATTTAATATCATTATTTCAATTGATTTACAGAATATCTTCCCGAAATATGTGGGAATGAATTTCGTCAACCTTCTCTATAAATAGAAGGAATCACCACTTGTAAAGGATCGATTTTCTGATTTCTGGAGAGAAAACTCTGGGTAATTCATCTCTGAAGAATTTCCAGAAAACTCCTAAGTCTTAATAACATAGACTCATGGACTAGGCATAATTAACTGCTAAACCACGTAAAAAATCATATTGTCTTTCTTCACTATTCATTCACTTCATTGTTTTATTGTTTAATTGCTCTACAATTTAAGTTGACGAAAAACGGCGTCAACAATTTGGTGCTTTCATTGAGAGTTGTTAAACAGTACGTGCGTGAGTCTGTTCAGGCAAAGAACCTCCCAAATCAACAATGGTAGCAAATGATCCCAATATTCCTGAGAAAGAATTTTAGATGAAGCTGACTACCCCCGACGCCCTGAAAAGCAGCCCATGGTGAACTCGGACCCTGATGAGAGGAGTGGTTCATCCGATTCTCGGGGGCCACCAGCCCCCAGGGACGACGGGGACATGTACTACAATCCTGAACGATATGTCCCGATGGTTTGAAAGATCCTCGAAGATTTTCTTCTCACGAGGAAAACTCGAGAGATAATAGAAGCCATCTCCTCTCCGAGCTCGGGAGGGATTGCTTTCCAAGCAAAAGAGATATAAAATCTCCTTTGTTGAAGGTCCTTCCCACTTTAGCTCGTGGTAAAGCGATCTCAGGGCTGACAAAACCCTGTATGATTTGGTGTTGAGTTGGAAGGGAGCGAGCCTGACAAAATCCAAGAAGTCCTTGAAAAAGGACTTTAAGGGCAATAAGGCCCTTGCCCTCATGTGCTCATGGCTCCAAGCCGCATATTTTAACTTACTGTCGGGATTACCATCTTCTGGGGTGCGACAGCTTCGCTCGTGGGAGGTTGGAACTCGACACCTCAGCGAGCCTGATAGTCCAATTCTGTGGAGGGCCAAGATGTCAAAGATCTGCCCTAGTGAAGAAATCGAGCTCCAATAATGCTCGGCCTCGAAAAATTCTCCCCTCGAGGTGAGAATAGTTGTTGGCTGCGAGGTAGATGGAGGATTTGATGGATCTTCCATCAGTGAAAATTTGAGCTCGCCCGGTTTGAATGCGACCGTCACTTTAAGAGTAGGGTCGAGAGGGATCGGTCTGGGCTTGGGGTCCGGGTCTGGATAGATTGCAACCTTGAGTTTTTTCCTTTTTCTCTCCTCAACCTCGTCAATTTGGCGTCGGAAATGAGCTCAGGTGTCTTCTTGCTCGCACCTAAGTTTGTGCTCCCGTATCAAGCGTTGGTTTCGAGTAAAAGGTGACTCCGGGCTCGGAGTTGCCGGTGAGTAAGGAATCACAAATTTTGACCCCCACCGTTCTTCCGAGTTCTGCAGCATCTAGCAAGAGAACAAAAGGGTGAGGGCCAGACGAGCAAGAGATTAAGAATGAAAATCAAGATGGTCTAAGCTCAAATGATCGAAGCTATGGAACGAGCTCGATCAAAAGAACGAGATCAGGCTCGGAGCATGTATTCCACGTAAAGAGGGAAAGTTGGATTTATTTTTTAGAATCCTGAATTTTTAGGGAAAAAAGTTGGCGGTTACTCAAAAAGTTATATTTTGGGGAAACGTGCAATTTGAAAACCCTAATTTTATACCCAGTTTCTTGGTCTACACGATATGATACTCGAAATTAAGATAACCCAGTAAAAGAGCCGAATTTGCATCGTTCATGAAAATTCTGGGTTTGGAAAATCCATAACAACAGAAGAGCCTAAAAAACTACACGGTATTGATTAAAGCATTCTAGTGCGAAACTAGTAAATGTGCCTAAGTGCAACAACGTAAGACATGTATGGAAAGGATAAAATATATACACGAACATACAAGGCTAAGAACAGATACTTACACAATGTAGCTAGTGGATACAGAGAAATTGAAGACCGAAGGAGACGTTGCAAGAACGATTTCACGGAGTCAAACAGACCAGCTGTATTTTGCTTCCTCGGCTTGGAGAACATGCAAGGACTGAAGTTTTTGAATTCTGGTTTTCTTTTCTCTATAAACTGAAAACGTAATGTTCAAATGAAGAAGATGGCGACATATTTATAGGCCCCAGAGGATACCAAACGGCGAGGTGATCTGGACCATTGGCCAATTTCAGTATTTGATCAAATGGCCAGGGACAAATGGAAGACTGACGCCATAAAGATGGTAGGCGGATGGATGTGTGTGTGGTATCAAAAGCACTCAAGTACTCTGACCATCCAATACCTGGCTGATGCGTGTCTACACTCAAGTACAATTGATGGTACGATTTCCAAGAAGGGCAGTTCAAAAGTTTCCTTCTCACGGGATTCGAACTGACACTTTTGAGGGGGAAAATGTTACACCCAGATTTTGAGATAAGAAGTTATGACCCCGAAAACTGGGCTCGTCAGGTGTGAGCTCGAAATATATGCAGACATCATACGGTTCAACCGTTAAACCCCTATGAAGTAAAACAATGACCTCGAGGATGTGTAACCTCGAATATTCTCCGAGCTCGCGATGGGTAAAGGTACGACACTTGAATATATTTTTATCGATTGTCTTCAGATGAGATAGCTCGAGCTCGGGAAGTGCAAGCTCGAATGTGACAGCCTCGTCAGCACCTACCTATCCCGAGCATAGCGTGAAGTTGAGTGGCAAGCTTGTGACTGACTCATAGTCTTGACAAACTCAATGTCAATCGCTGATCTCGAAGACCTGGTGAATCACCTGGGATAGCCCATTACGTGTGAACATGCTCCTGTTGTGTAATCCCAATATTTAAGGGATACCATTTAATCTGTTATCCGTTCCCGATCTTTGTGGGACGTTTCCGTGTATATAGGATATAATGCATTTAATATCATTATTTCAATTGATTTACATAATATCTTCCCGAAATATGTAGGAATGAATTCTGCAACCTTCTCTATAAATAGAGAAGGAATCACCACTTGTAAAGGACCGGTTTTCTGATTTCTAGAGAGAAAACTCTGGGTAATTCATCTCTGAAGATTTTCCAGAAAACTCCTAAGTCTTAATAACATAGACTCATGGACTAGGCCGAATTAATTGCTGAACCACATAAAAAATCCTATTGTCTTTCTTCACTATTCATTCGCTTCATTTTTTTATTGTTTAATTGCTCTACAATTTAAGTTGACGAAAAATGGCGTCAACAAAGACTTTACTAATTGATTTTATCTCTGGGCGTGGCCTTGTGGACTAGGTTTCCCGAACCACATAAACAACTTCTTGTGTCATGTTACTTTTTGTTTATTTACTTTATGTTCGTATATTCTGATTCATCAGCAATCTACATCAGAATATTTGTCTATTCAAACAATTGTTTAACTATTCCACATTAATTAAATTGTTTGTTAAATTTCATTGGTAATCTTAAAAAATGAAATTTCTAACTCTATGAATAAATACTACATATTTAAAAACATGTTCAATTAATAAATCCTAAAAAATTGGGCAGAGTTTCTCTGTTTTTATAACATATCTCAATTTCATAAGTATCTATTAATTCAACACAAACAAACACAATAATCAACAAGCATAATTTCATCCTTATACCACCACAGCATACAAATTTCTCAGAACCTACTTCACTAATTTTCAAACCTAATTTCCACTAAATTCAATATGGTTTAACTATAATTCTATACATATGTACAATAGTAATGAAATTCTCACTCACCTTAAAATTAATCTTCAAGCTAGTAACCACCAATGAAAACCCAAATTATCTCCAAAACAACAACCGTCCTAAAAATAATATAAACAAAATTAAATATTATAATTATTGAGTTTATAATAACTAGTACCAAACATTAAAGTATATTATACAAATAAAACTTTATTTTAACTAAATATTAACTTGAATTTTTTTACAACAACAACATATCTAAACATTAAAACTATATTTTACAAATGAATTTTTTTTTATTAGATATTAAGTTGATCTTTTTTTCTTATAACAACAACATATTAACTTTTTTTAACAACAACAAAATATTAACTTCATTAGTTTTCTAAATAACTATTCTAAATAAAAATATATTAGAAAATACAAAAAATAAATCAAATAAATTTCAAATTTAGTAATACATTAATATTAAATTCGGATTAATAAAAAAATTATCACAAACACATTTTTTAAGATTCATACATTCTTAAATAATCAAATACAACTCTAAAACATTATTATCAACCATAAACACATACATCATCAATATCTCATCAAAAAATATAAAAAATATGAAATAATATATATAAAAAAAATCATGTAATTATCTATTTAACGATCAATACATAGTACAAACCTTAAAACATTGTATATAAGTTGAAAATCTGTTGAAAACCCCAAAACAATGGGTATTTTCGACCACCACATGTCACCATTCTCAAGACACTATTTTTTTCACTCAAAACTGAAAATAACCAAGTTTTTATGATATATTTGAGTTTTATAGCAAGATTGATAGAAGAAAATGAGGGGAAATTGTGCTAAATGGCGAAACCCTCATTTTTCTCACGGTGGAAATGGAGGTTTTTGCTCTATGTTTGGGGGGTTTCAGCATTTCGTAAATGAGGGAGAATCCGAAGGGCTTCGAATATAAGCACATTTAACTTCAGTTTTTAGCAACAACAAAAAAACCGAAGTTAAAGGGTTCGGTCATTTTTTTCTCGCAAAAATTCCCCTCCGCCTATTACCCTTTAACTTCACTTTACGTAAATAACCGAAGTAATATGTTAGTTCCTTTGAGTGCTAAACCAAAAAAAGAAGTTAAAAGTCCATCAAAAACTCTTTAACTTCATTTTTTATGTATTTCCCAACAATTCAATGTATAAAAACCGAATTTAAAGCCTATTTTTGTAGTAGTGATATAAATAATTCCAATTATAGTGACTAGGTCACAATGGATTATAATTGTAATTATATGTTAAAAAGAACGAGTACTAAGATTAAGTCAGTTCATTGGATTTTCACTGATCTGGTAATCTACGATATGATTTACTTATACATTTGGGGTGTGATGTCTTATCCAAGACATTGACCAAGTAGATATGATCGGATGTATTTCGTTACATTGGACTGGACTAATATTGATTATTGATAAGATAAGTAAGTATCGTTATTATCTAATCTAATCATATCACAACGTTGACCATAGGTCAATTCAATATTAATTATGAGTGATTAATATTCTGCTAATTGTATTACTCAAGTCTTTTGATTTGTTCATTACCAGCTTACCTTACGGACTAGCTCATACTTACTCATACTTACATATTGGATATTTGGTAGTTAATTGAGTGGGAGTATTTATCATAAACATGAAATCTATAGCTTTTGTTTAAGAAGTGAAGCGATATTTCCTTATAGCTTGGTTCAAGTGTTAAATGATAGAATACTCATTTTTGTAATTAAGTTTACGAAAATATCATTTACAAGGAACTTAGTGGGAGTTTAGGATAAAATACCAATGAGGGGTAAAATGGTAATTTTCACCCGTCGCATTAGTAGATCATCCATAGAGGATTGAATGACGGTTATGGTTATAACATTGGATACCGTATTTACATTTGGTGTAAAGTGTTCTATGAATTCAAGAGTGTAATTATGAGTCTATAGTTGAGTCACGAAAAATTAATAAGGTAGTGAGATTATTTATTATAAATAAACTCACGATAACTTATTGGAACTTGTGTTCATGGATCCATGGTCCCCATGTCATTTCTTATCAAAATGAACCTAGTAGACTTGAATAATTAATTTAATTATTAATTATAAAAATACCATATTGACTAGTTCAATGGAAATAAATAATGTTAAATTATTTATTGATATTTTGTGAGAAAAGAAATAGAATTTTTTTTTGAGGTTTTTATTGCAAAGTCTCAAAAAGAGAGTATTATAACTAATTGAGACAATCTTGTTTATATTGATAAATTGGTATTAATATTAATAAAATAAATTAAATAAATGTCAAAATTATAATTGGTTAATTTTGACAAGTATTTAATTATTTATAATTATTAAATAATTAAAATAAAATGGGTAACTAAAACCTATTTTATGTCCTAGTCAATTGCCTATATATACTAGTGTTATATAATGCATTAGGTAAGATGAATTTGACAAGGTAAAAATTCACTACTAATATTCTATAACTAGCCGTCCACTCTCTCTTAGTTTTCTCTCTAGGAATTCTCTTCTTCATGTGTTGAGACTTGCCCACACAAACACTAAGTTGTTTTAGAAAAAGACTCAGAAGACTATGGTTTTGTTTCAAAGCGCACGGTTTAGATTGCAATACCTAGCATTCAACAAGGACAAAAGGTTAGGGAATCCAAATGGTGTAGTCATTGTTCCGCTACGCATCTTGTAAGTACTTTATTAATGGTTTTATTATTGTATTTACAAATCTTTGTATGAAAATCACTTCTATTGTATGTTATTTTGTGCAATAGGGAGCATGCATATTGACTTATATAAATGAGATCCTACATATGGCTTCAGAGCCATGTTGCTAGTTTATATGTGTATATACATGTATGTGATTTTTTGACATGTTAGATAAGTTAACTGGATGGTAGCATAATTGTTTGCATATTTAAGTTGTATTTAAGTGTGATGCTAATAGAATATTGTTCGTGATTTTTATATGTTTATGATTGTTTATGTGTGTTTTATTTTGTTGTATAATACTCATAATCTCTATACATGAAATCAAAGTTTGAAAATTACACAAAAATAATTATTTTGAGAATCTTCTTTTAGCACATGTTAATGGCATATATGCATATATGATTTTTTTTTTTTAAGTTATATGAATATATATAACGTTAAAAAAATGGTGGTTGCCGACATTTTAGGAATCATATATGTATATATCTCTTCTATATCATAAGTGTAGATGATGGAAATTTTTGTTTTAACAGTTTTTTATTTTTTTTAATGTTAACTTTAACGGAATATTCTTATATTTAACGAAATATTTTATATTTAATGGTAGTTTGTAAACACTTAAAATTAAATAAAATAAAATAAATAATTAAAAAAAATTAAATGGGATATTTTTAAGATATTTTACAATGATAATTATTTTAAAATAATAAATAATTAAACAAATTAAAATATGATATTTTTGAGATATTTTACAATCATAATTATTCAAAATAATAAATAATTAAACAGATTAAAATATGATATTTTTTTAGATATTTTACAATGATAATTATTTAAAAATAATAAAATAATACGTTTTATAACTTAAATAAAATTTAATTAAACTTAAACTCACTTATTATAATAATATCATATTAAACATATAATATAATCATTAGCAAAAAAATGTTTTTTTACAAAACTAGCAAGAAACTTAAATTTAAAATCCACGTATAATATTTAATATTACATTAAACATATAATATATAATCTATTATTGTCACTCACAAATTCAAAAATTAAAACAAACATAAACTTAAACAAAAATAAATAAATTATTTAATTAAAGTAGGATATTTATTTCAAAATTTATATGACATTAATATAAATTTAATAAAGATAATTAATAAATTCTATAAATAAAACTAAGCAGGCGTGCATACTACACGTTGTTTGTATCTAGTATATATAATATGTTTTAAGTAACATAAAAAAAATAAAGTGGCTGCCGAATTTTTTTTTTTTTTTTTTGCATTGTTTTTTTTTTTTTTTGGAAACAAATATATATTTATAAATGTGAGGTAATTAAAAAAATTATTTATTTTGGATTTGTATCTTTAATTCCTTAATAAATGGTATATTTTTGTGCAAGTAAATATCTTTTTGGTCATTTTTTCTAAAAAGAGAAGTTATTTTTTTAATGGGAACAATTGAATTAATTTTTTATTTAATTAATATTTTAAGAGTAATTGAATTAAAATTAAATGTGATTAATTAATTGAGTGACTTCATGAAATCGATTTATTAATTTTTTTAGCTATTAATTTATTTTGGTAATAAGTGTGTACATGCATAAATTAGTAACATGTCACATAGATTGTATACTATACCCATCCAATTAATTAACATGTCATGCATCATTGTAATTGTCATTTTTGCAAATTTGTGCTTAGATGATGGGCTTATAGTGATAGTCCATTATTTTAGATAATGGGAAAAGATCAAATAAAACAATTCATAATTTTGATATGTTTTATTTGAGCCCAATTGAACACTAAAGGGGAGTGTTTCCAACTGCAAGGAGACTGAGAATTGGGACAAGATTGTCTGGTACTGAAGGCATATGGAACCCAAGATAATGAAATATTTGTCTTGGATGCATGTGATTTTAGATGATGATTCTTCGGTTTTAGGTCGTTAGACTATGATCTACTAAACATGCATATACATTTTTTACAACCTTTTAGCATTAGGAAAGCCCTGAAGGATGAAAAGCTAAAGTTTGGAATTCGACAAGGGTTGTTCGTATCAGACAAGGCAAAAGGATAGGCTTGAATGAATTTTGGAAATAAATCTATTGTTTTAAGACAATGTTTATTTTATTTCGATTTTCAGTGGAAATTTTAATTTCAGTTTTCCTTATTACATCAACAAAAATTTATATAGTTACTTTCACAAGTAATAAAATCTTATTTCTTTAAATAGATGTGAATTGTGGGGTGGATGTATGGAAAACGAGTTGTACCTATTGCAACCATATGAACCCTATGTACTAAATAATGAGTTGTTTAAGATAGCTAAATCTAGGATAGTTAAACTACAAAAGGTCAATAACATAAGAAATGGTGTACCTTTGGAACCTTCGCTTTGGTCATATTTGCTATGATAAGATTCAAAGACTAAAAAAGGCTAAGCCTTTAAGGGAACTCACCTAGGATGACCTACCTATTTGTAAATCTAGTCTCGAGGGCAAAATGACAAAGAGTCAATTCTCTGTTATAGGAGAAAGGGCCAAAGAACCACTAGGGCTTGTATATTCAGATGTTTGGGGAGAAATGAATGTTCAAGCGAGGGGTGGTTATGAGTATTTCGTCACCTTCATTGACGATTTCTCTAGAGACTCATGTAAGTACCTAAAGAATATGAATTCTTAGAATTTGTTAAGAAGTTCAAAGAATTCATTGTTATGGCTTTAAAACCAAATTAGGTAAAACGTCAACGATCTTGCGATCTGATAGGGGTGGAGGATATTTGGATAATCAAAACCAAGATCATTTATTTGAACTTGGAGAATTTTCTAAATAAACTGTCCTAGGGAGTCCACAATAGAACGGTGTTGCTGAGTGATGTGAATCGCGAATTTATGAAAATGTGTGTTCTATGATAAGCTATTCAACTCTACCAGCTTCTTGCCCATATATTTTTTGGAGACATACTACCTAGACAGCATGAGATATTTTTTAAATATTGTGTCGTCTCAAGGCTGTCTTCAAGACACCACTAGAATTATGGAATGGTCATGAACCTGGTTTATGTCATTATGGAATTTGGGGGTGTCTTGCTCATGTCTTGAGGAAAAAGGTAGGAAAGCTAGAACAGTGAACCGAGGTTTGCTTGTTTGTTGGCTATCCTAAATGTACTTAGGGTGGTTTGTTTTATAGTCCAGTAGACAAGAAAGTGTTTAGCTCTACAAACACTACTTTTCTGGATAAAGACTACAAATGAATTTCAATCCTCGTAGCAAAATAGCGTTAGATGAAAAACGATAAATTGTTGTTCCATCCTCAAACCACTAATCCAAGTCATAAAGTTATGGTGCCTCGTCGTAGTGGGAGGGTTTCTCGGAACCTGGTACCTATCAGATGGATAGTGAAACCCACAAGATGGTTGGGGATACAAGTAACAATGATCTATTGACCTTTAAATAGAAAATGGGTAGGTTTGAAAGGGATTTTGGCTTGAAGCCAAGTACCAGGAAATTGAGTGCAAGTTCTCTAAAAAATTTCGAGAGCTAATAGATGCGTCATTGGACTTTAGGCCCATGGGGTACAAGTGGATCTATAAGAAGAAAAGAGGAGTTGATGGAAAGGTCGAGACATTTAAGGCTCGACTCGTGGCAGAAAGAGAAAGTTGACTTAGAGAAAACCTTTTCTCCGGTAACCATGTTAAAATTCATTTAGTATACTCTTATCCATAGACATAACTCTTGATTAAGAGATAAGGCAAATGGACATCAAAGAAGCATTTTTAATGGCTATCTTGATGAGACCATTAACATGGATCAATCAGAAGAATTTAAAGTAGATAGACAGAAAAGTCGGCAAGTTGAGTAGGTCAATCTATGGACTTAAACAAGTTTCGCGCTCCTGGAACTTAAGGTTTAATGGAAACATTAAGACCTGTAGTTTTGAAAAATATGTAGTTGAGCCTTGTGTTTAACCAGATTTGGAAAAAATACATTGTGGTGTTCTTAATCCTTTATGTAGATGATATCTTAATTATTGGAAACAATGTCAAAAAATCATCAAACATAAAGAACTAGCGGGAAACGAAATTCTAGATTTCATTGTAGTAAGTTGTGTTCTTGGTATCCAGATCATCAGGGATAAAAACAACTGAATTTGGCTCTAACTCAAGCGACCTACTTAGGTGAGGTGCGTGGGTGTTACTCTGTAACAAATTCTGATAAAGGATGTTTAGCGTCTTGACATGGAATTTATTTTTCCAAGCACCAGTCTCCACAGAATCCTCAAGAGAAAGAACAAATTAAACGAATTCCTTATGCATTTGCAATTAAAAGTCTAATGCATGCTATGTTGTGTGTTGTGGCTGGAGATCTGCTATGCAGTGGGGGTGGTGAGCAAGTGTTAGAGAAACCTTGGAAATGAACAATAGATAGTGGTCAGTATCTTAGATGGACTAGAGATTATATGTTAGTCTATTCGGGGTAGATCTTTGAACCTGTTAGGCTACACAAATTCGGATTTTAGACTGATGTTGATGATAGGAAGTCTACTTCTGAAAAAAGGTGTTTACTCTTGGGGGTGGAGCTATGATTTGGAAAGCGATAGGTTATTTGCCATCTTAGTAGCTATGATTTGGAGAAGCGTTGGGCTATCTTGTCATTTCAGATTCCACCTTGGAGGCTGAGTACACAGCTGCGTCTGTAGCGGCAAAGGAAATAGTCTGGTTGAGGAAGTTCTATACAGATCTCAGTGTTATTCCAAAAATGGATAAACCACTCATTTTGTCTTGTGACAATAATGAGGCAATAACGAATTCGAACGAACTTCGAATCCACAAAAGAGCAAAGCATATAGAGAGAAAATACCACATTATTGGAGATGTATGGTGAAAGCATGAGTGAAGGTGATGAAGATAGCATTGTAAGGCAATCTTTCATATCCCTTTACAAATATATAAGGAAAGAGCATAATTGTGAAGAATGTAGAATGAATGGTTTTGAGAAATATGTTCCATCTGTTTTAAAAGGGCTAGTAGGAGTTTGTTGGATTTTATGCCCTTATAAAACCATGTCAGACATGTAACGCAATTTTATATTGTCAATAAAAGAAGTACAAATCATTTAGTTTGACAACCGTGTTAATTGCTTATTTTATTACATGATTATTGGAATAATACAAACATTTATAAAATCTCGAACATATAAATAGTTACAATTATAGTGACTAGGTCACAGTGGATTATAATTGTAATTATATGTTAAAAAGAACATTAAGTCAGTGCATTTGATTTTCACTGATCTGGTAATCGACGATATGATCTACTTACAAATTCGAGGTGTGATGTCTTATCCAAGACATTGACCAAGTAGATAAGATCAGATGTATTTTGTTACATTGGACTGGACCGATATTGATTATTGATAAGATAAGTAAGTATCGTTATTATCTAATCTAATCATATCACAACGTTGACCATAGGTCAATTCAATCTTAATTCTGAGTGATTAATATTCTTCTAATTGTATTATTCAAGTCTTTTGATTTGTTCATTACCAGCTTACCCTACGGACTAGCTCATACTTACATATTGGAGATTTGGTAGTATAATTGAGTGAGAGTATTTATTATAGACATGAAATCTATAACTTCTATTTAAGAAGTGAAAATGATGATTTCCTTATAGCTTGGTTCAAGTGTTAAATGATAAAGTACTCATTTCTGTAATTAAGTTTACGGAAATATCATTTACAAGGAATTTAGTGGGAGTTAATGATAAAATACCAATGGGGGGTAAAACGGTAATTTGCACCCGTCTCATTAGTAGATCATCCATAGATGATTGAATGACGATTATGGTTATAACAATGGATAATATATTTACATTTGGTGTAAAGTGTTCTATGAATTCAAAAGTGCAATTCTGAGTCTATAGTGGAGTCACGAAGAATTAATAAGGTAATGAGATTATTTGTTATAAATAAACTCACAGTAACTTATTGGAGCTCGAGTCTCATAAATCTATGATCCCCATGTCATCTCTTATCAAAATGAACCTAGTAGTCTTGAATAATTAATTTAATTATTAATTATAAAAATATCATATTGACTAGTTCAATGGAAATAAATAATGTTAAATTATTTATTGATATTTTGTGAGAAAAGAAATAGAAGAAAATTTTAAGTTTTTATTGCAAAGTCTCAAAAAAAAAAGTATTATAGCTAATTGGGACAATCTTGATAATTTTGATAAATTGGAATTAATATTAATAAAATAAATTAAATAAAGATCACAAAATTATAATTGATTAATTTTGACAAATATTTAATTAATTATAATTATTAAATCATTAAAATAAAATGAGTATCTAAAACCTATTTATGTCACAGTTAATTGCCTATATATACTAGTGTTATAGAATGCACTAGGTCAGATGATTTTGATAAGGTAAAATTTCACTACTAATATTATATACCTAGCCGCCCACTATATTTTAGTTTATACTCTAGGAATTATCTTCTCATGTGTTGAGATTTGACCACACAAACACTAGGTTGTTTTAGAGAAATACTTGAAAGACTATGGTCTTGTTTCAAAGTGCGCCGTTTAGATTCCTTGCAATACCCAGTATTCAACAAGGACAAAATATTAGGGAATTCAAATAGTGTAGTCATTGTTCCACTACGCATCTCGTAAGTACTTTAATGATTTTATTATTGTATTTACTAATCTCTCTCTATCAATATCACTTTCTATGCATATATTTATGTTTTAATGGAATGTTATTTTACAATATATAAATATAATATGTATTACCGACATAAAAGCTAGTGCAGCACATGATCCCAGAAGCGCCGGCCAGCCAGCCAAATCCCTTGATCCAAGAAACTAATTCCACAATCATCTTCGTTTTGACAAAGCCTCAATCGAGACCAAAGAAAAGTTAATATTATATTATGGAGTAATTTGTTCGGTTAATAACAAAGATAAACTGTATATGTACACCAAATAAATTTACATATATGTGTTCTGCATGCTAATTAAACTGATCACTCTGTCAAAAACAATTTACAGTACATGTTATATATGCTATGAAAGATTATATATATATATATATAATTATATACACACTTCTTTAATTAATATTGGGTTTGGAGTTTGGTCATTGATCTAGCTATTGCGATTTGTTGGTGATACTGATTGTGATTAGTACGTACGGCTCGTGAAAATTAGTTTAGATGATATCAAGTTGCAAAATGGGCTGGGTGTCATGATGAGTGTTAAGAGATATCACAGTTGGGGAAACTAATTAATTATAATAAAAAGTAGATATACATAATTAATAGATTGTGTACGTATTTATGTATTAAATAGTTTAAATACAGACTGGGACTGGGTTGTAAATTCGATCGCTAAATTATTCTGGATAGGTACATGCATGCGCATATATAGTTTGACCGCAATGTTGTTTTGTTTAGCAGAAAAAAAAAAGAAGAAGAAGATACGTACGCCGTTTATTACTATATATATTTATTATTAAATAATTTATTAGTCTCTGATCAATTATTTGAGAACGAAAAGTAGTTCACCGATCTCTTCAACATTTTACCCACTAGCTAGCTAGCTCGCAAATTAATTAATTTCTCAAACATATGCATTTGATCGTGATTTATGTGCTTGACATATACCTTGAAAAAGTTAACATTTAATAATATTTAGAGAAAAGTAAAAGAATAAAAAGAAATAGTTGAGGGTGTACGTTCCGTAATCACGCATGACTTGATTAATTCAATAAGCTTACAAAGAGAGAGAGACTTCAGTTTGATTAACGGACCGAGTACGTATATTTAAATATACATTAAGTAGTACAAGTATATGGTTATGTAATATTTTACTTTCTCGTATATATTATAGACACATATTCGAACTAATTAAAGAAAATATACTTGTTTATAGTTTAGTGAAACTAAATTTTGAGCAAGAAAGAATCGAAGAGTTCTTAATTAGTATAAAAAAGGCATATGAGAATATACTACTCTATGTCTCTCTACACACCATTAAAATTGCTATTGCTTATTAACTAATTACGAGCGAGTGCAGTACTAAAATTTCACTTTGACGATTATGAGATATATATATCTAATAATATACCGAGTTAAACTATATCTATCTCATATTCTTATCTATAAATTTGTAAATAAACCAACAAAATCATGATAATATTGACGAGGAGTGTTATGGTGAATTTTCTATTTCAATTTTTTAGTTAATTTTCGCTTTAAAAAACATTTGTCAAAGTTATTTTTTTCATGGCGGTGTTTGTTGTAATTACAATATTCTTATAATTTACAGTGCCGAAAACAAAGTTCGTAATATTTCATAATCTTATGTTAAAAAAATAATAACTTATTTTCGATACTGTAAATTATTTATAATTTTTTGAAAATTTACAGGATATTTATTGTAACTACAACGAACATCATTGTAAAATATGAAATTATTATTAAAACTCTTCGTTATAGGTTCACGCGTGCATCATGGATTTTTGTTCTTAATTTCTAGGAAAGAGCGGCGCCAAGCCCTGGCCAGCCGTTGTTCATAGTTTATCGAACCAGTACTTGATTAATTTTGCATGGATTCACTACTTCTGGACCACCTAACATATATCAAATAATATATATATACATATATAATACAATGAAATAAAAACAAAACTACCGAAGGAAACAATTAATTGCATGCACTAATAATCACTTATACTAATTCTTGAAATTCTCTCTATTTTTATGGTTACTCTCATTGTTATAAATATATATATATATTGATATATATTATGTATAGCTATTATAAAAGCCATCGTTTCCAACCTCATCCATTTGAAAACTAAATTTTTTAAAGGAAAAAATGTAAAACAAAAAACTAAGGGTTAGCTAGTACTTGAAAATCACATCTAAGTATTTAGGGGCCACTTACATGTATTATAAAGTATAAGTATTGATCTAATGATATAAATATACATAATCAAATTAGTTTAATATAAGAAAGGATTAAGAAGAATAGTATTAATATAGCTAGATATAGAAGAGGAATATATACGATCAATTTGATGATCATTTTATTATTATGAACTCCCCAAATACATGAGGGGAGTTAAAGAAACAATTTTTTATTTATTTTCCAGAGTATATATCCAATTCCCAATCAATATTTATATACACACTAATTATCAAAAGGGGGGAAAACCAAAATTGAGAAATTAAGTGAAGAGACTAATTTTGTTCTCTTTGTTAAGTTCTCTAAGCTGGATATGAAGAAAGCAAGTTGGTAGGCACACAAGGGGACTTCTTCCATGTCCTAGCATGCAATTTCAAAATCTCTCTTGCCCGCTCTTTGGTCTTGCTTCCACAATCAACTTGAAGCACCAAACAAAGCTTGGCCACCACTCCCAGCTGCAGCATTTCCTGCAAAACTCCGGTAGTGGCTGAAAACTTGGAAATCGAGTAGAGAATCCTAACAGCCTTCTCGCTCGCCACTTGCGAAACCCTAAGTATCTTCTTTGACACCATGGCCAACCCTGCGCTGTGGTGTAGGAACTCAGCACGGCCCTCAGCGCAGCCGCAAAGCAAGTCAAGCACTGCCATGGCCACTTCCACGCACCGCCTCTTCTCAGAGGAGTTAGTCTCCAAGAGAAGCTCAATCAAGACTGGTACAGCCCCGGCTTCAACGGCCTTGATCCGGTTTCTCCCCCAAGGGCAGAGCTGGATCAAGAGCTGGAGCGCTGCTTTAAAAGCTGTCCGTGAAACCTGATCTTGGTCCTTCAAAACTTGGACTAACTCGACGAAGAACTCGGCTCTCAACCCGATTATTTTCATCGGGTCAGCAACTTCGAGTAGTGATTTCGATAACACCACTGCATGAACTCTCGACTCGCAAGTCCCACGTTGCATGACCTTGGTTAAGGATTCCACTAACCCTAGGTTTCTCGCCATGAGATTCTTGAGCACTGTTTCGGAGAGTTGGAGGTTGTTTAATATGCACAGGGCTTCGTCGCTGGCTCTCGCGAAGTGTTCAGTAAACGACATGTCGTTTTCTTCGTTGTGATTCATGTAGTCGTTGTTTCCTATCAAAGAGGCTAAGAAGTCAACGGCGCCGGCGGCTTCCAAGCAACGTTTATTGGTTTCGCTTTCGGCGGCGATTGACCGAAGTCTCCGGAGGCATTTGATCTGAGACTGAGGAGATTTGGCATCGTTGATGAGTTTGATTATCTGGGTCTTGTTGACTGGCGGTTTTGGAGTCGGAATCCTTTCGATTCCGTGTGACGCGTTCATGGTGCACCAAGCTTGTATCAGACGTCGGAGAGTATGGTTTGGGGTCAACTCAGAGTCGGGAATGGGCTGTTTGGTTACTGGGCAAAACTCATTTTTCCCAGAAAACAACCATTTCTCGATGCTTTCTCGGTCGTAGGTGATCCCCGTCGAGAGGGTCACCGGATCTTTCATGATTTCTAGTGAGATTGGGCAGAGAAAGAATGAAGGAACTTCAATCTCATCCATAATAATGTTTAAATAAGTAGTGACAGTAGTATCGATGAACCTTGAGATCTAGCAAACTGTTTGTTAGTTCTTCGAGAGAATTATTTTCTCTTTGGGTAAGATCTGATTAGAGAGATGTGAATTTGTTTGAAGAAGTTGGAGTTGAATATGGATTTGAGATATGGAGGGTCTTTATATACATATATGTGGAGAGTAATGACTTTCAAAATTTGGAAAGTCAAAACACGGAAAAGGCAGCGATGAGGAAGAGATAGAGATAGAGATACAAAGACAGAGAGAGTTATGACTTTTCCAACCTATCAATTTGAAGGGCTCAAGAATGACAAACTTTACCAAGTAAATAAGCACATGCAAATTGATGCATGCTCATGGCCAAGTATATACTTGATAATAATAATGATGATAAAAAGAATAAACTATTAAAATGAAGAAGAAATAAGGTCCCCTTTGACTTTCTCTCTCTAGCTAATAACTAACAATAGCAAATAAGCTGCTACCTCTTTATTTAATGTAATTTTTTTTTGTTTCTCTCTCTAACTCGTGCTTTGTGAATAAATAATAATATGAGTCTTTTTTTGTCTTTCTTTTTTTAATATAGAATAGATATTAGGGTGCCGACAAAAAGTATTGGGTGGTGGGAGCAAAGGTGCACCATCTTGGCTGCTGCCTGTTGTGATTTCTTCGATTGGCCAACACTCTCGTGGGTTTACTTGGATCTGGTTGTCACTTTGCCACACACACCTTTTGACCAACACACACACCTACGACTATTACTATCCATCCCATGGAAACTACGTGTGCTATCAATTACTTACACCCCCAACCAAACAATATCAATTACTTCGACTAGTTGATTATTGCACCAAATATATTTATATAAGTAATTTATATTACTTCGAGTCTTGTGTCGAATTTTTGTATCCTGATTAAATTTTATTTTTTAAACAAAAAATTAACTAACCCTTCTTCGACAACTTTAGAAGTAGCAACAACTTCTTTCTCTTGGAAAACTAAAATTTACAAATATATATATATGAAAGTGATGTACTACCTAAGAATCTATAAACTTGAAGAAGTAAAACAAGATTTAAAGAAATAACAAAGAACAAGTAAAAGATTCACACCAAATAATTTTTACAAGGTTCACCACTACACAAAGTAATGGCTAATCCTTGGGACATAGTCCAGAAAAAGAATTTCACTAAGATATGAATTGCAAGTTTTACACAGTATCTCTGAATTTACAATCAAAATAGTAAATCATCTATACTTGTCTCTCTTGCAAAATTCCTTAGCTTGAACTAGTTGAATCTTCACACTTGAACTCTTGCAGATCTAACTTTCTTCCAATACTCAGCCTAACGAACAATCACAGCTAGCCATGGATGAACACACTCTCAAGATCAAGTTCTTCAACCTGTAAAAGAAAGATAACAAAAACAAACTATACGAAAAACCCACACAACAAGCTCACCGCTGAGAGAATCAATTAACCCATATATAGATCTAAGATCTAACCAACTCAAATACCCAGCCATGCTCAAAACAGAAAATCGTTAGAAAAACTAATTAACTCAGCACACACTGAAAAACTCGAAACCTAACAATACAGTCACACAAAACAAAGCCACGTAAGCAAACAGTCAATTAAAACAATATCCAACTGCCAGATGCAACTGGCAAAATAGGAGATGAATCGAAATACTGTCAAAATACAAAATACAGATGGAACTGAGAAACTAACAGATGAATCATGAAATTGCCAAAATACAAAATACATAAAGTAAGACACTTACAATCTCCCCCTTAACAATTTTATGATCAGTGCAAAAACAAAAACAACAAAAAAAATGAAACAACAAACAAACACAACACCCAAATCTCCCCCTCAACGATCATAAACGAGCCGAATGTCGAAGTCTGCCACGCATAAGTTTTCGCGGAGGAGACGAGGATTGAGCAGGAGCAGAGACAGAAGGGCCATCAGTAGCAGGAGCAAACTCCCCCTGGACAGGATGCTGAACCTTATCTGAATTAGAAGGTGACAACTCCCCCTGGACAGTATACGGAGCCTGATCAGAAGCATTTGGGGACAACTCCCCCTGGGAATGAGCCGGAGAGTGAACAGCCTGAGGCACTGAACCAGCCCCTTGAACAACAGATGGAGAAAGAGACTGAATAACTTGTCGAAGACTAGCTAACTGAGCCAAAAACCTGCGTTCAAATGCCTTGGAACGCTGTTGAGATTGCAGCAAAGAACTCTAAAGACTATCCAATTGAGATTGCTGTGAGTAAAGCATTTCAAACAACTTGTATTTCCAAGAGGCAGGAGGTAAACCTTTCAATAGAGGATATTTAATTGGCTGAGGAGGAGGAACAGGTTTAGAGGACTGAGGCTGAAACGATTTATCGAGAACCGGAAGTGGTAGGAAAACATCTTGAGAGGTAAACTTAGGATGAGCGGCCAAAGTAACCTTGTGAACCAAACAGGGATATGGAAGAAACAACCAACGACTCTTGGTAAGAAAAGCTTGATACACCCTGTCAAACATAAGCACAGACAAATCTTTGAATACACCAGTGCCCACAGCATATAGAAAACGCCCAATATCAGCAGTTACAGTTGAAGTATGTGAATTTGGAATCCAATTAGTTAGAGCAACCTTATGCAGAACACGATAGAAACTAGTTAAGGACAGAGTAGGAAAATCATTTGAAACCTCATTCCAGCAAAAATCAGATTGACCTGTCAGCTCACGACCCACTAGGTTTAAATCAGGGGCATATTCCGCATTATAAACAGCATTAGTAACCAAAGGTATATTCATTAAACCCCTAATAGTGGAGGGAGCAAAAGAAATACGCTTGCCCCTACAAAAGACAGTAAAACGATTTGGATGCTGAGCATCAAGCAGAGATTTTTAAATGTTAGAATAAAATTCTCGGACCAGATTTTGTGAAGGCATGACTAGACCAGAGACAGTGTTAACCCACTGTCGAGACTCAAGAATCTCTAGCAGCCTAGGGAAATCTTCTAACACTACAGAATTTTCAACATGCAATCGACGAAACGACTCAAAATATTTAAACCTTTTTTTTCAGCAAAACGATTGACAAAAAAATAGACAGAGTTAGGATCAGACTCACCACCAACCGAGGATGATTTGGTTTGCTTAAGTTTCGATGGGAGACCACTAGAGACCTTAGACTTCTTACGAGGAGGAGGAGAAGGTATATGGTCAGAGGAAGGCTGAGGGGGTGAAGAGGATGACCCAGCAAGATTAATGGAGGCTCGAGTAACTCGTCGAGGAACCTGAGCAGACTGACGAGAGGATTTTTTCTTGTGGGCAACAGACTTTACCCGAGTCCCACGAAACGAACCAGATGGAACAATGGAAGGAGAAGATGCAACAGGGGATAACACATCAGGAGGACAACCAGCGATAGGAGCAGAGGGAATACCTGGCGAGGAAGAGGCTAACGGAGGCTGAGAAGACACAGACGACTGAACGGGAGGAATAGACAAAGGAGCAGGGAGAGGCTCGGCCATGATACCTGCGGAAACCTAAGACGAAACTTAGACACACAGAGAAGATATAAGACACAATAAGAGAAACAAAAATAGGGCAGAATAGGAACAGAGGGATGAACATTATGTATTTAAAGAAAAATCCCCAAGACCATGTTTGGCAAAAAAAAAAAAATAAATAAAAAAGAAGCCTGTGCAACAAAATACCAGAAAACCAATATTGAAAACGTAAAAAAAACTTGACAAAAATCCAAACAGAAAAAAAAACACAAATTTCCACAGAGCCAAAAAAAATGATAAAGCCACACACAGAAAAAAAAAATAGAAAAAGCAGGAGAAGAATGAACAAAAAAATAGTAAAGACCAGAGAGAACAGAGAAAATAAAACAAGAATTTCAAGTTAGTGGCAATACTAAAAAAATCTCTAAACGAAGCAAGATGATTTCTAAAAAAGAGATTTCAACAGAATGTTGATCTAGAATTCTTCCTTAGTGTGTGCAAGTGTCCTCATGTGAGCTAAAAAGCTCACTCCCTCAAAAGAATTTGATTCATTTTTCTTGAAATTTTTTTATAGCATTATTTTTTTTAAAATCCCTTTTTTTTAAACACTCTGGGTTTTTCTGAAAAGAACCAGCAGAGGCTTTCACTCTTTGTCTGAGATTTAGCCGTCATCTTAAGTCAGAAAAGCCAAATGAGAAGGAGCATACTACTAAATGACTAATGGACCACAAGATAGCTCTTCCCATTGCATCCAACAAAGGTAGCCTTTTCTGCTGAGAAGAATGAAGAGCTCAACCAAACAAACTGGAAATCAAACAAGAGAAAAACAAACTTGCTTCAGAAGACAATGTAACCACCACACACAAAAAAAACTAAAAAAAATGAGCTTCTCTGGACAGTACTAGATCAAATCATACAAACTCCAATGCATTTTCTAAGATGAGCAAAAGTCTGTGAACTCAGTGGCTTAGTAAATAAATCAGCTAATTGAGCCTCTGTGGAAACATGGGAGAAAACAAGAACTTTGGATTCAACCAAGTCTCTAATAAAGTGATAACGAATATCAATATGTTTTGTTCTGGAATGTTGCACAGGATTCTTAGAAATATTAATTGCACTTGTGCTATCACAATAGATAGTCAAAGTTTCTTGGGGAAAACCATAGTCACTAAGCATTTTGTTCATCCAAATTAATTGAGTACAACAACTACCAGCAGCTATATATTCTGCCTCAGCAGTAGATAATGAAATAGAGTTTTTTTTTTACTCAACCAAGACACAAGATTGTTCCCAAGATAAAAACACCCACCAGATGTGCTTTTTCTATCATCTAGACCCCCTGCCCAATCAGAATCACTATAACCAACAAGAGACATATTAGTGTCACACGTATACCAAAGACCAAACTCTAAGGTACCAGCAACATACTTCATGATTCGTTTAACAGCAGTAAAATGAGACTCAGTGGGATTAGACTGATACCTAGCACACAGACCAACACTGAAACAAATATCTGGGCAACTAGCAGTAAGATAGAGAAGACTACCTATCATACTACGGAACAGAGTTGGATCAACAGGTTTCCCAGATTCATCACGTGAGAGCTTTGTTGAGATACCTATGGGTGTCTTAGCATGTTTAGAATTTTCCAGCCCAAATTTTTTCAACATGTTTAGAGCATACTTGCTCTGGGAAAGGAAAATGCCATTATCTAACTGGCGAATCTGTAACCCTAGAAAGAAACTTAAATCTCCAATCATACTCATCTCAAATTCGTTTTTCATAATGTCAACAAATTTAGGGATTTCATTAGGACAGGTAGAACCAAAATGATATCATCCACGTAAATCTGAGCCATGAATATACCTTTGGAAAGATGTTTGATAAAAAGAGTTTGATCAGCATTGCCCCTGATAAAACCATGTGTGAGAAGATACGAGGTAAGTTTTTCATACCAGGCCCGTGGAGCTTGTTTTAGACCATACAAGGCCTTCTTAAGTTTGTAAACATGTTGAGGAAGATGAGGATCAATGAATCCCTGAGGTTGCTCAACATAGACTTCCTCTTGAATTAATCCATTCAGAAAGGCACTCTTCACGTCCATTTGATGAAGTTTGATCTGTAACTGACAGGCTATAACAAGAAGTAACCAAATTGATTCAAGGCGAGCAACAGGGGCAAAAGTTTCTTCAAAATCAATGCCTTCAACCTGTTTGCATCCATGAGAAACAAGGTGAGCTTTGTTTCTAGTAACAGTTCCAAACTCATCCGATTTGTTCTTGAAAATCCATTTTGTGCCTACAATATTCCTCCCTTCTGGTCTGTCCACCAAATCCCATACTTCATTTCTTTGAAACTGTAAAAGTTCTTCTTGCATTGCTGCAACCCAATGCTCATCAGAAAGATCTTGTTTGACATTCTTTGGCTCAATGTTAGCAGATAACACAAATGAGAAATTTCATTGGCAACCTTTCTTCTGGTAACCATAGAAGCTGAAGGATCACCAATGACAACAATAGGAGGGTGTGCTTTTTGAATCCATGATGGAGGCCCCTTTTTGTACAGCCTGGCTGGTGAAAGTTGATGAGAAGATTCAACTGACTTTTCAGACTCTGGACTATCAACAACCACATCTTCAGATTCTCCAGATGGCTCTGTATGATCAGTAGAGGAAGACGATGAGGGTGAATTGGAAATATTAGGCATGAGAACTTGTGAATGAGGTACCAAGGCAGATATTGAACCATCCTCATCATTATCAAGATCATCTGAAAAATCCTCTGTGTCATCAAAACGAACATTGACAGACTCCATGACAGTGTTAGTTCGTTTATTAAACACACGATATGCACGACTATTAGGGGAATATCCGAGAAACATACCTTTGTCACTCTTCGAGTCAAATTTTCCAAGATAGTCTCTATCATTCAAAATATAGCAGGTACAACCAAAAATCTTCAAGTAATTCAGATTAGGAGTTTTACCTTTCCATAATTCATAAGCTGTTTGAGTAGTTCCAGTTCTGAGATGCACACGATTACTAATGTAGCATGCAGTGTTAACAGCTTCTGCCCAAAATCGTTGAGAAATCCCTTTGGCATTCAACATAACTCTGGCCATTTCTTGAAGAGTTATGTTCTTGCGTTCTACAACTCCATTTTGCTGAGGAGTTTTTGGAGCAGAAAATTCATGTGCAATGCCCATGTGATCACAAAATTCAGCGAATAAAGCATTTTCAAACTCTTTGCCATGGTCACTCCTGAGTCTAAACACTTTAGTTATCTTTAAGACTTTTTCATTCTGAAGTCTTAAACACAAGACAGAAAACACTCCGAAGGTATCTGACTTCTCTCGAATAAACTGAACCCAGGTATATCGAGTGTAGTCATCAACACACACCATCACATATCTTTTTCCATTGAGACTCTCTGTCTGCATAGGACCCATCAAATCAATGTGCAACAACTCAAGAGCTCTATTCGTGAGAAGCATCTTAATAGGAGGATGAGAAGATCTCACTTGTTTGCCTTGCTGACAAGGACCACACACACGTTCTCTGCTAACTTTGAAATCAAGAACCCCTCTCACAGCCTTAAGTTTAACCAACTTCCTCAAATCTCTGTAATTCAGATAACCAAGTCTATAATGCCATAAGTCAGACTTATCTAGTGAAATGCTATAACACACTTCAGTATTGTCCAGCATGTAGCAGTTATCATTAGACCTTGTTCCAGACAAGACAGAACACCCATCAGTAGACTTTACAAGACATGTGGACTTGGAAAAATTCACAGTATAGTGATCATCACACAACTGACTTATGCTTAAGAGATTTGCTTTCAGTCCCTTCACATAAAGCACATCTTTGACTACAGGAAGATTTTTAAGCATAAGATTGCCTCTCCCTAGAATTGCTCCCTTATTGCCATCTCCAAAAGTGACCAGTCCTTCTGTCCCTTCTTTGTAGTTATTCAGCAACTGTTTGTTGCCAGTCATGTGCTTGGAGCATCCGCTATCAAAGTACCACTGATCATCCTTAAAAGCAGAAATAGATGTATGAGCTACTAGAACAGAAACACCTTTATCTTCCAGAGAGCATCTCGTTAGCTTTGGTCTCCAAACCTCCTTATACTCTTTTCTTTCAGCAAGGGTTGATCGAGACATACTAACTTGACTTCCTACTAGGTTTCTAAGATAAGATTGAAGCAGATAACATCTCGGTCTAATATGGCCACGACGATTACATAAATGGCAAATTGGAATGAACTTCTTCTTCTGTTCATTAGGAGATTTTATGATATTAGATCCATTCCTCTGACTGCCAGAATCATCAATAACAGTGTGTATTTTATCTGCAGCAGATGAACCAAGAGATTCACCAATGGTAAGGTTGTCTCCCTTTTTGTATAACAGCTTGTAACCAATAGATGTCCTGTCTCCATAGGGTTTCTGAAGATGAAGCTGATGATTTAAGGCAGCTGTTCCTGGAGGTATTGATTCCAAAGATTGTTTGGCTCGAACGAGATCAGCTTGAACAACATACAACTTATCTTCCATCTTTTCTAATTCTTCGGTCAAGTGTTTTATCTCAGCTTCAAGCTTGGAGTTGGTCATGTTAAGAGAGGAATTTCGTTCTTCAAGGAGTTTAACTTTTTGAACCATAGTCAGCCACTGTTCATACATTTGCGCATAAGCAGTTTGCTGATCAAGACTGTCAGCTTCAGAGCAGCTGCTCTCATTATCCCCAGCTTCATTTTCAACTTCCTCTTCTTTGGCCAGAAATGCAATGACATTTTTCTCATGATCTGAAAACTCACTGCAACTCCCATCTTTCTCTTCTTCACTGTCACTCCACGTTGTAGCAAGGGCCTTCTTCTTCCTTTTCTGAGTGTTAGCACATTCAGCCTGTATGTGTCCATACCCATCACATTCTCTACACTGAATCCCCCTATTCTTATTGTCTTGAATCTGACTCGTTTTCTGATTAGTAGGAAAATTCTTCTTGAAGATGTTCTCTTTGTTGTTAAAAGTATTCTTCCTCATATTCTTTCTTAAAAACTTCGCATAATTCCTAGTAAGGAGAGCAACTTTCTCTTCTGTTAAAGAATCAAACATTTCTCCTTCTTGATCACGAGTTTCCTTTAAAACAAAAGCCAAGCTACCTCCAGTCTTTTCAGTTTCCTTGTCTTTCACTTTCTTTCCCTTACTCCATCTTTTTAGGGTTAATTCATAATTCTGCAGAGAACCAATCAGTTCATCCAGATCCATATCTTAAACATCATGCACTTCCTCAATAGATGTGAGTTTGGCTTTGAATCTTCTTGGAAGAGACCCAAGAACCTTCCTTACAAGCTTATCGTTTGAGTAGGTCTCTCCTAGAGCATAGGACTCATTCGAAATATCACACAACTTCGCATGAAAATCAGCAATCGAATCTTCTTCATCCATGGTAATATTTTCGAATTCTCTGGCTAAAGATCTCAGTCTTGACTTCTTGACAGCCGAAGTACCCTCATTCTTGATCTTCAACTTATCCCATGCTTCCTTAGCAATCTCACAATTTGCAACCACTTTCATCTGATTAGTGGAAACAGCATTGAAAATGGCATTGAGAGCTTTAGAGTTAAAATTGGCCTTCTCAATTTCATCAGTCGTCCACTTGCTCGCAGCCTTAGCAATATCCACATCTCCAACAATCTCAGTTGGGGGTGTCCAACCCTCAGAAACAGCCATCCAAACCCGTTCGTCTACAGATTTAAGATAAGCTCTCATCTTTGTTTTCCAATAAGGATAGTTAGCCCCTTCAAGCATGGGAGGTCTGGTGGTAGATCCTCCTTCTCTAAACATATCCATGACTGTCAACACAACAAAAAAAAATACAGCTCTCGAAGATGACACTAAGAGAGGGTAAGATGGATAGCAGAACAAAAAGAATCAAAGGCAAACAAATCACCCAAACTGAAACACCCAGGAAACAGTAAACAAGAATTACGAATGCTCTGATACCAAAATGAAGGTGATATACTACCTAAGAATCTATAAACTTGAAGAAGTAAAACAAGATTTAAAGAAATAACAAAGAACAAGTAAAAGATTCACACCAAGCAATTTTTACAAGGTTCACCACTACACAAAGTAATGGCTAATCCTTGGGACCTAGTCCAGAAAAAGAATTCCACTAAGATATGAATTGCAAGTTTTACACAGTATCTCTGAATTTACAATCAAAATAGTAAATCATCTATACTTGTCTCTCTTGCAAAATTCCTTAGCTTGAACTAGTTGAATCTTCACACTTGAACTCTTGCAAATCTAACTTTCTTCCAATACTCAGCCTGACGAACAATCACAGCTAGCCATGGATGAACACACTCTCAAGATCAAGTTCTTCAACTGAACACACTCTCAAGATCAAGTTCTTCAACCTGTAAAAGAAAGATAACAAAAACAAACTATATGAAAAACCCACACAACAAGCTCACCGCTGAGAGAATCAATTAACCCATATATAGATCTAAGATCTAACCAACTCAAATACCCAGCCATGCTCAAAACAGAAAATTGTTAGAAAAACTAATTAACTCAGCACACACTGAAAAACTCGAAACCTAACAATACAGTCACACAAACACAAAGCCACGTAAGCAAATAGTCAATTAAAACAATATCCAACTGTCAGATGCAACTGGCAAAATAGGAGATGAATCGAAATACTGTCAAAATACAAAATACAGATGGAACTGAAAAACTAACAGATGAATCATGAAATTGTCAAAATACAAAATACATAAAGTAAGACACTTACAATATATATATGACATTTTTCAAATTAGAAGATTTTTTAAGAATAGAACTCGAGATTTTCATTCCACAAGTAAGATGAGCCAAGTCTAATATAATAATTTTATGATAATTCTGAACAACACATCATTATAGGATGTTGATGAATTTACGCAGAAATTATAGTTAAATAAATTACTCAAATAAAATATTTAAAATAAACTGAATTAATATAGAGTTTATTATACACTACAATATTATTTTTGCATTTCATAATATTTTTAAATTATAATTTAAAAAATACATATTAATTATTTGCTTTAGGAAAAAAATAAAAAAGGAAAATAATTAAAGACATAAAAATTGAGACTTTTGCATTATTTAAATTTTACATATTTATGATTATATCATGAACTAGATTATAATACTGCACATTATAATTAGAATCTTAGCTACACCGACTAATTATAATAAAATATAATATATTTGTTTATAATCACTTTTTTAGTGTCTTATCAAAAATATATTTTAATTTTAGTATGTTTAAATAGATATAATATTTATATTGAAATCTATTTAGTATATTTGATATTTTAATATTTAACAATATTTTAATAATATAGTTTACCAAATACTCTGATAGTACTTTAAAATTTGTAATTTACCAAATACTCAACAATTTTTCACCATAACACAATTTTAGCTATTTTTTTTTCCACAATACAACTATACCATATTGACCCTAATAGGAGCGGTGTAATACGACATACAGGCCAAAGCATGGTCATTAAAGAAAGCCAAGCAAATGAAATACCAAAGGTAAATATTACCAAATCCCATATAGGAAAAAAAATCAAAAAAGAAAATAGGGAAACCAAAACAAACATAATATAACCAAACCTAAAAAATCATCTAAACTAAGCAAAAGAATAGGGGCAATCTCTTTAATAGCAAACAAGTTACCCCCAACAACCTTGATTGGAGTTTTGTATTAAAAAAAAATTTGCACACGATTTTATTTATCATTTTTTTCAAGCTAATTTAGCCACCAATTATTAATAATATACTCTTAGCCACAACATTTTGTGAGTAAAAATAAAAATAGTTTGTATTTAAAATTAATCATTCACCCAAGTTTGTATTTTGTAATAAAATATCTAGCCAAAGTTTTAATTTTGTCACCATATGATGATATATAAATATATATACGACATTAATGTAAATTATTTTTAATTAGTCATCGATTCTTTAGTCACAACTTATGTTTGCAAAGTTTTTTTTATCTTAATTTTTTCATTAAGCGTAGTGATTTAAAAAAAATTGCATAAAAAACATTAAGAAAAAAAAAATCTTATATCTCTTCTATATAATAAGTGTGTAGATGACGTAAATTCTTGGTTTTAACGATTTTTTTTTTTTCCGTTAACTTTAATAAAATATTCTTATATTTAACAGAATATTCTTATATTTAACCGTATATTGTAAACATGACTTAAACTTAAATAAAATTAAATAAATTAAATTATGATATTTTTAGATATTTTACAATAATAATTATTTAAAAATAATAAAATCATATATTTTATAACTTAAATAAAATTTAATTAAACTTAAACTTAATATTATATTAAACATATAATATATAATCTTTTGTTATCATCCCCAAATTCTAAAATTAGAACAAACATAAACTTAAATAACAAAAAAAATATTAAAATATGATATTTTTAAGATATTTTATAATAATTTAAATAATTAAATCATATATATTTAAAAATAATAAAGGCATACATATCATTTTTTTTATCTTATAAATTTGTGTGATAGTTTGTTTTTTATCAAGTAATTGAAGCTCTTTTTCTTCATCAAATTCATCAAAGTACATTGTGAGATACATTAGAAACTAAAAATAGTTGATGCATGTATATTATTGTCTACACTATGATTTTTTTATTCTTATTTTATTTCTATTATTAATTTCTTATTAAATACTATTATATTTTATATATATACCATGTAGCCATGTAAATATATATATATATATCAACGTTGTGTTTAGATGTTATATATGTAAAGATTATTGATATAAACATTTATATATATTTAAAAAAAATAATGAACCAATTTTTATTAAAATTATACACAATATTTACGACTTTAAAACTATACAAATGTGCATTGCATATTGCTTCTACCTAATATAATTAAAAAGATTTAAATCACGCTTAATGAAAACATTATTAATTAGTAAAAGATTAATAATTAATATATAGTCTGTACAACGGTTCGTTATTCTTAAGTGAACTTTAACGATCCAGATGACAATTCTTCCTATATCGTGGAGGTTTGCGGTGTGAAAAAATAATCACAAATAATATTATTATACATATAATATTAATATATAAACATATTACTTTACTGATAGAAAAAATATCCTATATATTAATTTCGCAATATATTTATATATATATATATTAAATAATATTATCAAACAATTGTCATATATAGATTGAGTTTCTAAGTTCTTATATAATTAATTAATAATTAAATGCTTGGAAACAGCTAAGTATTTTGCTTTGATAAGCAAACTATATATTATGCCATATATATTTATAGCTCTCTATAACATGGTGCCACACGAATCTTGGATTCCATTTATCTGAGCATATATTAGCTACAGAAGATATGTGTATAATATTGTCCCTGCCATATGGTCCACATATACTATTCAAAATCATTATATATATATATATATAAGACAATAAAGAAAGAGCAAAAACACAAAGTTTTATTATATTATGCCTGACCACTCATTATGAATTAGTTTTGTTGGCCTCTTCTTCTTTTCTGCCATTTGTTAGAGACCCGGCCGTTTCCCCCCTTATAATAATATATTATTAGTCAAAGAGTGCAATAATATAACTTTACTTTGAGTCTATTATCAATGAATGCAACTAAATTAACCTTGGTTCCAAATGATTATTAAAGCTCTAGGTAAAAATTGTAAACACGACCAACTAGTTTTTGTTGATTAATTATTTATCACTCATAATAAATCACTTCACTTGTATATATATAAACTATAGACTATCTATACTATATGTATATCTGAATAATAATTTTTTGACAGTGGAAATAATTATGAGAAGGAAATAATAATTATCAACATTATTAATTTGTTATGGTGGAGAGGAGAGGACGCCAGTGGTGGCATCATCTTGATAAAGACATCTTTAAATTGGAGCCTGGAGGGAGGGAGGGAGGGACGAAGATAAATATAATTATGGCGACAGCAGTAGAAAAATCGCCATATATTTTGTGGAGCCCAGATCATGTTATATATATATATATATGTATGTATCTTATATGATCAGATCAATATATACTAGTAATTAATTGTAATAGTTGACAAGCACAACAGCCTACCTACGTAAGGTCAAGGCAGCCGTAGCATTACTTAATTTGCATATCTCATTATAAGATCGAGCATATTCTTTGGATAATGAAAAAGTATAGTATTCCACTCGATCAATTTCTACTACGTTTTCTTTACACGTATATTTATTTGCACAGTTGTTCCAATTACTTACGTGTGTGAACACTTTTATCAATAATATAATGCTGTGGCTCAAAAGTCAAATAAACAAACTCGTTTGCACCCCCACTCCGTGGGAAAACAAACCCCCCCTCTACAACTTGTCTGTTTTCTATCTCTTCTCAAGTTTTCCATTTTCCAATTAAATTTAATTTTATTAATTAATACATGCATGCCTACGTGTCTATACATTCTCAAATTTTTATCTTTTTCTTCACTCGTGAATTATTCTTTTTTTTAAAAAAAAAAAAAAGATAAGTGTCTTACTGTTATTATTTAACACTATAAAGTATGCTTTTGATCAGTTTTGTATCTCAATGTCAACCCCTCTAATTAATAATCTACCCCCACTTGTTCCAACCAGTTGCTTCATTTATAGGTAATATCCAACTGTTTGTTTTAACTTTTTTTTAATCATTGAATTTTCGACTTTGAAAATGAGGGCCAAAAATGAAAGAGATTAAAAGTATATTGACCTAAAATGAGGGGTTTACTCAACAAGGATTTTGAAATTTCAACGTCCATCACCGACTGTTTAATGTAAATATATCAATTTTGCTTGGAAGTCTGAAAAGGATCACATGATATTCTATATATAAAATTATCATTAACAAATTAATACATTATCAACTCCTACGTACTAATTACACGCTAATACTAATTAATGTCAAAATAATGTTGAGCTTAGAGAGCAACAGATATATATAACATGGCTTTGTACAATTAGATAGCACGATATAATTAATACTGTTAGTTCTGATCATATTATTAATTTGTACTGGTACGATGTATAACCTAATAAATATGCATGCGTGAGTGTCATTATTATAATTTATAAAGTGCCTGTCTACTACGATCTAAATGTAAACACACGCACGATCCACGATATATAATTAACAAAATAATTATGCACAACAAACATGATTAATACTAATAATATTTATTTATTTGTAAACACATTTAAATTAAACTATATATAATAATATTTATTTAGTTATGTATATTAATTATTAATTTATTAGCTTATGGAGACATGAGTTGAGTTATACTTACTAAAATAGAGATAGAGAGAGAGAGAGTATTAGTTTAGTTTAGTCTTTAATTTGAATTGTAATTAATCAATTGACTCTAAGGGTATTTTTTTAAAAATTTATTATATTATTATTTGACAGTTAGAAAATCAAAACAAGATTTTCTTTTTCAATAGGCTTAGATACATATTTTCTCCAACTTTAGGGTAATATATATATTAATGATTTTTCATAAATAATAAGTAAAATCAAACCATATAAGATTGAGGAGAGACTTTAGCCTCTTTGGTTACTACACGATATTTTTTTAGGGTAAATAGTTTTTGGGATCTTCAAATTTTATTAGTTGTATCATTTAAGTCCCTAATTTTTTTTTTATGGCAATTAAATCATAACTTTTATTTTTTGGCTCACATAGATTTCTAATGTTATACTATATTAAATAAACCGTAATCTATAGATTATATAAATGAGAGCTTCAAGGGGATGATGTAGCACTTTAAAATTGCTCTAAAACACTCTATCTATTTTATGTTTTAATCTAATTTCTTAGTCATTTTATAGATTATAATAATATAGTAATTAAAAAATATATATATAAGTAATTACATATTTTTTTAATTTAAATAAGATATTTATAAAATATTATTATTTACTCTGTATATATTACACGTTTAAAAAATTATAATTGCTCCAAAACACTTTATATATTTTCTCATTTAATCTAATTTTTTTATTCATTTATAGTTTATAATAATATAGTAATTTTAAAAAAAATGTAAGTAGTTACATGTCTATCTATATCTATATCTATATATTATATAAATGAGAGTTTCAAGGAAATGATGTGGCACTCTAAAATTGCTCTAAAATAATTTATCTATTTTCTCCTTTATTCTAACTTTTTTATTCATTTTATATATTATAATAATATAGTAATTTAAAAAAAATGCAATTAATTACATATTTTTAATTTTAAATAAGATATTATTATTTACTCTATCTATTTTACACGTGTAAAAAACTAAAATTGCTCCAAAGCACTTTATCTATTTTCTCCTTTAATCTAATTTTTTAATTCATTTTATAGATTATAATAATATAGCAATTTAAAAAAAATGTAAGTAGTTACATATTTTTAAATTTAAAGAAGATATTTATAAGATATTATTATTTACTCTATCCATTTTGCCCGTTTAAAAAAATAAAATTTCTCCAAAACACTCTATTTGTTTTGTCCTTTAATCTATAATTTATTTATTTTATAGATTATAATTATGTGTAGTAATTAAAAAAAAATGTACCATACACATTTTAAAAAATATGTAGTTACATGTTTCTTAAATTTAAATAAGATATTTACAATATATTATTATTTACTCTATCTATTTTACACGTTTAAGAAAAAGTAGTAATAAAAAAACTTAACTACTAACTACGTCTATATATAAATTAATACGTTAAAAAAAAATATTTTTATAAATTAATGTAGTAATGTATTTTACGTAAATGTTGTTTTATTTTAGATATATGTGTTTTAAAAAAATGTAGTTTAAAAATAGCATCTATTTATAGATGAAAAAAACATAAAGAGTTATTAATTAATAATTAAATATCTAACTTTAAAAAAAAAACCAAAAGCTAAAAAATTTCAAATTCCAAACTAAAATATATTAACAATTAAAAATATCAATATATGTACACATCAATATGTATATACATAATATTAATTTGATTAAAAATTTATTTAAAGAGCTATTAAAATGTAAAAAAATTCAAATTCAAAACCAAAATATCTTAACAGTTAAAAATATCAATATATATACACATAATATTAATTTGATTAAGAATTTATTCTTGACTCTCAATTACTCAAGTGAATAATAATCAATAATTCAAGTTTCAAGGCATCCAATCTCTTTATATATATATATAAGAATATATGTGTATATATACAAAATATATATCTAAAATTGTTAGTTTGTGTATATCCTATTAGTATAATTTCCAAATGTACCAGCATTTCCTTAAGTTTTTCGTGTATCATACACATGTACATGACTTTCAATGTATATTATGCATATTTCCACATACACATGAGTATCAAACTATGTTGACACTGCAATATATCTCAAAAAGTATTTTCAAGTAAGTTTTGTGCACCTTGCAAGTGTAAGAGAACTCACCGATTGAGAACTCGATGATTGTGCAATATATATATATGGTTAATTTATAGATTTTGGTATTTTTTTTACATTTTTTTAAGGAGAAAAAATTGAACGTAGATCATGATACTATGATATTGTTTACTATATGTACTGAACAAAGTATATTTGTATCTTCGAATTTAATTAGTTAACCAAGTATTAATATTAGTATTGTTTGAATTTTGGTTCTCTATATATCTATTTTCTTATTATAATATAATTATGTTTTTTATTCAAAAGTGAATAGTTGTACAAAATATTATAATTATATAATCAATTATCAATATTAATAATTCTATTTTTCTCTAATTTGATATTTTCTTAAGCTTGTAACAAAACGATATTACTAATTGTATTGTTTGGATTTGTGATTTATTTTCACTATAGTAAATAAATGTTTTCTAGATTATAATTTAGTGGACATTCCAGCAGCAACAAAAGATGCGAGGTTAATGTGGCACTCTAAAATTTCTTCAAAGCACCCTTTCTATTTTCTTCATTTTCACTTTTTTTTTAATTTGAATTCAAATTAGATTAGATATTTAATTAAGACGACTGTTTAATTAAATTATAAATATAAATAACCGTTAACTTTTCTCATTTTTTATTTTACTTTTTTAATTTATGGCTATTAATTAATTAAGGAAAAACTCTATATATTTTCTCTTTTTTATTTTAATAATAATAATAATAATGATGATGATGATGATAATAATAATAATAATAGATAGATAGATAGATAGATAGATGCCAATTAAAAATATCCATATATAATAATAATAATAAATAAATAATTTATCTATTGGTATTTTTAACATTTTGACAAAACACAATGCTATATACACTTTATATTACACTTTTTTTTTGTACTCTCTTAAATCAATCAATGACACATGGATTCCACTAATGATTTGAAAAAATATTAAAATATAAAAATTTAATAATATCCACATGTTATGCATGAATGAAAGAGAGTGCAATAGAGAGTTTCATTAGCACTCCTCTAAAAAAATAATAAAGCATCCGAACGGTTAATCAGCATTTTGATAAAACACAAGATCCACAAGTTAATTTTAAAAAAATAAAAGGTTCAAACAAATAACCAGCTAAAATATAAAGTTCAAAATGATATGAACCCTTATAGAAAACATAAATTATATAGATAATTATATATTTATATAATCTATTTTTTATAAAGAATTTTTAATACTTTGAATAAATAAATGGTCCAAAGATTAATTTTTAAAAAGAGTAAATGACGGTCAAAATATCCAATATTTTTAAAATATATATATTTAAGTCTTACAAACTGTAAAATGTAATTTCGCCATAAATTCTCCAATTTTTCTTCAACTCTTTATTGGAAAAATTGAACATTCACCAATGTAAGGAAACATAAGCTTTGTCCCAATAACATCAACTTTTCACGGCTAAATTGTAAAATTTTAAAAAAAAATTATGAAGACCATATTAAAAAAAACATAGCTAAAATTTTGAAAATAAAAATAAGACCATATGAAAGATAAAAAATCATTAAAAAAAATACATATTAGCCCCAAAAATCTTTTGTATATAAAATTATGTTTATGGTATAGTTTTTTTTTTTTAGGATGTTTTTTGTATAGTAGGTTTAAGTAGTATTTAGTATTTGTTTTTTCTTTTTAAATATTTTAGAGGGTTGATAGTAATCATTTGACTCCAGTTGTACGTATATAAATTTTCGTAATGCCATATGTATTTATAATTTTGGCATATAATTATTTTGGTATAGTAGTATACGAATTTTGTATAATGGTCTATAATCATCTATGAAGTAGTATATGAATGATTTTATATATATATATATATATATAATTATTTATGATTTTGCGGTTTATAAAATTCACATATGTATAAATATTTTAAAATTATAATTCGGTATATCTGTTTTATATAAAAAGTGTATAGATAACGAAAATCTTTGGTTTTAACCGTTTTTAATTTTTTTCGGTTAATTTTAACGGAATATTCTTATATTTATCGGTAAATTTAAATAAAATTAAATCAATAAATAATTAAATAAATTAAAATAAGATATTTTTATGATATTTATTACAATAATAATTATTTAAAAATAATAAAATCATATATTTTATAACTTAAATAAAATTTAATTAAATTTAATATTATATTAAATATATAATATATAATCTTTTGTTGTCGGTGGCAAATTAAAAAAAGGTTTATATATTTTTGAACTATGTGTTTTGTCTCATTACCTGTTTGGACCCTGGATTTTGACAAATTACTTTTTGGACCCTATGTTTTGTAAAATAATTAAAATATATAGAACCCTAAACTCAATTTTGATGAAGAAAAAATTGAATATAACAACACAATTTTTAAGCAGAATGATTTTATTTTTGTTCTGAATTGTTAGTTTGATAAATTATTTGTGATTTTAGTTGAGAAAACATTGACCAAAATTGGGTTTAGGGTTCTATTTTAACCATTTTACAAAATATAAGGTCCAAAAAATAATTTGTCAAAACACAGGGTCCAAACAGGTAATGGGACAAAACACATAGTCCAAAAATGTATAAACCCATTAAAAAATTATAACAAACATAAACTTAAACAAAAATAAATTAATGAATTAAAATAGCATATTTTTAATATATTTTATGATAATTTAAATAATTATCATTCATTCTATTATTTAAATAATTAAATATATATAAAATATATATATATATTACTAGGTGCAAACAACTTGTCAGGCATGTTTTGCTTAGTTTTATTTAGAAAATTTATTAATTATTTTTTATTAAATTTTTATAATTGTCATATAAATTTTAAATAAACAAACAATATTATATAAAAGAATGACATTAACATATTAAAAGAAAAATTAAACCAAAACATTGTTGATGGCTTTTTTAAAAAAAATAATAATACAATAACCTTTTATATCATAAACTACCATATTTAAGGTACAAAACATTCATGATATTATTCAAATCACACCTCAATGATTGAATAATAAACTTTTTTTATTCTTGATAGAAGATAATGTTACTCTAATTTCTTATTTAGTTACACAGTCAAAAATAAATAAATAAATTAATTAAAATAACATATTTTAAAGATATTTTATAATAATTTAAATAATTAAATCATATTTATTTAAAAATAATAAAAACATACATATCATTTTTTTATCTTATAAATTTGTGTGATAATTTGTTTTTTATCAAGTGATTATAGTTCTTTTTTTTCATTAAATTGACCAAATGACATTGCGAGATATATTATAAACTAAAAATAATTTATGCATATATACTACTGTCTACACTATTACTTTTTCTATTCTTATTCTATTTCTATTATTAATTTATTTTTAAATATTATTTTATTTTATATTATATGTCATATAGTCATGTAAATATATATCCATGTCAACGTTGTATTTAGATGTCATATATGTAGAGATTATTGATGTAATACTATAGAACTATAATTCATTCTATTATATATATATATATATTTAAAAGATAGTGAACGAGTTTTTATTAAAATTATAGAGAATGTGTACAACTTTCAAACTAAGCAAACATACATGTAGAGATTATTGATATATATATATATTATTAGGTGCGTTCAATGCATGTTTTGCTTAGTTTTATTTAGAAAATTCATTAATTATTTTTTATTAAGTTTTTATAATTGTCATATAAATTTTAAATAAATAATCAATATTATATAAAAGAATGACATAAACATATGAAGAGAAAAATTAAACTAAAACATTGTTTATGGTTTTTTTAAAAAAATCAATAATACGACAACATTTTAGATCATAAAATACCATATTTAAGGCACAAAATATTCATGATATTATTCAAATCACGCATCAACGATTGGAGAATAAAATTTTCTATTCTTGATAGAAGATAATGTTACTCTAGTTTCTTATTTAGTTACACAGTTATATTATTTATACACACACGACACTTATATATAATATATTTATTATGTATTATATATTATTGTAATAATAATATTTTATAACATGTGAATTTATATTATTATAATTATTAAATATCTAGTTTTGTATCAAATATTTTTATAATAATAACATTTGATAATATTTGAATTTATATTAATATAATTACTAAATGTTGTTTAACAACTTCCCGCTCTTTTTCTTCTCTTCTTCTCTCTCGGTGGTTTCGCCGGAGCTATGGCTAAGGGAGCTCGGAATGGGGGAAAAGCTAAGGGGAAGAGTAACGGCAAGAAGCGAGGACCATCTTCTTCGGATAGAATCATCAAAACGAGGTCCATGGATGAAATCTTAGGAGTACAGGAATTGGAAATTACAGATGATGTTGAGCTGGAAAATATGCAATCACAAATGGATTCTTCTCGAGTGCTGCCGGAATCCATGCCTGAATCCACATCAAAGCAAAATGTAATCCGCACGGATCTTGGAAGCTGGTTGACTGCATCTGAACAGGCTATGCAGGATGTGTTGTTAGGTAAGCATACCTCTACTCCGATATTGAAATCTCCTATTATAGATCCAGTCTGGTCTACTGGGGAATCATCAAAAGGAACTCAGGCTACTCAAACTCAGGGGAGGAAAATTGGAGTCAAAATTGAACTAGAAGATATAGAGGATGAGATTAATTTCTGGCAGCCTTCCATTGTGTGTTATGTTGTGGGAGCTAATCCTCCGGTGGGTGTCTTAGATGGATTTGTTCGAAGGATCTGGAAGGAAAATGTAGATAAAGTAGGAGTGCTTTCACGAGGAATATTCATTATCAGGTTCTGCAACTTGGAATTTCGAGATCGAGTGCTAAATGGAGGCTACTTATTCCTGGGTAAGAAACCGTTGGTTATGAAGCCTTGGAATTCAGTGGATGATTTCACAAAGGAGGATATTACTGTGGTTCCCACTTGGATTCAACTGGGAGGACTGGATATCAAGTATTGGGGTGAGAAATCTCTATTCAAGATCGTGGGGCAAATCGGGAAACCAATTCAAGTAGATAATATCACCAAGTATAGAGATCGGCTTCATTATCCACACATTCTTATTGAGATCAATATGGACCAACAATTTCCAGCCACAATCAGCTTTGTTAATGAGTTTGATCAGGAAATTGATATTCAAGTTGAGTATGAATGGGTTCCAGTTATTTGTAAAAATTGTTCTGGGATTGGGCATTGTTGACGCCGTTTCTCGTCAAACAGTAAAAGAAAAGCACGTAAACAATGAATGACAATGGCTAAATGAAATAAAACAAATCAAACACGCGATTTTTACGTGGTTCAGGAGTTAAATCTGCCTAGTCCACGAGTCTCTGTTATTAATCTTAAGATTATCTCTGAAAATTCCTTAGCATGAATTCTTCAGAATTTTCTCTCAAGGATCAGAATTTCGGTCCTTTACAATGGTGCATGGCTTCTCTATTTATAGAGAAGGATGCAGAATACTATCCCACATATTTTGGGTAGTTACTCTTTTGTGAATAAAATAAATGGCTTTAAATGCCCATAATCAGATATAAAAGGAAACGTCCCTGAAGACCAGGAAACGCATAACTGACCAAATAATATCCCACGATTCTTGGGGATTTACATTAATAAATAAGGATTACATCTCATATTTATAATACTTGTAGATATTCAAGGTGATTATCACGTATCTCTAAGGCTTTAGCATCCCAAGTCTCACGTCATTGTTCGAGCTAATGGCATCTCCCGAGATCACGTCTCTTTCGAGATCATACATACATCTAGCTCGAGACCCCCGATCCGAAGTCGTCCCCGAAGATGAGTGTGTTCTCGGAGCTACCTTTCGAGATCATATATTCGAGGTCATATATCGTACTTTGCAGGCTCGATATACAATCCTGGAGCATACTTCAATCCTTACGAGACCATTTGTTGCGAATCCAACTTTCGAGGTCATATTTACCATGGCTCGAAATCTGGGTATAACAAGTTTGTAGGAAAAAGACTCAAGGGACACAAGTCTGGGTAACTAAACAGTTGGAAACTGTGAAGAATTCGGATCCAGTAGTAGATGAGGATGGATTTCAAAGATCCACCAAAGGAGTCAGGAGGACGGTGGTTTCTGCTCCAGCAACAGTTATTGTAATGCCCCGAATTCTCCGATGTATTTAACGGCGTGAACAGTAGGCCGAGAGGGCCGTACTTGCTTAATTATGTTATTAATTGATTAAATGCATGTATATGTTGATTATATTATGATATGATGTGAAATGCATGCATGTGAGTCCATATTTTTATCCACAGGGGTGTGATGGTAATTTGGCCCGTTGAGGGTAAATTGAATTATTTGTTCACATGTTGGTGATATATCTTGAGACCACATTATGATGTGGGTTTGTTCGAGCCATTTGGCATGAGACGATCAAGGAATGTTAAATATCAGTTTGGTCATAACGGGTTTAAGCTCAGGGCTCGGGGTGAGTCTCAGGGTGTTTTAATGATTAGAGTGTTACCGGGTATTAAAGGGTAACGGGAGGTGAAATATTGGAGTTTGAGGATATTGAGATTAGCGGGAAAAGGGAAGTGTTAATTATGATTAACGGTGTAGGTGGAAAATGTCAAAATTGCCCTTGAGTGGTTTTAGAAGCTTTATTATGCCTAGGGGTATAATGGTCTTTTGGTATTTGGATATATATGATGTATGGATGGCTGTGAAATAGAACCCAAAACAGAGTTTGCTTCATCTTCTCGTTCCCGTACATTCATCTCCATAGTTTCTCTTCTTTGGAATTTTGAGCTCAAGTGTGGAGCTAAGCTAGGAAATCAAGGGGCTAAGGTTGTGGTTTTAGTTCAGTCATTGGAGAGGGTTCAATACCAAGTTTGAGGTAAGCTTTGATCATTACTTTTCTGGTTTTGCCCTGTTTTAATGATAAGTTTCAGCTTGTGTTTTTATGGAGGATTGTTGGAATTGATGGAGGTTTTAGGGGGTTGTCTTGGGTTATGATGAGGGAGAGTTTTGAGTGTTGTTTAGGGGTTTAAATGGGTGTTTGAGAGAGGTTTGGGTGGTGTTTAAGTTAGGTTTGAAGGGTTGGTTCTAAGTGAAATCGTAGAGGAAGAAAAACAAGGGTTTTGGCTGAACTGGGCGTTGCGCCGCGGCATGGCCAGGGTGAGCCGCGGCCCTTGGTGAAGGCTGGGTTTAGGCGCCTCTGTTTGGGGGGCGGGCCGCGGCATGTCCAAGGAGGGCCGCGGCCCTTAAGGCATTTTTGGGCAAAGTGAGCTTTTTAGCATGGGGATTTAAGTCTAAGGCCTCGGGGTTGAACCTACTACCCGTTTGGGTAGTGTTTGAGGTCCCAGAGGTTAGGTTTTGGTTTGGGAACCTTTTATTATTCATTTTATTGATGGAATCCCATAATTTGGTTATGACCAGGTAATCGCTAAAGGACCAAAAGTCGATCGTTCTCAAGGTCACTCTTTTATTTGTTCTTGCTCGAACCGGAGGTAAGAAAACTGCACCCCAAGTGTGACATGCGTGGATATTTGTAAGGCATGTTGGTTGTGTAATATGGACATGGATTGAACATGGAATGCTTAGCATATGTTGTTCGTTTGTGCATAGCATTGACTAATTAGTCAGGTTTGGCAAAGGTGCTAGTATCAACTGTGAAGCTGTGACTGATTAGTCAGGTTCGGCAGTGGTACTGGGCACTGGTCACGTTGCACTGACTTGTCAGTTAGAGTTGGCAAAGGTGTTAGTGTCAGCTGTGAAGCTGTGACTTATTAGTCAGGTTCGGCGGTGATACTGGACACTGGTCACTTAGCGCTGACTTATTAGTCAAGGATGGACTTAGCGTGGTTCACGCTAGCCAATAGAAATTAGATCTAATCGATTATTAGCATTGAATGACTCAAGGAGCATTAATGCCTGACCGACCCTGAGGGTCGATGAACAAACAGAGCTTGGAGGCTAGTGGCTTACTTAACAGCCACTCTCCCGCTAGAAAAGAGAGCTTGGAGGCTAGTGGCTTACTTAACAGCCACTCTCCCGCTAAAATCATGTGATGATCATTTGCTTGTTGAAAGCTTTATGTTCAGTATGATTATAATGATAATCATTTGATAATGTTATTGAAAAATGTTATGTTTTCTTGCTGGGCCTTGGCTCATGGGTGCTATGTGGTGCAGGTAAAGGAAAAGAAAAGCTCACCTAGCCTTGAGTGGAGAGCTGATGTGGTGGTGTGTACATATGCGGCCGCTTGACCGCCACGGTCATGGTGTTCTCAGAGGAACTAGGGGGTTTACCCTATTTTTGCCGCTTAGGTCGGCGGGATTGTAAATTTAAAACTATAATGACCATTTTGTACTGAGAACCACTTGTAAATGTTTTGTTTAGCTTTGTAGAGCTGTTTGTAATAAATCTCCATTTCCTTTTTATTGGTTTTATACCTTAACCTGTTAATTACACTTAGAGCACGTTTTTGACCAAATGACTCAGGCAATGAATCAAATTTCCGGTCCACCGTTCACCGTAACTGTTCTGGGGTAGCCAGGGCGTTACAGTTATGGCAAACAAGTTTTATATCTTGACTGAGGAGGCAGAGGAAGGAGGACCAAGCAGGTTGAATACAGAAGAGGGGGGAGCTCCCTCTCCAGGGCATGGATAAAATCTTATGTTGGAATGTGAGAGGGGTTAACAGCCAACTTAAACATAGAGAGATCAAGAACTTAATCATATCTAAAAAAGTTGGGCTGGTTAGTCTCTTAGAAACAAAGGTCAAGAATAAGAACATGGGCAACTTATACTCGAGTTTATTTTCTGGTTGGTGTTTCACTACTAATAATCCTTGGATCGACAAAGGAAGAATAATAGTAGCTTGGAATCCGAATTTGTATACTATTAATATTAGAAGCTGCTCTAGTCAATTCATTCATTGTTATGTTCGAACCACTCACATGACAGGAAGCTTTTTCATTACCTTTGTATATGGATTTAATGATGGAAAATTGAGGGAGCAATTGTGGTTGGATATTCAGGCATTAGCTATGAAGATAAATGAGGCTTGGATTATCTTGGGGGATTATAATGAGATTTTGCATCAGAATGAGAGAGCTGGAAAGAAGACTGTTATAAAACCTTCCTTGAGCCTCAGAGATTGCATGTCTCATTGTCAAATGGAAGATTTGAAGTTTTTTGGGTGTTTTTATACATGGACAAACAAACAAAGACCTGAGGATCGTGTATACTCCAAAATTGATAGAGCTATGGTTAACATCAAATGGACTGAACAATACACAAATTCTGAAGCTGTTTTTCTCCCTGAAGGTATCTTTGATCATAGTCCCATTCTTATTTCTTTCTATTTGGATGTGGCAATTGGGAAACAACCATTCAGGTATTTTAGAATGTGGAAGGAGGCTCCTTCATATGCAACTAAGCTGTGCACTCTTTGGAAACAGCCAGTTTCGGGTACTGAAATGTATAAAGTTGCCCTGAAGCTAAAAAGGCTTAAACAGATATTCAGAGATATCAATAGAGAGGGATACCATGATATTCATAAGGCCGAAGTACATGCTAAGCTTCACATGCTAGACATACAACAAAGTTTACATCAAGATCCTCTCAATGAGTCCTTAATTCAGCAAGAGATCTTAGCTAGGGAAGAATATACACGATTAAACAGAGCGTATCTGTTATTTTTAGCACAGAAAGCCAAAGCCACTTGGGTGATGAATGGGGATGAAAACACTACTATTTTCCATGCTTCGTTGAAAGTTAGAAGGCTCCAAAATCACATCTACTCTATACAATCTGAGCAAGGTAACTGGGTGGATACAGCAGATGGGGTACAGAGAGCTTTTCTAGATTATTATCAGAACTTATTGGGAACTTAAATGCTGAGAAGAAGGAAGGTTTCACAGGCCATTGTTGATTTAGGTCCTGGAATTTCTGAGGAGCACTCTAAGTTGCTGTCTATTCCGTTTACTGCACAGGAAGTTAAAAAGGCATTATTCTCCATTTCAGGTCTAAAGGCTCCTGGGCCTGATGGATACTGTAGTTATTTTTATCAAGATAACAGGGATTTGGTAGGTCCGGAGGTGTGTGCAGCTGTTCTAGACTTCCTAACCACAGGGAAATTACTTAAAGAAATTAATGCTACAACCATCACCCTCATTCCAAAAACCAAATGCCCTGCCAAAGTGAGTGATTTTAGACCAATTTCCTGTTGTAATGTGCTGTATAAAATTGCTTCGAAAATGATACGTGCAAGGTTGAGAAGGGTATTACCAGATTTGATTGCAGAAAACCAAGGAGGATTTGTTCATGGGAGGTACATAGGCCACAACATCATGATCTGTCAAGACCTTGTGCAACACTATGGAAAGAAAGTCAGTAAGCCAAGTTGTTTGCTTAAAGTTGACTTGCAGAAGGCATATGATACAATAGAGTGGGATTTCATAGAGGAAATGCTTGATGCTTTCAAGTTTCCAAAGAAGATTATCAGCCTTATCATGATATGTGTTCGAACTCCTAAATTCTCCCTAATGATCAATGGCTCTCTATGTGATTTTTTTGCAGCAAAAAGAGGAATAAGGCAAGGAGATCCATTGTCTCCATTACTGTTTGTATTAGGTATGGAGTACCTCTCTCGGATCATGATTAAAGTAGGATCTTTCTCAGATTATAAATATCATGTTAAGTGTAAATTTATGAGATTGAACCATTTATGCTTTGCGGATGACCTACTACTGTTTTGCCATGGAGATTTTGTTTCGATTATATGGATGCTAAGAGGGCTCAAGCTTTTTTCAGGGACTTCTGGCCTAGTACCAAATCAAAGTAAATTTGCATTATACTGTAGTGGTATGGCAGAGTCTGAGGTTAATCGAATCATAGCAGCCTCAGGATTTGCTAGGAGTCATTTGCCATTCTGATATCTTGGTATACCAATCTACTCTAAGAGAATCTCACCAGTGGAATGTGGCCTTATTTTAGAGAAAATGGTTCATCGAATTAGGCAATGGAGCTCAAGAAACTTATCTTATATGGGCAGAGTCACTCTAATAAATTCAATTCTCCTGTCTATACAATCCTATTGGGCCCAAATTCTGATATTGCCGAAGAAAGTCTTGAAGGACATTGATGCCATTTGTAGAGCATTCCTTTGGAGAGGAATGAGTGACAATGCAGGGCCTGGACTTGTGGCTTGGCATAATATCTGCAATGCTAAAACAGGTGGAGGGCTGGGGTTTAAGAGAGTTGCTGATTGGAATATTGCAGCTATAGGGAAATACATATGGGCAATTGCTTCAAAAAATGATAACCTATGGGTTAAATGGATACATAACATCTATTTGAAGCAAATGGACTGGTGGGATTACAAAGCTCCCTTGGCTAGCAGCTGGTATTGGAGGAAAATGGTGGCTGTTAAGGATATGTTTAAAGCTAAAATTGATAAGGCATCTTTTGCAGCACTGAAGTTCAGTATCAAAGTAAGTCATGATTTGTTGTTTGATTCTCCTCTCAAAGTACACTGGGCAAAGTATGTTTGGGAGATGTTTTCTGTACCAAAACACAGATTTGTCTTCTGGTTAGCCATGTTGCAGAGATTGCGCACTAGAATGTTCATTCAAAAGTATGATTCCTCCATTGACTCATCATGCTTAATCTGTGGAGATTTTAGTGAAGATGTTCATCACCTATTTTTTCAATGCAAATATAGTAGAACATGTCTAATACAGGTGAAAGAGTGGCTGGGTTGGAAAGTTAAAACAGAGGAATATGGGCGCCTGCTGCATTGGATTGGGAAAACTAGGCGATGGAGCAGGTTTCGGAAAAGCACTTTGACAGCAGTTCTTGCTTCTTTGATTTATCATATTTGGAGAGTGAGAAATGACATCCTGTGGTCTCAAAAAATTTGGTCCATAGATCATACAGTTCAAGCAGTACAAAGGGGTATAAGATTGAGGATATACCCTTTAATTTCAAGCAAAACAAAGTCCTTAGATAAAGATTGGTTTCAGGCAATTTGTTGAGCAATACAATGATCTTATTTACCAAAAAAAAAATTACTAAATGTTTATTCTAGCAAAATTTTATAAAAATTGGGATTATATATTATACGTTATATATTATTATAATAATGATATTTTATAACATTTAAATTTATATTAATATAATTTATAAGTATCTAATGATTTTTTATAATATTTAAATTTATATTAATATAATTAATAAATATTTATTTTTAATTGATTTTAAAAGTATATTTCGTTAAATATTTAAAATATTCCGTTAAAGTTAAGAAAAAAAACCATTAAAACTAAAAATTTATGTTATCTACACACTTTTTATATAGAAAGAGATATTTTGGAAATCTAGAAATATTACTTTTGTCTATTTTTATGTTATTTAAGACTAATTGATTTTTATTTTGAAAATAATAGTTTTAAATTTATAATTTTGTAAATATGGCCATGAAATCTAAAATTAATTAAATATTTTAGTATTTTTGATTAAGTAGTACTTTTTATAAATTAAATTAAATTTTTAATTCTTATAAATGATTGGGTATGAGTTTTTTTTTATAAAGTCCAAAAACCTACAATAATCCACTTCTCAAAACTTAATTATGGAGTTAGAAAACAGTAGTAGGATTGAACATAAATACTACTTACAATCCACACATATTCAATGTGTGACACACACCCAAGGGACAAGGATCCCCATCTCATAACCAATGTGGGTATGAGTTTTTTTTTTAAATAATGTTTTAATATAGAGAAAAAAACTGATAATCGCATATTTAATGCATTTGAATTTGGTAGCAATCATGTTTTAGTGGAATATAAATTTTGTATTGTGAATTGTGATGTATAGTTCTACACATGTAATAATATAGGCTACAGATTAAAAAGACTATTTACTGGATAATGGAATAGTACAATTTAGTGAAACATTTTACAAAGAGACTTCTAAATATTTTACAATTTAGAAATATATTAATTCTTAAGCTTTTTAATGAATTTAAGGCGGGGAAGAACATAAATATATATAACATCGCCGCATTTGTTTAGTCTTTAAATTGTTTATTTTTCTTATTTTGTCTTTGGTTCTTTTTTTTTTTTTTTCTTTCTAAGAATTTATATACAAATGTATTTTATTTTTATAGCAATTTATATGCGGTAATTAAGTGAGTTCCCACGGTTTCCATGAATAGAGTTCCCTTCCCACCGTTTCCATAAATAGAGTTCCTTGAACGCAATGATGGCTGCTTATCTATATCTCCATTTTTTCTCCCACGTGTAAAATATTTAGAAAGACCTTTATTATTTAAATTTTACACGAATTCAACGTGGTTAATTGATTTTTCCATGTTGAGGGGTTGACTCATGTGTACCTTAACCCAAGCCTTTTCTACGTTTTGTACTTTTGTGGATATGCAACTAATATCCTATATAGATTCCATTATAGAATAATAAAGACAAATAAACAAATAATTCCTCAAGACTAAATTTTTTATATATTATTTTATAGAATATTAAATAATTTTACTTAGATACATACAATTAAGAAAGGGAAAATATAATTTTGCCTCCAGTGTATTTTTTAATATGCAATCGGCACATGTTTATGTGTTTTGTTAAATGATAATTCAAATTTTTATATTTTACAAAATAATTCAAAACAATACTCTAGCTCTAATTTTGGTCAAAATATATTTAATTATAAGAATAATTTTTGAATCGTTAGCGATGCAATGAGTTCATAAAGCATAAAAGGTGGTCAAAAAATTGAGAAAAAAATTATATTTGAAAATATTTTGATAAAATATATATATAAAGAGAGTACTATTTTAATATATTTTGTAAAACACAAAACTTAAATTATCATTTAACAAAATATAAAGACCAATGCGTATTTGAGAAAAGCACACGGTCCAAACTAGTATTTTTCCATTAAAAAATTCCAAATGTGAATCCATACACTCTCTGATTATCATGACTATACTTGAAGTCTGTCATGTACTTATTAGATAATACCAACAAATCATTTACTAATATATTGGTTTGAAAAGATAGTGATTCAAAGCTGACGTTTTTAAATGTAAATGGTGAAATTGTATAAATTAATTTTCTTACATAAAGGGCCATAGTCATTAATATTTAATAATTAGGAGCAGTTAAAAAGTGGGAGAAAGTTGGTTTGTTTTTGGCTCAATATCATTAATCAAGAATGGCAGCCCAACTAACATTAATTTAATACTATAGACCCTAATTAAGCTAGTAATAACCTTAGAGGAAAGGATCAAATTAAGAACACAAATGTTCAAATTAAGAAGTAACATAGAACATTCGAAAAAATCAGTTTAGTATGTAAATGAACTGAAAAATTAAATTATTCAATTAGAGCCTCTAAATGGTCAAAGGAAATAATGGTGAAAAGGCAATAGTAGAATTATTAAAAGTACATTTTTTTTTATATTGAACCAGAATGGACTAAATCAGAAAAATAATAGAATTATTTATGAATAAGTCATCAGTAATTGAAATTTTCGACTTAGTTTCAGGGATTGATTATACATATAAAGGTAAGTTTCCACAGTTCTTCGTGCCCATGTGACACACAAAATAAATATATAAATTAGAACCTTTTGAATAATATGTTGATGTAAAAAAGGGCCTTTTCTTCTGTGATGCCGAAAGTAGTATAAATAGTCTTGAATAAGACTATCTTTTACCAAAAATAAATAAACCCTCTTGTGTTTTTTTTTATCATTTAATTATATATATGGAAATTTCAATTTGTTAATATTTTAATGGCTTAGTTTTTATTATTTTTTTAAATATATAGCTTTTAAATTTGAGAAAGTTACACAAATACCTTCAAAATGAAAATTTATTCCAAAAATACTTTAAAACAACTTATTTATACATTTACCGTACCAAGTCAACATAATATACCGAATTTTGACAAAAATTTGAAAATCCTGCTTCTTAAATTTTTTTATTTTTTCTGGGTTGTAAAACGTTACATTTTGGTTGCTTACAACAACAATAACATACCCATTGGTAACTTTATATATATATATATAACATCTTTATTTTTAGATCATATTAGTTCAATATCTTTTAGTTACATCCAAAACTTATTTTTAGACATCTTAATATATCAATTAGTTATTTTTAGGTTATGTTATGGTATCTTATTATTTAAAATATATTTTGGTAACCTTCAAGCTTATTTAAGAAACTAATGAGTTGACATATAATATAACAAGTTACCATATAGTTTATTCATAATAATTAATTTAGTATACTACACGCTAACTTATAATAGACTTTTTTAGTCACTGATGTAATTTACATGTCTTATTATTTAAGATATTTTTACGTTATCTTCAAGTCTATTTTAGAAACTAATTAATTATCATATAGTATAAAAAATTATTCTTATAATTCCAAGTTACCATAAATAATTTATTAGAAAATGATACTATTTAGTATGCTACATAGTTACTTTTAAAAACAATATTTTTGTTGTTTTTAAAATCATTTAAGATACCAATTGGTTACATTTTGATATATGACTAAATTTTTTGGTATGCCACAAATTTAAAGCAATCAATGAATTTAGTGAGTTACCAAAAAGAGTTTTCTTATGTTTTATTTAAAAGTTACCAAATAATATCCTAAAGAATATTTTTTAAAAATTACTTAAAATATTTCTAAAATGGCTTTAAAGTTGTTTAGAATACCATATGGTATCTTCTAAATGTAAAATAAGAACACACTTTTTGGTATATTAAATTTTATTTAAGTTTAAAATTTAGTTACTTTTGGTTAACAAAATATAAAAAATAAACTAAAATGTTATTTTTTATTCTGGTCATCTTCTCCGACGACGGCGAAAAAATATATGCTTCCCACATATCAAAATGACCACATTGAAGAGTAGGTTGCGATGATACTACTCTTAAGCCCAAGGACGGAAAAGATTTTTGAAGTCAAGGAGAATAGAGAGAAAGAGATAAAGCTATAAACATCATAAAAAAAAAAGTGAAAAAGTGGTACACCAAAAATGGTAAAATTGTAAATTAAATGGGCCACAATATTTTTGTAAATAAGATGCAAAATAGGGTGCTACATGTAAATTTCCCTTTAAATTTTCATATAGATGTATAAGTTAACAAATAAGCCAAACAAAATTTACCTAATTAAGTTGCATTATTTTATTATGATTTTTTTAAATAATTTCAATTAAAATTTTTAAACAAATTTCATAAATGCATGTCCATATTTTCATGCCAAATGAACGTTTTTATAAACATTACCCCCAATGTTTATATATATATATATATATATATATACTAGGTGCAAGCAACTTACTATGCATATTTGCTTAGTTTTATTTAGAAAATTTACTGATTATTTTTATTACGCTTATATGATTGTATACGACACCAGGATTTTATAATGGTTCAGCTCCAGGGATTGGTAATATAGAAGAACTCCAGTACATGCGATCAACGAACAAGGGTTCACCAAGTTTCACAAGTCTTGAAGATAAATACATATACTATGTATAAAATCACTATTTCTCTCTAAATACAAATTATTGCGTGTCTCCTAAATGAATCATATGAGTCTTATTTATAGGCTCACGGATGTACCTTAACTTGCCCTACAAGCATACTAAAATAAGAATATAAATTACATCGATTACATTTGAATTAATAAATATCCCTGAAATATCTACCTTATAATTGTTTCTGAGCGTTTGTCTTGGACCTACGAGCAGCTCTGGTCGTATGCTTCTGTTCACCTTCTTTTCCTACTGCTCAGTGTATTCCTTGCGTATATCGAGCAGCTCAATTTCTTCTGATATTCTGGTCGTCGGTCGACTAGTCCTTCATTAATAATCAGTCACGTGCTATTCACATGCCTCTTTAACATGTCACGTCATCATGAAAATATTTGGAGAAACATTTTTCCCCCAAGTTTATTTTAATGCAAACAACATTTAATAAACTTACTCGACCAACAACCTGCTGACCCGTCACATCAGACAGTACTTACTTTCTAAAAAAGGTAAGTAATTATGACATTTTCAGTTTCCCAGGAACGATTTGACGGTTATTTCTGTTTCCCATACATGGAAACCCTATATTCATCATTACTCATCAATAATACCCCAATCAACATAAATACGAGTCTCCTCACTCCTTCTCATTGTTAACCAAACTTTCTCTCTCTTTAAGAACTCTCAAAACTCTCCCAAAAACCTTCAAGCGTTTCTCAGTGAAATCTGAAGCCTTTGGAGCAATTTAGAGCAATCTTTCTGCGATTTCTTCAACAATCTTCACTTCAAGTAAGTTTTCGAACAAACCCTTCGGATTTTGTAGCAATTTACCTGCATTTTGCTGCGATTCTTCTACGTTTTTAATTATTTTTCGATGTTCTTGGCGAGTTTCTGAGTATATTGGTTTTAGGCAAAATATACATAGATATACTATGCTAAAATAGGTATTTTAGGTAATTTATTGCATATGAAAATGTTTAGGAGAAGTATTTGGGTTCATTAGCACTGATTTTGGGTCCAAAATCAAAGTGAAATTTTGATTTTGGTATTTCGAAAAAACTGAGTTTTTCTCACCTAGTTTTGAAGTTGAGAAGCTTTTTTGAAAAAACTTTTCAGTTTCACTTTTTAATCTATTTTTTCCAACCCGCTCACTGGGTTTTTGTGTTTTTACTGGGATGCTGCTAGTCGGATAAAAGCTTAACTTTTATCCACGAGCAGCGTTATCCTTTTTTTTTTTTTTCTCTTTTTATTCTTCTTTCTCTATTGGTCGTAAATTCTCACTTTCCCTTATTCTTCTTAGATATTTATGCACGATCTCTAGGGAGGTGAGAGGCCAATAGACGAAGAGCTTCTAAACCTGATGTTCGAAGACACCGAACTGCCTACTTTACCCATTCCACTAAATACAACACAACCAACACCATCAACCAGTCATCCCATTTCAAACCCCTCCATGGTGCGAGTAAAACATGTTGCTCATAGGAGGAAGAAATCTCTGACCCTCACATCGGCCAGCACGCGACCAATGCTGAAGGACCGTCAACTACCAATCGAGCTGCCTCCAAAGATCCTCCTTTCCCACGCCTTTGTGAAAGAAGTTACGAAAAAGGACATACCCTGGTAGAGGCCAATAGACGAAGAGCATCTAAACCTGATGTTCGAAGACACCGAACTGCCTACTTTACCCATTCCACTAAATACAGCACGACCAACACCATCAACCAACAATCCCGTTTCAAACCCCTCCATGGCGCAATTAAAACATGTTGCTCATAGGAGGAAGAAAATCCCTAATCCTCACATCGGCCAGCATGCGGCCAATGCTGAAGGACCGTCTACTACCAACTGAGCAGCCTCCAGAGATCCTCCTTTCCCACACCTTTGTGAAAGAAGTCAAGAAAAAGGGCATATCCTAGTACATCGCCCCTCCCAACATTATATCGAGCATGATGGTGGAAAAATATCCCAAGAAATATAGCCTCCCTGGGATTACACTGTTTAAGTTGACCCCTGACTAGAGGGCAAACATGCCCGGAGGCGCCTATAGTGCTTGGTCGAGGTATCATATCGAGGCAGGGGCTACTCTACCTCTGCACTATTATTTCCGAGGAGTGGCAAACTACTTCAACATTTCTCCACTCCAAATGATGCCAAACAGGTATAGAGTGTTATCAGCACTCTATATTCTTTACCACCACAAAAAATGGCCCGTACCCAATCCTCATGAAATCAATTTTCTGTTCGATTTAAAGTCCAACCCTAACCAGAATAACACGGGGTTCTTCCATTTGTGTCATCAGGAATCTGCTCGTACCTTCCTGACCGACATTACCTACAAATCCAATGTGGGCAAATACTTTAAAGAGTATTTTCTCACAACCGATCTTGTAGCAGACAACCTATCCTTTACTTGGGGAGGCATTTTTCCTTCTTGAATTTGTTTAAACTTCTGGTCGGTTATTTCCTTTCCGCTCTTAATTTACTCTGTTGAATATAGGCTCATGGTTTCGGCCAGAGCCTACCCAGAGTATGGTAGAGAGGGTCATTGCCTTATCCAGCATGACTGTTATAGAAAAGAGAGTCAAGGAGCTAGTTATTGAAAACAACTTAAGGCTAGTCAGGCTTCTGGATCCCCACCAAGAGGTGAAGGAAACAACTGCTGGGAGCGCCACATGAGAAGGTACCGACGAGGCCTCTCAACCACAAGATGTTTCTCAACCTCCTAGGCGTCGACCGACTGCTGGGGTTACCATAAGAGAACCAGTCTCCATCCCTCGACTAGAATCCATCTCTCATTCCCATGGGAAGGGAAAACAAAAACTACTTGACCACCCTAGTCGAGTATACGACTCGTCTGATGACAAACATGGTATGAATTATTCAACTCTTTTAAATACGTTGCCCATTCCTATTAGCATGTTTGACATGTTTGACAATTTTATATTTCCAACGAGTAGCTTTAAGTCCAGTGGCAGACCCAGGAATTAGTTGAAGGGGGGGGGGGGGGGGTGGGGTGCAAATTTTAAAAAAAAAAATTAATATAATATGCTAAAAATTTAATTAAAATTATGGAGACTACTTTTTGTGAATATCGATTATCAAATTATTGAATTGTCAACCTCTACTTCAAGAAAACGTGACATAATTGAATTTTTTTGTCTTTTTGAATTGTCAACCTCCAACTTAGGAAAATGTGACACATTTGAAACTCTTTTATAATAATTTTCCATATATGTGTCAAATAAATATAGAACACATTTTCTTACATAATTTGTATTAATAAATTATACATTTATATTGATAAAAATATCTAATAAATATAGAACAAAATTTTTTATGTACAACACATACACATACAATACTCACATAATTTGTATTCATAAATTACACATTTATATTGATAAAAAATATTAAATAAATATTTGTTACATAATTTGTATTCATAAATTATACATTTATATTGATAAAAATATCAAATAAATATAGAAAAATTCATAAATTACACATTTATATTGATAATAGTATCAAATAAATATATAACAATTCATAAATTACACATTTTTATTGATAGAAATATTAAAGAACAAATTTTTTATTGATAAAAATATAAAAGATTTTTTTTATGTACATTTATACTTACATACCTGAAGAGATATCCCTTCATCAAGTGATGAGTAAATACCAATAATTCTTCTATTATAAAAATTTTAAATTATTATACAAAAATTTAAAATTAACTAAAAAATATAAAAACTACACTTCTTAAACTATAAAAGAGTCAAAGAAGTAATTTTGTTTAGATAAAAATGAATTGAGTTATTATATAGATGAGAATTAGATCAAATTTAACTCTAAAAACAATGTGAGACTTTATAATTTTCATTTATTTTAACTGCTGGGAACATGTTTACATAGAATAATATATTAATTATAACAAACAAAGTTATTGGAAGGATGGCAAAGTTGGCTTTATTTCCTTTAACGGTGAGGGTTTAAATCTCAGCTGAGTCACAATAGTTTTTTTTTTTTTGTTTCATGACCAATTGTTAATTTTTTTTTACAAAAAAATAAAAATGAAACACTTTTTCTTTACCTGGGGCTATAGCCCCAGCTAGTCCTAAGCTGGGTCCGCTTATATCTTTAACCCAGATTTCTTTGAGAAGGATAATTTTTGTAGCAGTAATAACTTAGATAAAGTAGCGATCAATAGCTTTAGTTCGAGTATAATACTTAGAATTTTCTCTTGTCGATCTCTATAAACCCTTGTGGACACTTTAACTAACTTTGTTTATCTCTTTCTCAGTCATGCAGGCGAACAATGCCTTCGACGTCTACGCCTCGAGAGGCAAGACCACCAGCTCGAAGAAGTCGAGCAAGAGAGAAGCCGAGTGAGGCACCCCCGAGCAAGAAGCCTCGATCAACGGAGACTCCTCTTCCCACCAGGTCAACTACTCCTCCTCCATCCTCTCAACCTGAATCTTCCACTGAGCAGGTCGGAGATCCTGTGGTGAACAAGATGCTGACCAACACCTCCTGATCCACCATTGACAAGCTGCAAAAAGTGGCCAAACATCGACTCAACAAAGAGGCCTTTGCCTCTCTTCCTTCGTTGAAAATCGACCAGGTCATTGGTTGCAGTTTCAAAAAACTGCTTGCCATAAGTCTTTTCTATCTTGTATTTCTGATTGACAACAACATTTTTTCTTTCACTAACATCACTTTTATGTTGTTCGTAGGCTCTCCTAACACTGAATAATGGGTAGCGTCGTGCTGAAGAGGACGTTTCCAAATTCATTGAGGAGCTAAAAACAGCAGAGGACTAACTTAAGGCTCGCGACGAGGAGCTCAAGGCCCGCGATGAGGAGATAAAAAATACCAAGGAGGATCTGGACAAAGTTGAAATCTTAAAAGAGAAATACAAGGCTACGTCCAAGGCCAACCACGACGAGGCGGTCAAGCTTCAGGACGATTTGGTTGCTAGTCAGAAAGAGGCCAATGAACTGGAAGAGAAGGTAAAGTAACTTGAGGGGATTAATGCTAGCAATTTGGAAAGGTTTCAAGGTGCAACCTTCAACTACTTCTACATGTTCTGGAAGAAAAATCAAGGTGCAAACTTTAATTATATTCCCAAACAGATAAGGGAAACCGAGCTTGCTCGATGCGCCACTTGACTGGAGGAGGAGAAAAATGCCTCTGCATCTCCTGAGATTTCCTTGACTACGGGCATCGATGAAGGAGAAGAGATGACCAGAGTGGTTGTCGACTAGCAGCCCCATCAAGACCCTCCTACAACTGCCCAGTAGATATTAATTTCTTTCTTTTTTGTAACTAAAACAACTGAACAGCGTGTTTGTGGTGTTAAGACAATTTGCTGCCTAAGGCGGTTTTATTTACTTTTTTCAATAGGTTTAATTACATTCGAGCAGCAATTGCTCAGGGTGTAAAGATATTTCGTTTTTATATTACAATTACTATTATAATACCTGCTTGTATGACCGAACCTAGCATAACACTTTATTATGTCACAAAATTTGCCAATTTTTTTAAAAAAATACTCTAAATGTCGTAGTATGTTTTCCCTTATTTTGCTTATGTGTTGACATACGTTTACAATATGCTTTGCTCACTTAGTATCTTATATGCCCCCCAAGTGATCGAGGAGTTTAAGGTGCTCGGTCACTTGCCATTGACCAATACTTGTTCGAACATTACTGCTCTTGAACTTATAAACAACAATGAGAATATAGAAAAAAAACACACATAATGATCAAATATTTGTAATAAATACAATAATTGGCAAGAATAACTGGCTGCGCACAGGTCCTTTTATTTCTCGTAAAAAATGGACAAAAATTCGTGTTGTTATGAGTGATAAAAAATTGATCTTACGCTTATAAGCAAACATCCATCTAATTGGCCAGCCCTTGTTCAACAACTTGTAAAAAGTAAAATTAAATACAAGCCAAATCTTTCAAAAGAAATGTTCATTGATAATACTTGCGCATGTGTTCTCCATTCTAATAGCGAAGAACGAGATCTCCGTTTAAGCGAGCAAGTTTGTATGTGCTTGGTTGAAGAACTTCTTCAATTTGATATGGACCTTCCCAGTTTGGCCCAAGTACTCCATCATCCTGGTCGCGAGTATTAAGAAAAACCCTTCTAAGTACCAAGTCTCCTACATCAAACTTTCTATCACGTACTTTAGAGTTAAAATATCAGGCGACCTTTGGCTGGTATGCTGCAACTCGTATTTGGGCCTGCTCGCGCCTTTCATCTATTGAGTCCAAAGATTCCATTAGTAATTGGTTGTTTGTACTCTAGTCATAAGTCAACCTTCTATGAAAGGGTGGAGCTAACTCGACTGGTAACATGGCTTCACACCCATATGCCAAAGAAAATGGTGTATGGTCTGTTGTTGTTCGATATGTTGTTCTATACGACCAGAGTACCTCGAGTAGTTCTTTTCACCGTGCTCCTTTTTCTGCTTCGAGCCTTTTCTTCAGTGTATCCTTTAGCATTTTGTTTACAGCTTCTACTTATCTGTTCTCTTGTGGATGGGCTACTAATGAAAATCTCTTTGTTATTTCATGTCGTTTGCAGAAATCAGTAAACAGGTCGCTGTCAAATTGTGTGCCAGTATCTGATACAATTTTTTGGGTAGTCCATAACAGCATACAAAGTTTTTGACAATCAAGTCTAGTACTTTTTTGGTCGTGATTGTTGTGAGTGGCTCAACTTCTACCCATTTAGTAAAGTAGTCAGCAATGACTACTGCGTACTTGACATTTCCTTTTCCTGTAGGCAAAGTTCTGATTAGGTATATTCGCCAAACTGTAAATGGCCATGGGCTTTGAATCTATTTAAGCTCATTTGGGGCTGCTTGAGGTATCTTGGAAAATCTTTGGCATTTATCACATTTCTTAACAAACTCCATAGAATCCTTAATCATAAACTTTGCCCCGAAGCATGATCTCCACTGAGCCCTTCATGTACTTCCTGCATCATTTCCTTATCATTTTCTTTGGAAATACATCTCAACAAGGGCATAAAATATCCTCGTTGAAACAAAATTCCATCGAGCAAGACAAATCGAGTTGATTGCCTTTGTAGTGCTCTCGACTTATTACTGTCCACTGGTAACAGTCCTTGTTTGAGATATTGAATGATGGGGATCATCCAAGTGTCGGTTGCTTGTATCACTAGGGAAGACTCTTCTAATTTGATGTTGGGAGCTAATAGATGTTCGACCGACACTATGTTTAGCGTGTCGGCATCTCGATCAGTGCTCGAATTTCTTTGGGGTTGGCTTCGATTCCTCGTGAGTTTACTATGGATCCCAAAAAATTTCCTGATCCAACCCCAAAGGAACACTTAAGGGGATTAATGTAACGTCCCAAATGACCTAATAAGGCTTAGGGCCTTGATTTGGGGGCCAGGATGGAAAACTATGGAAAATTATGTGTTTATGTGATATTTATGTGTATCATTGTTTGATTATGTGAGTTACATTATAATATGACTTGATATGCATGTTTAGGAGTATTAAATGTGCATGTGGGCCCGTTTCTTATCAGAAGGGCAATTTTTGTAATTTGGCCCGTATGGGTATATTTGGCATATATGTGATATATGTGTGAGACCACATTATTATGTGGATATATTTGGGTTACTCGGCACGAGGCGATCCTAGGAAGCAAGTTAGCGGGAAAGTCACAACGAGACTAATACTTGACTCGGGGTGAGTCCAGGGGAATTTCGGGTATTTAGTTGTTGACCGCGTTTTTGGCCAACGACGTGTGAACGTCAAAAATGATAACACATTCAAGAGAAAATAAACGACACAGACGATTTTATAGTGGTTCAGACCCAATATGATGGTAATAGCCTAATCCACTTAGAGTTGTGATTATAGACTGCACTCAAGATCAGATGAACCTGAGTCAACTGAGTTTCTTTAGTGCAGATTCCAAGAATACAATTCTCTCAAATACAATGCTCTCTCTCTCTAGAAAATTCAGATCAAAAGTTCAAAAATCCAAAAAAGAAGTCCTTTTCTGATGCCATAAGCCTTGTATTTATAGGCTTAGGATCGCACAGATGATATCCCCCATAATCGGGATATTTTATTATTCTCATTATATTTAAATTACAACAATATTCAAAGTGTAACAATACACAATATTCGGGGGATAAGTTGAGAGATTCCCGTGTATGCCAAGACCGATTCTTGTTGAAGCTGTTTTTGGGAATCTTGACTTAGCCCTGCTCTATCTAGTTGATCCATATGACCTTCAGTCTAGTCGGCCACACATTTATTGGGCAGTCATGCACTTGGCTAGGTAGACTTGCACTTGGCTGGTCGGACATGGTCATGACTGGTCGGACATGGTCTTGCCTGGGCAGACAAGGTAATGCCTGGGCAGACAAGGTCATTCCTGGGCAGACAAACACATGACTGGTCGCACAAGGTCATGCCTGGTCGGTCATGACACTTCTCAAACCAGTCAAAATTCTTTATTTGTCTACCGGGTCACTCCTAAGCCAAATCACTTTATCACAACTCCAAGAAGCCAATATATTTATTGACTATTAATGTGATGTTTACGGACCATGCACTGCCACTTGTCACCTCTATTGCCATGTCATCGATCTCCAATTTTTGGGGATAACATTAGTACATTACCAGAATATTGGGTAATGGGAATGAATATTCGAGGATACATTTGGAGTTAGCGAGACCAAGAGGGAATTTTGGAGATTTTGACTATTTTACCCCTAGGGACGTTTTTGGTACCCCGAGCCTTGGGATTTGCTTAAGGTTACTTGAACCCCAAGTAACCTGTTATAAACACAAAAACACGTTAAGTATTCTATCTCTTTCTCTCTCTCTCGTTTGCTCACTTGACGCTCGTTAGCATTTTTTAAGGAAACTCAAGTTTTAGGGCTCGGATTCAAGCAAGGTTAGAGTAATAACGATTCTAGGAAAGATTAGAAGCTTAATAGCTGGAGGATTTAGCCAGAAAACAATGTAATAAGAGGTAGCTGCTCTCGCCGCCTCTCAATAGAGCGAGCAAAGTGCCAAGGTTGCTTTGGCGGCGGCCCAAGCGGGCAAACAGGCGGCAAAGACTGCCTTAACCACGGCTCAAGAAGGCGAGCAGGCGGCAAAGGCTGCCGCAACAGCCCTTCAGGCTGAGCTCGAGGGGGCCAAGGCCAAACAGTTGGAGGTTGAGGCGACTATTCTGGAGGAGAAGAAGACATCGACACCCTCCATGGAGAGCATGTTGTACCACTGCTGGGCCTTCAATCAGGACGACAACTTCTCCTTCATGGCTTCCAACGTGTGGGGGCACTACCTCTACAAGTTCAAGGCTCGGCTACAACAGGAGTTGCAGTTTGAGACCGAGGAGGTCTTTGTCACTGGCGAGCAGGAGACTGAGGAGGTGACATCCTCAGAGCGGCCTGGGGGGTCTTAGATTTTTTTTCTTTTTTGCTTTTACTTATGTATTTTTCCTTTGTAAATGCTAAGCACGAGGTTATTCACCTCGAGAAATTTTTTATATATATATTAATTTTAGTTATCTAAGTTTTACTTATTATTTGATCTCTTTCTCATGATTTATGATGTGCTTGGTAGAAACTTAGTTCGCGTTAGTTATATTGACACCTTGCGTTTTTTAGAAGAAAAAAAACTAGTTAATCAATTTAGCCAACTTCTAAGTTTCGGAACCTGGTCGTGTCCAGGATATTTAAAAAACTTAGTTCGTGTTAGTTTTATTGAATACTTCACTTTTTCTTTAGAAAAAACATTGTTAATCAATTTAACCAACTTCTATGTTTTGGAACCTGGTCGTGTCCAGGATATTTAATTAAAAACTTAGTTCATGTTAGTTTTATTGAATACTTCACTTTTTCTTTAGAAAAAACATTGTTAATCAATTTAACCAACTTATAAGTTTCGGAACCTGGTCGTGTCCAGGATATTTAACTAAAAACTTAGTTCGTGTTAGTTTTATTGAATACTTCGCTTTTTCTTTAGAAAAAATATTGTTAATCAATTTAACCAACTTCTAAGTTTCGGAATCTGGTCGTGTCCAGGATATTTAATTAAAAACTTAGTTCGTGTTAGTTTTATTGAATACTTCACTTTTTCTTTAGAAAAAAATATTGTTAATCAATTTAACCAACTTCTAAGTTTCGGAACCTGGTCGTGTCTAGGATATTTAATTAAAAACTTAGTTTGCGTTAGTTTTATTGACACCTCGCGTTTTTTTAGAAAAACATTGGTTAATCAATTTAACCAACTTCTAAGTTTCGGAACCTAGTCATGTCCAGGATATTTAATTAAAAACTTAGTTCGCGTTAGTTTTATTAACACCTCACGTTTTTTAGAAAAACACTGGTTAATCAATTTAACCAACTTCTAAGTTTCGGAACCTGGTCCTCGGGTTGTCTGCCCCCCAAGTAATTAGGAAGTGGATTTTTTGGGTTACTTTGAACTAACATGAAGATGAAACCGTACAAAGATACAAATATACCATAACTTTTTTATATATATATATATTTCCAAAATTAACTGACTTTTAGACTCAAGCCTTACATAGACAGGTGGCTTGATCACTGATAATACTTTTTCAAATTTATAGCATTCCAGGTCCATGGTACCATTTCTCCACTAAGTCGGGCCAGTTTAAAAGTACCTTCCTGTACGATTTCGACTATCTGATAAGGCCCTTCCCAGCTCGGGCCTAAGGCACCGTCTTTGGGGTCCTTGCCTGCTAAAAACACCCTTCGGAGTACCGGGTGTCCTAATCCAAAGACACACTTCTTGACCTTTGAATTAAAGTAATGAGTGATTTTTTGTTGATAATGTGCGAGCCGTAGCTGTGAATCTTCCCGTTTCTCATCAATTAGGTCGAGGGATGCGCTGAGTAGTTCGTCGTTCCGCTCCGGGCTAAAGGTTTGGAGCCTATGTGTGGCTACCTTTGTTTCGACAGGGAGGACAGCCTCACTTCCGAAAGTTAAGGAGAAAGGGTTATGCCTCGTGGAAGTTCAGTGGGAGGTCCTGTAAGCCCACAACACCTGGGGGAGCTGCTCGGGCCATACTCCCTTGGCCTCGTCCAACCTCTTTTTAAGGCTTGCTTTGAGGATTTTTTTTACAGCCTCGATCAGTCTGTTGGCCTATGGGTAGGCCACCGAGGAGAAGCTTTTGATTACGACGTGCTTTTCGCAAAACTCAGTGAAGAGATCGCTATCGAACTGCTTCCCATTGTCTGACACAATATTTCATGGCAATCCAAATCGGCAAACAATATTTTTGACCACGAAGTCGAGGACTCTCTTTGCAGTGATTGTATGCAGGGGTTCCGCCTCCGCCCATTTTGTAAAATAATCGATGGCCACCACTGCATAGCGAACTCCTCCCTTCCCTGTGGGCAGGGCTCCAATTATATCGATTCCCCATACCGCGAATGGCCAGGGAGATGATATCGTTTTTAGCTCGACTGGAGGAGCTCGGGCGATGGTGGCAAACCACTGGCACTTATCACACTTTTGGACGTAGGAGATGGAGTCCTTTGACAACGTGGGCCAAAAATACGCATGCCGTAATATTTTCAAGGCCAGGTTTTGCCCCCCAGCATGATCCCCACATAAGCCTTCATGCACTTCTTGCAAAATAGCTTTGGCTTCCTCTAGAAAAACACAACGTAGTAGAGGTAAGGAGTGGCCTCGTCGGTACAACGTCCTATATATGATTGTGTTCCTTGGAGCTTGATAGAGTACTCTCCTTGCGTCTTTTCGCTCACTAGGCAATTTTCCTGTCGTAAGATACTCTATCATGGGAATCATCCAGGTCGATCTGACATCGATCATCTCGACCTCCATCACACTTTCTGCCACGCTCAGACTCTCTAAGAATCCCACTGGTACTATGCTCAGAGTCTCGGCTTCCTTGGAGGTAGAGAGTCTAGCCAGAGCATCGGCATTGGCGTTCTGCTCGCGAGGGATCTGCTCGACCAGGCTATACTCAAACTCTGATAGCTCATTCTCGACCTTGGCCAGGTAGGCTGCCATTTGAGCCCCTCGAGCTTGATATTCCCCAGATACTTGGTTTACCATGAGCTGGGAATCGCTGGAGCAGTGGACGGCCTTGGCCTTCAATTCCTTCACCACTCTAAGCCCGGCCAACAGGGCTTCTTATTTGGCTTCATTGTTGAATGCCACGAACCCGAACTACAGCTCAGAGTGGAAATGGTGCCCTTCCGGGGATATTAGGATGATCCCAGCTCCGGACACGTTCGCATTAGATGACCCGTCTATGAAGATTCTCCATAATTCCTGCACTGGTTCTCTCAAGGGCTCTTTCTAGAATCCAGTGCAGTCAGCCATGAAATCAGCCAAGGCTTGGCTTTTTATCGTAGTTCGGGGTACATACAGTATCTCGAATTGGCTGAGCTCGACTGCCCATTTCAACAAACGTCCCGATGTCTCAGGTTTCTGCAGCACCTGCCTTAAAGGTTGATCTGTCATGATGTGGATTGAATGGGATTGGAAATATGGCCTAAGTTTTTGGGAAGCCGTAATAAGGCAGAACGCTATCTTTTCCATTAGAGGATACCGAGATTCTGCTCTGAGAAGTCTCTTGCTTATATAATATACTGGCTTTGAACTCGGTCCTCCTCCCACACAACGCTGGCTGCACTTTCGGTCACAGCTAAATAGAGGAAAAGGCACTCTCATGCCTTTGGTTTAGATAACACCGGTGGCTCAGCCAAATGTGTCTTTAGGTCGATGAAAGCCTGCTCGCACTCCTCAATCCACTCGAACTTTTTGTTCCCCCGAAGGAGGCTGTAGAATGGCAAACACTTACTGGTGGATTTAGAAATAAACCGATTGAGGGCCGCCACCCTTCCTGTCAGACTCTATACATCTTTATGCGACCTGGGCGAAGGCATCTCTAGTAGCGATCTGATTTTTCCAGGTTCGCCTCTATCCCCCTGGTGTTGACTATGAATCCCAGGAATTTTCCCGACGTCGCTCCAAAAGTATATTTCTGGGGGTTTAGCATCATATTCTACTTCCTTAGAATTCCAAAACATTCCTTCAGATCGAAGACATGGTTCTTGGCAGTATTTGACTTGACTAGCATATCATCAACATACACTTCCATGTTTTTTACGATCTGATCTGCGAACATTCTATTAACCAACCTCTGGTAGGTCGCCCCAGCATTTTTCAGCTCGAAGGGCATGACTTTATAGCAGTACACATTGGTTGGAGTCATGAAGCTAGTGTGTTCCTAGTCCGCAGGGTTCATGGAAATCTGGTTATATCCAGAGTACACATCCATGAGGACATGAGCTCGTGCCTTGCTGTGGCATCCACCAACTGGTCAATCCTTGGCAAGGGGAAGCAATCCTTTGGTCAAACTTTACTTAGATCGGAAAAATCGATGCAGGTCCGCCATTTTCCATTTGGTTTTGGGACCAGGACAGGATTGGCGACCCAGATCGGATACTTAGCCTCGCGAATAAAGCCGCACTTCAAAAGCCTAGCTACTTCTTCCTCCAGTGCCTCAGCTTGAGTCGTACCCAGATGCCTTTGTTTCTGGGATTTCGCAGGCATGCTTTTGTCCAAATTTAGCATATGCATGATAACACTCGGGCTAATATCATGTCTTCGTGGGACCAAGCAAAAACGTCTAGGTTTTCTTGTAAAAAAGTAATCAGTTTCACCTTTCTGTCGGCGTCAAGATTTTTCCCGAGCTTAATGACCCTCGAAGCATCTTTGGGATCAATGTTTACTTCTTCAAGGTCTTCAATAGCCTGGAGCTCGGATCTATCTTCACCCATCCGGGGATCAATATCCTCACTCGGGCTGATTCCGCTGCAACTGACCTGCTGAGGTTCTTCCATCCCAGGATTATCTCTGACTTCCTGGGATTCCTCTCCTTGATCCTGCATGGCCATAGTCTACTGCCCGGGTTGTGATTTTCCCTTCATGGAAATGCTATAGCATTCCCTAGCAGCGAGCTGATCGCCTCGGACAGTACATATTCCCGTGGATCAAGGGAATTTCATCACGAGGTGGCGGGTGGAAGTTATAGCTTTGAATGCCATCAGTGTGGGCCTACCCAAGATTGTGTTGTACGCGGTCGGATAGTCCATGTCCACAAACTCGAGCGACTTAGATGCAGTTCGTGGTTCTTCGCCCATGGTTATCACAACCTTGATCGTTCCGATAGCTGTTGAACCTTCTCCATAAAACTCGTACAACATCATGGAGGTTGCCATTAGTTCGGCCATAGACAATCCCATTTTCTCCAATGTGGACCTAAATATCAAGTTCACAGAGCTCCCGTTGTCGACCAAGGTCCACCTAACTCTCCGATTGGCGAGCTGGACGATTATGATTAGAGGGTCGTTATGCGAGAACTGGACATGACTAGCGTCTTCTTTAGCAAAACTGATCAGTTGTTTCTCCAATCGTTGTTGTTTAGACAAACACTGCTCCGGGACAAACTCAACTCCATTGTGAGACCTCAGCTCATTGACATACCTTTTCTGGGCATTTCTGCTCATGCCTGCCAGATGAGGGCCTCTAAATATGGTGGTTATTTCTCCTCCTATTATCGGAGGAGGGGTGTCCTAACTCACCTGGGCTCCAGTCTGATTTGTGAGGGCTTCCAGAGCTGATTGAATGTTTTGCCCAGCTGGCTGATTAGGAATAACTCGGTTCCGGGCATACTGAGCTAGGGGACAGGCCTTGATGAGTGTCTTGATCTCATCTTTCAAATGCCTGCAGTCATCGGTGTTGTGACAGATGTCATTGTGGAATCGACAAATTTTGAAGGGTCTCTCTTCGCCCTTTAATTTCTTAGAGGCTCGGGCTTCTTCCATGGAAGGCGAGCAGAGTTCGCTAAGAAGATGTGCTCCCTGGTATCCATGAGATCGGCGTAAGTTGCATAGATCGGCTTGAATTTCTCCACTGGCTTATTTTTCTTTGAACCATTCTGGCCGCCTTCGCCATTTCCCTTCCTCTTGCTTCCTCCCTCGTGGTTATTCTTGGTAATGGTTTGAGCTGTAGCTACCACGTCCGTTACCTCTCCAACGGCCTAGGCAAGGACTTGGCTGGTTCCTGCGACTGAAGCTCGCGCCTCTTCCAGGTTGATCCATCTCTGAGCCTTGTCCAGGAACTCGTCCACTGTGTTGACGCCTTTTCTATGGATCTCTTTCCACAGGTCGCCTCCGACAAGGATTCTTGTTCTCATCGCCATAAGCCTGGAGCTTTCATCCGCGTCTCTAGCTCGCGCAGCGATGTTGGCAAACCTACTCAAGTGTAATGCTCTGAAATCCCTAATGCGGTTTAATGGCTGGATTAGTAGGCCGGAGGGCCATAATTGTTTAATTATGCCATTAACTAATAATATGCATGTTTATGTGAATTATATTATAATATGATGTTATATGCATGCATGTGGGTCCACATTTGATTATTAGGGTGTTTTGGTAATTTGGCCCATTGAGGGCATATTTGTATATTTGGGTGCATATTGTGATTTGTGAATGAGATCCCATTATTATGGAGATATATTCAAGCTATTCGGCATGAGACGGTCTTATATTATTGATTAGCAGTTTTGTCATAACGGGGGTCTTTTATTGGGATATTGAGTTATGAGGATGTTATTTGATGATAAATTGGGAGTTATTGAGATCAGGAGGAAATTCTGGGAGTTTTGACTATAATGTCCCTGGGGGTGTTTTATTTGAGGTTACTTAAGCTTGAAGTAGCTTGTCAGATAGAACCGTACATTAGAAAACCTCTCTCTCTCTCTCTCTCTCTCTCTCTCTGTTCCCGATAGTTCATTTTACCGTTTGAAGCATTTTCGAAGAAATCTCGAGTTCTAGGAGTCGGAATCAAGCGAGGATCGAGGCATAGCGATCCTAGGGAAGATTAGAAGCTTATTATCCGAAGGATTTAGTTGGAAACAATTCAATTGGAGGTAATTCAAGTTTTAAGTTATAAGTTTTTAAAGTTTTTAAGCTTAGAATTGGACTTTGTGAATCGTTGAGTTTTTCACTACAAGAAAAAACAGTATTCATAACACTTAAAAACTGCTAACCGGGACTATTGATAGCACTTCTGAAAATGCTAACATAGCCCCTGTTATTAAAAGTCCAGTCTTTTCTATAACAGTTTTTGAATGTTATGTTCGGTGTTATCTTAAACTATTCAATAACACATTTTTAGGTGCTATAATATTCAAATAATAACATTTAAATAGAGTTTTTGGTTATAAATTTGAAGTTTAATCTTGTACTTTTTTCATAACACTTTTCAACTGTTACATTTGATTATTTTGATAACATTTTTAGTTTGTTATATTATATAAACCATAACGATTTTTTACGCTTATAATATGTTTTTAAATCATAACATATAGTAATAAAATTGTTACTTTAGTGTGGATAATATATTTTAAATTATTTTTTGATTAGTATACTTATATGGTTTTTTTTAATTAAAAAATTTTCATTATTGTATTTTGATAAACAAAATCAAAATTAATCATAAAATGTAATTCTCAATAGATTGATAAACCATAAGTATTACATTAAACAATAACTAATTCAAACCATGAATGTGTCTACTTCATGAGATCTTAGTTCTAACTTAAATTTGAAAGCTTAACATAATAAAGTTTTATAATCTTGAACATTTTTTACTTCAAACTATAGTTTGGATGATGCTATTGTTGCTGCTGCTGTTGCTGATGTTGTAGCTGTTCTTCAGCTTGTTGTGCTTGACTGTGAACCCCAAATGGTGTACTAGGCCTTCGAGGGAACTTGTTCAAACTCTCTGAAAAATAAATAGAGAAAGATAAGCAGCAAATATAAAACTGCATGCTAACAAGAATGAAACTATTCTCATAAGAAATATAATCCAAGGTCAATAAGTCTTGGAACCCCTTGTAATCTGGTTTTGGTATCAATAAAGATTCATTCTAGTTATTCAACACAGTCTAAACAGAGGTTACACAGATATGGATAGTAAAATAAAACTTACAAAGTTTAACATAAAGCTTCATACGAACTTCATGCAAAGTATGAGTAGAATTGGTATCAAAATTCAGGATCCTCGGCATTGTTAGCAGTTAAAAAAACATCCAATCATTGAGTATTTTTTTTTTTACTATTGTAAGTGATCTAATGCTTGAATCAATGGATTCATATATGATATATCATGTCCCCAGTTTCTGCTCCTCTATATCTCACCACTCACCAGCAAACAACTCGATTAAATGACAATCAATGCACATGTAAGGATAAATAAATAAATAAAATATCATTTTGTGGTGGGACATAGAACAAACAGAGAAAAATGGGAACAAGAGATTTGAATCCTAAATCAATGCAATTTGAGTCAAAGCACAAAAATCGAGGTATACCCAAAAATGAGCGCCAAACAAATTAAATTTGGCACCATAGATATTTACCTTCCATATGAACATGTAAAACGATGTTATTGTAGCTTTGCTGCTCAAATCAACCGACTTGGCATTAGTCCAGAGTATTGAAGCCAAAATTGTGTGTCCCAATACCTAATCAAGGAAATACATATAAAAAAATCAACATTCACAGTACTAATCAAGCAGAAAGGGAAAGCACACAACATAGTTCCATGGAAAAAAACAAAAGTTGATACCTTAAATAATGCTATAACAACTGAGAAGAAGCTCATAAATGCAGTTGCAAAGATGAGAGGCCTTGAGAAGGCAGCTGGCCTTTTAAAGACATGGGTCTGAAAATCAATGCATATTTCAGTACTTGGAATCATTGAAATCTTTTCAATTTAAAAAAAAAAAATTATTGAAATCTGAAACGCATTACTATTATAATTTACATGATCATAGTAACAAATGGCTAAAATATGCAACTATTTGGTAAAACAGATACCCAAACTCACATTGATTGAATAAGCAGTTCCCAATGCAAAACTGATGAATAGGGCCCAAAATAATGGCCATGACCCAATAATCCATCCAAGGCCAAAACTCTGAAAAATAAAGTGATAGGTAGTCAGAATATTATAGGCTGCAAATACACAATAATAAGTTTACAATATTTTTCACAATACATTAATACAGAAAGCTAATTCCCATACCAGAACAGAAAAGGATGCGACAATCATGACACCAGTTTGAATTGAATATTCCCCTGACGCCAACGGAAGATATGGCTTGTTAACCTGTGATGAAATACGCCATAGATATCTAGAGTTAGACAATCCTTGATGTACCCCATGTAACCATGTAGAATTGTAGATAGTCTCTCTAGAAGAAAAAAAAATATTAAGGAAAAGAACTAGGAACTGGTGTAGTGACCTTATGCTCAAATGTAAGAATAAAATATATGCATTTTCTTCATTCAAAATTAAGAGAATGTAAGACAGTAAGAGCTAAGAGCTACCTTGTCTATATCAATATCATACAACTGATTCAAACCAACAATGTAAATGTTCATTAAGAGGGCAGCTGCAATAGCCTGAATTGAAAAGATCAAATTCATAAGAACGAAATTCATGGTGTGAATTAAAAAAAAAGTAGCTCAAAGTATTTTAAGCTTCACCTCCAACATCCCAGCAAAAAATAATGGTGAAAAGTCTGTAAGCTTCTCGACTGCAAGTAGGGAAACTGAGACTATGCTCAATGCCTGCTTCCAGAAAAAATAGGATGAGTCTCCAAAAATTGATAGGAAACAATATTATCAATAAATTGAAGTTTAAATGAATGAGATTAATATAATGACTATTCTGGGACTGCCCCACTAAATTTAAATAACCTACCGTGCCTATGACTGTATGTGGCCGAGAAAACCTATAGAAAGCATCCAAGGAATCTTTAACGGAGTTCAAAACATTTTTTGGCTCCGATTCAAGAGGTTGTCCATCAGCAGCATTAACCAGGAATCTTTTATTTAGTCTCTGGTAGGATATAGATGTTTCAATGCAATGCTTCAATGAACTGGGTTGTAACCCAGCACAGCAATGTTTTTCTCTCACATTCCAAGCTATAAACCTTGATACATTGTATGCCGCATTTGAACCTGCATTCTCAAAAAAATAAAAAAAGACATAAAAAAAATCTCACAATTAGCATATTGGAAACTGTTAACTAATTATTCCCATGAACAGAACTTTTTTTTCAAAACCAAAGACCAACATATATCAAAAGCAAAACCATTTGGAAAAAGTTCATGTTTTCAATCAAGGATAACAGAGGACCTGTTCTATTTGACCTGGTTATAGAAAATAACATCATTGAACTTATGTCCCAGCAGTGGGTTATGTCAAAAATCTAATGATTCTAATCAAAGTTTTTAACCAACTGGAAAACCAGTTGATGCAGCACAAGCACAAATGCCAATGCCCTATAATCAGAGAGAGCAACAATGCTTACAATAAAGCAAGTTTATACGACCCCTTTTACATTGCAGCAAGGTTGTCCATTAGTTACATTTCAGCATCAACCATTTTTCAACCCCTTTATTAAAGAATATATATGAGCAGTAAACAGAGGAACTCATCCAATCTTATAACATTTTGGCTAAGTAAGATGTGTGAAGGGAGAAACTTAAGTGATTCGATAAAGGTCCTACAAGAAAAAGGGCCTAAGAAAGAAAGACAAATATGATTTCTGTTATACCAGAAAAAGAAAACATAAAAGTGTGTGAAACGATTCAACCACTGAATTAGAACCAAAAATTAAAAAACAAGATAAACTAATAAGAGGGCCTTTCTAATCACATGAAACTAGAAACAAAAATTAGAGAGTTGCACTTAAAATTTACGAACAACAGGGATTTAAAAAGAAACAACACTACTTGTATTCACTTGTACTATTTATATAAAGAAAAAATACAAGGAAGTAGTTACATGATTTATAAGGGCACCAAATTTACCTGATTTCCAGCACAACCAAATCGAATAGATTTGACAGAAGTTTCTTAAAAGGATAAGACACTAAGAAAAAGACAAGCTAAAGATAAAGCAGTGAAATATTTTAGCTTCAAAGTTACTGAAATCAATTTGATGATGATAAATTCATTCAATCAAATATGTAATGGCACACAACAATGAATCAAACACCACTAGTCTGAGTTTCTCCAACTAGGACTAACCAAAAATCTTATAAAATATATACATAAACATATCTTACATGTACACTTGAAACAACTCTAGCCAGAGCCTTAACCATGCCCTCAACAATATTGGTGTTCTTGGGATGCCTATATAGCAGATACCATAAATTAGGCCAGTCAGACTTAATACAGCTATATAAGAAAATATCCTAAACAAAAAAAAGAAGATTGGTACAAGTGATCTTACATATCAAAGTTCTAGAAGAGAATCTGCAAAGTTCGTGCCTCTAAACAAAAACCCTGTCAAAGTTCCACCTTTGTAATTATTCAAACAGCTTTACAAGGCTCTACCATAATCTTCTATGTCACACATACTACATAAATAAGGAGTATGTTTCCACTTCTAGAATTACCCTCAGGACTTCAAGAACAAGAATGTGATGCCATAAAGGCAAATCAAGAAAAGTTGCCTTCAACAACATACTGAGAAAACTCTAAAAAACAGAAACTCAAATCTAAATATACAAAAACATAAAACACAAAAACTCTAAATCTAAAACCAATATAAAAAATAGAATACCCAAAGCTAGCAGCATATTCACAAACCTCAAAGTCACCAAATTTAGTAATCCAAAATCCTCAAAGAAACCAAACCTAAAGTTAATAGAAACATCATCAATAATTCATACTAAAAATTGCATAAATCCCTAAAACAGAAACAATATATAATAATTATTTTAAAAATTAATCAAAGATGATGCCTAAGAATAAAAAATCATCATTACCATTTTAGATAAGTGGGGATGTAAGCAAAATAAACCATTTTCTTCACGGCGACGGTACCCTAGTCCCATTGAAGTCCCTGCCGTTACAACACCATCCCCACAGTCCCACCTCCATGCTAACATCTGCAACAACAGAGAAAGAAAGAGAGAGAATGAGATCGTGGGTGAGAGGGAAAGAACTAAATCTGGAGAAGGAAATGAGAAGAACCCGATTGACAGAGAGAGAGTCACAAAGAAGGAAAGAGAGCCAACATTTCCAAACAAAATCAAACCAACAACTGCCAAGCTCAGACATATCAATGGCGGCACAATCGACACTCCCTGAAAAAGAAGAAAAACCCAGATAAATAAAAGGGAATAAGATGAGAGGGAGAGACAAACGAAGGTCACGTTTACCTGGGTTCTTTCTTCTAGCCAGCGACCGAGAGAGATACATAAGGAAGGACAGGGTAGCGTGGTCGAGGTGTGTTTAAGCGGCTCAACAGATGGGATTAGAGAGCACTGGCGGCGTGAAGACGAGAGAGTAGAGAGAGAGAGAGAGAGAGAGAGAGAGAGAGAGAGAGAACCAAGAGGTTGATGAGTGTGAGATAGGTATTAGGGATTCATAATTGAGAAAACCCTCTTTTGTTTTTCCTTTGGTCGATTTCAGGCGCCTAATTTTCATTTGCCGCCTAAAGCATACAAAATTAGATCCGTGTTTTTTTATTAGGTATATTAATAACACTCCTACAAATATGCTATATTTTTGATGTCATATTTGGTCAAAATTGTTGTAGTGTTTGGTTCGTTTGAGCCTCGGGATTTGATGGTTTTGGATCATTGGGAAGCTTGGGAACTTTGATTTTATGATTTGGAAGTGTTTAGGTATGTTTTTGGGGGTGTTTGGGATGATGGAAAACGGGTTTATGGCTGGTTCTGGGTTGGGGGCCGCGGCCCTAGCTCGAAGAAGCTGCTGGGGAGGTTTTTGCCTTGCTGGGTACCGCGGCCCTAGGTGTAGGGCACTACGGCCCTTGCTTCTCGAGTGGCTGGGGGCCGCGGCCGAGGGTGTTAGGGCCACAGCCCTTGGACAGGTTTGAGCCCGTTTGAGTGTTTTGGCCCCGGGAACTTGTGTTTAGGCCTTGGGATTGTTCCTACTACCCAGATTAGTGGGGATTGATGTCCCGGAGGCTAGATCTTGGTTTGGAAACCTTTGATGTTCATTTTATTGATGGTGTCCTATATTTGGTTATGACTAGGTGACCGCTAAAGGGCTAAAAGTCATATCGTTCTCAAGGGTCGTTCTTTTATTCATTCTCGCTCGAATCAGAGGTAAGAAAGCTGCACCCTGTGTATATATGACATGCATGGTTATTCTTGATGCATGTTGGATGTTTAAATATGGCATGTATGGTTATTTTTGAGGCATGTTCAGTGATTAAATATGATGCATGTGATGCACGAGAAACATGTGATTAGGACATGTATATTGAATATGCGATTGTTCAGAGCTTGAGCATCTGTGTTTATGCATGATCCTAATTGTGCTAGTAACTATTGAGTAAGCATGCTGAATTCCCTATATTCGGATATTTGACATATGATATATGTTTGGTAGCATTGCTTACTTGTGTATGGTACTGACTAGTCAGGGTCGGCACTGGTTGAGTATCACAGACCTAAGAGCCGAGAACGGCATAGCGTCACGAACGCAGGGCCGATTAAAAGATTAGATCTAATCGATATCAGCGTTGAATGACCCTAGGGCATTAATGCTGGACCGACCCTAAGGTCGATGAATCTTATAAGCGCTTGACTAGTCTAAGCTAGTTACTCAGCGCCAGGGCCTAAGGCCTAGGTGACTGCTTGTCACATGGCTAGGGAACAGAGTTCCATGGTTATGACTCTATGTTCATGAGGTAGGTTATGTTGGTGATTAGTCATCATGCACCTAACCTGTTTAAGCTAGTGAAAGGTTCACTCATCTACTAAGCCTGGTGACCCTATCGTCACACGGCTGTTCGGAATAAACCCACCTTAGTGACTAGTACAACTGTCGCTCTTCTAATTGGGGCTAAAAGCCCTGGATGATTATTATGATGATCGGTTGATGTGTTATACTCAACATTACGTGAACTTATTTGCCTACTTGAATAGGGCTATACTTGCTAGGTGTGTGCCTTATGAATTGATGACATGTCATGACTGTTCATGAGCATATTGAGTTTTCTTGCTGGGCTTCCGCTCGCGGGTGCTATGTGGTGCAGGTAAAGGCAAAAGAAAGTTGGACCATCCTTGAGTTGGAGAGCTTAGGTGATGATGTGTACATATGCAGCTGCTCGACCACCACGGCCGTGGTTTGAATAGGAACTAAGGTTAAACCCTGTTTTGCCGCTTAGATCGCCTGGTTGTAAATATTTTCTTGTAATAAACCTCTAAATTATATTTTTGGGATCCCAATGTATATAATAAACATTCTAATGAAACGTTATATCTTAACCAAAAATTTTAATCCCTAAACCGCTAATCATACTTAGTTACACGATTTTGGCCAAATGACTCGATTAGCGAGTTTAGCTCTGTTTACAAGGCACACCGTAATGGTCCTTGGAGTTTAGGGCATTACACAAGTAAGCTTTCAGTGGCTCTCTGGGCTACTGCTTTACGTTTGCCAAGGAGTCTGCCTTTATTCGAGCTGCTTAAGAAGCCCGGAATGCCCTCTTGAAGTCAGCAGAGAAATTCCTCCACGAGCTGATATAATGCTTCTTGTATTGCTTGAACCATTGCCTGGCTGGTTCGACCAGAGTTGAAGGGAATACTAAGCATCTTAATTCGGATCCTATGTTATGGGCCATCATGAGGGTATTGAACATCCACAAGTGGTCGGATGAATCTCCATCTCCATCAAACTTTGACAAATGGGGCATACTGAAACCTGGTGGGTATGTTGTTGCTGCGATGTTGGGGGCGAAAAGCTCAAGCTCTTCCCATGAGTCGTACTCATCTTTTTCCTTTTCTAATAGGAGTCTTTTCATTAGTTCCTCCATCTGGGCCAGCCTCTCGAGGGTTGGGTCCTTGGTTCCCTGGGGTTGTTCAACAGCTCCCATTTGACCGTATGCATTTGATGGGTTATTGTCCCTCCAAGCTCGAGCATGGTTTGGTGGGGCATTCCCATTGTCACGTAACTCAGAAGGACTTCCCTTGTGGTGAGTGCTGCTGACTCCATCGCGAGTCAGATTGGTCCTTTGTGAGTTTAGGAAATCTCGTAGATCGGTATGTGGATCAACCCAAGGGTTTTGAGCTGAGCTCGGCTGATTTCTCAAATCTGTGCTGGTTCTACCACTTCGACGATCCTTTGTCCAATAACTTCCATTAGAGAAGCTCAGAGCTTGCGGTCGAGGATGAGGATTTAGAGCGTTCCCGCGTACTCGTGGGACATAAGCAGGGGCAGCGAGAGGAGGATTCCTCCTGCTATTTCTGTAGGCAGGGACGTCTCGAGTAGAACGAGGTGGGGACGGATGCCTGATCGGCGACGAAGGGTGTTTGATTGGTGAAGCAATTCTTATCCCATCAGGTCAGATCAAACTAGCCCAAGGTTGATCTACTCCACCATTTCTGGTTCCCTGTGCATGGCGATTTGATCGCGGTACAGGGAAGTCGGTCGGGACACGCCGCCTTTGCGAGTTTTTCCTTGACCGTCTGAGTGGGTTGCCATGAGCATTCAACGGTGACGTTGAACTCAGAGTCGAGGTTCTAATCGACCGGTTGACTCGTTGGTGATCCTTGGGAAAGCCACCAAATGGGGTTTCTTGGTGATTGGGCAACACGGGAGTAGAACTTGGAGCTGAGGTTCTAACCGATCGACTTGGCCTAGGTCGAATATCCTGGCGAGACTTACGAGTCATGCCTTGCCTCGTTTTGACATTAACGTCAGTTCAAAGAAGGGGTAGCCAAGCCAAGACTTCCTCGATTTGCTTATTGGCCTTGGCTAGATGGCTCCTCAACTACATGTTCTCCATCTCTAACACAGTCAAGTAATCCGGGTTCGAATTCGGCGGTAGAGGTGTTGAACTTCCGGTGTCGCCGTCGCCCATCGGTTGTTTTCCTGATTGCTGTTGGATCTCCGAGCCTTGTTCGTCATAAACAGTGGTATGGTGCGCCTCTGGCCCACCATGCTGATCCGTTTCATTATCGTGCCTTGAACGAGTGACTACCATGATGAATTTTTTCCTGAATCTTTTTCAATGGCACTAATTCGTAGCTCTCAATGAAAGCATCAAACTGTTGACATGGTTTTTTGCCAACAGTGTATTACGAAAATTAGCTGGAATGAACTAGTGCTTAAGGATAAACCGTAATGAGAATAATCACTCTTTAAGGTACTTAGAATGATATATTAAGAATACTTGTTCCTTTTTACATGTTTCGGAGGTTAAAATCTCCCTAGTCCACGAGTCAATATTATTATTGTATATCTCTTTCTATTTTTACTGAGTATTTGCATTACAGAAAGAATCTAACCCATTTTCTATCCAAGGTCTTGGTATTTATAGGAGAATAATCCCTGGGTAGGTGTTGGGGTCATCCCGTGATCACTTGATCCCTCACATCATCCCTGTGACACTGATGATTAACATTTACACTTTATATTGAAGTGTGGTCTAATCATTAGGTAAAATAGATCAGGGATCGCATGGTCTAAATCAGCGTGTGTTGTCTGGTCATGCACGTTTATATTGCGTATCCGGTAATTCAGGAGTAAACAGACACATGATGTGTGTTTACGCACGTTTATATTGCGTGGTCAACTTTTAAAGATCCTGGGGTACGTCAGACCTCTGGCTTACCACGAGCTTAGCGTAATATTAGCTCGTGCCTTTTGATGCTATATTACACAAATGGTTCTAGGTAGTAAGTTACTAAATAACTCATCAGCTCAAGCTATTTTTCTAGGGAATCATGCTAAATTCCCCCGGATGAAAAGTAAACACGTGGAACATCGATTATAGCCTTTTGCTAGCCAGCTGTACCCGAGCTGCCTAAAAAGATATGTGCTGATTTTCAAGACGTACACAAGTCACATGCCCATAAATTTGAGGGGATTGTTATCTAAATAAGTCATATGCCCAAGGACTATAAAACATACTATACATATACATATCATAACATATAAGCACATAAAATCTATCCTATTTTCGTTACCAAAAGCCGGGATATTTGGGAAGAAGAACGGGATTAGAACATTCATATAAACCAACAGTAAAATGGTGAGAATCTAAAGAATAAGAGATGAAAAAGATTACTAAACCATCCAAGAAGAAACTTACCAAGAAGAACCTTAAGTTTCAAGAACTTAAACACCTAATCAAAAATCAATAACAAGAGTTAGGATCTGAATAAAAGGAAACTAAAGAAAACTAAAGAACCATATAGAACTGAACTTAGGAATAGGAATACCTTGAATGACCTTATGGATTGGTCTAAACCTCAATACCGAAATCACACTATTTCTCACTTCCCAAGTGTTTATAAAAGCTTAGAATGATAAAGCTTTAGCCCAAAACCCAAGTGTATCTATCTATAGTAACACTAGCACCTTGGAGGCCCTGATCAAATGCTTGAAGAATGAAGAAAATGGCTGAGCACTAGGTCCTATTTATAGAGTTCAAGGAGTGAAACTAACCCCTTTTCATTTGAATAAATAAATGATTATAAAATGAAAAAGAGTTGAATTTTCGTTCAACTGATGCCCAGAACTCAGTCAAAATCGTTCAAAGGCAGGTCTAAGTGGTTAAGGGTATTTTTAAAATTCAAAAATCAAACTTTCAAAAATACATACATGGAGCCGATATATCGTCCCTATAGGCGATATATCGCCTCCCTCTCTATTCCCGAGCCTCGTTCGATCGTTCGTACAAAGTCGACGTGTTTTACGTATCTTTTGTAGGCGATATATTGGCATACGTTGATATAATAAACACGTATTTGCACTTTTTCAGCATAATTTTGAATTGGATAAACAACTTTGACTGAGTCATAATACGATCCTAACTACTGCATGAAGATTCTAGAGCTTCTAGATCTTTCTTTTGTTAAAACTATCCATCTAAAATACTTAATTCCTTAATAATCATAATTATGACAAGTGTCATACTCCTATTAGCTCTATCTAAACCATAGGTTATAATAAATATATATCTATGACCAGCAATATTAATCAAACCTTATGTTATAATTAATATTCTTAAACTATAGGTTAAAGTTATAAAATCCACAACTGTTGCTATGAGTTTCCAACTAAGTCCCGGATTGAACCAAAATCCACGGTAACTAACATACCACTAACTAATACTAACTACTACTACTATCTAGCTAGCTAAGTAAATATTCTAGGACACTACAATTCTACCCTACTTAATAGAATTTCGTCCCCAAAATTTACTTACCAAACAATTCCGGATATCGGGCTAACATGTCTCCCTCCAACTCCCACGTTGCCTCTCGTTCAGAACTATCACTCCATAGGATCTTGACTATCAGAATACTCTTAGACCGTAATTCCTTCATCCCTCTATCTAGGATGCTAACCGGTCATTTCTCCTAACTCAAATCTTTCTGGAGTGTTATCATATCGTACTTGAGGACATGAGAAGGGTCTGACACATATCTACGCAACATCGAGATGTGGAACACATTGTGGCTATCTGCTAGAGCGGCGGCAGGGCTAATCTATATGCAACTGTTCCCACCTTGTCCAATATCTCAAAAGGACCTATAAATCGGGGACTAAGCTTGCCTTTCTTCCCAAACTGCTTCACACTTTTCATAGGAGATATCTTTAAGAAGACTTGATCTCCAAATTTGAATTCCACATCACGCCGCTTGGCATCTGCATAACTTTTCTAACGACTCTGAGCAGCGAGCATACGCTTTCTAATCACTGCTACTGCATCCTGAGTTTCTCTAACAGCTTCGGGTCCAAGAAGTTTCCTTTCTCCTACCTCATCCCAATGTAAGGGCGATTGACACCTCCTTCCATAGAGTAACTCATAGCGTGCCATCCCGATCGTTGACTGATAGCTATTGTTGTAGGAGAATTCTATCAGCGACAAATACTTACTCCATGATCCTCTAAAATCAAGTACACAAGCGCGCAACATATCTTATAAAATCTGTATGGTACGCTAGAACTGACCATCGGTCTGAGGATGAAATGTCGTACTAAGACTTAACTTGGTACCCATAGCTTACTGCAAGCTTCCCCAAAATCTCGATGTAAACACTGATCCTCTATCGGATACTATGGTCTTAGGAATTCCATGCAGTCTTACTATTTATCGGACATAAACGTCTGCGTATTGATCTGCTGTTTAAGTAGTCTGGACAGGTAGGAAGTGAGCTAACTTGGTTAGTCTATCTATTACTACCCAAGCTGAGTTGTGCTGCTTATTTGTTCATGGAAAACCCATTATGAAATCCATGGCTATGTCTTTCCACTTCCATTCTGGAATACTATGCAGTTGCAATAAGCCTGCAGGCCACTAATGTTCTGCTTTCACTTGTTGGCATACTAAGCATGTAGACACATACTTTGCTACATCTTTCTTCATTCCTGGCAACCAATATAACGCTTTAAGGTCGTGAGTCATCTTGGTTGACCCTGGGTGAACTGAGTATGGGGTATTGTGCGCTTTTTCTAAAATCTTCATCTTAATCCCTTGATCATTCGGCTCGCATACCCGATCCTTATATCTCAAAAACCCCTGTTCTGAGATCGAGAAATTTGTGGCCTTGCCTTCTTTAACTGCATCCACATGTACTACTAATGTGTCATCATGCCCGTGCCCGATCCGTATATCTTCTAACAGACTTGACTGGATGGACAAGTTAGCCAGTTTACCAATGACTACTTCTATTCCGGCATTGATCAACTCATGTTGTAGCAGATTTTCTATTCCAGATAACACTGCTAAACTTCCATAACTCTTCCTACTTATCTCATCAACAACTACATTAGCCTTTCCTGGGTGGTACAGGATTTCACAGTCATAATCCTTCACTAGTTTTAACCATCTACGCTGCCTCATATTGAACTCTTTTTGAGAGAAGAAATAATTTAAGTTTTTGTGATCCGTATAAATCTCATACCATTCTCCGAAAAGATAATGGCACCAGATTTTCAATGCAAAGACCACCGCTGCCAACTCAATATCATGTGTTGGATAGCGTTGCTCATATTCCTTCAGCTTCCTTGAGGCGTAGGCTATTACCTTGTCATTATGCATCAACACACAACCCAAACCTTGCTTTGACGCATCACAGTAGACTCCAAACTTATCGTTGGGCGTTGGTACTTAAAGTACTGGTGCTGAGCATAGCTTATCCTTAAGCAACTAGAAGCTCCCTTCACACTTATCTGTCCAGCTGAACCTCTGCTGTTTCCGGGTCAGGTTGGTGAGCAGAGTGGCTATCTTAGAAAAGCCCTCTACAAACCTCTTATAATAACCTGCTAGTCCCAGAAAACTTCTTACCTCTGACATGTTCTTAGGTCTTGGCCAATCTTTCACAGCCTCTATCTTCGATGGGTCTACAACAACTCCTTCCTTGGATACTATGTGGCCGAGGAACGCTACTTGCGAAAGCCAAAATTCACACTTCTTGAACTTTGCGTAAAGTTGATGCTCTTTCAATTGCAACATGGTCATCCTTAAATGTTCCTCGTGCTTGACTTCGTCCTTTGAATACACCAAGATATCGTCGATGAACACTATGACAAATTTGTCCAAATAATCCTTGAAGACCCTATTCATTAAATCCATAAATGCGGTTGGAGCGTTGGTAAGACCAAAAGACATAACTAAAAACTTGTAATGTCCATAACGAGTTCTGAAAGCTATCTTGGGAATATCCTCTTCCCATACCTTGAGCTAGTGATACTCGGACCGTAGATTAATCTTTGAAAACACGGTTGCTCCTCAAAGTTGATCAAATAAGTCGTCAATCCGGGTAGTGGGTACTTATTCTTAATCGTTACCTTATTCAGCTCGCGGTAATCTATACACATCTGCATACTTTTGTCCTTCTTCTTCACGAATAGAACCGGTGCTCCCATGGCGAATGGCTCGGCCTAATGAAACCCAAGTCTAAGAGTTCTTGTAGTTGCGTCTTTAACTCCTTGAGTTCGATAGGTGCCATCTGATATGGTGCCTTTGAGATAGGCTCGGTGCCCGGTACTAGTTCGATTGTGAAGTCAATTTCCCGAGTTTGCGGGCAACCCTGGTAAGTCGTCAGGAAATACCTCTAGGAATTTCTTTATAATGTGGACGTCTCCAACCTTTAGTGGAGTTTCCTGACACTGGATAAGAATGTGTGACATCCTTTTTCTATCATCCTCTGAGCTTTGAGAGATGAAATAAGCGGCGTACGTAGTTCTAAAAATTTTCCCATATAGCATAGTCTCTGACTGTCAAGAGTCTCGAATGTTACTTGCTTACGTCTGTTGTCGATGGTTGTGCCATGCCCTGTATCACGTCGAATTCTTTGATCTCTAATTCTATCAGGTCTCGTTCTAGTTCTACGTCCTCAATTTTGATCGGTACACCTTGTACTATCTGTGATGATAGGACTACTTCACCCGAAGGTAATTCTGTCACAAACCTAGTTCTAAATCTTTCACAAGGTTTGTATAATTTCTCTATCATTCCTAAAGAGATATACGAGTGAGTGGCTCCCGAATCAAATAATACTAAACATACATTATTGAGGATAGGAATTTGACCTGTGACCACTTTGTTACTAGCTTCAGCTTCTCCCTGGGTCAAGGGAAAGACTTTGGCAGGAACCATCTTGCTGTCCCTTTTCTCCTCTGGCTTGAGCTGGGGACATTGCCTCTTTTGGTGACCATCATGACCATAGTTGAAGCATCCCTTGGTGTTTGCACGACACTCACCAGGATGTTTCTTTTGGCACTTAGAGCATTGAGGGTATTCTGCATAACCCGACTTATTGCCTCCATTGTTTGTCCGTGCTCTTTTATCATTGTCGGACTACTTATTGTCAAGACGCCTTCTCTTTTGACCATTATTGTTGCTAGGCTGATGATTGTTGTGGTTGTTCTGACCATTCTGAGGTTGACTCTACTATTTAGGCTCAGGCTTACTAGCTTCCTCCTTACTAACATTCGCCTGAAGCCTTTCTACTTCTATAGTCGTTTCTAGAACATCGGCATACGTAGTAGTTCCAGGATTTCACTACAAGAATTTTAGCCTAATATAACACCTAAAAATCACAATTTTCAAAAAATACTATGGTTAAATTGAAAAATCAGGCGCGCTCTTAGTACAGTAAAATTTTACATCCCGCCACTAGCTTTTCCATATCCCCCTCTAATATTCTATTAGCCCTAAAGTATCTCTCTCTCTCTCTTGTATCTTCTTCTTCACAAATCAACCCTAACCGCGTTCCCCTCTCTGTCTCTTTTTCTCTCCCTCTAAAAATAGCCACACACACTCCAATCTCTTGCCTTCTCTCAATCTCTCGTTCATCCCACTCACAGTGACTCTCTCTTTCGCTCTCTCTGGTTTGGAACCATCGTTCACCTACCTCTCTCTCTCATTCTCTTTCAGATGTGGGTGCTAAGGATCAATGATGAAGGGTCCCAGGAAAGGGCTTTGGGACGATGAAAAGACGCAATAAGGGGCGAAGTAGATGCTCCCCAAAGTGCTTTGACCCTTTCTTCTCCCTAGCGCGAACCAGAGGCCTTTCCTCCATGGGCGATGGGCAACCAAGTCTGTCCATTATGTGAAGTAAGGTAACTTTAACCCATTTTTTTAATTTATGATATATGAAGTATGATTTATATGTAAACTAAGCTAACTGAGCCTGTCAATTTTGATTTTTTTTTTGTGTTGATTTATGGATTTGAAAGTTTAACAGCGCCATTCACAAGGGTATGCCCCACAAGTTCTACTATGGCCGAACTGGGCGTGTCTGGAACATCACCAAGCGCTATTGGTGTGGAGGTTAACAAGCAGGTTGGGAACCGCATCATTAAGAAGAGGATTCATGTTCGTGTGGAGCATGTCCAGCCCTCTAGATGCACTGAGGAGTTCAGAAACAGAAAGTTAAGGAATGATAAGCTCAAGGCCGAGGCCAAGTTGAAGGGTGAGGCCATCAGCACCAAGAGGTAGCCAGAGGGTCCCAAGCCAGGTTTCATGGTCGAAGGAGCTCAGTTGGAAACTGCACCCCCATTCCTTATGATGTTGTCAACGATCTCAAGGGTGGTTATTAGATCTTTTTATGTATTATTTTTTCTTCTCAATGTTCTGTTCTGTTTATGTCTGGTTTTGATTTTGTTTTCAAGACTACCAATGGAAACGTTTCCTTAATTAGTTCAAGTACTCGAAGCCGTTGTTAGTTTTCATATTTTGAATACTATTCTAAGTACAATTTTGTTTTAAAAAATTTATGTGCTATTTTTGTTGTGTACAGAAATATTCCAAGAGTCCAAGATTTTCGGTTTATGAAAGACAAAAAGCAAGAGGCATTCTCATCTTTCATGCACTACAAATCTTATCTTTCACGCAAGGCGCATAACCTCACGACACCAGGTCTTCAAGGCAGCTCACCTCACTAGTCATGGCATCAATTCGGAAGGACACCTCAAAGCTTCACAAAAGCCAGATGGCAGAAAGCAGTAGGCACAACACCTCAGTATCTCACGGCTTCAGGTCTTCATTTGTTAAGATTTTTTTTGAATAAATTTCTGAATTCAACTCTATATTCGCTTAGGTATATACATGTAATACTATTTCTGAGATATACTTTTATGAGTTACATTTGTCTATAGAGTTGAGCGAATATAGATATAATGTAATACTGAGCTTAAACCTCCTCCCTGAGCTTCATTGTCTATAGATATACTGTAATACTGGACTCTTAATCAGAATTAGACAAAAAGACAACTATTAGTGATCTTATTGAAAGGCATGGTAAGTTATTTTTTTTAAGGAATCCTTTTCTTATTTTTAATCACATCTAGATAATTTTTATCTCAGTTTCTGTGTAAGAAAAACACTGAGAGACTGATGAGATTTGATTGAAACTGTCAAGTAGATGAAAATTAATTTTCTACTTATTAACTATCATCTAGCTCAAAGATGTTGGCTTTGCATAGCATCAGAATGATTTGTTGCCACCGTAGTTGATTTTAAGACTAGTTTGGCTGTTTCCCAACTATTTTATGAGTTTCATTTGACTAAGATTTTTACTTTGGAATTCAGATTGTATATTTGTAGTATGTGCTAATGATTTTTGTTTTTGTGTGTTTTTTAGTGAAGCAAGAAAACTGTTTGATGAAAGTTCTAAGTTAGATGTTATATTTTAGAGTTCTATAATTATGGGTTTTCTAAACATGGAGAAGTTGATAAAGCTATTAGGTTGTTTGATTGGATGCCATCAAGAAATCCCATTTCTTAAATTACTTGATTGGTGGGTATTTTAGCTAGGATGCCATCAAGAAATCCACCACCTATTTGGTAAAGGATCTAAATTGTATTTTGGATTAGTTTTCTCTGTGATAATACAAACTTTTTAAATTTACTTGAAATTAGTAGTAGTAGTAGTAGTAAACTACTATAATTTTTCTTGCTAGCTAGTTACATCATAGAAAAGCAAATCCCAAATCATGTAAAACATATTAAAATTTGGGTCTAGTTTGATTTTCTGTTTCTTTATACATTTCAAGGCCACAAGATTATTTTATTGCAAGAATTTCTATAAAATCAAAAAATTAAATACATTTCTTTCTAGTTTTGTGTTCCCTTCCCCACCTGCAACTTTCTCATTTTGACAAATTGGTTTTTTCTACTTTGTTTGGTGAGTTATATCTCTGTTTGAAGTGAGGGGCTACTTTGATCTTAGCATGAAATTTTAATATGATATTGATTTTTGATGGTCTATGTTTTGTGTTGGTGGTGCTACTGTTTTGTGTTCTCATTAACAGTTGGAAAACATTTTTTTTATTAATCCAGACTTATTTTTTTTGTCTCTGTTACAGGTTATTACTCTTGAGGATGTAATAAAGGGAATGAAGGTATAGAATTGCTTGAACTCTTATTTATTATGGCAACTTTCCTTAACCAAATTGCTATGGTCTATTATTGTTGCAGATCATGAGGGAGACTTTGATATATTTGTCACATCTTGATCACGAGGACACGGAAAAGCTGGTATGGGTTTATGGAAAATAAAGTAGTAAATGTATTGAAATATTTTTCATGTTTTCTATTTGTACCAAAGTTAGTACAAGCTTGTGTTAGCTATAGTTTTTATTTATATTTATGTCTAATAATATTTCTGTTATGATGCAACCTATTTTGAGTGGAAATTTCTTTCAAGTCATGTGGCTGCAGCTTGGGGGCTGCTAATAGTGAATAGTTTGAGGAAAAATATGAGTGGGGAATTTCTTTTATTGGCCATTCAATTGAAATTATTTTCTGCATGTATAATTATAATGGAACACCTTGTTTCTATCTTGTCATACACTTGTAGAGAAAATGTGTCATTTGATTGTGTTATATATTATTTTCATTATAAATTCTATCGTATGCTGACTATTGTTCTTGTATGATGCAGATGCTAAAGAAGCTAAGAAAACAATTAAGTGGCGAGGATTGGAATTGGAACAAATTAAACACATTATGTTGGGCAATAGGGTCTATATCTGGTTCGATGATGGAAGAACAGGTACATTTTTAACTTTCCCTATAAATGTTATTTCTACTCATTTTCTATTTGTGATAATAGTTTACTTGGCATTTCTGTTTTGACTACAAAAAAATGTTTATTCTGATCTAAGATGGTCACATGGTCAGTGTAAGCTTGTACTTTATTTCCTTGTAAATGTTATTTACACCACAGATCGTTATAAGTTTGTGAGGGCACATGTCCATGCATCTGTCATGTGGTGTTAGGGATCTTGATGTAGAACCCAAAGATCACTTTTACATGCCCCTCTCATTTGGGAAAATATGAGAGTTTATTTATTTAGGGATCTTGATGTAGAACCCAGAGATCACTTTTTATGCAGGTATGTTGTTGGACAGTACCCGAGGTTTCTAAGAGCTCACTAGAAGTTCCTAAAAACTGTTGTGAACAAATTGTTTGAATTCATGCATGAGACACATCCTGGTGTTCAGGTATTTGTTCTGTTGTGGTTTTCTTGGTTAGGTTTAAGGCTTAAAAGTTACTGAGAAATTTTGTCTTTTAAATTGAATGGTTTGTCTACATAAGTGTTGCTAAAGTTTTGTGTTCATGTGTTTCAGGATATGGCCTGTGACACATTCTTGAAGATTGTTAGAAGTGCAAACAGAAATTTGTAATTGTTCAGGTAACAATTACTTTGAGAAACTCACATTTTTTATTTGAATTCCGGTTGTTCATAGTTGTCAATATTTTTCTCTGGGTTCAGTTATATTTGCAACTAAGTAAAGGTGGTTTGTTTCAGGTTGGTCATATGATTCATGCAGAATCTGATCCTCAGAAGAGGGATGAGTTTCTACAGAGATTGATGGAGCTTCCTAATCAGGTCATTTAAATTTTATTTACTTCTCTTGGTCATCTCCATTTAGGTTTTTGTTAGATACAAAATAGATCACATATGCTATATAGTGGATTCCTTGTGCTATTACTTTGTAATGCAGAAATGGGCTGAAATTATAGGACAGGCACGCTTAAGCGTTGATTTCCTGAAGGATCAAGATGTGATAAGGACGGTGTTGAATATTGTGTGTATAGATTCTTGGCTCCTACTTCACTTCTGTGATGTATGTGGAGCATTGGTGTGAGGAGAATTTCAGGAGCCTAACACTGGGCAGCCCAGATTTTTCTGACATTGAAATGGTTAGTCGCTAAAAAAATACTATGTCATATACCTTTTTTTATTGAGTTTTAGATGATCTCCAGAATATATTGTTTACAAATTGGTGCAACATAATTTGTTTTTTTTTTGAAACAAATCTACCTGTGTTATTACTTAAGAAAAATACAAGTAAAGAAGGAAAACTCCATCAAAACAGACCAAACAGGGAATCTGGCTTTTATTTTATGTTTGTGTATTTATGTATATATGTTTAACTTTACCTATTCTCTGGTTTGATACCATTTCTCTAATCTGTATTATTTGGTCTTTTTGCTTCAGTTACCTCAACATATTGAGATACAATAATAGGGTACTCTTCCTTGTTGTTACATGTTTCTTAATTACAGTTAGTGAGGAAAACCATTCACATAATATATGATGAGCAGTTGCATCAACTAAATTGGGGAAGATATTGAACTCCTATGCCATATTGGCCATCAAAATGTAAGGACTGTTAAGAATTAGAATAGCTCCTTAAGCTCTTAGCCATTTGAACTCCTTTAGTGATTTAGCCATTTGAACTCCTTAAGCGATTTTCACCTTCTTTACTAATTTTGACCTCATTACTGACTAGTTCAGAAGAGAATTTGGGTTTAGTTTTACACTAATGAACATGACTATTTCATATATGTTTCATATCTTGCAAAGCTGCTTTGTTATGGTTTATACTGTACATATTTTTGTTTAATCTAACATTACTTACTTAAGTAGTGTTGGGTTTCATTGCTTTTTGCTTTTCATATATGTTTCATTGCAGAGTTAAATTGTTTGACAATAAGAAGAGATTAACAGTTGTAGGCTTTAAAAAATTTCAGAGCAACATCATGAGGAGGTTTGCCTTGGAAACCTGAGGAGATTTCAATTTAGAGAGCTTCAGATGGCAACAAACAACTTCAGCAGCAAGTACTTGGTTGGATGATGAATTGAAGGATGGAGCAAGTTTCATGCATGATTTACTTTTGTGTATCTTGTAATGTTTCTGTTTTTTATTTTTAAAGTAAAAATATTCAAGATTATAAAACTTTATTATGTTATGCTTTCAAATTTAAGTTAGAACTAAGATCTCATGAAGTAGACATATTCATGGTTTGAATTAGTTATTGTTTAATGTAATACTTGTGGTTTATCAATCTATTGAGAATTACATTGTATGATTAATTTTGATTTTTTTTTTATCAAAATACAATAATGAAAATATTTTAATTAAAAAAAAAACCTTATAAGTATACTTATCAAAATAAAATTTAAAATATATTATCCACACTAAAGTAACAAAATTTTATTACTAGACTTTTAATATGTTATGATTTAGAAATATATTATAAGCATAACAAATTGTTATGATTTATATAATATAACAAACTAAAAATGCTATCAAAATAATCAAATGTAACAGTGGAAAAGTGTTATGCATAAAGTATAAGATTAAACTCCAAATTTATAATCAAATACTCTAACTAAATGTTATTATTTGAATATTATAGCAACTAAAAATGTGTTATTGAATAGTTTAAGATAACATCGAACATAACATTCGAATACTGTTATAGAAAAGACAGGACTTTTAATAACAGGGGCTATGTTAGCATTTTCAGAAGCGTTATCAATACTCCCGGTTAGCAGTTTTTAAGTGTTATGAATATTGTTTTTTCTTGTAGTGTTTGCTAGCTTAACCCCTAGCTCAATCTTTGGTCTAAGTCCTCTAATGAACTTGGTAACCCTCAGAAATTCGGTTGGAACCAACTCTGGTGCAAACTTGGCTAATCAATCGAACTGCTGAGCATACTCTGCTACCGTCAAGTTACCCTACTTCAGTCTAGTGAACTCCTCAACCCTTGTAGCAATGACTACCGAGTTGTAGCACTTCTTGTGGAACAGCTCCACAAATCTGGTCCATGTCATAGTGGTGACATCGTGAGTCTGTTGAACTAAGTCCCACTATATTCGAGCATCCTTCTTAAGTAAAGACGAAACGCAGGATATGCGGTCCGCGTTGCCGAGATTCATGTGTGCTAGTATCGGCTCTACATTTCTGAGTCATTCTTCCGCCTTGAAGGGGTCAGTTCTCCCTTCAAAGTTTGGAGCGTGTTGCTTACGAAACCTCTCGTAGATTGGCTCCACGTACTGAGTTGGGTAAGGCGCATAGTTTGCCATTGGCCATCCCCCATAAGGACCTACTTGATGGGGTGCTTGAGCCATTTACTGAGGCTGCGGTTGCGGCTGAGGCGGAGGCTGAGTCTGAGTCTGTGGCTGAGCCTATTGTCGATGTTGCTGCAGGAATTTCTCCACTTGTTGTTGAAGTCTGACAATTTCTGCAGTGTTGTCAACTGGTGACGACGGTGCACTTCGGTTAGCAGCAGTAGTGGTAGCACGCGCTCCCCTTCTGCGAACTGGAGGGGCTTTATTAGTCTCAGAAGCGAAGCTGGAGGCATTGGCATTGGTGCGTGCAGACCTTCTGAGTGACATCTTTAGTAGAGTTCTAACAGTTGAGAAAAACATGTTAGAACATACCCTAATAGGCTCTAAAAAAAACATAATCTAACAAACATAACTCGGACTTATTAATTATGATTTCTTATGAAAAATTAGATAAGCCTTCTTTATCATTAGGGTGTGTTTCTATACTTAGAAAAATAAGCCATCTTTATTGTTTTCTAAGTCTATTTCGAATCATCCTATATGACTTAATTCTCAAGATAGAAACTCGTCGTTGTTCCAAAGTTAACCATATTGAGGGAGGGTTGGGATCAGTAAAATCATCCCCACTACTATGGCCCCCTAACTCTCAATATAAAACATGGTCCATTGATTTGTATCCACCCTCACCAAACTTGGTCATTATTTATTATGATTGTAAAAAAATCAAACTCATACATGTCAACAAAAATAACAATGACATTTATTTGGAAAAAGGTTTTCACTATGTACAATCATAATTACAAAAATAATAAATACAATAAATAAAGAAATAAACTAATCTAAAAATTAGGATCTTCTATATCTGACTCTTCATCTAACATATCATCATCTATCTCCACATAATCATCATTATATTGAGCCTCAAAATTTCCTCGAGGAAGATTCATAAAGATTCTATGTTTTTGCTCATTAGTGAATTAGAATTCCATCTTAGAGGTGAACCTAAGTTTGAGAAAATAATAACTCATAGCTACCGGTAATTCATCTTCATCATCTATAGTCTCCCATATTTCTCCTAAAGCTGCAATTATAGTAGGATAATCCTTAAAAAGTCTAATCACTAAAACATATTGCTTCATAGCTCTAATCATGATTTGCTTAGTTGTTTGGAGGTGAACTATCTCCCTGTGGAATAAGAGTAATCTCTGAGTGATTCTTTCTAGCACTCCTACTGTATTTCTTGGCTCTCTAATTTTCAAGGCCTTAATGGCTCAGATATCCTCATAGGTCAAGGTTCCATCCATTCTTAACTGAAAACATAAGGCTAAAACGATAGCTATACATATAAACATAATAACTATAACATAAACACTTACATTGGCAGTTAGATTCGGAGCTTGAGCATGTGTATCAAGGAGAACTTCATGCAAATGAACCTGGCTCTAATACCAACTGTAATGACCCAACTATTTCTAAGACCTTGGACCATTAAAACTACTAAACATAGCTACTATTTTTGGGGAAATATACATAAGAAATAATCATAACTTTATTAAACCCCAAAATAAATACTGTGCAAATTACAAAATAAGATGTAAAATATGGTATGGGTACCCATGTTTAATAAAACATAAAACATAACTTTAAATACTAATAGTGTAATTACATCAAAACATAATTTAAGATACATAAAATAAATAACGTCGTCTCCGATCAACACGCAGTCCATTGAATCCATTCATCCTTAACACACAAGCCAAGCTACCAAGAATCCTTCCGCCTTCCATATCATTTTCCTGCATCACACTAAAAAATAAAGGAGTGAGCCTAATGCCCAACAAGGAAAATCTACTAACACATAAATCATAAGCATAAAAATATATCATAAACATATACTAGAAAACATAAGACTATAAAAACATATATCATACAGGACTACAATAGACATCATACTTCTTGGGGCTTGCTATCTAAGCAAGTCATATACCCATAAATTTGTGGGGCTTGTTATCTAAACAAGTCATATGCCCATAAATTTGTGGGGTTGTTATCTAAATAAGTCATATGCCTAAGGACTATAAAACATATTCCTGGGGCTTGTTATCTAAACAAGTCATATGCCCAAGGACTATAAAACATACTATACATATACATATCATAAAATAAACATATCATAACATATAAGCACATAAAAACTATCCTATTTTCCTTACCAAAAGCCGGGATATTTAGGAATAAGAACGGGATTAGAACACTCCTATAAACCAACAGTAAAATGATGAGAATCTAAAGAAAAAGAGATGAAAAAGATTACTAAACCATCCAAGAAGAAACTTACCAAGAAGAACCTTAAGTTTCAAGAACTTAAATACCTAATCAAAAATCAATAACAAGAGTTAGGATCTGAATAAAAGGAAACTAAAGAAAACTACAGAACTATATAGAACTGAACTTAGGAATAGGAATACCTTGAATGACCTTATGGATTGGTTTAATACTCAATACTGAAATCACACTATTTCTCACTTCCCAAGTGTTTATAAAAGCTTAGAATGATAAAGCTTTAGCCCAAAACCCAAGTGTATCTATCTATAGTAATACTAGCACCTTGGAGGCTCTGATCAAATGCTTGAAGAATGAAGAAAATGGCTGAGCACTAGGTCCTATTTATAGAGTTCAAGGAGTGAAACTAACCCCTTTTAATTTGAATAAATAAATGATTATAAAATGAGAAAGATTTGAATTTTCGTTCAACTGACGCCCAGAACTCAGTCAAAATCGTTCAAAGGCAGGTCTAAGTGGTTAAGGGTATTTTTAAAATTCAAAAATAAAACTTTCAAAAATACATACATGGAGCCGATATATCGCTCCCTATAGGTGATATATTGCCTCCCCATGTATTCCCGAGCCTCGTTCGATCGTTCGTGCAAAGTCGACGTGTTTTCCATATCTTTCGTAGGCGATATATCGTCATACGTTGATATATTAAACATGTATTTGCACTTTTTCAACATAATTTTGAATTGGTTAAACAGCTTTAACTGAGTCATAATACGATCCTAACAGCTGTTGGAAGGTTCTAGAGCTTCTAGATCTTTCTTATATTAAAACTATCCATAAAAAATACTTAATTCGTTAATAATCATAATTATGACAAGTGTCATACTCCTATTAGCTCTATCTAAACCACAAGTTATAATAAATATATATCTATGACCAGCAATATTTATCAAATCTTATGTTATAATTAATATTCTTAAACTATAGGTTAAAGTTATAAAATCCACAACTGTTGCTATGAGTTTCCAACTAAGTTCCGATTTGAACCAAAATTCGCGGTAACTAACATACTACTAACTAATACTAACTACTACTACTATCTAGCTAGCTAAGTAAATATTCTGGGACACTACACCATACTTGAATATGAATATGAATCGTCATGCTTATTAGCATGACTATTGAATGTGAATGGTTATTTACTTGATCTTGGACCGTGAGGCGAAAAGAGGTTTAGTTATCACTTCCTAACTGGCCGAATTGATTATTGCAGCAACTCTATACCAGCTGTAACGCCCTGGCTATCCCAGAACAGTTACGATGAACGGTGGACCGGAAATTTGACTCGTTACCTGAGTCCTTTGGTCAAAAACGTGCTCTAAGTGTAATTAACAGGTTAAGGTATAAAACCAATAAAAAGGAAATGGAGATTTTATTACAAACTGCTCTGCAGAGCTAAACAAAACATTTACAAGTAGTTCTCAGTACAAAATGGTCATTACAGTTTTAAATTTACAATCCCGCCGACCTAAGTGGCAAAAGTAGGGTAAACCCCCTAGTTCCTCTAAGAACACCTTGACCGTGGTGGTCAAGCGGCCGCATATGTACACACCACCACATCAGCTCTCCACTCAAGGCTAGGTGAGTTTTTCTTTCCCTTTACCTGTACCACATAGCACCCATGAGCCAAAGCCCAGCAAGAAAACATAACACTTCTCATAAACATTATCAAATGATTATCATTATAATCATACTGAACATAAAGCTTTCAACAAGCAAATGAACATCACATGATTTTACCGGGAGAGTGGCTGCTAGGTAAGCCACTAGCCTCCAAGCTCTCTTTTCTAGCGGGAGAGTGGCTGCTAGGTAAGCCACCAGCCTCCAAGCTCTGTTTGTTCATCGACCCTCAGGGTCGGTCAGGCATTAATGCTCTTTGAGTCATTCAATGCTAATAGTCGATTAGATCTAATCTCTGTTGGCTTGCGTGAACCACGCTAAGTCCATCCTTGACTAATAAGTCAGCGCTAAGTGACCAGTGTCTAGTATCACCGCTGAACTTGACTAATAAGCCACAGCTTCACAGCTGACACTAACACCTTTGCCAATTCTGACTGACAAGTCAGTGCAACGTGACCAGTGACCAGTGCCCAGTACCACTGCCGAACCTGACTAATCAGTCACAGCTTCACAGTTGATACTAGCACCTTTGCCAAACCTGACTAATTAGTCAGTGCTATGCTCAAGTGAACAACATATGATAAGCATTCCATGTTCAATCCATGTCCATATTACACAATCCACATGCCTTACAAATATCCATGCATGTCACACTTGGGATGCAGTTTTCTTACCTCCGGTTCGAGCAAGAACAAATAAAAGAGTGACCCTGAGAACGATCGACCTTTTGGTCCCTTAGCAGTTACCTGGTCATAACCAAATTATGGGATTCCATCAATAAAATGAATAATAAAAGATTCCCAAACCGAAACCTAACCTCCGGGACCTCAAACACTACTCAACCGGGTAGTAGGTTCATTCCTGAGGCCTTAGGCTTGAATCCCCATGCTAAAAAGCTAATTCTGGCCAAAAATGCCTTAAGGGTCGCGGCCCTCCTTGGCCATGCCGCGGCCCGCCCCTCAGACAGAGGCGCCTAAACCCAGCAGCCTCCAAGGGCCGCGGCTCACCCCTGCCATGCCGCGGCGCAAGCTCCACTTCAGCCAAAACCCCTGTTTTTCTTCCCTTACGTTTTCTCTTGGAACCAACCCTTCAAACCCAATTTAAACACCACCCAAACCTCTCTCAAACACCCATTTAAACCTCCAAACATCACCCATAACTATCCCTCATCATAACCCAAGACAAACCCCAATCAAACTTCCATCAATTCCAACAATTCACCATAAAAACACAAGCTGAAATCTAATACTGAAACAGAGATAAACCAGCAAGTTAATGGACAAAGCTTACCTCAAACCTGGAATTGAACCCTCTTCAATGGCTGAATTAAGTCTATAACTTAAGCCCCTTGATTTCCTAGCTTAGTTCCACCCCTTGAGCTCAAAATCTCCGAAGAAGAAACAAGGAAAGTGAAGGTACGGGAAGGAGGAGAAGTAAACTCTGTTTTGGTTCTGTTTTCTCTACAGCCTTCCAAGCTCATATATATCCAAGCCAAAAGACCATTATACCCCTAGGTCTTTAAAAGCTTCTAAAACCACTTCAAGGGCAATTTTGGCATTTCCCACCTACACCGTTAATGATAATTAATGCTTCCCAATTCCCGCTAATCTCAATACTCTCAAACACCAATATTTCACATCATGTTACCCTTTAATCCCCTGTAACACTCTAACCATTAAAAGCACCCCGAGACTCACCCCAAGCCCCGAGCTTAAGCCCGTTATGACCAAACCGATATTTAACATTCCTTGATCGTCTCATGCCAAATAGCTCGAACAAACCCACATCATAATGTGGTCTCAAATTATATCACCAACATGCGAACAAATAATCAATTTACCCTCAACGGGCCAAATTACCATCACACCCCTGTAATAAGAAATATGGACTCACATGCATGCATTTCACATCATATCATAATATAATCAACATATACATGCATTTAAGCAATTAATAACATAATTAAGCAAGTATGGCCCTCCCGGCCTACTATTCACGCCGTTAAACACAACGGAGAATTCAGGGCATTACAACTATCCCCTCCTTACTAAAATTTCGTCCCCGAAATTTACCTGAACAGCTCGGGATACTGACTCCGCCTATCCGACTCCAGCTCCCAGGTCGCCTCCTCGACCTTGCTGTTCCTCCACAATACCTTAACCAAAGGTATTGTCTTATTCCTGAGGACCTTGTCCTTTCTGTCAAGTATCTGAACTGGCTGCTCCTCAAAGGAGAGATCTGGCTCAAGCTCCAGATCTTCATAACTCAGAATATGGCCCACATCAGACACATATCTCCGAAGAGCTGATACATGGAACACATTATGCACGGCAGACAATGCCGGAGGCAAAGCCAATATGTAAGCCACTTGACCAATCCTCTCCAGGATCTCAAATGGACCTACAAATCTAGGACTCAGCTTGCCTTTCTTCCCAAACCTTCTCTCCCCTTTCCATGGCGAGACTCTGAGGAAAACATAGTCTCCTACCTGGAACTCCACGTTCCTGCGCTTGGGATCTGCATAGCTCTTCTGTCTACTCTGAGAAGCAAGCATTCTAGATCTAATCTTCTCAATAGCCTCACTGGTCCTCTGAACTGCATCAGGACCTAAGTATCTCCTTTCTCCTGTCTCATCCCAATGGATGGGAGATCTGCACTTCCTACCATATAGCATCTCATAAGGTGCTACTCCAATGGTAGATTGGTAACTATTGTTGTAGGAGAATTCTATCAAAGGTAGATACTTACTCCAAGAACCACTGAAATCCAGTACACATGCTCTCAGCATGTCCTCCAAAATCTGGATCGTCCTCTCAGATTGCCCATCTGTCTGAGGATGATAAGCTGTACTGAACTTCAATTTTGTCCCCATGGCTTTCTGCAAACTCCCCCAAAACTTGGAAGTAAAAGTAGGGTCCCGATCTGACACGATCGACCTAGGTGCACCATGGAGCCGCACGATCTCTCGCACATAGAGATCTGCATACTGATCAACTGTATATGTAGTCCTCACTGGCAAAAAGTGAGCTGACTTGGTGTAGCGATCCACTATCACCCAAATAGAATCATGCTGACCAGTAGTCCTGGGTAAGCCCACCACAAAGTCCATTGTGATGTCTTCCCACTTCCACTCTGGAATATCCAGAGGCTGCAGTGACCCTGCCGGCCTCTGATGCTCAGCCTTGACCTGTTGACATGTTAAGCACTTAGCCACATACTCTACTACATCTCTCTTCATCCCCGGCCACCAATATAATGATCTCACATCCTGGTACATCTTCGTGGTGCCTGGATGCAAAGAGTAAGGTGTAGTATGAGATTCATCCAGAATCTCTCGCCTCAATGCAGTGTCTAACGGAACACATATCCGCCCCTTGTATCTCAATAAGCCTACCTCAGACACTGTATAATCTCTGGATGCTCCAGCCAGAACATCCTCTCTAATCTTGATAAGTTATGGATCACTCAACTGACCTTCTTTGATTCTCTCCAACAATGTAGACTGTAGCGTAATGTTAGCCAACTGGCCCACCAGCAATTCTATACCAGCTCTGGTCACATCATCTGCTAACTCTCTGGCTATCAGTCTCACACCATGAATCTGCCCTGGACTTTTCCGGCTCAAGGCATCAACTACCACGTTGGCTTTCCCTGGGTGATACAAGATCTCACAATCATAGTCTTTTACTAACTCCAGCCAACGCCTTTGCCTCATGTTTAAGTATTTCTGGGTGAAGAAATACTTCAGGCTCTTGTGGTCTGTATAGATCTCACACTTCTCTCCATAGAGATAATGCCTCCATATCTTTAAAGCAAAAACCACCGCCGCCAACTCTAGATCATGAGTAGGATACCTCTTTTCATACTCCTTTAACTGACGAGAAGCATAGGCAATAACCCTCTCTGATTGCATCATATCCATGAAAGCAGCAGGGGCATTAGTCAACCCAAATGACATAACCAGAAACTCATAATGCCCATACCTGGTACGAAAGGCAGTCTTCGGTATATCTCCCTCCTTGACCCTCAACTGATGATAACCAGAACGAAGGTCGATCTTAGAGAATACCTTCATACCTTGCAGCTGATCGAACATGTCATCTATCCTTGGCAAAGGATATCGATTCTTAATTGTCAACTTATTCAGTTCCCTATAATCTATACACATCCTCAGAGAACCATCTTTCCTCTTTATTAACAGAACTGGCGCACCCCAGGGTGAGAAACTAGGTCTGATGAAACCCATATCTAGCAGCTCTTGCAACTGCACTTTCAAGTCTTTCAACTCAGCTGGGGCCATTCTGTATGGTGCTCTAGACACTGGCTCCGTCCCTGGTGCCAGTTCTATAACGAACTCAATCTCTCTGTGTGGTGGCAACCCTGGCAAATCTTCTGGAAACATATCCAGAAACTCACATACAAGTCTGGTATCCTCTGGTCTCACTGGCATGACCTGAGTGGTGTCAACCACACTGGCTAAGAATCCAATGCATCCTCTCTCCAAAAGATCCCTGGCCCTCAACACTGAAATCATAGGAATGCGAGGTCCATGCACAGTGCCAACAAACACAAAAGGATCCTCACCTTCAGGCTCAAAGGTGACCATCTTCCTTCTGCAGTCAATAGTTGCCCCATACTTTGCCAACCAATCCATACCCAGTATCATATCAATGTCAGTCATAACTAACTCTATCAGGTCCACTGTCAACTCTCTGCCCTCTACTGTCACTGGCAAAGATCTGACCCATCTTCTGGACACCACTATCTCTCCAATGGGTAACAAAGTACCAAACCCCACAGCATAGAAATCACAAGGTCTACACAACCTATCAATAATGCTACTAGCAACAATGGAATGTGTAGCACCAGAATCAATTAACACACGATAAGGGGTTCCTGCACTAAGAAGATGACCTATAACAACTGAGGGGGAAGCCTCAGCTTCTGCTTGAGTCAACGTGAACACTCAAGTTGGGGCCGAGCTGTCCACCTTTTAGGGTTCCTCTTTCCCTATCTGAGGGCAATCT